>NC_134577.1:59352138-60567138 GCF_050947875.1 Dermacentor variabilis | reverse complement strand
ACCGTATAGAGTGCGTTGCTGGGCGAGTTGCTTGAAGTCTAAGGGTGTCGTATTATCGCAATGACGACACAAATACTTTAGTATGGGGAAGTTTCAAAGAACGAGGCTGGAACTAAACTGCTTATTCATAGCGCAAAGTCACACGAGCATGTCTGCAGTAGTCAAGTTAGATGTCACAGCAATATTTCGAACAGTTGCAACTCGTTTTCAAAGGGATAAGCAAGACGTATCGCTGATGCAACTCCCGCCTCTTTCTTGATGTGGAAAGCCTCCAACAATTTCATTTGCAATGTGCCACTATGGTCCTTTATCTTACGAAGCTCTGGCTCCCACATGCAAGCACTGCAATGCACAGGTAAGTGCGCGTTGCCTAGGTTCTTTCAATATATTTCGTTCTCCCGTGCTTGGTAGTTGACACAGCGTCCAGTTTAAACTACATAGGTTTCTTTTCCCAGAGGATAGCGCCATTTCATATACACCGCCAGTAGTGGGTTTTACATATGGTCTGGTGCGCTTCCTGTAATTTCCGAGCTACTTGTCGGCATGGCTTATGCGTGGACAAAGCCCAGCTAATTTTCATGGTGCCGCGAAAACAAATGATGATGATGATGAGGATGATGATGAATGCATTTGATTGGCGCAAGAGCCAGATGTGGCCAAAGAGCGCCAAAGAGAGAACAAATGGCACGCTGTACCTATTTGCGCCATTTTTAAGACTGTGGCATAGCTTGGTGGACGTACGGCAAGCACCACGATGGGCTTGCGCCCATGATGGTGCTGGTCATTCCTTGCTTGGTGCCCTTCACCTTCTTTAAGAGCGCATCAGATACCGCTCCAAGGACCAAGCTCGGGTAGCCGGCTGAAATGAGGCTCGCCAATTGCCTATCAATTAGGTGCGCTTGAACATGTCCCTGTCCTAGAATCTTCGCTTGCAGAAAGTGCCTTTGATTCAGTTATAGTTCACGGTTGTCTGGCGAGCTCTCCACGCTGGTTGTAATACTGGGGGCATAGGCCCAAAAGTTGTTCAACAGTTTGTTCGCTTCCGCAAGAGTTGCACATAAGTGTGTCGCCCATTCATGTGTTTAAGTTTGCATTAACCCGACGAAGTCGGGCCAAACTCCGGCCATCATGTTCATGTAAACGCTGGCCGATGGTGTCGAGCGAGTGTCGAGGCAAGTCCTGTCAACCTTCCCTTGCAGACTTTGTAGGTTGACTTTTCCGACCCGCTTGGGTCGCATGTAAACTTTGCGTGTAAATGTCAGATCGACCTTTGGCTCGTCCAGCTTGCGTCAACTTCACGTAAACGAGGCTAATGGGGATGGACAAAGCGTTTATTTCCAACTAGTGTGTTGGAAATAAAGTGGATTCTGATTCTGATTCTGAAAATGCCGCCCGAGCCAGAATCGGCACAACAGTGCCGCACCGGAGCAGGAGCGCTTTGATGGTGCTTGCAGAAGTTTGTAGGCTAACAAAGAAGCATGAGAATAAGTTAAGGACTTCCCAGCGAGTGATAGAACGGAAAATCATATACGCATAACGTTAAGAGGCAAGAAGGTAGCGGTGTAGAACAGGTAGCAAACGAGGGTAGCCAATATACTCTAGGAGGGAGGAGGGTGCTGCAATAGTTTGGCTTCGGCGCTGTTGCCCTGGCCGTTATAGCAGAAACAACAAGCAGCTGCATCGCTCTGGGGTTGTGTACTCAGAATGAGAGTATTCTTTTTTTAAAACCCAACGAAGACGCGTTAAAACGAAAGCAAAACCGAAATTCTGTAGTTCGGACTAACAGAAACAAAAGTGGAGATGGGCAGGCTCTGAATGGCGTAAAACAGCTAATAATCGGTGGTGTATTAAGTGGACCGAACATGGGTGCCAAGGTGAGAAAGCTTTATTCGAAGGGTGGCCGAGGATTGCGTTGGGATCAGTGGAGAAATGAGGAAATACGCAGACTGCATATGATGGCGTCAGCTTACGCAAGTCAAGAGCAATTACCGACAGCTTGTAGGTGCCTTCGTCCTGCGGTTAACATGAAATGGGGAGGGGGCTGAATATTGACGATATGCTGACTTTTTTGTAGTTTCAACTGTAGACTTCGGGCTAGCTATCAGAAACCAGAAGTACATCTACCAAGTAATATCGTCATAAATACGAACGCGAGCGATTCCGAAACTATACCCCGACGCCTAGTTTAATTTTCAGGTTCGCCTGCATTTGTTACTGCGTTTTGATTCAGACGCGTGCGCATTGGACCACTGCACGATTAACAACCGACTACATAGCGATTACACGTCGCATCTACGACGTCATTACGCAACGCACGTTCTCACCAGCCATTTTCTGTTCGCGATTTAATTTAGGCTGTCGGTACATGGCGTCTGCAAGTTATGGAACATCAAGCATAATTTCGATATATTTTTTAGCTACTGACTTGAATAAGGAACGGCTCCTCCATTTCTACACTGTTCTCGCACGTGTCATTAACAGTGCGCATCGATGGAGCCAGCAGTTGCTGCAGTAGCCTGGCAAAAAGAAAAACTAGAAAAAAAAGTAAGAACGAAGCAGCGAAAGAGGCGGAAAAGACCGGCATGACGATTCGGTAATGCAATGCGTAATGGAGGCTGCGAGTTTTATCTCTGCGAGAGAACAGAAATAAAAGAACGCGGAAAGGAAATCACGGGTATGCGCCGTCAAGAAGCACGGAAGCGCGATCTACCGCGCCAAGGACAACGCAAAAAAAAAAAAGGGGGGGGGGGGAAAAGTATCAAATAATGTAAACAGAAAAGGTTGAGCTGCGAAGAAGCGCGAATCTAATTTTCCCGGCCATTACCTGCTCAGCGATTCTCCTCCTTAGCATTATCGATTAACCTAGTACGTCGTCGTACCTTACCTTTCCCGGGAAGAGCTTTCCGAGGCAACACACGTTCGCAGCCCGTCTGAGAGTCGAGCTTTTCTTTCTTTGCTTCTTTCTCTCTTTTTGGTCTTGCTTCTTTTCGGCGTCACCACTAGAGTTCTCTCTGCACTGCAGCCTACGTTTCTACGGCCTAAAAAAAATAAAAAAGCAATGCTGAAAGCCATTTCGTCGACATGCTAGAGTGTCGCGTTCAATCACACTCCGCGAGACGGGATGTACACCGACGCGGAAGTATACAGGAAAGCTCGAGATATGAAATCACCTTCGAGGTGTGGCGTGTCGTGTTTGTACATTGGCGGCACCGTAATGCGTCATCTCCAAGGCCGCTTGCTTCGCCCATGCCGTTAGTG
Organism: Dermacentor variabilis; assembly: GCF_050947875.1. Classification (NCBI taxonomy): domain Eukaryota; kingdom Metazoa; phylum Arthropoda; class Arachnida; order Ixodida; family Ixodidae; genus Dermacentor; species Dermacentor variabilis. Next base: position 60,563,880 of record NC_134577.1, on the reverse strand, counting down.
TTCTTTTGTTTTCGTTTTCTTTAGATCATCACTTGCTTTTTCGCTCTTGCGTTTCGGACGCGGCTCTTTCTATTTGGCGGAACAGGCGCTCGTTCCGGATTCACAGCTCTCCACGGATTGCATGCGGTGACGGCTCGAATAGCAGTTTAGGAATGCAGAAGTATAATAAGTATGCGGAACTGCGTTTTCCTTCCCTTCTTTCCCATTTCTTCTGTATCTGTTTACACCACCGCCTGTCTACCGTTTAGGCAGTATATGGTCTGGGCAACTATTTCCTTCTCTGAACCTCAACTCGGGTATCGGCTATCCCCGTTTCCACTCTCCCAGTGCAGGGTAGTAAGCCACACGTGCGTCTGGTTAACCTTCCTGCCTTTCCTTTCTTCTATTGCTCTCTCTCTCTCTCTCTCTCTCTCTCTCTCTCTCTCTCTCTCTCTCTCTCTCCCTCCCCCCTCCCGTTCTGACTTTTCTCTCCTCCGCCTCTTTCTTAAAGTTACGCCTAACACTTCGAGATGATTCGGTCTGTCACTCGTTGTGCCGTTCTTAGCTACCTTTAGATATTCTCCGTTAACATCCAAGTTTTGGCGTTAGAAGTTTCTACCGGCAGAATGCAGTGATCACATGCTATTCTTCAAGAATAGCGGCGAGTTGCCGGCCATGAAAATTGGCAGCGCATGCAGGATGCGTTGCAAGTAAATTTAATTCTTCTGTATACATTTCCTTCTCATTATCTGAGTCCCCCGAGAGCACTAGGCCTAGATAAATTTACTTTTGCACAGACTCCGCAAAGCTAAGCGCTTGGTGTTACCAAGTTCTAAGCTGTGCCAGGTAGCTTGGTTGTGCGATGGAAATTGCCAACATGTAGTCTGTTGACGGAAGGCAGGTGTAATGCGCGGCGCCCGAAACATGGCGTCTACGACGGGTTTTCTGATCTGCAATTGATTCCGGCGCGTGCAATTAGCAAAAGCTTTGGCTTCGAGATTCGAGTCTGTTACTCCAAGGAAGCGGTCGCTGGCCGCTTGACTTGGAGGCCACCTATACAAAATCGCTAGCAGAGACATTCGTCCTGTAGTAGATCTCATAATACGATGGTGGTGATGGTGATGCTGACTTAAGTAGATGCTGCTGACTGTGATGATAAACTGGATATGCTAGCCTGACTGATCGCCTGGCTTACCACTCCGGGTGCTGGACGAGAAATGTGATAAGCAAACTGATCCCACAAACGAATAACTAGCACAGGTAGTCCAACAAACGTTCTGTAGTGAGCAATATGAAAAGGAACACTCGGACGCACGGGTCCGAAACCCTCAAATCCAAGAGGAAGCGACAATTGCGCCTGTCACTGTGGAAAACGATGTGCAAAGGAAATCGCTGTAATTTCGCCGATGGCACTCCCCCTGTAGCTGTTTGTTCCTACAGTGCGGTGCAGCATCATGTCGGCACCCGGCAGGCGACATCAAACCACCCTCATTTCCGTCTGCGCTCACACTGGAATCATGATCGGGAGTGGACGTTGTGAGATCCGTGATATTTGTTGCGCTACTCTCGAACGCAAACGGATTACGAGCCCTGCCGACATCTAAACGCCTATCACAGCCTACGCTATGGCCGTGTTCGAACGGTCGCCGTGGATGGCTGAATAGACAGCGAAGTGGGAAGCGAGCTCACTAATTACCGTTTCAGCTCTAATTAAGCTGGTAAGAGAGCCAGCTTCGCGACGAGCAGCATCGAATTCAGAAACGACGCGGTCTACTTTGCAAACAGAACGCAGCGCAAACACGAGGGACGAAGAAAATTGGCAGTGGCTTAGTTCGGCTATGCCAGGATATACGCAGCAAAAGCTAAGGCATAGCATGGTTAGCCTTGGTTAATCTTACCTGCAAATCTACGTTAGTCTGGTTGCCTAGCTATGTTGAGGCGTTGAGCCAGTCGTTCGGTGGGCTGTTCGTCTGTTTCCTGGGCGATTACTTTCCTCTTCATCTCGTTCCGATGTCGATTCCAGGCCTCCTCCTGCTTATCAGAATTGTCGCCGTCCATTCTGCCGCCTCAACTGTGGTTGCGGCGCACGCGAGCTCTCCTTTTGAATCCTCCGACATCTTATCAGGCATGTGACGTAGCTGGCGAAGCGAGCGGAGGCGAACGCAACGACGAGGAACGCGGTGGGATGAGGAACGCGGTGGGACATCATGTGCCTGCTCGGAGCTCGGCCACGGCGAAATCGCAAGTTCGCGGCCAGTAAAACTTTCGCTTTAAAAGAAGTGCAGGGCGCGAGTCACACCATTTTGGCTTCCTCTACTTCCTCTACCAAATGGCGGTTGAGCCTTTTGGTTTGGAAATATTCCGACTGCAGGAGGGTCGTCTGCGCACAAGAAAACAGTCATTGCTCTTTACGCGATCAGTTAATGTGGGCTATAATTTGTGTTTTTCCTAGGTTCGCAACACGCGAAGTGTTAAAATACAGCTATAATATGGGCTTTCCATAGCTTCTTGTCGATGCGGTGTGGCGTCGAGTCGCACAGACGTTTCCCAAATGCGTTCCGCTAGTGGAACTCGAGGCGGTCGTCTTAGTCAAACTAGTCTTTCTGCAATGCTGGCGAGAAAAAAATTAAATTAAATTATAGGGTTTTACGTGCCAAAACGACTTTCTGATTATGAGGCACGCCGTAGTGAGGGACTCCGGAAATTTCGACGCCCTCGGGTTCTTTAACGTGCACCTAAGTATAAGTACACCGGTGTTTTCGCCCCCATCGAAATGCGGCCGCCGTGGCCGGGATTCGATCCCGCGACCTCGTGCTCAGGAGCCCAACACCATAGCCACTGAGCAACCACGGCGGGTAATGCTGGCTAGAATTAATGCGCTATGCTTACTTTACGCATTAGAAAGTTTTAGCGTGTCCGCAAACTTGTTAGCGTTTACAAAGTGCCGGGCTACCGGAGCCGTGGACGGCAGTAGCAAAGCTGGAAGCGACATCTTGCGACGATTTGTCGAGCTAAAATACGTTTGAAAAATTGCTGTCGCGCGAGTGTTCCCGTCGAATGAAAACCATAAAAGGGCTAAACGTTAGCGATTACGTCGCCACAACGTTTTACATCGGAAGTAGGGTATGATAAGCCAATGAAGTATTAGCTTTGTGTGCTCTCTTGCTAGACCCTGCGTCGCCAGATATCGCTACCAACCTTAGGTGCTGCCATACGCCACTTTGGGAAAGCCGTATTTCGTCAACGGTAATACGCTTATTACAAGCTAAAGCTCTTCATTACTTCAATTAGCATATTGTGGGAACTTCACGCCCTATTCGGTACAATTTCCGTTTCTAACCGCATTAACGCGAACTTGGGTAATTGTGTGCGTGCAGGAACAGACAACTTGGGCCGCCCATTTATCATCATCATCAGCGCAGTTTTATGTTAACTGCAAAACGAAGGCTTTTCCCAGCTATCTGTAATTACCCGTGTCTTGCGCTAACTAATCCCGACTTGCTACTGGAAATTTCTGAATTTCACCACACCTCCTAATTTTCTGTCGTTTTCGACTGCGCTTCCCTTCCCTCGGCACCCATTTTGTTAACCTAATGGTCCACCGCTTATCATCTGCCCTATGCATTACATGGCTTGCCCAGCTCCATTTTTAAATCTTAATGTTAGCTGCAATATCAGCTGTCCCCATTTGTTCTATGACTCACACTTTTCTCTTCCTGTCTTCTAACGTTACGCTTAACATTTTTCGTTTTACCTTCACTTGTTTTCGAGCTTCTCTGTTAACCTCAAAGTTTCTGCCACATATGTTAGCACTGGTAGAATTCAATAATTGGCCGTTGATGCGCCACCGTATGGCAACGTATCAGGAAATCATTCAACATTATCGGTTGGCAGACACGTCTCCTCCCTCCCCCCTTCGCAGATAAAAGACAAAGAGGCAGGAAATTTTCTGCAGACAATTTCCTTCCCATTCCCCTTAATACACTAATTTATAAACCTCTCCGTGTGCTCTAACTATTGTAAAATCCGCCTAGTGGAACGAGTAGACTTCTTGTCATGTTGCATGGGGAATACCTCGCGTGCCCCAAAATTGCAATCCCCAGGGCATGCGAAGAGCAGCGGGAGCGCGTTCTACTTCGGGTGGCGGCGCGCGTCCGGCCGGGCCGCTGTATCCTGAAAGCCATCTGCGACGTGTACATGAGTCCGCGCGGGGCTGTGTTTTCGCGGCTCACTTCGCGATGATGCGAGGCGCTGCACGAAGGTAATTCGCTCGCTGCTGCTGCCGCGTTTCCTCACTGCGGCGTTTTGGCAGCGAGTTTCCGCGGTCATCGAGTGAGATGTGTTCGTGTTGGCTTGTGTGCGTGTGACATGATGCTTCTTAATTTAGTTAGCACGCCTATGTTTACAAGCTTATAGGGCCGATAAATCCTACTATCCTTAATTCGTATGGCTGTTCCCAAATTTGCTATCGCAGTGGACGAATTCGCCTTTCGGGCGAAACTACCACTTTTTTCATAAACCTAATGATAACAATCATTAATTACATTACGTGGAAGTCTCCACGTGGTGGAAAAAAGAGGAGAAGCAGATTACTGTTGCAACTGAAGCAGGCTCATCATTGATTTTCACCGAAAGTGCTCGGCCTTATTGGAATGGCCAACAGCCCCCCGTGCGACACATGCAACATGCATGAGACCCTCGCACATATTATCTGTGTCTGCCCGCGATATAGTGCCCAGAGACAAGTGATGTGCAGAGTAGTGGACCAGTTGGACAATCGTCCACTATCAGAACTCAAACCTTTAGGTCAGTGATCCGAAAGAACATCCGCGTTTAAGGCCTTACTCGCGCTATTAAGGTTCCTGCGGTCTACGGGGCTTCACGATGGACTTTAAGAACGCAGCCCCCTACCGCTCTATAGCGTACGGGCTTTGTTCGGGCTCGTCTCTCTTTCTCTCTATCTCCCCCTTCCCCTCTTTTTGCTCTTTTTTATCCCCCTTAACCCTTCCCCTCGTGCAGGGTAGCCAACCGGAACTACCTCTGGTTAACCTCCCTGCCCTTTCTCTGTATTCTTTTCTCTCTCTCTTTGCGTTTCGGCTGTAATCTTGCGCTATGTGGCGCATAAGATGCTCTGTTTTTTAGAATTTATGAACTTGTAGCATGTGATTATTACTCCTCGCTTGTGGTCTACCTTTTCTTTACGGTGATGTGCCACGGCACTGCCATGTTTAAGCGCAATATTTCGTATTTCTTAACCTGTATTCTCCTGTGGGCTAGGTGCCAAATAGTATTTTTTGTCTAGATATATTTTACCTTTAGTATGTGTGTACACAAAGCTAAATCTAATAGACGGTGTCCAAATCTATGCCTCCCCCCCCCCCCCCCCCCCCCGCCCTGTACGTTTGCCTCCGAGTGACGGAAACAGAGCTCGAAGGCTATGCTCTTGCGAACTGCATGCGCCGGAAGTATTTCCGGGTGCTGGAGACACGTCGGGGCCGCCATGTTATACAAACCCAAAGCTGGCGACGTCCGCGCGTACAACCAGCTAACGGCACAGTATATCGAAGCCACAGAAGTTCCGCATGTTTGCTGGATGGGATTTTTTTTTATTCTTCTTAGGCCTAATGTCCGCCTTTTCTTGTTTCTCCTCCTTCCAGCTTGCGACCAAGGGTGAATCGCATTGCATGCGACATGCCAGCAAGCCGGACAACGACAACAAGAACACCTACAAGAAGCTGCTGCCCTGTGAGTCGGCGTTCCGTCCCTGCGTTCCTTCTTTCGTATTGCTATTTCTCACCTACATATAACGGCTACGGAATATATATATATATATATATATATATATATATATATATATATATATATATATATAAATCCGACTGTTTGATTGCAGAATCAGTGCTGTGAAAAACGCGGAAGCTATAGACGCTTGGAAGAGTATAGACTCTGAGAAAATAAGCACGCACACCATGGAGCTTAGCCTGTCCCCAAACAGTAATCGTCATCTATCTCACTTGCGAAATTTTAATAACGCATTTTAGCACAAGGGCACGAAACTGCAAGGGAGACACACGAAACAACTCGCACGTGCTCTGTGGGTCTCTCAGTGCTTGTGCCCCTGCGTTACGTCATGTCTTTAAATCAGCACTAGCTGGTCCAGCAACGCATCCTTTTACTTGCCTTTCCTTTTACTAACGCTGCGCGCCCCGTACTTCCAGGATACGAACAGAATACGCGTTAATAACGTGACGTATAGCATTGACCGGAACGTAGCGAGCACAGAGCTTTCAAGAAAGCACACGCAAGCAAGCTATATAGAGATACGGTCCCGAGGTGTGTAAACATCTTTTTTTTTTTTTTTTAGTGTACGGGCCATGCCATGGCTTCCGAGGTCGGGTGTGTTCTCCTCACAGTGCTTATACGTCAGCGTAGCTTTTAGTGCTTTAATAGTACTACGCGACGCGCCTACCCGCAGCCAGGATGGGTGGTAGATGTCAAGTGCTATGGGTGCTACTATGTGGTGCAATCGTTAACCTGTTATGTGCTTTCACTTCTTTCGTAAGTATGAAAACGAACACGTTGATATTGCCGCTTTTACATGGAGTTAGTTGCGGCAGCATTTTTGACAATGAAAACTATATCGCGTTTTATTTTCAGCTGTTCTTCACGTGAGCCATTACGTGAGAACTTGTGGATGGATTCTCAGTGCACGATGCTGTGTAGTCGTACAATTCTGTGGCATTCTGTCATGCGTCTGTCGTTTTGTTTCATCGTGGTATGAAGTGTTAATGTGTGATGCTTTTGTCTCACCATTTTATAACTTTGTGTAATTGCGCTATTTTGTCAAAGCAGCGTAAGTAAAATACGTTCGAATGCTTTTAAAGAGTGTACACAATAGTATGTTCTCTTTCTTTTCCTGTACGCTGACTCCTCTGCTGTCATGACGGGCCTTCAGGCACTTTCGAGCTGTTTGCAAAAGCTTTTCGCCTAAAGGACCCTCGATTAATAGTTGGAAATGAATGTCTTATGTGTAGAATGGGAGCTTTTAAGGCGTTAGCATTAAGAGTGTGACAGTAGAACTTAATGTATTTGTAGACAATGTATGTAGGCAGTCAGTCACGTCAGTCATATATATATATATATATATATATATATATATATATATATGTTTGTGTGTGTGTGTGTGTGTGTGTGTGTGTGGACCACCATCAGCACTCCGCTCAGCTCGAGAACGACAATTTGCAATGTATTGAACGCGTATTAAGTCATATACCCGGGACCTTGAAGGAGTGCGACGTAATCCTGTCGCGTTTCTCTCACATTTACCGCCAAATCATCACTGCATTCTTTTTTACAAGAAGCACAGCTTTACTGCTAGAATACGCCGACTTGCGTTTTCCCCCAAAAACATTTAAAAAGGGTCTCCTCCATGCCGCTGCTTGATTTTTCGCCCAAATTTTCGCGGCAAGGTCGCATTTTTTAAGGTCCAGATGTTTCACTGAATTATAAGACGCCATTACCATTGGGTGCTGGGGAGAAGCCGAGCTTACGCATTATGGCATACGATGCAAGTGGCTGGGGAGAGAGGGGGGGGGACGTTTTAACGACGCCACTAATTTTTCTATTTTTTGAGTTCTTGCTGTCGTCATTGCTTGGTGCTTCGGTCGCATTCTGTCAAATCGCTGACGAGTTCTGCGACATCGCCGGACAAAAAAAAAAAAAAAATCATTGCAACATATGCGCGAGAGAAAAAGCTTAGCAAAGCAGGCAGGTTTAATTCTACGGGGTAAGACGGAATGAATCGTATTTGCCGAAAGCGAATTTCATTCCTTTCACGAACAGGCGCCAATGCATTTGATGTAAAACACTCGCTTCTTTCAAGTAAAGCAAAAAATGAGCAGGAAGGTAAGAGGCATCGCTCAAGAAATACGTATATGTATTGTGCTCGTAACTTTCACCGCAAGAATCGACGTGAAGCGATATTCGCTATGTCTGTTTTCGTCGATGCTTTTGGATAGAGAGAGAGAAAAAAAGTTTAGCCCCACGCGACAAGTTTTGTGGGAGTCCGCGAAGCCGTTTCTCTCATTCGGAAAGTCGTTAAAAGCAGACACGAATTCGAAAAGCGAGATTTCAGTTATAGAAGACGACGACTGGAGGCAGTGTCGTTTCCCGCAGCCTCGGCCGCAAAATTGATCGTGCCCTTATCTGTCGCGTTCATTTTCTTTCTTTCTCTCTTTCTTTCTTTCTTTCTTTCTTTCTTTCTTTCTTTCTTTCTTTCTTTCTTTCTTCCTCGCTTAAGCGCCTTGACAACGCGCGCCTCGGCCTCTGCGTCTTTCGGTTCGCTGACCGAGCGAACCACCAGTGACATCCATATTTTCCAAATTGCTATACCCCGCACAGATACCAATGAACAGTGGGAAAAAAAGTTTTATACCGCCGGTTGGAGTGAAACGCGATATGAGTTATCAGTAATAAGTGAATCCCGCGGAGTGAAACTGAACAGACGCGCCAATCGTCCACGAATTGGAATGATATCTGCGCGTTGCGATAAGAAAGGGGCGAGTGCGTCCGTTTTGGCGATACTAATTTACTACGGAGAACGAACCCTTTTTTTTCTTTTCTTCAATAGATGTCGTTCCTAGACCATACGTTCGAGGAACTAGCATCCACGTTACCATTTCATATCAATACCCCTTTTGTGTAGGTGTGCGTGTGTGTGTTTGTGTGTGTGTGTTCTAGGAATACGGAAACGAAAAAAAAATAGAATCGTGGTCATGCGTATCTGTATGCGACGCATAAGCCATTAAATCACTGCTGTTTGTTTGTCTTTGTCGTAGTTACCAGCACCGATTCGCCTCTCTATTAAGTAGCGTTGTTTCTTCTGTAACTTATCCTCCCTCTCACGAAAAGAAAACTCAGCACTGAAGAGGTAGTAGCTCTCATACAAACACATTCCAAACCAAGGCAGACACAACAAAATGCACCCACCAATGTATCGCTTCATCTACCTCTAATGCGGCGACACACGCCCTGCACTCTTCCACATGTCGTAGTGGGCGCGGTATCAAACCTCAACACTTAAAGCCCCCTTGCACGTCATTTGAGGGGTGGGAGGTGCAGTTGACCGGCGAAACGCTGGCGGGCCAAGAAGCGCTCGTCCGACAAGTTCGTCGAGCAGCCATGGCCAGTGGAATCCAGGAATGAAGGCATCACCCACTCGACCTCATGAGCAACGATTTCGATCGTTGAAATACATGCTTGTTTTCTCTGTCTGTCTCTCCTGTAACTTAAGTGAAGCGAGGAGGTGAACTGGTGCGCATATTTAGAGCCAGCTATCCGAAAATCTCACAGACGTGTATACTACTCAGAATATATATATATATATATATATATATATATATATATATATATATATATATATATATATATTATATATATATATATATATATATATATATATATATATATATATATATATATATATATATATATATATATATATAAAAGAACACAGCATCACGGCAACAGCACTAGCCCCGAACACCCAAGTATTGTCCTTACGGTGACCAAGACTAGGAGCGCGATCTCTTTGGTACAGTCACCGAAAATCATTACGCGCACAATTTGACTTTCTTCTTTTATCTCTCACTTCTGTGATCCTCTGCGCAAGCGATGAAAGTCGTGTTTGTCGTTGCAGATGACTACAACCGCGTCGTCTTAGAAACGCTACCCGACATTCCCGACTCCGACTACATCAACGCCACCCACATAGACGTAAGTAATTTTCGCGCATTCTTCAGGTGGCATTTGACGGAACGCTGTAGGTGGTGTTTGACTGCGCAGTGACTGCGCAAAGTAACTGCGCAGTGAGAGAAAAAAATGGTGATAGTTGTGAATGAAGTCGCAGTTTCCTCTGATGATATAGCGCGAGAACTGTAGTTGGTCTGATAACACATGTACGGTGCGCTGAAAGGACGGGTGTACGCGGACAGACCCGACTCACTGCATGAGCTACGGGCAGCTATTGACCATCACGTTGCACTCACAGTCCCAGCAACCCCCCAGCGTGTGTCCAACTAACACTAGGCAGCGTCGTTGTGTTCAGCATCTCGTGTAGTGATCACTGCACCGCCTTGTTGAGGATAACTTCAAATCTTAAGTCGACCATTTCCACAGCACGTTTACTTTTCGGATACCCAGCAAGAAGCAGTGAATACAAATGCCCGTTCACACTGTGAACCTGGAATGCTCGATAAGTCGCACTGATTCTGTCTGGCTTCTTTTCTTTTTCCGAACTGTGGCCACGTCTGACAGCCTCGGGACATGTGGATGTATATTTACGGTATACTTCCCAATAAACAGCAGTTGTAAGTCTGCACCATTTCTGTGTCCCTCGTCGTACGCGTTAATTTAGAGCAGATTTTAGTAACTTTCAAACGTCTACCCCACTCGCCCAACAGCGCGCAGTGCCGAGTATTTCATTTGCGAGGACTGCTCGGGATACTGGAGTCACCGCGCGTCTGTATAACGAGCGAGTCACGTGATAAGCAGCCCCTCGTACGACGTGCAAGTTTCCTCACACAAGTGTGCAATGCTCAGCTCGGCACAGTGCGCCGTGAGCACTTCTTAACGCTAAAAAATGACCTCGTGTTGCATCGATCTGAAGGATGTTTTAAGTGGAACCTTTAGCTCGGGTGCTCCTATCTAAATACATGTAAAAGAAGAATTCGTTTTTCTCGGTAACCACTGCACACACACACAAAAAAAATGACGTGGTTTGTTGTATTTCAAAGAAAAACTTTCAAACCAAGTGAATGTTAGTTTCGAATGCAGAAACCGGAAATAAAAAAAAAATACTAAACTATAACGTTTACAGCTCTTTAACTCTGCAACGAGAAATTATGATAGAATTCTGTGAATTGAATCTATTAGCACATCTAAAGCAGACAAAATTGACGTGTTAGACATGAATCTCAAGAAATTTAGTAACTTGGAAATACAGCTTTTGCAGAACCCTTGTAAACAACGTAACAAATTCACGAAAGATATAAGATGACATATAGAATTTGTCCGCTTTCAATGATCTAATGGATGCCCTTTACAGAACCGCGATATATGGTCTGATGCAGAGCTGCGAATTCGTCAACTTTGTGCTTGTATTTTTTTTTTTCAAACTTTCGAACTTTTGAAAATATTTTAAACACAATTCAGAACCTAAATCGAAATTGCGCTTCCAACAGTCACTAGAATTTAACCTTCTCTCTCAAATGCAACAAATTCCATTAAAATCGGCCCAGGGGTTATATCAGTAGAACGCTTTTGCGTTTTACATGTATTTGAATAGGCCGCGTCGGAGTTGGGCCCGAGCTAAAGCTTCCTTTTAAACGTCGTCCATAACAGGCGCCAGAACTAAGCATTTTTCCGCGGTAAATTATGATTTTGAAAAAGATGCTCATTGACGTTCATCCTGGAGATTCTCACATCATTTACGAAAGTAAGATGGGTGGCAAGGTCAACCAGAGATTGAAATCTTGGTATTATCGATGCGTAAAGCTGCAATAAATTGTTGTAGCTATTTTCATGTTCATAGTTTATATAATAGGTGACAGATATATTAGCGAGTTCGTTGGCATTTTTTTTATTAACGCAGCCAGCTGCCGTATCGCATGTTATTTGTTAAATCAATTCGTGAAGTCCTTTCTTCTGAAAGTGGTCTGTGGAGCTCATTGTCCGTAATTGAGCGCTCGTGTTCTGTGGGCTGTTGTGACCGAAACCCGGCCTGTCGTGTCTGTCTGTTTCCCTGTCGTGTCTATAAGTGCTGCGACTGGGGCTAGCTAGTCGTGCGTACTTAGTTTTCCTACCGCACTGTTTTGTAACACAAAACGCACAAGAGGGTAGAGCGGGGACATGAAATATATTGTGCCTTTCCTTCATAGGCACAGCCACAGCAGATGGCGAGCACCCGCTGAAAACGCGGCGACAAAGAACTTTGGCCACCTCAAAAAGCCTCACGTCAAAAAAAAAAGAACAAAAGAAAAATCTTTTGAAGTAAAGCTTTTTAGTCCGACAGTTATATCGAGCGACAATTCTATTTGGTTGAAGACAGGCGTTCACGCCCCATTGTAGCAACATATAGAATAAACCGCTAAGTTCCTGTTTTTTTTTTTTTTGCTTCGAATACTATGCACAGTCACTTATTCTTGTGAGTCATGGATTATTCCACGGTCAACGTTGGTCACACATACATTGTTTTGCTTTCTTTTCCGCTAACTTTGTTTAACCCAGTTATAGCGCGGTTACATATCGGTGCAAACCCGTCTATAGCGTATCCGACATTCCTGAAATCGTCGCCGATACCGTAGAAAAACAAAAACAAGAAAAAAGCGTCCTGTCTAATTAAGACTGCGCGCGCGATGCGAATGGCATCGTAAATTCTCGAATGCGTGTAAGCGGTGACGATTACTCTAGAAACGTGCAGCGTTATAAATGTATAACTAGCCGATGCATGTGACCCGTGATCGCGAGTGTACAGCGCCAAGGTAAAACGAAGACGCGGACAAGACGTCTTCGTTTTACCTTCGCGCTGTGCACTCAGGATAATTGGCCGTCAAACTAGCTCAATCAGTCACACCTGCATGCGCGACCCTTGAGCTCGATTTCGGCGACCGACGATGGCTCCGGACATTGCGCTTGGAAGTGGAACTTGAAGGGAGGAAGGAAATAAACTAGAATGATTACAACGAAGGTGCCAAATAAAACAACGGACGAAGGAAGGAGACACGAGACAACCACGTAGGCGCCTTCCTCCTTCATTCGTCCGTTCTCTTTCCTTCGTCCGTTGTTTTATTTGGTGCCTTCGTTGTAATCATGCATAACCAACTCGCCCACCAGCACGTACTCATAAACCAGAAGCCAAGGGATCGTTTCGTTGCGCAGCCGCCTTTGGCAAGCCGAGTTTCCGTGAAGCCATTCCCTTCGATTTTTCCCTCGAATACTCGGCCCAACCCGCAACCTCCGAGACTCTGCGTATTGGCAAAGAATGCTAGGTTCCCGGTAGGTTTTACTCGATGCGCACTTTTTTTTTATTGAAGTGAATATTAGGAGAGGTTGGCGCCTTTATGGTGGCACCGGCTACTCCTTGTCACTTAGCAAAGGAAATAAATTTGTGTAGAAAGGGAGAATAGCGACACGAAATATGGCACTCAGTAGAACACTGGATGAATAAAAAATGTACAGTCCAACAGTACATGAGTCGCAAAGTTCTGTGCATTAGTTCAGTCCACGTACGCATACATAAAGTCAGATACTTAGAACAGCCATAACACAAAACACATGTAATGCACTGCAAGTACAGAATGCGCACTTGTTCGGCTGTTATATCTAGCTGGCGAGCAAGAGCGCTAAAAACCGACCGCGCTCTCTCCACGTGGCGGTAACGTATTGCGCTGACTCGTTTGGCTTAAATTGTGTTGCCTAGTGCTCGCTCGTAACACACCATCCAACAAATCGTTATTAGCGCTGCCGAAGATACGAGGCGTGCACAGGCTATAATCGTTCCGCAGCGAAACATAGTTCCGGGCGTAACTGTCTGATTAATGGGGGATTTCGATTTTTTTCTTTTCTTTCTTTTTTTTGTTTGGTGCATGACACATTACAGCGACGCGTGACATGCTAAGACCTTTGCGCAGTCACGTCATATAACCACGATATCCGCATCCGCTGAGGAGACGACGCGGCGCGGATGAACACATCTAGAGGAGCGTTCGGTCTTCCTATTGGCTAAGGAGTCATGCAGCTTCCGCGGTACTGCAAACGACTTGTGAGATGGAGTGTAGTTATTTTCTTCTCTCTGGGTCACTTGTCTCTCTAAACTCAAGGTGTCCTTATAAAAAGTAAGATTCCTAACTCGCAGTTTCGGCAGTGTTTGCTTTTTCACCGTTTCTTCAAGGTGGCAATATAACGAAGCGGCTGCCCCCAGATGGGCGTACAGTTCAATAGAGTTCGCCGAAAGTGATTTGTAAGTTTATTGGATTTCAGCGGAGGTCAGTGGAACAAACCGATCGGAATGCCACTCCTGTTGACAGTACGCTGAACTGAAAGAGCAGTTGATATATGGCTGGGAGGGACGATCGAATCCAGGCCACGTTGTGCTCACCCTGATTCTCCGTTTTTGTACTTAATGCTTTTGAAACACACCGACAACGTACCGTCGTTTGCTTTGATGCTATCAGGCATTCCGCTGTACCTTCCTGCATACCGAAGAGACCGGCATTTTCATTCCCATGGGCGGTAGGTTTCCTCTCATGATGCATGTTTATGTAGGTCTATATGCAGACAGATATTTAGATATGTATTTGCGTATCTACCTAAATATCTGTCGGTAGTGTTCTGTACTCTGGTGCGGAACTTTGTTTCGATGCTCTCTGAATGAATTCGGCGTTAGCTGCAGCATTTTCCTGAAGTCTTCTATCACAAGTGATGAGGCGCAGCACCGATGCCAATTGAAGGTGCCATCCTTTACTATTACACCATGCCAATTAAAATAGTTTTTAAGAATGGTGCTTGTAACAGTGTACATGTCCCTCTTCCGAATCAAACTGCCATAACGACACATGCACACACACACAAACCAAAAAAGAAAATGTTGGATTCTTTCTTTCTTTCTTTCCACAAACATTGCGCAGTTCCGGAAAATGCTTTATATGTCCAATGAATCTGCATTGAATTTGAAACTTGGTGAACAATGACCCTTGCATCTAAATCCACAGCACGCTTTTCCGAAGCTATTAGCGATTGGCGCGTATTGATGTCACGTGGGTGACGTAACTGCGAGAAACGCGGCGGTCGTGTTATAACTTGTGCAAGACATAATATAGTTGATTCAGCAAGCATTGCACATTACCCGATAATTTTCTGCCATTTGCTTGCACTAGACCTTGCTTTCTTGTTTGACAATGGCGAAGCGCAAACCTCACCATTAGTGCTAAAGAAAGATATTCATACGAGCAGGGCCGCTCTGTTGAGTTCGCAAACCATCGTTCTCCCGCCATAAAAGCGGTGTCGCGAGCTCTCGTGAAAGAAGGCTAATTTCTTAGTCGAGTCGAAGTTCTTGAATGGAATTTTCCAGCAGTGCTTTCACATCCAAGCGATTGTCCTACTCTCTGTCTTTTTTTCTCTTTTTTTTCAGAGTATTCTGAAGCCGAACGCCTACATAGCGGCTCAAGGTAAGAATGAAGTTCGCGAGGCTGCATGCGTGCTTGTTATTTGTTCGGACGGAACGACCTACGTCGTTAGCGGGCCACATTTTTACTAGCACTTTGCTAAGGAGTCGAGCAAAAAAAAATATCTTCGAGCATGGCTGGGGAGACCTAAGATTCGTGACAAGAGCAGAGGTACCCAAGATGCGTTAGACCTGAAGCCCTGCACTTTTGTTTTTTTCGTGTAAACTGGACTACAAAAGCGTGGAGACATCGTTAAAGATTGTCCCTGCATATATTAAGGCGCGTTTTAAGTACGCCCGTCTTTCTGGAGCGGGAAATTGTTAAAGAGAAAAAAAAGAACATTGTCATTTTCAGGGTATTGCCTGTGTGGTACGCATTTTTTATTTTTCATAGGCGAAATAAGAAGCACTGAGTTCAACGGATGGTGACTTGCGTGGTCTCTCGCTTCACGTTCACAACTCGGATAATACCAAGTCAAAAAACTAAAGGAAGGCATTTAAGGATGTAGTTTGTTAAGATATAGTTAGAGTATGTGTAATCCATGCTCTAAAATGAAAGGAAACTGCTTCAATAAAGCCTCAGAGAAAACGCGATATCATTTGGGGGATGCGGGGAAAAATTAGACCTCGACGAATGTGGTATTGACGTTAAAATTACTTCAAGTTCGCTAACTTTTACATGTTTCAGAGTCGGTAATCGCAGGTAAAGTTGTTTGGTCGTATTGTTATGGCACTCGACGTTGCTTTTACAAAAAAATAAAAATAAAAATGTGTCATGTTCCAGTTGAAATAGTCATCACTGTCCCCGAATCGTTTGTTGGCGCCTTATAAGAACCGTAGCAATCGTTCAAATTTTTTTCACGAGCTCTTTTGCTAAGAGTATCCTAATAAGCTACAAGATATTAAGTCAATAGATCGCTATCATCGTCCGGGGTGCAATGTAGGCTTATGTAGGGTGGTGGCACGCACGAAAGTGTAGCTGTCCCCTGTGCACATGGTCGTCTTCAAATATATCAAATATACATCAAATATATCAGTTAGATTTAGGTGCATGTTAGGGAACCCCAGGTGGTCGAAATTTCCGGAGTCCTCCACTACGGCGTGCCTCATAATCAGAAAATGGTTTTGGCACGTAAAAACCCCATAATTTGAAGTATATCGCAAGCAGACATCGGACAGCTGCAGTTAAGCACTACGACTGTTATGTGACTGACCGCCCGTGTAGTTCTTGTGTTCTCTTCCAATGTCCCCGTCTTTATTTGCGGTCGATATGATACGCAGAACAGGGGTAATTGGCGGAAATTCGATACGAAAATTTTAATGGTTAAAGAGTAAAAAAACAAAAAGCAGAGAAAAGGAGCCTGTATGCACAGTTGATTTTGTTGTTCTTGCAGGTCCAAATGAGGACACCATTAGCGACTTCTGGCGGATGGTTTGGGAGAAAAAGTGCTACGTCGTCGTCATGCTCACCAAAGTGTTCGATTTCATACGGGTAAGATTTTGACAAAGACAAGCGCGATTTAAGCTTCAGCCATCTGAGAGCGTTCATAGTAGTCAACAAAGAGGTGTGCTAGTGTGGTTTCCTGAGAAAAAATCGATCGATTGCCCGCCTTTCCAAAGTATCAGTGGGCGGGTATATATATATATATATATATATATATATATATATATATATATATATATATATATATATATATTCACAGGGTGCTTTTTTTACAATGCATATTTTTAATGAAGACGCTTTGAGCGTTAGACACCTGTCGTCTTCACATACGAGCTCTACGGCGAGGCGGAAAAACTTTCGCGCCCGCTTAAGCTACTCTGAAGACATTAATTAACCAAATATGGTTAATTTAACTTTCATCTTTAACGTGAGGGCAGTTGCCTATGTGAAAAACTGGTAGGGCGTCACAATTTATGGCAAGCTAATTTTTTTTTCTCGGAAATCCAAAAAAAAAAAAGAAAGCGCGCGTAACTTCGGACATTCATCATCGAAATTCTAGGCCAAATCCAGGCATATCGAGTTTGAGCACGTCTCGCCGAGCCGCAGACGGCATGGAAGCGTGGGGGCGGAGTTTGAATGATAGCGTGCCGCGGCAAATCCTGGCCCCAGACTCTAGACGGCACGTGCTTGAAAGGCAAAGCGCGCCGTAATCAGTAGGTGCCGCGACTGGCCGAGACGTTCATCTTCCCAACTTCCTCGCAGCTTCCCGTCACGGTGGGTTTCGGTCTGGTACGAGAGCGGGGCCGCCTTTTCTGCGCGCACCCCGCGGTACTCAGCTTCGATGTTGCTTGCATCTTACCGTTGAATTTCGATGATAAATGTCTCGAATCACCTGCGACTTTGAAGATAAAAAAGAAAATGGAGGAGGACGCGTTAAAACGCGACGGCCTTTGAATTCGCCATTTAAACAGCAGCCCCTATATAAAGCACTGATGAAGTCGCAGTTTCGCCCGAAAGTCGAACCATCGATTGTGATATCGAATGCGTAGGCGGCTATAAGAAATTAGGATGGTAGTTTTGTGGGCCGTATAAACTTGCAAGCATTCGCGTACTATGTAGTCTAACAAGCATGGTGTCAGCGCGCACAGGCTAACATGAACACGCCACACGCGATGACCGCGGACAGTCGCTGTCGAAACGCTAGCGTGAAGAAGCGCGGCAGCAGCACCGAGCGAAGTGACCGTCGTGCTGTGTGTCGCTTCAACGCAAACTGGGCGGCGGGAAAGCAACACGCACAAAGTTATGAGCCGTCGTCGCACCTAGACTCAACTCCCGACGCAGATCGCTTTCAAGAAAGGGTGCGCATGGCCGTAATACAACGCCCCCCCCACCCCTATGTAATATATATATATATATATATATATATATATATATATATATATATATATATATATATATAATGTATTTCCACTTCTCTCCTCAAAGAGGCAAGAAGCGTGTGAAGCGAGCTCCTGAACGACCATCTGCAATGTGGTGCAAGCGGCTGTGACAGTGATGTCACGTACCACGCAAGTGACGGACTGTAACTGACGATGTGTGACGCTCTGCGCTCTCTCTCTCTCCTCCCCATCTTTCATCCCCCCATCCCGCACCCATGTGTAGGGTAGCAAACCGGTTGAGCTAAACTGGTTGACCTCTCTGCCTTTCCTTCTCCACTTTTTCTTTCCTTCCGTGGCGGGCGCGGTTTCAAACCATAGATCCGGTACCTCATAGAATTGCGACGTGCTGCCAGCTCATTTCAATCGCAGTTAACGCTAAATCCCCGCCGACTTTTTGTTCTTCCTCAAGCGCCTTTGGTAACCTCCAAGTTTGTCCAAATAGTAAGGCAAAAGCAAACGAAAGCAGACGAGATAACTTGTCGATGGCGGGAGCCGTCCCCACATCTTGCTCACTGCGATTGCAATGCTTTTGCCAACTAAGCTACCGTGGACAATGTCAACCTGCGCTCTGCACACGGGCTCGCAGGTGATGTGCTGCCAGTACTGGCCCATGGAGCTGGACAAGCCCGAAAAGTATGGCGTCATCGAAGTGACGCTCCTCTCCGAGGACACCATGGCCAACTTCGTCATTCGAACGCTGAGGCTACGAAAGGCGAGTATGTCGACGCGCGAGCCTGACTTAAACCTCCGAATCGTTTTTGTAAACAGTCCGTATAAAGGCGTTCCGCTACAAATGTACTTCAGAATCGAAATTGGCATTGGCCCTGAGCTAAGACTTCCTCTTAACGCATAACCTATGTTAGGATTTCGATACGCTGGAGAGTTTTTAGCTGTGGAAAGTTTAGCATACTAATAACTTGTTTAAACATTGTACTAATTAAGGTGAATCCCATAGCATTGCAATTGTTTTTGTTCATAGATATCTACTCTCTATTGCTAAACGTAAAGCTGAACAAGTTGTAGTTCTCCTTGATTTGGACGTGCGTTTGGGCATTATAGGGGCAAAAAAAGCATTCCGTAAAAAAGCGAAGCAGTCCATTTCAATTCCCTAGAAAACCCACAGACCACTTTATTTCGCTTTCAATAGGGTAGGCTCTTCCGTTGATGCTCTCACTTCGTGACTCATTTCTCTCAAAACCACTTGGTCAGCCCTCTTTAACCACGTCTTGCCCTTGCACAAGAAAACACC
Source organism: Dermacentor variabilis (assembly GCF_050947875.1). Classification (NCBI taxonomy): domain Eukaryota; kingdom Metazoa; phylum Arthropoda; class Arachnida; order Ixodida; family Ixodidae; genus Dermacentor; species Dermacentor variabilis. Next base: position 60,544,549 of record NC_134577.1, on the reverse strand, counting down.
GCATCATCATCATCATCATCATCATCATCATCATCGTCGTCGTCGTCGTCGTCGTAATCATCGTAATCGTCGTCGTCGTCGTAATCATCGTAATCGTCATCATCAGCAGCAGCAGCCGCAGCAGCGTCGTCGTAGTCTCATTTGGTAGGCTCCTGATAGGAGGTAAAGCGATTCGTTAAAGGAAGCTCTTGTTTATCGTGTTTTGAACACAATTAGTCTTTTGTTGTGGGCGCAAGAAAAGGGAGACAAGATTATTAATTACCCACAAGAAACAACGACAACCTGAAGGGCAATGCCTACGAAGAGCAGGTGGACAAGGAAGCAACACATCCAATCATATATATCAGTTGCCGGAGGGAGCGTTCTTCGAATGAATGCTACCTTCTTGCAATAAGCAACGGATGATGCTGGGCTATTTCTCCCGCGTCGAGACTCTCTCTCCGCTGCTTCTCGCAGGGCGAGGAGGAGCGCGACGTGTTCCAGCTTCACTTCACGAGCTGGGCGTCCCACACGCAGCCGTTCACCAACGCCCTGCTGGACTTCCGGCGAAGGGTGCGGACGTTCACCGACCGCTGGTCAGCGATCGGACCAACCATCGTCCACTGCAGGTATGGGCGCTCGAGACTCCGCTCTCAAGGGGGGGGGGGGAGCTATAAAGCTAGCCTGCGCATGGCTTTATAGCTAAAACCATGCGAAGGCTTAGCTTACACAGACTCTCACTGTGCGTGACGTTTGAACGGCATTTTCCACGTTCGAGATAGGCACAAACCCTTTTAAACGGTGCATTTGTCTTTCCCTGTTGCTGCGTTGTGCCATAGTTTGAGCTACGAAAGCTGCCGCCTTGCATGAAAATTTTTTTTTTCTGGCTGCCGTCATAGCTGCGGCTTCCGGAGGTACCGGTACGCCGCGTGTACCACGCGTTTCTCGTGCGGATTCGCTGTACAGCTGTCCCTCCGACCCGCTCCTTGCAGTGACGGATGCGGCCGCACGGGCACCTACATGTGCATCGACGCCAACCTGGAGCTGGCGGACGAAGACGGCGAGTACGACGTGTTCGGCTACACCAAGAAGCTGCGCGCCGCGAGGAAAGGAATGGTCGACACCGTGGTACGTCGCGCTGCTTCCTCTGTGCCTATCTCCCGGGCAAGGCAGGCCCGGCCGTCGTGCTGTGTTCAGCGTGCGTGCGGTGCCTTTCCCGGATAAGTTCGCGAGTTCGTGTTAAGTAAGCGCGCGAAGCAAGATCTGTTGTGTGAAAGCTTTAGAAATGAACGACAGACACCTGTTTGCGAGCGTTCTTCTTTATTTATTTTTTTATGCAGGCGCCAGTCGAAGGTGCCGACGCGCGCCTTTTGTGTTTTCTTGTTGCTATGCTCGAGTGAAACCTAGTTCATTTATGCATCTCTTAGAATGCGTGCAGGGAGCAGGGACAAAAATAGATTTGTCATGGAAGTTGGCAAGGTTCCCCCTACCCTTACTAGCAGGTAGTGGCAGATTTAGAATGAGAGTGGAAGGCTTGGGTGGGGGGGGGGGAGGGGGGGTTTGCAAAATATCTACAGATGTCATGACAACGGACATGACAGCAACACAAGCGCGGAAAGCAATTAATTGACAAATTAGCAGCGCAGCCATAAGCATTACTCGACTCATACACGTGCATGTGTGGGTGTGCGTGTGCGCGCTGAATGAAGCGTGTGGTTGCGGGGCTGACGTTGCGTTCTGCACGGCAACTTGTGCGCACGATATGCAACCACACGTGACCGACCAAAAATATCTTAATTAAATTTTTCTTGCGGCTGTCATTGTTGCCATCGGCAACTTAGGCAGCTTCTGCGCAGACGTTCATTCATGCGTTGCGTTGTTCAAATTTGCCCCCCCCCCTCCACCCTCCACCCTCCTTGTTTTTGTTGCAATTCGCGGTTGTGCGCGCCTTAAACAAGGATGGTCTTACGCGGGCAAATGCGGTTGCAGTTCGAAGGCAAGTTCTACAGTCCCGCTCGGTCACAGACGTCCGCGATGCAGCGTCAACAACGTTCGGGACCTTCTCCTCCGCAGGAGGCGTACAAGTTCGTGTACGAGACGCTGGAAGAGGCCTACGTCTGCGGCAAGACGTGGTTTCCGGTGTCCGAGCTGTCCGAGCAGCTCAAGTTCAAGTCGGCCAAGAACCCCATCACCAAGGTCAACGAGTACCAGAAGGAGTACGAGGTAAGCGCACCTGACTTGCTTCTTCGCCCCCTTCGGCAGCGTCACGCCGAATGCGCCTGTTTTCCGTCAGACCGCCGAAGTTGCGCATCGGTTGGGCATAGCTGTAGCCTCTGGTCGCGAATCTAGACCATGTCATTCTAACGATCTTCTATTCTGAACCAAATAAAGCTGGTATTGTCATTGTTAGTAGTTCTACGTGGGAGCGCTGAGTGCTGGGCGTTTCCATTCTCCAGAGGAATCGTTCTGGTACCCGTTACAGTCTTCGAAGTCTGCTGTGCCTATAGCTTGCTGCTCCTTATTACAAAGACGGCGCCGAATAAAACAACACACGAAGAAGGGGGACACGAGACAGCTCGTGTGTTGTTTTATTCGGCGCCGTCTTTCTAATCATGCTTAACCAACTAGCCCGCCAACACATGCTCAGTTGCTCCTTATGGGCGGCGTCTAAACGTAAGTAATCGTAAATGAAATGCATATATATATATATATATATATATATATATATATATATATATATAAAGTGCTTTCGTGGGGCACTAATTGGTCAGTGTGATGTGTTACGTTTTTTTTTTCTCGGAGTAATTGTATTCGATTACATATTTTTTTCTGTAATGTTCACAAGTCCGGTCAGTACTCGCGCTCTTTTCGTTACACTAGGCGTGTTCACTCCTACCTGCTTGTCTCGTTTGCGCAGAAAATTTGCAAGATGTCGTCCAAGCTGTCCATCGGGGACTGTGCGGGCGGTCATCGGCCCGAAAACAGAGACAAGAATCGAGACGTGGCTACCGTGCCCCGTAAGTCCAAATTTTTTGAAGAATCTCTCTTTCTTTCCTTTCTCTTCTGTCAACCACCTTGCGCGAGATACCATCGTTTGCATCTTTTTATCTATTTACAAAGCAGACGAAAGACCTCACATCGAGTATAATGCTTTCTATATACGCCCGATGACAGCACTTACAGACATCTCGATAACTGACGACAATTAATTTATTTCTGTGGTTTTACGTGCCAAAACCACGATTTGATTAAGAGGCAAGCCGTAGTGGGGGATTGCGGATTAATTAAAGACCCACCAGGGGGTCTTCCCCTCGCACCATCAAGAGACGGACGTCATTTGCATGAGCCATGCGACAAGCGGATTCAGTTACAACACGTTATGGAGATATTTGTTTTGTGCGTATTAAGTCGCACAAATGCACATCAGTGATAGAAGTCATGTAATGCTTTGTGAAAGTTTTAATACACGGATACAATGAACAAATGTTTTCCTGACGATAAGTTATGACTAAAATTATTAACAGAAGGCAATGTGACTTCATAATGAAATAGTTTAATTACTTGTCAAAGCATGTATTATGCCATTATTTTCAATTATTTCCGGCAGCCGAATAGAGGATTATAGAGTAATAAATTATCAGGTGCACAAATCGACAACCTTATCAACAAATACATCAATAAATAAACAAGAGACCGCGATATTTCGAAAGCGCGAAAGGACACGAGAGCCAGTAAGAACAGTGTGCATTTAGTCAGTGAGGAGCTAATACAGCATATGACGAATAAAAATCGGTAAGGAGAATGCACAGCATAGATAAGGGAGTTTTACAACTAGCGCAACAAGCGTCTTTGCGTACCCAAAAGGCCTCACCCTGCTTGCGCTGTTGTGTAGCCCATTTTCGATCAGTTGTATAACTTTTTTTATTGTTTTCTAAGCCAGACGCTTTGCTTTGACTTGTAAGTTGGCACCTTTCTCTTTCCTATTAAAGACATCGGTTCGTTGTCTGATGTGATGATTTCGCCATCAGGGAAAAAAAAAACGTTCATTCGGGCACTTGATCTGTTAATGAAGTCTTCTGCAGTCTTATTCAAATCGCTTTTGTGGGGGAGTTCTTTGAGAGTGTGCAAAATTGCCAGATGATTCGAACGGGCTTGTCCAGTCGTCAACCTCACGTACGTTTTCAGTCGACGACTACAAGAAAAGGACTTCTCGGATGTGCGTTTGTATGTGTCGCTAGCATTGCCTACTGGAAAGAGAAGCAATGCTGGGACACATAGCATTCGCGTGAATTTTGCATGCTTTGATAAAAGACTGCAAAAGTGGTCACTGAAGTCTGCAGCTTTTTTCCAGGATCAAAAAAGCACGCAAAGCAATTTGAAACGAGGTGAACATACAGCAAGATATTAATTATCTGGGCATAAGCTTATCCATACTGTTATAGTTGTTGAGTCGCTACCTCCTTCTTTTTAATATAGGTAGTAAAGTTTGTCCTGTGTATATATTTTTATATAGTGTGTTCGCAGTTGAAATTAAAAAAAAATGTTGAAATGAGAAAGATAGGAATGGAGGTAGCCGCGGATGGTGCTTCTAGTGCGATTGTGATCCTACTGTCAGCGTTTGCAGAAATAAAGGGAAAGTATGAATTTAAAATGCCGTGTGCGCCCGCGCCAGCTATGAAGCAGTAAGCCTTTAACCACAGTAAAATTTAAGTGAAAAGGTTGACGAAACTCTCTAAAGATGTAGGTAATAGAACTCTGGTAATGACACTTTAGGGAAGGGGGGCGGGTAGGCTTCGGTATCGCCAGGAGAGGGGGGGCTCGGCCCCCGCCGGAAAACTTCGGAGGGTCTTCGGGCCCCGGATACCTCTCCCCCCGTATTCGGCGCCTATTAGATGAACAGATGACATTAGGAAAATTGCAGCCGTTGTAGGGTGGAGCCGGTTGCAGTATTACGTTGCTGACTGCAAGCCCATAGTAAGAGGCCCTTGTTCTACAGTTGACGATTATTATGATGAAGATGTGCCTGAAGATTTCAGTTATAGCGACATACTTTCGCACGCGAAATGTCTGACATGGTTCTGAAATCTATGCCATTTATTTTTTCTCTTTTCTGCTTTTTGCAGCTGATAACTTTCGGCCGTACCTGACGTCATTCCAGAGCAACGACAACACTGACTACATCAACGCTGTTTTCGTCGACGTAAGCTTTGCTTGTTGTTTACAACATTTCGTGATATCCCAGGTCGTTTCCTCAGAAACTTATCTCAGTCAACTACTACGCATAATCATGATGCGCGGATTTAAATTCCTCTGGATAGTTTAGCTGTACCATCACGTTATTGCTTAAGCCAGTTCGAAATAGCTAAAAACAAAGGCGGAAATATATCCCGCAAGCCTAATTTATAGCCAATGAGCTTTCTAAGCGTACACATTGCCCTAAAGCCAGCGAGAAAGAGCAAACAAAAATTCGCGTCTTTGGATTAGTTGCGGACTCAATCCACCTTGGTGACTTGGTGGCTATGGCGCTGAATCAGCGACCTCGCGAAAATGCGAATGTTCTTGCGGGCCGCGCATTGGGTGCACGTAAAAGGAACCACCAGGTGGTCCAAAATCATCCGGAGTCCAACACTTCGGCGCGCTTCACAATCAGATCTGGACTCTGGCTCGTGAGACCCCAGAAATTGAAAATGTTAAGTTCCAGACTCCGCCTCTGTTAAATATCAATTTAGTTACGTCCCCAAAAAAAAGATTTCTACGTAATAGCGCTTGCGGAATTGAATGCGCGCCTTGAGCTTTGTGCTTTTACGAATTTGTCGTTTACGAGTTATGGCCACATATCGTCGGCATGTCCAGGGCTACAGCCGCTCCAAGGAGTACATCGTGACAGAGTGGCCCATGGTCCGGACGGCGCAGGACCTGTGGTCGCTCGTCTACGACCACGACTGCAACTCCGTGATCGTCCTCTGCAATCCTCCGCCTTCGAACGTGAGTGCGAGTGGCGCGATGACGTCATTGATTTATGCCTTACGGTAACGGTCCAGCCAGAACCTCTCCAGGAAGAGACGTGCTATCTGGACAGAAAATAATAGTTCCGGTTTCCTTCATTCTTGGCCACACACGTCGCAGGCGTGCGACCATACATGCTATTTGGTCGCCTTATGCTGTCTGATCATCGCCAGCATAAATTCAGTGAAGTAGGATTGCTGAAGACACCGTCAGAAAGCTAGGATTGGCCGCCGTCTGAGTAAGGGGGGGGGGGGCAGGGGACTTGGGGTTTAGTCTCCCAACCCCCGCCACCCCCGGACCGCATCAAGGACACAATAAGTTTATCTCTCTCCCGCCTCAATCTAACACCTGTAGCATACCACCGTAAGTTATCTCGTTGAAACCTATTTCAATACTTGTGCCATCACTCTGACGCAGTGGTGGGGCCAGAAATTGCTTTCGAGGGGGGAGGAGGTGGGGCACGTGCCTGGTCTGCGTAAGCAGCTAATCTTTTCCCCACAGCACATTTAACATAAACTAGGTCGCAGCTATGAAATCGGTGTTCCACATTGGCTGACGACTTCGTTTGCTAATTCTTGCCTGCCACGCACGTCGAACGAGCGGGATCACCTTCCCGCGTCAGTTGCAGCTATTCCAAAACACCATGCTTTCTTCAATGCCTCAATCTCACACTGCATCACAAAGCAATAGTCGTTGTTCTATAATTTGAATTTTTCTTTGTTTTCTCATCGCTGGTGTTTTTATATTCATATATTTATTTCTTATTGTTTTCTCGCTTTATATTGCAATAACCACTCCCCTATTTAGTGCCATTTGACGTAGATTGTGCTTAAACAAACAAACAAGCAAATAAATAAATAAATAAATAAATAAATAAATAGGTTTTTTATGTCTAATGCGTTCGCATCAAAGCATTCACGAGGACACACCTTGCGTCATGTTGCCAGGATCGGCCCAGTCGCGCTTTTGAATCTACGGCGTTCGAAGTGAAGGCACCACATAGCGCGTCGTCGTCTTGACTTTTGCAACCATCGAATGTTCCGCGCGATGCCAATACGTTGAAGATGTCGCAGTTGTACAGGAGAAATGCGTGAAATATTTCGCAGACGCTGGTTGTTAGTGCATTGAAAATTTCGCTGAGCATCAGTGCTTCTAGAGGTCCGCTCGATAGTCTAGTGCAGAAAACGGTCGCCGCTCGTAGTTCTAGAAAACCGTGCGTTTGTTAATCAAGAAAGATTAAGGAAAACGAGACATAGAGCTTCTGGGAGGGGCAGGGTCCGCAGCTTTGTACCAGCAAGGATACTTCACGTGTGAAGTGGTGACTTGTCCTTTGGACTCCTCTCAAGTACTTTCGCTCTGCTAATGTAAATGCTAGGCTAACACAAAAGAAATAAAAAGAGCTGATTGTAGCCGACGAAAATATTACTTTCGATGGAGTATCGATAATGTGGTTTTCATTGAAATTAGGCAGGACGTTCAGGCTTTATGCTAAAACGAGTAACACGAGGATTCACGTCGACCAGTATCTGCACGGAAAAAAAAAATTACCCATCCTAATCTCGCTGCGGGGGTGAGAAAAGCGTTTCCTTTTATGTTCTATATAAGCTAATGGTTTACGACGCCCCTCCTAAGTCGGCGGCGGTTCAGCTTCATTTCTTTCGGGACGTCAGTTACTCGAGAAAAAAAGATATTATCGCTCGACAACTCCTTTTTCTTGTTTCATTTTTTTTCTTCAGTGTGCGAAGTCTACATTTCATTTTATTTTCCAGGCGTACCCTTCCTTCTGGCCGACGGAGAAGGAGAAGCGCAAAAAGTACGGCCCTGTCTTCACGGTGGACGTGGTCTCGTACAACCACTACCCGAAAATCAAGACGTGGATTTTCAGGATAAACAAGAAGGCAAGTTGCGGCTGGCTACGCTGTTCGTCAAGGAATGACTTCGTGGCGTAGCCTCCGAAGTGGTGCGACGAATTAGTTCTTTAGATATAGTTGGGGGTGTGGCGATGTGGGGCCTAGCCGTCTACCTTTTACGACGAAGTTCGAGAAGTTCCACAATGGCCCGAATATCGGGCGCCTCAACGCTGCTCCAACGGAGCAAGCGAATCTTGCAGGCTTAGTTCAGAGCCTGCGCGCACTGCCATGTTTTACACACTGCGCGCTGCGCTGAGCTCGTGATTGTCTGTTCTTCCTGTGTGCAGCATGTGTGCGTGCGTTTTTGCCGTAAACATAAGAAACGTAATCTAGGCGAAATGTGTAACGAGTGTGCGAGAGAAAACGACCTAACAGGATTCGTATGCATGCTATAATTAGCATTCGTAAGAGCGATCATAAAATTAACATTCTCTTCGGAGTAGTGGTCTCGCGGGAAGGCTGTTGCACCTCGACGCAAGTTCTCGAAATCGAATGACCACGAATATTAGTACAGGAAAATGGTACAGTTACTTTTATATCTACGGTTAACGCGAAGCGAAATGTGTCCATGCGCAGTATGAAAATTATCTACAAACACCAGGCCGTCTACGCGATTCTGCAACCTGCTATCCGCGGAGTTTATCTTCCCAAATATATAATTTGTAGGGGTGTTCGAATAGTGAAATTTGAAAACCTAATGAATGCGAGTATTCCAGTGTAATCACTCCGGAATATTGAATATTTGTTGATTTTTGAAGCTACATCAAATGCGAAGTTTCCATGGGGTCCGTTTCATTAAAAAAAAAAAAAACAACGAAACCAGGCATACGTAGACACATGCATGTAATACAGTTTGCAATTGGACGTCACAATACCTGTGAAGTTTCTTAATGATAACTGATTTCAGTTACCTTGGGCACCGTGGCAACAACATCAATCAAACAAGCTGGTGAACAGCCTGTCTACAGATGCGCGCACTGTGTCGTTGTGGTTGCGGAAGACGTGTAATATTTCAGCACCACACATTGTTCTGAAGGAGTGAAAATTTAGTGATACTGACCGAGTAAGAAACTGTGTATAGGCTGCTTAAAAGCGAGCCACTCTTATTGAATGACTGAATAAAAATTATGGAGCCACTGCTCTCGTTCCGAAATTATGGCCCCTGCGCAATACCCTGAGCTATCCTGCGGCAGAATTATTCGGAAAAGTCCTTAAATCGATCGTTCTGTTTCCCTCGCGACTCTGATGAATACTTCTATCCCTTGTATATTCGAAACCAATATTTGACAGCTTCGAATAGGGAATGCTCTTGAACAGTCTCTGTCATTCAATTAGTATTCAGATATTCGCACATCGCTGGTGTCTTGTTAAGAGATATGGACTTCAAGTACACTGACATCAATAACTCTCATCTTTTCTTACACTTTTTCTGTATTATTTTTTTTAACACATCATTGATCTCTGTGTATAAAATCCGGTCTTTTGTAATATGCTGTTATATACACCTGGAATATCATTTGGAATTGTCGAATTTAGAAAAAATAATGAGTAGCATGGGGTGATGCTTAAACAGTAAGTCTGTGGCTCACTTTTGTTATATACATTTAGATGCTCTATCTGCTGCCTCGCTGGTCGACAAGCGCAGTGTGCTTAGACCAAGCAATTGAACGATATCACTACCAAATTTATATATATTTTAAAATAAAAATTGGAAAAAAGTTTTCATAAATATTTTTAGGCGGAAGGATATCGTGGTAGCTTCAGGCTGTTTCTACAGAGTTGCGGCTCCTGGACGAACTTGCAGGCAACGCGCGCGTCCTAATTCACTCCACGACAGGTGGTCTCCCTGACGGAGCTGATGGCGGGCGTCAAGGCCGAGCCGAAAACGACGCAGATCTTCCAGATCACCTGCTGGCCCGAACGCCACAAGGTGCCCACCTCCACGAACACCCTGGTCGAGCTCATGAACATGGTCGAGAGATGGCGCCAGAGGACCACCTACGGCCCCGTTCTCGTCATATCCACGTGAGCTCCACTAACTCAGTACGGAGGAGAACAGTGCTAAGAATAACATGTACCGACGGGTTGACTTTCGAAGAATGTCGCAGGTCGAAAAAGTTGGCGTAAGTGTCATGGAGGTAGGAAAATAACTAGGAGGAAGCATTATGTAACAAAACTGAAGCAAAAAATAAAAAAATAAGCTTGGCCCGGCACGTGACCACGTCGCGCGAAGTTTATGCTAAGTCTTCTAGAATAGGGCACTCTAGTGCGCTGTAGTTTTCGTGGGGTTCTTCTACTGCTGCGTTTAGCGCACACCCTTCGGAAAAGGCAACGGATGCGACAACACAACCTGAGGCTGTCGCCCTGACACGTTCAAAAAAGGAGCAAAATGCACACGTTGCAACACAACTGACAGAACACAGCTAACATATTGTGAAAAATATGTGCAGAGCGGTTGGCAAGGTACCTGAAAACGTTCGCGTCGATTACAACCCATACCGGGAGCCAAGCTCACTGGGTTGAGTCTGCTGAGCCCAGAGACACGTGTGGGGCCGACTTTTTTTTTTGGAGAGAAAAAAGGCAAATGGGGGGGGGGGGGGGGGTTGTGTTCACGAGAGCGTTGACTTTCCAAAGCTGACTGCGTGACGCAGTGCGCACTCCTAGTTTATTTCTTTCCTCCTCGCTCAAACTTTGGACATGGCTGTCTGGCACTGTGTTGTTTTTTCCTGTCGTGATGGACTTCACGGAAGTGCGAATGAAACTTAATTTAATGACGTGACAACAATGACGTGATGACGTGACAATATTTATTAATCATTCATTTAATTATGCGTTACAGAACCAAAGTGGGACATAGATTAAGCGGGGGGGGGGGGGGGAGAAGGAGGGTGGAGCATCAAATGTATATATAGCAACATTAGTGAAAACATACGCAAACAAGGAAAGTACCTCAAGCACGGCACAATCGATTAACGTACCAAAAATGCAGATAAAAATATACAAATAAAGACACAGATGTATTGCAGTGAATGCACCAAAGAGATGACGCCCACACTGCAAGCAAACAGAATTTGAACAGAAAATCACACGCGCGGACACGCACAAGACTGTGAGGTACACTGTAAGATAATTTACACCCTTAAAAGTGATAAAAGGGTGTAAATGTGCCTATAACTCCCACCCCATAGGATGTTAGTTGCATAAATCACACCGTAAGGATGTGAGTTATAGACACACTTGCACCCTTTTTCACTTTTAAGGGTGTAAATTATTTTACAGTGTAGGCTCCTGGGTACGCGTACTTCGGCCGCCCTTTTGGCCGGCTGACACTCGGCCGTGACGTCGCGCGCCCCTCGTTTAATTTTACCGCAGGAACGGCAAGAGTCGCGCCGGCGTCTACTGCGCTGCCAACGTTGCCATCGAGCAGGTCGTGGAGCACGGGGAGGTCGACGTCTTCCAGGCAGTCAGGACGGTGCGAAGGCATCGGCCGCAGCTCGTCGAGAACATGGCGAGTATACGTGTTGAACGGGACTCCCTCTCTCTCGTCGTCGTTCCTCCACTCTAAGAAACGTTTGTACCCTTTGAGGTTCATCTTGCCCCCAAACGATAACCGTTATATACGTTCGTTTCTTTAGCGCTGCGCGCCCAGTTCTCCCGGAACCCGAACGGCGTGGCCGATATACCGGCGTGTCGTAGCGTTCTCGACTGAAAAGTAGCAAGTGCATAGTTTCAGGAAAAAGAAAACGGAAGCGCAAGCAAGACGTATTACTATTCGTTTCTTTTGGGGGGACAAGATACACGCGCCACAGGGTTCAAACTTTATTCAGAGTGCTTGAATCATTAAGAAAGGAGCAGTGCTAGGAGGGAACATGGCGCCACAGTCTTGAAACCGAAACATTATATATATATATAAGGGCAAAACTCTCGCAAAATAGGCCCTCGCTACGTGACAGGCAAGTGGCAATTTCTATCTGCCAAGCGCGCGACTAGTGCTGTGAGTCGAGCGGCCGGCGATGGCCGGTCGTGGCTAGGGCTTCGCTAAATGTTACCGTGAAACAACCACTGCCTTGAGAGATCCGGCAACCGCAGAGGCCGTACTTTGCGAGAGTGAGCGTGCACACATGTAACGGATAGGAGGGGCGGTGTCCGAGGAGGTTGGCGTGCTGCCTGACGTGATGCGCCCTCATAGATTTTTTTTTTATCCTTCCTCCACGCCTTGAAGCTTCTTGCATGCCATGATAATGTTGATGACCATCATGCCGATGATGATCTTCAGTTACAGCACGTATATTCCCCTTTGTGGCTAGCACAAGAACGGCGCGGCAGAAGCCTTTGCAAGTGAAACAATTATTCAAACGTGAGAAACAACGAACAAAAGAAGCCGTAAAATGGGAGGAGTGCTGAACTAAGCAGTCAGGCTAAATGAAAGAACATTATGAGAGACTATTCAAACAAGCTAAATGAATTCAATTTGGAATTGGTGCATTTTAACGCGCCTTGCGAGGCCTGCTCGTGTGAGCCGTGCCCGTCGCGTGTAAACATTCTGACCAACGGTGCCAACAAACAAGCGCGTGGCGGAATACATTGTCGGAAGGAAACCAGTCCCGCGTGCGTCAGTGGCATTTGCATTACTTTATATACCGCAGAGACGAGTTTGCTTCAGGCCAAGACGTTGCATTATGGATAACGTTGTGCTCGAAACATATAAGGTGCGACTTCGTCGTGACTTGTGTATGGTGTCCCGGTATGTTTTCGCGTCCAATGCACGCTGCAGTGGCTAGCCCACAGTGCTGCTCTTATTCTAAATCATGTCGTATTCGGTAGCAATTTTGGTTATGTTTTATTCAGTAGCGAATATTTCTTCTTCATTTTGTGTTGACTGTCATCAGTCACTCCACCCTGCAGCGCGAAAAAAAGCACGATTTTACTTGTTTGTGAATTACGAAAGGAACATGCCGCAGACCATGCTATTTATGTTTCCTCATTGCTGCTAACGTAATGTACTACGTTAGGTGTTGCTGCTGTTGATGTTGTTGTTTTAATTTCACCTGGAAATCATTGTACACAACTCGGCTTCGAACTAGTCACTAATAATCTTAGTATGCATTATGCTGCTGTTCCCCACGTGATGCCCTCTAAGCCCTGCCAAGCCACAGCCATCGCTTTTGCCACAGAGTGGCCGTCCCGATTTCTTTTTCTTTTGAATGTAATATTTGGTTCGATATAATGTCCCGGGGCTCTCGGTTCGACGCCAATCTCCACGATTATGTCTGCAGACTTCGTGCTCACTATCAGAGATCCGTACACCCGAGATTAACGCCCGTAGGTATAACACAGCACGTAGTTTTTTCTTTTTCTTTCATTAACGTGTTTCATTCTTCTGCTTATCTCTTTTCAGACCGAGTACAAGTACTGCTACGACCTGATTCAGCACTATGTGCTGCACTACCTGAACAAGGAGTGACTATAAGCGGCTCGCAACGTAGGTTCCTTCACTCAACGTGCGTACGTCCTGTTCCACAAGCCGAAGAACGGGAACGGATCGCGGCGCGCCCCGGGAAGCCGCGATTCCCGTACAATCAACGGCACAACATTCCAGCGGCGTCGTAGGAGACACGTGGTCACGGGGTGCAATTCTTCCCCTGCGAAGATGGCGTCGGCGAACCACTAACGTCCGTCCGCGTCGCCCCGCCATAGCGGAAATCTTTTCTTGTTTTAGCGTTGTTCCCCCCGTTGTTCTCGCCATGGGAGGTCTCTTCCTTAGTTAGAAAGTTGTTTTCGTACTTCAGATGTGTTTTAAATCTGGCCCGGGCTGCTACTCTGGACACCTTCGGCTAGAGAGTAACTCTAGTTCCGTCATGTACTGTCGAGTTCGCCATCTTGAACGCTCGGATTGGCTCCCAGGGCAGCCGCGGCCTGCCTGATTGGCTCAAAACGCCAACGTGGCAGATTTTCGCCGTGTCCAGAATGGCACCCTGGCTTTGAAGCCAGCCTACTTTGATGTTCTAAGAGCTAAAAAAAAAGTGAGGGAGTATCGAGCTCGTCAAGAAAGTAACGAAGAAAACAACACATATGTTATCGCTGCATTTTGAAACTTGGTGTTTTCAAACTTGAGAAAAACGCAATGCGCACGCTTTCACACATAATTACTTTATTCGATCCTTAATCCAGGGAAAGCGGGACTACGTTTTTTTTTCTATGCCCCTGCGAACGTCCCAGCTAGCTATTGTCTTAGGCTACTCAGCCGCCATCTTTACACATCTTGTACACTAAAGTAGCGTGCACCATTTTTTACTTCAATTCTGTCTTTTTGCTAAGTTGTCTTCCTTGCCGAAAGAGACCTTGAAAGATATTTAGGATAACAGCCGTCAACCTTCCTGTATATCTAGCCGTCTCTGCGACGACGTTTCGACACACTCTCAGCGGGAAACACTACGGAGGGCTACTCAAGTAGTGCGGTCAGTAATCACTCCGCGCATATCGTGGCGACCTGGCTCGATTAGCGACGCGTTCGACTGAATAACGTCCCTCATAGGTCATAAAACACAACGCATGCAGTTGCCGCCCTAAATCAAGCAACGTTCATATCCTTCTACTTGCAGTACGCTGCGCACTACGTTTTGGAAGCGAGTACACGCAGTGAGTGCGCTTGCGGAAGCAGCGCAATGAGTGCGGTCACACGAATGTATCACTCCGCGCTGTCTGAGCAATCGGTAAACACGTTTAAGTTGATGGCGTCCAATACATTACATTAACCTTCATCCATTATAACAGCGACCTAATATGTTAATATAATATCGAGGCACCTGTCATTTTTCGCATGTTCTGCATATTCTTATGGCGATGCGCGAGGGTTTTTTCTTTCTTTTTTTTGCCGCTAGTGCAGGCGGTTTGGAAGGTAGCGGCTGCATGCACAGTTTTCGTGCTTTCTTCGACAGCAAAGCGTTGTTGTGCATCGTTGCTATGACCGCCGGCTACACTGTATCAGTCCTCGCACATCCTCAGAGATCCCAGCCGAGGACATCTCCGATTAGGGAGAATTAGTGGCCGGTTCGGTAACAGTGCGTGGTGTCGCTTTATCAATCCGCTTTGTTTGTTCCCTATGCACACTGCTTCCAGGGTCGTTAGTAATCCACGCTCCATTCATTCGATAAATTTTTCGAGTCGTTTTCTTCCTCGCAAAGAATTATCATTTTCCATAGAAGGAAAGTGTTTATCGTGGATCCTATTTTGAATAATCCCGTATACTCATAAGGAACCACATATGTATGTGAATTGGAATGTTCCCATGTTATGGCATGGAATTGTGGCACCTGCAGGGATTAGGCCTACTTTTTTTTTCTATACTGTGTGCCAATACTTCTTTGTTCTGTATTCATGTGCGGTCACCTAGAACTCCATGTAAGAACTTCAGTCCTTTCTTATCACTATTGCGTCGGCAGTGAGATAGCGAATACGGTATTTTTTTTTTTCGTAACGTATACTACTGTGGTTTGAAAGGCCTTGAATATTTTGCTAAGCGAAGCTCATGGTTCATAGTGCAGGCTGCATTAGTTGTTCTCGCTGTTTTGAAGCTCACTTCTTTTTCTCCTCGTGGTTCCTCGGACCTTGAGTATGAGAGAAACGCCGGCAACAGTTGCATGACAAAGAGTCACCCGTACACACTGACGATGGTGACGGGCACGTGAAATGTGTCTTCTCTCGACATGCTACGCAGTGCTTTAAAAAACATTTTTTTTGCACATGTTGCCGCTTTGAAGCTCTACACACTAATTTAATACATCTGGTTGGAGAACAGCCCCAGAATCGCGATTCACTCGCGTTCATTCCCGTCAGCTTTTGAAGTCGGTACGCTATGTTTCCTTCGCACTACTTATAATTGGAACGTTCAGATTGAGCCAATTAGTTGCAAAGAACAAATCGCGTCTTTGCTCTGCCCTACCACTCCGGCGATTGCCGCGATGTATCGTGCTCTTGATTCGTAATGTATTCGCAGTGCCAGGCCACCGAACGTGAAGCAAAAAATCTGTGTAGCCGTCAAGCAAAGTTAGTGTAACCGCCGCCATGATGCAAACTTGTGCGATTGTTACGCTTTAGCTGCGCGGTAAAACTGAGCTATCGAGTTTGACATCCTTTCGCGTATTAAGTGCCGAGCGATGACATTTATTTCAATGCGATTGTACGCTTTAGCTACCGTACCTACAGCATTTCAGTTCACTACTCTATAAAGCTTTCTGTGCGCAGAAATGGAAATAAGCACTAGCACGCCACCTCAACCCACACTGTATCTATGCCAAGTCTAGATGACCTACTCTAGCATAGTGTATAAAGACTACGCCGGTCCATCTACAAGGCCTATGCAACGATTCGGTTAGTTTATGTGTGAGGTCTTGTTTGAGTTTCTTTCTTTCTTTCTTCTTTTTTTTTGCTTGAAGCGTGCTTTCTAGATACGTTAGCAGGTTTGAATAGTTGACTCACACTAAGAAGAGGTGTTGAAATAAAAGCGTCGTCACACTTGATTCACTACGAAGCCCATATTTAACACGGCGAGCCCGTTCTTAATTCCACAGCTACGCCGAATCCCGACGTTCGAAGAAAGTAGCCCTTCGTTCTTAATTACAGCATCGATCGGAGCTTCTTATCGCGCTTAGCTGGCATGCTGTGAACCAGTCTAAGCTATTGAAGAAAGTCATTAAGCTCGTTTTATGCTGCGTGTCGAGGTAAGAGTCGACGGCAAGGAATTTGTTTAGCTGCTACTTCTCTTTGATTTTAAGCTTAATATTTTTAGCGGTATCACGCCCATGTGTTTTTTTTTGTACAATAATTGTGTTTCCATATTTTGTGTTTCGTCAAATTGTTTCATTTGCACCCCCCCTCCTCCCCGCTTTGTATTTTTCGTCTCATGCAATAAAGAGAAAAAGCTTTCTTCCCGCTTTGATAAGAGCAGAAGTAAGCAGTCGTATTAGCAATACAGAGATAACACAGACGAGCACACGCCGGTTAGTGAGTCGACGGAAACATGCATTATGGTTACGTTACAATGTCTCACGGTTACAAAGGCACAGTGGCTTGAGAACAGCTGATAGATTACAAGACATGAATACAACGTGTCGACGAGTATATTGGACGTCGTGTACGCTTGTGCCGATGACTTTTTTTATACAATTAAAACGTTTCATGCGATAAAGACAATTATGGGATTAGCAATAGTGTGAGCTTAAATTAAAACGTGAGCAAGTCCAAAACTACTTCTATGCATTGTTCTGTTTTGTAGTTCACCTGTGCTTGTAATAGATGCTTAAGTCTGACTCCGAAATGTACACTTGAAACTGGCCCATGCTGGGAAACCGGATAAAAGGCGCATAGATGCTGCACTTCCTTGAAGTTGCGCGTAACAGCCATTCTAAGCAGTTGTATCCTGTACACGGCTGAAATGTATGCTGAACATACGGGTAAATGACACGTAAATACACATGGGGCAGTGATACGGCGAATATGTTTATTTATAGATGCCTGTAGAAACGTTAGTCATGCTTAAAACTTAAGCATACCGCGGCAACACCTACTAGCAGACATTGTATGTACCGCGTACGCCGCTGTTCAGTTTACGATTGGTAATGCTTGTTCACGGCTAACTTAAGCGGGCCGGCTTCGCACCTGTATATTCCTCGTTACCGTCGTCGACGTTTTTGCTGAGGGCACAGAATTGTACGAATTTGCCCGCGTGCCTGCCGTTAAAGCCTCTGTTCATTTTCATTTACGGGCATGCCGGCAACAGTGCCTTTCGTAAAGTTGCTGCGTGCTGCGCCTTGTCCTTCGGGCAGGGTAACTGCGTAAGCGTAACGCTGCAAGGATGACGCCGCCCCGCGTTTGTCGATTGTCTGTACAGCGTGCGAATCGCCTCGGGACTACCGCGTTCACTCGTTAAGCTACGCCTTCCGCGATTGTATCGCGCACGGCTATACTAACCTCGTGCACCGCTCGTCATTCGCTCTGCAGTACACCTGCAAGGGCCGACTCACGCTCAGTCCGCATCCGCACGGCCTTCCGCACGCGTGCGGAGGCGCGTAGAGCTCGCGCAGCAGTTCGCCGCACAGCTGTCCGCCTGTCGCACACAGGTGGACTTCGGTTTGCACTCAGTCCGCACGACCAGTGTAAGCCAAAATTTGGGCGCACCCGTGTGCGGCGTGTGCGCTTGTCCCACATGTCCGCACGCGTGCGGAAGGCCGCGCGGATTAAGTCGGCCCACGTCACTATTCAATGCTGTTGCCTAAAAGTTGCCTGCGATATGAGAGCACTCTTTGAGGATGCAGTTTTATACGCTGCGTCGTAGTGCAATCACGCGAGATTGCATGAATTTACCTGGAAACAAGGTTGGACCGGGCGCCCGTCTCTTGCGACGAGGTTACTTCCAATGCTCTGTTTTCATTTTGGAAATTGGGCGTACGCTACGCAAATGGCGATATGAGGCTGGATTAAGCGGGTGTCCGTTAGTTTTAAACGCATGCCACCTTGTTGGCGATCAATAACGGGAGCGATGGCGGACGCCGTGTTTCCAAGGAGCGCACACGCAGGAGAGTCCGTGAAACTGGCGTCATCTAAAATACTGCAACTTCGGTACAGAATTAAGGGCGATCGCTTCAATCGTACGTTCTTGTTTCTCCTGCGTAGTATGCAGTGTACGTTTCTTAGCGGCCCTGGTGCCGTTACATACGTGTAGCGATGAAGATAGCCCTACAACCTTTTATGAAGTATGCAAATTCTGCCACTCGTTTGTGCCCGATTGCTTTCCGTTGTCTGACCGACGACGCCCTATTTGAATATCTGATCGTGCTTTCAGAAGCGCAGCCAAAGAAGGTCGGCTTCAGCTTTGCCACGACACCATTTCTCGTTGCACGCGAGTTCGCATATGTACGTGCGTACCAGGCGCTTCAGCGAACGCGTTCAAAATGTTTTTGAAATTGCCTGCGGCGGATAACGCACTTCTAGTCAACGAGCTGGTCTACTGGAAGAGGCAGACATTTTCGCAAGAAATATTTGAGTGCGTAATCGACGAATTAGCAATATTCAATAATTAATGTTTTTAACTAGCTACCTTGTGGCACATGTTGCAATTTACGAATTCTAGCCGGGGAATTCGCGAGGCGGATACAGTTGGAACGAATTCTTGGGATGACATCAGTTTCAAGATATCAGTTCCCGAACTTTGCGGAGACACGCATTGGCGTTCCAGTTACTTTTGCGCTTCAATGCACGAAACGACGTTTCCTTAAGAAAGTAAGTGCAGCGACAGGGAATTTGCACCGGAAGTTTGACGGCGCGTATCTCGCAAATGGCGTCATCCCCACAATTCTTTCCAGGTGGATATTCCTGGGAGTCTGCAAGAATTTGTAAATTGCAATATGTGCTTAAGGTAGTTTGTTTAGAAGGTAATTTGTGACTATTTGCTAATTATTCGAATATGTTTTTTTTCAATTATTTGTGCACGTAATGTTCGCGTGTTCGAGTAGACCGGCTCATGGACTAGAATTGTGCTAGCGGCCAACGGCAATTTTTAAAATAATTTGAAAGTGTTCGCTGAATTACCCTGTATTCCAGAGCGCGCAAGGGCAATATGCGCAATTACCAGCTCGTTTTAGCAGTTAATATTTGGTTGCGGTTTCTTTCTAATTTGCAAGTGACTGCAGTGGCAGATATCCTGGAGCTGTATCAATGTGACAGAAATGTGGCAAAGAACTGTTGCAGGCTATCTCGCAGCAATGAAAGTACAGGGAAGAGAAAGGTGGGGAGGATAAGTGACCGAACCACTCGTGGAAGGGCATTTGGAGTGAGACAAGGGAAAAAAAAAGAAAAGTTGCGCACTAGGCGTACACTTCGTGTGTCTGTTTGGCACACGCTCTTCTAGTCTTTTGCGCCGTTCAAGGATGTCGTAGGATACTCTCACCCTCTTTTTGCCCCGCTCGGTGCATGGTTGTTTCGGCACCTTTCTTTTTCGGCTGTATAAAAGTTGGTGCAGTCACGCAAGTTTCTCCCAGCCGAGCAAGTATGCTGTACTGGTACCACAGTTACTCAGGTCTGAAAAAATAAGAGCACCGACGTTCCCAGCGCTTTCACTCAGGTTAGAAGGTATGCCGCATTGTGCATACTCGTACCGTCTGCGGCTCGCTTGGGACGCCCTAACGCTGCTAAATAGTCAGCCGCGAAAAAAAAAAGCAAAGTTGCTGCAGACCTAAACGAAACACAGTTGTTTACGAGCGTCGTAGCAGAAGCTGCCGTGTAACAGCGCCGAAGAAAAAAGGGCAATTGCCCGTCGGAGACTCGGCGAAGTGCCAAAGCCTATGCGAACGAAATCTCGCTTCTGTGCGAAGCGTATATGCAATGAAAAAGCCTGAACTTTATTTTCCTCGGCCAAATTTTACACGTCGCGTAATGGGCAGAATACTTGACTCTCGTCTATGCGAACACATGCGTAGAGTATATCGCTTTCGCCGATGGCCGCTCTAACAGTTCCCGAGTAGCGCCATGGCCAACCACTAAACTCCGCACAAAGCACTTCAAAGCGTGTATGCTTTCTCAGTGGTCGCAATTTGCGAATGTTCTGACGACCGCCTTTTATACTGTTCATAAAAAAAAACAACGCATCGCTTAGCGTATCCATGTGTGTGAAGGATAGGTCTAGGTTAGGCCGCACTGGCCGAGACGGCTCACGGTTGCTTTGTATTCCAGCAGGCCATGCGTCGGTCGCCGTTTTAGGCAATGCCGGCACACATCCATGTATAGTCTTAGCTGGAGTTTGTTTCGAAACTTCTCCTCGAGCCAGTCTAATCATACTTTCTTAAGCGTAAACGGCAAGCTTGGCATCGTATATGCGCACTGCCTATAGCGTGCTGGGCATACAGTTAGCAAAGCAGGATTTCTGTGCTCGTCGTGGGCAATGCCCCACGAATCCACGCGGCAAAGAAGGCGTTCAAGGTTGTAGCAAGCCAGCGCTGCCCTTCAATACATCGCCTATGCCGGAAATCGTGCTGTTGTTTTCAGAGAGGTCTTGAGCAACTTCTTGTGGGCGCCACTCAGAAGGCAGCGTCGCTTCTTTGCCGGGAAGGCCTAACGTCGAAGTGTCGAGGAGTTCGTGACCTCAACGCGTCGTCCCTCCACCGCGGGCTTTAGTCTCCCGCTGGAACTAGTGTACAGAAGCAGCGCGAACGCCTTTTCTCCGCACCCTTTCTTAAGCATTGTTGAGCCTAGTGCGTAGAGAAACAGAACAAACGCGCCGAAACGAAAGAGGGACCAGAGCAAAAAAAAAAAAAAAAAACTACGTTGTGTTGCCTTCACTTCGGCTGCAGGCAGGACTTGTTGCGGTAGCGCTATGCACACAGCTGACACACTTAGATCGGTCTCGCAGATTTCAAGCGCACAATGTCGCCGGTCGCTCACTTTTTCGACAAAGCTATTGACATTGACACCAATGCTTTGACTCGGAAGAAAGAGCATACCTTGTACAGGGTTTGAGACTTCTTAACTGTACAGCGTGCTTGTAAAAAAATGTCGAGCGTACGGAGCTTTTCAGCTACTCGGTAGCTTTTAGTAGCCATGTTTAGACGGCAGAGCTTGGACGTAGTATACGTTCAATGTAGGTAGCGGTATCGTATTTTCCCAGCGGGCAAGATATTTCACACTTCCTTTCCACTAGTGTTCTTCCTGTAAATGGATCCTATCTTTCTTTCTTAATACAGTTATGTCCGGAATTTAATACGTGCTACCACAATGAGCGTACAAAGCAGTCACTGTTAGGGTCACTGAGATTCGAAGGAAACACACCCTTCAAAGCAATTTGAATTGTTGCAGACAGCACAACTTGCCGTAGGAGGTTTATTAGCAGCGTCGATCCTATCGCGATGACGTCGACAGCCTTATCACGAAGGCTGGGAAAACCAAACGACTGAGCATTGAATGATTAAGCTGTCTAAAGTAGAGGGATTGCTGCGCGTGTCAGTTCACGTGTTCATTGCGTTTAATCACCGATTACTGATACGTGAAGATGGAAATGTATTTCCTTGCCACTTATTACAAAATGGCGGCAGTAAATAGTTGCGATATTGAAAGAGCGCTGTAACATTTGCTTGGACTGCGCCGGACAGTCACGTGTCCAGCGCTGATAGCGACTGGCTGTGAGCCCACATTATCTCTGCTTTTTATTTCTAACGTAAACACAATCGGAGGTCGTGCTTCCCGGTTCGTGGTAAACGTGATCGATGTTTTTCTTTTTTTTCTGCTTCCAGTGTTCAATGGTGTCAGTATCCTGTGGTAGCTCTGAAAAATACACTCTCGAAGTTGTAAAAGTGGGTAAGGGTCTATAGTACGTTTCGTGAATGCTACGCAAGCTTGTACAAGTGCTTCCAAGCCTTTGCTTTGTCAAAAGAAAAATGAAAGTTCCTTTCTCAGCGCGAACTTTGACACCAGGTCACAGGGCAGTTTAGAGCAATGTATGGTTATTCTGTACGTGAGCTAGCGTCTCTTTAGCTTCCAATGCTCAAGTGTTCTCGCCAAAATTTGCGCACCCACGAAATGCTGTTGCCACTCGTTATTATGTGAAATAAATCTCTTTCAACTATTTACCCGTTTCTGCATGGACTTCTTTCTCGTCGCTGCTAACTTCATAAACAAAACTGCATGCAAACTTTTCACAAAACTTTTTTTTTCTTTTTCTTTTCTCGAGGGCCGGAGCACACGTATGTATACTTAAGATTCAAATATTGGCCTCCGGGCCTATAGTTTGACCTCCGCCGACCGAGTCAGGTGTGCCAGGAGAGACCGTGATATGCGAGAGCAGGTAATTAAAATGAGGATTGCGAACACAAGTCCGGGGGCTATCCAGGCGATTTGGCCAGATGAGCCTCCGAAGAAAGCGCCTTCTTGGGGCGTTTCTTTTTTGGGACCATGCATTGCCCAAGCATATTCGCCGCGTAGACCGCTCTTTAATTGAGGTCGCACTTCGGACAGGTGAGCCTTTCCGCTTGTTCATCAGAGTTTAGAAGACGCTGCCTTCAAGGTACCACGACATAGGATATGAGCGCGAACTCCCAGTCGAAGGAGCACTTCCCTCTTGAGCATTTTTTTTCTATAAGTGCCACCAGATCCGTTTTACTTAAATGACGTTGCCTTGACGCATTTGGGATTCAGGCAATCAAAGGACGCTAAGGCGCCATCATAATTTAATCTACATTTTTTATTTGCACTTACAAAATACCGAAAGCGTTAGTCTTACTAAGCCTGACGGGTTCGTAAGTCAGCAAAGGCTGGAAAACCTGCAGGAGCTGTCCGTGGTGTCATTAATTTGGCCGGAATGTACTGGGAAGTAATTAACATTTTGTGAAAAATAAAGATTGCACTGAACTTTTAAAGAAACAAATATTAAACCTGTTAAGATAATATAACTTTGTCAGCCGAGAAATAGAAAAATTACTCAAGCAATACTCTTTAAAATGTTGAGCCTTAACGTGTAAGAGCAGGTAACTGGCCAAATAAACACCTGTACATGACCTTACATCAAGTAAAAAAAAAAGAACCTTGTAAGCTACTAAGCCAGCGCTCTAAGCTGAGCCGTGTGCACTGCCTATATTAACGCCTACGGTTGGAAGGATGTTCCACACCCGCCGCCATGACCCTGAGCGGCGCTGACTGTATCGCTCGTAGGGCTATGTTTTGTACACAAATACCCAAGAAAGTGGATGGTAGGATCACCACACGGTTAGCTGAATCGTAAAGCATCGCCGTTCTTATAGTACGGAAGATGTGGGTTAGCCTCCCAGCTCTGGTATACTTGTATCTTTTTAATCTTTCATTTCTCTTTCTTTTTTCTGGTTATATCTACATGTTAACCAAAAAAAAAAGACTGTTAATTTCTCCTTCGCTTTCCGTCGCTTCATTGTCTACTTGATTCGGGAGGTAGCCAACCGGAGATAACCTCTGGTTAACCTCCTTCTCCATCCTTTGCCTTTCTCTGTCTCCTTTAGCAAATTGTCCTACAGGTTTTTCTGTTGTCCTACAGCAAACTTGATGGACAACAGTCATACAGAGAGGGAACATTATTGATTATAATTAGTAGACTAGACAGTAGAGATTCAGAATCTCGCTTCGTCGAATGAATGCAGGTAAATCTAATCAGACGACAGCCGTTGTCTGCGTCATGGCCCCTATACTTATAAGCTTGAGAAGATAAAAGCCAGAGCTTGGTGCCCGAGCACTGAACATGTAGAGAGTCCTTTGCCGCCGTGGGAATAGCAGCGGGCGAAGGAAGACCGAATGCAGGAATATGTTGTTCAACGTTAGACGGCTCCACTGAGTGCTAGTCGTACCTTTGTACCTACAGCGACACAGCGCATCTAACGCGAAATGCGTAAAAGTCGGGTAACCATACGCATGTATTCAGCATCGCCAAAAAGGCGCGCACATTTCTATCGTGCCAAAGCCAACTAAATTTTTGATAGGGTCGCCGCTCGTGTCACGTGACTTATACCACGTGTGCGCGGGAGCGCATGCGCGCGTGCCAGTTTCCTTTAGGCCGAAAGTGCAGGAAGTAAGCGGGCAACATTAGAGCACTTCACTTCTTTGTAGCATTTCAATAACCGCTTCACATAGATTCTAACGCGTGCGTTCATCATCATCATCAGCCTGGCAACGCCCACTCCAGGGCAAAGGCCTCTCCCATACTTCTACAACTACCCCGGGCGTGTACTAATTGTGGCCATGTTGTCCCTGCAAACTTCTTAATCTCATCCGCCCACCTAACTTTCTGCCGCCCCTGCTACGCTTCCCTTCACTTGGAATCCAGTCCGTAACCATTAATGAACATCGGTTATCTTCCCGCCTCATTACACGCCCATTTCTTTTTCTTGATTTCAACTAAGATGTCATTACCTCGAGTTTGTTCCCTCACCCCCCAATCTGCTCTCTTCTTATCTCTTAACGTTACAGCCATCATTCTTCTTTCCATAGCTCGTTGCGTCGTCCTCAATGTAAGTAGAACCCTATTCGTAAGTCTCAAGGTTTCTGCCCCCTAGATGAGTACTGGTAAGGCACAGCTGTTATACGCTTTTCTTTTGAGGGATAATGGAAACCTGCTGTTTATGATCTAATGCCTGCCAAACGCACCCCAGCCCATTTTCATTCTTCTGAGTATTTCAGTCTCATGATCCGGATCCGTGGTCACTATCTGCCGTAAGTAGATGTATTCCCTTACCACATCCAGTGCCTCGCTACCTATCGTAAACTACTGTTCTCTTGCGAGACTGTTAAACATTACTTAAGTTTTCTGCAAGTTAATTTTTAGAGTCACCCTTGTACTTTGCCTGTCCAGGTCTGGAGCATGCACTGCAATTGGTCCCCTGAGTTACTAAGCTAGGCAATGTCATCAATAAATCGCAAATTGCTATGGCAATCTCCATTAACTGTTATCCCCAATTCTTCTCCATCCAGGTCTCTGAATACCTCCTGTAAACACGCTGTCAATAGCATTGGAGAGATCGTATCTTCATGCCTGACGCCCTTCTTTAGTGGGATTTCGTTGCTTTCTTTATGGAGGACTACGGTGGCTGTGGAGTCGCTATAGATATCTTTCAGTATATATACATACGGCTTGTCTACACCCTGATTCCGTAATGCCTGCATGACTGCTGCGTTAGACAAGCATAATCTACAAAAGTTTGTAATTCACGTAGTGCACTGTATTTCACAAGTGTTATTTCAGTGTAATTGGAAAAGAACAACAGCATGGACAATTAAGGGGAGAGAGAGAAATTTATTTACACAAAAGTCGGAGAGGCAGGCATTAGCTAGTAGTTTTGGCGTGCCTTTCTTGTACTAGGGAAGCAGTACGGGAAAGCAAACTTGTGATGAGTAATAATGATGAAGAGAAGGAAGTGCGAGGGTATTTGCAGGTAGTACACTGCGCTAACACCGCATTTGCCGCATTTCTAAAGTCGTGTATCTAGTCCTGTGACTTGTAGAAGTACTTTAGAGCTTACATCATGATTACGTATGTAGTGATATAGCGCCGGGAAAACAATATTAACGTTTCAATCTTCGCATGTGCCAGAAGTAAATCAATTTTTAATAATTTTAATATGTAATATTCTTCAGGAGTGTAAAGTACAATCCACTTGGTTGACTATTTTCTATTAATTAGGGCTCCTCTGCTCTCGGGGATTTCGCTAGACCTTGCCACACGCAACAGCAATCTACCGGTGATCCTCTACAGCCAATTAAATTTTTAAACAGCTAGTGCCAACTAACATTTTCTGATGGCATTTTCTTTTTCACTGCTTGCTACAGAAGGCCTTGCCAGGGCGTCTCTAAAGGACCGAGTGCGCAGCCACATTTCCAGGAAGAAGCGACGCCATTGGCTGTTTCTGTCACCAAACCACAGCAGAAGCGCATCATTGTCGTCTGCTTGCCGCGCCGCTTTCACTGGTCTCTTGATTTTTGATAAGCGCGAGCTACTCAATGTAGAGGCAACTGCGGGCGTCCCTTTGACAACAACAAAACCAACGGGCGGGCAACTAGAACAACGAAACGGGTACGTTTTCATCGTGGTCCCATTTTCTGCAGGTTGCTTTTGTCTCGCGCGCAGCGTCCGGTCTTTTGTCCTTTTCATTGGGTTTCCAGCCGCAAATTAGACAGTCCTTCTGCAGGCGGGATGTCAGGTCGCGTCGTCTGCTCCAGATGTTACGAGGACGGACCGTGCGTTTCGTCTGCTTCTTGCTAAGACTATTTAGTACATGGATCGCAACACGGTACCGATGTATTTACAGCGGAAGAGGTCTCATTGTAAAACGGACAGAAGACGCTGAAAGGTCGTCGTCTGTCTTCCGTCGCACTATCGAACAAGGCTTAGCAAGGCTACGCCCGAAGTCAGAGATGTCGTCCATAGTTCGCTGGATCAGCGTCTGTTACTGCGTCGTTGCCATTGCGGCCGAAGAAACAGACTGTGGATTCGAGGTGCCCGGGGATGACGTCACGCAAAAGACGGGATCCATAGTCTGGAGCACGGTGTCGACCGACTCGGTCGTGCTGACGAACAGAACTGCGAGACACGACGTATCACACACAGACCACGGTGATGGTGGTTCGAAAAACGTCACCAATGCCACGACGACCACGCATTTGCCGTTTCTCCTGGACGTTGCCCCAACGCTCACGTCGTTACTAGAGAGGGACGAGTCTGTGGTTCTGTCCGTAGCCACTACGGAGGAGTCAACAACTGCGGCTCCGGATACGCCACTTGCGGACACGAAGCTGGAAAGAGACTTCTTGGTGAGTGTTCGTTTTCAATCGTATGGCGCCTGCGTTAGTCGGTTGTTCGACATGACGAAAGTGTGCACAGATCAGGGACGACGCAGTTTGTTTTTCGAGTCCCTGCATGATGAAGACTTGAAAGAATTCATTTGCTTTTCTTTTATTCCTCATATACCTTGCGGAAAATTTTCCCGAAGTAAAAAGAAAAAAAAATGTTTGCGTCTTAGCACGAAGGCACAAATCTAGCGCCGAATTACGTTGTGTTGAAATCGTTGCCTTTACGCTAAGGCAGATAAGCAGAGGATCAACGACGTAGTAATTCAGTTTTTAATAGAACCAACGTTCCGGGTTTCCCAAAGACATCTGTGACAGCAATCACGATCTGATGAATTGTATTTTTCGGCGTTTTCGGCATTCGCACGGCTACAGTGACCATATTCAAAAATGATTATTTGTAGCGTGTGGTTCCTCTCAAATAATGCGGTAGGATTAGGATTTATATTTCGTGCACAAGCACATTCTTTAACTTTTGCTTTTCAAATTACCAAGCTGCCAATAAAACTTGTGCCAGCATTGAGCACAATTCGTCATAAGGACACTTAATTGCGCAGAGCACCGGATATTACCATTTTAGCAGCCAGGAAACGATGCGTGATACTACGAATTAACCGGGCCATCCTTATAGTTAAAAAAAAAACAAAGAAAAGTAGCTTGCAATATAAAAGTAAAGAGATGGACGGGGCTAGTATGTCATACTGCAGATTATAATTCTACGTGACTCAAAGCTATCGATCCATGACAATTTAGTTACAAACGTAACAACGACTTCAATAGAGAATCACAAATGCCGCCTTTCGGATGAAATATCAAATAATATCTTTGTTAATTCGGTGCTAATTCATCCATGAAAGTCGTTAACCAAACAGTCGGACTTTTGCCAACGCATTGCTCTTTACAGGCCCCCTTATAATGTAAACTCAGTGCCTTGTTTACTTGATCGGGGACTCTGTCAAAATAAACTACGAACCTCCCATAACGCATAAAAATAAGGAAAAGGTCAGGGCTCAGTAATTATTTGCAACAACTTCTCATTCAGCCGTAAACGTTAAAGTTTCGCCACACATTACACCTCGCATGCTTGTCGTTTCCACCGAATTCCAGCTCGATGTGATGTACTTAAGGACTCTGACAAACATTGCAAATAACGGCAGTAATATACTCACGGAGTACTTGAATAAGTAATTTACTACAAAGGCTGCTTTCACCTACAAGGTTAGGTCATTTATCATACGTCACCCACAACATGCTGTATACTTCTACGTGATATTCATTAAATATTTTGAAAGCCCATGTTGAACTTCTTCTTAACCTGAAGTTAACTTCAAGCTTTCGGTACACGTCAGCCTATAGCATGGCATCCCATTCCCCTTAATTTGAAGTCGCTGTCGTCTTTCGTTCTCCCAGGGCAGCAGTGAAATATTGTGAGCGTCTCACATAACGCCTCCAAGTAGGCAAAATAAAAAGAATCTAGCGAATTTCTTTCGGCTTTAATTACCCCCACATCTCAAGATTTGCCTACATATCAACGCTAACATTTAACACATTTCCAGAAAATATTGGCTTCGTAAGTGATCTATCTTTTTCCTCTTTTTTCCCAAAGCAGTAAAAATAAGTAAAGATGTTTTTACGCGCTGCTAGTCGCACTGGCAGCTAGCCGCGTGGGGTACTTTTATTTTAATAATAATTTGTTGTTTGTGATGTTTGTGTTCTTCGGAGGGCATTATTTCCCGGAAGTTTATTGTAGGGCGCATCTTCCTGCGAAATTCTCGACAGTTCTCACTCGGTTGTATTTTCGCTTTTTGATCAGCGTATCAAACGCGTGCGTCAGTTGGTTTAGGCGGCAGGCTTTGCATCCCGGAATATTTATCGTATCGGTGGATGATCCCTTAGAATTACATCGCCTGAGAAACGAGAAGAAAGGGGGTGGAACCGAGGTTCGCGATTTTCATTATTCATATCGCCAGAAGCCAACAAACAATGACACTAAGGAAAACAGGGAAAATTACTTGTAGTCAGTAATTGAATTCAGGAAATGGTAAATTAATGGAAGTGAAAGTAGATGAAATAACGACTTGCTGCAGATGGGGAACGATCCCACGTCTTCGCAATACGTGTGCGATGCTCTACCAATTGAGCTACCGCGGCGTCGTTTTCCCATCCACTTTATGGGTATTTATGTTTTTTTACTACTAGAACTACCTTTGGGGAGTGTATAGCCAGTGGCACCGTCGGGATCGTTTCCCAATTGCGGCAAGTTTTTTTTCATCCCCTTTTATTTCCACTAATTTATCATTTATTTAATTCAATTAGTAACTACAAGCAATTTCCCATATGTTTCTCTTGATGTCATTGTTTTGTTGGCTTCTTATGATATCACCTGCGCAAGTGTGATTCACAGCTACGATTTGTTCGCAGTTGTTCGTGTTGGTATTTGTTTTGCAAGCAGCCAGCATTTGCGATACAGCGTCATTTAACAAAATATGTCAAGCCGAACGCTGAGGCTGTATACAGTCTTGCATTCCGCTCGTTGGCATTGGGCGAGTACTTTAACGGCGCAGCTACGAATACTTCTAGAGACTCCGTCTTTTCTCCAGTATTGTAGCGTTTAATTTCTGGCCAGATAACTAGCCGAGCTCGCGTGGAGGTTAAGCGAGTCTAGGCTCATACGGACGCCGCACATGACGAACGAAATGGAAGCTTTTACATCTTTTTCTTAAACCAATCCGCGTTTGTAATTTCTCCGATTTTGGTGAAGCAGCGCATTAAGAAAAAAAAATGATACAGACGTTCACGCAAACATGAACGGCGAGGACGTGCCTGCATCAGCGCCTGTGTGCGTCCTCGTCAATCATATTTGTGTGAACGTCTTTTATTTTTTGTTTTTTTCAAACGCGCTCTTTCATCGAAGTCGTGGATCACTAACTTGCCCGTCGGTACCTGTTAAGTAATTGCTCTCTGTATTTACCCCCCCCCCCCCTTCTCCGTGCTGCGCCGGATATTCAGAATATAATCCCGGCAGCAAGCCTATACTTGCACTCATCTGGACCTACCTCGTCCCTCGAAGAATGAGCAAGCAGATTGAGGAAGTCGTTCATCGGATAAGACTTCGTGTAGCCTACGCCAGTAGTTATTTATTCCTTTTCTTTTTACTTAAAGTCGGTGAACTCGGTTCCTCGCTGTGCAACGAACGCAAGCTACCCGAGGACATCGAGCACCTGCTGCGTCACTGTCGCCGCTATGGCACCGCGCGGTTGGCAGCATGAACTTTACTTTGTGGACATGCTAATTTATCAGGACGCTTTTAAACTCTGCTTGGCAAGTTGACTTTTTTGAGCGAACGATCAGGCTCTCCTGTCAGAGTTATCGCCCTTAAAAGGATTCGATCACCCTGCAAACTTCACTGACCATTGACAACAGAGGGAGAAGGACAGCACATTCTGACTGCACCGAACTGCGTTGCGTAGGCATATTCAACTCAGTAATGTAATGAGGAGATAACAACAATGTAATGAGGAGGGAAGATAACCGACGGTCATTAAGGTTTACAGACTGCATTCCAAGGGAAGGGAAGCGTAGCAGGGGGCGGCAGAAAGTTAGGTGGGCGGATGAGATTAAGAAGTTTGCAGGGACAACATGGCCGCAATTAGCACATGACTGGGGTAGTTGGAGAAGTATGGGAGAGCCCTTTGCCCTGCAGTGGGCGTAACCAGGCTGATGATGATGATGATGACGATTATTATTATTATTATTATTATTATTATTATTATTATTATTATTATTATTATTATTATTATTATTATTATTATTATTATTATTATTATTATTATTATTATTATTATTATTATTATTCAACACTGGTCAGGTTGGAGGTGTTGCGACCCTGCTGGTGACAGTATCGCAGATTGTTCTTACGGCGTGTGCCAATCAAATAATTATAGTCAGCAGTGTGGCCGGCGCAGATATAGACGGGTTATTTTTTGCGAAAGCTGCAGCAGCTTGCCCGCTGACGCGCCCATAGCGTGCGATCTTTTTTTAATATACTTTAGCCCTTCTGTTGTACGTGTTCGTTCTGATTCCGTGGCCCATTATTTCATGCGTTTCATTTTTCTCTTATTGTTCTTCGTGTGAGAACGCATTGATGTGTAGCAGCTACCGATAAAAAGAATCATAAATGCGAGAGTATCGTATGCTAATTAATGCTGTTGTATTGGCTGTCACAAGTAGTTGAGAATGCCCACGCACGCAAGCACAAACGCACAGAAACAAAAAAAAATAAACACGATATAACTAAATTAATGGTTTGTCGTAATGAAAGCACGTGCCCGCACCAAGCCTTCGATCACTAAAGAAGCAGCGCACTTTTCGGTTTGCGCCGATATTGCAGAATTCGCGGGAATCTGGGCACCTTTCTTCCTCTTTTTTTTTTTACCGATGGTTAACGCTGACAAATAATGTTTCGTCGATTTCTCGGTAGATTTTATTTAACGCTGGAAATATTATTTTGGGAGCGAACGAATAGCAGTGTATTGCGCGATTGTTTTCGAAGTTTTACGAAATTAAAAAAAAAAAAAGATTGCCTGTAGCAGATAGCATAATTCCAGTCCTTGAGCGGGATTATTCAACGAGACGCAGACATTACTTGCACGAGAAATTGAAACACATATTCAACTAAAAGAAAAGATACACTAAATGACTTCCTAATATTTTTTTACGGCACGCATGGCAATTAAGTAATCGCCGCCGGTGGGATTGCAAGGCGTATCCACTTCAAGTGAATGTTCAGGATAACACCAGTTTCGGGATATTCATTGCCAAAGTGTGAAACAAATTACATTGGCATTGAAGTTACTTATGTTCTCGAATGCATAAAAGAGCATTCTGTTACGAAAGTAAGTAGAGCAACAGTGCATTTTTACCGCTAGCTTGATGGCACATGTCTAGAAACCCATGCCATCCTCAAAGTTCTTTCCATCTTGTTACGCCTTGCAAACTCTCCAGGTACGTTCCAAAACTGCAATATGTGCCGCAAGGAAACTAATTAACAAATTATTTAGTGAATTTTCGTTAATGAGTTGATGATGTCTTTCGATTTCTGATGCAATTATTGTCCGCCTCTTTAACTTTCACCTGTGTAGGATTATAACTTTGTTATCTGTCACGGGTGATCTTTAGAAATTGCGTAAAACACAAACATGAATCGTGAGGCTTATAGCGCGTTAAAAAGACAAGGACGAAAGTGAGACGTGACACACACAGGCGCTAACTTGCAACAATCTTTATTTCGAGCAAGGGACCCATACATATATACAACTTTTTCGCGTACATCATACATGCGCTGTTTGCAAAAAATTATAGAAGCAGGAATGATTGATAGGCTTGGGGATAACTGTGTGTCTAAACCATCAATTGCCCTTTCCCGCAAAGAGTTATCGTACCTGCGCAATAGTGTGTAAGGTTTTTTTTGCAAACAGCGCATGTATGATGTACGCGAAAAAGTTGTATATATATATGGGTCCCTTGCTCGAAATAGAGATTGTTGCAAGTTAGCACCTGTGCGTGTCACGTCTCACTTTCGTCCTTGTCTTTTTAACGCGCTATAAGCCTCACGATGTCTTACCAACAAGCCCAAATCACTGCTTTAAACATGAATACCCCGTGTAAGGCGAACCAAAGCGGTGCCGCAAAACAGAGTAGCAAAATACTGTATCTTGTGTTTATAGCACAACGCACCAGCACACGATGGTGTTAGTGGGTGACTGCTGCGAAGGGCTGGCCAAGTTCGGTGTGCTTGCCACAGTAGAGGCGGTACTCTCGGGTAATTCCTCTCGGAGATACTTTCACTTTCGCGACGCTATAGTGCCGTACGCGTCAGTGTTT
Source organism: Dermacentor variabilis (assembly GCF_050947875.1). NCBI lineage: Eukaryota > Metazoa > Arthropoda > Arachnida > Ixodida > Ixodidae > Dermacentor > Dermacentor variabilis. Next base: position 60,511,424 of record NC_134577.1, on the reverse strand, counting down.
ACGGGCGGCCGCGTTCTTCGCCTAACGCGACGCATGCTGTCGTAGCATAGTGCCAGGAACATAGTCACGGCGAATATCTCGTTCCTGCCCGAGCTTGACAGTTCCCATCCGTGTACGAGGGTCTATATGAAAGGTAGCGGGAATGACGTCAATGAGAATTTGTTCTGTTGTGTCAAGCAGCAACCTACTATATCTATGGAATTAGCATTGAATAGGGTGAACTTATCTGTTAAAAGCAGGAAAGTCATATCGAATGAGTAATAATTATTTAAAAAAATATGAATTTAGCAGAGAATTTGTTTGGATTCTGTAAGAAATGTTTGGACAGCGAAGCAAGCGTCCCTGTGACTGAACTGCTAAGTGGACGCCCCGAACGAAAGAATAGCGGGTTTTCTTAAGTCCAGGCCAAGTCTTCGAAAAGATATTTCTTCAGAGTAATCTCCTCCAGTGTAACACACCTTTCTTCCTTTTCCTCTGTAATGCCCCTATGCACTGCTGGATTGGGATTCTTTTGGGATGTTGCGCAACTCTGTCGTTACAGCACTTATATAGTTGACTCCACACTTTCAAAACGGCTACCCGCCATAATGGTCTTCAGCTTGAAGCGTAAAAAAGTGAATCTTCCGTCGTGCAAGATTAGGGCAATAGGGTGGCTGTACCAGGACGGCAGTGTTCCTCTCGGCCATGAAATGTCGGATACTGAGGGTGTTGGGACTTGGCGCTCTGTCGTGACGCGGCGGCCCCGATTTGTCTTGCCACAACTCGCGTATCTCCCGGCCCACTAAGCTAAGCCAACGCCACAGGATCCCTTTGTAACATTGCTTATAGATCACCTGGCCCTAGCTGTGGAAAGAGTTCCCTCTGGACGATGCCTCTCGTCGCATCGAAAAAAGGGGATCAGCGTGGCTCCATGTCTCATCTCCAGCGATGGTTCTACGATGGAAGTTAGTCTGGTCTAGCTCGAAGGCGTGTCGTGGTGTTCAGGCAAGCGGCTGCATGCTGAGGTCCTTCCTGTCTGAATTCAGCAGCCGTGGCGACAATTTTTCCCGCGGAGTTCTTGCGTGCCGAAAGTTTTCGGTGATAATCTTCCTGAAACTCGTTTTGCACATCGTGATTGCCGCGATCATTCGAAGAACTAAGCGGACGGTCAGTACACCTGCCTTACCCGTTGGACGTTACTGTCAGTCCTGCTTGTTGAAGGCCCCTCGCTCCTGGAGTCAGCTTCCATTTACTCATGTCGTTCTGTGAACCCCTTGAGCCACTCAGACAACGGTATATGTGGGGTGAAGTTATTACCACATACTTGCCAAAACATTTGAAGTGCATTAAAGTAGGTTTCCTCAACCGGACCAGATTCGTTGTGGCACCTTCATGGCGCATGCCTTAGTTTTCACGGCTGAATGACGGGCAAAGAGAAATGTGTGAACAAAAGTATGTTTAGGAATTCTTACGATTCTATAGAACTCAAGTTAGATTTTACATACTACCAAGATATCACATTACTTGATTACGCAGTGAACTTATTCATCATTTTGCTCATATGCCGCACAAACAAAATGCCCAGTCCCGTTGCTCTTCAGACAGGCATCGTATGTCGGCGACGTGTAAGAATTCTTTCTTATTCAAAAGCCGTTCCTCGCTGCAAGAAAAAAAATATTTTATAAACTTCGTTTCGCTGACTTGGACTAAATGTTTTTTTTTTCGTTTCTGACATTCTTTCTATATAGGAGCCTTCATACTTGTTTGCTTTACTATTCAGTTGCTATACAGAAATTTGTATCCAGGGCACGTTCTTTGCTAAATTATCAGTAATATTGTTTCCAATTTCCTTTAATCATTGCTAATAATTATTTCCTTGGCCATTTTGACACTACCCAATTTATTTTTGTAATTCCATCGTATTTCAGACGAATGCCTCATAGTGGGTATGCGCCATTTTGGAAAGGAAGTCAAAACCAAAACTCAGTTTTCTTCCTGCCTTTTCAGCAAAGGGAAAAGCGTCAAGATGAAGAGGAGGAGGAGGAAGCGGAAAGTAAGTCTCTTGGTCTCAATATTGTGCCTTTTAATGTCTTTCATCAGTTTGGCATGCCCACAGATCAACTCACGCAACATATTGCACGCGGCGGTCGCAAGTGGTGCTCGATAAGACTGTTCTTCAGGCACTTTTTCATGTCTGCACCAAACTCACTTTCGACATCAGTCAACAGGGGTCGCGACTCTCGATACATTATGCCGATCTGGCAAGGAAATGAACTAGGAGATATCAATATGCAAGTCTTCACAAGCGAAATCTTCGTAAAGCCAAGTACTTGACTTTATTCTCGCAGTTTAGGCCCAACACGGGACCTCTGCTAAGCAGCGTATTGGCCCATTACGTTTAGCGTCAGGTAGTTTTCAATTGAGACGCACGTATTCGGTCACTCTGCCGTAGCTCTGCCTACCAAGACGCAACGGTAAAACCTACCACGCGCTCTGATGGGGCGATGAGGTGTTGGGCCGATACGTTTGGCTTCCATCGTGTTGCGCGATGACCTCTCCTGATCGTTTCCTTCCTCGATGAATATTACCCGTGCCTGACGCATGCCGCGCCACCTGCTGGCACGCAGAGTTTATCGCCAAGCCCGAGCCGTGCGACTTCGGGCAGGCCGAGGAGCTGGGCATGTGCGACTGGACCAACTACTTCAACGCGACGCCCAAAATGGCCTGGAAGCCCGGCAAGGGAGACACGGCGCTGTGGCTCGGGGGGCCGAGGACCGACCACACGCTCAACACTGGAGAAGGTACGCTAAAACACGCCACGCTTTACACCGATGTAGGAACTTTGAGACAGGGCTTAAAACACCAAGCAAACTTAGGAGAAACCATATGAAACTACTATAAAAAAAAGAGTGCTGAAAACGTCCGGTGGAAACATGTCTTGCTTTAAAAAAGAGCTTGACATGATCAAGTTTTATTTATTTATTTATTTATTTATTTATTTATTTATTTATTTATTTATTTATCTAATGACCCAGATAGTATTACATCGGTGGTGGGATAATTATTATACAGTAGGAAGATCTAACAGCTGAACCAGGTTACAAATTGCTAAGGAGATCAACAGAATGGCATTTACAACGGAGATTGAGGCGATTATCAAACAAAGCAGCAGAGTAGTGCGGATGGGAGAGGGAGCGAGAGGGAGTGAGAAAGAGAGAGAGGCAACGTAGGTTACAGCTTTCATAAATGCAAAAGACAGGTGAAAGCAAGATGATTGAATGTAAATTCGATCAATATACACGAGCAATTCTGTCTGCACAAATGGAGAAATCAGCGAAACCACTAGCGCGACATTAGTAAGGGTAAATGTAATGGTAAATCAGTAAGAGTAACGGTTCATGCTCGGTTCTCTAGCCGACAAGATAACGCCGAGAAGTCATTGCTAATATATGTGGATTCGAACAATGTAGTGCTTCGCGTCAGTACACACGTTTTGGTATTTACGCTATTGTAGCACTTTCCCGTAGGCGACGACCTTTAAACTGCGTCCGAAAGCAACAACGCGGTGGCAGAATAGATAAGCCCCTGAACTGCAACAAGTTCGAGCAAGCCGACTAGTGTCGAGAGCAATTATTTTTCAATGCAGTGTGCGCGCGTGCTTCAATACATTTCTGACCATGTTGCCTTACGGCACGCCAGCCGTGAAAGCTAACAAAAATTTAGATAGTGCAGCAAGTGACTGAGTTTGAGAACTGGAACTTTTTTTTATATAGCTTCCTGCGTTGCGCTAAACGCGACCATTTTCCTTTTTCGCTCTTCCAGTTTATGAAACTTTTCTTTTGAGACATAGCCATATCTTTGTGTCCTTCGCAGCAATTGCCGGAATACTTTTACGTTTGATGAAATAAACTTTGGATTAGTAATCAAGACCTTGGTTTGAAGCTGCATAATTTAAAGCATGTTTCTTTGGCTCCATCTCCACGAATGGGATTGTATGCTCAAAAGCTTGTTGAAATAAATATCACGACCCGCTGCGATAGCTCATGTGGGTATGGTGTTGCACTGCTGAGTTCGAAATCGCATGTTCGTTTCTGGCCACGCCGACCGAATTTCAATGGAGGCGAAATGCAAGAACGCTCGTGAACTTCGGTGTAAGAACGGAGTGTAAGTGCAAGTTAATAAATCCTAGGCACTCACAATTAATCCCGAGTCGCCCGCTATACGACGCGGCTCATAATCAGATCATGATTTCGTCGCGTAGAACTCTGGAATATAACTCAATTTAGAAAAATAACAGCGAATAGCTCCAAGAACCAAGCAATAATACCCCGGTGAATAAAAATTGACCCGGTATATTGTTGAAATACTTCGTGCACATCGACTATGTTAACCAGCATAGCGTATCGTAGGCACCACGGAAAGGAAACGCCGCTGACTAAGGCTTCAATCTCACTCAAGATACACTTTCCTTCCAGGCCTTTCTGTCATTCGTGCGTGACGTTACACTGTCCGAACCGGTCTACAAGCTGACCACCTTCTCGAACGCTGTTTTGTTGGGAATCCACCTCCTTATGTCACGTGTACGCCGAGACCGCACAGCGTTGCTTGAACCGCCACCGCATGCAGGCGGGTACATCTTCTTCGAGACGTCGTACCACGAACGACCCGGTCCTAGCATCGTGAGTCCCGGAGACGCCACGTCTGCTGGTGGCACCGACGCTGCAATGGCCGCCGGTGATGTAGGCGCGCACACGCCGGCGCCCACGGCGGCCGCTGCGATCACCACGCGGACACCGGAGGTGCGCCAGTACCAGTACGAGTCCGTGGTGCTCGCCACCAGGAACATCACGCCCACAGGTGAGTCTGTTGTAACCAAAAGGAGGAGCACCACTTTATCGCGATAGCGATTGCGTGGACATCCGGCGCGGGAGAATTTCCGCCGTCGCCGTCGCCGTGATGTTGCGCACAAGGCCCAAGTGCGATAACATCGTGGCCGGGCGCCGTATGTTGTAGGTGTGAGCGAAAGCTTGCGAGGGTGAGCCGAAAGTGATGGTGGCTTGATGCGGCGGTGTGTTGCATTCGTAAAGGAGGAAGACAGGACGGGTGCGGACCGTTTTTTTCACGCGCGCAAGGAGAGGATTGGGGTGATGTGCCCGTTCAAGGAGAAAGGGAGAGAGGGGTGGCTCATCTCGTTTACTCAAGCTGCGGTGGCTGAGCGCGGCCGCGCACACCCTATCTTGGGAGCAACTTGCGCTGTGTTCGAAGGCTAGCCGACTCGAGTTAGCTGATGGCTTCGTGTGCGCTGTGTCCTCGCGCGCATAGTTCGCGTTGAACCGAGAGGCAGAACGACGGGGAATTCGCTCGCCGCTCTTCATTACGCCAGCATTCTGAAAACGAGTGTCCGCGGTCATCAAGTGAAGCTCATTTGTTTGCGTGTGCGTGCTTGGTAACATCCTTGTTAATTTAGTTACTCAGCGAATCGTTACAAGAATTTATGCAGCTGATATATCTGACTCTTGACTCCCAGTTGTGCCACTGTCTGCTTTCTGGCCATCATTACAACGCACAACATGCGAGATTTTCTTTAACGCGTTAGAATTATTAGGGTACTTTACACACTTTCCTGGGGCTATCTATCTATCTATCTATCTATCTATCTATCTATCTATCTATCTATCTATCTATCTATCTATCTATCTATCTATCTATCTATCTATCTATCTATCTATCTATCTATCTATCTATCTATCTATCTATCTATCTATCTATCTATCTATCTATCTAATATATTGCATACCTGGTTCACTGGGTAGACCGTGGTCGAATGGTTAGCTCATCGGTCTGGTGTGCAAGGTTCGAAACACAGCAATGAATCGACTTGGCTAACTCAGTATGCGCCAGTATGTACGTACGCGCCTCTCTTCAACAAGCTCAATTCTTCACGCAAACATGGGCGACTGCTATAGATGCGGGACTTGGTAGGCACCACTGTTCGTAGAAACTCTGTTGCCGACTTGGAGCACTAGGTATGTGCCATTTTGTCTGTAATGGCCTTGAATGAGCTTCTTTAATGCCAACGTGGGTCGCTGGCTATGTGCCAGTGGGTGTCTTCAATGAAAGTCCTTGACACCGACTGGTGTTCCCTAAAGATTCCCTAAACTTATTCGATGCTTCGCGGAATCGAGCCCACATAACAATGGTTCCTCAAGGACAGCAGCCCGACGCATTTGCAGGCTCCGCCACATGTGCACTGGATATCTGTCACTTTTCAATGAACGCCTTTCACGCCGGCGCTTTAAGAGAGCTGCACCATGAGTGCACTGCAGGTATGTGCCGCTCCTCAATGAGCGTCTCGACAACCTGAGTCACCGAGTGCGTGCCGCTGAGTGAGCTGCAAGCGAAAGAACAACTCAGTTTTCGCAGGCAGCGGTGCTCCACGCTTTTAGTCTCGGAAGCCGCACGCGGACTCCTCGGCAGCGTCGCTAGATGGCGCAGCGTCGACTAGAAGAAGCGCGAGAGAGGATCCCAGTTGTCGCATGGCGCGTTGCTCGGCGTTCGTACGCACCGGTGCGCCACGCATTTCGGAGTCCACACGCAGGCTTCGCGGCGGAGGCGCTAAATGGCGCCGAGTGCTCTTAGGGAACCGCGAAAGGCGAGGCCTTATGCAGTACAAGCCTCATACGTAATTCTTTTCGTCGGCAATACGTTTATGTGGCTACAATGTTGATTCAATGCTGTAATGAATTACCGTCGTCAGACATCGGGAGATGGGTTGTGCTAAATGTCCTGCTCTTTCGTGGTTACGGGTTAAAGCGCCACACTCATATAGCACTGTTACCGCACGTTCATCACCATTCTCGTGGTCGACTGGCAAGACATACCGGTCTTCGTGGGGGCGGGAGGTGGCGAGGCTCACCCTCGGCGGGGGATTCACATGTTTCTCACGTTAATGAGTTGGTCTCCCGCCGCGTGGTACTGCTGGTACCTGTCTGGCCCTCTCGATACGGAGAGCTGGGCAGGTCGTGGGGCTCTCCTGAAGCGCAGAAGCACGGTATCGGAATCCCGGGATACGAAGGGATTTTCTGTTTTGTTAATGCCAAGTTACATTAACGCCTTAACCTGACACGTGTATAGGTTTTCATCCTGTCACAATTAACCCCTTCTATTTGTGATGTTTAGAGATAGCACCGATAGTAGGAAGCTCTGGAGATTCCCAAAACAACCGATTGCACGTCAAACACGCTCTTCGTGAAGCATAATTACTTCGCTAGAGTTGCTCGACGTATACAAACGGCCCAGCCTTGTGACAGTTGGCAACCTTGTGTCACGCAGTCGCTCTCGCTCCGCTTCTCCGATTTATTTCATTCGTTTTACGTTGCTCATAATGCAACTGGAAGAGTAAAGCGCCCGGTGCTCGCGAGCGCATGGCCTGTTTTTATCATTGATGCGAAATCATTATGTTGCTCAAGAAGCGGAAAATTCGCCGTTGGCGTCGGCGTGACCACACGATGGTCCAAACGGCTAGGAGCCATCGACCTTTGGCGGGATTCGAACCAACGATTTTTGGCCTTAATTAAGGTGAATTAAGGCTCACTTAATTCAGGTGGAGTTAAAGCAGTCGAACTCTAGACCTTTGGTAGAAGTAGAACGCACGACCTTGCGTTGTGTGTACCTTGTGGCGAACGCCGTTTGTCACGTGACGTCGCGGCGCTTCTGCTGACGTGTCCGCAATGCTTCCGCGTTCATCCACGTAGAGATAACTAAATGCCACTTGCATTTTTTATCTATGTTTATTTGAACGTACTTCGGTATGTCAAAATAAATATTTCACATATCCAGTATGTGAAATAACCCGGGAACGCCCGTTGCAGCAGTCGGAGAAGTCTGAAGTGCAAATTTCAAAAGCGTAAACATATTTCTAGCTATGCAGTTAGAAATTATACAAGGAATAGAGTAAATGGTATTACTGTGCATTGCCGGCTAGTGTAGCAAAACTTTTCTTTAATGAGAACGCATATTGCCAGGTAAAGAATTCCATAAGTCAATAGTACGAGGGGAAATAAAAGCTCTAATGAAATATGTTTGTGCGTGCGAAAAACAGCTTCAGGTTTAAGTTCATGAGAACTATGGGTAGAAGACTGTTTAAGCTACAGGTAAGTATTTGCTATTTGAAATCCGACATGTAAAGTTGATTACATTGCACATATATTTCAACGAGTCAATTTCACGACGGACAGAGACTGCTAATAAATTTGACGAAGCAAATCAGGAGGCTGGGATAAGTAGAGTAGAGTAGATAAGTATATAAGATAAGATAAGTATAGATATATATAGATAAGATAGATAAGATAAGATAAGTAGATAAGCAGGCTAGAAAACGGGAAGAAGTGCCCAGAAGTATGTGTCAGCCACGTTTTCAAGAGATTCCAAGATTCTCGCAAGAAGTAAGAATGAGAAAGCACGTGAGCTAGTGGAAGCTTATTATATACCTAAAAAAAAAGCTCTGGCTGTTTTAGTGATACGTCTGTTATGCTATACCGATCGGAGATGAGATTGTTCGACCACTAGATATCCTAAGTTAGTGAATAGCCTGCGCATGCGTGTCTGTCTGTTTACTCTTGGGTCAGCACCCAAAATAAATCAGTCGGACGTGCTACGCCCGTGCCCTCGCCTATGTTTATTCTTTTTGTGTGCGTCTTAATTTGCCGCAAGAAAAAAAAAACATGTCCTTCAACAAACACCAACTAGACCAAAAAACATTTCTGTTGAAGTATCTATCGTATCTGCGGAACATAATACGCATGGCTTATATGCCGCAGACGAGGCAGGAGTTTTTTGTTTAAATTTCCTGCGGCAGATTTGTAGTCAAATTGTAACCTTTGAGCTGGATTATTGGAGGCGGCGGACATGCGCGAGGAATCGAAATGCGCTATCAAATTTTGAATGACAAATTAATGTATGTTTTTAACTAGTTACATGGCGGTACATATTGCAATTCGCGAATTGTAGCCGCGGCGGATTTCGCACGGCCAGTGCGCTTGGAAAGAATTCTGCGGATGGCGCAGGTTTCGAGACGTGCCCCATCGAACTTGCGAAAGACGTGCAGGGTTGCTCTACTTACTTTTTTTTTTTAACGAGACGCCGTTTTATGCATTGAAACGCGAAGGAACTGTATCGAACTGGAACGCCCTACTGTTTCGTCGCACACTTCGGGAATGAATGCCTCAAACCTGGTGCAGTTCTGGATATTTGTTCCAGATGAATGCAGCTTGCGAACTCGTCAGCTGCAATTCGCAAATTCCAGTGAGTACCGTAAAAAAAATCATTTTAAAAGGTAATCAGAGATTTCTTTTAATTAGTCAAATATGCAGTTTGATGTGTCGTGTATGCAATGTCCGGCTCTTTGAGTAACCCAACTCAACAACTGCAATTATGATACTTGCCACAGGCGCGTTTTAAAAATTTTGCTTGGTCTAAAGAATAAATAAAAAAGAAACAATAAATAAAGTGACCCGGTATAAATGTGAATAGAACAGTTTGGGTGTAGAAAATGATGGGGACGTTGCGGGGGGGGGGGGGGGGGGACTGGTCAGTCATTGAGATAAGCAAGAGACGACTGAGGTGCTGGTGAAAAAAAAAACAAAGGCACAGAATTTATTGGTGGCACATGGTACGCGATACACCAGATAAGCATAATACTATATTATGTTACTTTAACACGCAATCGTGCTCATGTAGGCTGTGTGTCTGTTTGTCGTCACATCGACTTAACTCGCAGCGTTGCCATTAGTGGTCCTTCTCATCTTCATCATTCTCAGTCCGCACACGCCCATCGCATGTGCATACTTCGGGACATAAACTATTCTATCCTGCAAAAATTACAAGGGGCAACTCTGGCGATGTGATGGTTCTGCTACCTTGGATAGGATGGTTAGTATACGGATTTGTCTGATATTCGTGCTTGTGACATTAGACGTTCTAGTGGCTTCACTTTATCTGTCTCAATTTCCAAACAGTCGTATTCCTTTTCCTAACACATGAAAGCAACAACAAGCTCCCGCGCACACGCATAACGGTTGCGAACAGTTCCATTTATAAAATGCTATCCGTTGTTGACAAAGAGTGACAATGATAGAGTGACAAAGCTGAGTGACAAAGCTTTCACCAACGAAGGTTGGTGAAAGTCACATGTAAAATGAAATCTATCGAAATGCTAAAGTGATATGTAAAGCCGCTCATTTCTCTGCAGGATGAAAACCGCCGCCTTTGCAGCTTCCACCAGAGTACTGTCCCGTAAGCTTCGTATGAAAAAAATCTCTGGTTAACCTTCCTGTCTTTCCTTTGCCTTTCTCTCTCTCTCTCACTCTGTGCTTTGGATGGTCTCGTGATAGCATATTCGTCGGAAGAACATTACTGGTGGTGTGTGCCACTTCATCGTAACATCGGGGAGAGAAGAGCGATGAAAAGATGGAGCTACATCTGACTCCATCTTTCAAACTTCGCGCAAGGGAGGAGTACTTCAGCTTGGGCAAGTAGGTGCAACGTGCTGAGGATTAAGCAAACGGAAATTTCGATTGATTGATTGATTGATTGATTGATTGATTGATTGATTGATTAATTAATTGATTGATTGATTGATTGAGTGATTGAGTGATTGAGTGAGTGAGTGAGTGAGTGAGTGAGTGAGTGAGTGAGTGAGTGAGTGAGTGAGTGAGTGAGTGAGTGAGTGATGCCTGCAGTCTAACGCCCCAAAGCAACGCTGGAGCTTTGAGTGACGCCACAATTGAGGGCTTCGGATTGGCTTTGGCTACGTGGAGTTCCGAAAATGGTACCACAAACCTAGAAACTGAAGCGTTTCTGCATTTCGCCTGTATCGAAATGCGGCCGCTGCGTCGTGGAGTCGCACCCGCGACTTAGGGGTCAGGCATGAGGCGCTATAGCCGCCTAGCGGCAGTGCTAGGTGGCTCGAAACGGCGAAGGCCGCAGGGACACGCACACACGGAGGTTAACGCAAGGTATCAGGACCCACGACACCGAACCCGCGTCCAGCCGAAGCCGTGTAAGCGACAAAGTACTAGAACCGAGAAAAGCTAGAAAAATAGACTTCGAAACACGGGAAAGCACGCCAACGCAAATTGTGAGAAACAGCAATGTTCTGAGTGAATTAGGACCAACAGACTATTTCTATATATGAATAAACAACGAAGGTCAATATGATTCGTTTCAAATTCCACTCAATCAGTTAAGTAAACTTTGCCTTCGTGCTAAATGCACATGCTAATTGTTTCTTTACTGCTTGCGGTTAAGGACAAGTGAACGGTTGTAAATGTTGCGTGATACGTGACTGTCACGCCAATTTGTATCGTAATTTCACAGAGGCTGGCGTCAGGCCTGCGCGAAATTCACGTTGATGTATTTTCAAAACGACCACCTTCTGTTGTCACTTAAATTGAAGCTTTGATTATCTTGAAACACTAAGCGATCACATTATCGGGACTTCATGTTCCTTTAGTTCCATTTGCGCAAGAGTGAATTGCCAGAGGAAGATTCGGGAGAACTGAGTGACAAGTTCGAACGACTACACACAGAATGGTGTGTTCTGCTCTTTCGCACAGGAGACCAAGCGTAAATGCAACGAACGTACAGCAAACAGCGTGAGAAGAAGTTAGAACCGGAGCAAACGTGAAACAGCAAATGCAGCGTACGTAGACAGACTGACCGTAGCACACGGGGCAGTGAAGGGGAAAGGCCTTTCCGACACAGGTGCAGCGAACCGTGACAACAACGCCACCGCCATTGCAGCGGCGGGAGGCTCCGTAATCGTGTAAGCGCCGAGCGGCTCGTTATGATACCAGCTGACGCACCACCGGAAGTTGCCCGGTCTACTTCCCGCTTTTCTTGTGAATGGCTGCGCGCGCACATTGGTAGGTTCCGTTCGCCTGTGTCCGTCTTTGCTTGGCTTTGCTTGGTGTAATTGTTGTCCGTTATAGTACTGGCCTCACCGCTCCTTTTTTTTTTTTCTCGCTCTCTCTTTCTTTCTTCCTTGCTACTCGCCCTCTTTGTGTGGTCATCGGCCACATTATGCCAGATACCCCAGTTTCCGCCAGATCACCGAAGCTATGTGCAGGGTCGGAGATAGGTCTGTCCTAGGAAAAGAGCTACACAAATTGAGGCTGGCCGGAGCTCATGTGCCCGGCGCAGCAAGTAGCTCCGGCGTAATGCCTCAAGCGAGGCAAGTAAATGGATACAGAATAGTTGTATTCAGCTACATTAGCCAAGTTCACTTACGCTCTCTGTGTGTGTCTGCTTAATGAAGTGCTAGGTACCACAGCGCCCTACCATTCTCGTACTTTTTCTTCTCACGAAGTAATTTTCTATGACAAATATGAACCAAATGTATAGCCCCTCACAAGGTTTTTGCTCTGGTAAAGTACGCTGTAAAGTAATTCCGGAACGGACAATATCGTGCCACGAGAAGCAGCTCGATGAGGCCGAGAAAAACACGAAAGTTTCCACACACGCTCGCAGTGGCAACAAAGATTACCACAGTGTCACTTGGTTCTAGGTAGATGTCCGTAGTCAAATGGGCACTGCATTAATTTCCAATGGCGTCTCTGTATAACGAGTTTGCGCAACACTTTCCCTCCGCGAAGATGGCACAAACACCATTGCTTATGTTCTTTGCTTACTATTATTATTATTATTATTATTATTATTATTATTATTATTATTATTTAATTTATGACGTCACTGAGGTTATGTCACATAGGTTATGGCGCGAACTTCAAGACAGAAGTTTGTGCCCTCTTTTCTTCTAATGAACATTCAGTCGCTAAATGAGTGAAAATAAAGCTTTTCCTTGAGGAATACTCTACCCGTTCAAGCAGTGCTGTTCTACAGTGGCCCATTAAGTTACTGTCCCAAAGTGTTCTTCGACAGCCTTGATAATTCGTACGCGTCGCGTTGACCAAATGGGGCTACCATTGCGCGGTCGAGCACGAAAATTCCACGCCCGGCCTTCGTCGCCGCGTTCCGATGAAGACGGAATCGAACAGCTGCCGTGTGTAGCGCGCTTTCGGTGCACGTAAAGAAACAACGCTTGGTCAAAATTATAGTCGTAGCCAACTGTGCAGTTTCGGTACCGTAGACCCCATGTTAATAGTTAAAAAGGGCATCTGCTTCTTCTCCGCTTTCCGTTTGATTTCGTTGGCGAAGGGCAAAGCGGTCGTGGGACTTTAAAGGGGGCATTTAAGAAATTCCTGTGACGACTGCAGATATGTAGCTCACAAGTTTTGCAGGGCCACTTGAACAACAGCTGTCTGAAGTTAACAGAAAACTTTACCTTTAGCGTTCGTCGGATTATCACCTCGCTTGGCAAATGGAATACTTCAGCAAGAGGTGTATAAATTTGCCTGTTTTTAAATTGTTGAAATTGAAAAATAAAAGAACGCAAAAAAAGAAGGCAGAGCAAATGACAGGTAAAATATTAGCGTGAGCCCTCATGCACGCGCTCGAGCTGTTTGGAAAAAAAAAAAGAAACTTATTCATACAAAACTAATGTAAGAATTCCGAACTGATGTACGTGACTCTGTACACAAATAACAGATGCGCAACATGCCCAGTGAACACAACGGTACAAACACCAAGGACAAAGCATCGTGCTACCAAAAGGTGATTCAAGAATTCAAAGAAACATTACACAAAAACGTTGCCTCTCGTCCTGCTGGGCAAAAGACCAGGCAAAGGCGTCTGTTTTCAACCAACAAATTATAAGCGCGCCCAGTGGCGAAGGCTCTTGCTGCCACAAGAAACAATGGCTCCACCGGGAGAAAAGGGAGAGTCTCACATTTTTGGCGGCCCACTAAGGCCCACAGTGCACGTCGGAAACGGGCACTTGCTATAGCTGCGTAATGATTGCGCCACACGCCAAAAACAGACCCGTCAGAAGCCGAGTTCCTGCGAAACAAACGCGTGGCAATAAGCCCTCCGAGATTGCAGGCTCGATATCTGAGGCAGTGGTATATCTCTACAGCATAGGCTGGATGACAGCTGGACTAGTTCGTATTTATTCGTGGTATAGAAGCGCTAACAGAGACACACGCTGGGAACGAGACACGACAAGGGCTTAGTAAAAATTCTTTATTTGAAGCGTAGAATAAATATACATATTCATGTCATATTACGATTTCTCTTTTTATTATGATTCGTCTCATTTCTCTTTGCTGCGCCTACCACCGCTACATATATCCTGTGTTTCGAGTAAACATGCTTTACTAAGTCCCTGTTGTGCAAGGGCTTAGTCTAGCGTGTCTTTGTTTGCTCTAGGCGGTGCGGCAATCCACGCCCGAGTGACGGTTCTTTCTCAACGCAACGAAATGCAATCTCACAGGCTATCTTTTTTGGTGAGTGCATGCACCGCAAGTGATTGTAGTTGTCAAAAAAAAAAAAAATTAAGAACCATGTCATGGCTACCATGTTTTGGATGACGTCATCTATGTGATGAATCTGTCATGTTCATTTTAGATGAGCGTGAGTGGTTCAGCATGCTTTTCCGCCCAGGTCCTCAAGGCTTCTGCGTCAGTTTCTTCTACGCCCTGGAAGGGCTCAGTGTGGACCGTCTCAAGGTGGTGGTCATGGATGCCGCCACGCAAGAGAACATCACCGTGTGGGAGAGTCAGGACAACTACGACGGACGCTGGACCAAGGGAGAGGTGGCATACACCTACGGAGACGTGCATCAGGCACGTCTGCTTATTTCGCCGGTCCGTTCCGGCGTTCTACATCGCATACTAGAAGCGCACCAAGGGGCAGTTTGCGCCAGCGCACCGTAATCGTGCGCAACCCTCCTCGCGGACAGTTTTTCTGCGAGAACGAAGGGAAAGCTGCAGATGCGCAGATTCTGCAAACATGTGTCGCTGCGGTAAAATAGTTCGGCAGAGCTTGAAGGCGCTTTTCGCATCTCAGAACTCGTACTGGGAACCCGCGCAGCTGCCAAGTTTTCTGTTCTAAGCAGCTTTAGCTAATGTGGAATTATGAGAACGCGGGACTATATCCACTAGCGCTGTTTCTTGTGCATGCTTTGGCGCCGCAGCCTTTTTCCTTCATTGCCGAATGTCCGCGACTGTGCTCTACGACAAGAGGCGTCCTGCCAGTGACAGTTTATCACCACGTTGTAAGATAACTACTGACGAAAGCGTGACACGCTTCGGTGGAACTTTTTACGTTTGTAACTAAATAAAGAAGCCTGTAGAAAATAAGGGCTGTGCAGTTTTACTTGTTGCTTGGATAGTTGGTTTATTGCGGTGTAATTGTACGCTAAACAGCGCGAAATTATGGTTACCCAAGAACAATGGCAATTAGGGGGCACTCGAGCGGAGGCTTTGGGTCATAATTACCGTTGTTGAAATGGTCCGTGTAAGTGACCCCGAGGGTCATCTTAAGAGCAAGTGTTACCTTAGGTACAACTCCGAGGTAGTTATTCAAATACGTGTGAAATGCAATAATGCCTTCTTTAGATAGTTGCTAAACCGATTAAAATAAACTTTGTTGCATTTAAGAGAAAAAAAAATGTTTAAATGTGGCGACTTTATGAAGCACGTTTCTTAATTAGAGTCTCAGTTTTCTTTTTTTGCGATGATGATGATGAAAACCTTATTTATCCCTCTTTAAAGGGAAGGGGCCAGTGAAATACAGGGTAGGGGGAGGGACTACTTGAAGTACGCCTCCTTTATCCTCTAAGCCCACTCTAGGATGGCCTCCTGAAGATCGGGCCTGGAGCTTCGCAAGGCAGCCTCCACTGTTTTTGCGAAAATTGCCGGAAACCGGCAACCTTCAAAAATGTAAAAAGATAAAGGAACTGAAGCACAAAGTTGACAAATTCATAACTCATGGCCAAAACAAAATACCGCATTTCTATAAATTGCATCGTTTAGAGCATCTGAAAAGGACAAATATCTTATATTAGTTTACAGCTTATATTAAGGTGTTAGATTGTTTACGAGGATTTCAAAAAATGCCCTGCTGACAAGTCCGTGGTGTACAGTACACGTAATTTGTACATGTACATGTGCAGTAATTTTTATGGCTCTGTGTTTCTTGATATGTTCAGTTCAAAGAATTTTGATACCGTTTTGTTTTTGCTCAGTTGCAGAGTTGTAAACTTGACACTTGAGCATGTTTTTTTGTTGCAGTTGTTACAAATTTCAAGAATTCTTTAAAATAAAAGCTTATGGCCTAAATGCAGAAAGAAGGAAATTCCCACACTTGGTAGATTTTTTCCCTTTCTTTTAAAGGCAACAAAACTAATAAAATTTAGGCAATGTATGCCGAAGGAAACAATTTCTTTCTTTCCGTGTAGTAAGGCAAATTAAGGGTAAAACTTCCCCTAACGTTAGCAACCGTTGTTCGTATATCTTTCTCTCTTTTTATTGCGATGAAGGCTTGCCTTAACGCATAATGTTTAGAGTGTATTATCTGTTGGGTTGTCAATCGTTGCGTATGAACTCGCACTGTTTAGCGGAGGCCACCTTGCAATGGGAGACGGGTGCGTTGCGTATTCTATAGCTTCGATAATAATAAAAAGAAAATTGCGAAGAGAAGACAGGCAGGTTAACCAGAGATATCTCCGGTTTACCACCCTGTACCGAGGAAGCTGGAAAGGGGTGGCAAATACGAGAGAGCAGGGACAAAGAAAACAATCATTTTTGAGGTAGCAGTAAATGCGAGATAAATGTGTCTGTATTACGTCGCACCTCTTTGAGGTCCCGGATTCATGATGTAGACCGTGTTCACGACATTGCAGTTTTTTTGAGGAGCTTACTCGCCACAAGTCCTGTCTCTTCGAGGAGTAAAGTGCAATTGATGGTGCAACTACACTATATATACACAAACGTTTACTACGTGACCGGCTTCCCACACTTCACACACAATCTTTTTTCCCATTTTGACACTCCTAATGCTAAGGCCATATAAAAAGACAATACACCTACAGAACAAATAACTCTTTGGCAAGTCCATATAAGCGGTAAGCATCTGCTTTCTGCCAATGGAAGGGGAAATTTCTTTGTCTTTATTGCAACATGACCGCTACAACCGGGATGGAATTGTACTCGACAGCATGGCACCATATACCCGTGGAGCGGCCAGAAAAAAAAAAAGGGGTGGGGGGGGGGGGGGTTCATGTGCCAAACCGACAAACTGCTTATGAGGCACGCCTCCGATTAGAGCCATTTCTCATCGGGGCGTAAAAAAAATAGTTGCCGATTTCAATTTTCTTCGACACTGAACTTTTACTGCAGCGGCAGTTACACCTTTGCTCTGATAAAACTGCGCTGACCCTGTTTGCGCTGAGTGACTTGCACTTGCATTTGTCAATTACCAAACGCTAGTTTCTAAATATACAGTGCGAATTGATTCCAGAGTTGAAAGCAATAAAGCCCATTCATGGGCTAGGTGAAAGCTCAAGTTTTTTTTATGTAATGTTTCGCTCGGTCAAGTTTGTTAACTATGCGTGTTTCATCACGGCTTTCATGCTAACCATGCGCACCGAACTACTGATGCGGTGTCTGTCACTTCTAACATATTAGCTGGGTTGTTTCTTAAATTTTGCTATAATAGATTTTAAAGGCGTTACCGTAATGTGTATCGCCCACAAAATGTCCGCCTTATGACCTCCTCCCTTTTTTCCTTATATATCGCTGCTATGTTTAGGTAATAAAGACTGACTGACTGATTGATTGATTGATTGATTGATTGATTAATTGATTGATTGATTGATTGATTGATTGATTGATTGATTGATTGATTGATTGATTGATCGATCGATCGATTGTGGGACGACAGTCACACGGTTTCCTGATGTCCTGTGCGCGTGCTTGTGAGGTTCACGCTCACGGATGGCCCGTGTCCCTTCCCAGGTGTGGTTCGAGGCGGTGCCCAAGCAGCGAGGCGACCCTGCGCGGAAATTCCGCGGCTACATCGCCTTGGACGACATTCTCTTCGACCGCATGGAGGAGGCCGGCGACAACTGCCTCGGTACGTCCAACCCTCGACCCGCGACGCATCGGGAGCGAAGGCTCCCGAGTGACAGAATGCCGCCGCGGCGCTTTGAGCCATGCACGTCGTCGGGCGGAAAGGCTTGAATTCCGTGCGCCCCGAGTGGTTTACGCGTCCGACAACCGGGCGTGTGCGATTTATTTTCTGGAAGAATAAATTCAGTGCATGGATGTGACAGGTTCGGCGCATGGCTTCCGTGCATGGCAGGTTCATTGGCAGGTTCATTGCGTGGCAGTGTTGGCTGCGTGCCTATAGGCGACGCGAAATTAATTTTGATAGATGAATAACTAATTTATTCGGCGTTGCACGGCTGAGCACGAAGTGAGTGAGTGAGTGAGTGAGTGAGTGAGTGAGTGAGTGAGTGAGTGAGTGAGTGAGTGAGTGAGTGAGTGAGTGAGTGAGTGAGTGAGTGAGTGAGCGAGTGAGCGAGCGAGTGAGTGAGTGAGTGAGTGAGTGAAAAAATGGCTGCTTGATAGTGGCAGTGGGCGTCTCCGCATGATTGATTTTTTACCTCTTGAGGCTCCTTAACGAACGCCTAAATCTAAGTACACTTCAGTTTCTCAATTTATCCGCAACCGAAGCGCGATCAGCCTTAACCTATAACCGAACCCGGGACGTCGCGCTCAGCGTAGAACATCGGTTATCCAGTAACGTTTTATACGAAGGCCCGCAGATAAAGTCGCATAAACCCAGACTTTCTAAACCTTGCCATATAAACCTTGCCAGACGCATTTTAGCTGCGCCAATCTGTTATCTCCAGCGTCACTCGTGGTTATTTTCACACACAGTAACGGTATTTCTAAAATACTTGGTTAGCCACTCTGCAGTATTCCTTTGTTAGGATATATACATATTCCCGGCAAGCTAAAATAAAGCTTCTTGCATGCATTCTAGCGTCACTGACCGCGAAACTTCCTATTGGATAATTAACGAAATCACAAGAATATCTAGCGCGTTCAAGAAGGTTCGTACATTGCGCTTTCGCTTAAGGCTGCAAAATGTATAAGCATTGCATGCCCGTCCTTGCATTATCCTTGCATCCATGCATTGCAAGTATGTCCTTTCGCGTAGGTCACTGCACGTTCGAAGGT
The DNA here is from genome assembly GCF_050947875.1 of Dermacentor variabilis. Lineage (NCBI taxonomy): Eukaryota > Metazoa > Arthropoda > Arachnida > Ixodida > Ixodidae > Dermacentor > Dermacentor variabilis. Next base: position 60,492,300 of record NC_134577.1, on the reverse strand, counting down.
GGCTACTGCGGTTGGCAGAATGCGGACACGGACGACGACTTCAACTGGGAGCAGGGGAGGGGCAGCCAGAGCTTCCTCACGGGACCGTCCAGGGACTACAGCTCCTTCGGAAAAGACGAGATGACCGGTGAGTCGACTGCCGCCGTCTTCCCGCGTCTTGATCGATCGATGTTGCTGCTGCGAGTTTCATTCACTTACGCTGCTCGGCCTCGTTATCTGTTGTCACGCGAGAGTGCGCTGGCGTTGTCAGATGACGCGAGAATCTTTGTCGTTATTTCGACGTACGCGGATCCATCAGATCAGTTCCCGTGCGCGCTCGCATAGACTTGTTGTCTAGTGATTTGCGTAGTCGTCACGAATCTATCCGGAAGCTGTAGATTTGATGACACGCGTAAAAAGGTGACCAGACGCGAGCACCGTGTATTCGACTCGACAACCGTGAACCTCTTCTGCTGTAGTCCGCTGGGTGACATAAAAGAACTAATGATGGAATTTAATCCTAAAGTACTCTGTATTCAGAAAAAAGAAGGGAGTAAACTGAGGGATTGTATTTTTGTTAGCCAGAAACATATGTAAAGCGAACGGACAGCGAAGCTAAATAACGCGTAGGGGAAATGTTAAAGCTCAATGCTTAAACTTGATGTTTGAAGCTTAATGCTCAAAAAACGTTTGCAAAGACTCAAGGAGGCCGAACTTTGACATATTTTTAATGCATAACATGTACAAGCCTGGGCAGCTTCCCTGCACCGCCACATGTAGACGACTAGAATAAAGGCAACCGAAATTTTGGACGCAATAGAGTACACCGTTTGATAATCCGGACTACCCTTGCACGGTCTGGGTGTTATTCGGTCACCGGCTGGAGCAGTAAAAGCTATGCTGTTGTTTTGATAATTCGCCGGCGCCTCTTCAAAACCGAAACTATAGTGAAGCCTAGTCTATCCCAGCATTAGCCGTCGACCACGCCCAAACTATGGGGAAAACTAGCTGATACATTCACTTCTTTGTCATTCACATATCTAACAGTGTTAAGAGAATGCGTGGCACGTAGTGATGCACCTGTATGCATTTTGCTGAGTAAACGGAACTCCCTTTTATTCGGGGCATACTTTTTCGGTCCCTTGAGGTTTTGTTTAACGGGATTCTACTCTAATTTTCTTACGGCACAAATTGTAAGTTACAATTTGCAGAACCCGCCGCGGTTGCTTAGGGGCTATGGTGATGGGCTGCTAAGCACGAGGATGCGGGATCGAATACCGGCCACGACAGACGCATTTCAATTGGGGCGAAATACGAAAACAACCGTGTACTTCGATTTAAGTGCACGTTGAAGAACCCCAGCTGGGCCAAACTTCCGGAGTCCTTAACTGCGGCGTGCCTCATAATTAGATCGTGGTTTTCGCAGATAAAACTGCACAATTAAATTTTTTTTTACCGATTTGTAGCCGCTGACTTCGAAAGTCATATCCACTTGGAACGTGTGCTAAGTATGACACCATTTTCGAGATATGTGTTCTCAAAGTTTGCGACGAAGTGCTTATATCCAGTAATTCTTGGGCTTTAATGCAAAAAATATGTCTCGTGTCTCCTTCCTTCGTCTGTTGTTTTATTTGGCGCCTTCTTTGTAATCAAAAATATATGTTCTGGTAAAAATATAAGTGGAACAACAGTGTGCTTTTAGCGCATGTTTCGCAGTGTTTATCTCAAAACTGGCGCTAGTTTCGAAAATTTGTTGCAATTGTATGTGCCTTGTAAAATCACTGGCCTCAATTAGTATATTGCAATATGTAACTTGGAGTAATTAGGTACAAAGTTGATCAGAGAGACTTTGTTATTCGTTCAATTGTGCTTTTTTAATTCCAGTGTACTTATTCTCTGCCTCTTGGAGTAACGCAGCTCAATGAGTATATTTGTGCTGTGTGCTACAGGTCATTCGTAAAAAGACCTAGTATGGTTAGCACATGAAACTATTACTGTGAATTTGATATAGGAGGCTGTCTTACGCACAGCAGAGGCATTCGAGTCCTCTGCGGCGCCTCTTATCACACACCCCGCTATTTCCGGACGTTAAACCCCATAATATTGCTATGGGAACAGTAATATGATTTTCATTTCTTGGTGGATAAATAACGCGACATCATAAGAGCATGTGCTCCACGTTATCCGCCATTCGTTTATCGCGCTAAGTTGTTAAGCCTATCTCGGCCTTATAAGGAAGCTTTAGCTTCACGGTTCTCATCTGAATACAAGATAACAGAGAATTCCTTTTTTTTTTGGTTTGATGAGATTTGACAAGATATGTTGCAGTCACAAAAAAAAAGAACTTCGTTATTGTAGAAGTAGAATTTGTATTTCTACTGTCAATTATTTAAAAAAAGAAGGTTGTTGAGAATTGCAGCATATTAAAAGACAATGTTAGCAGGTTTACAACTCTGTAACTCAGCAACAAAATGATATCAATGTGTAAACTATACCTAACAATGCATCAAAAGCGAACAAAATTGATGTATTATGCACCGATATTAAATGTGTCATTAATACGTGAGTAGAACTCTCGCAAGATGTTTGTAAACATTCTAACTAAATCACGTAAGCGATAAACTAACACACCATTTTTTTCCTGATTTAGATGCGCTAACGGATTCACTTTATAGAACTGAGATCTCTGTCTTGGGACAGACTTATGGATTCTTAAACTTCGTGTTTGTTTTTCTTAAGCTTATCACTTTCGGCAAGATTTTTAAAAAAGATCCTCAGACTCTAAATAAAGTACTCGTATTTGACAATCCCTATAATTTAACTTGATCTCTCAAATGCAACAAATTTCATTTCAGACTGGTCCAAGGGTTGTCTTATAGAAGCCTTTCCGCGTTTTACCTATATTTGCATCGGTAGCATCGGAAATGGTCCCGAGCTAAAGCTACCTGTTAATAGCAGTTTTCGTTGCCTATAATAGGTGCCTCACCCCGTATATAGAAATGCATCTTGACTGGAATGCCACGGTTGACTTCATGTAAATGAGCCTGGTGGAGATGTGCCCCGGACACTCATTTCAATTACTTTAGCGCGTTCGCGACAGGCACAATTTACATCAAGTCACGATCGGGCTTCAAGTTAAGATGCATTCTTGAATAGGGAGGTAAGACAGCGCATTGAATGGCTGTACATTCCGTGCGTACGGTTATCAGAATTATTTGACGCCGTGCAGGCGGCTACATCTTCATCGACTCGTCATTCCCGAGAAGACCCATGGACCGGGCCAGGCTCATTAGCCCGACGTTGAAGGCTACAGGTAAAAGCAGCTTTGCATTCAAGCTGAAAGCATTTAAAGGACTCTGCTGACGCGAAAGTATTGACTGACGGGAGTGATGTCCTGTACCATTTATTGAAGGAACGTTCATGGGGCGTATAGGTCCTGCGTTATCTACGAGGTACTCGGTACAGGCTATTATTTACGGTGAGCGAAATTTCGAGCACGCTCCAACGATTCTACGTTTTGCGTGGAATTCTATAGCAGGAACGATGAGGAATTTACGCGGGAGTTACACGACTTCCGTTTGAAAAAACGTGGGAAATGTCAATAGCGCACCGAGAGCAACCCGCATTTTGGTTTTCATGAAATATCCGCTTGCCAGTACTGTCATAAGTGCGCCTTCACCGAGAGGTAGTTGCCATTCCTTTCACGGCTTTTTCAAGCCTGAAAAAATGAAACGCTGACCACTCGTAATTTCCGTGATAGTGTGGCGGTGTGTAGCAGCGAACCGTTCTTGATTCTTTCTTTTTTCTCGCCTAACTAGTGGGCTTTGTGTTCATGTGCCAGTAAGTGGGGTAGAAGACATGTACAGTGCCCGAGGAAATTCTTTCTCACAAACAAGTGCGCTTTGTCTTGTACTACAGTTTCGAGAAACGAAGCACAAATGTATCAGTCACAAGGGACGGGAAGAAGTATTAAAGCGAATAACGTCCAGCACGCACGTGACCTGATTTTATTGGACTGTGCCCTTCAAGAGACCGAAAAACTGTGTTGTAAACTTCGGCGCTCCCGTCAAAAAAATAATAATAATAATAAATAAACTCTAAAGTTTGCCCGCAAAAACGACTGAAGGCCCAGGCTGGAGTAAGCAGACAAATATAATCTCTAGATTTCGAAGAATAGAAAGGTAATATTTTGCGCTCTGTGTCCTGCGTTTGTTTACTCGCACCAGTCTGGTCCTTAATTCTCGTTGCTTCGGTGCATCTACTCCAGTGTGTTTGACCAACCCAGGGTCACATTTTTCTTAAATATTCATTCGGTTGATTCTGGAATTCGGCTGAAACGAATTCTAGCTTCTCATTCATTTTACTTCAACGAAAAATTGTACAGCCTGTCTGTAGGTGATATATCAATCGATCTCGTGTGTAAACAGAGAGTTTCAGTCCGAGCGTTTGCGCACGGTCGAGAACGTAACGCAAGAAAAAAAAAACGAGAAAGAAAAAACGAAAACGTGGAAGGCAGCAGCAGCAGCTCTCTAAGGGACGTCCTGTGACGATTTGTGGTGATTCCAACACAACGTTTTAGAGAAGTATTCTTGAGTTGCTTGGCTATGCTCGACGAAACTGCTCATTGTCACATAGTCTGCCAGTGCGATACCAATTCTTCGCGCTCTTTCTGAAATGAGCTTCACGAGATGGCTGCACCATCGCCGCTGCTCATGCCTACCGCTCCGGTATTCTGCGTGCTGCAATATACGTTTATACGGAAAGCATAAACCTCACCTGGTGCAGAGGTCGTGCCGCCTTTCGCGTAGTCTGGTGTTACTGGAGACGTAGGCAGGCCGCCGCAACCGCGTTGGTGGCTACAGAGGGCACAGAGCTATGGTTGCAGTGGCCTGTCATAGTCTTACCTAAGTGTTGGTGTAAAGCGTCGGTAATGACATTGTGGCTAGCACACACTTCAGTTATGACATTTATTCGACGCGCACACTCATGCAACAGCAAAGCGCTGCAAACGCCTTTTAGTTGCACTAAAGTACGGTAGTTGGAAAAAGCCTCACTAGATGTCGCCACCAGCCTCGCTACTGTGGGGGAAAAAACAGGGAGGAGATTGATGCGAGCGTATCCGTTAAAGGCACCGATAGCGGTACAAGGGAAACAGGGAAGTTTCGAGGAAGATAAAAAGGGTTAAGGAGATTTATACAAAATTGCTAGAATGAAAAGCATGTATAGCGCACAGCCGTTTAGCTCGTGCAAGCTAGGGGACTATTTGGCTCCGCCCCGTTTCAAATTGGATCCCAATAACTCCTCCTCCTCCACCTCCACCTCCTCCTCCTCCTCCTCCTCATCATCATCATCTTCTTCTTCTTCTTTCTTCTCTCGCCAGCACCTCAGAGCAACCCTGTATTTCAGTAAGGGTCGTTCTTTTCGGGCAAGGTGGAACACCCGTATATATTACTGTAATGGCTGCATACAGAACACGTTTCGACGATGCCTTCTCTTTCGCATTGTCCCTCCGTCCCGCGGGAACCACCACCGCCAACCTCCAAGGCGCCAACCTGCCCATGTGCATGCGCTTCGCCACGCACATGTTCGGCAACGGCATCGGCACGCTGAGGGTCCTGCAGCACGCCGAAGGCGCCGAGACTCCGCCGCGACCCATCTGGGAGATATCGGGCGAGGCGGGCAACAGCTGGTACACGGCCCAGGTGCAGGTCGCCACCACCGAACCTTTCACGGTACGCCCATCTCACGCCTCGCTGAAACCTGGCTGCTCTAAAACGTTCGGATATCGCCGAGCCACCGCGGTTTTTAAAGGGATACAGTAAATAGCCCCTCTTATCTTCTCCCCAATCTCACTTAGCGGTTTTGTTTGGTTATACATCGTATAACCAATATAACTTGTCCTTTATAGTAAACCTTTAAAGGAAATGGCAAACTTGCGCTTCAAAGTGTGAACCAATGAATATTGGTTGTACGATTTCAAACCAATGGAACTTTTTCTTTCAATTAAACCTGAGAGAAACGTTTAACTTGCCCTTCAAAAGGGTGAGCAACGCAATGTTCAATTGACAAAAAAAGCAGGCCTGCATAAGGCGACCACGCCTTTTCAATTAGGAATACGGAAAAGACTGAATAGAAGTGACAAGAAAATGCTGAATGGACGCGAGAGGGGCGCTGCTATGGAGGCAGAGGAATAGAGGCCCTAGCATAGTGCTAACCTAAATGCTTTGTAGACATTGCAGTTGGTATTTTTTATAGTGTAAACAGGATTTATTAGATATCTTATCTGGAATCTAGCGCTATTATCACATATGGGTTAATTTACGTTATCAGGCGGTTCGCAGTCGCAGTGTGATGTCAGCAACTAAGTTTCACCAAATAACTTCCAAGTTCATTTAGAGCACATGCCCTTATTATGGAATTGAAGTTGAACAGTACTGAAGTCAAAACCGTTGAGCTAAAATCCTGTACATGTGGCGCCAGTTTCTCGAATTTCTCGCCAGCTCGAATTTCTGGCGATAGACATTGATATTTCAGTTAACACTGTTTCCAACCTCACCATTAAGTCTTAAATAAAACATAAATGCCCTTGTATCCTGCCCTAGGGCACCTCAAGAACTGCAGGTGTTCAAACTTATTATGTAGCCATTCAAGCACAGAGTATCTCATAGGTATAGTGTTGTGAAACATTAAGCCCCGCTCAACCCAGGTAGGAATATGGACACTAATAATCTATTCCCCTTATGGTATACACCGTTCCTATATGTTTTTTATTAATGCTCCGACGTCTTTTTTCAACTGAATACCATAATCTTTAAAGTGTTCCTTTCATTTTGTGACTCCGCTTTTAACCCTAACCCTCAGCTGATTCTCGAGGCCACTGTAGGCGCAAACTCCCTGGGCAACATCGCCATCGACAACATATCCTTCAGGGTAGGCACTTGCCCAAGTGAGTACTGATATTTTGGCTACGCTCGATTGTCAAAGTGCCCCGTTTCCCTCGCAAGTTATGCTACCTGTGTGTCCCGTTTTCACTCACCTTCTGCTTTAATCATTTTCAGTTTCACCGCAGACGGCTGCCAGAAATTCAGGTACGTTCTTTTGCCACACATATTAAGAATCATCTTTTTTTCATTGCGCAAGCATCTGGCATCAAAGTACCAAAGCTCAATGAACTTCTATACAAGATATTCTACCGATACCTTAGAGTTTGTTTGCAGTCAAACGTATATTTCTTTGCTCATATTCGATATCGTCATTTCCCCAGCACTTGTAGAGGGGAACATTAAACAAAAAAAGTTATATAAGTGAGTGACTCGAAAAGTACGGCGAGGCGTTTTGATAAAAGCTAGCATTTGTGCACACAAATGTTCTGAAAGGCCGCGGAGTGCAATTGTGTGCTTAAAAGCAAAAGCGCGGGAACGTCGTTGCCTGCAAAGCGCACACGTACAAACGTAAACAAGGTACGCTTAATATAGGTAAAGTCAAAAGATTACAGGGATGCGGTTCCCGCGAGAAAGCCAAATGTCAGCCGAGCTTCTAGCTCGCAGCCATTAAAAAATAGTGCAAGACTACGTTGCTCGCTAGCACTTCCACATTTTAAGTGTACAGGCAGATTTGCCCAGGCCCGGGACCATATTCTGCTTTTTCTTGCATCGTAGATCCCGTAATTTTGTGACCATGCTTGCACGTTGAAGCACAGAATGCGTCGTCGCAAGAAATGAAAATTACCTGCTCCACGGGCAACTGCACGGCTGACCACGCCCCAAACACGCAGGTGACTGCAACTTCGAGGAAGACACATGCGGCTGGACCAACCCTCACCCGGCAGATGGGTTAGACGATCTCGACTGGACCCGCCAGTACAGCTACGGGGTCAACGGACCGCCCGCGGATCACACCAAGCGAAAGCCGGACGGTCAGTGCGACCGTCCGTATGGATCGCACTCGCTTGTTCCAATAATGGAACCTGAACGTTTCTCACTTCATCAGTCAAATTGCTAATAATGTTGTATACGGCGCAACAAGCGCGAGCGTTTCAACCGTGGTAACTGGTAAAAAAAAAAAATGTGTCTGCGAGTTCTCGATGCTGCGCGGCAGGTACAGCGCAAGAGAGAAAACCAAACATGACCAGCCAGTCAGATTATACGATGTCTCTGGAATCCTAATATTGGTATGTTCCGCCTATTCATTTCCATGAGTCTTCGTCTGCACAAGCGTGCGCTCACCGTCAGTAGTTTGACACCTTCCAGAAACTAGCTACCGCTCACTCTGTGGCCTGCAACGGGTATCCATATTTGTGCCTAAAATTACGAAGGAGGAAGGAAAGATATTAAAACAAGATGTTTAACGTCTAGGTATATGCTGTATATAGCTGTATTGACTAGTATTCGTACCCTGCGATGTACTGGCTATTTACTTTTTATTTACTTTTTTCCCTATCATGTCGAATGTTAGACATATCTGAGGCTTATGTCGAGTAAAGTTGAATTCATTTGCCATACAGCATGCTGCCTGATCACGCTGTTTCGCACGCTACGTCTTAGCCGTGTTGTTATACACGGCATCAACAGTTGAACGCCACGTGCGTGGCGTGCGTTATATTTCCACAGTGCAATTTACACGCCGGAGCGTGTCCTTCGTTTGCCTTTCCTTATCCTCCGAACCCTCGGCCCCGTCCTCGCAGGATACTACATGAACCTGGCCAGCTCGAGCCACCTGCCCCAGCGGGGCGGCTCCAAGGCGTGGCTGGTGAGCCCCAAGCTCGGGCCGGACTCCGTGCTGCCCCGTTGCATCTCGTTCGCCTACTACATGTTCGAGCGGACCATCGACCCGGCGGGGCCCAGCCTGGGCTCCCTCCGAGTCCACGTGCTGCGCGACGCGGCGCCGGGTCTCTTCTCGCTGCAGACCGTGTGGAGGCTGAACAACCACCAGGGCCACCGGTGGATGGTGGCCCGGTGCCCCATCAAGCTCCCCGACGGGAACCCCATCAACGAGGCCTACCAGGCAGGTGGTGCAGGGTGTACACGCAATGGGCGATGGGTGAAATTGCAGCGTCTCTGTTCACAGACCTCAATCGCTTGATCCGCGCAAGATGGCGTACGTCGTGCAGGAAGTAGCGTCCATGCAGAGATATGCGAGGACGGTAATTACCCTGCTTGAGACCTCGGGCTTTGCGAACAGTGGACAATCACCGTGATCATGACGTGTTTACGGCTCTCGTTGAGGGAATGCATGTAAGCGCCCCTAACTGTATGCATCACTCTTTACCCTCCCCACGTGTAGGGTAGCAAACTGGACTCAGTCTGGTTAACCTCCCTGCCTTTCCGTCTTCCCTTCTCTCTCTCTCTCTTTAGAATTTTAACATCAGAGGTAAGTGAGAGCACTTCCTACGCTATACTGCGTCCGATTCACCTCTCGCAGCAGCAATGTGAGGTTGAAAGGGAATCTGTAGCGCCTATTGACGCCGTCTACGCAGGGATGTCGGCGCTATCGGTCGGCATTGCAAAAGATGAAAGCAATTCGGAGGACGCTTAAGGGGCTTCGATTTTTTAGAGTGGAACGCGATAGCATTAAAGGTTCCCTGACTTACACTTCCCGGCAACTGCAGCTTATGTAACCGTAACGTTTAGCGGGAAACGCTGCCGGCGAGCGCTATGCACGAAGGCGAGCTTTCTGGTAGAAACGCGGCCTCTTGCGTGGACCATCTGGATGGTGCTGTTGCAAGGCACCGAGTTCGGCGCGCCGCTCTGTGAACGGTAGGAACGCTGGAAAAGAGGTTTGTGTTTGAGTGTCCGCGTGACATAATTGTGTTTTCTCGTGTGTTCCAATTACAATCCCACGCTGTCATGTCTGTAAGCTGTGTGTGTGTTATAATTTTTCTGATGCACTTTACTTTGTGAAATTAACTAAGTTCGCTAACGTCTTTGCGCTACACGTAGGGCCTGCATGGTTGCGTATGCCTGGTGCATATGACTTCTGCCTCGCAAGACGGTCGGCGCCGGGCACACGACGCTCTACGGCGGGTTTTTCGCGACACGGGGCCCTTAATGCTATCGCGCTAATATACAGCCGTGCACTGCAATCATAATCATTAAACAGGCCGGTGTACAGTCTAGCCGCTGCTGGTGTATTTCCCAGGAAGTGCAATAAATGAGTTTATTTTACACTTTTGTAAGGGCGAAAGCGTTATATGCTCCATGAAGCGAAAAATCAGGCGTCCGTCGGGCGTTATCATCCGATGGTACCAAAACTCACGTGACCAAGTGATGACGTCATGTTCCCGGCGCTGGACCTGCTGCGGCTGGTGCTGCGAAATCCCACGACGAACCGCCACGGCGTCGGCCGGACGCTGTGACCCACACACAAAATTGAATGAAGGTGAATTAAAGGTGGATTAGGGCAGGATAACATATATTAAGCTGGATTAAAGTGGATCAAGGTGGATGAGCGTGTAATAAATTGAATAAGGTTCGATTAAGATTGGTACCAATCGGAGCAAGGTGGACTAAGGTGGAATTTTAATTAAAGGTGACAACTCAGACAAGTACGCATGCTACGCAAGAACAGTTTAGTGACTGTCAACTTTTTTTTTCCCTAGGACGTACTTCTACTTCTTGTGTATTCTCTTACGGGCGCGCAGGTGGTGCTGGAAGGCATCTGGGGCCATGGAAGGGTGGGCTACGTGGCAGTGGATGACATCAGCTTCTTCGACGGCGACTGCAACAGTTGAGTGTATGCTCGAAGTATGCGACAGCGAAAGAGCGTTTAGCGCAGCGAAGTCGACGAGCGCTCGCGTCGCATTGGTGCATTCGGCACATTCGACTAGAAGTCTTTCGCGTGCCTACGCTACGCGGCGGGCAGTGGCCTTAATCATTTTTATTCATCAGTGACACCCGTATAGGAAACGTTCACCTTCCAGAAGCGCTGGGAGTTAAAGCGCATAGAAGCGTTAACCGGTCGGCGGTCGAGACAAGCAAGAGGCGTTTGTGGTAGTGGTAGAAGAAAGGAAAGCAGAGAATAAATTGATAGGGCCGGATCCGATTCAGACATAGGTAGGCATGGAGGTTTTGAGAAATAGAGAAAAGATAGAGAAGACAGAGACAGGAAGCTAGGCTGATTAATATATAAAATTACTTGATTAGCGCAAGCGGTCTATCGTGACTATTCGTCACCGCCTCATTTCGAGGTGATTGCCAACAAATCGTCACCAGCAGCAGCATCGTCATCATCATTATCATTTAAGGTTTACGTCAATGGGCTTGCGGTTACATAGGCTATATTACCGCTTGCGACCAAGCAATGAATGAGTACAGATGAGATGCAAGAACAATAAGCCGCATCAGTGAACTGAGGTTCATCTTATGTCTGAGCGTTTTTTTTTTCTTGCGTTCGGCCGCTGTCGCTTAGCTCGCCATCACTGACCGTTGCTCTGTTTGTTACGCTGCGTGCACACGTAAGCGCATGCGCACATACAACTGCGCGCAAACGTAACATTTGCCCCCAGTCCACGCCGCGCGATTTTGATGCGAAAGCGTGAAATGGCTCATCGATAGAAAAAGCCGGTGTCTGTAATCTGTAGGAGTGAAACGGAAGGTAAATGCACGTTGGCTGCGATGCCACAGCGCCAGCGCGCTTCGACGGAGCAGAGCGGGTGAAAGGGGGACAACTGCTGCTGGAGTGGTGCTCCATGTGTTGCGTGAGGGGAGGGGGAGCCGCGACGCCACGTCATTTTCGCTCTCTTTCCCTCTCAGAAGCCTGTGTTATCCGCACGTTCCTTTGTCCGCGCAAGCTCTCGTCTACGTTCTAAGTGGGCCTCGGTAGGGCGAAATCAAAGCGCGCCCCAAGCGCCTCAATGCACTCGTTTGCCCGCGAGGAGTTCATAACTGGAGAGACCGCTCAGCGGCGTTCAATTGGACATCAATGCTTTCGCGTTCACAAGTCGTAAGAAGTGCTTAGGTATCTGGGATTTATGAAAAGTGAGATATTAGACATGACATTATGGTACAGCTACCGGTAACTCTTGTTTAAAGCGCAGTTAAATGCCTGAAGAACATTTTCACGTAGGAATAACGACGATATATATTTAGCAAGGAGCAACAAAAACCACGCACACACACACAGACACACTTAAAAACGCGCAAGGCGTAGGAGGTTTCATGTAACAGAAGAATTATCATCCACCCAAGAGTAGAACAAAGCCACCAACAAAATATATTCTGGTTATCTAGAAGGAAAATAAAGTTCGCGTCGTGGCTTGGAGACTGAACACTACACCAATTTTCCGAGGTTGTCCCTCTATCACACGAGCTAACCAGGCTGGTAGCAGGTGGCAGCCCGACCCCTAATTAGTCGACAAATCGACCAATATTGTCAAGCAGATACGGCTGTCACTCACTGTTTTACATGTGACACATAGAAACATTGCGATGCAGTTTAGTAAACGAGGTGCCAACGCAGATTAGCCCGTCTAACGCCAGTGCGCTACGTAGCGCAAGGAATGCAGTAATTTTTTTTTACTCAGTAAACTTGCACCCCCACCGGTCCGCTTTCAATGGCGCGTAGATGGTAATACAAGGAATTCGTCATCATGTAAGAGTCGCTCGGGTTGCTGTTATAAGGGTGTGAAAGATAATCATTGCACATAATTTAAGTGTCGCACTTGTGTTGCAGCTCCATCTGCATAAACAACATCTTTGTTACTTTCGTCTAGCGTTTCCGGAAAAGGCCAAGGCTATTCCAGGTAAGCCACTCTTGCAATTTTCGCTTCCTCCTCGTTGCATCCGCTCCTTCATTCTCCGCTTTGCAGAACAGCTGGTACCCGTGTTAGAGAAAGTGATCGGGCATGGTGTGATATCTCTTCCGGGTCCTGTAGGGTAGATATGCTTTGGTGTAAAATCCACGAAGCCTCGGTCACATGAACGGAGTGATGCCGCTTACAATTAGCCTCCCCCAGAAAAGCTGTGGCAGATGTTACACAAGGCATTACGCCCTCACTAATGAGCAGGATAAAGCGATTACATCTTTCGTTATGCGTTACGCTATGCGTCTATCGGCCATTGAAACTACGGATAGAGCATAAAATCTGTCGCAATAGTTCCCAGGCCATATGTACAGCTTGTGGCGAGCTCGCACGTATTTTCGTGCAACGATGCTATTGTTGCTTGAATTGGACTTACTTTAGTGTAGATAGTTCTCTATAGGCCTCTAGGAAGTCACAATATACGTCACTTGCATAGAAAGGCTCGCGAGCAAAAAAAAAAAAAAAAGAAAAAAAAAAGTTCGCCGACCAACGGGGACTCCTAAAGATAATTTGTTTTTCTCCGTAGCCTGCGCGTGCAGGCTGAAATCAAGTAGTACAGCCTATGTGTGCGGGTTGGATTAATGCAATGTATCGAAGCAATTCAGGGTTGCCCGGTGCTTTGCTGGAAGAGATTTCATTTAATTATTTACATTTTGCTGATACCAAACTTTTTCTCGCGTGCGTACATTGAGGATTCGTCTTTCAATCGGGTCCCCCGACGGGTGTCATCTTACCATAAATATCATGAATTGTGCGTTCTGTTATCTTTGTGTCAAGTCTATTCTACAGCTCGTGTTCGCCTATACTCAGCCTTCTCCTAATGATATCTTCCGCTCGCATCTTAGCCTCCGCTCACCTGATCATATATCCCAAGTCTTCCTGACTTTTATGCGTGCCTCCTCATTTTTGAGACTGAAAGACAATGAACTGTACTAAAATTTCTGACTCGCGTTTGTTGCTCACACCTAGCAGCTGAAACTAATCGTGTCTACATTGTCAAACTTTTTGCATGAGGTATCTTAGTCCTTAAGCATCCATGCAGGTAACGTCGAAGAGCAAAGCTCTCCTCTTGGAATTACAAAAAAAAAAAAAAAAGTCGCAGACAGCACGCCCCCCACGCAGTGAAAAATGTCCGAACTGACCGCCGTTACCTGTGTCTGCATACTTCTGGGACACGCGATCTTCAGTTGCTAAGATTTCCGCTGATGCCTATTCAACCGTGAAAGGCTGCCTGTTTTTTTTTCAATTTCTTGTAAGGCTGTACAACAGAAGAGTGATCTCTTTCAACCGCGTGCCAGCTACAAGCCACAGACAAGGCCTCGGAGATTACCCCCGCGCCCGTTTAATCGCGTGCGAAGGTGATCTCGGAGGCCACTCTGTCGATTAGCAGTCTCGCACGACAACCGCCAGTCGCGTGCGTGCATCCGGCCACACGGTGTAACGCCGGTGCTGTACGCAGGCGAGTGTTCTTTCGAACGCGACATGTGCGGCTGGATGAACTACACGGAATCGGCGCCGACGACCAACCTGGTGGGGCGTGTCGGATCGGTTCCCAGGGACTCGCTCACTTGGAGGCTTGCTTCGGTGGTGAGCCGACCGGCCAACCTGCAGGACCACACCTACCGGGCACCGAGTGAGTTCCCCGCTTAACTCGTGGCCTCAGAGATCTCTGTGGTCGGCCATGCTTCGCTTTACGTTCTTGTAGCGGAATGAATCAGTTTTTATGAGAATGTCATCTTGAAAAAAAAAAGGGGGGGTGGAGTAGCCGTGCTGCTACCAAGCTTTCTTGATTCGCCATAAGGCTGTGTCTATTCTTTGCGCTTAACACGACGCTTTACATTAGAGCTCCTATGTCAATATACACAGGAACGAAGAAATAATTTTTTGTAACCCTGGGAAGTGTATATTTAATCTATGCAATATCTTTATAGATGCTCTTGGAAATTGCGACATTATAAAAACAAGTGAACAGTTTGCAGCTTTGTAACTCAGAATGAAACAAAAATTATGATCTCGCAACTCTGTAAACTGCACCTAATAATACATCTGCAGCGATAAAAATTGATGTATTATAATATATACTACTGATTCCTGGGTAGGTCTTCTGCAATACCCTCGCAACGTTTTTCACAGTTTCACTTAATTTGTAAATTCATGCGTTACGCTTTCTCGCTTGGAATGTTCTGATAGATGCAGTTTCCAGAGTGGCGATATCTGTTCTTGGTACAATGTTTGTGAAGGGTGTGTAAACTTTTATTGCTTCTGTTGCTTTTAACTTATCGATTTTGGGAAACCTTTGTTAAAGAAATACCGAGGTCCTAAATTGCTGTAATTTAACCTTCTCTCTCAAACCGAACAAATTTCTTTTGAATCGCTCCAACGGTTGACTCATAAACGCCTCTCTGCATTTTACGTGCACTTGAGCAGGGAAATCTGAGTTCTGATCGATGAGCAGGGCAACGAATATGATGTTCTCTCCATCTTGTAACTTCCAGAACTTTACACCACCAAGCCCCCAGCGTGCGTGTGTTCTTGCAGCGCCACGTGGTGTAGATTTACAATGTTCCCATCCACCTGTCGCTTTATCGAAACGCTCTCGCTTCCTGCTGAACATTCTATTGCGCGGCCTGCTTCAACACAGAAGAGCCAATTTTCTGAGAGCTACCGCATAAGACAGCGATTGTGGAGAAACGGCTAAGTTAGACCACATGCTCTGGCGGTGTACCCGGTCACGCTCTATAATCGATAACAGCTCGTCCAGATGGGAGGCGCTTCTCCGCAGCCCTCTTCTGGCTGACCAACTCTGGGCTGTCCAGCAGGCCCACGATGCGGCCGTGAGGTTTGGCCTTCCGGTTCCCACGTGGAAGCGGCCCGCTTCGTGATGACTCACGATCTGCAGGACCTCAATAAAGTTTTGCCATTCCATACCATACCGCATAAGACAATGCTTTCGCGGCAAAGGACAGCAGCAAATGCGTGGTAATCACCGTTAATGCTTTGTTCGTGCGACTCTGGTAAACAAGCCGGGCAGTAATCAAGGCGCATGTCCTCGTGGTGGGAATCTTGAGGCCCAGATACTGATTTCGTGATATCTCCTTCCCCAATTTTTCGAAGTGGCTCATTGTGATCCTTCCACTTACTTTTTTTCTCTGCAAAGCGTTCGTTCTAAGTTCGAGCGTGACGCAACTATGTGGTTCACAAACTCCTGCCTCTCAGTTCTCACCACCTCTTCCAAATCATAGGCACCCTTTGTACGCCGAAGGAAACGGCGCCACCACTTGAATGAAAACGACGACCCACAAAAGAGTACGCAGCTCCAACGCAACACTTTTGAAATCTATGCAAAGTGCAGCTTTCGTTAAGCAGTTAATTAAATGATACAAAACACTTGACCTCCTTCAACGCGTTTTGCAGGATTAGCGATGAAGTGCCTGCCCGGCAAATCAGCTACACGCGGCACGTGATCTAGGCGACCGCGAATTACACTGTCTTCGGGATCGGCTCGCTCTTGCTCGCGGCGTCTCCTGTATCGGCCCAGTTTACTACTTCACTATCTGCTGGACTGACACACGTTAATCGGCACAAAGCAGACAAGCAGCTGGTCTTTTATTCTTAAATATAGCAACAACCTTAGTAAATTTTAATTGTGTCCGAGGGTTTCCTATCAGTGTGTGTGCATTTTACGCGCAAGCGTAACTGGCCCGCTTGCGAAATCGACGAATGTGCGTTTGAAGCCGCGAAGGAAGCGAAGAAGAAAGGCGCTTGGAGATGAAGAGAATCGTGCGCCAGTGGAAGTGCGAAGGAGCGCGCGGCAAAGTAACGCCACGTACAGGCGAGTGTAGATGACGTCAAGCGAAGAAGGGGATGGAGAAACGAGGAGAAGCGTCACGGAGGAGGAAGGTAGGCGGAGGCGCGCTGGGTTGACATCCTCTGGCATATGGTAGGGGTTGTGTGAACTTTATGGAGCTACAGGGCCTGTCTTGTGATCGAGTGGCCTATACCACCGCGTGAGCAGGACGGAGCAGCAACGTAAGCGGTGGCGGGCTGAACGCGAGTCGACCGACCCCGAAGTCGTCGCCGAGCGCCGCGCACAAGCCTATCAAGTCCGGCAAAAGACGTGGCGTTCGCGTGCGCAGGAGACTCCCGAGGAATGGGCCTGGCGGCTTGCGACCGTGCGCGCGTTTATCATGCGAGACGCCGTAGCTCAGGAACTCTCCAACAGCGTGAAGCCTGTATGAATTGCGATAGCAAATTATTGGGCAGCTATACCAAGTAAAGATAGTTGTTTTATCGGACGTATAAATTTCCAAACATTCGCTAGCTAACTAAATTAACAAACACGGTGTCAGCGCGCATAGGCAAACCTCGGACACTGGCTGTCAAACGCTGCAATCAGGAAACGCGGCAGCAGCAGAGAGCGATTGACCTTCGTGCTGCCGCTCGCATCACCCCCCCCCCCCCCCCCCCCCCAACGCGAACTAAGCCGCGAAAACACAGCGAAGCGTGGACCCTGTACCCGTGGCAGATGGCTTTAAAGATACAGCGACCTGGCCGCGCGCGCGCGGCCCCCCGGGCCGTCCGGTGAGAACGCGCCCCCCTCCCTACCCTCGCCCCGAAGCCTTGCGCGCGACGGAAGGCGGCGCGCTTCGTCCCATATTTCGGCCGTTGCGTGCGTGAGTTTGATTTGTGATCGCTCGCACACCCTTGTACGTAGAGCATACTGCTCGCGGAGGCGATTTTATCACCCTTGAAGTTTCTGCGGAACCTCACGCCGACGTCCACGGCAGAAATGCGCCTGGAGTGTCAATATATTGTAATCGCAATTATATAAAAATTGCACCCATACGTTTGCGCGCAAATCGCATTCACGAAGGGAAACGTCTCTGTAATTTTTGTTCTGCTTACACTTCCTGGGACGAGAATCTGGGATGCATTAGAATGAAATCAAACACCGTGTGGCGGGTAACGCAGCCAACTTTCTATCATAGCTAGAGCGTACATTAGGGTTATTCGTGTTATCTTTGCTAAGTATTACAACAACGCGTAAATCAAGGGACGAAACATAAAAGAGACATACGGCAGAATTCTGACCGCGTTGATTGAGGCCTGAGGCGTTCGTGTTCTTCTCTCCGTTCCTCATTTGCCCGCGTTTTCTTATCCTGCCTTTCGGGGGGAAGAAAAAGCCCCAGACACCATTCGATCTTTCAGCACTCACTGTGCCTTCTTTCCGCCATCTTCACAGCCGGCTACATCTTCTTCGACATCTTCAACCAGAACTCGGTGCAGAACCCGGTGCTCCGCAGCGCCCCGATCCCGGCGCTCGAGGGCCAGAGCGAGCGCTGCCTCAGCTTCTGGTTCGCGCCTTTCGGCCGCGGAGAGTCGTCCACGCTGAGCGTATTTCACGCACCCGAGGCGCCACCGGGCGGAGACGACGCCGGTGCCGCCAACGGCAACGCGGCCGCCCCGCGGACTCTGCTGTGGCGCTTGTCGACGCGGCGCATGGACACCAGCCGGCCGGACTGGCGATACGGCCAGGTCAAGGTGGCCGCCGAGGCGCCGTTCAAGGTCAGTTAAACCTCGGCTGGAGCAATAAATGTTCTTACAAAAAAATCAATGCCGTTTTGCCCCGTGGATGACCAGCGGGGCTGTAAACATCGTGGTAAAAAAGCTTGTGCTGAATACTTTATTGGCATCACTCATGGTCACTAGCAGTGACGGTCACAATGGTTCTGTGGCCGCTGTGATTTACGCAGATCGGCGTACTCGCAAATGCAAACTCATGCTTTGTTAACGTCAAATCGATGCACGTACGCATTCGATGGCTTAGCGATCTGGAGGGACTTTCCGTTCGAGCCCGCCGCTTACGGACAGCCTCCTCGGCACACTCCGCGCTGGTTCGTGCAACCTGCCGCTCTCGCTCACGCTCGCTCACATCTGCGGTCCCGAAGGTGGCCTCGTGAGCAGCTTGTTCTTCGGCAGTACGCACTACGCGCGACCTCCCTATACTAGGGCACTAAGCATACTAACGGTCTATTCGGTTCTTTGGGCAGGCGCGGAAACCCGGCAGATGGCTTGTTAGCAATCCACCTGTCACACCGAATGATCGATGCTCGCTACGGCCATTAGCACTCCCTCGGCGCAGCCAAACTGAACAGCTGGCTAAGTCAGGAGCTGGGGTAGTTGAGAAAACCGCATCACCTTCGCTCTTCGCGGCATCTCGAACGTTACCAATCACCATCAAATCGTTCAAGAAGCACAGCCTGTCGCACACCGAACTACTCAATCCGAAATGTCTGTCCAGAAAGTTCCCCTGAAATTTCGCATGCGCACCCTTGTATAATTTAGTGGCGTGGTACCTGCGTCGCTTCGCCACATACACCCTCGTCCCCCCCCCCCCCCCCCCTCGCCGCTTACGGGCAGCTGCGCTTCACTGCCACTCGTCGCCCGTTTTCTACCTCTCCTCTTGCTACGCCGTGTGTCAGCACATGACTTACTGGTTTGCTTCGCCTTCTCATAGAGGGCGGCGTTACGTGGTATTGGGTGCTTTCTTAGCTTTCCTCACTTTACGCGAGGTGTCAGCACATGCCTTACTGGTTTGCTGTGCCTCCTCATGGAGGGTGGGCGAGTTTTGAGGCACGGACATTAAAAAATCTACGGGAGGGTAGACATATACAGCTTCGCTTTAAAAATTCATTACTAACGGGAAATGTGGCCTTGAGATCTGTCAGCTACCACGAGGATGACATTTAGCACATCTATTTGCATAACTTTCCTACTTGTTGCTTCCGACGTTCCTGTTGCGTATCAATGCATTAGCATTAGGAGCGTCAAATGGGAAGAAAGTGTATCTGCTGAATGAACTCGTGAACAACGCTTTGCAATGTGATGAATGCAGTCTAAATCGTGGACCCGTGACCTTAAAGAGTTTCCACGCGCAGGTAAAGCGTTTCTCTCGCATCTAACACTAAATTGTCACTGAATTGTTCTTTTTTTACGCTTAGTGTGTCTAAATTTCACTTTAAAAATATTTTTTAAACTCAGGAAGGCAACAGGCTCATGCGCGCTTGCGCAGTCATTCCGAATTGGGGCTTTAATAAGGCGATACTTCATTGAAAATGATAAATTTGCAGTCCCACATCCGGGCTGGAAACCAGAACCAGAGGGACCGAAGTGAGACTGGTGCACCTGTGCTATCCACCATTACGAGGCTGGTTGAAACCATTGTACTTGCAAGTTGCAGCTCCGGTAGACTACTAGCGCCAGTTTCTTCTAGTAATTTTTTTGTCAGAAGCTCTACACTCTATAGAACGCCAATCCAAGTTTAGAGGATGCATATTAGCTTTACCCAATTCCCTAACCTGCAGAGAAAGAGAGAGAGAGAGAGAGAACTGGGTAATAAAGGAAACGCGAAGAAGTTAATGAGACTGAGCATACTTGGCCACCCTGCGATGGGTAAGGGTGAAAAGGGAACTAAACGGTCAGTTGAGGAGAAAAGGAAAGTTCACAGCACGCCTGCGCGCACACGCTGAAGCGTTCGTTGTCCCCTCAGCCTCAAGAGGCCACATGTGCAGCGCTTTTGTGGCATTGTGTGCATCGCGCATGCGCGAGGCCACGGTCCCCGAAAACTTCTTTTCCGAAGAGGAATGTCTTCGTAATTGCCTCAAATTGGGGGGGGGCCGAGAGCGAGCTTTCATCCTCGCATGAAGGGCAGTCACGTGATAGGCGGCGCTATTGGGCTTTTCGTGTACAACGCGTATTACGATTAATGCTCTCCTCCCTACCTGTTCGGAACTCTTCGGAATAGTTACCCCGAAGAAAAAAGAATTTCATTTTCAACCTCCGTGGAGTACCTTATCCTCCAGATTTGCAGGAAAGAACCCAGCAGCAATCTTTTATGACCAGTTCTCATTGCCAAGACGGCTCTTAGAACCGCACATATTTTTTTATATTTCTGCTATGAGAAAAAGGAGTAGCCGTCACCAATATACGTTGACTACATCTCTTTCTTTTATATTCATTTCAATAAAAAAAAAACGCGAAGCAAATATTTTGATCGAATGACAAGGGGGCACGTGCACTGTGGCATCTTGATAGTACGTGGAGAAAGCGGCCTCTCAAGTTCGTTCAGACAAAAGAAAATATAAACAAGAAAACTTTCGTTTACGTTACTCCATGAAAGAAAAGTGACCCCGTCGTGTTCTGCTCCGCTCATTGCTAGTCCTAGATAGCAGTGTAATCTTGTGATATTAAGAACGTACTTCGCCACAAGCGTGGTCTGCGAGAATATAGTTAGATCTCTCCCCAAATGGCATCAACTTTCTTGAACAAAGGTCTGTGGCAACAAGGAGATCGATCGATCACTAATATTGTAAGTTGGTGCATTCATCCAATTTCCAATTTATCATAGCTTTCTATTAGATTTTTTTTGTAAATATCTTTATAGATAATTCGTCGCATTAAAAAAAAATATAGCTGAATTCTTCAAAGTATAGAAGGCAGTATTTAAATGTGTGGCCTCATGTCTTAACGTGAGTTGTCGGAAATTATGCACTTCTATAAGAGGTGTAATATTTAAGGCATCGTGATTCTGCACGAAAGATGCACTGCACAAATCTTTAAGCTTCATCTGTTAGAGTGCCTGAAGCAATCAATTAAGAGCGTCGTGTTTGACCTCAACTGACAAGAAATTGTTGCATAATTTACGAGGTTTAAAGAAGTACTTTTCATTAATTTACTTATTTACTGATATATTTATTTGTGAGAAGAAAGCAAATGAATTACGAAAGCAAAACTGGAGAATAATAAAGCAAAACTAGAAGTGCATTATAGAAAGGTGTTTAACGTGTGAATTCCATGCACTTCAGGGCTACCAATATATTCGAATGCTTCCCCTGAGTTACTCCACAGAATACTGATATCATTTCTTACACGCGAGTTTCAGAGCTTCAAACTTCATGCCTTAATTTCTTTTCTTCTGATTTTGGGCATCTTTTGGATAGAAAAATGATGGCTTAAATCAAACATCAACTTCTGGGAAGTACAAATATATACGTTTTTTTTTCTTTTAGGTGCAACAAACATAATGAATATGACTGCAGTACACACCCAACAGAATAATTTCGACATTTTCATGTATTAAGATAGGAGCACCCCTTAACAGCAACCTTATTACTAAGCACATGGGAACGTAGTTTTGTCAATCGATTTCCATTTATTTGGCGGGAAAAGGCAGCATATTAGCGTAGAACATGAATAGCATTGTGGTTTCCCACACATTTTTTCTTACTTGAAGCACAAACCGCACCATCGCTACATCAGTGAAAAGTCACGTGTTTCAACATATTTGCCTAAATGCAGGCATTTTCCTTTGATAAACGAATTCTCAAGACTAATTACGCAGGCTCGCAAGCCCCTACACATTTCAAGTTTAGTAGTATTAACGTCACTCGACGTCATCAGTATATTATTTTCTACAAGAGTATCAAAATCGTTTAGATGTGTCTTATAGTCAAAAACTAACTTCGACATCTGGTTTCAGCTTGCTCAGAAACGTCTTGTCGTAGTTGTTGCAAGGGTGCTGTCAGTGAGGTACTTTTTCGACATGGGTTTAAGGAGAAGGGAAACGGTTAGGTGGGGCTGTTCGTTGGCTCCATGTTGAACAAGATATTCGAATCTTCTCGACATTTATAAGCGTCTTGAATAAATGTCGATCACCATGACGAATAATGGCACGCAGCCCGGTCTTATTGACTATATATTAGCCTTTTTTCTAGCCTGTCGCTCAGTTACTTTTCTTGCGCGTGGTCAGCAAAATAAATTCACGGGGCGCCGTTTTACATTGTTTCAGATACACTTCGAAGGGGAGGCCACGGACGGAGGCTTCGCATTGGACGACATTACCATGTACGAGGGGAACTGTGAAAGTAAGTTCTGCACCGCGCGCGTAAACTGAATTCCATTCGATTGGTTTTTCACGAACTATCGAGGCGACGCTAAACGCGCAGGTGCCTCACAGTTATATCTCTGCACTTTCACACAGTGTTTCAGCAGCACTCCGCGCAAAGCAAGAGCCGGAAATGACAGAACTTATACGAAAAGGACAGAAAAATTGACGAGGTTGACACCGCTTGGCTACCCTGCACATTGGAGGAGGAGGAAAAGAAACGGAAGTGAGGGGAAAGGGTACTAAAATGAGAGGGAGGGAGAAACAGAGAGGATAATCTATTAGAGTAAAGGCAAAGAAGTTGGTCTGAGATAGTATGGTGTGGCCCGCTACACTGCACAGGGAAAATAGGAAAAAAAAGAAGAAAAACAAGAGCAATAAAAAATTGACGCCGAGAACAGCAGGGAAGGTTATTAAAAAGGTAATTAGCTAATTTCGATTTATTTCTCGTCCAAGCGATGCCAGCCTCTCTGAATAACCCAGCTCGAGGACTAGAACTAGGCTATCTGCAATGGGCGATCTTTCTTTTTTAATTGTGTAAAGCCTAAAAATTACCACACCGTACACACTGACCATGTGAAACAGCAGTTTACTTAGTCTAGCCCGGTGTTCATCGAGGATCCCGTATGCCAGCCATTGCAGGAGACCTTGACGCCCTGTGGCCACACGTAGCAGCCAAGATTGCAATTCCCGACGATGTTTGCCTTCCAATTTCTGCCAGCGTGTTCCGCTCAGACACGGCAGTCGCAAAACCGATGTTGCGCGTTTCCCTATGGCGTAGAAACCTGGGCCGCTTGGTCAGGCAAAGTTCAAATTCTGGAAGACCAGCGCTCAGGCTAAATACGCAGAGTGGCACACAGATGGCGGTGTGCGAGACACGCAGCTCAATGCGCGTGTCACCCTTTGCACTTCGCCTCAGCTCTGGACAAGTTGACGTGATTGTCGCAGAGTTTCGCACACCTGACATTGCTCACAGTTCGGGCTGTCCGCACGGCCTGTATGGTGGGCATAAGAAATGTTCACGGTGTGCAAGGAGACGCACGGCACTCTAGCGTTCGGTAGTCAATTGAAAACAATACTTGCTTGCACAGCGAGCATAATGAGAAAAGAAAATCTAGTGAACAGGACAAAACGATAGTTTTGTTAGTTAAGTACGTACTTCTCTCATGTACAACACAAACTGATAAAATGAACACAGTGGAGATTAATATGGTGTCCGGTACATAACAGACTTGAGATGAAGACTGTATCGGATGGTGCAGCAGGCGAGACATGACCAGAGGCTCAAACCAAGGGGAGCGGAAAGCGTCTCCGTTTATTCAACGGCCGTGTATGTATACAGTAAATGGGAGAGGGTGTGTACCCTCACCACCATGTGTCATGTGCGATACAGATATCGGTCTCGTCACACGTGCCATAGATGCGAAGCTACAGCGCTGCGCCCGATACGATGCACAGATACGATACGAGGACCTTCGTACTTATAAATATCTGAAATGTCCGTAAGCTATGAATCATGGATGGGTCGTCAACTTGCGCTCAAGAGAGAGCGATTTCTCCCATTCGGAACGCTGCAAGCGAGGGAGTTGGGAAACCACTGCCGAAGGCAAAGCGAGCCGCTTACAGTGATTGTGAGACATTTTCACAGAGTTAAGGAAGGCAAAATGGAAAATGTTCGGTTCGGACAATGAGTACCAACCGCTTTTACTACAGTAATGATTTTACTCCAATTCCGCCGCGAATATGAGTCTTTTAAGCACGTGATTTTCCTTTGCCTTTTCTTCAGGCAATATTCTTTACATGCTTTCTAACACGTTTCCGATCTTATGACTTACGGTGCAGCTTATAGCTTTGATTGCGTAGTACCATTTCACAAACCGTGGTAATAATTATTCCGCACTCGCATCGTGAGAAATGCCACCCATTTTTCTCTCTTCTACTTTGCAGCGCGGCCCCCTTCCGCCATCATCCCTGCTGCCTCCACGGACGTGTGAGCAGGCAATACACATCCGCCGGGCCTCACGAGCGCCAGCATAAAAAGAACGTTTCACTGTCGCCGTATAAAAACACCTTCATATTGGCTGTCAGTCTGATTGTCTTACACTCGAAGCAAAAAACAAAAAAACACTGGACTGCCTGCTCCCTCAAACTGGTGGTGCCAAGGCACCAGGAAGTATAAACGGGAGGTCCTTTGACGTACTGCAGCAGATATCTTTTTTTAGAACTCTCCGCTTACATCACAGTATCTTACAGCGGTGCTAAATCAACTCGAATTTTCAGACATTACTAGCGCTGAAGAACATTTCAGGCGGCATACATCGTCCTCAGTGGCCCTGGGCTTGGAACGTTTTATTTATTTTTATGAAGGCTAGCTTCCCTCACCAAGCATTTTTTCTGCGGTTTGGCGAAACGTGTGGATGGCGAACAAATAAAACCAGTGCTTGCGAAATTAGTTTTGTTAGAATTACTTAATAGACATCTGTATCTCGGCATCCACTCACATCTCAGGTGCCCAGGCCCTGCGAAGAACGGCCCCGCTTTCACATTTTTTCTGACTGCGTCTCGCAGAGGCACAAGCTACGCACAGCTAACTTGGCTGCAGAACCAAAGGGAAAAAAGTATATGCAATGTTTAGATTTTTGAAAAGGAATTCAATTCCATGTGCGACCCTGTGAAAATTCATACAGGATGGAATATGGTCTTTTTGAATCATCGATAACAGAAGATGAGATACTGCAGCAAGCGAACACGCTCAAACGGTGTTATAAAGGCACCAGCTGTCTCGGTGTCGCTTAGGAACATTTGTTTTCCTACCACACGGTGAATAAAAAAAAAGAGGTTGGGCATACAAAAAGCATACAAAAGGGAGAAGTTTACAAGTCTTGCATCATTTAAGAGCGTAAAAGAACGACAACTACGAAAATAAAGACGTGGCGCAAACGAAGACGCGGGAGAAGCGCTACTGTCAACTGCGTATGCATATATTTTTGCGCCCTTACATCTCGTCACAAAGGCACCAAATAGGCTGTCTGAAAGTCGTTTTGGTTTTTCAAGTCGTGACACGAAAACTATTGCTTCACAAGATTGGTGACGCTTTTTTTTTTTATTTGGGAACAACACAACGGCCTCTCAAAACTTGAAACCTGATAAGCACATGCTGAGAACTTGAATCGGCCTTCAAATGAACCGCGTAAGATATGCGAAATAAACGTGCACATTTATCCAAACAAGTGCGATTTATGCAGCACATGTGTTTGCATTCAGCTTCGTCGTTGCACTTGGAAGTGCTCAGTATTACTGACTTAGGATACCCACAGGTAGCGACGACGGTTTGATGGGTAACATTGCCCCAAAATATTCGCTCGACTGAGTTGCGTCAACACGCAGTCTCGAGACGGGGCGCCTGGTAAAACGCTTTTGTTCGACGCCAATCTTATTGTGCGCACGTCATTTTTTACCGGTAATTCGCCTCGCCAGGTATAGTTAAGGGCCACCTCTATGCGCGAAAGTTACGTCTTGGGTGCGACCACAACTTTCTGCTGCTGCGCGCAGGGAATTCCTTCTCGCTTTCTTGGAACCTTTGGGTGAAGGACGAGGCACTTAGCCTAGCGTAGACCAACAATGACCGCGCTGTTCGTATGCTAATCTGCGCCCTCCGTGCTAATCTATGGCTGCTCCTTGCGCCCATTGGGTAACATGATCCAAAAGTAAACGTTCTTTTCTGGTTTCTCTTCCTGGAAGAAAAAATGGAGAGGGAGGATGAAATTATTCTCCCTCGACACTTGGTATCGCTCTACAGCAAGGAATGGAGCGGAAGGCGTCACTACAAGAATGCTGCCCTGGAAGCCTATTGTGAATGTCGTCGAATTCCATCCTATTGTCAAATTCTGTAATGGTGAAATTTCGAGGCAGTCAGATTGCGCCATATTGCAGCACTCTTGAGCCAGACAGAGCCACAGGCATTTTTACCGGGGGGAGGTGGGGAGGGTCACGGAGGCCCTTGCCCCACATTGTGAGAAGTTGAGGGGCCAAGTATGCCATTTGACCCCTCCTACCCTTCCACATAGGAAAGCGGCTATTTTCGCGTGAACACTGGAAAATTCAACAAAACCACCAACTGGCAAGGCTAAGCTTTCCTTCTCGATGCAGTGGCCACGTAAGTATAGTGCTTTCCTTTGTAACGTATCCCCTGCGGCGAGAATTGGCTTTCGCGCTTCGCCGCGAGGCGTTATAGCGGACGAAGCGCGGGAGGCGCCATACACGCTCGTATTGCGGAGAAGCCTGCCACCTGGCCGTTCTCGCCATTACACGCTTCAGCTTGCGCTGCTTGCATCGAGCACAGTTTTTTTTTTTTTTGAGACCACCTAATCATATTTCAATACACACAATCATTTTGCTATATTTAACCTAAGGCCGAGGGGAGGGGTCCGGATAAGGTCTTATAATCAGCTGCGCACAGCAATTGCACGCATTGCGGCATGACGTCATTGAATTATCAAATAAAACTTTTGAATTAATGTTCAGAGATAGTCGACGTCGTGTTGCAGTCTCAGTGTCTTATGACCGTCAAAAATCGAATGAAGCCTCTTCGAGTTCTGGCGGTGTCTGTCCATTTCAATTTTAGGCTGTTTGTGCAGGAACGTTAATTACACTGCAGTACATGTTCCCTGGAAGGAGCGAGCACATCAGAAATTTAATGTTTTTACAAAATGGGGACACTTATCGGCTGACTTACAAAAAAAAGTTTGAACGGTGTACGTTACCTCCGTGCTTTGGAAGTAATTACCGAACCGTATAACCTTCTCCCGTGCAATTCTTGCGCGTCACACAAGGCGTTCACTTGCTTTTCTTCCAGATTCCTCGGCAATATAAGCGGGAGACGCGGTGTTTACATTTCGTTGAAGTAGGAAGCATGTTCTGAGTGACGAGCTATATGCGTTTGAATCGTTGTAGGTTCGTTACAGGCTTTGTAAAAACTTACTTCGAGAGTTTCAGGGTGTCATACTGGCGCGTTATGAAATGTTTCCCAGACTAGTAAAACAACTGCACAAGATGCGAGCATCAAGTTCTGCTAAAACAGGTAAGAGCATAGATGTTATTAATTACGAAACTTCCATATTACTGCTTTCGATATAACCGTTGCAAATAATTAATGGACTCTCGTTTCTTCCCCCATTTTCGTTCGTCATACGAGCCTCGTAGTTTGTTTTGTCAGTGTTCTCTGTGAATAATTAAACAGCGCACCTTGTTTATATTTGAAAAAAATAAGGGGCACGTTATGGTTAACGTCTAGGCAACGTTTCAAATGCGTGGGTTAAATTCGCCTTCAGCGACAGATCACGTATGCAAGTACTGGTGTGTCTTAGTGTGTTTTACACTCCGTTTCATACATCAGGTGCAACGCCGTGGAGGCTAGAGATACTTTTTCCAGCGGCTGCGTTCGCACTTAGAAATAGTTCGGTGTTTCTTGACCCGATCTTAGTGAAAATTTTCTTTATATAAGCTCCGTTGTGAGCAAAAAAAAAAAAAGAATTTAGCCTTATAAACAATTCAACTACTTGTACGGCTGCTAACACGTTGTTCTAAAGCAATTTGCTTTCCGTTATTTTTTTTATTGTCGCCCGTCACGGCAGCCTCACGTGCATGCTCGCGCGAGTAAACACTACTGGCACCTATATCGAAGTACAGAGGGAAACGCGCGGAGTGATACATTTCGGTGACCGGACTTCTTGCGTAGCTTCCGCAGCATTGCACCTGATGTATGAAATGGAGTATAGCAGCGGCATAAAACTTATACCGCTGCTCTGTCGCAACTACAACTGAGGTAGAATTGTGCGAACAGGATGGTAGTTCTACGCCACGATGTTGTGCGCTTTTGAATGCGTGCTGATCAAATACAGTTCCTGCAAAATATATCATCATCATCATCATCATCCTGGTTACGCCCACTGCAGGGCAAAGGCCTCTCCCATACTTCTCCAACTACCCCGGTCATGTACTAATTGTGGCCATGTTGTCCCTGCAAACGTCTTTATCTCATCCGCCCACCTTACTTTCTGCCGCCCCCTGCTACGCTTCCCTTCCCTTGGAGTCCAGTCCGTAACCCTTAATGACCATCGGTTATCTTCCCTCCTCATTAAATGTCCTGCCCATGCCTCCCCCCCCATTTCCTTTGCTTGATTTCAACTAAGATATCATTACCTTGCGTTTGTTCCCTCACCCAATCTGCTCTTTTCTTATCCCTTACCGCTACGCCTATCATTCTTCTTTCCATAGCTCGTTGCGTCGTCCTCAATTTAAATACAACCCTTTTCGTAAGCCTCCAGGTTTCTGCCCCGTACGTAAGTACTGGTAAGAAACAGCTGTTATATACTTTTCTCTTGAGGGATAAAGGTAACCTGCTGTTCATGATCTGAGAATGCCTGCCAAACGCACCCCAGCCCATTCTTATTCTTCTGATTATTTCAGTCTCATGATCTGGATCCGCAGTCACTACCTGTCCTAAGTAGATGTATTCCCTTACCACTTCCAGTGCCTCGCTACCTATCGTAAACAGCTGTTCTCTTCCGAGACTGTTAAACATTACTTTAGTTTTCTGCAGCTTAATTTTTAGACCCACCCATTGGCTTTGCCTCTCCAGGTTAGTGAGCATGCATTGCAGTTGGTCCCCTGAGTTACTAAGCAAGGCAATATCATCAGCGAATCTCAAGTTACTAAGGTATTCTCCATTAACTCTTATCCCCAATTCTTCCCAATCCAGGTCTCTGAATACCTCCTGTTAACACGCTGTGAACAGCATTGGAGAGATTGTACCTCCCTGCCTGACGCCTTCCTTTATTAGGATATTGTTGCTTTCTTTATGGAGGACTACGGTGGCTGTGGAGCCGCTATAGATATTTTTCAGTATTTTTACATACGGCTCGTCTACACCCTGATTCCGCAATGCCTCCATGACTGCTGAGGTTTCGACAGAATCAAACGCTTTCTCGTAATCAATGAAAGCTATATATAAGGGTTGGTTATATTCCTCACATTTCTCTATCACCTGATTGATAGTGTGAATATGGTCTATAGTTGAGTAGCCTTTACGGAATCCTGCCTGGTCCTTTGGTTGACGGAAGTCTAAGGTGTTCCTGATTCTATTTGCAATTACCTTAGTAAATACTTTGTAGGCAACGGACAGTAAACTGATCGGTCTATAATTTTTCAAGTCATTGGCGTCCCCTTTCTTATGGATTAGGATCATGTTAGCGTTTTTCCAAGATTCCGGTACGCTCGAAGTCATGAGGCATTGCTTATACAGGGTGGCCAGTTTTTATAGAACAATCTGCCCACCATGCTTCAACAAATCTGCTGTTACCTGATCCTCCCCAGCTGCCTTCCCCCTTTGCATAGCTCCCAAGGCTTCCTTAACTTCTTCCGGTGTTACCTGTGGGATTTCAAATTCCTCTAGACTAGTCGCTCTTCCATTACCGTCGTGGGTGCCACTGGTACAGTATAAATCTGTACAGAACTCCTCAGCCACTTGGACTATCTTATCCATATTAGTAATGATATTGCCGGCATTGTCTCTTAACGCACACATCTGATTCTTGACTATTCCTAGTTTCTTCTTCACTGCTTTTATATATATATATATATATATATATATATATATATATATATATATATATATATATATATATATATATATATATATATATAGTAATATCTTAAGAAGCCGACAAACACTGACACCAAGGACAACCAAGGACAACCTTCGCATTCCGCGTGCGATGCATCGCACGCGAAATGCGAAGGTTGTGGGTTCGGTTCCCATCTGCGGCAACTTGTTTTTTCATCCACTTTAATTTTCATTAATTTATCGTTTCCTTATTTTCATTTATTAAGCACAAGTAATTTCCCCTATGTTGTCCTTGGTGTCAATGTTTGTCCGCTTCTTATGATATGACGATTAAAAATCGGGACCCTCGGTTAACCCCCTCTCTTCTCGTTTATATATATATATATATATATATATATTGTGAGCATATATATATATATATATATATATATATATATATATATATATATATATATATATATATATTATTGAGCTAGCATTCCGAAGTGTCATACTGCCGATATCAGCTACGTTTCCCAATGTGCCAAGATAACTCGGCGTTTCTGAAACTATATCTACTTACAAGGAAGGAGCTGCATCCGAAGCGCAATCTGTCTTGAAATTTTAACGTTTCTGGTTTACTTTACAAGATGAGTAACGAGCATTTATTGAACCCTCCTTTTTATGCGCGATATAGAGGGTTAACCTGGTGTCCTGAATTAACTAAACGAGACCGCTGCTTTATGTTTGGTGACAGTACAGACAAGGTAACCGGTGATGTGTAGATAAAATTCAAATTAGGTGTGTGATTATAGCTTTGGCAATACATTACGATGTAAGAAGAGCCCTAGAGCGTTATGAATGCGTCTATGAATGTCTCCGAGGTCGAATTTAGCGATAATGGGTTAACGCTATGGAATATCTCGGTGCGAAATTAAAAGAATGCGTGTGACATGGCCACTGTTTTCCGGTTTCCCGACATTGCTGAAGGTTACTGCAGGTATATATTTCGCGGAAAGGGGAGAGGGCATTATGTGACAAGACTTTAAAGTTCCTGGTCTACAGTTAAGAGCCCTCGATCGTTTTTCACATTTCCATGCTTTATAAGACGTTCGTGGTTGGTTTCTTCAATGTCCTCGGTGAAGTGAACCAGGCGTCCCGCTTACATGTCCCGAAAATAAGAGGCGCGTTACGGGTAATGTGTAGGTAATGATCAAATTGATGGGTGAAATTAGGACATTAGCAGCAATTTACGCATGCAAGCGGTCCAGAGCTTTATCGGTGTGTTTTACGAACACAGAATTTATTCCGCTGCTCTGAGACAACTGCGAAAGCAGCCGAGATTAAAGAAAGCGAAAATGTGTGTGTATGGAGGGAGGGGCGAGGATGAGGATGAAAACACTATGGACAATGTTATGGTTGAGTAAAATAATTGGTTGGCTATTTAGTGGCGTTCAAAAGAAAAATTCCTGACAATACACGTGCCCGAAAGCGTTCCATGCGGGCGAGGTTTCAAATGGCACAGTCATACACGGGCGAAATATTAAAGTACGTGATATGACCTACCGCTGTGGCTTAGTGGCTATGGTGTTGCCTTGCTAAGCACCAGGTCGCGGGTTCAAATCCCGGCACCGGCGGCAACATTACGATGGCGGCATAATGCGAACATGCCCGTGTCCTACGCATTGGGGGCGTGTTAAAGGTCACTCTAGTAGTCAAAATTCATCCGGGGTGCCCCATCATGGCGCGCCTCATAATCAAGTCATGGTTTCTAGCACGTAAAACAAACAATAAAGTGTGTGTGTTTTAATTACAGGAAAACGAAAGTCTAGCTTATTGCAACTTCCCGAAAGGCAAAGCTTCGCTGGAAAGTGCACCTATCTGCTGTTTCTCTTGTGAGTATTGCGTGTCTTTTATGTTTATTGTACTTTGTTGTGTAAGCATCAATGCTATTGCCTTAACTATGGATAGTTTTGTGCGACTATTGACTTAAACACCAAATACTACTCTTTAATTATTAAATCTATTTGTAGCTAATGTGTATCTTTATATCGGTTGTGCTACGGTGCGGGGCATTGCAGGGACCTCTGTCAAGCACTTTTGTCCCTGCATCATCTTCTTATTTTGTTTAATTTCAAGGAATGAATTCAAATACTGATCAGTTTTTTTATCCCCCATGGTTCCCCGTGTGCGAGTGATAATCAGGTCTGTGTTAATTATAAAAATAACTGACAGACGCATTTCCTGGCTCTGTCTGCTAATCTAATAGTACATACATATACAGGAAATTGAAGAAGGAAGGTTCTTCTCGTGCCGGGCCGGAAGGCACAGATTCGCGGGCGCAGAATTTTCACAGCCACAACACTTTAGTATTGTTCCGGCCGAAGGACCGGCCTTCGTCAGAACCGGGGGTGATGGGGCGCAATCTCCCCCCCCCCCCCAATAGAGAAATAATTGGTACGCCACAGAACCGAGCTGACAAGATGGCGGAATTTGCCGATATGTAGACTATAGGGCACTCATTCTATAAAAGCGAGACGAGCGAAAGAGGGGTGGGCGCAACGATAGTGCCAATCACTGGGACGCTCCTTCTTGCCCTCGGAAATAGCGCCCTATTCCTTAGCACCAAGCTTGTGGCAAACCTGTATACCCTTGCCGCTTCCGCGTAAGATAAAGCTCCAGTCCGAGTCACGCCAAGCAAGAAATATTTTATCTCCTTCATCCCTTCATTGGCGCTGGATGCACATGCGCGGTGATAAACCGTCACACAGCGACAAGTCGAACACCGTTGTTTTTGTTCAGTCCCGGCGTCAGACATCGGCGAACGAGCAGTCGGAGGATACGCCGCTTCGGTGTCCAACATGAGCATCGTAACACGCAGCAGAAGCCGCAAGAACGCCGGCGAAGCCTCAGCCACCGCGGAATCCAGCGCTAGGTCAGTCATTACCGTTTGTATTTCTTGCAACGTTGTCACGCGCAAAAACGACCCGTAGTGTTGTTAGGCAGATGATGTATTCCCACCGAAGAGCCTGGTCCATCCTACAATATCCTCTTCAGTGAAATTGTTTCCCGCTCTCAGCGTGTGTTTGAGCGGGTGGTGTCAACATATTTCGACGTGGAGTGCAGTTGCTACGGCTTGACGCGCTCAGGCACTTCATTTTAACGTCGGCCACGTATGTTGTGCGTCGAGTGCGTTTAGGAAAAGAAGCTCGAAAGCTAACGGACCTTTTGGTGAATTCGATTAAAGACAACGTCTTCCATGAGAAATGAGGCGCGAGAATGGGCTGTATGAACCGCATGATGCTCTGCGAGAGCTCCGCTGAAGCGGCAACGTTGGATCGACGTCAGGTCGACGTTAAATGTCCTTCCGACTTTTTGTGATCGGTTAGTCATCAGCGCGGCTCTGAGTGAATTGCGTTTCCGCATTATCAGTCATCATTAGCTTTGTCAAATTTTCACACTGCATGCAATACGTTCCGGATAGCCCCGCGAGAAAGGCTTGAGGCTAGAAACAGACATGCAGGGCATGTAGTTTAGCAGGGTGCGTCTACTTAGCGCATCCAATCTTTCCAAATACAATGTGGGGCATGTTTACATGAACCACACGTGAGTGGGTCGATTCAAAAATCGGCCTCGCCGAGCCCGACGTTACCGCGTTCACAGGAACTCGCTTGTGACATCTGCACAATGACTGCACGCAGGGTCGAGCCGACAAAGGAGGGATCTAGTTTTAGATTTTGCGCACTCGAACGGCTTCTGGCACCCAAAGCGGCCCTCGCGCAGTGAAACCGCCGCTCCCTGCTTGCGTTGTTTTGTACCCCTTTTCGCTACCTTTTTTTAATCCCTATTTGCGTTCCTTTGTAAACCCAGCCGTTTGGATCCCCAAACTTTCCATCTGCAACAGATCTACTTCACGGTTCTCATCCTTACGATGACATTGCACTGTACAGTGCCTGTCTAATATTTGTCTCGATCTCATGCCCGCTGTCGGCGCATTGATTGTGGCACTTAAGTAGCCCCGCACAAGACTCGGCGCAGGACTCTGTCCATCCGTGTGTAGATACACGCTACAAACGGGCTGAGCTGGGTCAATCTATACAGGGTGTCCCAGGTAACTTCAGCTAAACATTTAAAGGTATGCAAATGTCACGTACCTGGACAGAACACAAGGGAATGTTGTCTGCCGTCGCTTGGAGGGACTCAGACTATTTTTTCATTCCGCCTAATTGGGTAATTAGTCTTAATTGATCAAATTCTCAAATATTATAAGTGCGAATGAGAAAATTGTAGGGCGACATGAAAAGCTCTCGATAAAGCTTTCTGTTGATGAATACGTGCTAGATAACAGCGTTTTTTTTTCCCCGAGCCTCAAAGAAGCCCACAAATACACGCAAAATTGCCCGCGCGACTGGCCACTCGAAGCACTTTGCGTGTATTTGCAAATTCAGAGAGAATTCAACAGAATTCAACAAATTCAGAATTCAACATCCATGCGAAGCACTGTAAACGCTTTTAACGTTGACCCTCCTCATGTTGCGCTACTTAGCGGCGCAATTCTGCTCATTTGGACCGTTGGTTATCGTACCAGCGTGTGTGAAGCTGTTATCGCCAACTGCAGTGAGGTATTTTTAAGCCCTTTAGTCTTCGTGCCCATCATATGTGCTGTGGGCGAAAGCACTCGACTGCAGTACATATGGAAACTTGGAGGTCCTGGTTGCCCAACGCTGCAAACCCTATGTATAGCATGCGCCTTGTAAGGACGCAACGTTAAAGGGATAGTAGAGCGGAACCAAAAATCAGTTTAGACTAATAAGGCATTGTTTGAGAACTCTGCAGGCAGTCATTCTAGAATAATCGTTTGATTATTAGATGAGAAAACGAAGGTCGAAATATCAGTATTTGGATTTGGCGCCGAAACCCCGACGCCCGTACGTCAGTGGGACGTCAAGAATTCCAAAGTGTGTTTTCGCATTTGGGCCGCGTTGGCTGGGTAAAGGTTCCCGAAACTTGCGATGTTTGATATTTGGTTCCTTTAGAACACAATGTAGTCAATTTGTTCCGCCGTATAAGTAAGTAGGCCCTAGAAGATGCCATCAAAATCCATGATGTCGCAGCGACCAGGTGCGCGAACTTCAAGGAGGCGTCGCTACCCGTCTTTCGTTCTTGCGCTTTTTCAGGCTTAGCAAGCGTCGTATTGTGGTAAGAGTTTTGTTTTTTGGCGTCGTAGAAATGTAATTTACGGATGCAGAAACCATTTTTCTCTTTAGTGTCCCGTTAAGAGTGACGAGATTCTTGGCAACTGTAGGAACGTTAGCGAATGTGGCGTTTTTCGCCTCAAGAAGCGTCGATGACCTTCGGACTTAAGTATAGTTCATATCTTTTATTAAATATCTCGAGTACGGTATCGGCCTTTACATTGCAAACAAATAATATCTGCCTTTACATTTCAACATGCAAATGATAGTCAGGATTGTGTGAACACATCATTAAATCGGAACATGACAAGTGCGTACTATCACACTGATCGCAGTGCCAGCGCGCGTGAGAAATTGTAGAGGAAGCAAGGATGCAAAGTAACGGTGATCTTTATAACTGCATGCGGTATCGGCGCACCTATTTTATAGAGGAATCAGCCTTCCAATCTCATGAATTCATGACGTGCCGTGAATATAGTGCAGACGTACGCGGGCTGTGCTATGGGTGTCTCTTTACAGGGTGATTGAACCTTGACGCGCTATCGGTTTTTGCAGTCACTTCTGGCGCCAAGAAGGCATTGTCTTCGAGATTCACTGTCGAAGTAACCGTCGCTTGGGGAGTGGGATTAGGATATAACCGATTGCTTCTGTCCAACGCAGCACGCAATAGCACAGCCTTTGAGATCAGTTAATTCCTGTTACTCGGAGAGGGCTGCTGTATGCCACCAATAGAGAAACTCAATGGGCATATTAAATTATCCGTCCTCGACAGTCCCGGACTGCCAAATGCGGTGGTTTCGGCCAATGTGCGTTGCGGGTGAAGCGTTTCGGGCAATCGTGAACAGAGCAGGACAAGTCGAAGAGACCCTCTGGCCATATGACGGCTACATGTTTTCAGCTTCTGGATCCTACTTCAGCCACTTGCAAAGCACGAAGGCATGGCCTTCGAGATCTTGATTTTGGGGCAGTGCGATTTTGACTCTACCAATACCAATTACCACAGCTAGAAGTAGCTAGAAAACAGCCAAGTCCCCAACCACTATTTTCGGTCGCCAGGAGCCTCGAAATGTAGCCGATTTGTCGAGAAGTCGCCAAGCCTGGCAACCCTGCGCTGCTTACGCCGAGGGAAAAGCGAACACGCTCGAAACAATGACCATAACTGAGCGTGCCGCGCCATCTTTGTGAGTATTCGGTAACTACGGCTGGCTGCGCGGGTGAATACAGGCGTATGAATCTATACGGAGCGGTACGAGTGTGTTTCACGAAAAACGCAAAATCTAACCTGCTGCCCTGGGTAAACTATAAACGCCACTAACATCACATTTAAAAGGGAAAACTTAATATTAATCACTTAATATTACGACCAACCTGTGTAGATTAATTACTGCCTTTGTAAAAATTCGCGATCGGCCCACCTCGCCTGATGGGCAATGAACGCGTCTACAGAGCGTCATAGCCAGTCAAAATGTTAGCTTACAATAATAATCCCCGACCTTGTCTTCATTCACGTCAACTCACGCTAACGCGTCATTTTTATTAATTATACTGCACAATACTGTGCAATACTGTGTTTTACTGCACGAAACACGTGAAAGCTCCAGTGCCAGTTGAAGGCGTCGACTAGACAGGCTTTTTTGGACATGAAAGCCGATCGAACACAATAGTCAAGTATGAGGAGGCTTGTGAACGCTTCCTAACCATACAGCCTTTACTTTAGGAGCCTAAATAATGCAATAAAAGGGTGCGTGATGCAAGGAGCAAACGCAAATGTTCCCTCCACAGTAAGCCCGTATCCGTTTTTACATTTGCGAATTGAGATACGGCTTTTCCACATAGCATTCCTCTAATGGACTACATCAGCATCATTGTGTTTGTGTCTTAACTTAAGGAGGTGGGACAAAACAGAAAGGAACCCATATGCTGAGCATTTCAGATCGTTTTATTATTATTATTTTCAATCTCAGTACTTATTTTAAAAAGAGCAAATTGTAACTTTTAGTCGTGTTCTTTGTGGTGCTTATTTGCAGTTTAACCTAAGAATTCTCCAAAACTACCTGAGCAATTATTTATGCTTGAATTGAAGCCCATTCGAAATTTGAATGACTAGGATGCAGTCTTACGTATCACGGTATACCTTGCGGGCAATAAGTCTTGAAATTAAACGTTTATACACAAAAACACCGTAAGCAAACAGTAAAAAATAAGTCTGCGGTGAAGTGATCCAGAGCTCCCACTACGGCGTGCCTCATATCAAGTAATATTTTTGTCATGTGCAAGTCAGGAATTGATGAAAGTTTAAACAAAGTACTGATGAGTATGTTAATCATAATTTGCGTGCATGTAATCTGCACGATTCATTGGGTAACATTTTGTTGAAACTTAGCGCTTGTCTGGTGTCTGTCCTGCTCAATGACGTTCTCGTTTAGTGTTTCACTTTCATGAATTATGCAATGTTCCGTGTCCAATGTCACGAACGTTACAATTGTTTTTTTTGAAATTTCCTGGCACACCTGGCAATTCAGCGTCCGACATCCAGAGTATATGCGTCTATTTTAGAACACCCGATGGCGCCACTGCGGTCACGGGCCAAAACAACAAGCAGAACGACTCGGCCGACACCAGCTCCCTCCATAACTGCGACGAGTGCGGAAAGGCTTTCGGTCGTTGGCATCATTACCGAAGACACCTCGCCATGCACCTGTACGAGGCGGCCATCCGAGCCGATCGCGACGCATTCTCGGAGGCGGACACGCTCAAGCAGTTTAAGCGCCAGCTGACAGGTGAAGCATTGCGTCAACGTCCTGAATCTGGATGGGAACTATCACACACACACACACACACACACAAAAAAAGCTACCGCGCTTATCCATGAATACTTGTTTAGCGCAATACAACAAACACAAGAAAGGCGGCAGGACTTGTGTCCGTTGTATTGCGCTAAACAAGTATTCATGGATCCGCACCAACTAGCCCGCCAACGCATTGTTCTGTACCATGCTTATACATATCGGTCATTGCATCTCAAGTGCCACTAGGCCCTTTTCCGACCATCTCAGATTCTGCCGAAAAAAGACATATTTTACCTCAATGCGGCGAGCAATTATTCGAGCGATTTCTGAAAATAATTTTCTGATGCTGTGAGGGCGCTTCGACGGTTGCGCGCACAAGTGAAAGAATGTGAAGCAGAGAAATGTGTACAAAAGTACTGCATGGACGTATTTTTTTTTCTATGTTTATTTGCGAGAAAAAAAAAACGAATGGTTCCACGAGGAATATACTCAGAACATGGTCTTGGTATGTGTATACTGTATGGTAAAAATACTCCAGGAAGACATAAAACCTAAATTTTCTGTTAACATCATGAGAGAAACGGAAAAAAATTGACGTTCTGACTATTTGGTGGCTCCATTTTCACAATTTAACGGTCCAGGTAAAAATGCGGCCTAATCAGCATATTTTAGTATGCTTTATTGCCAATTCAAAAAATTTGGAGCACGCTTAAGCTTCGCCTATAAGTGTGGAACGTGATAGCATTCAAAGATCCCTGACTGCTTCTCATGCTTCCCAGCAACTGGAGCGCATGTAACCGTAATGTTTACCGGGAAACGAGGACCGCGAACGCTATGCTCGAAGGCGGCCTTTCTGGTAGAAACACGGCCTATTGCGTGGGCCGCGATGCTGCGGTGGCGAGCGCCATCTGGAGCTGTTGCAAGGAACCGGGCGCGCCGCTCCGTGGCTCCCGAGACAGCCGCGCGCCGACGCGCGCAAATGGCGGACGCCGCAGCTGGTCTATGAATGGCAGGAACGCTGGAAAATGAGTTTTTTTTTTAGTTTTCGCGTAACATAATTACGTATCCTCGTGTAGCGAAATTACAATCCGACAGCTGTTATGCCCGTAGGTCGTGTGCAAGACCTAATTTACGATATTTCCACGTATTTTAGGTTCATGTTCAATTAGTTAAATAAGTTCCTCCCGTCACATGAAGGGCCTCGGTATGGGCGCTCCAAAAATCTTTTTGCCTGAACGACGTCCGACGGCGGACGCAGATGCCGGGTTTTCTGCCGCATGGGCTCCTTAACGCTTTGGCGGTAAAAACGTGTTGCTTTCCAACGCGGATTTCTTCACATAGTTAGAGTGGGCAAAAACCCTTGCATTAGTCCCATCACGCCCTTCGTGTCATTATTTGTTGGCTTCGAAGGAAATGGGAGAAAGGGGTACTATAAGCAGCCTTTTTTTCATAGCTATAAGTTCACTCGCTCATGCATAGGCCATGTGGTGCAAGTGGTTTTCTTGCACCTGTTCAGTTGAGTGATCTGCACTCCGCCGTGTGCACAGAAGTGCGTCAAAATATAAACGGCGCAGCGACAAATTCCCTCGTCAACGTAATTAAGCTTCGGTGCCAGTAAATGCGACAAAGCCTAATGAAGCCGTGCGCCAATCCACCGTGCCATGCGCAAGTGACATCTGCAATATCACGCTGAACGAATGAATGATTGATTCAATGTGTGGAGACGGCGAGGTGGAATGGGCCATTTTTGTTTATACGCTGGATCCGAAGTGGGGCAACGACTTAGGAGAGAAGAACCAGACGGTGCCAAGGTTGAACCGTTCTTGAGCTGGCCTACTACTTCCCTGCACTGCACGTGTCTCGCGTTATCCCCTCCCCGATGTTGTTGGGGATTCCACGAACGAATTGTTTATTCAGCCAATGCTCCGCTGAGCAGAATGGAGGGACATGGGAGCAGTTGCTCAGAACTCTGTTCTCTCCGTAGCCCTCCATTGCTCGGCAGTAAATGTGGAAAGGAGAACAGGGTAAATGAGCACGCATGAAACAAGCGAGAAATTACATCTTGCTGCACAGATTCATAGCCCTATAGTATCGACGGAAAGGAGTCTTCCTATTAGACTTGTCGCTGATGTGCAGTGGTAGCCATGCGTTTTTTTTTTCCCGTAACTGCGCTGCAGGCAATTTGCTCATGATGTACCCTTATCGTATGCCCGGCTTTACGTGGGGTAAACAGGCTGCTGTATATGCATATAACGCGAAGATTGAAA
The DNA here is from genome assembly GCF_050947875.1 of Dermacentor variabilis. Lineage (NCBI taxonomy): Eukaryota > Metazoa > Arthropoda > Arachnida > Ixodida > Ixodidae > Dermacentor > Dermacentor variabilis. The sequence continues at coordinate 60,451,725 of NC_134577.1, read as the reverse complement.
CAGGAGGAGGGCTTGCTGCGCAGTGCAAGGATTGCGGCTGTCGGACCATGTCTCACTATACGAGTAGCAGCGGACCAGGACAAGAGCAACTACGTGCACCTGACGCTAAAAAGCCTAGATTCCCACTTCGCGCAAGTTAATTCCTTTTTGCGTACAGGTATTGCCAAGCACGCAAGGGCCGGTCCCCTGCTGCCGGTTTCCACCAGCCTCAATGACGCGACCGCAAGAAGCAGTAACGCGGTTGTCAACGGAGCATCCCTCTCACTGAAAGGCGACGCAAGGTAAATCCGAACGTTCTGTGAATTGCAGCGAAGCTGTTCCCCCTAGAACGCTTTATGCATCACACGCATCCGTGTAGGCGACAGGAATGTGTGTGCCGATCCCGGAGATTGTTCGATACCGGGCCGACCCGCCGCGGACGTGAAGCAGTCTTCAGCACTCCGACAACCCCCCTTCCCCCCCCCCCCAAAAAAAAAATAAGCACGGAGGAAGGAAGGCAAAAAGCGGTGAAAGGCAGAGAGGTTAACCAGATTAAGTGTCCGGCTGCCTACTCTGAACAGGGGGATGGTGTAAAGGGCGGAAAAGATAGACAAACAAGACAAGATAGGAAAATTTAAAAAAGGAAGGCATCGCTTTCCACATTCTATAATTGTTTCAATGAGTCCTGTTTTTATCATCCTGAGTCCAAATAGAACCACATAAAATTGGTGTTGTAAGAGAAGTGTGTGTGTGTGTGTGTGTGTGTGTGTGTAACTGTGTGTGTGTGTGTGTGTGTGTGTGTGTGTGTGTGTGTGTAAGTGTGTAAGTGTGTGTAAGTGTGTAAGTGTGTAAGTGTGTGTAAGTGTGTAAGTGTGTGTGTGTGTGTGTGTGTGTGTGTGTGTAAGTGTGTGTAAGTGTGTAAGTGTGTGTGTGTGTGTAAGTGTGTGTGTGTGTGTGTAAGTGTGTGTGTGTGTGTGTTAGCGGGCTTCTATCACACTCGGAGAAAACCTTTATGTAGCATGGATTGCGCAATTGAAAGCTGTATGGGTAGTTGATTAACTAATTAGGAATAATTATCTAATTATGCGGAATGAAAAAAGATAGTTCGGGTATCTTCATGCGACGGCAAACAACATCGCCTTTGTTTTGTCCAGCTACGTCGGATTTGCATATTTTTAAACTCTGGCTAAAGTTAGCCGGTACACCCCGTATATTAGAAAGTGCACTTAGTGTCGCAAGTTGGCTTTCATGCGCTTTATTTGTTTTAAACCCTGTTTGACGAATAATTAGAAGGGTTGAAACAGTGTGGTGACGGCGCCTGTGCATCTGGCCTGCGCTTCGGTGGTTATGACGTCAGGTTCGTCGGATGTGCCAACGCGGCCGCAGCAGCGGTTGCGGCCAACGTTACTAGACTAGTAACGTTGGTTGCGGCAGGTGCACGGTGCGTGCGATGACCATGGTGGCGCTAGTGTCGGCGTAGTGTGGTGCCGTATGAAAACAAAACTGTGTAATTTCACAATGTATGCCGCCCATGTACGCAGCCTAAACAGGTTCGCTGGCAACCCGTCCCCATCTGAATGTTGCGACCCCACGATAGCTTTTTTCTTTTTCAAGCTAACGAACTTTCTTTGGTGCCTTCGCCCGTTATCGCTTTAGCCACATTTACCACCGGTACAAAGGCGACGGCGCAAAGGGCGCGTGCTCGCGCAGCCGAGTTACCGGCCGCGTGTTAAAATCCAAGCCTCAGCGACTGTTTCCGTCTCTGAGTAGCAGTAACAGATCTCGAAACCTATGCTTTGGCGGACTTCATGCGCCGGAAGTGATTGTGAAGCCGGAAACACATCATAGCCGCCAATGTTTCGCAGGCTTAGGGGGAGATGCGGGTCTGCAGAAATTACGATTTTCCCCAGAAAATTTAATCCTAATTTTGTTTATTTCCAGGCATTGATTTATTTTGATTCCTAGACGTATAAATAAGCTCATCACCTAGTTCGGTTGCAATCTGCGCCATAGTAGCGAAAAATTTGAGGGCGTTTAGGCTTCGCCTCCGAGAGTGGAACGGGATAGCATTCCAAGATCCCTGACTGCTTTTCACGCCTATGTAACCGCAACGTTTACCGGGAAACGCTGGCGGCGAACGACATGCACGAAGGCGAGCTTTCTGGTAGGAACGCGGCCTCTTGCGTGGGCCGATCTCCTTTCATTGTTTCGCGCTTTTAATATTTTCGTATGAGAAGATCTAACACAAAAGGTAAGCGCTAGCTGTCGGCGTTTTGTTTTCGTGACATTTGTTTGTGGGCTGATCTCAAAATTCGGAGGAATAATTTTGTAAAGAATGAAAGACAACGCGTGAGCAACTTCGGTGATGGAAGCCTGGTTGGGTATGCGCGATTCGGAATGATTTTTGCCGGAGCCACAGTCGACGTTGGACGTTGGACGTTGGACGTTGGACGTTGGACGTTGGACGTTGGACGTTGGACGTTGGACGTTGGACGCCGGACGCCGGATTTTTTGCGACAAGGGGCCCTTAACGTTATCGCTTTAAAATGAACTCTTGTGACAGGTGCGCGCACTCGCCGTGAAGGGCGCCTATGAACGCTGCATTGAAGATGCGGACGCAAGGCGGCCATGGAGAGAATGCCCGTGCTAGAAAATTGCGGTTTTTTTTTTCTGTAGCGCGTTTTGGCAGTGGGATACCTTGCATCGAAAGCACAGTGGACCGAAAAGCAAGGACTACAAAAGGAAGGCAGAATTCTGCGGCAAGTTCAGATGCGGTTTAAAGCCGAAACAGAAGCTTGGATTGGAAGAAACACAACAAGATGAGAAAGAAAACGAGGACGACTTGAAGAAATTTCCACCGAGAAGGTTAGAAATGAAGGGGGGGGGGGCTCATCCGAAGGAGGAGGGCACTCAGGTTAATTATTTTTGGGCTTAAAATGAAATAGCATGCTCCGAAGTCTTCCAGCTCGCTCTTCTCAGTCTGCCCCCCTTTGTGGAAAACCTTTAAGGAAAACGTTAGGGCCACTTCCAAACTGCCTCGCCAAAACGTGCTTTCGAAGTAGCTTCTGGGATATAATGTTGTCAAGCACAAGTGGAGAGAGAGAGAAGAAACGTTATTGTAAAGTGAAATGATTTATGTGGTTGGGTGGAGGTACCTTTTATATTTCTAAATCCTTATTAAAAGAAGAATGAACTTAGCCTCACAGGGATTAGTGTTACAGAAATGTGATTGAAAACACGCGACTGGCCTATCCAGCACTATAGCCCTCCTAGAAAGCATATTTTAAATGAAGAAAACCAAGCGGCACTGCTTCATTACTTCTGAAATTATAGTTTTCCGAAGGCGGCATGACTAATTGCTTCCGCAGAACAGCCATCACTTCGTTCTACTTAATCTGTTATATCGATTTAGAATGTGCACGTAAAGCAAGAAGGTGCATGAATCTACGAGTTAGTTTTTAGCCCCGCTTTCCCCTCTTCGTGATGCACGTGGTCTCAGGCGAGAGCTTTTGAGCGTCTCATGTATTGCATGCTCTGTTGGTGCTCTCGTCAACAACAGCGGTCCTTTTATCTCTCAGCCCTTTATGATCCGGCGGTGGCTGATCTGAGAAAGGGGAACCTGTGTCACCTTTGTCGAGAACTGTCACTTGTGTCCGCAAAAAAGGCGGTTGAAATTGCAAGCTCGTAACTATCGTCGAATCCGTACGAGCGTGCTACACAGATCGATCTCTTAAACGATTGCGAAGAACCGTCCCACTGATCGTTGTTCCGCAAAGCAACCACTGTCCTTTCCTTTATTTTGGTAGCTAATCTTACAGGAAATAGAAAAGTTCAACCGGGGTAAATGTTTCAAGTGCCACTGAAACGAACCGTGCCCTGTTTAGCGTCGCTGCATGCGTGAATTTTTGTTCTCTAATTGTAGACGGCCTGTTGTACACAGCCGACTTGTCGCCAAGCTGGTCGCTGCGATTTTGCTGGAACCGCAGCTGACAACCAAGCGTCAGCTTTGCCGGAGTGCAAAATGGCTCGCGTTGTCGGCCGGCATGCGAAATTGTTTTATTATTGGTTATTGGCTGATGGGGCTTGCATCGTGGTGCTGTTGTTGACCATGCACTGTAGCGCAGGATATTTAGGCTATCTTGTTCTGTAGGTTTGCGAGAGCTACCCGCTTGGTGCATCGGCAGGAATTAAATTTCCTGGAATCGGCAATTGGATTATACGTTGCAAAATAAAAATGAATATCGAGGTGGTGCAGAATATCGTGTGCTGTGTGGGCGGTACAGAATGTTCTTATTTTTTAGAAAAGCTGTACATGGCTAGGGCTTCGGGCATTATTGTTCTCCGTGAACAAAAACTATCATCATCAGTGGTTCATACTCCCATAAGCAAGCAAAACATGCATTGACTCATAGTTCCGTAAAGTTAATGGCTACTCTGCGTGAATTAGCTGCAGTGACGCTACCCCAGTTGTCGGTGATTTCAATGCGGATGTGTCGGTACCGAAAAGGGAGCGGTTTACGCGTTCCGTGTTGCAGACGTATCCCTTGCGATGCCCCGTCGATCCGGCCCAACCGCCCACCTAGTGGCGCACGCGCATCGATTTGACATAGAATGTGATTACAGTTGCGAGTGAAATAATGACCACCCATCAAGACAATGAGCTCATACCTTTGTTCAAAATTATTTGACACCTCCTTGTCGTGTGCTAACCAACTTCACTGATCAACCACTTTCATAGAGTGGAATGGCTCATGTTTTCCTTTTCTCTCTTTAAATGGTTAGAGAAAACACAGTTGTTAATGACCACTGTTCATTTGAGTATTCACGTTGTTCAATGCAAAGACTTCGTCCATAGTGGAAGCCCTTCGAACATTTTGCCACGCGACTATGTTCTTGCTTCGGTCCATTCCCCCTATGCCCCCGATGAGGATATAGCAGGAACCCCGAGTCCCTGGAGTATGTACAAATTTCCGCCCCCTCAGTTCTTTCGCTAACAAAAAAAAAAGAAAGGAAGAAAGCAACTACAGAATTTCCTGTGTTACTTGGCAAGCGCAGCTTCTACAAACCTGACGCTTCTTCTCATGCAGGATTCCCGACGGCACGAGCGAAGTCCAGAGCAAGCCGATCGACGCCAGAGACAACGTTTGTGGCTCGTGCGGGATGTTCTTCAGCCGCTTTCATCGCTACAGACGACACCTGGCCATGCACGCCTACGAGGAAGCGATCGCCGAGGACGGTGGTGCATCCAAGGAATCGAAGGACGCACTGGACGAGCAGCAACGGCAGCGCGAGGGTGAAATACTTCGTCGATGTCCTGATTGTGGCAGCGACTGTTGCCCTCGCCATACGCCAGGCGAGTTTATACACAGACCCTATCAAAACAGATCGGAAAATTTTTTAACGCCCCTGAACCACCTTACATTCGTTTTTTTAGAAATAAACACGCGCATTGCGTACAGAATGCCACCACAATCGTCTTTCGCGAATTCGGCAATGCTACCAAACGCCCTTCCGGACAATTAAAAAGAAAATCCTGTGCGCCTCGTTTTGCCTTTCCGGTGTATGTATTTCGGCGGTGGAGGATATCAACAAGCTGCTCCAGGTGGCGTCACTAGAGCTCAACACTGCCGATGGGTCGGTTGATGATGGACGACCGCTCCAACCTGACGAGAGCCGACTGTGTTTGAGAATGGAAACGCCTGCCCATTTAGTCGCCATTCTGCGTAGGGCGAATAGGACGGAAAATGGAGGAGCCTGTCTTCTGGTGCGCTGATACTAGCTTTTGGTGTACTGCATGGAGTTAGTGAAAGCATGCGTTTAGAAGCGCGATGGTTTGGGCTAGCTGGTTTTCCATTTTAGATTGTGACCTGGTGTAGATATGAAACCTGCGGTACGAGAGGCGCTCTGTAATCATTGGCAAGCTGAATGGGAGAAGCAAGTTGAAAATGAGCTGCACCTGCTTAAACCGAAGTTAACCAAATATTTTCTACTGAAGCTTGATAGACACACCGAAGTCACCCTGGCACGACTCAGAATAGGACACACTTATGGCACACACAAATACCTCTTGACAGCAACTGACCCACCGACGTGCACACGCTGCGGTGAGAACCTGACCGTCTTACATGTCCTCATCCAATGTCCTGAACTTCCACGAGAGCGAGTGGGTCATTTTAGAGAACTTTACTCACACCATATACCCCCCCCCCCTTCCGCCCCCATCCCTCGATGTTCTTATCAGAGGATGCACTTTTTAATTTTAAAACAGCGCTTAATTATCTTGGTCAAGTTAACTTTATAGACATCATCTCATTCCATCCTAACCGTCAGATCGTGCCTCACAAGTGAGGTACAATCTGATGCACAAAAGTAGGTCTCAGCTCTCGCACTTCTTGCGTAAGCAAGAATTGTAAAGCAAGGGACTCGGACAACCCAGAATAATTTAACATGTGTTCCTGAACCCAATTCATTTAAGGCTTTATATCTATTTTATTAACTATTTTAGAATTCATGTACTAGTATTTATAGATCTAGCTTACGGGTAGGCCTCTATACAGCCTTTCTTTTATGTTGTAGTCTAAAGTTACAATCTTGATTAATCAAAACACATGTGCTGGCGCTCTTTGCCCTTAGATGCCCTTGCGCCAATAAACTTCGATCATCATCATCATTTTAGATTGTGTGGTACAGCGCGAAAAAAAGAGACCATGCGACAAGGAGAGGGTGCCAAGGCGGAGCAGGGAAAGGAGTCAGGGAAATGAGGTTGACCAGAATGGAAAATCCGGTTTGTTACCCTTACACTGGGGAAGGGGGATGGGAGGCAAATAGAGAAGAAAGGATAGAGAGAGAGAGAGAGAGAGAGAGAGAGAGAGAGAGAGAGAGAGAGAGAGAGAGAGAGAGAGAGAGAGAGAGAGAGAGAAACGAAGCACGGACGCACAATCACCACCGGTTACTGTACAGGGTGTTTCACGTAACTTGAACCAAGGATTTAAAAAAAAAATAGTTCAACTCAGCTTAATGAAACGAACGACATAGTCATCAAGACTGTGGACGAAGTGTTGGTTGTCGACTTGGCTGTCGAATGGGATGCCAATGCATGGTTGCTTAAAGACAAGGCGCGTGAGAAGGCAGCAAAGTATGCTCCTCTACTGAGCAGCTTCGATTCGCGGAAGAAATTTTCCTCTCATGGTTTGGTTTTAGGAGCAAGAAGCATGACATGTCCGAAAACCTTGGAGTTGGGTAAGACCTTGGGTCTATCTCGTTCGGATCTGGCTTGGCTGAGTGCCTGCGTCCTTCGCGGTAGCTTAATTTGTCTTAATAGATTCAGGAAAGGAGTCTAGATGTCCCTGAGAGATTCGATACGCGTTCTTTAATATTTCTATTTGTCCTTTGTCGTGTAACAATTATTATTTCTTTTGACTCTCTCTACCGTTTTTGATGACCCTTGTGTTGCTCCTTACGACGCATTTAGTTGAGGTTGGCCACAGCTATAAAAGACAAATATTACAGACTTTAGCTTTCCCCAAGGTAGTTCACTTACAAATGAATTCTTGGGGAGGCCAGTACTGGACAGCTAGGGCCGACATGAGGTGGGGTTTTCCCTCCCGTGCTGGTCCTTCCCAAACGTCCGGTACGTTAAATCTCGCTGTGGTCACTGGCACCACAAGTTGTGGTAACGAATGTTGATTGCCAAGATGTGCCGTTCTATCTCGGCGTTGAAAGAAGGCCCGCGAAACATGAAAGGAAACCACGCGACTGAGCTCGCGCGCTATCGTATTGCAGCGCTATCAACCTCGCATCCAGCCTATCGCTTATCGGGGACGACGGCTCTTCCTTTCCGTGAGCCACCGACAAGTATGCTGACTCACTGTGAAGCCGTTGATGCCCAGAGCCGTGGCCGATCACTTTGCCGCGGTCCACGCGCATGGTTCTTTCGCACGAAGCGCGGTTGAGGGCGCTGCGATACGATGGCGCATGAGCGCTATTTGGATCCCACCGATGGCATCGGTCTGTTGGGAACTCGGCGCTGACGCCCGTGGTTGTACCTGGGTCGCAAGCCCCAAGGGTAGCGTTGGCCTGGCGGCCTGGGGTACAACTGGAAGCACCCGAAGGTCCCGGCAAAGCATGAGTCGACTGGTAACAACAAAACAACTTGTTTATTTTAACATTGCAAAGAGTTGGCGGTCAGGTTGACCGAAGTAGAGAGACGGGAGAGCACTACTCAACAGAAGAAATCGGAGCCCTCCTTTTGGCGTCCGGGGGCAGCTGTTTTTATACTCTCGCAGTTGAGGGCAAGAAGGAACCCCTCAATAGACGAGCACGTGAATGTACAATGGGCTAATGGTGACGCACACTGTCGTAGCGCTGCCGGTCGGGCACAATGACTGGAATGAGAGGGTGATCCCTGCTTTCGCATCGCCTGGTTGGGGCACAATGACTGGAATGAGAGGGTGATCCCTGCTTTCGCATCGCCCGGTTTGGGCACAATGGCACATACACTCACACACGCACATGAAGACACGTGGCATCGGAACATGCCTGGAAACGCCTGGAAACACCTGGCGGGGAGCGTTGCGGCGACGACGACCGGGCCAAAATGTCTGCCGCCCCGCCGCAGTCGCGCCGGCAAAACCGCGTGTCGCAGGCGAAACGCAACAGACCGCCCCGCCGGGGGAAGGAGATCCCGATGGACAGGGGACTGCATCCGCTGTCCGGAGGGATGTCGCTCGATGATGCTCATAACCGAAGTCGGGCGTCCCTCGACGTTTCTTGAGCGCAGCGCACAGAGAAGGCCTCGTTCTCTCGTTCAGGTTCGCACGGGACACTGCAAAGTGACTTCGGGAGAGTTCACATTTTTGTTCTCGTTCCCGGCAAGCGTTAGAACTACGCTGAAACTCAACCGCTCAGTCAGCAAGCACGGCACAATCCTCACTAAGCCCTGCCAGGCTCTTTCCCCTTTTTATACCACTGCCTAGTTCCTTACAGTAGTCTAGCATCACTCAGAACGCGTCCACAAATTGGAAAATTGCACTAGAAAGCATATCATCACTTTGAAACACTAAACAAAAGCAATATGTTAAAAAAAATCCTGCCTCAGGAAGAAAAACATCAGTAACAAACAATTTTTAGGCTGATTCCTACGTCAGGGGCTTCGACTTAAGCCATCGGCGTTACCGTTGAGACTCCCCTTTTTGTAACGCACCTCAAAGGAATATTGTTGTAAAGCGAGGCTCCAGCGCAGGAGGCGGCCATTTTTGGGAGAGATGGTCTGCAGCCATTGGAGAGGGCAGTGATCCGTCTCAATGATAAACCTCGAGCCGGCTAGATAGCATGACAATTTCTGAACGGCCCACACGAGACACGCACACTCTTTCTCGGTGGCGCTATACGCCTGCTCACGACTGGTCAGCTTACGACTAGCATACAGGACGGGGTGTTCTACTTCTCCATTTTCCCGTTGGCACAGTACAACGCCCATGCCTCGCTCACTAGCATCGCACTGAACAACGAACCCTTTTGTATAGTCTGGCGATCGTAGCACAGGCTGGCTTGTTAGGGCACTCTTTAGGGCGCTAAAAGCTCTTTCCTTTGTCTCGTCCCAGACGACTGTTTGAGGCTCTGTCTTTCTTAGAGCATCCGTCAGGGGAGCCGCGATATCAGAGTACCTAGGGATGTACCTCTGATAGTAGCCGGCGACACCCAAGAACGACCGAATATCGGTCTTGGTGCGCGGTTGCGGAAAGTCTCGCACAGCGGCCACTTTTATTTCAGAGGGGCGGCGCCGACCCTGACCAATCACGTGACCGAGGTAGACAACCTCGGCCTGTGCTAACTGGCACTTAGGAGCCTTGACTGTCAAGCCCGCTTCGCGCAGGCGGGTTAGCACTGCCCGCAAGTGTGCCATATGCTCAGACCAGGATGCGGAGAATATCGCTACGTCGTCTAGATACGGTAAAGCGAATTCTTGCTGTCCCCGCAACACTTTATCCATGAGGCTTGAAAAACAGTATGGCGCGTTCTTCAAACCAAAACTCAACACTTTAGGACGGAATGTTCCCATTGGTGAAATGAACGCCGCATACCTACTAGCCTCTTCTGTAAGTGGAACCTGCCAATAACTCCTGACAAGATCTAGGGTGGAAATAAACTGAGCGCTACTAACTTTCTCAAGGCGCTCCTCGATGTTAGGGATCGGATAAATTTGATCCTTAGTGATGGAATTAAGCCTGCGGTAGTCGACGCAAGGACGAGGTTCCTTGCCCGGTACCTCAACTAAAATCAAAGGGGAGGTATAATCACTCTCACCTGCCTCAATAACACCGAGCTGTAGCATTTTCTTTACCTCAGCCTCCATAATATCGCTCTGGCGGGGTGACACCCGATACGCCTTGGATCGTACTGGCTCTGGGGAGGTAAGTTCTATATCATGAGTAAGTACAGAAGTCCTACCAGGCCTCTCAGAGAACAGACCTTGAAACTCTTGTAATAGCTGGTGTAGTTCGGTTTTCTGCTCGGGCGACAGCGGTGCTTTACTGATAAGGTCACTAATGACTTGACCGGTGTCTTCCCTGTTCGTCACTGAGCCTAGTCCCGGAAGCTCGACCGGAAGCTCTTCAGGAACGTTTACCATCATGCACACCACTGCTTCCCTTTGTCTATAAGGTTTGAGCAGATTACAGTGGTAAACTTGCTGTGCTTTCCGCTTTCCTGGCAGACTTACCACGTAGTTAACGTCCGACAGTTTCTGAACAATTCGCGCTGGGCCCTCCCACTGCACGTCTAGTTTGTTGTTTAGCGATGTGCGCAATATCATGACCTCATCGCCCACCTCAAAACGACGGGCCCTGGCTGTCCGATCATAATAAACCTTGGCCCTCTGCTGGGCCTTTGTCATTGCTTCACCTGACAACTCCTGTGCCCTTCTTAAGCGTTCGAGGAGCTTAAGTACGTACTCCACCACGACTGGGTCGTCGCCCCTACCTTCCCACGATTCTCGAAGCATGCGAAGCGGAGATCGAAGCGAGCGACCGTACACCAGTTCAGCTGGCGAAAACCCCGTAGCCGCATGCGGCGCGGTCCTTAAAGCAAACATCACCCCAGGCAGACACAGCTCCCAGTCAGTTCGATGTTCAAAACACAACGCTCTCAACACGCGCTTCATGACGGAGTGGAGCTTCTCAACGGAATTCGACTGTGGGTGGTACACTGAGCTGTGTAGCAGCTTTACCCCACACCTTTCGAGAAAAGTTGTCGTCAAAGCGCTAGTAAACACTGTGCCCTGATCTGATTGGATTTCCGCAGGAAAACCAACTCGCGCAAATATGGACAGTAGTGCATTGACTATCTTAACTGAGCTGAGTTCTTTAAGCGGCACTGCTTCAGGGAACTTTGTCGCTGGGCAGATCACAGTCAAAATGTGTCTGTACCCCGTGGCTGTTACCGGCAGAGGTCCCACTGTATCAATAGCGAGCCGTCTAAAAGGCTCCGTAATGATATGTACCAATTTCAACGGCGCCCTCGATTTGTCCCCTGGTTTGCCCACCCGCTGACAGGTGTCACATGACCTTACGAAATGGTCTGCGTCCCGAAAACACCCTGGCCAATAGTACTCTTGCAAGAGACGGTCCTTAGTTTTCTTAACTCCTAGGTGTCCGGACCACGAACCCCCGTGTGACAAGCGCAACAGATCCTGACGATAGCATTGAGGCACGATCAGCTGATCGAACTCCACTCCTCGGCGGTCTAGATACTTCCGGTACAGGACTCCACCTCTTTCCACAAAACGCGCAGTTTTCCTGGCGATACCTTCTTTGACATTGCAGCGCACGTTTTCCAGGCTGCCATCCTTTTTTTTGCTCGGCTATCAAAGCCGACCGGCTGACTTTTAGCAACCTATTAAGTCCGTCTGACGTAGGCGCGATGAGCAAATCAGTAGATAGCTCTTCTAACTTTCCCGTGTCGGGCGTTTCCTCTCCAGTATCTGGCGTCTTTAACGTTACAGACTCAAGTTTATTCAGTTCGGGCGTGCTCTGAATATCAGCTTGCTGCGCCTCTGACCCTTTTTCGTTGTTTGATAACGTCGGCCCCGCAACTACCGCCTTTGCAGCGAGCTCCCGAACCTTCGATCTGGTTAAGGCCTGAACACTAGCTTCACCAAACAAAAGCCCCTTCTCGCGCAGGAGGTGATCGGACCTGTTTGAAAATAGGTACGGGTACTGGGGTGGCAGCATAGAGGACACTGCCGCCTCCGTCTCAAGCGCTCCGAAAGGTCCTTCAATAAGCACCTTTGCTACTGGCAGACACACGCTATGAGCTTCCACGGCTTGCTTGATCCATGCGCACTCGCCCGTGAACATATGGGGTTCTACATAAGACGGGTGAACTACATCCATCGTAGCTGCGGAATCGCGAAGCACTCGGCACTCTTTCCCGTTCACGAGGAGGTCTCGCATGTAAGGCTCGAGAAGCTTCATGTTCTCGTCAGTGCTGCCTATTGAAAAAAACACAACTTTTGGTGTTGTTTCCGGACACTGCGCCGAAAAGTGACCCGGCTTCTGGCACGTATAACAAACGCGCGCTCGCCTCATCTCGAACCGCTTTCTGCGTTTGGCTGCCGCCATCTCTTTACGTTTGGTCGGACTGCTTTCACTCGCATCCTCACTACGCGTGTCCCCCTTTAATCTCATGGGCGTGAACTTCGGCCTCTCAAACTTCGAGCCAAATTCACCCTTTTGACCGTCCTTAGCTCCGCGAGCCCGACGCGTCACAAACTCCTCGGCTAGCTCAGCGGCTTTAGCCACCGTACAAACGTCTGGCCTATCCAAGACCCAGTATCGCACGTTCTCCGGTAACCGACTATAAAACTGTTCTAGCCCAAAACACTGCAGAACTTTATCGTGGTCACCAAACGCTTTCTCTTCTTTGAGCCACTCCTGCATGTTTGACATAAGCCTATACGCAAACTCTGTATATGACTCACTTCTGCCTTTCTCATTTTCCCGAAACTTCCGACGGAACGCCTCCGCAGACAGCCGGTACTTTTTTAGAAGACTCGATTTCACTGTGTCGAAATCCTCTGCCTCCTCTCTATCCAAGCGAGCGACTACGTCGGCCGCCTCGCCGGGTAACAAAGTGAGCAAGCGCTGTGGCCACGTTTCCCGAGAGAACCCCTGCTTCTCGCACGTTCGCTCAAAGTTAACCAGGAACAAACCAATGTCCTCTCCAAGCTTAAACGGCCGCATCAGGTCAGTCATTTTGAACAATACGCGTTCTCCTGCACCGTGTGCCTGACTTCCATTACGAGCGCGTTCCATCTCTATCTCGAGACGCTTCATTTCCAACGCGTGTTGACGGTCGCGCTCTTCTTTTTTCTCTTGTTGCTCTCGCTCTTTCTGTTCTTTACGTTCACGCTCTTCTTTTTCTTTCTGTTCTTTAAGTTCGCGCTCTTCTTTTTCTTTTTGCTCTTTAAGTTCGCGCTCCTGTCTTTTTGCAGTCTCCCTCTCTTCAATGGTCTCAAGGCATTCCGACAGCTCGTCATCCTCAGCCTCTAACTCAAGAATAGCCTTTAGCAGTTCAGGTTTTCTTAGTTTGTCTGAGACATCCAGACCCAACTCTCTTGCAAGCTCCAACAATTTCGGTTTGCGCAACGACTTCAAATCCATGGCTGCTCTGAATGCTGCTTTCTCTACTGCTTACTATTGTCTTGCCGCAAACTAACCCGGCAGCAACGACAACCACAATTACCAGCTCTGTTTCTGACACTAACAAAAGCCTGGCAAAGCTCAGAAGAAGAAAGTCCCGCACTCACCAAACCTCGCAGCCAAGAGTTCCGCGCAGTCGTTCCGCTGCAGGCAACCAGTCATCACACAGGGCTCGTTGCACTGCTCCCGGATCGTCGATGAGCTGCTCAGCATACAGTCAACTGCATCTCTTCGCTGTTGGCCTCCGTTGTCGCGATCTCACCGCTGGCAGACAGTTGTTTGAAGTCGGAGGCGATCCCACCGCTGCCACCAGATATTTGGATCCCACCGATGGCATCGGTCTGTTGGGAACTCGGCGCTGACGCCCGTGGTTGTACCTGGGTCGCAAGCCCCAAGGGTAGCGTTGGCCTGGCGGCCTGGGGTACAACTGGAAGCATCCGAAGGTCCCGGCAAAGCATGAGTCGACTGGTAACAACGAAACAACTTGTTTATTTTAACATCGCAAAGAGTTGGCGGTCAGGTTGACCGAAGTAGAGAGACGGGAGAGCACTTTACTCAACAGAAGAAATCGGAGCCCTCCTTTTGGCGTCCGGGGGCAGCTGTTTTTATACTCTCGCAGTTGAGGGCAAGAAGGAACCCCTCAATAGACGAGCACGTGAATGTACAATGGGCTAATGGTGACGCACACTGTCGTAGCGCTGCCGGTCGGGCACAATGACTGGAATGAGAGGGTGATCCCTGCTTTCGCATCGCCTGGTTCGGGCACAATGACTGGAATGAGAGGGTGATCCCTGCTTTCGCATCGCCCGGTTTGGGCACAATGGCACATACACTCACACACGCACATGAAGACACGTGGCATCGGAACATGCCTGGAAATGCCTGGAAACACCTGGCGGGGAGCGTTGCGGCGACGACGACCGGGCCAAAATGTCTGCCGCCCCGCCGCAGTCGCGCCGGCAAAACCGCGTGTCGCAGGCGAAACGCAACAGCGCTGTCACGTGGTTTTATTTCGTATTTCGCGGGCTTTCTGGGACAGGCGAAAAAAAGAAAATCAACACGCAGCATGTAGTGTGCCGCGAAATATTCGATCGGTCGTTTCTGAATCCCATCTACAACACAACGAAACGCAATTGGTCCTAAAGTGAATCTTAAAAAAATTGCCTAATTCATGTAACTAATTAAGCGGAATACAAAAAAATACCCCAAGGAGAGCGGCACGACGGCAAACCATATGCCGCAAGTTCCATTCAGCTGCGGCTAACCGATTAAAAGAAAAAGAAAAGAATCCTTAGTTCAAGTTACGTGTCACATCCTGTATATCGCGGCACACTATCGCCGCACAGAATTACTTGTAGCACTGCAAACATCAGTTCCGGCTAGAGGCGCTTGTGCAGGCCTGTTGTGCTTAAAAACTGCCACACCATATCCGTCGCCCTCAGCTGCCATGGCTTGCTGGGTCAGCAAGCCAAGCGGATTTCTTCTCTTAGGTCTTTGATCAATGCTATGTGTATAGTCACTGTAGAACGGCACCTATCAGACACTGCGTAACTAATGTTCAAGATGAGGGCCCAATTAATGTCAAAATGTTCCTCTTTCGCTGTCGGGAGGTCGCATGAACGAGCAGTCGGTCATACAACAATAATGCTAAGGTAGAGCCAATAAATAGACGATTAAGCCGCCAAGTGATTTCTTGCATTCAAGGCGTACGTTCGAAAGAGCGCTGACGGCCCGCACCTCCCAGTGCGATACTTCGGCTAGAAATAACTGGCACGCTCAGTGCTTGGGCAAATGCTCGCGCGCTTCGAACTGACGCCGCAAAATGTGGCGAACAATCCCCGCCTGCTTTTTTTTTTTCCTCGGCTCATCCAGACGCGGCGAAGAAAGCAAGCGCCGGTTCTTCAGTTTCATCGCAGTCCAGCGGCAGAGGTCCCGAAACGTCTGGCCCACGCCCGGTCCCAGTGGAGGTCTCGTCCACATCTGAAGACGGTGCAAGGTGATCCCGAGTTTGTCTTTCAAAAAAAAAAAGTTTATTCGAAGAAGAAGTATTTTGTTGATTGAAAAATGTAGAGAGGTCGGCCGGATAATGGAGCATCTGGCCTGCTACTCTACGTAAGGGAAGGGGTAGAGGGGAAGAAAAAGACTCCCCGGACTGTTCAGTGTGTGGCGCTGTAGACACTATAGAACATGTGCTCGTGGTGTGCCCTGAGTATGCGCGCGAAAGACTGACAATGGCAGACACCTTGAGACATTTACACAATGGACCCCTGTCGGAGGACCTCTTGCTAGGCGCATGGCCACAGAGTTGGCAGACGACAGAGACAATGCGTGCTCTTTCATGTTTCCTAGGTGACACGGGCCTGGACTCACGCCTGTGATACCAGTTGCCTAATGTGTCCTTCACCTCGTTGATTCGAGTCAAGCCAACAAACACTGACGCCAAGGACAACATATGGGAAATTACTTGCGCTCAATAAATGAGATAAAGAAAACGATAAATTAACGGAAATGAAAGTGGATGAAAAAACGACTTGCAGCAGTTGGCGGAACGATCCCACTAACTTCGCATTATGCGTGCGATGCTCTACCGATTGAGCTACCCCGGCGCCGTTTTGCCATCCACTTTCTTCGGTATTTATGTTTCCTAGCAGAACCTTGGGAATGTTAGCCATCGCCACTACTCACAAACTTTGGCGGCGGACGTGGAACATCCTTTCGGCCGCAGGCGTCACGAGAACGTGATCTTTTTGGTTGAAGGCAACCAGTCCATAAACCCACACATGCTACCTGAAGGCATCAATGTTGCCGGATTCGTGACTCTCGTTATTTATTGAACGAGAAGAAAGGGGTTAACCGAGGGGCCGAATTTTTATGTGTCATATCATAAGAAGTCAACAAACACTGACACCAAGGACAACATAGGGGAAATTACTTGTGCATAATAAGTTAAAGAAACGATAAATTAATGGAAATAAATGTGGATGAAAAAACAACTTGCCAACAATGCGCAGGTTCTCTGATCATTCCACGTGCAGCTGCGGCAAGGTGTTTTATCATCCACTTTCATTTCCATTGATTTATTGTTTATTTATTTCATTTATTAACCACAAGTAATTTCCCCTGTGTTGTCCTTGGTGTCATGCTGGCTTCTTATGATACGACTCATAAAAATCGGGCCCGTCGGTTAAGCCCCTTTCCTCTCGCTCATTTGAGTAAAGTAGCATATAAATTCTTAATGTGCTTCCATATACGTCCTGCTAAGTGCGTGGAACATCATGCGTTTCTGAAAACTACGACCACCACCGTTGGGTGATGGACACTCTTATCCAGAGGCACTGCTGCAGTTCCTTCAAGATGTAAAGCTTTTTTTTTTCGCTCGGGTTTGTCACGCGAATTACGTTCAGGATGAAATTAAACGCAAGGATATGAACGCCAGTTTTATGCAGCGTTGTTGGGGACGTGCTTTCGCGACCTTAAACAGCGTCTGCTTGGAGCTCAAACCATAGGTTGACCATCGGAGAGGGCTCGGCAGGGAAGACGAGGCGGCGTAAAAACAAATATTGCAAAACAAAACAATATTACAAAACAAATATTACAAAACAAAATACATCGTTACGGGTGAGCGACGCGCTCCAAGACAAAAAAAAAATACAAGAACGTTCAGCTTGCGTGCGCCTGCACGCAAGGGCAGAGAAGATGCGACCACACGTGACGGTTCGCTAGCCCTCCCCCAACCGGGCAATCTCTGCTGCTTCCTGGTAGAGGGTCTTGTCAGGACCCATCGTATCAACCTGTCAACCTGCACAGGGGGACACCGGGGGGAAACCACTCCTTGGCCACGGCCGGGCTAGAGGTGGCCAAGCGCCCACGTCGCCCCTCAAGCAGGGCCTTGCCTTGGCCCAGATGGGGGTGAACGTGGGACAAAGGGGGAGTAAGATTTCCGTTCGCCGTATTATCGCTTCGCACACACCCGGCGGACAAGTCCTTTCGTGTTGATGAGCGTGACGATTAGGCACGGCGTGGTCTGACGGGCTCGGCATCTGTTCCATTCGCGGCCGTAGAAAGTGACCAGCAGCTGGAGACAAAAATAGAAGTGCCAAAAAAGACGCTACGCTGTATGTCGTTTCACGAACAACCGAGGAGCCCACGTCGCCAAGCTCACACGTAATGGTTGCTTAGTTGCTTTGCTGTTCTGCGGCTAAGCACGAGGTCGCCGGCTCAAATCCCGGCCGCGGCGGCCGCATTTTCATGGACGGCGAAAGTTAAAAAAAAATAATGCCCCTGTACCGTACATTTGGGGCACGTTAAAGGAAGCCAGGCGGTCGAAATTAACCCGGAGTTCCGCCACTACGGTGTGCCTCGTAATCAGAACGCCGCTTCGGCCAGTAAAATACCAGAAAGCATTTTTTTTATCGCCGCCCTTGCAGGCTTTTACTTTGGAAGAAAATTTGCGACCGAGAAATGTCGTGGGGACCTCATGCGGCACCCGAGCAGCTGTAATGTCATATCATTGTCAGGATTGGCCGAACTACGCCTACGCATCGTGCATTGATTCCTTAGCATTCCTATCACATTATTGTATATATAGAATTCATATGATAGCGTTAGTGCACACAAGTGACTTTAGTACTACAACAAAGCCTAAGGTTAAGGCATCATCCTGAACGGAATAAACCCATGCTTGCGTGAAGTTGTGGTCGCTCTCAACAGCGAAACATTTTCTTGGTGAGCGAGCCAATGCGTCCAAAGGCGGCTATATTGACCAGGTGTCTGCTGTGCTAGCATAAACTCCATGTCTCGAAAAATCAGAACGCGTAAAACAGCGCATGCCGAACGCTTCACATATTTTGCCGTTTCCGTGCAGAAATGCGTGACATGCTTAGATTTAGGTTCACACTGACATCATGCCGCGTGGCAACCCACGCGAATAAAGAAACGCATCAGCCACTTCGTCGGTGCTGATTTAAGAAGGTTCTTGATCTCTATTCAACATCACACACTCATCGAAGCCTCAGTCTCTTATGCTGAAGCTAGCAGCGTAAAATACATTATATTCTGTCCGGGAACGCTTGCAATTGCAGTGGACATTCTAGTATCTTGACACCGGTTACGCAAAACCAATTCAAAAACAGGAATAAGAGTTGTGTCTTGTCCGCATAAACGTATTAGCGTTCGCAGAAAGCTGGGCAATCAGGCAGCGGTACGGCAGCAAAATCGTTGGTAGCGACGTCTTGCCACCCGTAGTCCAACGAGAGAGGGCAAAAAGCTATCACTGCGGCGTCCCGCCATGTTCCACTCATCTGCTTGCCTTAAAGCGTCGGTAGCGACCAAATCATCAATGTGCAGACTTATTACGATTGGCTATTTATCTACTTTGTCTATTACGATTGTCTACTTATTACGCGTTGTAGTTGAAGAAATCGTTAAAGGAATTACTTTACCGCCACGTGCACTATGACGAAAATACATGAAAACCAGACCAGTACTTGCCACCGTCTGTTCATTTTTCAGAGAAAGAAGATCCGACGTTGCATAGTTGCAATAAAATTTAGAATTATATTGCCTTATTTTGCTCGTTCTAATGCCAGACCTTATAATTTTGGCCAAATCTTATCTCTTTTATTCGTGACGAGTTTAATTCATTCGCTCTTTCCACGCCCATGTACGTTGACTTCTCTTGCAACGAATTTGGTTGACACGCCTTCATTATATTACGTTTTTGCCAAGACGCCAGCTAGGTGGCATTATCCCGGAGATAGCGAAGTTTATGGTGCAATATTGTTAAGGTTCGAATATATTGGCGATAATTACAGCTGTGCGGCTAATTTTACCGGCCCTGCAAGTAATTCTCGCTGCTTGTTTCACTCAGACAAACTTTTTGATACCATTTGCGACAATGCGACATTGGAGAAATCGCAAAGTCGTTTTTTGAGCAGAATGTCAGATACATACCCATGCAGACACCACGTTCGCCAAACACGTATGAAGTTACAAAAGAAAAACCTTCACATAAAAAAGAAAAAAAGAAAAGAAAAGCGTGGCTCAAAGACTTTTGTCCTGTAGACACGTGTATAATGTGCCGTTGTAAGGAAAATCTCGCTACTTTTAGCGTAAAAAAAATGTAACTGCTACGTGATTAACTGCCGAATATCGCAAGTTACTTGTGGATTTCCGCCGCGAAACCATAAACGTAGTTCGCATTACCCATCTAGCGTGTATTATTCGGTTCGTATAACAAATTTTGATTATTCGCCCTATCCTAGTTACCCGGCTTTCTATAGGACAGGTTGGAAAAATCCACTCTCTACATAACTGCCTGTTAGCGCAATTCAAGCATTAATAACAAGATCGTTACACAGGACATACACCGGCCATTGTTGTCCTAGGGACGTGAAAATGAAGTAGGCCGCCAGCAGAGACACCGCATTCAAAGTTGTAGGTGTGGCCTATCCTGAGGGGCAAGATATTTATGCTCGCTAATTTTAATGTGGTCTAAAACACGGGCCTATAGGCACACCGCTCAAAACCCTGGTGTTATTCTTGTCAAATTTGCTCGAATAACTAGCTTTTCTTTATTTAGCGGATGGGGAAACGGCGCCGCGGTAGCTCAATTGGTAGAGCATTGCATGCGAAATGCGACGGTTGTGGGATCGTTGCCCATCTGCGGCAAGTTGTTTTTTCATCCGCTTTAATTTCCGTTAATTTATCGTTTCTTTATTTCATTTATTAAGCACAAGTAATTTACCATATGTTGTCCTTTGTCAAAGTGTGTGTTGGGTTCTTATGATATGACTAACAAAAATCGGTCTCCTAGGTTGACCCCCCTTTCTTCTCGTTTTTTCTTAAATGCGACTAATTTCAGAAGTTACCAAGAACTATTTTTGCTGACTTACAGAAACGACGGAAATTTACGTTAGATTAAAAGAAACTCATTTAAGTACTTACAAATATTCAATTGGCATGGTTACTCCGTATGGTTAGGATCTGAGTGTTCTCCAGTTAGACCGAACGATTATTCATAATAATCAAAAAAACATTGTGCACCGGGCATTCATTACGTTCGAAAGGGCCATGAAATGGTCTGCTTAGTAGGCTGTTCTTGCATTTGCCCACCAGTCCGTGTTTTTATGTATCCGTCTTTTGGTAAGCAGCGCAAGAAATAAGTACTCCTCTGCGTAATTTCGCTAATAAGTGTATCGAGTTGTTCTGGCGCCAACTGGTAGGCGGAATGTCATTGAAGAAGAAGCTTTATTTAAGAATGGTCCGGCAGTTTTTGTTGCGCTGGCCTCAGGTGGCGGCTCGAAGTCCTTGGACTCGGGCGGCATCTTCGCCTTGTCGGCCGTCCCAGAGCTGGTCTGCCACCTTTTGAGAGCCGCCTCCCAGCGGCGGCGACGCCGACGGAGAAGGTCCGCGGCGGCCCCCACAGCCGGGGCGGCGTCGGGAAGAAGCGAGCTCGAGGCTTCCCGTACTCTGGCAACAGCCGCGATTATGGACGGATCGCGAACGGAGGTGGTTTCATTACCGTTGTTATCGGCACACTCCCAGAGCATGTACCACAGCGTTGCTCTCTGTCCGTAAGCGTTACATGCATTTGTTGGATATAAACCCGGGTAGCAGTGATGTAAGACGGCGAGGCTAGGGTAGGTGTGTGTCAGGAGCAAACGTAAGGTGACAGCCCCGTTTCTGTTTATTTTATCGTGCTGTGGCGGGAATGTGCGTCTTTCGAGTCTGTAATGTTGGGTGAGGTGATTCACTTTTATTCTTGCCGCTGCATTTCTGTCACTGAAAAAAAACTTTTTTTTCCTGTCTATTTAAAGGGATGAAAGCGAGGAGACAAGCCAGCAATGCGCCTGCGCCGTCTGCGACAAAGTTTTCGTCTGCCAGTACACCTACCACCTTCGGCTCCCCCCGGGCAGGAGAGACGGCTCCCATGTTTGTCCCGAATGCCGCCGCGTATTCGATGGAATGGGCCGTTTAAACTTGCACCGAGGCGAGTACACCGGATAGAAAGGCCGCATATATCACGAACGTCATAGTTCCTCTCACAAAAAAAAAAAAGCTTCATCTCTAGAAGCATCTCCCCACTTGACACTGGTGGACTAGGTCCCATCTATTTCGAGATAATGAAAAAAAAAGGCATTTGCGAACAAAGCGAACCTCGTATAACCTGCACCTGGCCTGAAACGCCGTCTGCAGCGAAGATTCTCACAAATTTTATAAGGACCAGGAAAGTGCCGGCGCTAGATGCCTCGGTAACATCGGTGAAAGTATGTATCATTTAATGTGAACTGCAGCTTTGACAGTGATTGAAAACGAAAAAGAAAGAACTGAGGTGAAACAGCGCGAAAAAGACGAGGACACAAGGAAACAAATACCACAGACAAGCGCTGACTGCCAACTGGAAGTCTATTTGAAATTCACCGGACATATATACCTCTTTCAGCATAGGCACGCACATCAGTCGCGAAAACATCTGCAAATCAACATTTTAATCTTTCTTCCAAAAATGTTATTTCTTTTCCCGACAAGGCAAGAGAGGGAGTGCTTACACATATATCTCCTTCTCTTCTTATATGAAAAGCCTCTACTATTTCTCTTTCCTTCTTACCCTTTCCTTTCCCTATGAATTTTGTCTGTTCAAATATGGGGGTGCATTGACACTTGTTACAGTGTCCAGCTAAATGACTCCCATAGCCATTCTTTAGGTTAGTGCTGTGCTGACGAGCTCTTTCATTGAAGCACTGTCCTGTTTGAACTATATATGACTTTCCACAGCTGAGCGGTATTTGATAGATGACGTTGCACCTGCACTCATATATGCACCCCCATATTTGAACAGACAAAATTCATAGGGAAAGAAAAGGGTAAGAAGGAAAGAGAAATAGTAGAGGCCTTTCATATAAGAAAAGGAGATAAATGTGTAAGCACTCCCTCTCTTGCTTTGTCGGGAAAAGAAATCACATTTTTGGAAGAAAGCTTAAAATGATGATTTGCAGATGTTCTTGCGACTGATCTGCGCATGCCTATGCTGAAAAAGATATAACTGTCCGGTGAATTTCAAATAAACTTCCAGTTACCAGTCAGCGCTTGTCTGGTATTTGTTTCCTTGTGTCCTCGTCTTTTTAGCCCTGTTTCACCTCAGTTCTAAGTATGAACCAACTAGCCCTCATCAAGATCTTACTAATGAAAAAGAAAGCTTTCGACCGACATCTGATGTGGAAGCATTAATTTCTATGTGCACCGCTGCTTAAACTTCCGCGCACATGGCATCAGGCTAGCCGATGCATGGTCCGTAATGGCGAAGCGCAAGTTTTTATTTTATTTTTTTTGTCGTCAGCGATTGGCCCGTGTATGTGGCAGGCACGTAACGCCAGGTGTGCCGTCTCGCCGCGCGTCTTCTGCGCTGTGCCGCTAACAAGGCTCCACCTGGACCCGCTATACCTACGCAACGCGCAGCCTTGAACGAGCACTGCTGTATAACGTGCAAATGAATATTTTACAATAAAAAAAAAATAAACGACTTCGGAGTAACAATGTGTCATTTTTTATTGATCTGCAGCCGCTCGAGCTGCATCGATGCCTCTTTGTCATGGCTTGGCGGGGAAGCATAGGGAAAGAACGTTTACTGCAGAAGCCAAGGAGGGAAACGGTGTAATGCGGAAATACATATCAATAATCAGTCGAACCGAAGACACCCCACTCGTGAGCGCAATGCTCTGACGCGGTGACGCGCTGCTTTATTGCGTGGAAATAGTCTCCGTTGGACAGCGAGCTTCTCACGGAGTACTTGTCAGCCGTAGCGCAGTGGAGCTCGCCTCGAAACAGACTGAGCACAACATTGTAGCACTTGGGCAAAGGCGTACTTAGAAGCAAGATTCCGCCGCAAAAATGTCGCCCAGATTTCGCTGGCCGCTGTAGTCACCCCGCAGAGAACCGCTCCTAAGATGTGTCGTGGCTTTGGTGCGAGGGCTCCCTATTTGGCTGGATGGCCCCCTCTGGCGCCGTTCGAGCGAATACGCCAGTATACGCCCGTCAGTGCCCCTTGTGGGGGCGACCCTTCGGCCCCACCTCATTCGCGTTGCGAATTGTAACCAAACAGCTCGAAACGTTTCTTCCCAGAGTAGAACAACGAAACAGAAAAAAAAAAGCGTGACGACGTCGTCACATTCCTTGTGTGGTCACGGACCGGTTCTGGTGAAATACAGCTGCTTGCTTTTACGCAGTCGCGTTGGTGGACCACCTTGCATTAGCCCCGAACAGTGCCGGATAGGCGGAATTCTTCGCATAACTTCGATTCCCGCACTGCCAGGAAATATATACATTTTTTTTTCTAGCTTCGTCTGCTCACGACTACCGAAAGAGATTGCGATTTGCGTGTGCTTTTTTTTTTAATCGTGTTTGAGTATCTGGCAGCTGGGCTGTGCGGTCCTCACGTACTGTCACCGATTTCATATAGCTTCTCACCATTAGAGATGGGACGCCGAGGACTCGTTAAACTTAAGAAGACACGACTTCTTACACAGGGTATTCGTCGGCAGTCGTTAGTTGGTTGTCATTGGGTCTGAAGCACTGTCGCGACAGAGCAGTACGTCTAGAGCAAGTCTGCTACGTAAAGAACACTCGTTAAGTTTCGGCATCTTGCTTTTATCAGCTACGTTGCACCTACGAAGTCATTCTGCGAAATATCGCAGCACGCTAGAGACATGAGTGGGCCAGACTTGCACGTATCTGAAGTACTGTACTCAATAAACTTCAAATGCTTTTGCGAGCACTTTAATATTTCAGAAATAATTTCGCAAAACATTATGGACGCTGCAAGTTACACAACGCCTGGTGTGGTTTCGTGCTCTTTATTTAAGACAGCCGGTACGGGTTTGATTGGTTGCAAAGTCTCGAGTACATTGCTGCGGTACTGGATTTGTGCGGTCTAGTTGAATTTTCAGTCATCATTGCCACGTGTTGGGCCGAACTTGCAATGGATATCGCTAAAGTGTGTGCTAAAAAAAAAAGCAGTCACGTTACCATTCAGCTTTACGGTGGCTGTGTCGGACCATCTTTTCATTCCTCTGTGCTGGGCAAAGCGGCGAATCTTCCTTTGTAACCGGCTTGCCCCTAGTACGAGCACAGCAGTGAGGTGTAAAATACGACAAGAGTTTTATGATAGCGGGCGGGGAACGCAAGCCACCGGGTGTGCGAAAGAATGCACAGCGAGGACAAAAGAATTCCAGACCCCTCAACCCTCGGGTGTCTCTCGAGTGTTCCTTCTGATACTCTCTATTAGCCGTGAAATCCGTACGGCGCTTTTCTCAAGCACCAAAGCACCTGCGTTGTAAAGGGAGACGGAATGGGCGCTGCTCTCTCTTCACGTCGTAGAAGCATGGCTAACTTCCTGCTACCGTTCCAAGAAGTGGTAGCAGGAAGTTCCTTCAATTAGCTCACTGTAGCATGACATCGCGATCATGCGCGGGATGGTGGGTGGAGGGGGGCAACCAGTAAATCTGACATGCAGGCCAACTTCTCCCTCGTTGTTTCCACACTGCCCAGAGTGCAGCCATCAATAAAAACTGTCGGGAAAAGGCTGATCAAGGGCGCACGGTAACGATTACGGTTAACAATGCCGCAACCTACTCCGTCGTAAAAGTTCGGCCCCCTAAAACGCGGCAGGAAGTGGCCACCCCGAAATTCTGGGCGTTCGATTCCGGTAAATTCCGCAACGGTGTGTCTATGACACTTGAGAGAGTGATTATATTTACTGCCGCTGCCTCAAAATAATATTAATAAAAAATAAAAGCAGAATAACTACTTGCCTTGTGCCATCATCCTTCAGTTTACTATCACACGCATATACTGCAGAGAAAAAATAGTTTCGGCTGGAGAAGCTGCCCTTTCGCGTTTGTTCACCCACAAGTTCTGCGGCTGCATATTAGTTCTGCAGGTATGCTTACAATAGTCCAGCGACTGTCGTATCTTCTTCGAAGCCAGGTGGGACAGACAATAGAAGCAAGGACTTGCTGGGACGAAAGCGACGGGCCCTGAGACCTGCTTTCTTCCAAGAAAGAAAAGGAAAATCCAGCATTCCTGTTGCCCTCGACTACGCTGCCCCACTCGTTTGTGCTACTCATCTAATCGGTTTGCCGAGCTTTCTATTCCTTCGGTTCGTTCACAGGGGACGTGCATACCCTGTGGTGCTTATATCTGCGCTCTTGAGTTGCAGGAGTCAGACATCGTCCGAGCATACGGAAGCATACCAACGCATACGGGCGTCCTGGGCTTCGCATCGACAGCGACTCTACGCCGACCACGAGCCGTGCAAGAACTGACTACACCTCGTCAACGGTGGGCGACCACAGCAGGTGAGTTTTGCTTCCGACCAACTTTTCGTTCGCGGTCGCACTCGTACGAAGAAGTAGGCGACGCTACCACTTGCTTTATTGCAAAGTATACGCTGAGCTTATAAGTTGACGCTTCTATAGTTTATTGAGCTGGGACCTCAGTTTCCTGGCTTTTGATCCTTCCCGCAGAAATGGGCGCAAGTACAAGCCAGTGTTCTGAATATTGCCTTATAGTGGTGATATTATTAATGATAAGAAGAGCTATTAAATGCGGACGAATGAAAATTTGCTTTCTTAGTAGATTTTTTTAGTTCTGCTCTTTGAAATTCAGCGTTCTTCAGCAAATTTTCACCAGTCTGTTAACAACGGCAGTTGCTACATTCAGCCATATTCGAAGGCGAAATAGCCATCAAAGTAAAAATCCAACCTTCTCGAACTAAATCTACAAACACGTCCTAGAGCTGCAGCATGGCTCGCAATGCTGTAACCACGGTAGGTTTCTTTCGGCAATATATGGTCACAACCGATGCCCAATTAGCAAGAACCGCGTATATCGGGCTTATTCTTGGAAATTATTAATTTTTAAACATACACATACGCTTGCGTATAATATATGCATTCAGAAATTATAAAATAATTTGAGCTTGACAATGGTACTTACGACAACCTCATACAAGAAGCAGAAGAACCGCCACGGCCACTCGAAAAAATACTCGAAACGGAGTGCGATGTCTAGTGCGCAGATCAAGCAGCCACAAAACAGATCCTACTCTTCGGAAGCGCCCGTTTTACCGCAGAAGACTCGCACTCTCGCGGTACCGAAACGACTGTTCGCAGAAGTGACTCGCCTTTGGAGACAAAAAAGAAAAAAAATCTGAAAAAAAAAACTAAGCAAATGTGCTACACGGTATGGCCAAGCGGCGACAAATGGCTCGAGGAGCTCCATGTAGTGTCACCTCCTGCCGTGCAGTTGCATTCCTTTTGCTTACAGCTTTCGCGCGTACGATGGCGGAGAAACGGAGAAGTATAGGCTCACGTGCTGCGAGCGCCATTGCAGAAACCGAGTTTTCCGCAGAGAAAGAGTGGGTGGTGGGCACAGTGAACTAGTGGTAAGACTATGGATGGGGACGCTTGTGGCCCCAACGACGAAGGCGGGTTATGCGCCATTCCAACAAGTGGTAGCAGGAAGTTTCTTTAAACGGGAGTATACTGACGCGATATTTCTTACCAATCATTTATTTGCGGCAAATGCGGGCTCTATACCTGTAATGCTTATAGAAAAAAAAAAGAAATAGAGGGAAGCCTCAGATTGTCCTGAACAATTTTCTTTAGTAGCTTCTCTGCACCGTTTCAGTTTAGTTTCCCAGGAACATACAGTGTCCTATGTGGTCACGTGGGAGCCACACGGTATGAGGTCACGTGGGAGCAGGACATGGCTACGTTTTGAGACGCGCTCCAGCTCGCGCGGTCACCTCTTAAATCCGCGATTCGATGCGAGGGCCAGTGTAGCGGCATAGCGAATGACTGAGCGAGCCGGAGCGGGAGTCAAAACCGTCGCAATGTCCTTCTCCTATGTGACCACATGCTGCGACGTCATGACACAGTACCCTCCTGAAATCGAAGTCCAGTGTGGCCGTATAAAAAGCTACTATAATAAATTAATAATGGTGCTCTGAGGCTTGTCACGTCATTTCTAGTTTTTTAGAACTCCAGGGTTTTCGTTTAATGCAAGACATTAAGAGTCGAAAGTATCATGTCAGTGCCGCATTAAGCAGGATAAGAAGCTCGAGCTGGACAAAGAACATAAACAGACGTACGCGTTCCCACGCGCTGTGTCTACGCTTCCATTGCTCTTTTTTGTTTTCTTTTTGTTGGAGCACTGGCTGTTGGAGCAAGCTGCCGTCGCCGCGGCAGCTTGCTCAGAACTGAAAGTTCAGAACGGCAGCTTGCTCAGAACAGAACAGAAAGTTCTCCGCCAGCATAGTATACCTATGTTTAGAAGTTTGTACGGCCGATAAAACTACTATGTTCACTTCGTATCGCTGTGCAATAATTTGCTATGACAATCAATGCTTGGCCTTTCGGGCGAAACTACCGCTCTTTTCGTCAAGAAGTTTTCCGCACACCGACGTTCTCCGGAACACACTACTGCTACTCTGGCTGACAAGATTATTGTGGAGATTCACGATATAGTAAAGCCAGTGCCACACAGTGAAGGCTGTGAAAACAGCGAAGCTGGTGTTCGTTTTTTCAAGTTTGAACTCGTGTCTAGCGCTATTTTCATGAGACTTTTGTCTCGCTGTCATTTTGCTAGAACCGAGCTTCGGTTGCGGATTGCCCACACCCTTCAGTTGCGTGAGGTTGTGGTCAAACCACAGTCTATCACACACCTTGCCGTTGTGGCCGCACTCACAGTCGAGGAATTCTCTCCTGAACCGTCCATCGGCCCCCTCCGCGGGAGGAATCTCTCTTCGTCGACGTCTCTGCTCGGCCACCTACTTTTGAAGTTAGGGGTTAGCTTGCCTCTGTTGGCGCTTGGCTTGGGTTGCCTTCTCTTCAATGGGGGGGGGGGGGGGGGGTTGGCTGGCCTCCACCGGCGCTTGGCTTGCGCTTCTCGCTCTCGAAGCTCATGATTTGCGCGATCACGACTCCGCGATCACCTGCTACTATACCCCTCTCCTCCCTCTCCAATGGCCTATCCCCCATAGTGCGTTTGTGCCATTAGAAAGTTTTAGTTCAGGGGACGCAAGCAGCTTGCGTACGCAAGAACTAAGGGCTACGGTACTGCACATGCGCAGAACGCTACGTCTACTTGCGTCCTTGGCTTGTTGGGGTGGCCGAAAACATCGCTGCCCCTAAGAGGTCTCGTTATCTACGTGATTGTCGCGGTGTACGAGAACTTACGAGAACCGAAACAAGCCGCCCAACCCGCTACACAGACGGAGAACATGGCTGCGACGGCGAGGATGTGTGCATGTGGGCATTTCACGGCTGACGTGGTAAAGAAGCTGGTGCCAGAGAACACCGGCACGCTGTCGCCGCAACGGCGGCAAGTCAAAGTTTGCAGGAGGCTCTAAATAAACAAAACACAAACCACAACGGATTATTCTCCACGAGACACCTAGCTACAGTTTACCAAACGTATATTTATATTGCTTCCGCTCGGCCTCAATCGTAACGTAGGCGCGTAGATAATCTTATAAATATTTTGCCTGGTGTCTATAGGCATCGTTTTTATATATATTAACTGCTTTTAATAAAATTACTTTAGTGTACTTTACTTCAAATGCTTCATTTCATACTTTAAAAAATGATAACGTAGCAACGAACACACGCTGATGGCGCTGCGAGCGCATGTGACCTCTGTGGGGCTTGCGTTTGGGGCCGCTAACGTATAACCTGTTTCGGCTTGCGTACCCGAACGCAAACGCACCCAAGCGCTAGGGGCCCCAACGCCTTGCGTCCCCTAAACTAAAGCTCTATTGTGCCGCTCTCCGTTTAGCGCACACCAGCCCCAAGCAACACGCTTATAGAGTCGGCGTGGGCTGTGTTTTGCCAAACAAGGGAACAGCACGTGTGCCTGTGACGGCTTGTGTTACGGGCGCTGGGACAGGTCTGTGCTCGAGGCCTAATTTTCTCAGAATACAAAGTAGTGCGAACGTGAAACGAATACAATAAGTACGAATACACATCTATGCCTGCAATTCATTAAAAATTGCTTGGTTACACTAGACCGGATCAGCATATAGCATGCTCCTCGTAAAAGCGCGTCATTAGGAGTGGCACGTTCCCCTTTACTGTCCTTGCAGTGCGCACATACTAGTTAGCTGGTTATGTAAGATGGTAGAGTGACCGTCCCGCAAAGGCCTTGGTCCCGGGTTTGAAAGTTTGAAAAACTTTTGCTCAACTGCAAAGATTTATTTCTAAAAACCCGTATGGGGTTCCTTTGTAGCTATGTGCTGCATTCGGGTGGATCACAATGCTCGCTTTCACGAACCTTTCTCCACCTTTCGGGATTCCACAGAAGTGATTGCCAAAGAATAGTGCCGATGATCTTAGGTTTTATGAGTACGATTTCTATTTTATTGTCATTAAGTATGATTAGACAAGTCGGTGCCAGTGCGACCGCTAACGTGTACGTGCAAATAATGTTCCTAGACCTGTGTCCGTGTAAACCAGAACTCGGCAAATGCATGTCACTGTGCGGACCACAACGCAAGTGCGCGAGTGATATCATAGTGGTAGCATGAATTAAAGGAACTCATGATCTAAGTGTAAGTGTTCCGTCAGTCCACCTACCTTGTAAGGAAATATCCTTCCAGTCTATGTATTCGTATGCTGCGCAGAAAGGCGGAGTTGTGCGTGCTTCGGTGGTTTGCTGTTTTCATTATTATTATTATTATTATTATTATTATTATTATTATTATTATTATTATTATTGCAATTCCCGCTTATGTGACCTAGATGGTTCTCGTAATAAATTTTGTTGCTCGTTAGTGCTTGCCGGTGTCTGTCCTGCTCATCCATGTTTTCTTTTAGTTGTTCTGCTCTATTCAGCATAAAATGCTGCGTGTTCACAGTTACGTCCTGAGGAAAAAGTTTCTGAAATTTCCTGGCACACTTGCCCATTGTAGCGTCTGAAACCCATATATGTGTCTACTTGTAGTGAACCTCCATGGCCGAAGTCCAAAGCAACGCGGTTTACAATTCAACCGGCAACGGCCCTTACGTTTGCGGCCAATGCGGGACGACCTTCAGCCGCCTGCATCACTTCCGTAGGCACCTAGCCATGCACCTGTACCAGGAAGCAATGGAGGAGGAACGCGCTGCAACATTCGAGAAGAATGCGGAACCACTGGACCACCAGCAACTCCAGGACAAAGGTAAAAAAAAAAAAATTTCGAACCTCCTGACAATGAACGGATATATATATATATATATATATATATGTATATAACATGGTTGTCACTAGCTTACGTACAGGCGATGTAGTGTAATGCCGTGTCGCATATGAACGAAGTTAGGATGTGTTTGAAGTTTGGATGTATAAACTGCTTCACTATAGATGGTGCTTTAGTTCTAGTAAGTGCGAGAAAGATGTCGGTTGTGGTGGGCGGCTGGTGCGACTGTCGAAATTAGAGTCGTGCGAATATTGGGGAACTTTCCAATACCGGATCCCATAGTCACTATTTGTAAATGCCAACAATTGATCGAATACTTTTCGAATATGTGCAAGCGTCCACTGCGGCCAATGAAACATAAATTTAAAGCAAATGTACGGTAAGATTTCACCCCTGCGGGCATAGTATACAATTAAAAACGAGAACTTGCGTGGTGGAGCGGGTTAGGTCGCCTAAATAACCATACTTTACAGGCTATCACGTGATCATTCGCATTCTTTGAACAGTTCTGTGGATGCGAAGAAACAAGTTGTTTGCACTTAATGCTCCGTTTGTGCTTTCATTAAACAACGCTTAATTAATGCATACTGTGTAATGACAGTAACTTGATAACTTTAAGAATACTAGTGTGAACATGGTTTTATAATATTTGTCATAACGGTTGTAAACGAAATATTTCAGTTTATTATAGAGACTCTCTAGAGACTTGCTGGATTTCGTTACTTACCATACCTATTCTTGCAGCAGATCTGGACGCTGGTCGGCGACGACTTGACGAAGCCGAGGAACGCCGGGAAACCTGCGGACAGCTCCCGGTGAAGAGACAGAAGGCAGACGGCGTACAAGGCACCAGTCGCCCATTGACACGTAGTTACAGAAGCATGACTTTAAGGAACCGAATAAAGAGAAAACACTGACTGTAATTGCACTGGTAGAAGTGTTCTTCAAGCCCTGCGATTTCATGTAAAAGGACCAATAAAGAAAAGAGCCAAATTGTACTGGTAGAGCGTTCAGGGTGTTCTTTCTGCCCGCTGATTTAATTTATTAGGGGATGAAGGATAATTCATACAGCGGAGCAACCGAAGGCCCAGCTTCCTCCTTTTTACGCTGGTCTGGGAAATTTTGCTGTCTTTGGGCGCTTTATTTGTTCTTGTTTTCTTGCGCGTCAGTGCAAGGCGTTAGCTGCGTTAGGAATAACTATAATCCAGTTGCTTATCGATAAACAACTATCTCCGAGCAGACACTCCCAAACGCATGAAGCAACAACGATCTACTACGGTATCGCCAAGGATGCATTCCCGCCAGTACGCTCTCTTGCATCACTCCTTGCTTTGGAACCTCCGCTCACTTTAACACTATACATTAAGCTATTCCAAACAAGAGCAATAGCGAGGCAATGCTCACTTTGCCACTTGCCAGCACTCGCACATAATTACAAGAGTTCTAGAATGGGAAATAGGAAGAAGAAGAAAGCGAGTCACTATAGCTCTACAGTCTGAAACGCACTTGTGTAGAAAAGCCGCCAGCGTCTGCAATTACTTCCTTGAGGTAGCAACTGCGGTAACTGAGGTAGTAATACTAAAAACAAGGTAAGTTCAAGATCACCCAGAAGTAGCGACGGATACCCGAGCAAGCCCGACGCAGACGGCAACCTCCGTAGCAGGGAAAGACAAATTAGACGAGCCTCCATGATCTTACAGAAACTGCCGAACGATGGAGAAAGGTAAGAAAGAAAGAATAAAGAAAAAATGACGACGTCTCTATACGGCAAACATTCATGACATTTTATGAGCGTGCCCTGATACTCAGGATGTTATGCACATGCCGAATGTTCCACAGCATTTTCATTGTTGGATGACAGACAACCAAATGTTGCCTCCGCCATGACGTCACCTAAATGAGCGAACATAATTCGTATATATACAACTTGTGCAGCAGTGTCCTTGCAGCTGCAGTCTTAGTGGAACGCTTTGTGATAGAACGTCACCAAACAGTTTTCAAGGCTGGTCATGTCTGAAACGAAGCCATGTGGTACAGGTAGACATGTCAATTTAATGTTAATCTCGGGAGGCGGCGAAGTCGCAAACGATATTTCATCTGATGATTCTGCCGAAAGGTCATCGGGCTGACAAAGTTTTAAATTAAGTTAAAGCGACGCTCTGCAGACTGAGCTACAAATGAGAACTTATGCGAGCAAATGTGTGAGAAAGTCAGCGCGCTGTCTTGTACTGCCATGCTATTCTTTCCGCGGTAGCTTAGTGGCTGCGGCCATGAGCAGGACAGCTCCAGAGCTCGATCCCTGCCGTGGCGGCCGCATGTCGATGGGGGAGAAATGCAAAAAAAAAAAAACAAAACAAAAAAACGTTCGTGCATTTATATTTGGAGGCTCAGCCGGTTTAAAACTTATCCAGATTCTCACTATAACGTGCCTCATCAGGATGTCCTGATTTCAGCACGTGAGCCCACAGATATGATTTAATTTTACTTAACGCCGCGTCTTGTTTTACTGAATGAGAAGTCGCAGTCCTGAACGCAAGATAAGAATTCCATCCTGCGCTGTCACACACCTGAAGAAACATGTTCATGGAGAGATAAATGCATCGTTATTGCGCAGTCGGCTGACCTAGTTAAAGAACGTTTACTGTTCTGTCTACTAAAACTGACAAGGATAATAAAAGAGTTGCGCGCCTTTTGTTCTCTAACATTTAATAAGATCTGAAATGACACTGGTAGATCTCTTCGACGTCGACAAAATTTTAAAATTGATTATTTTTATGACCACGTTGATAAAGACAGCAAAACAACAGCCGAAACTCACACCCCACAAAATTACATTCACACGAAACAACTCTTCAAGAATTCGTAAAAAACACGTTGATATACTTGTCACACATTGAACTGGTCATTGGTTTCTCGCCGGGGGGTTTACATTAGGCTGGCTGATATCATTCGCTTCGAAGATAATCGCCGAGTTTACTCAGAGCGCCGCGCTCCAGCCCCGAGGGCTCGGAGGCGCTCGCACCTTCAACCTCGGAGTGTGGCCGATATACGACAGAATTCTGATCGCATGTCTCTTCCGGTTCCTCTGCGAGCAGCCGATCATTTGGCTGGAGCGGACTGGAGAAAGCTCGGCAACCTCCACAGGTCTCTGCAATGCTGCCAACCGAGTTGGCGCACGGCAGGGACCAGTGGAATGTGGGCTGGCTATGTCATCCCGCTCAGCGCAGCGGGACGTTCACACCGCGCGCGAGTGTCGACAAGTTACGCAGGTTTCGTAAGAAGGTCCTCCAATGGCACACTGCACGTACCAAATGATATCCTCTACACCGTAACGTCCTTCACGCATATTATTTGCGAGGACGCGGTTGGATTATGTTTGGTACCAACAACCGTAGGTCCGTTCACCGCTTTCTTGAGAAAAACCACCTCGCGATAAATGGCATCGCTCGGCGTCTGAGCCAACCTCGTCCGCCGCCGGTTTTATTTTGGTCTCGCGTGTGGCCAGTCGCGCCAGGCGACTGACAGTTTAGACTAAAAGCGACATCACTGGCTTCCCGACCAGAACCTTCAAAGCTCAGCGCCCGACACGGTGCATCAAAAAGGGGGAAAGAAGTAACGCTGTCGGGATGCTGTGTCATGCCGAACAAGGCGGCTGGTTTCCGCGTCGCTTCCTTATCTACGCGAACGTCTAAACTGGGAACGAGAGTAGCGGCGCCGGTAAAAGGTCAGCGATAGTCGCGTGACCCAGTGGATCTGTGCATTTACATGGTAGAAGCCGATGCCCGAGTTGATCCGAGTAATTCCACGGGTGCGAAGGAAGAAAGAACGTCAATATGGCGGTTCCCGGTCTCCGCAAGGAACATAAAGCCTCCGACGAAGTTGTAAGTGAAGCTTCGTCCCTTTTTCAGCGTAAAAAGTTCTCGGGGTGGCTTCAAGGTGAACCCGCAACTAAAGTTGGTTCCACTAGAAGAAGAGTGCGAGAAGGCTAGCAGCTTGCAACTAGGTTAGGGCTCGGAATGCAGAAATGTTCGTTTATGAAGAATAATGGTGCCTTAAGGAATTTCGAAATGTATGCGGAGTCTTCTACTATAGTGTATCTAGTATCAAATAGCTGTTTATAAAGGTAATTGATTTCTCTGTCGTTCCCTGCGCGTTGCATTGAGACGTTATAGCAATCAGCCGCCGAGTCGACAAAATTTATATAGGAGCAACCACCCGGTGCAGGCAAGCATCGCACAGTACGCATGCATACTAACAAATACAACGTGGCTGACGCTTTGATAAGTTTCCAAACATCCGTGTTGCGGTCCTGCATAGACCCCTGGCGTACTGCTACGTAACCTGTTAACATCGACGTTGCAAATGCAGCTCGTTTGCGTCATGTCTGCCCTTGCGGCGGATAGATCAACCGCGCATGGCGAAAACTCAATCAAGTCGAATTTTGCTTCTTACGTGCTCATTGGGAAAACTATGCAAATATGTATGTATTGTGGCGTGTTAATCTCATCGGGCGAACCCTTTCATAACTACATGTGTCATAACCAATGCAAAGCATTCATAACCGAAGCTGTCAGCGTATGCCGAAACGCGCGCGGCGTGCTTTCTGCCCCCTAGACGCTTCCTCGTGTATCGAAAGATCACGTGACCGTATCGTCGTGACTGAGGCCGAGAGAGGTCTATTCTCGGAGCTCACTCAGTTTAAGCGAAAGCCTTTCTAGGCTCATGGAGAAGTTTATTAGCAGACCTGACCGCCGGGGTTCCGCCGAAGCGTCATCGCGCCATGTGAAGACAGATTAAACACAGAATAAAGAATGAAAAATTATTGATAGTGGCAGTTAGTGAATGATAACGTTACAATAGATTTTGGTAAAGGGTAATAATGACCAGTAATTACTACTTATGACTACTAATGACTCCGAAATCAATGTCTAACGACGGCTTGTAATGACAACAATTGATTAAAAATTATTAGAAATGCCTAGTAATCAGTAATAATGACTTGTAATGACTACCAATGACAACGAAATGACCAATATGTCTAACGACGGCTGACTAAGAATGCTTACTAGTGAGCAGTAATGACTATTAATGACTGAAATGACCTGTAATGCCTATGAAACGGCCAATATGTCAAACGACGAATTGAAACGACAATTGATTAGAAAAGACTAAAATGCTTACTAATGAGCAGTAATGACTAATAATGTCTGAAATGACTTGTAATGACTACTGATGACTATGATATGACGAAAATGTCTGACGCCTTCTAATGACCACAATTGATTACAAATGCCTAAATATGCTTAGTAGGGAACAGTAATGACAAATAATGACTGAAATGACTTGTAATTACTAGTAATGACTACGAAATGACCAATATGTCTAACGACAACTTGTAATGACTAAAATTCATTAGAAATGACTAAAATGCTTAGTAATGACCCGTAATTACTAATGACTGAAATGACTTGTAATGACTAGTGATGACTACAAAATGACGAATATGTCTACCGACGAATTGTAACGACTATAATTGATTAGAAATGACTAAAATGCTTAGTACTGACCGTTAATTACTAATAACGACTGAAAGGAGTTCTAATCACCGCTAATGACTAGATATGACCAATATGTCTAACGACAACTTGTAACAACTACAAATAATTAGTAAAGACTAAATATGCTTAGTAATGACCAGTATTGACTAATAATGACTGAAATGACTTGTATTGACTACTAATGACTATGATAATACCAACATGTCTATTGACGGCTTGTAATGACCACAGTTGATTGCAAATGTCTAAAAATGCTTAGGAGTTACCAGTAATTACTAATAATGACTTGAGTACTTTGACATGACTACTAATGGCTGCAAAATGACCAATATGTCTTACGTCAACTTGTAACGGCTACAATGAATTAGAAACGACTAAATATGCTTAGTAATGACCAGTACTAACTAATGACTGAAATTACTTGTATTGACTACTAATGACTACGATATGAACAACATGTCTATCGACGGCTTGTAATGACCACAATTGATTACAAATGACTAAATGTGCTTAGGAGTGAGCAGTAATGAGTAATAATTACTGAAATGACTTGTGATGACTACGAAATGACCAGTATGTCTAACGACAACTTGTAACGACTACAATTAATTAGAAATGACTAAAGATGCTTAGTAATGACCAGTAATTACTAATAATGACTGAAATGACTAGTAACGACTACGACATGATTATTATGTCTAACGACAACTTGCAATGATTACATTTCATTATGAATGGCTAGAATACTTAGTAATGACCAATAATTACTAATAATGACTGAAATGACTTGTAATGACTACTAATTACCATATGACCAACATGTCTAATGATGGCTTGTAATGACCACAACTGATTATAAATGGCTAAACATGCTTAGCAGCGAGCAGTAATGAGTAAAGGAAAGAAGAGTAAGAGAAGAGGCAAAGAGAAAAAGGCAAATGATAAGGGGAGGAAGAGTAGGCTTTCTCCGTTCACTTCTTAAGAGAGTTCTTAAGAGACCCTGTAATTTTCTGCTTGCTGCCTATTCAGTCAGTCGGTATTCGTGCAGCGTCCATCGATCTCTCGCGGAATGTTTGAGGGCACTAATGTCGCTGCGCGAGAACGCGTAATCACGTGGTAATGATCTTCAAAACTTGCGCAATTTTGCGACAGCCCGGAGGAAAAAAAAGAAATAACCACAGCCGCTGTCACGATGGAAAGAAGTTATTTGAATGTTTCTCAATAGTACTCTACGACATCTAGCGTGAAGATTTTCCCCTTTAGACAATACTTAAAGAATTGCTTAACTAATTATTCGTAAATAATTACCTAAGACCATTAAGATGCAGCTCAAGTTGCCAATGAGGACAGCGAGCATTGCTTGCATCCGCAGATTCTGACTGTCCGGGGGCCGGCAGGTTTTGTTGAAACACTGCAGTGACACGCCGACCCCAGCTCAGCGCTTATGCGGCTGCTGTGGAGATAGCTGCCGCCGATTTCGACACATGCGGATTGCTGTCTTATTTGCTCAACCTTTTGGCAAAAATACAATTTCTTATGCTGTATGCATCAAGTAAATCATGGTGTCGGCAGCTACGTAATCTGTGCCTATTGAATTTTACCATGGTACGGTCATTTGGCGAGTTTCTATGTAAACAAAATCGGTGCTGCTATTGCGAAGAGTTTTCCTACTTGGATCACAGCGTGCAGAACTGCCAAATGACGCGAAAGTTGCACGTATTATAGGTGTTGGCCTAGATGTAAACACTTCACTTGAATTTTGTGTCCATAACTTGTGGAGAATGGAAGACACTGCTCTGTTTCTTTTGGGGGGGGGGGCACTTTGAATTTTTCTATTTCTTTTTTTCCTTGCATAGGAATTGCGATTCGGTTGATGCTGCGCATATCAACCGAATCGCGCATGGTTGAAAAGTAATGCCGTAAACTTGGCAGTGCAGCTCTGCATGCCACGCGACCTTCAAATGTACCTTTTCCTTTCATCTCGGTTCATTGGCTACTCCAGCAGAAGGCGTGTAACGTCTGACCGAGTTTTGTTATCCTTGCATCAGAAAACGAAGCAGATGGGCAAGACGGGGGAAGGCAAGGCAGCTTCTACGTCTTGTCGAGTCTTACTTCCCCTGTCCTGCTGTATTGCGAACGTAGAACAAGAAGCAACTCATAGTAACACGGCAACTTTCCCAGCTCAATAATCGGCTGTCCTACCTCTAAAAGCCGAGGATAAGAGGAGGGTGCGGTTGGTTCACTGCAGCTTCATAGAATAAGAATTCAGCACTGATTGTTATTTAGCACTGTCAATGTGTGTGTGCGTTCAATTTTCGCTCGCAAGGAAAGCAAAATAATGATTTAAACGCAGGAATTTGAATGTCAGGCGGCATAGCAATATCTCTCAAGTTAGGGCGAGAATATTTTACAAAGCGTGGATGAGGGTGTATGTGTGCACGTGGCTTGTGTGCTCAGGGTGAGGGTGGAAAACAAACTACTGAGGTCATCTGTCCACCGCTACTGGTGCCAAGGTCATCGTAGGTTCGGTTCTATGCCGCAGCCAGCGCATGTATATGAAGGTGCAGGGCCAAAAGCCTCTGACGCAATGCCAAGATATAATTTAACAAACTTCAAATTGTCAAAAACCCAACCGGCATTCTGGACATCCTTTCCTTTTTTCGCCGGCCTTCTTTGGGTTGTGTAACCATGTCAATCATTCCAGAAGGAAACCTTCCAAGGCTGCTTTCGTATCGAGTTTCTTCAACAGAACTAAGGTAAATATTTCAGTATAAGCTTTCCTGAGCTATAGTCAGATGAAATAAACAGCACAGCTCCATTTGTCGCGAGTATAACTTCTGAAAGAAAAACATAAATAACAAGAGTATACTTGAGACACTCTACAAGTCTTAAACACTTAAATGCTTTACAGGCGAAGAACTATTTCGAATGTTGTTTTACTGTCTTTATCAAGGTGGTCCTAAATATAATCACTTTTAAAATTTTCATCGATGTTGAAGGGGTCTAGCAGTCTGATTTCAGATGTTATTAAATGAAAGAGAATAAATGGCGCGCAGCTTTTTTTTTAGTATCTAATTCATTTTTAGTAGATGGAATAGTAGACGTTTTTACTTTAACCAGGTCAGCCGTGTGCGCAATAAAAATGTAATTATCTGTGCATCAACTTTAAATTTGTTCAGGCGTGTGACAGCGCTGGATGAAATTGTCAACCTTGAGTTCAGGGCTGCGATTTCTCATTCAGTAATATAAGACGCGCCATTAATCAAAATTATTTACAATCGGGGGGTTCACGCGCCGAAATCAGGATATCATGACGTTGTAGTGAGTATCCGGGTAAATTTTGTATCAGTTGTGCTTAAATATATAGATCCACGAACGCTTTTTTGCATTTTGTCCCCATCGAAATGCAGCCGCCACGGCCGGGATCGAGCTATCGAGCTCGGCTGCTCGTGGTCGTAGGCACTTAGTTAACGCGGCAGGAATGGCAGGGCAGATGAAAACAGCACGTTAACTTTCTGCCACATTTTACTCGCATAAGTTCTCACTTGCAGCTTAGTCAGGAGAGCATTGCTCTAATTTAATTTAAAGGTTTGTCAGCACGATGATCTTCTGTTCGATACGTCACTTTAAACATCTGTAACGGCTTTGTCGCCTTCCCAGATTGACTTTCCATTGACTTGTTTACTTGTACCACATGACATCGTTTCAGACATGGCGTCGTTTTCCAGCTGTGATCCCTGCATACTTACCTGGTGCTGGGTTTGCGGTGATCACGGAGGCCCCGTGCGGAGTCCACTCCATTGCACTGCGGTTGGCTGAAGCACGCCACTTCCCCAAGTCGGGGTAGCTGGAGCATGAAATTTTTGGTAGTGGGGCTAGGCGTGCGCGCCAGCCCCCATTATGAAAATCAAAGAGAAGACATGTAGAGTTACGCACGCGTCTGTTCTAAGAACTAGGGTAGTAACAAAAAAAAAGAAAAGCCAGTTCCACGCAGTGAAGGCTTTCAAAGCAGCGAAGCTGATGGTCGTTTTCTCAAGTTTGAACTCGTTTTTAGCGCGATTTTCAGGAATCTTTCGTCTCGTTGCCATCGCTT
This sequence comes from Dermacentor variabilis, assembly GCF_050947875.1. Taxonomy (NCBI): domain Eukaryota; kingdom Metazoa; phylum Arthropoda; class Arachnida; order Ixodida; family Ixodidae; genus Dermacentor; species Dermacentor variabilis. Next base: position 60,411,162 of record NC_134577.1, on the reverse strand, counting down.
TGCTGGATTCCAGCTTCGGTTCCGGATTGCGCACATTGTTCAGTTGAGTGAGGTCGTGATCAAACCACAGTATATCGCACACCTTGTAGCTGTGGCCGCCCTCACGGTCGAGGAATTCTCTCTTGAGCCATCCGTCGGCACCCTCCGTGAGAGGAATCTCTCTGCGCCGACATCTTTGCTCGGCCTCCTACTCTCGAAGTTGGAGGGTTAGCTTGCCTCTGCTGGTGCTTGGCTCGGGTTGCCTTCTCCTGAAAGTGGGTGTTGGCTTGCCGCACCAGCGCTTGGCTTGCGTTTCTCGCTCTGGATGCTCAGGGTTCGCGCGACGTCGGCGCTGCCAGTCTCGTGCGAGCTCCGGCATTTATTGTGCACTTCATCATCATCATCATCTGTACATTATCATCATCACGTATGTGCCCTTCATCTTCATCGCGCGTGTGGGCGCATTGTCAGTGTGGACTAAGCCGAGGGTCCTTTGCCGTGTATTTCGGACTCTATAAAGGTGACGGTAACGAAGAACGCCAGAAGTGAAAGAAGAGGAAGATAATGGTAAGTAGAAGGACAGAGCAGTAGTAGGCCAGGAGCTCCGAAGCCCCCCCCCCCCTCCCATGTGACACTGGACAACGGACGGTGAAGGGTCGACTTAGAACAGCTCCGCGGTTAAAAAAAATCACTGGGGATTTAGCGGTCAAGGCAACGTAGTCCCAGGGTTCGTTAGCTATGGTAGACCGACTAAAGGCGCACAACATGGACTAATTAGGGGCTTGAGCGGCACCACTGTGACTGCGTGCCGCCCGGCATTACCTCATAGTCGCGTGCGCACATTTATCTAAAATAGCGTAGCTTTTAACTCAGTAGCTTATCGGGGTGCGAAACAAAACACCGTCGCCGGGATGGTATATCGCAAAGCGTCGTCGAAGATTGTAGCGTCGGTTGTCTGCCGTTGGCTTGTGCTTGATGTGTAGGTATGCGAGTTGTGATTCTGCGGCACGCTGCAGAAAGATGGCGCCGTTGAGATGCTCCTCGGCGGTGACATGCTGTAGCATGTTGAATTGTTGCATGTTGATGCTGAATTGTTTCTCGGACTGTGGTCCGCTTACAACTACTTGACTTGGGCGATATGGTTCACCCTAAGTGGATCGCTCGTCCTGTTTTGTGTGTTTTCAATTCTCTTCATCTTCTTCGCGCTGCTTCAAGTTCTACTCGCGAAGGTTACGTACGGGAAGGGTGGCATCCCACTTCTTGTGTTCGACGTCCGTGCACATTCCAGTCGCCGTTATCAGGTTACCTCCAGCTGCCCGGATCGAGAAGCACGTCGAGGTTGGTGGTTCGCGGTCTTGCGCTAACGTTATCTCGCGACGTCGGATCATGGCTAGTAAGTCGCGTCGTCGCGTCTTCTTCAGGCGGCGAGTCCTTTCCGGCTGAGTTTCGTCGAAATGGCAGTGTGCCGTTGCTTCATCGTGGAGGTTGATCTTGCGTCGGCGGTGGAGGATCTTCGGTATTTCAATGAACAGCAGCCGCACCTCCATCGGTTGCTGCTTTTAGTTTAGTGCAAATTGGCTCGGAGACCGTCCGCGGATTGGACCCGTGTAATGTAGCACTGCAGTAACAGGTTGTGCATTGGTGACGGCGATAGGGAAGTTCGTCGGGGTCTCCCCTGAGTTGCAGCCAAATAGACAGATGACATGTACTCAATCGCCTTGCCGTGGGCGCAGAGATTGACGGCAAAACCTGGTAGTCCTTCTGAACAGTATGGACATCGGCAATAGACGTGGCCGGCTTCTCCGCACTGGTAGCAGAGCGGGCGGTGTTTGGGCGCACGCCATACGTCTGTCTTTCTCGGGGCGTTGCGTGGGATGATGAGCGGGTGCGTTGGCGGCGGCAGCTAGTGGCAGAATTGCCCAGTTACTGTGCTTTGGTGTGGGTGAGGAGGGAGACGCGGACGACGATGACGAATGTCATCCCCTCCGGTATAAGCAGCGGCGAATAAGATTCAAATGACTGCTGGATCTCCTCTCTGACGATGTCAGCGATTAACGTTACTCGAGGCTGCGTCGAAGAGATTATGTTCCGCAGTTCTACGCGTACAACGGCTCCGATGGTCTTTCGGAGATTGTCGGAGCCTAGTCAAAGGTTTTCTCACTTTTGTGAAAGCACTAGGCGGCTATGTTGCCGAATTTGCATTTCCAGCATCTTTTCGATGCCCTTGCCTTCCATCAGAAATTTCGCACGGCATTGGCCGGCTTACGGATTAAATCCATCGTAAAGCTCTTGCTTCAAACCGCGCCTGAGGAAACACGTTTTCTTCTCAGGCATGTTATAGTCGACCTAGCTGAAGAGACGGTTAGTCTCTTCCGTAAAGACCACGGTATTCACATTCGGTAGCTGCCCACCTGTTTCGAGCAGAACTTCGACTCACTTTAGGCGCACGACGAATATTTGTAGGAAGACGCTGCTAAACCGCTTCGACGATATTAGGCTGGACTCTCGGTTCCCGAACCACGTCCTGGCGATGTCTTCCAATGAAATAGTCGTGCCGCAGCTTATCGTCATAGTTTCAATTGTTAACGTGGCGCCTCTAGCGCAGGTTTACAGCCACGTTTCCGGATCTTCAAACGATGATCCGTGGAAGATCGGTGGCTCCCTTGGTTCTAACGCGAAAGCGTCAAGGAGCCGTGTCGCAGAAAATCCGGCATTCCGCGTCGGCGTCCAACGTCCGACGCCGACGCAGGCTCTTCATGTGACGCAAGGAATTCACTGAAGTAATTGAATTTCGCAAGCTTAAATACGTGGAAAAATCGTGAACGACGACTTACAACCTACAAGTACGCTAGCTGTCGGATTGTAATTCGAATACACGAGACAACAATTTTGTTACGCGAAAACACAAACCCATTTTCGAGCGTTTCTACAATGCACAGACAGGAGACGGCATCCACTATTTGCGCACACCGGCGCGTAAATATCTCAGAGTCCACAGAGCAGCGCGCCCGCTTCTTTGAAAGGCTTCCAGATGGTGCTCGCCTCCGCCGCATCGCAGCCCCTACAAGAGGCAGCATTTGACCAGAAAGTCCGCCTTCGTGCATAGCGTTCACCAGAGCGTTTCCCGGCAAACGTTACGGTTACATAAGCTGCAGTTGCCGGGAAGCGTGAGAAGTAGTCAAGACCTTTGAATGCTATCAGTTCCCCTCCTAAAGCGAAGCTTCATCGTCCTTCAATTTTTGGCGGAACAATCGTTGCCGGCAACATCGCGGCCTTCCATGGAACTGCTCACTGGGCCATGATCTTCCCAGTCTTCTCGAGCACACGTCCGTACTCCTTCGGTAGTCGTAGGTTTCGGCTAGCTCGCTGGCCTATGGCGACGTTTACAGTCTTCACGGCTTGAAGGGTGTATGAGGTAACAGCGAAGCACCTCTACGAGATGTCGCGTTGTAGGGACGGTAAATAACACAATAAGAAGAGCGGTGTGCGACGAAACACTTTATTGAACAAAGCGCGGTTCGGAGAAGAAGTTTCAAAAAGGTAGTTTGGAGCACATGAGTCGATCGTCCAGGAAGTGAGTTGCGGCTAACGAGCGTTTCGCATATTCCTAGACGATTCATGGAAGATTTAAGCGTAATCGTTGGTGCTTTCATGCCTTCCAGAATGCACAACTGTATTCGCGTTACGCGTGTAATTTGTTTACACAAGGTTCGGCTACAACGTAAAAAAAAAAATAGAATCAACGAGACTGACAGAATGTTCTGATGCACGTTCTCGCGTCATGCGCTGAGCGGTAACTTAACATTTGTTAGATGGGGAACCGCATTCACAGGAAGATAATATACAAGTATGCGTGTGAAGATGCCTAAAAACTGCATCTCAGTTTTTCTGTCATTGCTCACACAGATGCGTTTGTCACATCAGGATAAAAAGGTTCTACAGCTGTAACTAGAGAACAGCGCGAGTCACAACAGATGGCGTCCAAGTGGATAAAAGACTGCGCTTTAAAACTTTACACAATAAAACAACAATTTTCGTAATGGGAAGACGTATGATACAGTGAAGCTCCAAATCATTTAAATACAATGGAGTCTCACTACGGCCATCAGCTTAGTTTAATGTATACAACAATGATTTTCCGTATGAATACACAAGCCAAAGAGAGAACCTAAACAGTCAATGCATTCAACTATGTAGAAATAAGTTTTCCTGAGCGTACAGTGGCGTCTACATGTTGTCGTAAAAGCTATCTCTAGAAGGCAAGAGGGCGTAAGGACGTTTATAATGATAGAGATTACTTGTGAGTTGCCAAGAAAATTCCTCCTTTCTCAAATGCTTATCAACGAGAGATGTTCCCTTCTATCCACAATGCAAGATCATTAAGCATAGGATCCATTAGAGCTTGTTTACATGCTCACTGTCAAAAAGCCTGCAAAAAGAAAAAAAATTCTCTAACGAAACGGCGAGTCAACGATCTTGTGCGGGCCTTTCGACCTTCCACTTGCACGAAACACAAACTTCCAGCCCATGAGGGTTTTTCTCGAAACAAGCTTGCTACAGCCGCGTTCGCAAACAACACACGCAGTTATGCAAACAGTAAGCGCTCGCCAGGATCTGCAGTGTGCTCCGACATTGAAGCACCCCGAATACTTCTGGCGACGAAGTGTTCTCGTAATTTCGAGAAACCAGGTGGCCATCGTTCCCATCGTGCACTTTACTCAGTCATTTTAAACGTCGGAAGAAGCCGGTCTCTGCGCACGATGCGTTTAGTTAGTTGCTCAAGTTGTCAGCGTGGTTTCTCTACCGGGATTCACTCTTAGTTAACTTGTTCACTAGTCAGAATATTACGGCTGCACATCCCTATGCGTAACGAGGTGTGTAAGCAGTTGAACTTCGTCTCCAAATGAATTTCCATATAAGTAGCACTTATCTTTCTTACACAGACGTCCATCCATGGTTTCTTTCTCTGCGAAACGCAATCCACACTGCATATACTCACACGGCGTTCTGTCCCCGTCCAGACGTCGGAGGTGACAACCCAGACCCGAGTTTTTCCTAAAGGTGCGATTACATATTTCGCAAGGGAATGCTGTGTCACTACCGTGCGAGTTGAGCTGCCTCTTGTGTTCATATTTGGTAAAAATGTTTTAGTACATTTTCCGCAGTCATGAGGTTTCTCGTCTGTGCGAGTGCTCTGATGTCGAGAGAATGTCGCCTGGTGAAGGATTGATTTACCACAAGTTTCGCAAATAGGGTTTCTCGCCAGTATGCGTGCGTTTATGGCTGTTTCGGTTAAGAGAGAGCCGAAACGATTTTTCACACATTTCGCATTTGTAGGGTTTCTCGAATGTATGCGTGCGCTCATGGTAAGATAGGTGACTAGGCTTCCTGAACGATTTATCATAATTGCGGCATTTGTAGGGTCTCCCGTGTGTATGTGTGAGTTTATGGTAAGCTATATGATTCTGGCGGAACGATTTTTTACATATTTCGCATTTGTAAGGCTTCTCGCCTGTGTGCGTACGGAAATGTAGAGCTAGATCGCCAGCTTTGCGGAACAATTTGCCACAAGTTGCGCATTTGTGGTTTTTGCTTGTTGTACTCTGGTAGTGCTTAAAGAACTTCGAATTCTTCACCGACGTTAGATCACATGCTTTGCAAGTGTGGGCTCTATTGACCGTGTGTTCCTTCGCGTGCCCGTGTAAGGCATACTGCCTGCTGTAAACATCGCCAGAGACAATGCAGAATCCTTGTTCTTCCCTTCCTCCTCTTCCAGTGGCATTCCTGCAAGTAGACGGTCAATGGGGCTCAATATGGGCGACTCTCTTTACGGGATGACAAAACACATTTTTGCCAATTGAGAGTTCGGCAGACTAAATCGCGCGTTTATAGTAAGGCGATTTGGTATTTGTGTGAGCTGTATAACTTGTTCGGGTTGTCTGTTTTCTTGTATGAGTGTTTGCATCTGTGTGCGCATAGGCTCGAGCTCCTGTTCAAATTTCATAGTTGTGGCGTCTGTGCTTTTTTATACGAGGCGGAAGCTACTGCTGTCCAGGTTACTTCGTTTACTTTGGTGGTAGTCCTCTTGAGTGAGGCTTCCTTGTTCTTTCGTTGGTGCTGCTGGGGCCCTTTGTCTTTGAGTGCCGCGGTAGTTGGTGCTGCCTGCTGAGCTTGCTTAGGCGTCCACCGAGATTGCCGTCTGGACGACCGAAAGTGAGGCCGGGCGTGAGAAGGTGAGCGTGATCTGGACCTCGGGTTGGACGCGGACTGGGATCGGTAGACGTTCGAAGACTCCGCGTAGTCGAAGTCTTCCTGCTGAGCTGAACCACCACGGGAAAGGTCAGCCGCCTCGGTCGACTGAGTGACCGGTTGGGGCTGCTGTGGGGTTTTGAGTGTGGTGGTGGCGGCAGGTTTCCCTCTGCCAGAAATACGCTCGGCTTGTTGCACACGGTTACAGCCGTAAGATGGGCTCCTCTGCAAAGAGCGCAATTCGGAACACAGGTATGTCCGGCGTCTGGGTTAAGGTGGGCGCAGATGACGATGATGATGAAAAACTTTATTTATCCCTCTTTAAAGGGAAGGGGGCAATGGAATAGAGGGTGGGATGGGCGCAGATGATATACGCACAAACCATTGGGTTGGGGCAGGCGTCTGGTCGGTGTCCAGTGGTTCTACAAAAGTAGCAGAATTGCCTTGCCGACTGGTTGTCTCGGCAAGGCATCTCCCCTTCGTAGAAGGGAACAACACAGTAAGAAGAACCGTGAGACAGGAAACTATCACTTTATTGGGCGAACGTGAACCCTCAAAACAAGTAGCACTAGGACAGAAAGATAGTCCCGAGCACATGCTCATCCAATCATCCAAGAATTGATTTATTGCTAGCGAGCGTCGCATATCAGTACATGATTCATCGAAGATTCCAGCGTAACCGTTGGGGCTTGCATGCCTTCCAAAATGCAGAACTGTATACGCGTTGCGCGTGCAATTTGATTACAGAAGGTTCGACTACAACGTAGAAAAGGTGTATAATCGACGAAAAACATCGAGAATGTTGTGATAATGCAGTCGCGTCATGCACTGAGTGGTAACAACCTTTGTTACCTGCGAAACGCATTCACAAGAAGAATATATACAAGTATGCGTGTCAATATGCCTAAAAACTGCATCTCACATTTTCTGTCATTGCTCGTACAGATGCGTTTGTCACATGAGGCTAAAAAGATTCTACAGCTGTAATTAGAGAACAGTGTGAGTCTTGACAGACGGCTTCCAAATGGATAAAAGACTGGCTTTTGAAGCTTTAAGCCACCACAATAAAAGAGCTAAAATTTTCGTAGTTGGAAAACACACGACATAGTGAAGCTCCAAATTATTGTGATCTAATGCAGTCTCAATACTGTCATCAGCTTAGCTCATAGTATACAACAAAGATTTTTGGTATGAATACAGGAACCAAAGGGAACGAAAACAGCGAATGCATTCAACAAATTTTAAACGAAATGTTTCTCATGTGTAGAATGTGTCTATATATAGTCATAAAACTTGTCTCCGGCAGGCAACATGGCGCAAGGACCCTAAATAATGACAGATTACTTTTTAGTTGAGAAGAAAAGAGTACCTCATTTTTTAAATGCTTTCCAATAAGAGGTGTTCCCTTCTATCGACATAGGAATATCATAAAGCACAGGGATCTTTAGAGCCGGTCCACTACTACGCTGTCAGAACACCTGCAAAGAAACTGACAGAACAGGGAGTCAAGGATATTGTGAAGGCATTTCAACCTTCTAATTACATAAAACACAAACTTGCAGCCCATAAGGATTTGTCTTGAAATGAATTTGCTAATGCTGCGTTCGTGAACAACAAATGCAGTTACGCAAACAGTAAGCGCTGGCTAGGATCTGCCGTATACTTCGACATTGAAGCACCCCAAATACTTCTGGCGCCGACGTCTTTTCTCATAATTTGGAGAAACCAGATGGCATCGTTCACATCGCTCATTTTACTAGGCCGCTTTAAACGTCAAAACGAGCCGGCTTCTGCACACGATGCGTATAGTTAGGTCCTGGATCCTCTCAAAGAATATCAGCGTTGCTTCCCCGCACTGCTTCATTTTCACGTTGGTATGCAAAAGCCGCGGGCGATTTGGTTAACTTGCCCACTAGTCAGACTATTATGTCTGCACAACCCTATGCGTAACGAAGTGCGTATTAAGTTGATCGTAGTCTCCGAATGCATCTCCACACAATTGGCAGGTAATATTCTGGTGCAGGTGTCCATCAAAGGTTTTCCCTGCGAAAGCAAGTCCGCTCTGCGTACACAAATGCGGGGTTTCATCCATGTGGCTTCGACGGTGACGACCGAGACCTGAGTTGTTCTTGAAGGAGCTATTACATATTTCGCAAACGAAAGCTCTGTCCCCACAACACAAGCTGTGATGACGTTTGAGGATTTTTTTGGTTTTGAATGGTTTAGTACACTTCTGACAAACATGGCGTTTCTCGTCTGTGTGAGTGTAGTTGTGTGTACGGAGATACCACGAGTGCGCGAATGATTTACCACATGTTTTGCAAGTGTACGGTCTCTCGCCTGTATGTGTGCGTTTGTGCATATATCGGTGGCTAGATTGCCGAAACGATTTTTCACATATTTCGCATTTGTAGGGTTTCTCGTTTGTGTGCGTGCGGTAATGTGCGGCAAGATAAGCAGCCCGGTGGAACACTTTGCCGCAGGTTGCGCATGTGTGGTTTTTGCCTGTTGTATTCCGGGAGTGTTTCACTGAATTGCTTTGCTTTGCTTTGCTTTCACTTGCTTTGCAAGTGTAGGCTGTATCGCCCGTGTGTTCCTTGGTGTGCCCGTGTAAGGCATCCTGTCCGCTGGAAACATTGGAGTATGCACCGGACAACTCTTGCTGTTCCCTCCCTCCTGTTCCAGCAGCATTCCTGCAAGTAAACGTACAATGGGGCTCAAAATTGGCGACTTTTGTTACGTGATGATAAAAACACATTTGCCAATTGAGAGTTGGACAAATATAAATCGCGCGTTCATAATAAGGCGATTTGCACAATCGGAGCTGGAACCTGCTACACTTATATTTAACACTCGATTTGGCTTCTAGATTGGCAGAAATTGAACACTGGAGCTTTTGTTGTGTCTATTTCGTTAAACTTTTGAAAACACAAACAATGGTCTGTGGAGTGGATAATAAAAAGTGTTATATATATTACATTATGTAAAGCCTAAATGTAACCTTCGCAGACGAGTAGAACTATCTGAAAACGAAGGTTATGTAAGCTCTAAAGATTAAAAATAGTCGTACTTCTTGGACAAGCTAAGGAGGAGCATTCAGGCAAAGGTCCACAAATGTGCCCTCGGAAGTGCGAGGTTCGGCACTGAAACAGACCGTATTGCCTGAGCTAAAACACGTTTGTTTTTTTACACAAGCCCTTGTAGATAAGGAGGGGTAACTTAATTGCAAATGCTTAAAAGGCGTACTGTAGTACTGGCGTTATCTCTTACAAATACGGGGGGGGGGGGGAGGGAGCTGCTCCTCGTCGGACATATGTCAATACACAAATATCACATACATATCGAATAATATGAAGAGTGCCAGAGTTTTCAAGCGCAGTGTATAAAATCTGCTGCGGAAGGGTTCCTTTTTTTGAAGATCCTATTCTGCAAATATACAGTACAACGCTCATTGCAATGTTCGTCAATGTAACATAAAAAAAAACCCTCTATTTCCTTCTATTCATTTCTTGGCCATGAGATTTCTTGTGCGTTAATTTCATGAAGTTTGCATACGTGGAGTTGGCATTGTTGGCGCGTGATCATTCCTACCCTTTAAGGAAGAAATGTAAGAAAAAAATACGAACTGAATACGACACATGCACAAGTGCCTCGTGTATGCGTTCTCTCCTGTCTGCTGTTTTTTGAAGTTACTACCCTGTTTGTACTGGATGAAAATTGTTTGCTATATTGCTGTTAATATGCTATTTATCGTTTACCTATATTTATTCTAAATAGATTGAATTATGGGGTTTTACGTGCCAAAACCACTTTCTGATTATGAGGCACGCCGTAGTGGAGAACTCCCGAAATTTCGACCACCTGGTGTTCTTTAACGTGCACCTAAATCTAAGTACGCGGGTGTTTTCGCATTTAGTCCCCATCGAAATGCGGCCGCCGTGGCCGGGATTTGATCCCGCGACCTCGTGCGGAGCAGCCCGACACCATAGCCACTAAGCAACCACGGTGGGTTATATTTATTCTAGTCATTGTTCACGTGACTCATGGAAGGTTATGGTGTCATTGAACTTATGTGGTGTAACTTAGTACGTTTTTTCTAATCGTGCTCGCTCGGCCCGTATCTAGACCAGATTACGTAATTTTTACATCGTAAACATTTTTTAGGTAAGTAAGTAAAGAAATAAAGAAATAAGAAATTTAGGAGTTGGGATAACTGGCCATGATAGCAGGATTAGCGTTTACAGAGGACCCGGTCTAGGCTGAAGAAAAGACTTCTTCAGTGACTTACGTTTGAATTCACAACTAGTTGATGGTATTTCATTGAAACAGTCAAATTCCAGCAACCGCATCAATCACAACTTTGATCTAGGTTGTCAAGTTTGAAAAATTTTGAAATTGCAAAGTTACGAGAAAAAAGAAAAGGTTTATTAAGTTAACTGCACCAGGTCATAACTTCCTGCATCCAAGGTCATAACTTCCTTTTTATATATTTCCAGTTTGCGTGAAGTTTGGGTTTGCGAGGATTTCTGAAGTATCTGCTTCTAAAATAGTATATTTCAGGGTGCTGCGTAATACAACCATTTTGTGCAATTTAGATGTGGCATTAGGTGCAGTTTAGAGAATCGCGGCGTTGGCTTTATGGCCGAATTGTTTCAGAATTTTTGATACGTGCGACGTAAATCAAAAATGCAATTCCTTAAAATATTATTTATTTTTTTTCCAATGCAGAAACTGGAATATTGGTGCAATTGGTTGTTCCACAGATTAATCTCCTCTTCAATGTACTTAGGTCCTGAGCTAAAGATTCCTGTTACGCCAGCGCCATATTGTCTTGACTGCAGATGACATTTCGCATTTCAGGCAACAACGCTCTCATCCGTCGCACAAGTTCGTCAGTGGAAGTATAATTGAGCCATAGGCAGCGTTCCGTGTCGTCTCACTGAGTTCCTCCATGGAAAGGAATTCAAACAAAAGTTTGCCTCACCAAGCATCGTTCCCAAAAATGTCCGATGGTTCCTGCATGTGCGCGTAGCTTGTACTGGCCACTGGGCTGCTGTTTAATACCGGAAGTGTGAAGCCAGTGCTTCTGGTTTCTGTGTGGCCTGTATGCCCTGAAATAGAGGTGCCGATTTGCGATAGTGCGAGAACAAAGCTGGAGAATTTCGCGATAGGAACGCGCAGGTAGAAAGAAGTAACTCTGACAGCGCTGTGGCCGTCTGAATTGATTCTCTAAATTCAAACAACAAAAGTGGGAAGCCACAACGTAATGTTACGAGAAAGACTCGCGTGTGTTTCGGGAGTTGTTCGTTGCTACATTCCTTCGGCTATTCTGCGCTGACCGGAGGTCGGTTGACCTTGCAAGGGCTGATTTTTTGTTATCTCGCTTCTTGGCGCGCTTTGATAATGGTTGTGCTCTGTGATAAGCAACTCAGCGGCAGACGACGTTGCTGTCGGTCATACAAGAAAACGGTACATGCAAATGCATGTACGGAACAATCGCTGCATAGTAGGTTGCTGCTGTTATTGAAAAATAAAATGAAGTAAACATTCCATATTTTACCTTTAAAATCTCTAGAACGAGATCGGGCTTATAAAAATATCAGTTAACAACAAAAAGCGATGAATGGTTCACGAAAGAAATTTGTCATTGGTTATGATGAAACCTGCACATCTTCGCAAATTTTATGGGTGATCCTGATATCAGCGCTGAGATAAACGACATTTGCGTTAGCAGAGCAAAGTCATTAAGGTTCGAGTGGATTCCAGCTGGCTTGGCTTTCAGCGGGTAAGGGCGGTTGGTCTCGGGACTTATGGGCGGACCTTAGACTCAATTGTCACAGTATATTGGATGAGGCATAGAATGCTTAGCAATAAAATTACTTAACCGAAGCAAGAAAAGTTTGAATCAACCGATTAACGAAAAGGTGCATGAATGAAATTTACTGAACCATACCTCAGACAGCGGCGATGCTGTTTAACATTGGTGGCACGGTAAAAGTCCTCTGGTGTTCAAAGCGCATCCGGAGTCCCTCACTATGGCGTGCCTCATAACATCGGGGTTATGACACCTAAAACCCCAGAATTCATTCATTCGTGCTGCCTTAATGTATTGTGTACGATAGCAAACGTTAGCTTCCTCAATCACCTTGACGGCGAGGCGTGGTATGCCAGTGACCGAAAACCTTCCCGCACCTACCGCAGTCGGTGGATGTGCTATCAGCCAGGTGGTACTGCGTGTTCCATTGGTCAACACGGGTTGTCTCAGGAATTCTGCAACACAAGACAGATATTCACATGAACACTGAGGCAATAGTGGTTGGACAAAGATTGTAGCGGAAGCCAACGTTATGACTAGGGGACAAAACAGACGAGTACAAGTTAGTGTGTGGAAACGTTTGCCTCCAAAATCCTTAAGGCACACAGGCATATTGTACTGAACAATTTAGTGCGATCTATGATATCGGGATGAAAGAGGTCGCGTACCAATATAGACGCTGTCTTCGCGGAAGGGCGTAGCTATTACATCTATAATATGATATTAAAACAATAAAGATAGTAAGGTTAGTAGTATTTAGACAGTGTATATTCCAAGACAAGCTCGCGTATTAAGTAAATCCACGTTTTACCACGTGCCCCAACGACACGCATAACACGTAATCTAATGACCTATAACATGCCCGGTCAGAAAGATGGCGTGATGAGGAGGGCCAGCGAAGGATACTGTAAGCGCTTGTCCCAGAGTGAACATTCCCTAATGCCTCTACTCTTTAGAAGTGATTTCTACCGCACTGGTCAAGACAGGAGGAACATATTGCGCACCAAGGCGTCAGACTTTTCTGCTTGCCGTCTCTTGGTCTTCAAAGTGTCCTGGCTCTTCGAAAACTGTGCCGATCCGAAGTATCAAAATCCCGCATTTCCATGCATGGAATACCAAGGCGCAGCGGAAGTTTTTCTTCTACGTAGTGTACTAAAAACCGATGCGGCACCTGTATTTGCAAGCAATAGAGAACGTTATGTCTTAAGCGCCGACCGCGATTTGTATCTCGCTACAATAGTCGATTTAAACTTACGCCTACGGGAACTCTGGCCGACGCATTCGCTTTTAAGGCTGTACATATTCCCTGAATCTGCGCCACAAGTTATAGACTATGATTTATATGGGAAAGTCGTGTCAAGGCAGCCGCTTTTGTTCAAAGTGCACGGGAACCCTCTTTGCGCAAGGTAAGGGAACTGCCGCAGTGTGTACCGAGTGACGTTATCAGCACGGAAGCCAAATAATATTCCGCGGCATGCAGCAAATAGCCAAGGACCTATCATTGGCCGTTCATTCCTCACCTGAAACTTGAGAGGCTAATCGGCCGAAGATCTCACGCGCTTGCGAACCAGCTCAGTTACGCTGGCTATTTAACGATTGTTAATGACGAACTCATGTACACGCATATAACCATCTCCGAAACTGAAGCCTCGTTTGTCAACACGTCTCAACCCACCTGCCAAGGCTTATTCTGCCGCGCTTCCGCAAGCTTATTCTTTATTGCAATAACAAGTATATGGACATTCCAGACGCAGTTATGCCGTCGGCGTCACCATCGCCGTGACGTTCTGTATGAATTCCGAGGGCGATACTACGGTATCCGCTCCCACAACGCTGTATGTGAGATTGGAAGCACGCGTTTTTTTTAACTTGTCATGCACACCTTTGACATCAGACCATTGGCTTTTATGCGCGAATAATGGACGCATAAGCCTTTGAAGAATTTCGGTATGGGGCATACATGTGCAATTATATAATATTACGTGGATGTAAACCGAATTGACAATTCAGCGCAGTATGACTAAGCGGATCTGTGAAACAATCGAGAACGCACGCGCGTAGGCGCAAAGCAGAGCCCAGTGCGAGTGTGCTAGGCCAGCATTTCCTGCTTTACGTTTTCATGTCTTTTCATTTTTGTGGGGAAGTCTTACACTGATAATTGCGTAACGCCACGTTTTGGTGTGAAGTTCTTGAACACAGGCGAAGTCGAGACGAGCATATTGACGTAGGTGTTACCATTTATTTCTTGCCCTCTCTGTGGAAAGAATGAAGGAAAGGCGAATACTTGGCAAACTATATGGACTGGACTCGTGAGCGTGCTTGCACTTCTTTACACAAGCACTGCAACTTGCCATATTATCGGTACAAGACTCGCTTGTGCAGTTGTCCTCGTAGTTGACATTTGATAGCTACGTGTCAATCAGGGTGAGAACCCCTCAATGGCGTGCGGAAGTAGGGCAGGCTAATTTAAAGGGACATCTACTTTGATATCATCAACGATGGGTAGTGCTTAATTACAAGAAAAAAAGAAATGGTGAGATTACGCAGAACTTCCCATGACATTCTCACATAATTCATGTTCTCTTACTGAGATATCTGCGGCTCAGCAAATGATTCAATTACGGTTACCTAATAACTTTGCTCTTATGGCCTTTGAAGCGTTTGGTGAAGAGAATGATAAAAATATAAAAAAAAACTGAATTCTGGGGTTTTTATGCACCAAAATTACGATCTCATTATGTTGCAGGCTGTAGTGTGGGAGCACGGATGAATTTCGACTGCTTTGCTTACTACCAGCGCACCTACGCTACATTGCCTCGGTACACTTAGACATCCTCTGTATCATTGTACGTGCTTTCTTTTAGATGAACATCTCGCTCCTCACTATGTTCATCTCATCTCATTATGAGGCAAGCCTTAGTGTGGAAGTACGGAATAACTTCGGCCACTTTTCTTACTGCATGCGCACCCACCCTACACGGCCTCGGTATGCATACACATGCTCTGTTTCATTTTGACATCTATCTCTTAGATGAACATCTGCCTCCTCATTAAGTCCATAAATTTACAGGGGGGAGTGAGTCTCCAAGGTAACCATCCTGAACGCGTGCCTTCATGTCTAAAAGGAGTAGCATGCTGCTCATTTTTTTTTTACTCTGTCCGTGTCCAGTCGCGCTCTTACAACTATTAAGTATGACATGTCGAGCTCGGCATGCCGAACGCTCATAGCTGCTGATGCAGTGCCTGTTTCAGGCATCAGAGCTGGCCCTTACCGGGAGAAATTAGCAAGTACAGGCATGATTTTTCCGGGTAGCCATCCCTCTTGTCACTGAGTTTCCTTGGAATTAAACTTTTCTAGATGTGGGCTCACCTGGCGCCGCCTTCTGTAATGGCAGGTGCTTGCTCCATGCCTGTGCGGCTTGTGTTGGGCATTGCTTCATCAATGCTGGTGCTGCACCCCAGGTGCAGGTAACTCCTGTTACCATTGTCAGTGACACCTGTACGGTACAAAAGTACAGCAAAGGTCTTCATTCCCCGCTTTGCACGGGCAATTCATAGGAAATGAATGCTTCATTATTATCGATGGTCCGAGGCAAGAAGTTTTAGTTGTGGGGGAACCCTACTGCAGGGCTACCGGAGTCTATGTTTTTCCATCTATAAGTATTTCTTGAATCAATGCAAGAACTTCGTGCTCAGTGATGGGGATACCGAGGGCGAGCTTAATTCTTCTGAAGATTATTACGCTCTGTCTCATATCGCGGACACATTAGGAGAGTGGTCGAAGGAAAATAGGAAATGTAGATTTCTTGTGCGTGACACCCTTGACCCACCATATTTGCTGGATTATGTAGATATAGGCGCATTAGATACATGGTGGTGGAGTTCATTCCTTTAGCGCACCTATTACGAGGACTACACCTAACGCCTTACAGAGGAGGAGAAAGCAAAATTGAGAAGGCACATTCTACCGAGGAATTATAATTTTTTTTAAGCCTGATCAGAGATTCTTGACCTCCTATGACACATACATGTGTCACGACGTACTCGCCTTTCAGAAACTGGTTATCCGAACCCCATTTGGCCACTCCTGCGGCTGAAGTTCCTAAGCTCAGGCGGTAAGCAGTGCATATTTAGCAACTCATTAAGAAATTGAAAACGGTTGTCCTCGCCAATGGCCTTGTGTATGCCATCAACAGACTATTAACGGAACATCAACAACGATTGGTCAATGAGATTATCTAAGACTCGTGTTGCAGACAGAAGATTAGTTGGGAAGAAATATGGAAGTCTTAATTCACAGTGCAATGCTATGAAATGGTGCAACGGAAAACGTCAAATTGCTTTAAAAGCGTGGGATGTGCGGATAGCGGTGCAAGGATTGTAGCTAGTAGCGCATGTTCCCTAAGTGCGCAGAAATGGCATGACATTGAAACAAAGCGAGAACGGGAGAGATTAGAAGGCGTGAATACGGCATAACCCTCGTCAGGATGCGAGGAGGTTCCCGACAAAACAATGAAGGGCCCACCTTATTGCTGAATACACCTTTATATAGTATCTGATTGGAGAAAGCCGGCTAAGAATGATAATCACGTTATTACACCCAATGCCATAGTGTCTATGCCTTCGTACGCCACAAAGGCATTAAACGTCAATTCCGAACCGGAACACTAAAGATTTGAGTTGCATTATCTTCGATTTCCAACAAACTACAGTGCGATTGATTAGGCGTAATTTAAGGAGTTCATTTTTAAAGTCCAGCGCACTCACTTTTGCTAGTCATGCCGTTAAACTCTCAACGTGCATTAGTCAGTGTTCTGAAAGAGGTTGCACAGACACCGGCAGAACGAAAAATGCTTCATATATCCATAGAATGCTAATCAGCTTACTGAATAGAGCATTCAGTTTCGCAGGCCGTTGTATCAGCTAGGCGTAGACTTTCTTGTTAACAGAGCGGTATAATTTTCAGGTAGTGCCACACTCATTGGAAATCGTTGTGCACTGCGATTCTTAATCTATCAATGCCATTAAAGCTCAATAAATCTTCAGAAGTACATGGTGGGGATACTTGGTAAATATTTATGCTAACAGAGCGAAATACCTTGCAAATAATTTTGTCTTATTCAGTTACGGTTTCATTAATTTTGACACCTTAAACGCCACCCTAAATGCAAATCACACGCTGGGATGTTATGAAAACATTGTCTCTTGTAAGTTTGATCGGTTCAAAGAAAAAAGTATCCAGTGGTAGCGCGATGGACCGACTGAATATCTGCTTGCTAAACAAAATGGAAGACCAATTGGCACGCACTGGTTCCAGTTGTGAGTGAATTGATCATGGCATCGAACCTAGTCTCGCATTCTGACGTGACCACCTGGAAGCGTGCATTCGCAATTCAGTCATATAAGTACAAATTAGTTCAAAGTCTTGAACTGCACCTTGTCATATCAATGTGCGTGTATTCCCATCAGCGCAGACCGATCGAGAGGAAGGACAGGAAAGGCAGGGAGGTCAACCAGACGAGCAGCCAGTTTGCTAACCCACACTGGGGCTGAGGGAAAGGGGACACATTTCTTGCAATGGACATTGATGAAGTGGCTCATGCGGAAACAGTGTTGGCGCCGCTGGTAACTTGTCTCTTTATACGCAATAAGTACACTTCTGGCACGCAACATGTTGGAGCTTTTTTCCATGTTTGTTGTAAAGGCGAGTGACCATGGCCTACGTACCATCGACGTTGTAAGTCCCGTCGGTAATTGGCCTCTGCTGAGTGTTCCATTGGTAACGCCAGGCGTCGTCAGAAATGCTGCAGTTAATAAAGGTGTTGGTGTTAGACACTTACAGCTGTGGCGAAAAAGTTCAAATTACATTCTGTTAAAACAAAGTTCAAGAAAGGCAGAGTACTGTTTAGTAAACGGGCTACTTGAAATGTTTCGCACTCACTAAAGGCACACTGCGCTGGCTGAAAAAGCACAAACGGCACACGGGGCAACATCTGGTGCAGGGCCCTCACCCACCATAGTCGAAACGTCCCCTACCTTGACTTGCACGAACATTGTCAGCTTAATGGTTAAATTACAACGGGTATCATGCCTCCGTGTGCACTTTCCTATATAACATGTGTGCTCCACTTGCCGCAGTGACAGAATCCTAACAATCCGGGAAGAAAATATTTTGCTCCACGGGACATTCTTTATGCAATAATAATAAAACAGGTTGGGGCATAAAGAAGACACTGTGCGGATGGTTTCTGCAATGCTGATGAAAAGCAGCGCTCACGTTAGAAAAATTTCCCTTTGTACCCGCATGTTGTGGTTCGGCATCGCCGTGGAGAATGTAGTATTTTCGCGCTAATTACATTCATGACTCGTGCATCCCGGAGCTGTGACATATACAGCTCATTTAAGTAGTATTTGAAATTATGGGCTTAAATAACTAGCTCTTAATACAAATAATACAAAACAGATTTTGTCTCATAGCCAAATGTCAATTTGAACAGTTCAGAATGAGAGGATGAATTCGAATGAATTGCGCCTCAACGAAGGTGCTCATAAATATTTCTTTTTTTTTTTTGGTTTTTCGTGCCAAAACCACTTTCTGATTATGAGGCACGCCGTAGTGGAGGACTCCGGAAATTTTGACCACCTGGGGTTCTTTAACGTGCACCTAAATCTAAGCACACGGGTGTTTTCGCATTTCGCCCCCATCGAAATGCGGCCGCCGTGGCCGGGATTCGATCCCGCGACCTCGTGCTCAGCAGCCCAACACCATAGCCACTGAGAATATTTCTTTGCAAACTATGCTAAGTTTGCTTCTGCTATGCCAGTCGCAGCTGCTTATCTGATAATTTAGTGAAGGATCAAGTTTATTATGAGAACAGAATGAAAAAAGGTGCAGTCACTTTAGCATACGCCATAGATGGTGGAAGTTAATGTCTGCGCGCTCAAGAGAGAGCCCTCGAATTAGTCGATAGTTTCGTCCGAAGGAGTTCTTGCTTCTTATTATTTTTTTTTCCCAATAAAGGCTGTGGGTTCTAGCGCCCTAATTAGGCTACCTTAATTAACTATGCCTTAGTCATATTCGCCCAAACTAACACCAAATGTCGTGGATTCGACTCCTATCCGAGATCCTGAGTTCAAGTGCCTTAATTGACTCTGGAATAATTGACTATTTTGGCATGGTTAGTGGTGTCGAATCAGCATAGTTAGTTGCTAACTCAGGGGACCAACTGCAATGCATGCTCACTGACGTGGAGAGGCAATGCAGAAGTGTGGGTCTAAATATTAATCTGCAGAAAACTAAAGTAATGTTTAATAGTCTCGGTAGAGAACAGCAGTTTACGATAGGTAGCGAGGCACTGGAAGTGGTAAGGGAATACACCTACTTAGGGCAGGTAGCGACCGCAGATCCGGATCATGAGACAAATGATCAGAAGAATAAAAATGGGCTGGGGTGCGTTTGGCAGGCATCCCCAGGTCATAAACAGTAGGTTGCCACTATCCCTCAAAAGAAAAGTGTACAACAGCTGTGTCTTACCAGTATTCACATATGGGGCAGAAACCTGGAGGCTTACGAAAAGGGTTCTACTTAAATTGAGGACGACGCAACGCGCTATGGAAAGAAGAATGATGGGTGTAACGTTAAGGGATAAGAAAAGAGCAGATTGAGTGAGGGAACAAACGCGAGTTAATGACATCTTAGTTGAAATCAAGATAACGAAATTGGGGCGGGGGCATGGGCGGGACATGTAATGAGGAGGGAAGCACTGGTTACTTGTCCGGGGTAGAACAACAAGTGAAAACCTAAACTCTTTATCTTACAAAAAATTGCACCGACTATTATGTTACTTCCGAATGCCTAATTTGAGCGCAGCTTCATCATGTTTTCATTTCACGATATATTGGCTGGCGCGGACAGTGTCTCGTGCGGCGCGTTGCAAACGGAGCCAAGTGTGGCGCTACTGCCTCGCTAAGTGGGAGATCGCGAGAGGCAGCGCGTGGGTGACTCGTGGGCGCGATTCACTGTAGCCGCCGCATTCATCACTTGCGTGCCGTAATCCCATTGCCGTCATGCCGTGACACCACACTCGTTGATGCGTCGACGTCATTTGTTGTTCGGTATTCTGCGGCAGTTATGCTGTCGCAATTGTGTCGGGATGATGCCGTCGTCGTCATGCCATCGTTGTCATTGCGTCGTTGTCACACAGACGCTATCATGCATTCGTTGCCATACGGTATAGTCATCGTGCCACCTTGGCGGTGCCTTCGTCGTCATTATCGTTTTTTCATGCGGTTGCCTTACCGTCGTCTTCACGTCGTCGTTGCTATACCATCATCATCATGACTTAGAATGCACCTGTCATTTTCCTCATGCCTTCCCCATCGTACGACTTTACCAGTACATCAATATCATCCCTTAAAATTAATGTTAAGTTATGAGGTTTTACGTGCCAGAACCACAACTTGATTATGATGCACGCCGTAGTGGGGGACTCCGGAAATTTTGACCACCTGGGGTTCTTTAACGTGCGCCTAAATCTAAATATACGGGTGTTTTCGCATGTCGCCCCCCTCGGAATGGGGCCGCCGTGGACGGGATTTGATCCGGTGACCTCTTAATATTATTCCTTGTTATTTCATTATCATTGCGTTAGCGTCATACCATCATGCCTCCGGGCTCATAGGTGGCCTTCGTAAGCGAAAGTCACAACAAAGCGGTACAATATTTGAGCATTTGGCATATAGTCGAATCCTGGAAAGTCTAAGAATTATCGCTGCACTCTAAAATGAACGTCACTTAAGCAATATGGCTCGTCACTGCATTGTTCGATTGCTTTAGACACCCGCCGTGGTTACTCAGTGGCTATGGTGTTAGGCTGCTGGCCACAAGGTCGCGGGATGGAATCCCGGTCACGGCGGCCAGATTTAGATGGGGGCGAAATGCGAAAACACCCGTGTACTTAGATTTAAGTTTACGTTAAAGAACCGCAGGTGATCAAAATTTCCGGAGTCTTCCACTACGGCGTGCCTCATAATCAGAAAAGGGTTTTGGCACCAAAGCCCCATAATTTAATTTTGTCTTTAGACGGACGCCTTTCTGTTTACTATCTTTGCAAATGAATATGGCGTAATACGTATGCTTTTGACAAGCCTGCAAGAGTGCTGAGCATGACAAGCATGTTAGCACCACCTACACCATAACCCGTGTTTATAGTAACGGTTGATATTGTGCGCTTTTCACGCATCAGAGCTCTCCTTAATAGAAAAAGTTCGACAGAGGAGGCATAGTTGCACCACGGGCAAAATTGCGTACCATCTGTGATTTGCTTTATGCAAGGAAATTTTTCCAAGCGTGGGCTCACCTAGCAATGTTTTTCGTAAAGGCCGACGCTTCCTCCATGGCAAAGCGGCTTGTACTGGGCTGTGCATGATTGATGCTGCTGCTGGACACCATGGGTAGGGAACTGGTGATTCCGCTTTCAGTGACATGTGCGTGACCTTAGAGAATAACAGAGGTGTTAGGTCGTCACTGTGCATGGGTCATTCAACGAGCGTATTTCGTGCTGAAAAAAAAAACACGGAGATTTAGTTGAGGTTTAGTGATAGGGTAACCTAACTTCAGTGCTTCCATATGCGGTGATCTTTCTGTGAATATGCTTTCAATACTTATGACGAAAGAGACGTGTGCGACGGAAATTATGCAACATTGAGTACCCACCAAAATATGCGCTGTATTTAGCACACCAGAAGAGAACACGACAGTGCTCCATGCTGAAGATGAGATTAGGTATTTTTAACACGATAGCGCTACCGGCCTCGTGTCGCAGACATTCCGGTGTCTGCGTCCGGCACCGTCGTTGACCGTATTGTGAGCAAAAAATCATTCCGAATCAGGCGAACGAAATCACGCAGGCCTTCCGTGTAGCGCAAATGCGTTACGGAACTAAATGAACTTAAGTAAAATGCGTCAGAACCATAGTAAAATACGATTTACACACAACCTCCAAAGGTGATAGCATCGGATTGCAACTTGAATATACGAGAAATCCTTGTACGCGGGAACTCGAGCACAAACCAATTTTCCAGCGCTTCTAGCACTCTTGCACCACGGGGAGTGGCGTACCCATTTCCGTGCAAAACCATCAAGATGGCGCTCGCCTCCGAGCATAAGCGTCCCACGCAACAAGCCGCGTTTCAACCAGAAAGCTCGCTTTCGTGCATAGCGTTTGCGGCCAGCGTTTCCCGGTAACCATTACGGTTACATAAGATGCAGTTACCGGGAAGCGCGAGAAGCTGCCAGGGATCGTTGAATGGTATCGCTTTCCACTCTTAAAGTCGAAGCTAAAGCGTCCTGCAAATTTGGTTGTGTCGGTAATCGGAGTCGAATCTTCGCTCTACATTTACAGCAATAAGGATGTTTCAGGCTTTACTGAGCTGCCGATGGAAAATATTCAATAGCTTTTTAGTTATCTTTTGCACAAACCTAACTTGCCTTAACCATGAAGGCTCCTTATAGTAAAGCTCCCTAGTAAAACAGAAAACTAAAGTTTAGCTCTGGGGATTCTCTCTAAGCACATGAGAAATACGCCGTAACCATTGCACTAAATTTGCTGAGGTCTGTTACACTTGAAAGAAAACATTAAAATGTAGGGACTTGCGCAAACGAAGTTCTCTTTTGGCTGTGAATGCTATTATAAAAATGTTTCAATATGGAAGAATTTGTAAAATATGAACAATGTCAAGCTTTCAAATTTAATGGAGCAATAAAAATGATAACACTCTTTGGATACATCTAATAATATATTTAAAGTGGTCAAAATGATAAAATATCCGGCGCTCTGAAATACGATACCATGTTGTGGGTAGGACTTTTGAGAAACGATCCTAAACATTCAACATTTTTGTAAGTTTGTAACTCATAAACCAATATTGGCCGTCTTAGGTGCTCTAGCTCATGAAGTTTTACAGAGCTGTGATATGTGATATCAGCTATCCTGTTAATTCGCATTGGCGCTGCTCATACGGAAACCGACACGGTGACGCTCGTGTCGGTGCAGTAAAGCGGTGCAGTAAATGCACCGCTGTTGTGTCCTATGTAAATGTTCTTTCCGTTGAGGGTTGTTAAGAGTCGTCGCAAGTTGTATCGATGGTCGAATGGCATGCCGTACGTACCAGTGAAGTCCGTCGTATCGTTGTGGCTGTTCAGTGCGTTCCACAGGTCTTCGAAGGAGTCGTCACAAATCCTAGAATTAGACATATGTATTGGTATCGGAATCTGAACCTGGCAACGTTTAACGTTAGAACGCTATCTAGCGAGGCGAGTCTAGCAGTGTTATTGGAGGAGTTAGAGGGTAGTAAATGGGATATAATAGGGCTCAGTGAGGTTAGGAGGACAAAAGAAGCATATACAGTGCTAAAAAGCGGGCATGTACTGTGTTACCGGGGCTTAGCAGAGAGACGAGAACTAGGAGTCGGATTCCTGATTAATAAGGAAATAGCTGGTAACATACAGGAATTCTATAGCATTAACGAGAGGGTGGCAGGTCTTGTTGTGAAGCTTAATAAGAGGTACAAATTGAAGGTGGTACAAGTCTATGCCCCTACATGCAGTCATGATGACCAGGAAGTCGAAAGCTTTTATGAAGACGTGGAATCGGCGATGGGTAAAGTCAAAACAAAATACACTATACTGATGGGCGACTTCAATGCCAGGGTAGGCAAGAAGCAGGCTGGAGACAAGTCAGTGGGGGAATATGGCATAGGCTCTAGGAATAGCAGAGGAGAATTATTAGTAGAGTTTGCAGAACAGAATAATATGCGGATAATGAACACCTTTTTCCGCAAGCGGGTTAGTCGAAAGTGGACGTGGAGGAGCCCGAATGGTGAGACTAGAAATGAAATCGACTTCATACTCTGCGCGAACCCTGGCATCATACAAGATGTAGACGTGCTCGGCAAGGTACGCTGCAGTGACCATAGAATGGTAAGAACTCGAATTAGCCTAGACTTGAGGAGGGAACGGAAGAAACTGGTACACAAGAAGCCAATCAATGAGTTAGCGGTAAGAGGGAAACTAGAGGAATTCCGGATCAAGCTACAGAACAGGTACTCGGCTTTAACTCAGGAAGAGGACCTTAGTGTTGCAGCAATGCACGACAATCTCATGGGCATCATTAAGGAGTGCGCAATAGAAGTCGGTGGTAACGCCGTTATACAGGAAACCAGTAAGCTATCGCAGGAGACGAAAGATCTGATCAAGAAACGCCAATGTATGAAAGCCTCTAACCCTACAGCTAGAATAGAACTGGCAGAACTTTCTAAGTTAATCAACAAGCGTAAGACAGCGGACATCAGAAACTATAATATGGATAGAATTGAACAGGCTCTCAGGAACGGAGGAAGTCTAAAAACAGTGAAGAAGAAACTAGGAATAGGCAAGAATCAGACGTGTGCGTTAAGAGACAAAGCCGGCAATATCGTTACCAATATGGATGAGATAGTTCAAGTGGCTGAGGAGTTCTATAGAGATTTATACAGTACCAGTGGTACCCACGACAATAGTGGAAGAGAGAATAGCCTCGAGGAATTCGAAATCCCACAGGTAACGCCAGAAGAAGTAAAGAAAGCCTTAGGAGCTATGCAAAGGGGGAAGGCAGCTGGGTAGGATCAGGTAACAGCAGATTTGTTGAAGGATGGTGGTCAGATTGTTCTAGAGAAACTGGCCACCCTGTATACGCAATGCCTCATAACCTCGAGCGTACCGGAATCTTGGAAGAACGCTAACATAATCCTAATCCATAAGAAAGGGGACGCCAAAGACTTGAAAAATTATAGACCGATCAGCTTACTGTCCGTTGCCTACAAAGTATTTACTAAGGTAATCGCAAATAGAATCAGGAACACCTTAGACTTCTGTCAACCAAAGGACCAGGCAGGATTCCGTAAAGGCTACTCAACAATAGACCATATTCACACTGTCAATCAAGTGATAGAGAAATGTGCAGAATATAACCAACCCTTATATATAGCTTTCATTGATTACGAGAAAGCGTTTGATTCAGTCGAAACCTCAGCAGTCATGGAGGCATTACGGAATCAGGGTGTAGATGAGCCATATGTAAAAATACTGGAAGATATCTATAGCGGCTCCACAGCCACCATAGTCCTCCACAAAGAAAGTAACAAAATCCCTATAAAGAAAGGCGTCAGACAGGGAGATACGATATCTCCAATGCTATTCACAGCATGTTTACAGGAGGTATTCAGAGGCCTGGAGTGGGAAGAATTGGGGATAAAAGTTGATGGAGAATACCTTAGCAACTTGCGATTCGCTGATGATATTGCCTTGCTTAGTAACTCAGGAGACCAATTGCAATGCATGCTCACTGACCTGGAGAGGCAAAGCAGAAGGGTGGGTCTGAAAATTAATTTGCAGAAAACTAAAGTATTGTTTAACAGTCTCGGAAGAGAACAGCAGTTTACGATAGGTAGAGAAGCCCTGGAAGTGGTAAGGGAATACATCTACTTAGGGCAGGTGGTGACCACGGATCCGGATCATGAGACTGAAATAACCAGAAGAATAAGAATGGGCTGGGGTGTGTTTGGCAGGCATTCTCAAATCATGAACAGCAGGTTGCCACTATCCCTCAAAAGGAAAGTGTATAACAGCTGTGTGTTACCAGTACTCGCATATCGGGCAGAAACCTCGAGGCTTACGAAAAGGGTTCTGCTGAAATTGAGGACGACGCAACGAGCTATGGAAAGAAGAATGATGGGTGTAACATTAAGGGATAAGAAAAGAGCAGATTGGGTGAGGCAACAAACGCGGGTAAACGACATCTTAGTTGAAATCAAGAAAAAGAAATTGGCATGGGCAGGACATGTAATGAGGAGGGAAGATAACCGATGGTCATTAAGGGTTACGGACTGGATTCCAAGGGAAGGGAAGCGTAGCAGGGGGCGGCAGAAAGTTAGGTGGGCGGATGAAATTAAGATGTTTGCAGGGACAACATGGCCACAATTAGTCCATGACCGGGGTAGTTGGAGAAGTATGGGAGAGGCCTTTGCCCTGCAGTGGGCTTAACTAGGCTGATGATGATGATGATGATGATGATGATTGGTATCGGACTCTTTGCTTCCAGGTAAGGCGGGAAATATCTGATGAAGCTTTTGTAAAAGTACTATTTGGAACAAGCAACCTTCTATTTTGTTGATGAAGGTGAGGCATGTAATGTTTCATTTTACCCAAATGCTCACTTGCTGGCTGGCATAAGGGGAATAAAACAATGAAAGTTTATTCACTCACTTATGACACGTGCAGCTGCCTTTCCGAAAAATTAAGTTGAGTTACAGGTGCATGAACAAAGCGCAATTGCAGACATAAGCCTCAGAAAAAAAACGTAAATGAAGGCACGTGATTCCGCAGTTGTATACCGAAAATCATTCTAACTTGCGACTTTACCGTGGCAGCAAAATACGTTGTCGAAGGTTTACTATTTAAAACCTGCTTTTCAACTTAAATATGCTTATAGGTTTCACGTCAAGGAACATCATGGTGATTCTGCAGTTGTATACCGAAAGTCATTCTAACTTGCGACTTCTTTACCGTGGCAGCAAAATGCGTTGTCGAAGGTTTACCGTTTAAAACCTGCTTTACAACTTAAATATGCTTATAAGTTTCACGTCAGCTATAAACGGAAGAGACATCATGAAGGTGACAGCCGCGCGATGAGCAGCACACGTGAATGGTGCAGGGAGTGTTTTGTGTTATGCGTTAGACCAACTCCCGCACATGGGTGAATCAGTCGGCCGAGATAGTCACCCAGCACGAGATGGCATTTCAGGAATCGCCCGACACTTGCGTGCTGGCGCGAGTAATAGCGGGTGCGAGAGAGAAAATCTGGGGCCTTGTGCTTCTTGAGTATCTGAATTTGCCTGGGCACCACGGAGGAGTGCATTCTTTGCTCGTTTTGTATGTGTTTCTTCCTATATTTTCGGCATTGCGGTATGAGTTCGCGCGCTGGCCATGGCCGTGCACTAGTTCGTGTACGCTACCACGCTGGCCGCCGGCGCGGTGACTCAGGTGAAGCAGCGGACACTGACGAGCCATTTGGTGACCGCTGTGTCGAACCATACGTCGGACGTACGCGAATCACAGAATCTAAAGGTGCGTGGGATAGACTTTCCCGAGCCAAGCGGTGCTCGTGCTTAGTCAGTCATGCCGGATCATACCTTTCTCGCGCTTTACGGCGCTCAGCTTTCGTAATTAAGATCGCTCAATTACGCGGCGGAGCTGTAGGAGCAGTGGTAGAGACCGAGCCTGCTCTCCTGGAGCAGTATCTCCTCTCGTGCCAGGCTGAAGATACGTCGGACGCGCCTGCAGTGGTTTGCTTAGCTTTCGCTAAAGCTTCGCGGCGCCCGCCTACCGATGTTTTGCACATGTTTTTGGTAAGGACATTTATTTAGCTTTAAGGGGACCATTAAAGAAATGCTTTCAAAGGTGACGGAGAGCAGCATTCGAAAGGCGTTACACGAGCGAAATTGTACTTCACCGTCTGGGATTCTGTAACGGGCATCTAGACTCCTGTGGATTTTTGAATTTCAGCGTCAGTGATGATAGGCCTGTGCTCCGAAAGCATTAGGTGTGACCTCGAACTCGGCGGCGCAATGCCGTAGCCACTGGGCCACCGGAACAGGTTTGCGATGCGGTGACCAAACACGAGCGACAGTAATGTTCTTCGATAAAAGCATTCGGCTGCCGCAGTGACATTCCTTTGGGCCTTATTGATAAAGAGCCGCAGCTGTGCTTACTGTGAAGATATTTTGGCATCACCCATGCATCGCCCACTTACGCAGTCTGAAGTTGTCTGCCGAAGGCCTGTTTTGAAGTAAGAACAACTCTATAGCTATCAACGCCGGTGCTGCGGGTCATACCTACGGGGGACAATATTGTGCGAGAATTTTCACAAGCGGCAAGACTCACGTAGTGCAACAGGCGGAAGTGTACGGAGCGCCTTGCAAGAATTCCTGGTTTGTGATCAGAGTTGCTTCGTCGCCGAAGGTAAACGCAGGAGGCCTGTGTACACTACTACTTTCTTCGGCCATGCCTGATGCGGCGCCTCTGCAGCACTAGCGTCTGTTTCCTAACAAAAGCACGCCGAATCGCCGCGCATGCGCAGTCAGTGCCGATCAAAGGAAACAAATAGCACGTTTGGGTCTTTGCAAACTAGAAGGAAGCCGTGCAGATCATCTGAAGAAAAGGCACGATAGAGTGCGCCACTATTTCGACGTTAAAGTGCTCAAATTTTTACGATATAAGAGGCGACCTGATAACGCGCGCTGTCTTCCCAACAATTCATCAAGACAGTGTAGCCTTCTCTCCCAGTCAAAAACCATTGACATGAAATCTGTTAAGGCGAAAACCTTTCATGGGTAATGGGTCAAAAATATGGCTCTCCGGCGTTATGGCATCAAAATTGAAGCGCATGCGCCAGTATTTCCTTACCAATATAACAGAAAAGAATTCGATCACCTTTGTTTCGCGTTGAACGGACGCCCTTCTCGATAAGCAGTGTGGCCACAAAAGTGTGTGCGTGCGGTTTCTCCGGATGTGTTCCTGCCTGGCGAGCAACGTACACGTACGTGTCTTATGACGTTTTGAGGAGTATCAGTACGTCTGCGTGAACTGGAAATGCATCTGTCGTTGAAAGTTAGCGCTGTCTGTCTGCCTAATTTGGCTTTCCGTGTCCCTCTCATTCTGTGCCAAAAGAATATAGAAAAGCCCATGCAGCTACCTTCGTCAATTAAAGCGCTAAAAATCATTCAGGGAACAAACGTGCGTCTCCCAATGATATTCAGAGACTTGCCACGGCCGTTCTAGCGTGCCTTGAAGGACGCAGAAACAGTCGTGATGCCTAAGCGACCGCAAAAGAGGACAAGAGAAAAACGAGTTAAGAGAAAGCCAGGTATAATGGAAAGTAACAACGCATTGGAATGACAAAGTAAAAGCAATTTAAGGAATTTCTTGCGGGCGCACAGGCTTTCGCCTTCATTTTCTGTACCGTATGCTGAAGTGACTGTAATGTTTTACTTTTTCTTCTCTAAGTGAAGCGCTACGGCTTCGAGGGGAAAATTGGTGCACGCGAAATAATTCGGCAATATGTATAACGCAAACAATTTAATTTCCAGAACTCAACCTCTCAAAGCGGACGCAGTTTGTCCCCGGTCTGTGAGGGGGCGCTGCGGTCGAGGGTAGGGCACTCGTGCGTTCCTGATGTTGGCGTTAACGAGCTCTTCTTTTACCTTCCTTGTCTGGCCACCGGGCGCTTTTGGCATTGTGATTTTTTTTCTCCTCTGTTGACTCCGTGAACACGTGGTAACCATCGACAGCTTGAGTGCATTCAGTCTATAGAATTAACAACGATGGGCTCTGGACCAAGCACCTTTGTTTCTTCTTTTGTGTGGAAATATAGGAACTTCTTTCACGCCCGGGTTTAGCAGCGAAGCCTACGTGGCTTGTGATTGGTGTTCTATCGCTGCTACCAGGCGCCTGACCCGTGGATTCACCGATTGTGTGTTCAGGCATGTCATAAGATGCGAATCAAGAGCAGATGCCAGGTCCGGGCCCCTGCGGCCTTTTTGGAGTTGTTTCCAGTGAGGGCGTCACTGTCATACACTTTTATTTTTCACGCTCGCTACATGGAGCGCTGAACTTCTGAAAAAAAACAAAAGAATGCCGTGCTACCTGCATCACCAGCCTGGAAAAATTCTTTTGCCATTGCACTTTCACGAAACGGGGAATTAAAAGACTGCTGGATAAATTCCGAGAATTGCCCATTAATGCGTAACCGTTGTTTCGCTCCAGTCTTAGTTCACTTTTCTTTACTTGGTTATCGTAGCTTATGCGTGTCTACGTACCCATCGCTTTACCAATTTCTAAAAATGCTTGCGCATTAGTAGGCAATTCTCAGAATTTCGGTAGCATGTTGTGTTGCTTATCATGTTTGTCCTGCATAGACTACATCATGCTGCATATTGAAACTCTAGGATCGGAACGGGTTCATCAAGCCACACTTCGGAAGTAGCCAATACATCTAATTTGTTGAAAACTGTGTCTTGTTCAATGTCTGTAGAGTGAGCACTAAGTGATTCGATGTTGGAGGAAACTAGCGAAAAGCCACCTGTTGCTTTGGCCTCAGCTACGCACTGGTCGACCTCACTGTACACAGTATGAAGTCTTACTTTGTTCAAGCGTTGCATTTCGGAAAGGAGAATTCCGTCACTGCGTTTCCCTTTGTGTGATGAAATGTGAAGATGTCCTTGACATTTGTGAGGTACAGGTCTTATGAGCTGGTTACTCATGAAGCAGCGACGTAGACAAATGTTAGGGGGAGAAAATTTTTTAGGCTTCGAATCATCTACAATTACTCTATTATACCAGCTCCGAACAAGCTATTCTATCATCTCTCTATCACGCTGAAGAAAATGCATTGTCACATGTACAAATTAGACAACGAACACTGGAAGTCATTCTGTAGCTAGTTGCACTTCCGCAAAGCACTGTCTCGCGTATGGCGAACTCTCCGTGGCCTTAGCGCTTCTCATCAGCAACGCCAACCCTTTGAGGCACTTGCTCTTCACCAAGGTTGACGAGAAGTTAATGTTGGAGAAAACTTTTTTGTGGTAATTGCAGGTGACATAGTGCTACGAAAGGAAATTGTACGAAGTTCCCTTCATGCAAGTTTCAGCAACAGATGAACCTTTCTCGATATAAAAACTGGAGGTTGCTTTAGCGATTTGCATGCGTTCCTCTTCGACCTTGCCTAGACACTATAACCTACCCTGCTATATGCCACCTTGACCATGAAGCGTGAGAAATCGCCCTGTGTCATCCCAACGTTTCATGAAGTGACAATGCGGTTGCCTTTGGGTGGAAGCGTAGCCGTCTTGTCCCCATCCTAAAGCAACAAAAGTCTGTAAAAGCCGTGAAACCTACATCCCATCCGCCTTTTGCTCTCGCCAGATGTGTTGGCAAATTGATAAAGAGGGTGGTCCCGTCACGCCTCGAGGGATTTCTTGGACAGTACAATATTTATGGAGAGGCGATGACAGGCTTTCAACGTGGCCGTTCGTCGGTCGACAAATTCATTGATTTTGCTTCTTCGATTCAACAACAGAAATCATCCAAACGCTTTTCCATAGCGCTATCTTTAGGCATGACGGGCGCTTAGGATAATGTTTCTCGTGAAGCCATCGTTGACGCGCTCGTGTCCTATGAAATTAGAGGCCGCCCTTTTTGGCGAATTTGGAGGTGTCTGACCCAAATGACGTCTTTGCATTCGCCGATGATACTGAAACTAGTGACAACTACACCAGTAATTGAGTTCCACAAGGTGGCGTTTTGAGCCCTGTTTTGTTCAACCTAGCTCAGATTACGCTAATGGAATCCCTGCCACAGTTGGTCAGCCTATAAATCTGCGCAGGTGATATTTGCATGTTGGCTTCAGTGTAATTGCCCGCAAAGAACTGCAAGGCTAACGTCTGCTTATCTTAAGAGACAGTACGCTTCGGTGCCACGACAGCAAAATGCGCATTAGGCGTCTCCATGAGAAAATAGATGACAGGATTCCCGGTGTATATTATTCGCCAGCCTATCTTGTACAAGAGAACCCATCGATAACTAAGGATCATTGTTGGCCGCGACCCTTTCTGGAGCCCCCGTGAATCTTACCCAAGCCACTCCTCTCGATCTGTCACCGTTTCAATGTCATCGCTAGAAAAGCATGGGCACCCTCGGATTCCTAGCGTTAATGTACTCCGGTGCTGTCAAGCACTCGGACGACAAATTTGAGATTGTTTGAGAACATTAAAGCTCATGCGCTTCGAATCTGTCTTGGTCTTCCGCGATGCCTTTCAAGAGCTGCAAGAATTGCCATCGCCAGGGAACATTCCCATCAGTGTGCGTACGTCGCTACGCGCACTCTTAGAAATAATTTACGACACCTTTGCGACTCCAGTCTCAACGCATTGCTTCTCACTCGAGAAGTAGACCAGCAGCAACTCTTTGCGGCATTCTAGCCTGCATTTGTCCTCTCTTTCATCCGATTTCACGCCTGCAGCCTGCAGCAAGATCGCCTTCTACTTTGTGGCGTCTCCGTCAGACACAAATGCGGCTTTCCATTCCAGGAGTTGGAAAGAAGCCAGACTGGCCAACTGGCGTCCTGAATTAAGCCGCTCTACATATACTGCATGATTCTTACACGATTCGAGTTGTTATTTCTGCCAATGGCTCTTCGACTGAAACCAGCTCTCTTGGGGAGGTAGATATTTCATCGATGTAAATCTGCAAGAAATTCAGGATCAGCCACGTCACAGCATTGACAGAGTCCAAACTTGCCGCCCTCTGCAGCGCAATGCCTGATGTGCAATAACAGTCGCCAAATCGCTGGGCTGTATTCTTTGGCTGAAAGGCAGCCCTGCAATCACTGTTATGAGCTCTGCTTCACAGCCCAAATGAACTATTGACAGCGGAGATACAATTAGGCTGCCATCAAGCGATGCAGAGAGGCCATGACTATGTATTTCAGTGGTTACTGCAACATTACTTGCAATGAAAATACCAACAAACCTGCCCGTGAGACACATGAGGTATGTGAAGACTCCCAAATACGATTGTCGAGGACGGATGCACCATGTTAACTCAGCGGCCTTCCACATATTATTATTGCAATAAAATGAAACACACCGTAGCTCACCAATCTGAACTTAAATACCATCTACCCTCATATGAGATTGCAAATGTTTTCCAGTTTTAATTTTTACCCGGTTGATTTTAATTTTACCTGGTTCACCTTCATAAGAGAACATCAAAAACTGTCTTTTTCACGGTCGCTGTGCATAGTGGCGTCGAAGTTGGAGCCTTTTTTTACTTATTCTCAGGGAAGACCCTTATCAGACGGCATTGTTTCATTGCCCTGAGACAGCAGTTGGTACCGTTATTTATCAAGGCAGGAATTCACGAAGGCGATTTCACGTCCGAGTGCGATGAACCCTTTATTGACTAGTGTTGCCTACAGACAAAATAGGAGAACGGTTTTTTTTTCTTGCGGAGTTTTGGCATTGAGTACGATGTTTCTGGCGAAATGTCTCAACACTGAACGATCGGCAGCAAACGTTATTCATTAGCTGGTTAAAGGAGGAACATGGGACGAGGAGTAAAGAAGATTGGCATGCGGCTTGCTCTTTTTAGAGACAAGAAGAAGCACTATGAGAGGAGAAAAGCCGACGGGAGGTGGCCGATGCAAGATGAGTGAGAACACACGTGATGTAAACAAAATGAAGGGCACGCCTAGGCTTCGCGTATGACGGGAGTTGTCGGTACACATCCGAAAGAAAACACAAGTGGCTTTGAGTGAAACCCACTTTGTTTTCTGACTAGCGCTTCCCTATCATTTGAGAAAAAGTTCCCACCAAATACTTTTTTTGAGGATTATGCTTATTATCGATGCGTTTTGCACATTCGGATTCATAAAAAATATTTTTGGGGGTATTTATATGTACTGTCAATAAAGTGTTAAGCGAGGTATGCTCCACTGCTGAGTCGAACATCTTTCAATATGGGCGTTCGGCAATAACTCTATATAAGAGCACGCAACTTTTACAGGCACACGCCGGGTGATTTCGTAGCTGGAAATTGTAGTCAATTTCGAAATTGGATAGATGTGCAATTATTTGAAAGTTTATTATAACGAATAGTATGTTTTCTATAGAATAGATATTAATGAAGGGCTAAAGAATAGTCAACCACCAAGATATAGCAGGACGCTACATAGGAAACCCGTGGTTTCTTTTGTAGCGTCGTGCTATATCAGAATGGATGACAACTGTTCTCTTTCATGATAATTCGTCCACCCTGCGGTTCCGCATAGCTGATTTGCCGGAATAGTTCTTATTCGGGATTGAATTTTTTAATAGTTTAGTACAGTTTAAACAGGCAACTGTGCGCACCCCAACATAAAATTGGAGCAAAAGTTGGTGCTACTCAGGGACTGAAATCACTGCTGGAGGTCCTCTCAGACGATATCAGTGATTAAGGTTACTTGAGGCTGCGTCGAAGAGAGCATATTGCGGAGTTCTACGCGTACAACAGTTCTGATGGTCTGTCTGAGCTCTTCGGAGCCTAGTCGCCGGATTTTTCATTTCGGCGAGGGCACTACGCGGCTATGTTTCCTAGTGCACATTTCCAGCATCTTATCCTGGCCCATGGCTTCCGGGAGAAATTTTGCGACGGTCTTGGCAGGCTTACGAATTAAATCCGGCGTAAAGCTCTTGCTTCAAACCCCGCTTGAGCAAACCCGTTTTCTTCTCAGCAAAATACAGTTCGCTCTTTCTTAAAGATCGCGACATTCTGCTTCGGTAGCTGCACACGGGTTTCAATTAGAACTTCCACCCGCTCACCGCGGATGACGCTCGTGGATATTTGCAGGAAGACGCTGAGAAACCGCTACGAAGTTGTTAGGCCGGACTCTGGGTTCTCGGTCCACGTACTGACGGTGTCTTCCAGAAAGATATAGCCATGCCGTAGCTTATCGTCAGTTTCAATTGTTTAATGTAGCGGTTCTTGCATAGGTTACCAGCTAACTTTTGGTATCCTCATATGGTGATCCGCGGAAGATCGGTGGATGCCTTCGCTTGTGGAGCACAATTGTTGTAGGCATCAAGGGGAATGTCATTGAGGTTATTAGCTGAGCGATATCTTCACAGCCTTTAAGGGTAGACGTTGGTACTCTGGTGGTATTCGTAGCCTGTGGCTAGGTCTCTGCCCATGGCCACGTTTACACCGTTTTCTGGGCTTGCAGGCTGTATCCAGTAAAAAGTAAGCTCTTCTACAAGATGTCGCGCTGTAGTGACGAGTGATAGAGAAACCTTAATAAATGAATAATTAGAATAATCGCGAGTGATCGGGGCCCGTAATGCAGGGCATCGCTGGCTCGCTGGATCTGGATCATATTGAGCTAGCTGGATAAGCTTGAGATGGTCGTTGAGGGGCGAACTGGACGGCAGTGCTTCCCATTGCTCCATTGTGGTGTTCGTGTAGGTGTGTTCTATGTTGTGTAGCATACACTACCATGTATTGTGTCATGGGGTTCGTGTGGCCCGGCACCATGGGCACTAGTCCCTGGAGGCTGTGGGATGTATGCGATGTTATATGTGTAGGTTCATGTAAGTGCGCGTGTGGAGCCTACGCCAGGCAGCGGCATCCTTTGCTTCTAGATTTCGATGGGGTGGTGGATATCGCAAGCGACTCCCTCTTTGGTAGTTCACGATGGCTGAATAGTAAAGGTTGACGGGGTCCGGGTCTTCTGCAGCCGGTGTGTGTAGTGCTCGGTTATGCAAGAATCCTCGAGCTCCTCTGTCGGCCTGAAGGTTACCCGTGATGCCAGTGTGGCCCGGTATCCAGAAGGTGGTTTCAGAGGTCATGTCGTCAGTGCCCTCCTTGGGTATTTGGGTTAAGACTTGTGCAGCAGGTCTTCCGATTTTTCCCTGTAGGAAGTTGCAGCAGGCCTGCTGGGAATCCCTGAGGATCGTCAGTAATTTGTTTGCGTGTTGGACTTCGCGGATGGATAACGTGATGGCCAGCTCCTCGGCTTCCGTGATCATACAGGGGAGGGTCGATGCAGTGGAGGTAACGTGGTCTCCGCGATCGCATACCATAGCCCTATGCTCTTGTTCTTTGTCCCTTACGTGGCGGCGTCCATAAAACGGGCCTTTGCATGGAACCTGAATGTTTTCTCCATCTACTGGGCCCTCGCTCTCCTGTTGGGGTGTTCGTTAGGGTACATGTTGCGTAGTATTGGGGCGACATGATAACTGTCCTGGGCGGGACGACGTATCGAGCAGGTTTCTTGGGTCGTGTTGGCATTGCTCTGAAGCCCAAGGTTTGTAGCACCTGCTGGCCCGTGTGAGTCCGCGCAAGTCTGTTGCGACAAGTACTTCTGCTTCTGTCAGTTCGCTGAGGGTGTTGTGTAACACTAGCGACAATATTTTTTCAGTCGATGTACTCATCGGCAGGAGGATAGCCATCTTGAAAGCCAACCTCAAGAGCGTGTTGGCCTGCTTCGTCTCGGACTGGAAGGCTGTACGTGATTCTGCTCCCCACCAGGCTTCGGACCAGTCGGGAGGTTGTCCGTTTCCTTCATGCTTCTGCCGTTGGATGTTAAGCGGCAGCTCATACGTGATGTCACCTTGACACTGGTTTTGAGGAGTGTGAGGGTGTGTGTGGCTCGCTTGTTGGACTGCAGCTGTATGCCCAACACCCTGAGCAATGGCTTCTCTGGTATGAGGTCCCCGTTGAGGTATACTTCGAGTTTTCTTATAGGGCCTGTGGGGACTGTGTGGTTACCCCGGCCTCGCCACGATCGTGGGAGCTCAGATTTCTCGGGGGAACAATGTAGCCTCCGTTTTCTCAGGAATTCTTGGATGAGGTGAGCTGCACTTTGCAGCCGTTCTTTTCCAAAGAGGGACCCTGTTGTGTTCTACAGTATTATATCATCTGCATAGATTGCGT
Organism: Dermacentor variabilis; assembly: GCF_050947875.1. Lineage (NCBI taxonomy): Eukaryota > Metazoa > Arthropoda > Arachnida > Ixodida > Ixodidae > Dermacentor > Dermacentor variabilis. Next base: position 60,374,557 of record NC_134577.1, on the reverse strand, counting down.
TGATGGCTATTGATTGATATCGATTGATTCTACATCCTGCAGTTTGCTTGTGAGGCCGATCATGGCGACGTTGAAGAACGTGAGTGAAATGACAGCACTTTGTGGTGTGCCTTTGCTGGGAAGCTGGTATACTGGAGTCTGTATCTCCCCCCATCTTCAGCTCCGCCGTGCGGTGGTTCAGGAAGCTCTGAACATATTTATACGTTCGGTCGCTGCAGTTTGTGTTTGCGAGCCCTCCTAGGATTCCTTGGTGGCTGACGTTGTCGAAAGCCCCTTTGATGTAGATTGCTAGGAGGACGTGTTCGCCGCTTTAGGGAGCGTTGCTAGGGATTTATTCCTTCATTTGGAGTAGCACGTCTTGTGTGGAGAGGCCTGCGCAGACACTGAACAAGGTGTGCGGCAGCTGCTTGTTGTCTTCGATATGTCTCTGTAGTCTCGTGTTGATAATTTTCACGTGCACCTTGCCGATGCAGGAGATGAGCGACACGGGTCTGGGGTTTTCAATTGCCCATTTCTGGCCGGACTTGGGGATCATGATTATTCAGTCGTGGCTCCACATCGCCGGCACCGTACGTTGTTTCCAGTGTTGGTTGAGAAAGGCCGTGATCGTGGTGATAGACTTGTCGCTCAGGTTTCCGATCATGGAGTTCGGGATGCGGTCCGTGCGCGCCACTGTGTTACTGGTGGTGGCTGCGGTTACTGGTCTCATTTCGTTCACTGTGATAGGTTCGTCCATTAGTGGGTTGTTTTGTCCTGTGTAGGATGTTGTACATGGTTGTGTGGGAGGGGGATCTCCATAGAACTTGGCCTTGATAGCATCGACGAGGTCTTGTCGGCTACCTGAGCAGGTGTGTAGGAACCGCTCCACTGCCTTGTGTCCCTTGGGTTTGGTGGGGCCCAGGATGGTTTTGACGATGTGCCGCGTTTTGGCCGTATCCAGGGTGCCACCGAAGGAGTCGCAGAAGCTATACCAGTTCACCGAGGCGAGTTGCGTGGCATAGTCTTCTGCTTCCGCTGTGATTTGTGCTATACGTGTCTTCAGTTTCCTGTTGTTCTTTTGTGCTTTCCGGCAGCGGGTGAGGCCCCGTATGGCATCCCACAACTGTAGTAACTAGGGATTCACCTCGGAGGTCTGGTCCGTGCTGGCGACTTCCTTTGTGTGGTGTTGTGCATGTCGACAGAGGTTGTCGCACCAGTCTTCCAGGTTCATGATTGTGTCTGCATCCTGTTTTTGGGCTTCCCTGATGTGAGTTTAGCTGTGCCAATCTGCCTGCATAGGCATCCGGTCTGTAGTGTTAAATTTAATATGTAGTGATCGCTGCCCAAGTTTTCGGGTGTGTTGGTTTGATGAAGAAGAGTTCGGGCGTGGAGTCGCTTGTTACGCTTTTCCCTTCCCTAGTCGGTATGTTTGGGTCTGTGATGAGTGTGAGGTGACAGTCCATTTAATGTTTCTAGCTGGAAATCCTTCCAGCCCGGCATCTGGTACCCCCACAGCGTTCTGAGCTTTGAAATCGCCTATGATTACCAGGGGCTGCCTTTATCGAGGCGGAGGGTGTCCGTAAAGAGTTTGCCTATGTTTGCCCGCCTTTGGCTGGAGGGGGGGGGGAGGTGCAATATATGTTTAGGACGAACACGCTATGTTTCTGGTTGCCTTTGTAGATGAGTTCGAGGAGCGAATGTAGTACGTACCCGTCGTCGATGGCCTTGTGTTATATGGTTGTGGTGTTTCTGTCTACTAGTGTGGCTACCTTCCACTTCTGTGGTATTCTTCGCAGCCATGCAGTGTTGGTCGGGTACAGGGCTCTCTAGGGCTATGAGTCCTGGTGGTTTTGAGGAATGAGCGATGAATTTTGTCAGCCGCCCTTTTTTCCTTCGGTACCCAATACAGTTACATCGCCATGGGTAAATTTCTAAGTTTTGATTGACTTGGCTGTATGGTCTAGGCATCGTTAGATGTGTTCGGCGACGTTATCATCTGGCATATTTGGTTCAGTCCTGCCACAGATGTGGCCTTATAGAGGTTCTGTCGTAGTGTTTTTGAAGTTTTATGGAGTGAAGCTCGTGCTTAAGCTTGCTGTCTAGAGTGGTTTCCATGTCTTATTGCTCTCACTGTGCGTTGCATTGCAGGCTGTATTATTTGTTCAACCTGGGCGCGTGTAGAGTCCACGTAGGCGTGCATCTGGAAGCCGATGGCATTGGCATGGGTTTGTAGGTCAGTGATTGCCTTGTGTGGTGTCATCTCTTGTGGTATCTGTGTGAGCTGTATCACTTGTTGTTTGGGTTGTCTGTTTTCTTGTATGAGTGTTTGCATCTGTGTGCGCATACGCTCGAGCTCCTGTTCAAACTTCATAGTTGCGGCGTCTGTGCTTTTTTATACGAGGCGGAAGCTACTGCTGTCTAGGTTACCTCGTTTTCTTAGGTGGTAGTCCTCTTGAGTGAGGCTTCCTTGGTCTTTCGTTGGTGCTGCTGGGGCCCCTTGTCTGAATGCCGCGGTAGTTGGTGCTGCCTGCTGAGCTTGCTTGGGCGTCGACCGAGATCGCCGTCTGCGCGACCGAAAGTGAGGCCGGGCGCGAGAACAGGAGCGAGATCTGGACCTTGGGTTGGAACCGGACTGGGATCCGTAGACGCTCAGAGACTCCGCGCAGTCTAAGTCGGAGTCTTCCCACTGAGCTGAACCACCACCGGAAAGGTCAGCCGCCTTGGTCGACTGAGTGACTGGGTGGGGCTGTTCTTGGGTTTTCAGTATAGTGGTGGAGGCAGGTTTGCCTCTGCGAGGAATGCGCTTGGCTTGTTGCACATGGTTGCGGCCGTGAGATGGGCCCCTCCGCAAAGAGCGAAATTCGAAACAAAAGTGTATCCGGCGTCTGGGTTAAGGTGGGTGCAGACGTTACACGCACAAACCACGGGTTGGGGCAGTCCAGTGCTTCTACAGATGTAGCAGAATTGCCTTGGCGACTGGTTGTCTCGGCAAGGCATCTCCCCTTCGTAGGAGGGAACAACACAGTAAAAAGAACCGTGAGACAGTAAACTATCCCTTTATTGGGTGAACGTGAACTCACAAAATAAGTTGCACTAGGACAGAAAGATAGTTCCTAGCACATGCGTCGATCATCCTAGAATTGATTTACTGCTAACGAGCGTCGCATATTAGTACATGATTCATCGAAGATTCCAGCGTAACCGTTGGTGCTTGCATGCCTTCCAAAATGCCGCACTGTACACGCGTAGCGCGTGCAATTTTGATTACAGAAGGTTCGACTACAACGTAGAAAAAGTGTATAATCGACGAAAAACATCGAGAATCTTGTGATAATGTAGTCACGTCATGCACTGAGTGGTAACAACCTTTGTTACTTGCGAAACGCATTCACAAGAATACATACAAGTATGCGTGTCAATATGCCTAAAAACCATCTCACATTTCGTGTCATTGCTCGCACAGATGCGTTTGTCACATGAGGCTCAAAAGATTCTACAGCTGTAATTAGAGAACAGTGTGAGTCTTGACAGATGGCTTCCAAATGGATAAAAGACTGGCTTTTGAAGCTTTAAGCCACCACAATAAAACAGCTAAAATTTTCGTAGTTCAAGAACACACGATATAGTGAAGCTCCAAATTATTTTGATCTAATGCAGTCTCAATACTGTCATCAGCTTAGTTTTTGGTATACAACAAAGATTTTTGGTATGAATACAGGAACCAGAGGGAACTAAAATAGTGAATGCATTCAACAAATTTTAAATGAAATGTTTCTCATGTGTAGAAAGTGTCTATATATAGTCATAAAACTTGTCTCGGGAAAGCAACAGGGCGAATAGACCCTAAATAATGACAGATTACTTTTTAGTTAAGAAAAGAGTACCTCATTTTTTAAATGCTTTCCAATAAGAGGTGTTCCCTTCTATCGACCTTGGAACATCATAAAGCATAGGGATCTTTACAGCCGGTTCACTACTACGCTGTCAGAACACCTGCAAAGAAACTGACAGAACAGGGAGTCAAGGATATTGTGAAGGCATTTCAACCTTCTACTTACATAAAGCACACACTTGCAGCCCATAAGGATCTATCTTGAAATAAGTTTGCTAATGCTGCGTTCGTGAAAAACAAATGTATGTATGGAAACAGTAAGCGCTGGCTAGGATCTGCCGTATACTTCGACATTGAAGCACTCCAAATACTTCTGGCAACGACGTCTTTTCTCATAATTTGGAGACACCAGATGGCATCGTTCACATCGCTCATTTTACTAGGGCGCTTTAAACGTCAAAAGAAGCCGGCCTATGCACAAGATGCGTTTAGTTAGCTCCTGGATCCTCTGAAAGAATATCAGCGTTGCTTCCCCGCACTGCTTCATTTTCACGTTGGTATGCAAAAGCCGCGGGCGATTTGGTTAACTTGCCCACTAGTCAGACTATTATGTCTGCACAACCCTATGCATAACGAAGTGCGTATTAAGTTGATCGTAGTCTCCGAATGCATCTCCACACAATTGGCAGGTAATATTCTGGTGCAGGTTTCAATCAAAGGCTTTCTCTGCGAGAGCAAATGCGCTCTGCGTAAGCTAATGCGGGGTTTCATCCATGTGGCTTTGACGGTGACGGCCGAGACCTGAGTTGTTCTTGAAGGATGCATTACATATTTTGCAAACGAAGACTCTGTCCCCACTACACAGGTCGTGATGATGTTTGAGGCTGCTTTTGGTTTTGAACGGTTTAGTACACTTCTGACAGACATGGGGTTTATCGTCTGTGTGAGTGGAGTTGTGTGTACGGAGATTCGATGAGTCCGCGAATGATTTACCACATGTTTTGCAAGTGTACGGTCTCTCGCCTGTATGTGTGCGTTTGTGGATATCTCGGTGATGAGATTGCCGAAAGGATTTTTCACATATTTCGCATTTGTATGGCTTCTCGCCTGTGTGCGTGCGGGAATGTAGAGCTAGATCGCCAGCTTGGCGGAACAATTTGCCACAGGTTGCGCATTTGTGGTTTTTGCCTGTTGTAGTCTGGCAGTGTTTCACAGAATTATTCACAGAATCAATTGATTTGCAAGTGTAGGCTGTATCGCCCCTGTGTTCCTTGGTGTGCCCGTGTAAGGCATCCTCTCTGCTGGAAACATTGGAACATGCACCGGACAACTCTTGCTGTTCCCTCCCTCCTGTTCCAGTAGCATTCCTGTAAGTAAACGTACAATGGGGCTCAAAATGGGCGACTGTTGTTACTTGATGATAAAAACACGTTTGCCATTTGAGAGTTGGACAAACTAAATCGCGCGTTCATAGTAAGGCGATTTGCACAATCTGAGCGCGAACCTGCTACATTTATATTTAACGCTCGATTTTGCTTCTAGATTGGCAGAAATTGAACACTGGAGCTTTTGTTGTGTCTATTTCGTTAAGCTTGAAAACACGAACGATGGTCCGTGAAGTGGATATTAATAAAAAGTGTTGTTATATTTGTTACAATATATAAAGCCTAAATGTAACCTGTGCAGACGAGTAGGACTATCTGAAAACGAAGATTATATATGAAATTTACATGCTCTAAAGATTAAAAACAGTCCTACTTCTTGGACACGCTAAGGAGGAGCATTCAGGCAAAGGTCCAGAAATGTGCCCTCGGAAGTGCGACGTTCGGCACTGAAACAGACCGTATTGCCTGAGCTAAAACACGTTTGCTTTTTATACAAGCCCTTGTACGTGACGAGGAGTAACATAATTGCAAATGCTTAAAAGACGTGCTGTACTACTCGCGTTATCTCTGACAAATGCTGGGGGGTGGGGGGTGGGGAGGGGGCTGCTCCACGTTGGACATATGGCAATATACAAATATCAAATACATATCGAATATTATGAAGTGTGCCAGAGTTTTCAAGCGCCGTGGATAAAATCTCTATTTCTTTCTATTCATTTCTTGGCCATGAGATTTCTTGTGCGTTAATTTCATGAAGTTTGCATACGTGGAGTTGGCATTGTTGGTGCGTCATCATCCCTACCGTTTAAGGTAGAAATGCAAGAAAAAAAATACCAACTGAATACGACACATGCACAAGTGCCTCGCGTATGCGTTCTCTCCTGTCTGCTGTTTTTTGAAGTTACTGCTCAGTTTGTACTGGATGAAAATTGTTTGCTATATTGTTGTTAATATGGTATTTATCGTTTACCTATATTTATTCTAAAAAGATTATATTATGCGTTTTGCGTGCCAAAACCAGTTTCAGATTAAGAGGCACGCCGTAGTGGAGGACTCCCGAAATTTCGACCACCTGGGGTTCTTTAACGTGCACGTAAATCTAAGTACGCGAGTTTTTTCGCATTTCGCCCCCATCCAAATGCGGCCGCCGTGGCCGGGATTTGATCCCGCTACCTCGTGCCGAGCAGCCCAACACCATAGCCACTGAGCAACCACGGTGGGTTATATTTATTCGTCATTGTTCACGTGACTCATGGAAGGTTATGGTGTCATTGAAGTTATGTGGTGTAACTTAGTATGTTTTTTCTAATCGTGCTCGCTCGGCCCGTATCTAGACCAGATTACGTACTTAATTTTTACATCGTAAACATTTTTTAGGTAAGTAAGTAAATAAGTAAACAAATTAATAATAAATTTAGGAGTTGGGATAGCTGGCCACAATAGCGGGATGAGCGTTTTCAGAGGACCCGGTCTAGGCTGAAGAAAAGACTGTTTCAGTGACTTACGTTTGAATTCAAAACTAGTTGATGGTATTTCATTCAAACAGTCAAATTCCAGTAATCGCATCAATCACAACTTTTATCTAGGTTGTCAAGTTTGAAAAATTTTGAAATCGCAAAGTTACGAGAAAAAAAGAAAAGGTTTATTAAGTTAACTGCACCAGGTCATAACTTCCTGCACCCAAGGTCATCACTTCCTTTTTATACATTTCCAGTTTACGTGAAGTTTGGGTTTGCGAGGATTACTAAAGGATCTGCTTCTAAAATAGTATATTTCAGGGTGCTGCGTAATACACCAATTTTGCGCACTTTAGATGTGGTGTTAGGTGCAGTTTAGAGAATCGCGGCGGTGGCTTTATGGCAGAATTGTTTCAGAATTTTTGGTACTTGCGACGTAAATCAAAAATGCAATTCCTTAACATATTATAAATTTTTTTCGAATGCAGAAACTGGAATATTGGCGCAGTTGGTTGTTCAGCAGATTAATCTCTCATTTTCAATGTACTTAAGTCCTGAGCTGAAGATTCCTGTTACGCCAGCGCTATATTGTCTTAACTGCAGATGACATTTGGCATTTCAGGCAACAACGGTTTCATCCGTCGCAGAGATTCGTCAGTGGAAGTATAATTGAGCCATAGGCAGCGTTCAGTGTCATCTCACTGAGTTCCTCCATCGAAAGGAATTCATACAAAGGTTTGCCTCACCAAGCATCGTTCCCAAAAATGTCCGATGGTTCCTGCATGTGCGCGTAGCTTGTACTGGCCACTGGGCTGCTGCTGCAGACCGGAAGTGTGAAGCCAGTGCTTCCGGTTTCTGTGTGGCCTGTATGCCCTGAAATAGAGATGCCGATTTGCGATTGTGCGAGAACAAGGCCAGGAGAATTCCGCGATAGGAACGCGCAGGAAGAAAGAAGTAACTCTGGCGGCGCTGCGGCCGTCTGAAGTGATTCTCTTAATTTAAACAAAAAAAGTGGGAAACCACAACGTAATGTTACGAGAAAGACTCGCGTGTGTTTCGGGAGTTGTTCGTTGCTACATTCCTTCGGCTATTCTGCACTGACCGGAGGGCGGTTGACCTTGAAAGGGCTGATTTTTTGTTCTCTCGCTTCTTGGCGCGCTTTGATAATGGTTGTGCTCTCTGATAAGCAACTCAGCGACAGACGACGTTGCTGTCGGTCATGCAAGAAAACGGCACATGCAAACGCATGTACGGAACAATCGCTGCATAGTAGGTTGCTGCTGTTATTGAAAAATAAAATGAAGTAAACATTCCATTTTTTACCTTCAAAATCTCTAGAACGAGATCGGGCTTATAAAAATATCAGCTAACCACAAAAAGCGATGAATGGTTCCCGAAAGAAATTTGTCATTGGTTATGATGAAACCTGCACATCTTCGCAAATTTTATGGATGATCCTCATATCAGCGCTGAGACAAAGGACATTTGCGTTAGCAGAGCAAAGTCATTAAGGTTCGAGCGGATTCCAGCTGGCTTGGCTTTCAGCGGGTAAGGGCGGTTGGTCTCGGGACTTATGGGCGGACCTTGGACTCAATTGTCACAGTATATTGGATGAGGCAAAGAATGCTTAGCAATAAAATTACTTAACCGAAGCAAGAAAAGTTTGGATCAACCGAATAACGAAAAGGTGCATGAATGAAATTTACTGAACCATACCTCAGACAGCGGCGATGCTGTTTAACATTGGTGGCACGCTAAAAGTCCTCTGGTGTTCAAAACACATCCGGAGTCTCTCACTATGGCGTGCCTCATAACATCGGGGTTATGACACCTAAAACCCCAGAATTCATTCATTCGTGCTGCCTTAATGTATTGTGTACGATAGCAAACGTTAGCTTCCTCAATCACCTTGACGGCGAGGCGTGGTATACCAGTGACCGAAAACCTTCCCGCACCTACCGCAGTCGGTGGATGTGCTATCAGCCAGGTGGTACGGCGTGTTCCATTGGTCAACACGGGTTGTCTCAGGAATTCTGCAACACAAGACAGATATTCACATAAACACTGAGCCAACAGTGGTTGGACAAAGATTGTAGCGGAAGCCAACGTTTCGACTGGGGGACACAACAGACGAGGACAAGTTGCTGTTTGGAAACGTTTGCCTCCAAATCCTTAAGGCGCACAGACATATTGCACTTAAACAATTTAGTGCGATCTATGCTATCGGAATGAAAGAGGTCCCGTACTAATATAGACGCTGTCTTCGCGGAAGGGCGAAGCTATGACATCTATAATATGATATAAAACAATAACGAAAATAAGGTTAGTAGTATTTAGACAGTGTATATTCCAAGACAAGCTCACGTATTTAGTAAATCAATGTTATACCACGTGCCAAATGACACGCATAACACGTAATCTAAAAGTTATGGGGTTGTACGTGCCAAAACCACTTTCTGATTATGAGGCAGGCCGTAGTGGAGGACTCCGGAACTTTCGACCACCTGGGGTTCTTTAACGTGCACCTAGATCTAAGCACATGGGTGTTTTCGCAATTCGCCCCCATCGAAATGCGGCCGCCATGGCCGGTATTCGATCCCGCGACATCGTTATCAGCAGCCCAACACCATAGCCACTAAGCAACCACGGCGGGTGTAACACGTAATCTAATGACCTCTAACATGCCCAGTCAAAAAGATGGTGTGATGAGGAGGGCCGGCGAAGGATACTGTAGGTGCTTGTCCCAGAGTGAACGTTCCCTGATGCCTCTACTCTTTGCAAGTGATTTCTACCGCACAGCTCAAGACAGGAGGAAGATATTGCGTACCAAGGCGTCAGACTTTGCTGCTTGCCGTCTCTTGTCCTTCGAAGCGTCCTGGCTCTCCGAAAACTATGCCGATCCTAAGTCTCCACATCCCGCATTTCCATGCATGGAATACAAAGGCGCAGTGGAAGTTTTTCTTCTACGTAGTGTACTAAAAACCGATGCGGCACCTGTATTTGCAAGCAGTAGGGAACGCTATGTCTTAGCGCCGACCGCGATTTGTATCCTAGTAGCCGATATATACTTACGCCTACGGGAACACTGGCCAACGCATTCGCTTTTAAGGCTATACATATTCCGTGAATGTGGGGCGCAAGGTATAGACGGATTTATATCGGAAAGTCGTGTCAAGGCAGCCGCTTTTGTTCAAAGTGCACGGGAACCCTCTTTGCGTAAGGTAAGGGAACTGCCGCAATGTATACCGAGTGACGTTAGCAGCACGGAAGCCAAATGATACTCCGCGGCATGCAGCAAATTGCCAAGGATCTATCATTGGCCGTTCATCCCTCACCTGAAACTTGAGTCTATTCAGCCGAAGATCTCACACGCTTGCGAACCAACACAGTTACGCTGGCTATTTAACGATTGTTAATGACGAACTCATGTACACCCATCTAACAAATCTCGGAAACTGAAGCCTCGTTTGGCAGCACTTCTCAACCCACCTGCCAAGGCTTGTTCAGCCGTTCTTCGGCAAGCTTATTCTTTATTGCGATAACAAGTATATCGACATTCCAGACGCAGTTATGCCGTCGGCGTCACCATCGCCGTGACGTTCTGTGTAAATTCCAAGGGCGACAGTACGGTCTCCGCTCCCACAACGCTGTATGTGGGATTGTAAGCGCGCGTTTATTTAACTGGTTACGCAAATATTTGACGTCAGACAAATGGCTTTAATGCGCGAATAATGGACGCGTGAGCCTTTGAAGAATTTTGGTATGGGGCATGCATGTGCATTTATATAATATTGCGTGGATGTGAACCGAACTGTCAATTCAGCGCAGTATGACTAAGCGAGTCTGTGAAACAATCGAGAACGCGCGCGCGAAGGCGCAAAGCAGAGCCCAGAGCAAGTGTGCTCGTTCAGCATTTCCTGCTTTATGTTTTCATGTCTTTTCGTTTTTGTGGGGAAGTCTTACACTGATAATTGCATAAAGCGACGTTTTGGTGGGAAGTTCTTGTACACAGGCGAAGTTGAGACAAGCATATTGACGTAGCTTTTACCATTAATTTCTTGCCTTCTCAGTGGAAAGAAAGAAAGAAGGAAAGGCGAATTCGGACTAAAGTGGGCGGCCTGGACTTGTCGGGGTGCTGGCCCTTCTTTACACAAGCACAACAACTTGCCGTATTATCGGTACAAGACTAGCTTGTGCAAATGGCCTAGCGGTTCACGTATCATAGCTACGTATTGATCAAGTTGAGAACACCTTTCAATGACGTGACGAAGTATGGCAGGCTAAACTTAAAAGAACCTGTACTTTGATGTCATTGACGATAAGGAATGCTTAATTACCCCAAAAAATAAATGGAAGGTTTAGCAGTACTTTCCTGGACATTTTACATATTTCACGTTTTCTTATTGAGATATGTTCGGCTCAGCAACTGCTTCAATTACGGCTATTTGATAACTTTCTTCTTATGGCCTTTAAAACGTTTGGTGAAGGCAAAAATATAAAAATTTCAAAAACTGAACTCTGGGGCTTTAATGCACCAAAACCACGATCTCATTATGTTGCTGGCTGTAGTGTGGGAGCAAGGATTAATTTCTACTGCTTTGATTAGCTACGCTACATTGCCTAGAAAGACTTAGCCAACCTCTGTTTCATTGTACGCGTTTTCTTTTAAATGAACATCTCTATCCTCACTATGTTCATATATTTCACAGGGGGGTGAGTAACCAAGGTAACCATCCTGAATGCGTGCCTTCACGTGTAACGGGAGTGCAAGATGCTGCCTGTTTTGTTTTGTTTTACTCTCTCCGTGTCTAGTCGCGCTCTTGCAACTGTTACGTATAGCATGACAAGCTCCGCCTGCCGAACGCTCAAAACTTCTGATGCAGCGCCTGGTTCAGGCATCAGAGCTAGCCTTTCCCGGGAGGAATTATTGAGTACCGGCATGATTGTTCCCCGGGTAGCCATCCCCGCAGTCTCTGAGTTTATTTGGAAGGAAGCTTCTGTAAATGTGGGCTGACCTGACGCCACATTCTCTAATGGCTGATGCTTGCTCCATGCCTGTGCGGCTTGTGCTGGGCGTCGCGTGATCAAGGCTGCTGCTGGACCCCTGGTGCAGGTAACTCGTGTTACCATTGTCAGTGACACCTGTACGGTATAGAAGTACAGCAAAGGTCTTCATTCCCCGCTTTGCAAGGGCAATTCATAGGAAATGAATGCTTCATTATTATCGATGGTGGGAGGCAAGAAGTTTTAGTTGTGGGGGAACCCTACTGCAGGGCTTCGGAGTCTATGCTTTTCACATATATATCTATGTTTTGAATCGACGCAAGGACTTCGTGGGGATGGGGATACCGAGCACGACCTTAATTCTTCTGACAGATTATTACGCTCTATCTCATATCGCGGACACAATAGGAGAGCGTTCGAAGGAAAATAGGGCATGTCGATTTCTTGTGTGTGCAACCCTTGACTCACTATATTTGCTGAATTTTTTAGTTATAGGCGCATTAGATACATCGTGGAGTTCTTTCCTTTGGCTGAACTATTACAAGCACTACACGCAGCACGTGACAGAGGAGGACAAAGAAAAATTGAGAGGGCACATTTCTACCGAGGGATTATAATTTTTTTTAAGCCTGATCAGAGATTCTTGACCTCCTATGACAAATACATGTGTCACGACCTACTCGCCTTTCAGAAACTGGTTATGCGAACCCCATTTGGCCACTCCTTCGGCTGTGGTTCCTAAGCTCAGGCGGTAAGCAATGCATATTTATCAACTCATTAACAAATCGAAAACGGTTGTCCTCGCCAATGGCCCTGTGTATGCCATCAACAGACTATCAACAGACCATCAACAGCGATTGGTCAATGCGATTATCTAAGATTCGTGTTGCAGACAGTAGATTAGCTTGGAACGAAATATGGAAGTCTTTATTCACGGGGAAATGTCATTAACTGGTGCAACGGAAAGCATAAAGTTGCTTTAAAAGTGTGGGATGTGCGGATAGCGCTGCAAGGATTGTAGCTAGTAGCGCATGTTCCCTAAGTACGCAGAAATTGCCTGACATTGAAAAAAGGAAAACAGGAGAGATTAGAAGGCGTGAATGCGGCATAACCCTTGTCAGGATGCGAGGAGGTTCCCTACAAAACAATGAAGGGCACGCCGTATTGCTGACTACACCTTTATATAAAACCTGATTCAGAGAAAGCCGGCTAAGAATGATAATCACATTATTACACCCACTGCCATAGTGTCAGCGCCTTCGTAGGCCACAAAAGCATTAAACACCAATTCCTAACCAGATCACTAAAGATATGAGTTGCAATAGCTTTGACTTCCAACGAACTAAAGTGCGACTGATTAGGCGTAATTTAAGGAGTTCATTTTTAAAGTCCAGCACACTCACTTTTGCTAGTCATGCCATTAAACTCTCAACGCGCATCAGTCAGTGTTAGGAAATAGGTTGCACAGATATCGGCAGACCGAAAAACGTTTGATATGCATAGAATGGTAACCAGCTTACAGAATAGAGCATTCAGTTTGGAAGGCCGTTGTATCAGCAAGGTGTAGACTTTCTTGTTAATAAAGCGTTATAGTCTTCACGCGGTGCCACAGTTGTTGGAAATCGTTGGCTTCTGGGATTCCTAATCTATCAACGCGATTAAACCTCTTTAAAGGTTCAGCAGCATATGGCGGGGATACTTGGTAAATATTTGTGCTAACAGAGCGAATGACCTAGCAAAAATTTTTGTTTTAATGAGTTACGTTTTCAATAAATTCGTAATGTATACATTGCATTTGTTGTTTTCTTTCTGGGTATAAAATAAGAGTTTCAGTATAAATTGATTTGGGTTGCCCCAAATTGTAAACTGTAACTTGTATGCAGTGGGATATGTCGGCTGCTAGTAACAAGCTACACGTGAACAATTCTCACGCTGTGCCGAAAACGTTGCAGCACCGTTACAACCCTCCGGTATAGACATTTGAAACGCCACCCTAATTGCAAATCACACGCTGCGATGGCATCAAAAAATTTTCTCTTCTAAGTTTGATCGATTCAAAGAAAAAAAGTACCTAGTGGTAGCGCGACGGACCCACTGAGATTATGCTTGCTTAACAAAATTCTAGAACAATCGTCACGCTGTAATTGCCGTTACGATTGAACTGATCATGGTATAGAACGCAGAGTCTGGCATTCCGACGTAGCCACCTAGGAGCGTGTATTCGCAATTTGGTCATATCGGTACAAATTCGTTCAATATCTCGAATTTCACGATGTATGAATTTGCATGTATTCCCATCAATGCAGAGAGAGAGAGAGAGAGAGAGAGAGCAAAGAGAGGAAACGCAGTGATATCAACCAAACGAGCACCCGGTAGGCTACCCTACACTGAGGGTGAGGGAAAGGGGACACACATTTCTTTCTAAGGACAGTGATCAAGTGCCTGATGCGGATACCTTGTTGTCGCCGCTGGTAATGTGCCCCTTTCTAGGCAATAAGTGCACCGCTGCCACGGAACGCGTTGGGGCTATCTCCCATGTTTGTAGTAAAGGCCAGTTACCATCGCCTACGTACCGTCGACGTTGTAAGTCCCGTCAGTTATTGGCCTGTGCTGCGTGTTCCAATGGTAACGCCAGGCGTCGTCAGTAATGCTGCAGTTATTCAAGGTGTTGGTGTTAGACACAGCTGTGGCGAAAAAGTTGAAATTACATTTTTATAAAACAAAGTTCAGGAAAGGTAAAATACTGTGTTGTAACCGGGCTTCTTGAAATGTTTCGCTCTCACTTAAGGCACACTGCGCTTGCTGGAATCGGACAAAAGGCACAGGGGCCAACATCTGGTGCGGGGCACTCATCCATCGTAATCGAAATGGCACCTACCTTGACTTGCACGAAAAATGTCAGTTTAACTGTTAAATTATTTACAACGGGCATGATGCATCCGCGTCTAGTTTCCTATATAACACGCGTGCTCCACTTGGAACAGTGAGAGAATCCTAAGAATTCCGGGAGAAAATATTTTGCTGCATAGAACATTTTTGATGCAATAATAATAAAACAGGCTAAAGCATAAAAAAGACACTGTGTGAATGGTTTTTGCAATGCTGATGCAAAACAGCACTCATGTTAGAAAAATTCCCCTTTGTACCCGCATGTTGTGGTTCGGCATCGCCGTGGAGAATGTAGTCTTTTCGCGCTAATTACATTCATGGCTCGTGCATCCCAGAGCTGTGTGAAATCCAGCGCATTTTCGCTAGTACTTGAAATTTCGGTCTTAAATAACTTGATCATAACACAAAACAGATTTTGTCTCATAGCCAAGTGTCAATATTAACAGTTCAGAATGAGAGCATGAATTCGAATGAATTGCGGATCAACGAAGATGGAGTTCATATATATTCGTTTGCAAACTATGGTAAGTTTGCTTCTGCTATGACAGTCGCAGCTGATTATCTGAGAATTTATTGAAGGATGAAGTTTATTGTGAGAACAGCATGAAAAGAAAAATGACAGTCACTTTCGCATACGCCATAGATTGTGGAGGCTAATGTCACAATACTCAAGAGAGCCATCGAATTACTCGACGTTTTCGTTCGAATGCATTCTTGCTTCTTATTACTTCTTCCCAGTTAAGGTCGTGGGTTCGAGCGCCCTAATTAGGCTACCTTTATTAGCTGTGCCTTAGTCATCTTCGCCCTTATTAACACCAAATATCGTGGGTTCGACTCCTATCAAAGGTCCTGAGTTCGGGGGTCTTAATTGACTGTACAATAGTTGCCTGTCATTTCTGGCATGGTTAGTGGCGTCTATGTGGCAGCGATGTGAAATACGGCGACGACGAAAGAGCCAGTAGTGATACGAGCACCCAGATATTCTGTGCAATTACAACGGGAGCTTGAAACAGAGATCTATACTTTCCGCTTTAAAAATGTCCGATGACGGATACACCGTATATACACTGTAGACTGCATGAGCGTAACTGAAACGCGACGTACTACTGCACTTGTTCTCAAATGGTAGAGGGTACCGCAGCATATGGTGACTTAAATTTCCACATCTCGATCGCTGTAGTGTAATGTCGCGTGGGTTTTCTTTTGTAAATACAATTGAGAGCCCCCTAATATAAATTTCAGTGGTAAAAGAACCCTTAAAAACACTGCCGGAAGGGGTTTCATTGGCCCAACTACCCCGAGCGGAAAATGGGTCAGCTCGCCCAGTACTTTGTTTTCTCTTCAAAATACATTGGTCGCTCTTAGGCAACATGCTATACGACGAGCAATCGTGTTAAACCAAACTGTTGCTTTTCCTCCTCCGGCCTTATGTTTAATTTACCAGACTTTAATGTCTCTGTTATCTTTGTAGCAAGTTGGTTAACACTGAAACACATGCGTGCCATTTATCGCTCCCGCACAGCACAGGAAACAACCGACATGCGCATAATCTATCGCATCATACACCGCGTGCGTGAATAGGTGAAATACCAAGTACGTTCATGTATAAACGCGCAGTGGATGAAGTATGCAGACAATGAAATTTCTGCTTCTTCAATCTCAGTCTTCAAATCTACATATCAACACTGATTGCAATCTGCTCTACTGTAACATAGATAACCTCTATTTTTCTTTATTTCTATTACTTTGGTACATCATTGTTTTTAATTATTAAAATAATGAACATTTCCAGCTATAGCTTCTACCTTCTATATTTTATAAATTTGTATATGAACAGTAGGAACAGTTGGGCGAGTTCATGTGCTAACATAATTGCAAACCTGACCTTGAGAGGCAGCGCGCCGTCCCGTTGTTTCTTTTCTCTGTGTGCGCCCCTGGCGCTGTTTTGGAATTAGGGTTGCGTAGTCGCATTTGCGTAGTCGTAGTCGGACAGGCCGCCATTGGAATCTGAACCTGGCAACGTTTAACGTTAGAACGCTATCTAGTGAGGCGAGTCTAGCAGTGTTATTGGAGGAATTAGAGGGTAGTAAATGGATTATAATAGGGCTCAGTGAGGTTAGGAGGACAAAAGAAGCATATACAGTGCTAAAAAGCGGGCATGTACTGTGTTACCGGGGCTTAGCGGAGAGACGAGAACTAGGAGTCGGATTCCTGATTAGTAAGGAAATAGCTGGTAACATACAGGAATTCTATAGCATTAACGAGAGGGTGGCAGGTCTTGTTGTGAAACTTAATAAGAGGTACAAATTGAAGGTGGTACAAGTCTATGCCCCTACATGCAGTCATGATGACCAGGAAGTCGAAAGCTTTTATGAAGACGTGGAATCGGCGATGGGTAAAAGTCAAAACAAAATATACTATACTGATGGGCGACTTCAATGCCAGGGTAGGCAAGAAGCAGGCTGGAGACAAGTCAGTGGGGGAATATGGCATAGGCTCTAGGAATAGCAGAGGAGAATTATTAGTAGAGTTTGCAGAACAGAATAATATGCGAATAATGAACAGCTTTTTCCGCAAGCGGGTTAGTCGAAAGTGGACGTGGAGGAGCCCGAATGGTGAGACTAGAAATGAAATCGACTTCATACTCTGCGCGAACCCTGGCATCATACAAGATGTAGACGTGCTCGGCAAGGTACGCTGCAGTGACCATAGGATGGTAAGAACTCGAATTAGCCTAGACTTGAGGAGGGAACGGAAGAAACTGGTACACAAGAAGCCAATCAATGAGTTAGCGGTGAGAGGGACTCTAGAGGAATTCCGGATCAAGCTACAGAACAGGTATTCGGCTTTAACTCAGGAAGAGGACCTTAGTGTTGAAGCAATGAACGACTATCTCATGGGAACCATTAAGGAGTGCGCAATAGAAGTCGGTGGTAACTCCGTTAGGCAGGAAACCAGTAAGCTATCGCAGGAGACGAAAGATCTGATCAAGAAACGCCAATGTATGAAAGCCTCTAACCCTACAGCTAGAAAAGAACTGGCAGAACTTTCTAAGTTAATCGTAAGACAGCGGACATCAGGAACTATAATATGGATAGAATTGAACAGGCTCTCAGGAACGGAGGAAGCCTAAAAACAGTGAAGAAGAAACTAGGAATAGGCAAGAATCAGATGTGTGCGTTAAGATACAAAGCCGGCAATATCGTTACTAATATGGATGAGATAGTTCAAGTGGCTGAGGAGTTCTATAGAGATTTATACAGTACCAGTGGCACCCACGACGATAGTGGAAGAGAGAATAGCCTAGAGGAATTCGAAATCCCACAGGTAACACCAGAAGAAGTAAAGAAAGCCTTAGGAGCTATGCAAAGGGGGAAGGCAGCTGGAGAGGATCAGGTAACAGCAGATTTGTTGAAGGATGGTGGTCAGATTGTTCTAGAGAAACTGGCCACCCTGTATACGCAATGCCTCATAACCTCGAGCGTACCGGAATCTTGGAAGAACGCTAACATAATCCTAATCCATAAGAAAGGGGACGCCAAAGACTTCAAAAATAGACCGATCAGCTTACTGTCCGTTGCATACAAAGTATTTACTAAGGTAATCGCAAATAGAATCAGGAACACCTTAGACTTCTGTCAACCAAAAGACCAGGCAGGATTCCGTAAAGGCTACTCAACAATAGACCATATTCACACTATCAATCAAGTGATAGAGAAATGTGCAGAATATAACCAACCCTTATATATAGCTTTCATTGATTACGAGAAAGCGTTTGATTCAGTCGAAACCTCAGCAGTCATGGAGGCATTACGGAATCAGGGTGTAGATGAGCCATATGTAAAGATACTGGAAGATATCTATAGCGGCTCCACAGCCACCGTAGTCCTCCACAAAGAAAGCAACAAAATCATTATAAAGAAAGGCGTCAGACAGGGAGATACGATATCTCCAATGCTATTCACAGCATGTTTACAGGAGGTATTCAGAGGCCTGGAGTGGGAAGAATTGGGGATAAAAGTTGATGGAGAATACCTTAGCAACTTGCGATTCGCTGATGATATTGCCTTGCTTAGTAACTCAGGAGACCAATTGCAATGCATGCTCACTGACCTGGAGAGGCAAAGCAGAAGGGTGGGTCTGAAAATTAATCTGCAGAAAACTAATGTTTAACAGGCTCGGAAGAGAACAGCAGTTTACGATAGGTAGCGAAGCACTGGAAGGGGTAAGGGAATACATCTACTTAGGGCAGGTAGTGACCACGGATCCGGATCATGAGACTGAAATAACCAGAAGAATAAGAATGGGCTGGGGTGCGTTTGGCAGGCATTCTCAAATCATGAACAGCAGGTTGCCACTATCCCTCAAAAGGAAAGTGTATAACAGCTGTGTGTTACGAGTACTCACATATGGGACAGAAACCTGGAGGCTTACGAAAAGGGTTCTGCTGAAATTGAGGACGACGCAACGAGCTATGGAAAGAAGAATGATGGGTGTGACGTTAAGGGATAAGAAAAGAGCAGATTGGGTGAGGCAACAAACGCGGGTAAACGACATCTTAGTTGAAATCAAGAAAAAGAAATGGGCATGGGCCGGACATGTAATGAGGAGGGAAGATAACCGATGGTCACTAAGGGTTACGGACTGGATTCCAAGGGAAGGGATGCGTAGCAGGGGGCGGCAGAAAGTTAGGCGGGCGGATGACATTAAGACGTCTGCAGGGACAACATGGCCACAATTGGTACATGACCGGGGTAGTTGGAGAAGTATGAGAGAGGCCTTTGCCCTGCAGTGGGCGTAACTAGGCTGATGATGATGATGATGATGATGAGTCGCATTTATTCTGTTACTTTGGTTGTCGCGACTCAGCCAAATATGTGCCACGATTCAACCCACGTGATGTTACTTTGTAAGTCTTCGTCAACTCTACTGGCTTACGCGGTATCTCCATCGCAATATGTGCTTAATAAGTAAAAGGAGGTAAATAAACCACATAATGTAACTCGATAAAATTAAGTAAATATGTATCATTTTGTGAAGAAAATATAAAATTTTACTCAGGAACTATATAAATTAACGTTTAGGCAGAATTCTTCGCACGATCAATGTCGACCTTAATTCGACCAAAAACACTGGTTACTTGTCCGGGGTAGAACAACAAATAAAAACCTAAACTCTTTATCTTACAAAAAACTGCACCGACTATTATGATACTTCCGAATGCCTAATTTGAGCGCAGCTGCATACATGTTTTCATTTCACGATGTATTGGGTGGCGCGGTCAGTGTCTCGTGCGGCGCGTTGCAAACGGAGCCAAGTGTGGCGCGACTGCCTCGCTAAGTGGGAGATAGCGAGAGGCAGCGCGTGGGTGACGCGTGGGTGCGATTCACTGCAGCCGCCGCATTCATCACTTGCGTGCCGTAATCCTATTGCCGTCATGCCGTGACACCACCATCGTTGGTGTGTCGACGTCATTTTTCGTTTGTTATTCTGCTGCAGTTATGCTGCCGCAATTGCGTCGGGATTACGCCGTCGTTGTCATGCCATCGTTCTCATTGCGTCTTTGTCACACAGACGCTATCATGCATTTGATGTCACACAGTACAGTCATCATGCCGCCTGTGCGGTGCGGTCGTCGTCATTATCGCTTTTTCATGCGGTTGCTTTACCGTCGTCGTCACGTAGTCCTTGTCATGCCATCATCATGACTTAAGAATGCGCCTGTAATTGTCGGGATGCCGTCGCCATCGTACGACTCTACCATTACATCAATATCATTCATTAAAATTAAAATTAAGTTATGAGGTTTTACGTGCCGAAACCCCGACCTGTTTATGAGGCACGCCATAGTGGGGGACTCCGGAAATTTTGACCACCTGCAGTTATTTAGCGTGCACCTAAATCTGACTACACGGGTGTTTTCGCATTACACTCCGTCGAAATGCGGCCACCGTGGCCCGGATTCGATCCGGCTACCTAGTATTATCATGCATTCTTATTCCATTATCATTGCGTTAGCGTCATAACGTCATCATGCCTCCGGGCTCATAGGTTACTTTGGTAAGTGAAAGTCATAGCAAAGCGGTACAATATTTGAGCATGTGGCATACAGTCGAATCATCGAAAGTCTAAGATTTGTCGCCGCACTCTGAAATGAGCGTCACTTAAGCAATATGGGCCGTCACTGCCTTGCTCGATTGCTTTAGGCATCTGCCGTGGTTGCCCAGTGGCTATGGTGTTAGGCTTCTGACCACAAGGTCGCGGGATCGAATCCCGTCCATGGCGACCGCATTTAGATCGGGCGAAATGCAAAAACACCCGTGTACTTAGATTTAGGTGCACGTTAAAGAGCCCCTGGTTGAAGAGCCCCTGGTCCTCCACTACGGCGTGCTCCATAATCAGAAAGTGGTTTTGGCACGTAGAACCCCATAATTTAATTTCGTCTTTAGACGGACGCCTTTCTCTTTAGTATCTTTGCCAATGAATATGGTGTAGTACGTACGCATTTCACAAACTTGCAAGAGTTCTGAGCATGACAAGCATGTTAGCACCACCTTGAGTGTTTACAATAACCAGTGTTTATAATAACGGTTGTTATTGTGCGCGTTTCAGAAAAAAGTTAGACAATGGAGGCACAGTTGTACCACAGGCAGCATTACGCACCGTCTGTGATTTGCTTTATGCAAAGAAATTTTTCCACACGTGGGCTCACCTAGCAATGTTTTCCGGAATGGCCGATGCTTCCTCCATGCCAGCGCGGCTTGTACTGGACTGCGCATGATCAACGCTGCTCCTGAACTCCACAGGTTGGGCACTGGTGATTCCGCTTTCAGTGACAAGTGTATGGCCTGATAGAATAACAGAGGTGTTAGCTCGTCACTGTGCAAGGGTCATTCAGCGAGCGTCAACCATTGCGTGCTGAAAAAAAAAACCCACAACGATTTAGTTGAAGTTTAATGATAGGTTAACCTTACTTCAGGACTTCCGTGTGCGGTGCTCTTTCTGGAAACGTGCCTTCAATACAAGTGACAAAATAGACGTGCTTGGCGGAAATTATGCAACGTTGGATTTCCCCCAAATTATGTGCTGCATTTATTACACTAGAATAGAACACGATAGTGTTCCACGCTAGGACAACAGTACGCATTTTTAACGTGACAGCGTTACGGCCCTCGTGTCGCAAAAAAATCCGGTGTCTGCGTCCGGCACCGGCGTTGACGGTGTTGTGAGCAAAAAATCATTCCGAATCAGGCATACCGAACAACACAGGCCTTCCGTGTAGCGCAAAGGTGTTACTGAACTTAACGAATTGCGTCAGTAAAATGCGTCAGAAACATCGTAAATTAAGACTTACACACAACCTACAGACATGATAGCGTCAGATTGTAATTTGAATACACGAGAAAACATTCTTTTAAGTGGACACTCAAACACAAACCCATTTTCCAGCGTTTCTACCCCTTATAGAGGGGCGTCCAGATGGTGCTGGCCTCCGAGCATAAGCGGCCCACGCAAGAAGCCGCGCTTCTACCAGAAAGCTCACTTTCGTGCATAGCGTTTGAGGCCAGCGTTTCCCGGTAAACATTACGGTTACATAAGATGCAGTTACCGGGAAGCGCGAGAAGCAGCCAGGGATTTTTGAATGGTATTGCTTTCCACTCCTAAAAGCAAAGCTAAAGCGTCCTGCAAAATTTTTGTGTGTCTGTAATCGGAGAAATTTTGGGTCTACATCATCATCATCATCATCATCATCATCATCATCATCATCATCATCATCATCATCATCATCATCATCATCATCATCATCATCATCATCATCCTCGTTACGCCCACTGCAGGGTAAAGGCCTCTCCCATACTTCAACAACGCCGGTCATGTACTAATTGTGGCCATGCCGTCCCTGCAAACTTCTTAATCTGATCCGCCCACCTAACCTTCTGCCGCCCCCTGCTACGCTTCCCTTCCCTTGGGACCCAGTCCGTAACCCTTAATGACCATCGGTTATCTTCCCTCCTCATTACATGTCCTGCCCATGCCCATTTCTTTTTCTTGATTACAACTAAGATGTCATTAACTCGCGTTTGTTCCCTCACCCAATCTGCTCTTTTCTTATCCCTTAACGTTACACCTATCATTCTTCTTTCCATAGCTCGTTGTGTCGTCCTCAATTTGAGTAGAACCCTTTTAGTAAGCCTCCAGGTTTCTGCCCCGTAGGTGAGTACTGGTAAGACACAGTTATTATATACTTTTCTCTTGAGGGATAATGGCAACCTGCTGTTCATGATTTGGGAATGCCTGCCAAACGCACCCCAGCCAATTCTTATTCTTCTGATTATTTCCGTCTCATAATCCGGATCCGCCGTCACTACCTGCCCTAAGTAGATGTATTCCCTTACGACTTCCAGTGCCTCGCTGCCTATTGTAAATTGCTGTTCTCTCCCGAGACTGTTAAGCATTACTTTAGTTTTCTGCAGATTAATTTTTAGACCCACTCTTCTGCTTTGCCTCTCCAGGTCAGTGAGCATGCATTGCAATTGGTCTCCTGAGTTACTAAGCAAGGCAATATCATCAGCGAATCGCAAGTTACTAAGGTATTCTCCATTAACTTTTATCCCCAATTCTTCCCAATCCAGGTCTCTGAATACCTCCTGTAAACACGCTGTGAATAGCATTGGAGATATCGTATCTCCCTGCCTAACGCCCTTCTTTATTGGGATTTTGTTGCTTGCTTTATGGAGGACTAGGGTGGCTGTGGAGCCGCTATAGATATCTTCCAGTATTTTTACATATGGCTCATCTACACCCTGATTCCGTAATGCCTCCATGACTGCTGAGGTTTCGACTGAATCAAGCGCTTTCTAGTAATCAATGAAAGCTATATATAACGGTTGGTTATATTCTGCACATTTCTCTATCACTTGATTGATAGTGTGAATATGGTCTATTGTTGAGTAGCCTTTACGGAATCCTGCCTGGTCCTTTGGTTGACAGAAGTCTAAGGTGTTCCTGATTCTATTTGCAATTACCTTAGTAAATACTTTGTAGGCAACGGACAGTAAGCTGATCGGTCTATAATTTTTGAAGTCTTTGGCGTCCCCTTTCTTATGGATTAGGATTATGTTAGCGTTCTTCCAAGATTCCGGTACGCTCGAGGTCATGAGGCATTGCGTATACAGGGTGGCCAGTTTCTCTAGAACAATCTGTCCATCATCCTTCAACAAATCTGCCGTTACCTGATCCTCCCCAGCTGCCTTCCCCCTTTGCATATCTCCTAAGGCTTTCTTTACTTCTTCCGGCGTTACCTTCGGGATTTCGAATTCCTCTAGACTATTTTCTCTTCCATTATCGTCGTGGATGTTACTGGTACTGTATAAATCTCTATAGAACTCCTCAGCCACTTGAACTATCTCATCCATATTAGTAACGCTATTGCCGGCTTTCTCTTAACGCACACATCTGATTCTTGCCTATTCCTAGATTCTTCGCTGTTTTTAGGCTTCCTCCGTTCCTGAGAGCATGTTCAATTCTATCCATATTATACTTCCTTATGTCAGCTGTCTTACGCATGTTGATTAACATCGAAAGTTCTGCAAGTTCTATTCTACCTGTAGGCTTAGATGCTTTCATACATTGGCGTTTCCTGATCAGATCTTTCGTCTCCTGCGATAGTTTGCTGGTATCCTGCCTAATGGAGTTACCACCGACTTCCATTGCACACTCCTTAATGATGCCCACAAGATTGTCGTTTATTGGTTCAACACTAAGGTCCTCTTCCTGAGTTAAAGCTGAATACCTGTTCTGTAGCTTGATCTGGAATTCCTCTATTTTCCCTCTTACCGCTAACTCATTGATTGGCTTCTTGTGTACCAGTTTCTTCCGTTCCCTCCTCAAGTCTAGGCTAATTCGAGTTCTTACCATTCTATGGTCACTGCCGCGTACCTTGCCGAGCACGTGTACATCTTGTATGATGCCAGGGTTCGCGCAGAGTATGAAGTCGATTTCATTTCTAGTCTCACCATTCGGGCTCCTCCACGTCCACTTTCGACTAACCCGCTTGCGGAAAAAGGTGTTCATTATCCACATATTATTCTGTTCTGCAAACTCTACTAATAATTCTCCTCTGCTATTCCTAGAACCTATGCCATATTCCCCCACTGACTTGTCTCCAGCCTGCTTCTTGCCTACCCTGGCATTGAAGTCGCCCATCAGTATAGTGTATTTTGTTTTGACTTTACCCATCGCCGATTCCACGTCTTCATAAAAGCTTTCGACTTCCTGGTCATCATGACTGCATGTAGGGGCATAGACTTGTACCACCTTCAATTTGTACCTCTTATTAAGCTTCACAACAAGACCTGCTACCCTCTCGTTAATGCTATAGAATTCCTGTTTGTTACCAGCTATTTCCTTATTAATCAGGAATCCGACCCCTAGTTCTCGTCTCTCTGCTAAGCCCCGGTAACACAGTACATGCCCGCTTTTTAGCACTGTATATGCTTCTTTGGTCCTCCTAACCTCACTGAGCCCTATTATATCTCATTTACTACCCTCTAATTCCTCCAATAACACTGCTAGACTCGCCTCGCTAGATAGCGTTCTAACGTTAAACGTTGCCAGGTTCAGATTCCAATGGCGGCCTGTCCGGAGCCAGGTATTCTTAGCACCCTCTGCAGCGTCACAGATCTGACCGCCGGCGTGGTCAGTTGCTTCGCGGCTGCTGGGGACTGAGGGCCGGGGTTTGATTGTTGTATTCATATAGGAGGTTGTGGCCCAGTACTGCACCAGGGTGGCCAATCCTGCTCTGGTGAGAGAGTGCTTTACCGGTTCTGGTCACCGGGATCAGGCCGCACTCCAGGCCTGTTTGTGCAATTTTCTCAACACACGTTTTTTTTTGTATTTTCCGATGGAGAATTGCGCTGCACCGGGATTTGAATCACGGTCCTTTTGCACTGGAGACGGATACTCTACCGTCCCCGCAGGAGTTAAATTAAAAATTGGAGAATGGGGATTTGCGTGACAAAACCACTTTCTGATTATGCACGCCTTAGTGGAGGACTCCGAAAATTTCGACCACCTGGGGTTCTTTAACGTGCACCAAATTCTAAGTACACGGGTGTTTTCGCATTTCGCCCCCATCGAAATGCGGCCGCCGTGGCCGGGGTCCGATCCCGCGACCTCGTGCTCAGCAGTCTAACACCATGACCACTGAGCAACCACGGCGGGTCCCGCAGGAGTTGTACGCCTCATTGAACCTACAGTGGTGCCCAATTTGATCAGTCAAGGTGGGCCAATCTGAGCTCGGTTATACCGCATGGATGGCACTCGGCTAGAGAACCTGGTATTTATGACCTGCACATGTGTGGCCACACATAATTGAGGATATATAATTTTTTCTTTTAGGAGGGTTTCCGTACAGTGATAAAATGAAGGAAAAGACATTAAAAAAAAGAAAAAAAAGAAAGGGGAAAAAAAAAGGAACATAACTTGTGATTTGAACTCGTGATCCTTCAATGTTGCCCGGAAAGGTAGCTCAGTCGGTTGGTTCGTCAAGCCAGCGGTTACTTTCAAGCGCTATAGCTCCTGCTCCGAGCCTCATACTTATGTGGAAAGGGGCTGGTGTTGTGCGCGACAGTCTATTTTGTTGGTTGGAAGGCATAATTTCTTGGAAAAATGGCCGCCAGGGGAGCAGCGTGAACTCGAGCGGCTTTAGAGACTAGGAAAACTGCCTTAAAATATTTAGACTTGAGGGGAAGCTTCGTTAACAAACTATAACACGGCAATCAGCACTCGAATATAATTATAACCCTAATAATAATTATAAATATTCATCTCATCTATAGGATCTAAAGCGCGCGCTGTTTCTTGCCTCTGTGTGTAGTAGTTAAGAGAGCCAGTTTAAGGGCGGAGAAGAGGGAAGGAAAAGAAAGCAAACTTGCAGCGCCGTGGTTTTAAAGCGCAACCGTGGTAGAGAAACGGAAAGGCGATATAAGCATGCGTGGCCATGATACGCACACGACAAACTGCCTTACAATATTTAAGTCTGATTTCAGATGTTATTAAATGAAAGAGAATAAATGGCGCGCAGCTTTTTTTTAGTATCTAATTCATTTTTAGCAGATGGAATAGTAGACGTTTTTACTTTAACCAGGTCAGCCGTGTGCGCAATAAAAATGTAATTATCTGTGCATCAACTTTAAATTTGTTCAGGTGTGCGACAGCGCTGGATGAAATTGTCAACCTTGAGTTCAGGGCTGCGATTTCTCATTCAGTAATATAAGACGCGCCATTAATCAAAATTATTTAAAATCGGGGGGTTCACGCGCCGAAATCAGGATATCATGACGTTGTAGTGAGTATCCGGGTAAATTTTGTATCAGTTGTGCTTAAATATATAGATCCACGAAAGCTTTTTTGCATTTTGTCCCCATCGAAATGCAGCCGCCACGGCCGGGATCGAGCTATCGAGCTCGGCTGCTCGTGGTCGTAGGCACTTAGTTAACGCGGCAGGAATGGCAGGGCAGATGAAAACAGCACGTTAACTTTCTGCCACATTTTACTCGCATAAGTTCTCACTTGCAGCTTAGTCAGGAGAGCATTGCTCTAATTTAATTTAAAGGTTTGTCAGCACGATGATCTTCTGTTCGATACGTCACTTTAAACATCTGTAACGGCTTTTTCGCCTTCCCAGATTGACTTTCCATTGACTTGTTTACTTGTACCACATGACATCGTTTCAGACATGGCGTCGTTTTCCAGCTGTGATCCCTGCATACTTACCTGGTGCTGGGTTTGCGGTGATCACGGAGGCCACGGCCCCGTGCGGAGGCCACTCCATTGCACTGCGGTTGGCTGAAGCACGCCACTTCCCCAAGTCGGGGTAGCTGGAGCATGAAATTTTTGGTAGTGGGGCTAGGCGTGCGCGCCAGCCCCCATTATGAAAATCAAAGAGAAGACATGTTGTAGCGTTACGCACGCGTCTGTTCTAAGAACTAGGGTAGTAAGAAAAAAAAAAAGCCAGTTCCACGCAGTGAAGGCTTTCAAAGCAGCGAAGCTGATGGTCGTTTTCTCAAGTTTGAACTCGTTTTTAGCGCGATTTTCAGGAATCTTTCGTCTCGTTGCCATCGTTTTGCTGGATTCCAGCTTCGGTTCCGGATTGCGCACATTGTTCAGTTGAGTGAGGTCGTGATCAAACCACAGTATATCGCACACCTTGCAGCTGTGGCCGCCCTCACGGTCGAGGAATTCTCTCTTGAGCCATCCGTCGGCACCCTCCGTGAGAGGAATCTCTCTGCGCCGACATCTTTGCTCGGCCTCCTACTCTCGAAGTTGGAGGGTTAGCTTGCCTCTGCTGGTGCTTGGCTCGGGTTGCCTTCTCCTGAAAGTGGGTGCTGGCTTGCCACCACCAGCGCTTGGCTTGCGTTTCTCGCTCTGGATGCTCGCGGTTCGCGCGACGTCGGCGCTGCCAGTCTCGTGCGAGCTCCGGCATTTATTGTGCACTTCATCATCATCATCATCTGTACATTATCATCATCACGTATGTGCCCTTCATCTTCATCGCGCGTGTGGGCGCATTGTCAGTGTGGACTAAGCCGAGGGTCCTTTGCCTGTGATTGATTTCGGGCTCTATAAAGCCTGGGTGATTTCGGGCCAGGTGATTTGCCTGGGTGATTTCGGGCTCTATAAAGGTGACGGTAACGAAGAACGCCAGAAGTGAAAGAAGAGGAAGATAATGGCAAGTAGAAGGATAGAGCAGTAGTGGGTCAGGAGTTGCGGAGCCGCCTCCCCCCCCCCCCCCCCCCCCCGCGTGACAATGGGCAACGGACGGCGAAGGTTCGATTTAGAACAGCTCCGCGGTAAAAAAAAAGAAAAAGAAAAGAAACATTCAGAGGCGATTTAGCGGTCAAAGCAATGTAGTCCCAGGGTTCGTTAGCTATGGGAGACCAACTAAAGGCGCACAACATGGACTAATTAGGGGCCTGAGCAGCACCACTGTGACTGCGTGCCACCCGGCACTACCTCATAGTCGCGGGCGAACATTTATCTAATTTTCTTGTCGAGCCCGGAATAGCGTAGCTTTTAACTCAGTCTAGGCCGGCTTATCGGGGTGGAAAACAAAACACCGTCGCCGGGCTGGTATTTCACAAAGCGTCGTCGAAGATTGTAGCGTCGGTTGCCCGTCCTTGGCTTGTGCTTGATGCGTAGGTATGCGAATTGTGATTCTTCGGTGCGCTGCAGAAAGATGACGCCGTCGAGATGCTCTTCGGCGGTGACATGCTGTAGCATGATGAATTGTTGCATGTTGAGTCTGATTTGTTTCTTGCAATGCGGTCCGCTTACAACTACTTGACTTGGGCGATATGGCTCACCTTAAGTGGATCGCTCGTCCTGTTTTGTGTGTTTTCGATTGTTCTCTTCATCTTCTTCGCGCTACTTCAAGTTTTACTCGCGAAGGTTACGTACGGGAAGGGTGGCATTCCACTTCTTGTGTTCGACGTCCGTGCACATTCCAGTCGGCGTTATCAGGTTACCTCCAGCTGCCCGGATCGAGGAGCACGTCGAGGTTGGTGGTTCGCGGTCTTGCGTTGAAGTTATTTCGCGACGTCGGATCAGGGCTATTACGTCGCATCGTCATGTCTTGTTCAGGCGACGAGTCTTTTCCGTCTGAGTTTCGTTGGAATGGAAGTGTGCCGTTGCTTCATCGTGGAAGTCGGCGCCAGAGGATTTTCGATATTTCAACGAACAGCAGCCGCACCTCCGTCGGTTGCTGCTTTTAGTTTAGTGCAAATTGGCTCACAAACCGCCACAGATTCGGCCAGTTTGCTGTAGCGCTGCAGTAACAGGTTGTGCATTGGCGACCGCGATCAGGAAAATGGTCGGAATCTCCCCTGAGTTGCAGCCAAATAGACAGATTTCATGTGCTCAATCACCTTGCTGTGGACGCAGAGATTGACGGCAAAACCTGGTAGTCCTTCTTAACGGTATGGACATCGGCAATAGACGTGGTCGGCTTCTCCACAGTGGTAGCAGAGCGGGCGGTGTTCGGGTGCACGTCATACGTCTGTCTTTCTCGGGGTGTTGCGTGGGATGATGGGCGGGTGCGTTGGCGGCGGCAACTAGTGGCAGAATTGCCCAGTTACTGTGCTTTGGTGTGGGCGCGGAGGGAGACGCGAGAGACAACGACGTATGTCATTCCTTCCGGTTTAAGCTATGGCAAATAAGATTCAAAAGACTGCTGGATCTCCTCTCTGACGATGTCAGCGATTAAGGTTACTCGAGGCTGCGTCGAAGAGAACATATTCCGCAGTTCTACGCGTACAGCGGCTCCGATGGTCTTTCGGAGATTGTCGGAGCCTAGTCAAAGGATTTCTCACTTTTGCGAAAGCACTAGGCGGCTATGTTGCCGAATTTGCATTTCCAGCCTCTTTTCGATGCCCTTGGCTTCCTTCAGAAATTTCGCATGGCATTGGCCGGCCTACGGATTAAATCCATCGTAAAGCTCTTGCTTCAAACCGCGCATGAGGAAACACGTTTTCTTCTCAGGCGTGTTATGGTCGATCTAGCTGAAGAGACGGTTATTTTCTTCAGTAAAAATCGCGGTATTCTCATTCGGCAGCTGCACACTTGTTTCAAGCAGAACTTGGGCCCGCTTTAGGCGCACGACGAATATTCGTAGGAAGACGTTGCGAAACCGCTCCCATATTGTTAGGCTGGACTCTCGAATCACGTCTTGGTGGTGTCTTCCAATGAAACAGTCATGCCGTAGCTTATCGTCACAGTTTCAATTGTTAACGTGGCGTCTCTAGCGTAGGTTTACAGCCAGCTTTCCGGATCTTCAAACGATGATCCCTGGAAGATCAGTGGCGCCCTTGGTTTTAACGCGAAAGCATCAAGGAGCGGTGTCGCGGAAATTCCGGCATCCCGCGTCGGCGTCAAACACCGGATGACAGACGGCGAATCGACAAATAGATTTTCCAGCCACACATACCCAGGCTGTTCATGTGGCACAAGGAATTCACTGAAATAATTGAATTTCTGAAGCTAAAATACGTGGAAAAATCGCTAACGACGACTTACAACCTACAGATACGATAGCTCTCGGATTGTAATTTGAATATACGAGAAAACAATTTTGTTACGCGAAAACACAAACAAACCCCTTCGTAGCGTTTATACAATGCGCACGCCGGCGACGGCGTCCGCCGTTTGCGCGCACCGGCGGGTAAATATCTCGGATTCCACGCAGCAGCGCGCCCGCTTCCTTGAAATACTTCCAGATGACGCTCGCCTCCGCCGCATCGCGGCCCCTGCAAGAGGCCACCTTTCGACCAGAAAGTCCGCCTTCGTGCACAGCATTCGCCACGAGTGTTTCCCGGTAAACGTTGCGGTTACATATGCTGCAATTGCAGGAAAGCGTGAGAGGAAGTCAGGATCATTGAATGCCATCGCGTTCCACTCTTAAAAGCGAAGCTTAAGCGCCCTCCAAATTTTTCACAGAACAATCGTTGCCGGCGACATGTGGGCCTTCAATGGGACTGCTCACTGGGCCATGATCTTCCCAGTCTTCTCGGGCACACGTCCGAATTCTTTCGATAGTCGTAGGTTTCGGCTAGCTGGCTGGCCTATGCCGACGTTGGCATTGTTTTCACGGCTTGCAGGGTGCATCCGGTAACAGCGAAGCACCTCTACGAGACGTCGCGTTGTAGGGACGGTAGATAACACAGTAAGAGGAACGGTGTGCCACGAAACACTTTATTGAGCAAAACGGAACACTGGGACAAAAAGACAGTTTGGAGCACATGCGTCGATCGTCCAGGAAGTGATTTACTGCTAACGAGCGTCTCGTTTATTGCTACAAGATTTATCGCAGATTCCAGCGTAATCGTTGGTGCTTTCATGCCTTCCAGAATGCACAACTGTATTCGTCTTACGCGTGCAATTTGTTTACAGAAGGTTCGACTACCACGTAGAAAAAGAAATACAATCAATGAGACTGACAGAATGTTCTGATACACGCTCTCGCGTCATGCGCTGAGCGGTAACTTGACATTTGTTAGCTGGGAACACAAGCTTGTAGCTCATGATAGTTTGTCTCGGAATATCTTTTCTAAAGCCGCGTTCGCGAACAACACATGCAGTTATGCAAGCAGTAAGCGCTGGCCAAGATCTGCAGTGTACTTCGAGAACGAAGCACCCTGAATACTTCTGGCGACGAAGTCTTGTCTCGTAATTTTGAGAAACCAGGTGGCCATCGTTCACATCGTGCACTTTACTCAGCCAATTTAAACGTCGAAAGAAGCCGGTCTCTGCGAACGGCGCGTTTATTTAGTTGCTCAAGTTGTCAGCGTGGTTTCTCTGCAGGGCTTCACTCTTACTTAACTTGCGCACTAGTCGGAATATTACGGCTGCACATCCCTATGCGTAACGAGGTGTGTAAGCAGTTGAAATTCGTCTCCAAATGCATTTCCACATAAGTAGCACGTATTATTCTGACACAGATGTCCATCCATGGTTTCGTTCGCTCCGAAACGCAATCCACACTGCCTATGCTCACAGGGCGTTTTGTCCCCGTGCCTACTTTGGCGGTGACAACCGAGAGCCGAGTTTTTCCTAAAGGTGCGATTACATATTTCGCAATGGAAAGCTGTGTCACTAATGTGCGAGTTGAGCTGCCTCTCGAGTTCATATTTGGTAAAAATGTTTTAGTACATTTCCCGCAGGGGCTTCTCGTCTGTGTGAGTGCGCTGATGTCGAGAGAATGTCGCCTGGTGAGCGACTGATTTACCACACGTTTCGCAAATGTAGGGTTTCTCGCCTATATACGTGCGCTTATGGATATCTAGATTACTGGACCGCCGGAACGATTGTTCACAAATACAAAAATGGTAGATTATCTCGTCTGCATGTGTGCGTTTAAGGCTGTCTCGGTTATGAGAGTGCGGAAACGATTTTCCACATATTTCGCATTTGTAAGGCTCCTCGCCTGTGGGCGTATGGCAATGTACAGCTAGATTACCAGCTTGGCGGAACAATTTGCCACAGGTTGCGCATTTGTGGTTTTTGCCTGTTGCACTCCGGCAGTGTTTCAAGAACATCGAATTCTTCATAAGCGTTAGATCACATGCTTTACAAGTGTTGGCTGTATTGCCCGTGTGTTCGTTGGCGTTCCCATGTAAGGCATCCTGTCGGCTGGAGACATTGGAAAATGCACCGCACAACACTTACTGTTCCCTTCCTCCGGTTGAAGTAGCATTCCTGAAACTTGACGTACAATGGGGCTCAAAATGGGCGACTCTCTTTACGGGATGACAAAAACACATTTTTACCGATTGAGAGTTCGGCAAACTAAATCGCGCGTTTATAGTAAGGCAATTTGCACAATCCGAGCGCGAACGTGCTAAGTTTAGATATTAACGCTTGATTTGGCCTCTAGATTGGCAGAAATTGAACACTGGTGCTTTTGGTTAGTTATTACATCCTTTAGAGCCTAAATGTAACCTGTGCAGGCGAGTAGAACTATGTGAAAACGATGGTTATGTATTGAACTTACATGCTGTAAAGATTAAAAATACTCGTGCGTCTTGGACACTCTAACGACGAGTATTCAGGCAAACGTCCAGAAATGTGCTCTTGGAAATGCGACGTTTGGCGCTGAAGCACACAGTATTGCTTGAGCTAAAATAGGTTTGTTTTTTATAGGACCCCTTGTACGTAAGGAGGAGTAACATAATCGGAAATGCTGCAAAAGTGTACTAAACACATTATCTCACAAATACAGGGAGGGGGGAGAAGGATTGACTGCTCGTCGCACATATGTCGTAACTCAATACATACACATCTAATACATATCGAATAATATGAAATATTTCGGAGTTTTCACGCACAATCGATAAAATCTGCTGCGGAAGAAGTTTTTAAAGATCCGATTGTGCAAATATACAGTACAACGCTCATTGCAATGCTCGTCAATGTAACATAACACACCTGTATTTCTTTCTCTTGATTCCTAGGCCATGAGATTTTTGGGCGTTAATTTCATGAAGTTTTCATGCATGGAGTTTCGGAATTGTTTGCGCGCCTTCGTTCCTACCGTTTAGAGCAGAAATGCCAAAAGAAAAATACGGACAGAATAGGAGACATGCACAAGTCCCTAGTGAATGCGCTATCTCCCGTCTGTTGCTTTTTGAAATTACTGCCATATATGCTCTGGATGAAGATCGTTTGCTATATTGCTGTTAATATGCTATTTATTCGTTTAGCTATATTTATTCTAGTCATTGTTCACGTGACTAATGGAAAGTTATGGTGTGATTGAACTGATGTGGTGTATCTTTGTACGTTTTTTTTTTATCTTGCCCGCTTGGCCCGTATCTAGACCAGATCACGTACTTAAGAAATTTTTACATTGTGA
This sequence comes from Dermacentor variabilis, assembly GCF_050947875.1. Taxonomy (NCBI): domain Eukaryota; kingdom Metazoa; phylum Arthropoda; class Arachnida; order Ixodida; family Ixodidae; genus Dermacentor; species Dermacentor variabilis. Next base: position 60,340,603 of record NC_134577.1, on the reverse strand, counting down.
AAATTTATCAGATCAATAAATAAATTACAGGCGTAAGGAATAACTGGCCACAGCAGCGGCAGCAGCCTTTTCAGAGAACCGGTCTAGGCTGATTAAAAGATTGCTTTATTGACTTCGGTTTGGGTCGTGTTGATATTTTTCTCGTGCACCTTGCCGAGGCAGGACATGAGCGACATGGGTCGGAGGTTTTCAATTGCCAATTTCTTACCCGGCTTGAGGATCCTGAATATTCAGTCGTGTTCCCACATCGCCGGCACTGTACCTTGTTCCCAGTGTTGCTTGAGAAAGGCCGTGAGAGCGGAGGTGGAATTGTCGCTCAGGTTTCTGACCATGGAGTTCATGATGCGGTCCGTGCCTCCCGCTGGGTTACGGGTGGTGACTGCGATGACCAGTCTCATTTCGGTTACTGTGATAGGTGCGTCCATTAGTGGGTTGGGTTGACCTGGTGTAGGGGGTTTTACATGATTGTGTGGGAGCGGGACATCCATAGCACTTGGCCTTGATGGCTTCGATGAGGTCTTGTTGGCTACCTGGGTAGGTGTGTAGTAACTGCTCCAGTGCCTCGTGTCCTTTGGTTTTGGAGGGGTCCAGGATGGCTTTGAGGATGTGCGACGTTTTGGCCGTATCCAGGGTGCCAACGAAGGAGTCGCAGAATCTATACCAGTTCGCCGAGGCGAGTTTCATGGGATAGTTTTCTGCTTCCGCTGTGATTTGTGCTGTACGTCTTCAGTTTCCTGTTTTTTTTTGTTCTTTCCAGAGGCGCGTCAGGCCCCGTTTGACATCCCACTGGTGTAGTAACTGGGGATTCACCTCAGAAGTCTCCGTGCTGGCGACTTCCTTTGTGTGTTGTGCATGTTGACGGAGGTTGTCGCACCAGTCTTCCAGGTTCGTGATTGCGTGCGTCCTTTTCTTGGGCTTCCCTGATGTGTGTTTAGCTGTGCCGATCTGCCTGCGTAGGCGTCCAGTCTGTAGTGTTATACTTAAGATGTAGTGATCGCTGCCCAAGGGAAGGGAATACATCTACCTAGGACAGGTAGTGACCGCAGATCCGGATCATGAGACAAATAATCAGAATAATGGGCTGGGGTGCGTATTGCAGGCATTCTCACATCATGAACAACAGGTTGCCATTATCGCGAAAGAGAAAAGTGTATAACAGCTGTGTCTTACCAGTACTCACGTAGGGGGCAAACACCTGGAGGCTTACGAAAAGGGTTCTACTTAAATTGAGGACGACGCAACGAGCTATGGAAAGAAGAATGATAGGTGTAACGTTAAGGGATAAGAAAAGAGCAGATTGGGGTGCGGGAACAAACGCGAGTTAATGACAGCTTAGTTGAAATCAAGAAAAAGAAATGGGGGGCATGGGCAGGACATGTAATGAGGAGGGAAGATAACACTTGTTTGGGTTGTATGTTTTCTTGTATTAGTGTTTGTATCTGTCTGCGCATGCGCGCGAGGTCCTGTTCAAATTTCATAGATGGGGCGTCTGTACTTTTTTATTCGAGGCGGAGGCTACTGTTGACTCAGGTTACCTCATTTTCATTGGTGGTAGTCCTCTTGAGTGAAGCTTCCTTGGTCTTTCGTTGGTGCTGCTGGGGCCCCTTGTCTGAGTGCCGCGGTAGCTGGTGCTGCCGGCTGATCTTGCTTGGGCGTCGGCCGAGATCGCCATGTGGGCGACCGAAAGTGAGGCCGGGGGCGAGATCAGGAGCGGGATCTGGACCTCGGGTTGGAACCGGACTGGGCTCCGTAGATGCTCGAAGACACCGAGTAGTCGAATTCTGAGTCATCCCACTGACCTGAAGCACCACGGGCGAAGGTCAGCAGTCTTGGTCGACTGAGTGACCGGGCGCCACTGTCTTTGCGTATTTAGTGTGGTGGTGGAGTCTGGTTTCTATCTGGGAAGATTGCGCTCGGCTTGTTGCACACTGTTTCGGCCGCGAGATGGGGCCCTCCGCAAATAGCGCACTTCGGAACAGAAGTGTGTCCGGCGTCTGGGTTAACGTGGTTGCAGACGTTGCTCGCACAAACCATTGAGTTGGGGAAGACGTCTGCTCGGTGTCCTGTGGTTCTACAGATGCAGCAGAATTGCCTTGCCAACTGGTTGTCTCACCAAGGCACCTCCCCTCCGTAGAAGTGAACAACACAGTAAGAAGAATCGTGAGATACGAAACTATCTCTTTATTGGGCGAACGTGAACCCCCAAAAATAAGTTACACTCGGGCAGAAATATAGTTCCATGCACATGCGTCGATCGTCCAAGAAGTGGTTCACGGCTAACGAGCGTCGCATATTCCTACGTGATTCATCGAAGATTCTAGCGTAATCGTTTGTGCTTCCATGCATTCCAGAGTGCACAACTGTGTTCGCGTTACGCGTGCAACTTGATTTGACAAGGTTCAACTACAACGTAGAAAAAGTATGTAATCGACGAGAAACATCGAGAATGTTCTGATTCATGCAGGAGCGTCATGCGATGAGTGGTAACGTAACATTTGTTAGCCTGCGAAACGCATTTTCAAGAAGATGTACAAGTATGCATGTCATTATGCCTAAAAAGTGCATCTCAGTGCATCTAAAAAGTGCATCTCAGCTTTCCTGTCATTGCTCGCACGGACGCGTTTGTCACATCAGCCTAGAAAGATTCTGAAGGTGTAACCAGAAAACAGTGCGATTCATAACAGCCGGCTTCCAAGCGGATAAAATACTTGCCTTTAAAACTTTAAGGCACCCCAATGAAACAATTAAAAATTTTCGCACTCGGAAAACACATGATCCATATAGTGAAGCTCCAAATTATTTGAATCTAATAGTCACTACTTCCATCAGCTTAGTTTATGGTATACAGCAAAGATGTTCGGTACGAACAGAAGAGCCAACGATAGAACCAAGGCAGTTAGTGAATTCAATGAATTTCAAAAGAAATAATATTCCCATGCGTACAATGTGTATATATTGTCGTCTCTGCCTCTGGAAGGAAACAGGGCGTAAGAACAACAAATAATGGCATGGATTACTATTTAGTGGACTAAAAATCAGTGCTTCATTTTTAAAATCACTTCCAATGCGAGATGTCTACTATCCAGACTGCAATATCATCTACGAGAGGGTCCATTAGAGGTTGTTTACTTGAACAGTCAAAACTCTTGGTGAAAAATATATCCTCTAACGAAACGGAGAGTCAGGTACCTTGTGCAGGCATTTTGACCTACTTACACAAAACACAAAATTGTAGCCCATGAGGTTTTGTCTTGAAATACGTTAGCTAAGGCTGCGTTCGCGAAGAACACATGCACTTATGTGAACAGTAAGCGCTGGCTACGATCTGCAGTACACTTCGACAATGAAGCACCCCAAATAGAAATACTTCTGGCTACGACCGTCTTGTCCCGTAATTTCTAAAAACTAGATGAGTATGTCACTTTTACTTCCCTGCGCGGCTTCACTCTCACGTTGGTATGCAAAATCTGCGGGCGAGATACTTGCGCACAAATCATAATATTACCGCTGCACCCAACTGTGCGTCACGAGGTGTGCAGTCAGTTGAACCTAGTTTTCAAGTGCATCTCCACAAAATTGGCGTGTATTACTCTGGTACAGATGTTCATCGAGCGTTTCTTTCTTTGCGAAACGAAATCCACACTGAGTACACTAATACGGCATTTTATCCCCGTGCATACTTTGGCTGGGACGACTGAGACCTGAGTTGTACTTTAAGAAGCGATCGCATATTTCGCAAACGAAAGCTTTGTCGCCACTATGCCAGTAGGGATTGAATGGTTTCCTACATATTTCACAGACGTGGGGTTTTTCGTCGGCGTGAGTGTGCTGGTGTTTACGGAGACGTGCCAACCGCGTGAATGTCTTACTACATGCTTTGCAAATGTAGGGTTTTTCGCCTGTATGCGTGCGTATATGGTTATCTAAGTGAGTAGACTGTCGGAACGATCGATCACATAATTCACATTTGTAGGGTCTCTCGTCCGTATGCGTGCGCTTATGGTTATCTCGGTGATGAGAACGGCGAAACGACTTTTCACATATTTCACATTTGTAGGGTCTCTCGTTTGTGTGCGTGCGGTAATGCACAACTAGATGATCAGCCCGGTGAAATATTTTACCGCAGGTTGAGCATTTGTGGTTTTTGCCTTTTGTGTTCCAGCAGTGTTTTACGAACCCCGAATTATTCACAGAGTCACTTGCTTTGCAAGTGTGGGCTGTGTCGCCCGTGTGTTCCTTGGTGTGCCCGTGTAAGACATCCTGTGTGCTGGAAACACTGGAACATGCACCGGAAAACTCTTGCTGTTCCCTCCCTCCTGTTCCAGTAGCATTCCTGCAAGTAGACGTAAAATGGGGCTCAAAATGGGCGACTTTTGTCATGGGATGGCAAAAACAAATTTTTGCCAATGAGAGTTCGACATACTAAATCGCGCGTTTATAGTAGGGCGATTTGCACAATCTGAGCGCTAACTTGCTACATTAATATTTAACGCTCGTTTAGGCCTCTAGATTGGCAGAAATTGAACACTGGAGCTTTTTTTACTGGTCTATGATGTTAAACTTGAAAACAGTACCTGTGGTCCGTGGAGTGGATAATAATGAAAGAATGTTTTATTTATTACATCATATAGAGCCTAAATGTTAACCTGTGCAGGCGAGTAGAGCTATCTGAAAACAAAGGTTAGTTAATAAACTTACATGCTCTAAAAATTAAAAATAGTTGTACGTCTTGGATACGCTAACGAGGAGCATTCAGTCATATGTCCAGAGATGTGCCCTCGGAAGTGAGACGTTTGGCACTAAAACAGATCGTATTGCTAAGCTAAAACAGGTTTCCTTTTTGTACGAGGCCTTGTAGGTAAGTAGGAGTAACATATAATTGCAAATGCTTAAAAGGCGTACTGTACTACTCGCGTTATCTCTGACAAATACAAAATGGAGGAGGGGGATGACTCCTCGTCGGACATATGTCAATACACACATATCAAATTCATATAGAATAATAAGAGATATTTCAGAGTCTTCAAGCACAATGGATAAAATCTGCTGCCGAAGAAGTTTTTTTAATATCCTATTGTGCAAATTTACAGTACAAAGCTCATTGCAAGATTAATCAACGTAACATAAAACACCTGTAACGAACACAAATCTCCTTGGACATGAGATTTGTGTTCATTAATTTCATGAAGTTTTCATGCCTAGAGTTTCGGAATTGTTCGCTCTCCATCATACCCACCGTTTAAGGCCGAAATGCTGAAAAAAAATTACAGAGAGAACAGGACACGTGCACAAGTGCCTCGTGTATGAGTTCTCTCCTGTCTGTTGTTTTTTGAAGTTAATGCTCTCTTTGTACTGGATTAACATTCTTTGCTACATTGCTGTTAACATGCTATTTATTCGTTCACCTAATTTTATTCTAGTCATTGTTCACGTGACTCATGGAATGTTATGGTCTCCTTCAACTCATGTGGTGCAACATTGCACGTTGTTTCCAATCGTGCTCGCTTGGCCCGTATCTAGACCAGATTACGTAGTTAATTTTTGCGTTGAAGAAAATTTTAGGTGATTAAGTAAAAGAAGAAATGAATAGGTAAATAATAATTTCTTGAGTAGGGATAAGTGGCCACAGCAGCGGCAGCACCGTTTTCGGAGGACCGGTCTTAGGCTGAAGAAAAGAGTTCTTCATTGACTTCCGTTTGAATTCAAACATAATTGATGGTATTTGTTTGAAACAGTTAAATTCCAGCAGTTGCATCAATCACAATTTAGATCTAGGTTGTCAACTGGGAAAAAGTTTGGCTACGTTACCAGAACAAAGAAAAGTTTTATTTAGCTAACTACACAATATATATATATATATATATATATATATATATATATATATATATATATATATATATATATATATAGAGAGAGAGAGAGAGAGAGAGAGAGAAAGAGCAGATATTTTAGCTGCACCTTTTAGAGAATCCATAGTGGGCACCGTGCGTTGTGTATGTATACATTTCCAGCTTGCGTGAGGTTTGGGTTGGGGAGGATTTCCAAAGCATCTGCTCATAAGATACGTTACTTCAAGGGGCTGAGTAATAAATCAATTTTGCGCACATTATTAGGTGCGGTCTAGAGAATCGCTGCGTGAGCTCTATTGTGAAATTGCTCAGGAATTTTTTAGAGTTACGACGTAAATAGAAAACGGAATTCCTCAGAATATCATTGAATCTTCGTTCTTTCAAATGCCAGAAACTTGAATATTGGTGCAGTTTGTCGTTGACCAAATTGTTTTCTCATGTTAAATGTACTTAGGTCCTGAGCTAAAGCTTCCTGTTTGCGCCAGCGGCTTATTGTGTTAACTGCAGATGGGATTTGGAATTTCAGGCGCCAACACTTCCATCCGTCACAAAACTTCGTCAGTTCAAGTAAAATTGAGCCATAGACATCGCTCCGTGTCGTCTCAATGAGTTGCTCCATCGAAAGGAATTCATACAAAAGTATGGCTCACCAAGCGTCGTTCCCAAAAATGTTCGATGGTTCCAACATGCGCACGCAGCATGTACTGGCCAGAAGGCTGCTGCTGTAGACCGGAAGTGTGAAACCAGTGCTTCCTGTTTCTGTGCTGTGTGCGTGCCCTGAAAGCAGAGTTGCCGATTTCCCATTGTGCGACAACGAGGCTGGAGAATTCCATGACAGGAATGCGCAGGAAGCTTTGCGGCCGTCTGAAGTGATTTTCTAAATTCAAAGAACCAAGGTCGGAAACCCCCCTCCCCCCCCCCCCCCCCCGTGATTTTACGGAAAATTTATATTTATTTATGATGAAATCTGGACATCCTGGCAAATTTTATGGATGATCCGCTTGTCATTGCTGAGACAAGGGACATTAGCAAAGGACGTTAGCAGAGCAGGGCCTCAAGGTACGAGCGAATTCGTGCTGGCTAAGCTTTCAGTGGATAAGGGCGATTGGACTCTATAGACTTGTGCGTGGAGCTTGCCCTCCACTCTTAGGTTGTCACACTATATTGGATCAGGCAAAGAATGCTTAGCAATAAGGTGAGTTAACCGAAGCAAGAAAAGTTTACGTCAACCGAATAACGAAAAACTGTATGAACGACATTTACTCAACTACACCTCAGACAGCGGCGGGGCGGTTTAACATTGGTGGCACGTTGAAAGTCCTCTGGTGGTCAAAATAAATCCGGAGTCCTTTACTACGGTGTGCCTCATAATAAAATAGTGGTTTGGACACCTAAAACCCCAGAATTCATTCATTCATGCTGTTAAAATGCATTGTGTGCGATAGCAAACGTTAGCTTCCTCAATCACCTGGACAGCAAGGCATGGTATACCAGTGACAGAAAACCTTCCCGCACCTACCGCAGACGGTGGATGTGCTATCAGCCGGGTGGTACTGCGTCTTCCATGGGTCAACACGGGTTGTCTCTGGAATTCTGCAACGCAAGACAAATATTCACATGAACCTGTTTCTGTGACCTCAGGAGTTCCTCAGGGCTCAGTTCTGGACCCTCTTTTGTTTCTGATGTATATAAATGATATTACTATTGGCCTCAAATCTTCGTTCAGAATGTTCGCGGATGACTGTGTAGTTTACAGGATTATAGAGAATGAACGTGATTCAGAATACCTGCAGCATGATTTGAATGCAATATCATCCTGGTGTGCCCATTCAGAAATGTCGTTGAATGTTAAAAAGTGTTTTCACTTCACTTTTACGAGGAAACGTTCATACCAGTTGAATACGTATACCATAAATAGCGCTACTTTAAGCACGGCCAGGGAATATAAATATCTAGGAGTTTATTTAACGAGTGATTTGAGGTGGACTAAGCACGTTCACCACATCAAAGTAAAGGCTGCACGTGTTTTAGGTTTCTTAAGGCGAAATTTCAGCGAACTTCCATTTAATTTAAAAGAGCAACTGTATTTCACACATGTGCGCTCATTGCTGGAGTACGCATGCGTTTGCTGGGATCCGTATACCAAAGAACTGGCCGATACGCTTGAAAAAATACAGATCAGGGCAGTGCGATTCGTTCTAGGTAATTGGGATCGTGAACTTAGCATGAGAGAAAGCAAACGTAAACTTAAATGGGAAGAATTGAAAGATCGTAGACGAAACCTCAGGTTGAAATTTTTCCATAATATCTACCATTCTAAAACTGGAATCAATAAGGAGAAGTACATTCAAGAGCCGTCCTATATATCCCAAAGAAGGGACCACAGTCTCAAAATAAACGAATTTTCCTTTAAAGGTGATGTCTTCCGCTATTCATTTTTTGTTAGATGTATAAGAGAGTGGAATAATCTACCGCCTATGATTGTATCCAATGTGTCAAATGATGCTTTTTACCGCGCTTTGTGTAAATAGTTTCTTTATTGGTGTCAAATATGATGCTTATTTTTATGTATCCCCCTGCTGTAATGCCTCCAAAGGCGAAGCAGGTATCAAATAAATAAATAAATAAATAAATAAATAAATAAATAAATAAATAACACTGAGGCAACAGCGGTTGAACAAATATTCTAGCGGAAGCCAACGTTTCGACTAGAGGACACAACAGAACAGGTCAAGTTCCTTTGTGAAAACGTTTGCCTCGAAAATCCTTAAGGCACACAGGCATATAGCACTGAAACAATATACTGCTATCTATGACATCGGAATGAAAGAGATCTTGTGCCAATATAGACGTAGTCTTCGCAGAAGGGCGAAGCTAGTGCATCTACAGCGTGATATTAGAAGAATAAGGAAACACAGGCTAGTAGTATTTAGACAGTGTACATTCCAGTAACGGCTCACGTATTAACGAAACACATGTTATACCACGTGCCCAATCACACGCATAACACGTAACCCAATGACCCCTAACATGCCCGGTCAGAAAGATGGCGTGATGAGGAGGGCCGGCGAAGGAGACTGTAGGAGCTTTTCCCAAAGCGAACTTTACCTGATGCCGCTGCCCTTTGCACGTGATTTCCGCCGCACAGGTCAAGAGAGCGGGAAGCATTGCGTATCAAGGCGTCAGACTTCTCTGCTCGCCGTATCTTGGTAACCTCCCCCCCTCCTCCCACCACGCGTAGAAGTTCACGTGACTTCCAAAAACCCGCCTGCGCGCTATTTGTGCAGTGAAACTTGGGATAGAACGGTGGTGGCGAGCATGCGAGAGCGCCTCGAGATTTCCTATCATAATCTTTCCCACATTATCACCTAGAGAGCTATTTGTTGCCACCATCTATGCGACCTTTCTAATAGGCCTCGTGCTACCATGGTAATGCCGAGATACGGGTGTCCTAGGAGCCCTCTCTAAAGTGGCATGGCTTGAAACGTGGTCATGACTTCGTAGACGCAATTAATAAAATGAAATATCCGTGAAATGTTTTCATTCAGCGGCACATCGTTTTTTGGTAACGTTTGCTCACTTACAGTAGATGAGCCTAAGCTAGAAAAATGTTGCCATGCTTACGCAAATCTTTTGTGTTCCCCAACTTCACTGACTGGCAGGCACTCTGTAGATTTAATATAATTTTACATCCAAACACAAGCGCTTATGACTGAAAATAAAAAAAAAATATTGTGTAACAATAAATAAAGAACAGTTCATTACGTACTATTTTAGCAGAAAAAGATTAAGCGTCATTGAAGACGAAGCGGTGCTGGCCACGAGCGGCTTCGAGATGTCCTGGCTCTGCAAGAACGATGACGATTCTGTCTCCACATCCCGCATTCCCATGCATGCAACACAAAGGCGCTGCCGAAGTTTTTCTTCTACGTAATGTACTAAAAACTGATGCAGCTCCTGTATTTGCAAGCAATAGAGAACTTGGTGTCTTAAACGCCTACTGCGATTTATATCTCGCTAAAATAGTCTATTTACAGAACTTACGCATAAGGGAAGACTGGCCGACGCAGGCGCTCTATACACATTCCGTGGATGTGTGGCGCAAGGTATACAATGTATTATTCGTATCGGGGAGTTGTGCCAAGGCAGAAGCCATTGTTAAAGGCGCATGGAAACCCGCTTTGAATACGGTAAGGGAACCACAACAATGTGTACCGAGAGACGTTAGCAGCGGGGAAGCCAAATAATGTTGCGTGGCATGCAGCAATTAGCCAAGAATCCAATATTGGACATTGAACACTGACCTGGAACTTGACAGGCTATTTGTAATGTTCGGGCGAAGATCTCATAAGGTTGCGAAACAACAAAGTTACGTTGGTTGTTCATCGAGTATTAATGACGGATACGCGCACAGCCGTCTAACTATCTGGGAAACAGTAGCGTCATTTCTCGACGCGGCTCAACCCAGCTGCGAAGGCCCGTTCCGCCGCTCTTCGGCAAGCTTATTCTTTATTGCGATATGAAGTATATGGACACCCCAGACGCAGTTGTGCCGTCGGCACTGTGTTGATCGCTGTGTTGTTCCGTATAAATTCCAAGGGCGATACAGCGGTCTCCGCTCCCACAACGGTGTGTGCGCGAGTGTAAGCGCGCGTTTATTTAACTGGTCACGCACATCTTCGAAATCATGCCAATGACTTTAGTGTGAGAATAATGGATGCGTAAGCCTTTGAACAATTCTGGTATCGGGCACACTTCTGCAATTTTACAATATTGCGTTAGTGTCAAACGGACCGCCAATCATTGTCGTATGACTAAGTGAATCAGTGAAATAATTGAGAACGCGCGATGATGCATAAAGCATAGCCCGGAACAAGCGTGCTCGGTGAGGCATTCCTGCTCGACAGATTCTTTCCGTGTTGCCTTGTACTGTTTTATGCTTTCCTGTCTTCATTGTTGTGGCGAAGTCTTACACTAATAATTGCTTTAGGCCACGTCTTGTGGTGAAGTTCTTGGCACAGGCGAAATCGAGACGAGCAAATCGACGTAGCTTTTACTAGTTACGTCTTGCCCTCTCAGTGTAAAAAAAGAAGGAAAGGCGAATTCAGACCAAAGTGGGTAGACTGGACTGGTCAGGGTGCTGGCCCTTCTTTACACAAGCACTGCAACACGCCGTATTATCGGTACAAGACTCGCTTCTGCAGTTGGCCTAGCGGTTGACGTATCATAGCTACGTATCGATCAAGGTGAGAAATCATCCTCAATGACGTGCGGAAATACGGCAGGCTAAATTTGAAAGAACAGGTACTTTGATATCATCAACGATAGGGACTGCTTAATTACCAAAAAGAAAAGAAATGGTAGGATTACGCAGTAGTTTCCTTGAAATTTTGACATAGTTCATGTTCACGTACTGAGATATCTGCTGCTCAGCAACTGCTTAAATTACGGTTACTTAATGACGCTCTTCTTATGGCCTTTGATACGTTTTGTGGAGGTAAAAATACTAAACATTCAAAAACTGAATTCTGTGGTTTTTATGTGCGGAAACAACCATCTCATTATAAGGCAAGCCGGAGTGTGGAAGCACGGATTAATTTGGACCATTTTTCTTACCGCCTGCGTAGCGACCCTACATTGCCTCGGTAAACTTTGACATCCTCTGTTTCATTTTGAGAGCTTTCTTTTAGATGAACATGTTCCTCTTCACTATGTTCGTATATTTCACAGGAAGGAGTGAGCAAACAAGGTAACCAACATGAAAATGGGCCATCACATCTAACAGAAGTGCAGCATGCTACACGTTTTTTTTTTACTCTATGTCCAGTCGCGCTCTTGCAACTAATACGTATGTCATGGCAAGCTACGCCTCCCGAACGCTCAAAACTGCTGATGCAGTGCCTGTTTTTTTTTTTCAGATTCAGATTTATTCGTTCCAAAAAAAGAAGTAATTACATGAGAAATATACAGACGAGGGTCCCAAAGTGAAAGAACTGTAGTGGGACCCTCGGTTAATAATAACAACATTGATGGTGATATCAATAGTCAGCAAATTAGCGTATTATAAACAACATATACAGATCAAATACATCATTAGACATGTCATTTACAATCAAACACGAAAAAGCACGTTATAACAGAAAATCGGAAAAAAGCATGGATGAAATACAAGAAATGACATGGGAGATAAATGTCAGAGGTACACCGCTAGATCGTAGTTAAGTTATCGCAGTAAATGATGCTTAAGGTGATTTTTAAAAATTGCAAGAGAAGTACAGGATTTTATGGTTGATGGTAATTCATTCCAAAGAGAAATTGCAGCGAAGGAGGATGTTTTTTTGCCGTAATTGGTATGAACCATGGGTAACAAGAAATTGTTGTTAGCTGCAAATCTGGTCATATTTTTATTCTGCAAAAGGTCAGTTGCAATGAACGGATACATAAGGTTATTATGAAGCAACTTGTGGAGTAAGACGAGTATGTTAAACTGGAACAAATTATTAATAGGCAAAATATTATACGCGCGAAGTAACAAAGAGGCACTGGATTGCATGAAGCTAGAAGTGATAATGCGTATTGACTGATTTTGGATATGTTGAATTGATGATAAGTGACAAGCGTACGTGTTGCCCCATGAAACAATGCCGTAATTAATGTGACTATGAATGAACGCATAATACAACGCTAGCAGAGCCTCACGAGAAAAAAAAGGGCGAGCTTTAATTAATGCACGTATACCAAACGCAGTCTTGTGCTTGTTGGTAAGCATGAGAGCTAGCCCTTGCCGGGAGAAGTTAGGGAGTACAGGCATAATTTTTCCACGGATAGCCATTCCTGTAGACTGAGTTTCCTTGGAATTGACCTCGTCTAAGCGTGGGCTCATCTGGCGATGCCTTCTATAATGGCTGATGCTTGCTCCACGCCTGTGCGGCTTGTGCTGGGCGTTACGTGATCAGTGCTGCTGCAGAACCCCTGGTGCAGGTAACTAGTTGTACCATCTTCAGTGACACCTGTGCGGTGCAAAAGTTCAGTAAAGGTGTTCCTTCGCCGCAGTGAAAGGGATTCATACTAAATGAATTATTCCTTCTTAACGATGGTGGGACGCAAGACGCTTTTAGTCGCGAGGGAACCATACTGCACTGCTACCGGAGTAGATGCTTTTACTATCTGCAACTATGTCTTGAATCGACACAAGAACATCGTAGCGATGGGGATGCCGAGCACGATTTTAATCCTTCTGAAGATTAGTAAGCTCCATCTCATACCGCGGATACAACATGACAGTGTTCGAAGCAAAAATAGGACATGTCAATTTCCTGTGCGTGGAACCCTTGACCCAGTATATTTGCTGGATTATCTAGTTATAGGTGCATTAGATACGTCATGGAGCTCTTGCCTTTAGCTAAACTATTACGAGTATTAGAGATAACACGTTACAGACGAGGACAAAGAAAAATGGAGAGGAGACATTTCTACCGAGGGATTATAATTTTTTTGTTTGAAGCCTGATCGGAGATTCTTTACCTCGTATAATAAATACACAGGTTTGCCAACGACGTACTCGCCTTTCAGAAAGTGGTTATTCGAACCCCATTTGGTGACTCCTGTGGCTTAAGTTCCTAAACACAGGCGGTAAGCGATGCATATTTAGCAACTCATTAAGAAATCGAAAACGGTTGTCCTCGCCAATGTTCCTGTGCGTACCATCAACATACTATAGGGAAACTTTCAAAAAGATTGCTCATTGCGTTTATCTAAGATTCGCGTTGCAGAAAACTTATCAGCTTGGAATAAAATAAGGAGCGTTATTTCACGGGGCAATGTCACTAAACGGTGCAACGGAAAGCGTGAAAGTGCGTTAGAAGTGTGGCCTGTGTGGATAGCGGTGCAAGGATTCTAACTAGTGGCACATTTTTTCTATGTTCGCAGAAATTGCGTGTCATTGAAAAGAAGAAAAACGGGAGAGATTAAAAGGCGAGAATACGGCAGAACCCTCATCAGGATGGAAGGAGGTTCCCTACAAAACAATGTAGGGACACACCGAGCTGCTGAATACACCATTATTTTCAATCTGGACTAGCGAAAACCGGCTAAGAATATCAATCGCATTATTACACCCCCGCGCCATACTGTCTACGCCTTCGTACGTCACAAAAAGCATTGAACGCGGGTTCTCAACCAGATCACTTTGACTTCCAATGAACTACAGTTTTATTGAATAGAAGAAGCTCATTTTTATGTTCCAGCATACTCACTTTTGCTAGTCACACCGTTAAACTCACAGCGTGCATCAGTCAGTGTCACAAAGGAGGTTGCACATATACCGGCAGAACGAAAAATGCTTGATGTATCCATAGAATGCTAATCACAGAAAAGGGCATTCAGTTTGAAAGGCCGTTGGATCAGCCAGGTGTTGACTTTCTTGTTAACACAGCGGTATAATTCTCAGCTGGTGCCACGCTAATTGGAAATCGTTGGCTATATGGGGATTCTTAATCTATCAACGCCATTAAAGCTTGTTAAAACTTCAGAAGCATATGGCGGGGATACTTGGTAAACATTTGTGCCAACATAATGAAAGAACTAGCAAATAATTTTGTCTTATTGTGTTACGTTTTCATTGAATTTGTAATGTTTACGCTGCAGTTGTTGCTTGGCTTCCTGGGTATAAAATAAAATCAGTATAAATTGATTTGGGCTGCCCCAAATTGTATGCTGTCTCTTCTGCATTTGGCCGCAGCGGGATGCATCGGTTGCTCGTAGCATGCTGTAGGTGAACAATTGTCACACTGTGCCGAAAGGCTAACACCGTTACGACCGTCCGGTAAAGACATCTTAAACGCCGCCATAATTGCACATTGTAGTGCAAGTTGCACTGCAATGCTGTCAAAACATTTTCTTTCTCTACTAAGTTTGATCGGTTCAAGGGATAAAGTGTCATGGTAGTAGAGCAACGAACCCACTGAGATTCTGCTTGCTAAACAAAATCGTAGGTCAATTGTCAATCGATAATACCAGTGACGAGTGAATTGATTACGGCATGGAACGTAGAGTCACGGCTTCTGACGCGACGGCCTAAGAGCGTGCGTTCACAATTCGCCGATATGAGGAGAAATTTGTTCAAAAACTGGAACTGCATGGATTTCGTATAGATTTTCATGCATTCACATCAGTGCAGACAGCGACAGAGAACAAGGACAGCAAAGGCAGGGAGGTCAATTAGACGAGCACCTGATTTGCTAACCTACAGTGAGGGTGAGCGAAAGGGGACACACATTTCTTTCCAAGAACAGTGATGAAGCGGCTCATGAGGATACCCTCTTGGCGCCGCTGGCAACGTGCCTCTTTGTACGCAATAAGTGCACCACTTCCACGGAACACGTTGAGGCTATCTCCCACGTTTTTAGTAAAGACGAGTGACCATCGCCTACGTAGCGTCGACGTTGAAAGTCCTGTCGGTTATTGGCCTGTGCTGCGTGTTCCATTGGTTACGCCAGGCGGGCTCAGAAATCGTGCAAATATAGCTATTGGTGTTGTACACTTGCAGCTGTGGCAAAAGACTTGAAATTATTGTTTGTTAAAACAAAGTTTGGAAAAAGCAAAGTACTGATTTGTAAGTAAAAATATAGTCTTACGTGGCACCGTCTTCTAGTATGGCTGTTGATTCCTCCATGCCAGCGCGGTTTGCACTGGGTCTTTCATGATCGATACTGCTGCTGGAGCTCAGAAGCAGGTAACTAGTGCTTGCATTGTCAGTGATACCTGTAAGGCATGAAAATACAGCAAAGGTGTTCATTCGCGACTGTGCAAGGGCAATTATTATGAAATGAATATTTCATTCTTATAGATGGGTCATAGCGAGTAGAATATAGTGGTACGGGAACCCTATTCCAGTGCTTGCGTATGCGGTGCTTTTTATTTCTGAAACTAGGTCTTAAATGCGCGCAAGAATTTCGCGGCCTTGAGGGAGCCGAGCGCGATCAAGATGGCGCAATGTTGAATTCTTGTGAAGATTATTACGCGCTATCTCGTACCACGGACGGCACACAATATGTCGGTTTCTTCTGCGTGCAACCCATGACCCAATTTATTGGGCTGGATTATCTAGTAATAGGCGCATAGACTCAACTATTTCAAGCAGTCAACATAGCACGTTGCAGGAGAGGGCAAAGAAAATTTGAGAGGACGCATTTCAACCTCGGGAATATAAATTTTTGTTTGAAGCTTGCATGCCCAAAAAATATTCACCTCCTATGATACATACGTGCGTCATCCAACGACGTACTTGTCTTTCAGAGACGTAAATCGCGAGCATTTGAAAATGCCGTAGAATACGGCTGAACTTTCCTCCAGATGGCCATCGACCTTAGTGCAATTAGCATTAAAGGAACAAAGCTTATATTGTAATATGTAAAATGTTTATATATATATTATCTGTATTGTGTATTGTAATATGTAATAATGATTATCGCATTATTACACCCATACGGCACAGGCTACACGCTCGAAAACCACATAGATACTTTTATTAAACGCGGCTTCCCCACCTCGAAAAAGGCAAGTGACCAACACCTACGTACCGCCGACGTTGTAAGTCCCATCGATTATTGGCCTGTGCTGTGTGCTCCACTGGTAATGCCAGACGTCGTCAGGAATGCTGCAATTAGCAAAGACATTTGTTTTAGACACTTAGACTCGTGAGAAAATAGTTGAAATTATCGTTTAATAAAAGAGCGTTCAGAAAGAGCGAAGTTCTGCTTTGAAACTCCGCTAATTGCATAATTTCGTTCAGTAAAGGTGCACCCTGCTGATTGGCATAGCAATAACTAAACACGGGGAAATATGTGGTGCAGGGCTCTAATCCACCATAGTCGAAAAGGCACCTACCTTGACTGGCACGAACACTGTTAACATAACTGTTAGAGTACTTACAACGAGTATCATGCCTCCATATGTAGTTTGTTATACGTAATGCGTGCTCTACTTGCCACGGTGACAGAATGGTAACAGTAATTTAGGAATAAAATGTTTTGCTCCATGGAAAATTTTTTTTTGCAGTACGAAAACAGGTTTAAGTATAAAAATGGCACTGCATATGGTTTCTGCATTTATGATGCGAAAAAGCGCTCATATAAGGAAAATTCCCCTTTGAACCCGCATGTTCTGATTCGGCATGGCCGTGGTGAGTGTATACCGTTTTCACGCTAATTACATCCATGACTCATGGATCCCGGTGACATTGGCTGGCCAAAATTACCAACGGGCAATGGAACCCAATTTGTCAAAACTACACAAATCAAACATTTGCTACCCAAAATCACATTCTTCGGGGGCTCGAGGGCTTACCCCCTCCCAGGTCGCTACCTGCGAGCTCCCTCAAAACAGACGTGGGAGGAGTTGCCCTGAACGCCGGATCAAAAACTACAATAAGCCCTCATTGCCTGGGCCGAAATGGTCGCTCCTCATGAGGGGCCATCCTAGGACTCGAGCCTGCCAGATCATAACTGAGCAGAATCTCAATGAAGTTGTTACCACCACCGCCGGGGCTATGAGGAATGGACCGTATTTTAGGTAATATTTGAAGTTATGGACTTGAATGACCTGTCCTTTATACAGATTTCTGTCTCTTAGGCAAGTCTTAGTTTAAACAATTCAGAACGAAAAGATGAATTCGCATGAATTCAGGATCTGCGAAGATGGAGTTTATAAATATTTCTCGGCAAGTGCTGCTAAGTTTGGGTCTACAATGCCTCCCGCTGCTGCCTATCCGAAAATTCCTTCAAGGGGCGCAAGTTTGTTGTGAAAAGAGCATGGAAAAAAAAAGACACTCACTTTAGCCAACACCAAAGAGGGTTAAGGCGAAAGCGTGCGCGTTCGAGAGACATCCATCGAACTATTAGACAGTCTCATTCGAATGCGTTCTTACTTCTTATTACTTGTTTTTTTTTCCACTAAAGGTCGTGGGATCGAGCGCCCAACTAGAGCTACCTTAATCAACTGTGCCTTCATCAACTTCGCCCTAATTAAGACCAGAGGTCGTGGGTTCGCCTGCCACCAGAGGCCGTTACTTCTGGTGCCTTGACTGTATTTTAATTACCTGTGCTTTTCTTGCTTTATTAGCAGCAGCGATGTGGAAGAATACGACAACGAACGCACGCGCAGTGGCACCCGCATTCCTATTTTCTGTACAATCACAACGTAACCTTGAGGCAGAGGTCTACGGCTTTCGCCTCGAAAATGTCCGATGATACAATGCACAGCATGAGCGTAGCTGAAAGGCGACGTGCCACTGCGGTTGTTCACAAGTGGTAAAAGGTATATAGAATACCATGACGTTCCACTTCTTTGTAGCTGTTGTATACAGTCGCCCAACTTTGCTCTATTAAAAACGATTCGGAGCCCTGTCAGATAAATGTCACTGTTAGAAGAACCCCTAAAAATACAAAACCAGAGGTGGCCTCATCGACCAAATCACTCCGAGAGGGAAAAGGATCAGCTTGCGCCACAGCGCATATATTCTTTAATACGTATTGACCGCCCTCAGGCAACACAGGCAAAGGGACAAGCAATCCTTTTAAACCAACTTTTGCCTTTTCTTCCATCGCGCTTACGTTCTCCAAAAATAAAGTGTTTTGTAGAAACTACCTACACGGTCACACTTTCTTTTTACGAGGCGAATGACGGCATTTTTGCGCACTTCTGCGTGTCGTCCAGAAAGTACTATCGTGAGCAATACGGCCAGGTACAGAACAGCGCATGTCGTATAGCCACGAACTCTGCTATGGGCGATACGCGGCTGCCGCTGTCGCAAAGTGCAAAGGAGGACGATGTTATATTAACTGTTGGCACTCCCACCGTGCGTCTCCTTACACAAAGCGCTGAAATTCACACATCACCAGGGCACATTGATGAAGCTGTTTGATACTGTGTTTCCTGATAACTTTTTGCACCGAAGCGTGGCAAATAGCAGCATTGTTCTGACGCGTAAGCAATCTAGAGCTACTTCACTGGCAATTCTGTTTGACTGTAACGCGGGACACTAGGCGCTCCATAAGATATACATCACGTCCTATGGGAGTATATCTGAAGATGCCTTCCACTAACGCAGGAACAGGCGCCTATGAGCTGCGCTCTAAAAATATTAAAAAGAACATGCAACAATGACCAGCTGTAAGTCACTACGACACATAACCGTCTTAACGGCTTTCGGCGGCCAGTATAATGCCGTCTGCTACCGTTTTCGAAAAAAAAAAAAAACAGGTGTAGTGGGAGTGATAACAGTTAGCGCAAGAGCGTCCCCCTCTCCCCTCTGTTTTCGATAGCGCCATCCGCGTATCTCGCTCTCGATGCCATTTGCCACCCGTTAGCGTGTTCCCGCTCATACTGCTCACGATATTACTCACCAATTCGGCAAATAAAATGAGGTAGTGCGCGTAAAACTAATAAATTCCTACGTTTTTCGCGCGAGATCCAGGACCTGATAAAACGCGTCCTACAGTGGAAACTGCATGTAGACTTTCACACCGGGGCTTGCGTAACGAGCACGTAAATGCAGGTGGGCACAAGCCTTGTTACAGTGCGCTTTCGTCGAAATACGCCGGTCACATGCAGTGCAATAATCATACATGAGCGAAAACTGTTTTCTTCGTTAAATAAATTCGTTTCGCGTTGTGATAAGTTTCATTCCGAACGCAAAACAGCTGTCCTTGCGCTGTACATGACAATATTTCCGCACCGCCCGTTAATCGGAGCGTCTATATGTAAGTCCCCGATTGAAAAGCTCAAGTTGGCCGTCAACAAAGACCCGGTATAGGTGGGAACAAATGTACAGATGTAGAAGCCTATTACCTGGGCCATGTCTAAGGGTAACAGTATTCAATGAAAAATTGACAAGTGGTAGAGCTCACGTTGCGTAGACACCCGAAGAAGCGCCCTGGTTGTAACGGCTTGCAATTGGGGTTGCTTCGTCGGTGAAGCTGAACACTGGAGGCGTATATTCGTTGCTTCTTTCGTATGCCATGCCTGATGTTTCACTGGCTATGAACTGGCGTGTATTCACGAATACGCGATGTTGAAGCTCCGCGCATGCGCACTCAATGCCTAAAACTAAGGGAAGCAAATGAAGCTTTTGGCACATGGGGGTTTAGAATAAATTGACACCGCCTATATGGAAAAATCGAGATGATAGGGGGCGCTGTTAGGTTTATGCTAAAGCACAAATTGTTGAATAATAACAGAGGCACACCCATTACCCGTGGTATCTTTCCGGTAAATCATCTAACCAAACTAACACTCATTTCCAAAAAAAGATAGCGTTCATGTGATGACATCATTGCTCTTTATCATGCTCTTGTCAAAGTGAAGCGGACAGCTGCAGCGGAGAAGTTGCTCATGTAAGGACTGCTGAAAGCGTCGGAGGTGTACAAGTTAAATTAGCCATAACCAGTGGCTGATTACCAGATGCGACGATTCTGCTGATTTTCAGGCTCTATTCGAATGAAACGGATAGTTCGTATCGCCGGACGAGAGACGCTCAATTTATTCGGTTATCCACAAAGTTCAGTGCTGGCCTCGCCACCGCCTGGCAACAAGGAACTGCAGTTGCTTCACAGTTCCCGCGCTTCTTCGGCGACGAACGCTCGTAGGTCGCGCATAGCCGTTGCACAGTCAGGCCTCGCGCACTGGAGGCAGTTTCGCGTCACGGTCATTGATTGGGCCACAGTCGGAAATTGCGTTTCATGTCGACCACCATGAGCGCTGTAGTCGTTAAATTAATTATGCTGCTGCCCGCTCCGAATCCCGTAGATATGTGTCGCAAAAAGTTAATCAAGTATGGTATACAACGAACCAAGTGAGACCGCTTTATCACGCTGCAAATATTATGCCACATGATGACGGAGGCGCTAACAGAAACAAGCCTAGTGTGTTGTCCAGCCACTTTTCGCCGTGCTCTGGCCCTGTGCGTTTTCAAACCTACATACCTCGCCATCGTTTGAACCACAAGTGGGACAGGCTTCATTTACTCGAACTTTCAGAACATCATGAAAATGGTGGTGGTTTAAAAGAATTCCCGCCGCCTAACACACGAATGAATTGTCAGAACAAGTCGAGGCAAGATGGGACGTTGATCATATGAAGTTTGTTGTACATCACGCTGGCTGTGGCGTGCTATTTTTATTGGCAACAGCTATCTAATGCTGCATTAGAAGTACACTATAGTGAGCATCAACACGCGATTTGAACAAGCTTAAAGCTCAGACTATGCTTATTTACTTACATCCGGTGCATGGGCTGAAAAAGCTCACTAAATAAAGTTTTTCATTTATTGATTATTTCATGTCGGCAATCACGTCTGTTTTTATTGCGTAAGGAACAGTAAAAAGTACACTACAGGCACGACGCACCGCTCGCAGTCTACATCCGGCGCACTAGGAAAAGTCACGCTGATGACATCACGAGCGAAAAGCTAGCAGACTTTCAGTTATATCATGTAGGTGTGGCTTTGCCCACGAAAACAGTTAGGCAGATGGCTGAAAAAACTGCCTTGCACTCACGAAGAATGCTTCGCCTTAAAATACAGGTGTGCCATTGCATCCCTGGCTCTTTTATGGCGTTGCCGTAAGTTCTGCGGGAACTGTCGACGAGCGAATTCCCGCACGGATCGATCATAACTTAACCGCCTATCTATTTTGTGCTCAGAAAGATGCGCACTCGGAGCTTGATTATCAAGAAAGACGGCAGCACAGTGAAGATAGTTGCGACGCCTTAAACTGGTATGTCTGTCTGCAGGCTGTCTTTTCCGTCCGAATAAGAGCCGGACTCACGGCACTGGTATAGCGCCTAAGCTTTCGACCATCATTCGCAAGCGTCAGACGCTGTTGCGGTATGTCCGATGATTGCCGTCGCACGTGAATCGAACGATGCATCCCATTGCTCGCATACGTAAGTCCTCTTGGCGAAAGCACATGACCCGATGTATTTGCAAGTGAGACGAACTGATGCAAACTTTACTGCAGAGGCTGCATACCAATTACTGGTCCCCCTGGCCTTCCCTAGTTACTCTAACGTTCCTAGAAGGAAATTGAAAACCGGGCCCTAATGCACAGACAGGCTGCGGTTACAGGTAGACCGTATCCACTTTCTTGCTGCGAGAGAGGTTGATGCACGCACTAGCACATTTACGTGAATGCGAGTTGCAGCTTCTGTCGTCCTATACCCATGTGGACCGCTTGGCAACACAGTAGAAAAGAGAATTGCTATTTTTTGCTAAACTTTCTTGGTCTACAAAAGTCTGTTCGTATCCTGGCAGAGTAATACAGATGCGGATCCCGCCTTTTGCACTAGAACATATTCTTGCATTGTAGCGCGAAGTGACACACACAGAGACTAGCGCAAGAAGCTGCATCGTCATATCCTGAGCTTCATGTTGATTCACGAGCTTCGACTATGGTTGAAGA
Organism: Dermacentor variabilis; assembly: GCF_050947875.1. Taxonomy (NCBI): domain Eukaryota; kingdom Metazoa; phylum Arthropoda; class Arachnida; order Ixodida; family Ixodidae; genus Dermacentor; species Dermacentor variabilis. The sequence goes on along the minus strand of NC_134577.1, from coordinate 60,318,297 downwards.
GGGAAGAAGTTTTGAAGAATGCGCATGCGTGAATTCGTTCGCACAGTGAAACAAGCTGGGTTTATTCTCTGAAGTTTCCTAGAATGCACTAGAGGAAACTGTTGAGCCACCATGGGAAGGATGGGATGTTCATGGATTTGTCTGGTCCTCGTGCTTTTTGATCCAGGCGCTGTCTTGAATTTGTTTATTACGCTTTATATGCCTCCCTTACACTCTTAAAAAAGGGGGGCGAAAAACGAGGAACTAGCGGTTTTCCTTCTTCAGGCTGGTGAGTTCCTCCTTCACACGCACCTCGCATGTCGCGCCATCTTGTAGCAAACAAAAGGGGAGGAACGTTTCTCCCCTGCGTGCGTATCTTACGTCACCGCCGCCGGTGACCCCAACATTGGCTACAATAACTTCTTTTTGACGGAAAGTATTGCTAAGCAGCATAACCTAAGGTCTAAACCTTTCACGACAAGCGGCCACCCGTGTCAAAGCTGTAGCTCGAACGGGAGCTCCGATACGAGAATAGTTGAACTCAAAGCAGCGCCATGCTGACACATGGCGAGTCAAGCCCGAACCCAGGCGTCTCGGAAGATAACGCAGATATCAGCGAGCCTTTCTCGCCTTGATGCGTGAAAGTAGGATGAGGAGAACGTTAAGGCTATATCAAATGTAGGCATTTGTATGTAGGTATGTGTTTATGCTTTATTTCCACAAAAAACTAAATACAGCTTTGCCGGGGTAAAGTGGGGAAAAAAGCTGCTCGTAGCAGCTTGACCAGCCCCAAATACCCTTAATACAAAAGAAAGAAGGGAGCAGCAGAGCGGAAATACAGTTTTCCCAAGTGCTCACATATTCAAGCACTGCGACATATCATGCATACGCATCGCAAATCAGGCGAGGAAGAAAATACAAAAAAAGCAAGATGTGAGCAAGCAAGCTAAAACACCAAATCTCACTGCACTTCAAAAGCATATAGGCATTGTACAACTCACGTATGAGAGAACAAATCAAGAATATCAGAAGGAGAACAAGTTGCAATATCAATTTTATTAACAATACGATCGTTTAATAACCGAGGTAGCTTGGAGCACAGCATTTGTGATCCATAGTTAGCGGGCGATTTTGGTACGTGCTAGTACTCTGGATTTCTTGTGCTATATGGAGTTTCGTGTAGTTTAAGTTAGCCATAATAGTAATGTGGTTTAGGTTCTTTTTCTGTTTATATTTATACGCAAGCACGAAACGACGCAAGCACGTACTTTCGGTGTCTTAAATTTATGAAATAAGCTGAAGGGAAAAGGTATGGTTTATTACAAATAGCGCGAAGAGCCTTCTTTTGCTGTATGTACAGCCTGTTGATATTTGTTTCAGAAGTGGTAGCACAGACAGAATAACAATAATTAAAATGGCTGAGAAAAAGCGAATTATATAACAAGAACTTAATAGAGCGAGGAAGATAGTTCAAGGAATAAAAAATTCCAGTGATTTGTAAAAGCTTACTAGCAAGAAAATCTATATGGCTCTGCCACGTCATGCATAGTGTGATAAAAAAATACACGCAGCGATTTTACGGAGTGTACAAGTTCAATTTTAGAATTGTTCATTAGCAAATCTTCCTCTAGAGTAATTTGCGTGTTCTTCTCAATAGTAGAAATCAGAGCTAGCACGCCGCAGACAGCTTTGCAGTGGACGCGCTCGGAGAGAGACTCCATACTCCATAGTCGGAACTATCCTTACCGATAACTTTCGCCAGTTACGTTTCAGCAAGGGTCACACCTTTTTTCTTAGAGTGCTGAGTTCGTTAGCTATGGCAGAATGTTTTTAGGCGCACTTGGAGTAAATAGGGGCTCGAGCGGTTCGCTGGAATTGCGTGCCGCCCGGCACTACCTCGTAATCTCGTGCGCACATTCGTCGAATTTTCGTTGTGTCCGAAATAACGTAGCTCATAGTTCAGTCTACGTCGACTTACCGGGGTGCAAGTCAAAACGCAGTCGCCGGACTGATATTTCACAAAGCGTTATCGAAGATTGTGGGTTCGGCAGTCTGTCCTTGGCAGGTGCTCGATGCGTAGGCGGGATATTTTCGATTCGGCGGCGCGCTGCAGAAAGTTGGCGCCGTCAAGATTCTCTTCGGTGATGACACGCGGTAGCACGGCGTTGAAGGCCGCCGTTGGGTTCCTACCGTGAACTAGCTCGAATGGCGTGATCTGAATTGTTTCTTTCACTGTGGTGTTGTACGCGAAGATTGCGCACGGGAAGGGTGCCACCCCACTTCTTGTGGTCGACGTCCGTGCACAATCCGCTCGGCGTTATCAAGTGACCTCCAGCTGCCCACATCGAGAAGCACGTCGATGTTGATTGTTCATGGTCTTGCGTTAGAGTTATTTCGCAACGTCGTGTCATGGCTGCATTGAATTGTCCCGCTATTGCGTCGCGTCGTGACGCATTATTCACGCGGCATGTCTATTGCCTTCGGAACTACGTCGAAATGGCAGTGCGCCATCGCGTCATCGTGGAGGCTGATCTTGCGTCGGCGTCAGATGATTTTCGGTATTTCAACGAACAGCAGCCGCACCTCCGTCGGTTGCTGCTTTTTGCTGTAAATAGTCTCAGACTGGCCATGGATTGCGCCAGTCTACTGTAGCGCACCAGTGACAGTTAGTGCATTGGCGATGGCAATAGGGAAAATTGTCAGGGTCTCCACTAAGTTTCAGCCAAATAGACAAGTTTCACGTGCTCACTCGCCTTGCTACGGGCGCACAGAGTTGACGGCGATGCCTGGTAGTCCCACCTCACAGTATGGGCATCGGCAATAGACATGGCCAGCTTCTCCGTAGTGGCAGCAGATCGCGCGGTGTCTCGGTGCACACCATACGTCTGTCATTCTCGAGACATTGTGTGTGCTGCTGGGCGGGTGGGTTGGTGGCGGCAACTGGCGACAGGACTGCCGAGACACTGTGCTCTGGTGCGTGCGCGGAGGGAGACGCGGACGGCAATGATTTAGGTCATCACTTCCAGCTTCAGCCGCGGCAATTAAGGGACTCAAATGACTGCAGGATATCCTTCGAGACTATGTCAGCGGTTAAGGTTACTTAATGCTGCGTCGATGAGAACATCCATCGCAGTTCTACGCGCACAAGGGCTCGGGCTCTGATGGCCTTTCGAAGCCCGTTTTCTTACTTTGGCGAGCGCACTAGGCGGCTATGCTGCCGAGTTCGCATTTACAGCATGTTATGCCGGCCCATGGCTTCCTTGAGAAACTTCGCGGCAGTCTTGGCCGGCTTGCAAATTAAATCCAGCGTAAAGCTCTCGCTTCAAACTACGCACGAGAAAACACGTGTTCGTCTCAGACATGTCCGGGTCGACGGTGCTGAAAAGAAGGTTCATCTCTTCCGCAAAGATCGCGATATTCTCATTCGGTCGCTGCACCTGGGTTTCAAACAGAACTTCGTCCCGCTCCTTGCGCACGACGCTCGTGAATGCTGGTAGGAAAACGCTCCAAAACCGCTCGTGCGATGTTCGACTGTACTTTCGATTCTCAAACCACATTCTGGCGGTGTCTTCCAATGACACAGTGTCATGCCATAGCTCATCGTCACAGGTGCAATTATTAACCGTAGCGGTTCTTGCGTAGGTTTCCAGCCAGCTTTCCGGATCTTCTCAAGATGATCCGCGAAAGATCGCTGGCATCCCTTGGTTTCTGCATAACAATCGCTGTAGGCGACATGGGGGCTTTCAATGCGACCGCTCACAGGACCATGATCTTCCTAGTCTTCTCGGGCACACGTCCGTACTCTTTCGGTAATTTTAGCCTGCGGTAGGTCGCTGGCTCATGGTGACGTTTACACTGTTTTTTACGAATTCCAGGGTGTATCCGGAAACAGCGGAGCTCCTCTACGAGATGTGGCGTCGTAGTGACGGTGAACAAAACAAAGAACCGTGTGCCACGAAACACTCTTGATTGGGCGAACGTGCGTCGTTCGATGATCGATGGATGATCGAGCACATGCGTCCATAATCCAAGAAGTGATTTACGGCCAACGAGCGTCGCATATTCCTACATGATTCATCGAAGATTCCAGCGTAATCGTTGGCGTTTGAACGCCTTCCAGAATGCACAACTGTATTCGCGTTGCGCGTGCAATTTGATTACACAAGGTTCGAGTACAATGCAGAAAAAAGAATGTAATCGACGAGAAACCTCGAGAGTGTTACGATGCCTGCAGGCGTGTCATGCACTGAGTGGTAACTTAAAAATTGTGAGCAGGTCAAACGCATTCACAAGAAGATATGCAAGTGCACGTGTCAATATTGCTAAAAAATGCATCTCACTTTTCCTGTCATTGCTCGCGCACATGCGTTTGTCACACCACACTAAAAGATTCTGCAGTTGTATCTAGGGAACAGTGCGAGTCATAACAGACTGCGTCCAAGTGGATAAAACACTACCCTTTAAAACTTTAGGACACCACAATAAAACAAGTAAAATTTTCTTAGTGGGAGAAGACATGATATAGCGCAGCTCCAAATTATTTAAATATAACACAATCTCACTACTGTCATCAGCATAGGTTATGCTTTCCAACAAAGATTTTCGGAATGAATACAAGAGCCGGAAAACCAAAACAGTCAATGCATTCAGAAAATTTTAAATAAAATAAATGTCCGCATGAGTTTAGAATGTGTCTATATACTGTCGTAAACGCTGTCTCTGGAAGGCAGCAGGGCCTGAGTACCTTAATGAATGACAGAGATTACTTGTTAGTTGACAAGAAAACAGTGCCTCTCTTTAAATGCTTTTCAATTGTAGATGTTCCCTTCTAACCAAACTGCAATATCGTTAAGCAGAGGGTCCATTAGGGCTTGTTTATTAGTACGCTGTCAAAACGCCTACAAAAAAATCTACCGGAACGGGGAGTCAAGGATCTTGCGCGGCCGTGTCGACCTTCTACTTACATAAAACACAAACGTGCAGCCCAAGAGGGCTTGTCTTCAAATATATGTGCTAAAGCTGTGTTCGCGAAAAACATGTGCAGTTATGCAAGCAGTAACCGCTGACTAGGACCCGCAATATACTTCGACCATGAAGCACCCGAAATACTTCTGGTGACGAAGTTTTGTCTCGTAATTTTGAGAAACCAGATGGCATCGTTCACATCATGCATTCTACTAGGCAGGTTTAAATGTCAAAAGAATTTGGTCTCTCCACACGATGCATTTAGTTAGTTGCCTGCTCCTTGCGAAAGAATGACAGCGTTGTTTCTCAGCACGGCTTCACTCTCGAGCAGTGCAGAAGCCTTGGGTGATTCACTTGCGCACTAGACAGAATATTACGGCGGCACATCCCTATGGGTCACGAGGTGTGCCAGCAGTTGAACCTCGTCTCCAAATGAATCTCCACATAAGTAGCACGTATTATTCTCGCACAGGTGTCCATCGAGGGTTTCTTTCTCTGCAAAGCGATATGACTCGGACAGTGTTTTATCCCCGTGTGCGATTTGGCGGTGATGACTGAGACGCGAGCCGTCTATAAAGGATTCATTACATAATTTGCAAACGAAACCTCCGTCGCTACAAGCGAAGTTGATATGACGCCTGAGTTCTTGTTGCGTTTTGAATTGTGTAGTGCATTTATGGCAGACATTGGGTCTCTCGTTCGTGTGAGCGTACAGGTGCCTACAGAGATCCGTCATCCGCCCGAATGATTTACCACATGTTTCGCAAGTGTTCGGTTTCTCTCCTGTATGCGTGTGCTTATGGTCATTTAGATGACTAGACTGGCTGAATGATCTATTACAAATATGGCATTTGTAGGGTTTCTCGCCTGTATGCGTGCGCTTATGGCAATTTAGAAGACTAGACCGGCTGAACGCTTTATTACAAATATGGCATTTGTGGGGTTTCTCGCCTGTGTGCGTGCGCTTATGGTCATTTAGATGACTAGACCGGCTGAACGATTTACTACAAATATGGCATTTGTGGGGTTTCTCACCTGTATGCGTGCGCTTATGGTTATTTAGATGACTAGAATGGCTGAACGCTTTATTACAAATATGGCATATGTGGGGTTTCTCGCTTGTGTGCGTGCGCTTATGGTCATTTAGATGACTAGACCGGCTGAACGATTTACTACAAATATGGCATTTGTGGGGTTTCTCACCTGTATGCGTGCGCTTATGGTTATTTAGATGACTAGACTGGCTGAATGATTTATTACAAATATGACATTTGTGGGGTTTCTCGCTTGTATGCATGCGCATATGGTTATCTAGGTGCACAGACTGCAGGAACGACATTTCACATATTACGCATTTATAGGGTTTCTCGCTTGTATGTGTGCGGCAAAGTGCAGCTAGATTACCAGCCTCGCGGAACAGTTTGCCACAGGCCTCGCATTTCTCGTTCTCGCCTCTACTCTTCCGGCAATGTTTAACGAACTTCGAATTCTTCCTAGACGTTACATGACACGGTTTACAAGTGTGGGCTGTATCGGCCGTGCATTCGTTGGCGTGCCTGTGTAAGGCATCCTGTCTGCTGGAAACATTGGAACAAGCACCGGATAACTCTTGCTGTTCCCTTCCTGCGGTTCCAGTAGAGTTCCTGCAAGTGAACGGACAATGGGGCTCAATATGGGCGACTCTTATTACGGGATGACAAAAACACATTTTTGCCAATTGAGAGTTCTACGAATTAAATCGTCCGGTTGTAGATTTGCGATTGGCACAATCTAAGCGAACTTGCTACGTTTATATATTTGACGCCCTATTTGGCCTCTAGATTGGCAGAAATTGAACACTGGAACTATTGGTCGTCTATAACGTTAAACTTGAAAACACAAACTGCGGTCGGTGGAGTGGCAACTAATTCAAAAGTCTTGTTTTATTTGTTAGATCATATACAGTGTAAATATAACCGGTGCACGCTAGTAGAGCTATCTGGAAACAGAGGTTAGTGATTAGGTTAGTGATTAGGTTAGTGATTAGGTTAGTGATTAAACTTACGTTGACTAAAGATTAAAAATACTCCTGCGTCTTGGACAGGCTAACCAGGAGTATTCAGGCAAAGGTCCAGAAATGTGCCGTCGGAAGTGAGACGCTCGGCGTTCAAACAGATTGTATTGCGCGAGCTAAAGCAGGTTTGTTTTTCATACGACCCCACGTACGTGAGGAGGAGTAAGATAATTGGAAATGCTTCAAAGGTGTACGATACTATTCACGTTATCTCTGACAAATACAGGGGGTAGGGGGCTGACTCCTCCTCGGGTACATGCCATAACTCAATACATACATATTAAATACATTTCGAATAATGTGAAATATTTCAGTGTTTTCACGCACAATCGACAAAATCTGCTGCTGAAGAAGTGTTTAAAGATCTCATTGTGCAAATATATAGTAGAACGCTCACTGCAATGTTTGATAATGTAACACAAAACACCTGAATTTCTTTCTGTTGCTTCCCCGGCCACGACATTTTTGTGCGTTAATTTCATGAAGTTTACATGCGTGGAGTCTCACCATTGTTAGGGCGTCATCGTTCCTACCGTTTAGGACAGAAATGTAAAAAAAAAAAAGACGGACAGAATAGTACACATGCACAATTGCCTAGTTTATGCGTTCCCTCCGGTCTGTTTTTTTAATTACTACCCTATATGCCCTGGACGAACATTGTTTGCTATAATACCGCTAATATGATATTTATTCGATCTTTATTTATTTTAGTCATTGTTCACTTAGCTCCTGCACTCTAGCTTCCTGTTTGTGCCAGCGCCATATTGTCTGAACTGCTGATGGCATTTGGCATTTCAGGCATCAATGCTTCGATCCGTCGCAGAATTTCGTCAGTGCAAGTATAATTGAGCCATAAACAGCTTTCCGTGTCGTCTCGGTGGGTTGCTCCATCGAAAGGAATTCATACAAAAGTGTGGCTCACCAAGCGTCGTTTCCAAATATGTCCGATGGTTCCTCCGTGCTCGTGTAGCTTGTGCTGGCCACTGCGTTGTCCACACCGCCGCCGCTGCTGTATACCGGAAGTGCGAAACCAGTGCTTCCGGTTTCTGTTTTGTGTGTATGCCCTGAAAGCAGAGGTGCCGATTTCCCATTGTTGGATGACAAGGCTGGAGCATAACGTGATAGGAACACGCAGGAAGCAAGAAGAATCCCTGACAGCACTACGGCTGTCTGAAGTGATTCTCTGAATTCAAACAAGAAAAGAGTGAAGCCACAACGTGATGTTACGAAAAAGACAAGCATGTGTTCCGGGAGTTGTTCATTGCTGCATTCCTTCGTCTTTTCTGCCTAGACAGGAGCCTCGTTGACATAGCAATGGCTGATTTTTGTTCTCTCGCTTCTTGTCGCGCTTTGATAACGGTTGTGCTTTGTATAAGCGACTCAGCGCCAGAGGCCGGTGCTGCATGTCATACAAAAAATGCGACATGCAAATGCATGTACGGAACAATCGCTGCGTACGAGTTTGCTCCTGTTATTTAAATATAAAGTGGAGTAAACGTTCTACAATTTACCTTTAAAATCGTTAAAGCAAAATCTGGCTTATGAAAAAAATCAGTCAGCCCTGAAAAGCGGTGAATGGTTCACGAAAGAGAAAATTGACATTCGTTATGTGCGCTTGTGGGCGCTTGCGCTTGCGCATGCGCTTGTGGGCGGAGCTTGGACTCAATTCTTAGGTTGTCAGTATAATGAATGAGCCAAAATATGTTTAACAATAAAATGACTTAAGCGAAGCAAGAAAAGTTTGGATCAACCGAATAACGAAAAGGTACATGAATGACATTTACTCAACCATACCTCAGCCAGCGGGGATGCTTTTAACTTTGGTGACACGTTAAATGTCCTCTGGTGGTGAAAATAAATCCGGAGTCCTCCACTACGGCGAGCCTCATAATCAAATCGTGGTTTTGACACGTAAAAGCCCAGAATTCATTTATTTATGCTGTTTAAATGGCTGGTGTGGGATAGTAAACGTTAGCTTCCTCTATCACTTTGATGGTGAGGCATAGTATAGCAGTGACCGAAAACCTTCCCGCACCTACCGGAGACGGTGGATGTGCCATCAGCCGGGTAGTACTGCGTGTTCCATCGGTGAACACTGGTGGTCTCAGGAATTCTGCAACACAAGAGAGATATTCCCATGAACACCTAAGCAACAGTGGTCGGACAAAGATTGTAGCTGAAGCCAACGTGTCGACAGATCAGGACAAGTTATCTTCTGGTAGCGTTTGCCTCTGAAATTCTTCAGGCACACAGGCATATTGCACTGAAACAATATACTGCGAGCTAAGGGATTGGAATGAAGGAGGTCTTGTGCCAATATAGCCGCACTGTTCGCGAAAGAGCGAAGCTATTACATCCAAAGCGTTATAGTGGAACAACAACAAAAGTAAGGTTTGTATTTAGACAGCATATTCCAATGAATCCTCGCATGTTGACCAAACACATGTTGTACCACGTGTCCAATCACCTGCATAAAACGTAATTTACTACCTCTAACATGCGCGGTCAAAAATATGGTGCGATTGGGAGGACCGGCAAATGAGATTGCAGGTGCTTGTCCCAAAGCGCACGTTCCCCGATGCCGCTCCCCTTTACGCGTGATTTCCGAAGCAGAGATCCGAGTAGCGGGAAGCCATTGGGTGTCAAGGCACAGGACCTTTCTGCCCGCCGTCCCTTGGTCACCTCCCGACGCGTAGAAGCTCACGTGACTTTAAAAAGTCTGCCTGTGCCACATATGTGCAGTGACGCTTAGGACAGAACGCTGGAGGCGACTATGCGAGAATGCATTGAGAGTTCCTATCATTATGTTTGTTCCAATGACCCCTTGAGAGAAATGTGGCGCCACCGTCTATGCGAGTCCCCTTACGGGCATCGTGCTGCCTTGTTAATGCCTGGGTGTGAGTCCCCGAGGCGTCATCTCTAAGGTGGCACGGCTTGAAACCTGGCCGTGACTCCATGAACGCAGATGTATTAAAATGAAATATTCGTAAAACATTTTCATTGACGGGCACAACATCCTTCGATAAAGTGTACTCGCCTGCAGTAAATAAGCACACGCTAGCAAAATGTCGCAATGATTACGCAAATATTGTCTGTTCTCCAACTTCAGGGGCTCGCAGGCCCACTATGCGTTTCGTATAATTGTATATTGAAGAAAAAGCCCTGGTGACTGAAAATGAGAAATTGGTGTATAACGATAAAAAAAGAACAGTTCATTACATACTGTTTAGTAAAAAAAATTAACCATCATTAAATAGGAAAAGTTGCTGGCCACGCACGGGTCTTCGAGGTATCCTGGCTCTGCGAGGATACGCACATCTTTGAAATTAGACCAATGGCTTTGAAGCGAGAATAACGGACGCGTAAGCCTTTGAAAAATTGTGGTATAGGGTACGCCTGCGCAATCTTATAATATTGCATGAATGTTGATGCCTTAAGAGGCCGCGCGCCGTCCCTTTGTTTCCTTTCCCTGTGAGCGCCCCTGCTTTGGAATTAGGTTTGTGTAGTCGCATTTATTCTGTTACTTCTGTTGACGCGACTCAAATATGTGCGGCGATTCAACGCACGTGACGTTACATTGTAAATCTCTTTACTGTAAGGGCTCATGCGGTATCTATATCGCGTTATTACCTAATATATAGGAGCAGGTAAATAAACCACGTAAAGTAAATCATTAAAGCTAAGCGAAAATTTTTATTTTGATAAACAAGAACGAAATAACTCAAGAAATAAATAGATTAAAATTTAGGCAGAATTCATCTTACGATAAACGTCGACCTTAATGCGACGTTAAAGCACTACTTGTCTGAGGTAGAACAACATATGTAACGCTAAACTCTATTTACCTCACGAAAAATTTCACTGACGAGTATGATACTTCCTAATGTCTATGAGGGAAGCTCTACACGTGTTTTCATTTCAAGATATATTGGCTGGCGAGGACAATCTGCCTTGTGCGGCACGTTGCAAACGGAGCCAAGTGTGGCACAACTACCTCGCTAATCGGGAGATAACGAGAGGCAGCGCGTGGGTGACGCGTGGGAGCGATTCAAAGCAGCCGCCACGGTTATCACTTCCGTGTCGTAATGCCATTGTTTTTATGCCGTCACTCGCCGTGGTTGCTTAGTGTATATGGTGTTGGGCTCCTAAGCACGAGGGTGCGGGATCAAATCCCGGCCACGACGGCCGCGTTTCGAAGGGGGCGAAATGCGAAAACACCCGTGTGCTTAAATTTAGGTTCACGTTGAACACCAGGTGGTCCAAATTTCCGGAGTTCCCCACTGCGGCATGCCTCATAATCAGAAAGTGCTTTTGGGACGTAAAACACCACATTTTTTTTCTTCATGCCGTCATCATTATACCATCCCCGTCGATGCGTCAACATAATTTTTGTTAGTCATTCGGCCGTAGTCATGCGGTCGCAATTGGGTCGTGATTAAGTATTCGTTTTCATGCCATCGTCACACCGACGCAACCATGCATTCATTGTCATATCGTAGTCATCATGCCGCCTTGATGGTGCGGTCATCGTCATTCTTCATTCGGTTGCCTCACCGTCGTCGTCACATATCTCATTATCCTCACGTGGTCGTCGTTATACCATCATCATAACTGAAGAATGCGCATTTCGTTGTCATGCCATTGCCATTGCAAGCCTTTATCATTGCATTAATATTTTTGTCATTCCATGATCCCGGCGTCACCGTCATACAGTCATCGTGCCTCCAGGTGTTACCTTGGCCAGTGAGCATAGCAAAGCGGTAAAATATCGGTGTATATGGAGTATAGCCGCATCATGGAAAGTCTCAAAATTAACGCTGCACTCTGAAATGAAGGTCAATACGGCAATATGGCCTGTGACGGCATTGCTCGATTGTTCTTCGCCTTGCCGTCGACAGTCATCATGAGATGAGTTCTGCCGCATATAATTTTGCCATCGAAATCAACGCTTTTCCTTTCGGGTGAAATTGCCACTTCTTTAATCATATGGTGAAAGAAACGCCTGCGTTACACTCTGGCTAGCCCCGCTACGTTGCCAAAAAAATTAATCTTAGTTTCATTTTATGAACCTTGTCTTTAGATGAACGTCTTTCTCTTGACAATGTTCTTAAACGATTAAAGGGTAGTACGCAACCATGTAGCAGACCTGCAAGAGTGATGCACATGAAAAGCATGTTAACATCACCTCTACCATGCCGCGTGTTTAGAATAACGATTGACAATGTGCCCGTTTCCCGCATCAGAGCTCTCCTCCCTAGAAAATTTCGAGAGCGGAGGCATAGTTGCACCACGGGGAGCATTACGCACCGTCTGTAATTTGCTTTGTGCAAAAGAATTTTGTTATACGTGGGCTCACCTATCGATGTTTTCCGGAATGGCCGATGCTTCCTCCACGTTAGCGCGGCTTGTACTCGGCTGTGCGTGATGGACGCTGCTGCTGGACACCGTAGGAGGGGGACTGGCGCTTCCGCTTTCAGTGACATGTGCATGGCCTAAGAGAATAACACGTGTTAAATCATCATCATCATCATCATCATCATCATCATCATCATCATCATCATCATCATCATCATCATCATCATCATCATCATCCTGGTTACGCCCACTGCATGGCAAAGGCCTCTCCCATACTTCTCCAACAACCCCGCTCATGTACTAATTGTGGCCATGTCGTCCCTGCAAACTTCTTAATATCATCCGCCCACCTAACTTTCTGCCGCCCCCTGCTACGCTTCCCTTCCCTTGGAATCCAGTCCGTAACCCTTAATGACCATCGGTTATCTTCCCTCCTCATTAGATGTTCTGCCCATGCCCATTTCTTTTTCTTGATTTCAACTAAGATGTCGTTAACTCGCGTTTGTTCCCTCACCCAATCAGCTCTTTTCTTATCCCTTAACGTTACGCCCATCATTCTTCTTTCCATAGCTCGTTGCGTCGTCCTCAATTTAAGTAGAACCCTTTTCGTAAGCCTCCAGGTTTCTGCCCCATAGGTGAGTACTGGTAAGACACAGCTATTATACACTTTTCTCTTGAGGGATAATGGCAACCTGCTGTTCATGATCCGAGAATACCTGCCAAACGCACCCCAGCCCATTCTTATCATTCTGATTATTTCACACTCATTATCTGGATCCGCCGTCACTGCCTGCCCTAAGTAGATGTATCTCCAGCAAGCCGTCTAGATTGTGAGCGCCTACGGGGAATTTTGACATCGACTCCAGAGCCGTGGGTGCTCACTGGTGACTTTAACGCCCACCATTACCTATGGGGAAGCTCCAAAGTTAACTCTAGAGGCAGAACGTTGGTGTCCTTTGCTTCTGAACGGGAATTTTGCTTGTCGAATGATGGTAGCCCCACTTATCTGCGTGGATCAGCGTATAGCAGCTGCTTGGACCTAACCTTCGTGTCACGGTCGCTTTCGAGAAGAGTGCACTGGTTTTCCGATTAAGAAACACGGGGTAGTGACCACATCCCAACCTATTTGAAGATCGAAGGTTTGACTAGTTCCAAGTCTTCCAGAACCGTCAAGTGCACCGATTGGCCTAAATACAAAATAATAATGGAAGACTGTTGTCGTGACGGCACCTCTTATAACCTACAGGGCGCGATAAAGGATGTCATACAAACAACCGTGCATCTGCTTTCGAGGAGTTCTTCCCGCACCGATTTCGACATTGAACTAGCAAAACTTCGCGCTATTCGCCGTCGTGCGGAGCGAAGATATAGACGCATGAAGTCAAATCATGATTTGAGATTGGCTAGACGAACACAAAAGAAAATACAGCGTCACATGAACAAGCTGGCTTCGTGACAATGGGCATCCTTTTGCGAGTCCCTGGATCCGCGAAAACCTTTGTCGCTTATATGGAGGACTGTTCGTGGCCTTCGCACAACCTCTGGTCAGCGCCAACCGTTTAAATCTTTGGCACTTTATCTACAATGTAGAGATATTGACGTCGCTGAATCTTTCTGCAGAAAGGTTGCTGGCGAGGCAAATTCCGATGGAACGGGTACGGGAACGCTCGACGACCCACTGTTCTCACGCGATCCCCGCATGGAATGCCCTTTTTCTATGGAAGAACTGGAAGCTGCGCTGGCTTTGTGCAGGCGTTCTTCAGCGCCAGGACCTGACGGCATTACATACCGTGCCCTGTGTAACCTAAGAGACCAAGCTCGGAAAGCACTCTTGCTCCTATACAACGACTCCTGGCAGACGGGTACGGTTCCGCAAGAGTGGAAGTCAACTCGCCTCATTCCACTTCTCAAAGCTGGCAAGTCGCCTTTGGGCATTTCCTCATACCGTCCGATCGCACTTGCCAGCTGTGTCGGAAAAACTATGGAAAGAATGGTTTTAACACGTCTGGAATGGTACTTAGAGTACTATGAAATCTATCCACAAGCTATGGCCGGATTCAGACGGGGCCGTTCGTCAACAGACAGCGTTGTTGACTTGATAACATTTGTGCAACACCAAAAGGCCTGTAAGCGACTATCTGCTGCTCTGTTTCTAGACGTTAAAGGAGCTTATGATAGTGTCACCCATGAAGCCATCCTTAGCACGTTAGAAGCCGTCGGACTTGGTGGTAAGATGTATATGTGGGTGTGCAACTACTTACAGAGGAGACCATTCTACATGCACACAGAAAATGGCCCGACGTCCGAGCATTACGGTAGCCGAGGAGTCCCTCAAGGAGGAGTGCTTAGCCCGACTCTTTTCAATCTCACCCTCAGTGGATTAGTTTACAACCTGCCAAGCACCGTACGACTTTCCATCTATGCGGACGACATCTGCATTTGGGCATCAGGTGTGACACGACTTCAGCTTCGTGCTCGGCTTCAGAAGGCAGCCACAATGACATCTTGCTACCTTCGTCAACAAGGACTTGAAATTTCATGCGGAAAGTGCGCAATGGTGGCATTCACGAGAAAGCCAATGTCTGGTTACGGCGTATCTATTAACGGACAACTTATACCATACAGCAGAAGCCACAGGTTCTTGGGAGTCGTAATTGACAGAGACCTGTCTTGGACTCCGCACGTCAATTACGTGAAAAAGCGGCTGACTGCTATCTGTCACCTGTTCAGGTTCCTTGCAGGAAAAAGCTGGGGAGCATCTATACACGCTATGTTACAGTTGTACATGGCGTTGTTCGTTGGATTCCTGCGATACAGCCTGCCTGCAATATCCAACACCTGCAAGACTAACCTGCGTACGATTCAGAGTATTCAAGCCCAAGCCCTTAAGATATGTCTTGGCTTACCACGAAGTGCATCAACGGCTGAAACCATTGCCCTAGCGCAGGATTACCCGATCACGACGCACATTGCCGTTGAGACAATGCGTATGCATCTCAGGCATTATGCTAGGACCCCTTCCCACCACTTGGCGAGCCTCACTGCTGCAAGGCCCTGCTCGACATTTAGCGGAATTGTCAGTGCACATCGTGCGTCGTTTACCTCAGGGTACGCACCTGCGGCCAAGCCAGCGTTTCCTCCGTGGTGTTTGAGCCGTCCACAAGTTGAGATAACGATTCCAGGACTACAGAAGAAGACAGATCTACCGGCCCCTGCTCTAAAACAGCTGAGCTTACTTCTTCTGCATGAAAGGTACAGCAACCACGTGCACATCTATACCGACGGATCGACTACGTCGTGCAGTTCTGGTGGTGCCGTGGTTATACCAACGCGAGGAATGACACTGCGGTTCAGGACATCGCATGTCACGACCTCAACGGCGGCAGAACTAACGGCCCTGCGTCGAGCACTGGAATTCATTGATTCGGAAAGACCCAGAAAATGGGCTGTGTTCTGTGATTCAAAACCGGCATTACAGTGCACGCAGTCAGTTCTCCGACACGGATGTCATGACCAATTGACATACGAAGTCGTGAAACTTCACCACGATGTCCAACAAAAAGGCCACGAAGTCGTTTTTCAGTGGGTACCTGGCCACTGTGGAATCAGTGGCAATGAGTCCGCCGATAACGCTGCTCGCACAGCTCATCAAGAAGAGCACTGCATTCCGATTCCGCTTTCGAGGACTGACGCTGCAAGGCAGCTTCGATACCTGGCACGTAGCCTCACAGTGACCGAGTGGAACTCGCAAAACTTACGACTTACACGACTACATCGACTAAACCCATCCCTGCAGCTCCGACCTCCACCCGGACTTCCTCGACGTGAAGCTACGCTTCTCTGTCGCCTTTGGTTAGGAGTGGCCTTCACAAAGGCATACTCTACATTAATTGGGGTGACTGACAGTGCAGCATGCGAGGTCTGTGGCACCGAAGAAAACATCGACCACCTGCTGTGCCACTGTCCAAGATATGCCCTAGAGCGACAAGAACTTGCCAAAGCTTTCCAAAAACTGGACAATCGGCCGCTTTCTGTGCAGGTGCTGCTGGAACACCGCCCCCATCGCCCGTCGGCCCATAAAGCGGTGAAGGCACTTTTGGGTTTCTTAAGGACGACGGGTTTGTGCGACCACCTGTGACTATTAAGGCAATTTCTGTAAAACCGCACGCGTCAGCGAACTTGCCACAATTTCATTCTTTCCTTCCCTCCTCTCTCTCCCTGTGATCTTTGCTTTCCCCTTTCCCATTCCCCCGGTGTAGGGTAGCCAACCGGACGTTATTCTGGTTAACCTCCCTGCCTTCTTCTTTTCTCTTTCCTCCTCCTCCTACCACTTCTAGTGCCTCGCTACCTATTGTAAATTGCTATTCTCTTCCGAGACTGTTAAACATTACTTTAGTTTTCTGCAGATTAATTTTTAGACCCACTCTTCTGCTTTGCCTCTCCAGGTCAGTGAGCATGCATTACAATTGGTCCCCTGAGTTACTAAGCAACGCAATATCAGCGAATCGCAAGTTACTAAGGTATTCTCCATTAACTTTTATCCCCAATTCTTTCCAATCCAGGTCTCTGAATACCTCCTGTAAACACGCTGTGAATAGCATTGGAGAGATCGTATCTCCCTGCCTGACGCCTTTCTTTATTGGGATTTTGTTGCTTTCTTTATGGAGGAATACGGTGGCTGTGGAGCCGTTATAGATATCTTTCAGTATTTTTACATACGGCTCGTCTACACCCTGATTCCGTAATGCCTCCATGACTGCTGAGGTTTCGACAGAATCAAATGCTTCCTCGTAATCAATGAAAGCTATATATAAGGGTTGCTTATATTCCGCACATTTCTCTATCACCTGATAGAGAAATCAGGTGATAGACAAATGAATGAATGAATGAATGAATGAATGAATGAATGAATGAATGAATGAATGAATGAATGAATGAATGAATGAATGAACTCGTGAACTCGTGAATGAAAAAGAGCATCAATATTTCGTGCGGAAAAAAAAAGCCACGAAGACTTAGTTGAGCTTTAGCGATAGGTGAATGTGACTTCAGTGCTGCTTTATGCATTTCTCTTTCTAGAAATATGCCTTCAATACAAATGACAAAAAAAACGTGCGTTACGGAATTGATGCAATGTAGAATATTCCCCGAAATAAATGCTGCATTTATTACACTGGCATAGAACACGACGGTGTTCCACGCTAAAGACAACAGTACGCATTTTTAACGTGAGGGAGTTACGGAGATCGTGTTGCGGAAAATCCGGTGTCTGCCTCCAGCGCCGGCGTTGACCGTCTTGTAAGCGAAAAATAATTCGGAATTACGCATACCGAACCACGGAGGCCCTCTTTATAGTGCAAACGCGCTACTGAACCTAATGAATTTCTCAAAATAAAATGCGTCAGAACACATCGTAAAGTACGACACACACACAACCTACAGACGTGATAGCATCGGATTGTAATTGAGTATACAAAAAAGCATCATGCTGTTACGCGGATACTCAAACTCAAGCCCGTTTTCCAGCGTTTCTATCACTCAGAGCGGCGTGCCCGGTTCCTTGCAACACGGTCCTGTTGGCACTCGCCTAAAGAATCCGTGTCTCTACCAGAAAGCTCGCTTGCGTGTGTAGCGTTCGCTGGCAGCGTTTCCCGGTAAACATTACTATTACATGAGCTGAAGTTACCGGGTAGTGCGAGAAGCAGTCGAAGCAGTACGAAGCTTGAGCGTCCTCCAAATTTTGCAGTCTGTAGTAAGAGTCAAATCTTGGCCCTACATTTCCACCAATAAGCATATTTCAGCCTTTACTAAGGTGCCCATGGAAAATATGCAAAATTCATCATGCAGGCCTGGTTTCGCAAAACCCAAACTTGCGTTAACCATAGAGGCCACGTTCTCGTTATAGTAAATCTCTTTAGTGGCGCCCAAAACTAAGGTTTTCCTCGGGGGCTTCTTTCTAAACACACTGGATATACGCGGCATGAACCGCATCAATTAAAATTTATAGCGACTGCCGCAAACGAAGTTTTGTTTTGACTGTGAACGTTTCTATAAAAATGTTTTAATATAGAAAAAGTTTGTACCCTTACAGATGGTAACCTTACAAATCTAATTGAGCAATAAAGAAAACTTTTTTTAAACAACGTTTAATAATATATCTAAGGAGGTCAAAATAATGTAACATCCAACGCTCTGAAATGTAGTACTTTGTTGTGGGTAGGACTTCTACATAACGCTCATTAACATTCAACATTTCTGTAAGTTGTTTAATCATGAACCAATATTGGCCGCCTTTACCAACCTGTGGTTCACATGCAGTTTTACAGAGCTGGGATATCTGTTTGGGAGGGGCAGAAGCGGAGCTATAGATTTGTAAACTATGTCATTGTCCCTTGTGTGGTCCAAGTACGACTTTCACGCTGTACGCTTACGGTTATGAATCACCAACTTTCCAAATCGGCTGTTTTCGCACTAGGGCTGCTCATGCAGTGAGGCTCGCAAAGTGTGTCCCCTTGCGGAGTAAATGAACCGCTGTCGTGGCCTATGTAAATCTTCTGTCCTTTGACGGTTGTTAAGCGTCTTCGCAAGTGGTACGATGGTGGAAGGCGATGCCGTACATACCCGTGACGTCACTGGCATCGTTGTGGCTGTTCAACGCGTTCCACAGGTCTTCGAAGGAGTCCTCAGAAATCCTGGAATTAGACATGCGTATTGGTACGCGACTGCTTGCTTCTAGGTAAGGCGGGATATATCTGAAGAAGGTTTTGTCAAAGGACAATTTGGAACAAGCAAACTGCTATTGTGTTACTGAACGTGATAGATGTAACGTTTCACTTTATCCAAATGCTCACTTGCTGGCTGGCATAGGGCGAACCCGGTGTAACACGTGGTGTAAGGAACGACCATCGACCCTAGTGGAAACACCTCCTCGACTTGCACTAAAAGCTTTAAGTTTTGTTTCGTGCAGTACTTAAGTTTTAGTTCGCTTACAACGGTTCTCATTAGGGCTTCGTAGTTGGCTATCTGTGTTCGGTTTTCGATTTGTCGTGGCGTCAATATCTCGGGGAGCACAATCGCAACGATAATTTTCGAATAGGCTAACCAGAACATTTTTATATAATTGTTCTATAAAATAGGGCGAGGCTCAAAAGAAGAGGCTGCGTGAACTTTTTACATGTTTTAATTCAAAGTAGAGCTGTAATACAAAGAGATGCTCCTTCCGCGCCGGATTGGATTCGCAATCGTCGCGGTGGTATTAGGTTTTCCACGGCAGTTGCAAGTGATGACGAATCATGGATCCATGCCACGAGTAATCTATCTTTTAAATAATTAAAATTATGAGGAAAATGGCTTCTACACAATAATAGAGAACCAACAGTTGCCTCTTCCGGAAGACTCATTTTGAAAAGTTGAGAAGAGAAGGACGCAGTCTGTTGAAATTAAGCATATGTGACAAAAATAGGTTTTTGTCAGTTTGCTTCACGTAGGAGGCACGCAGCAGCCTCTCCGAAATATTAACTTGAATTACAGGGCATGAACAAGGCACAATTGCAGACATAAACCTAAAAAAAAAGAATGTAAACGAAGGGCCCTACTTCTACAGTTGTGTAATATGGTAAATAATACCGGGAATCATTCTAAGTTGCGATTTCTTTATCGTAGCAGTAACAAAAAGTTATCGCAGTTTACCCTTTCAAACCTGATGGAGGAATTAAGTATACTTATAAATTTTACTTAACCGTAAAAGCAAGAGATAACACCAAGGTGACAGCCGCGCGATGAGCAATACCTCTAAACGGTGCGGGAGTGTTTTATGTAATGCGTTAGGCAAACTGCCGTGTTGGGGGCGCATCAGTCGGCCGAGGGAGTCACCCAGCACGAGATGACATCTCAGGAATCGCCGGACGTTTGTGCGCAGGCGCGAGTGAAAGCAGGTACGAAAGAGAATACCTTGGGGTTCCTGCTCCTTGAATATCTGACTTTCCCTAGGTACTACACTCTAAGAACAGTTTACACCCTTTGGCTTGCCCCTTCTGCCGCACAAAAAATAATAGTCATCTGCCTTGATGCGTTTCCTTTCTTTATCGCTGCAAGCCCGGAACTTTCCAGTGACGAACGGCACGCGCGTTATCAGAAGGGGCACTCCAAAGGGTGTAAACTGTTCTATGCTGATAACGCGCGTGTCGTTCGTTACTGGAAAGTTCTGGGCTCGCAGCGACAAAGAAAGGAAACGCATCAAGGCAGATGACGATTATTTTTGTGTGGCAGAAGGGGCAAGCCAAAGGGTGTAAACTGTTCTTAGAGTGTACAGAGGAGTAGCTTGTTTGCTCGTTTTGTATGCGTTGGTATGCGTTGGCATTGCGGAGTCAGGTCGCGCGCGGGCCGTGCCTAGGCGCTAGTTTGTTTACGTTGCGACGCTGGCTGTTGGCACGGTGACTCAGGTGAAGCAGTGGACACTGATGGGCCATTACGTCATCGCTGTCGAATGGCACGTCGGACGTACGCGAATCCTGGAACTTAAAGGCAAGTCGGACAGGCTTTCTGGTGCCTACGGCGCTCGTGCTGGGTCGGTCACGCCGCATAATGCCTTTCTCGCGCTTTACGGCGCTCTACCTTCGAAATAAACATCGCTCATTTTCTCCCGGAAGAGCAGTAGGGGCAGTAGTAGAGACCGGCCCTGCTCTCCTGGAGCAGTATCTTCGCTCGTTCCAGGCTAAACATATGACGGACGCAGCTGCTTTGCTTCGGTTTCGCTAGCGCCGCGGGTCCCACCTACCGACTTTTTGCGCATGTTTTTGTGAAGAACGTTTATTTAATTCAAAGGGAGGCCAATAAAGAAATGCTTTTGAAAGGTCACGGAGAGCAGCATTCGAAAAGCCTAGCGCGAGCGAAATTATGCTTCAATACCTGGGTTTCATCTAACGGGTACGTAGACTTATGTACCCGTGCATTTTTTTGCATTTCCCTGTCAGTGATGACAGGCGGTTGCTCCAGGAACGTTAGGGGTAAGCTCGAACTCGGCAGCGGCATGCCGTAGCCACTGGGCCACCGCAACAAGTGTGCGATGCGGTGAGCAAACACGAACGAGAAATATGTTTTTTGATGAAAGCGTTTGCTTCCCGCAGTGACATTCCTTTGAATCTGAAGCATCAACAGCCGCCGCTGTGCTTACCCTGATGATATGTTCGCATCACCCATACATCACCCACGTAATACGCAGGCTTAAGTTTTCTGCCAATGGCCTGCTTTGAAGTAAGAACGAATCTGTAGCTATCAACGCCTGCGTTCTGGGTCATATCTACGGGGGACAATATTCAGCGTGTATTTTTTACAAGCGGCAAGACTCACTTAGTGCTACAGTCGGAAGTGCCCGAAGCGCCCTCGAAGAAGTCCTGGATTGTGTTCGGAGTTGCTTCTTCGCGGAAGGTAAAGGCAGGAGGCGTGTTTTCACTGTTACATTCTTCAGCCATGGCTGTTTCGGCGCCTCTGGAGCATTAGCGTCTGTTTCGTGAGAGAAGCACGCTGAATCGCAGCGCATGCGCAGTCAGTGCCGATGAGGAAAGGGAACAAATGAAACGATTGGCTCTTCCGTAACTAGAAGGCAGCCTTAGAGCTCATGGGAAAAAAAAAAGACGATAGAGTGGCGCCACTTTCTCGACCGTTAAATGCTCATATTTTAGCGGTAGAAGAAGCGTTCTAATAACCTGCGCTTTCTTTCCACCAAATGATCAAAACAGTGTAACCCCTCTCCCAGTGAAAAGCCGTTGACATGAAATGTCTTTATTTAGGAAAAGCCTTATATTTCCTATGGATCGAAAATTTGTCCGTCCGACGTTATGGCATCAAAATTCAAGCGCATGCGCCGATGTTTCTTTAACAATAATATAAAAATTACATTACCTATGTTTGCGTTGAACGGACACCCGTATAAACCAGTGGGATCATAAAAGTGTCTTCGGGTAGTCTGCCCGGTTTCTTCCTATTTTCCGAGCAATGTACACGTGTATTATGACGTCTTGAGCAGTATAACTTAAAACAATCAAATTATGGGGTTTGACGTGCCAAAACTACTTTCTGATTATGAGGTACGCCATAGTGGAGTCCTCTGGAAATTTGGACCACCTAGGGTTCTTTGATGTGACCTAAATCTAAGCACACGGGTGTTTTCGCATTTCGCCCCCATTGAAATGTGACTGCCGTAGCTGGAATTCGATCCCACAACCTCGTGCTTAGTAGCCCAACACCATAGCCACTAAAAAGGAGTGTAATCGTGTCTGCGTGAACTGGAAAGAAATCTGTCGTTGAAGGTAATAGCCCTCTGTTTGTTTCATTTGCCTTTCCGCGTCCTTCTAATTCTGCCTGCGCTACAATGAAGTACAAGGCGCCACATATATAAGCCCGCGTAGCCAGCCTCATCGATTAAAGTGCTGCCATAAAAAAAATGTCATTGAGGGAACCAGCGTATGTCTCTTAATGGTCTCCGTAGACTTTCCACGGTCATTCTAACGTGCCTTTTACCGCGCAGAATCCGTGGTGATGCCGAGACGACAGAAATAGAACACAGGAGAAAAACGAGTAAAGAGAAATAAAGTAATAACAGAAAGTAGCAGCGCATTCGAATAACAGTGTCAAATTAATTTAATGAATGTCTTGTGAGTGCGCATGCTTTCGCCTTCATCCTCTTGAGCGTATGCTAAAGCGACTGCAATCTTTTACTTTTTTCTTAAGTGAAGTGCTATGGCTACGAGGGGAAAATTCGGGAACGTTAATCAATTCGTGATTATACCGGGTATTCAAAATAAAGCTTTATGCTTTTCTTAAAATTCCGCACTGGGAGGCAGGCGAAGACCACCTGTGCAAATAAGTTATATGGCCAGAGGGACACAAGATAAGATGGTAGTTATTAGTGTCAGCAGCCAAATTGACTAAAATTGAATAATGACGTTTTAGTCAACTGCAGTAAGTGGGTATGGTTGTATTGAAAAGTAAGACGTAGTCGTTTTTCATAACAGTGTCAGTTGGGAGAATTCTTTTAGCGCGTCTGTACTCCGAGATCATCATCATCATCATCATCAGCCTGGTTACGCCCACTGCAGGGCAAAGGCCTCTCCCATATTTCTCCAACAGCCCCGGTCATGTACTAATTGTGGCCATGCCGTCCCTGCAAACTTCTTAATCTCATCCGCCCACCTAACTTTCTGCCGCCCCCTGCTACGCTTCCCTTCCCTTGGAATCCAGTCCGTAACCCTTAATGACCATCGGTTATCTTCCCTCCTCATTACATGTCCTGCCCATGCCCATTTCTTTTTCTTGATTTCAACTAAGATGTCATTAACTCTCGTTTGTTCCCTCACCCAATCTGCTCTTTTCTTATCCCTTAACGTTACACCTATCATTCTTCTTTCCATAGCTCGTTGCGTCGTCCTCAATTTGAGTAGAACCCTTTTCGTAAGCCTCCATGTTTCTGCCCCGTAGGTGAGTACTGGTAAGACACAGCTATTATACACTTTTCTCTTGAGGGATAATGGCAACTTGCTGTTCATGATCTGAGAATGCCTGCCAAACGCAGCCCAGCCCATTCTTATTCTTCTGATTATTTCCGTCTCATGATCCAGATCCGCAGTCACTACCTGCCCTAAGTAGATGTATTCCCTTACGACTTCCAGGGCCTCGCTGCCTATTGTAAATTGCTGTTCTCTTCCGAGACTGCTAAACATTACTTTAGTTTTCTGCAGATTAATTTTTAGACCCACTCTTCTGCTTTGCCTCTCCAGATCAGTGAGCATGCATTGCAGTTGGTCCCCTGAGTTACTAAATAAGGCAATGTCATCAGCGAATCGCAAGTTGCTAAGATATTCTCCATTAACTTTTATCCCCATTTCTTCCCAATCCAGGTCTCTGAATACCTCCTGTAAACATGCTGTGAATAGCATTGGAGAGATCGTATCTCCCTGCCTGACACCTGACACCGAGATATCCGACTCCAAATTATAATTGTCCTTCCCAAGATTACGCATTCAAGAGAGTGGGGATCGGCGCAAAGCTGCTGCCTGATGTGACTCAGATGTTGCGTGCGGCGTTTACTCTGACAACGGGGTGGATGCACGGGCAAAGACGATAACTGTTCCCTTTCCCCTCTCGGCTATCGAAATCAAGATATGACAGCGCGGTGTGCCGTGGAGTTGTTGCTCTTAATTTCAATAAACTTGCCATACTTGGAAATCAGCAGTCACTTTGCATGTGTAACCCAGGCAAAGGCCATGTCTGCTCGTCTAGCGACTTTTACGCACGCGCATTGCGCTCTGGCTTCTCAACTCGTGGCATTATCTCGGCATGGCAGCTGCCGCCATCATTACAGGCTGCGCCGTCGCGTGTTACGACCGCGGTTCCCGGTCCTTCAATATTTAATTTGACCGGCCGAGACGAGAAGGGGGAGAGTTATCATTTTCGCCGATGCCTCCGCCTCGTTGTCAGACTTAACGCCTTAGGCAACAACCGCGTCCCATTAGGGAGAAGCTTAGCGCCGACCCTCGCTCTCTTGCATGCGTAAGCATGCGAACGACAGTAAAAATTTGGAGTCGGGTTATCTCGGAGCACGGACACGCTAGAAGAATCTTTCCAACTGATACTGTGTAGAAACACGGCTGCCTCTAACTTCTTAATGCAAGCATACCCACCTACGGAATCAACAAATAGTTAATTATTCAAGTTCAGTTAATTAGGCTGCTGACTGCGATAATAATCATCTTACTCTGGGTCCCCCTGGCCACATAACTTATTTGCACAGGTGGCATTGACGTGCCCCCCCAGTGCCTAATTCTAAAATAAAAAAAAATTCATACAGCTCAATTTTGAACACCCTGTATATAATGTAACCATTTTCATTTCCAGAACTCTTCCTCTTAAAGCGGACGCACTTTGTACCCGGTCTGTGAGGTGGCGCAGAGGTCGAGGGTACCGCGGTCGTGCATTCTTGATGTTGGTGTTACCGCGCTCTTCTTCCACCCTTCTGGCGTGGCCAGCGGGCGCGTTTGTCACAGCGGTTTTCTTTTTTTCTTTTTTGTCAGTTGACTCCGTGAACACCTGGTCACAATCAAAAGCTTGAGTGCATTCAGACCATCGCGTTAACGACGGTGGCCTTCAAACTAATTTCCGCT
The DNA here is from genome assembly GCF_050947875.1 of Dermacentor variabilis. NCBI lineage: Eukaryota > Metazoa > Arthropoda > Arachnida > Ixodida > Ixodidae > Dermacentor > Dermacentor variabilis. The sequence continues at coordinate 60,292,788 of NC_134577.1, read as the reverse complement.
GAGCACGAGGTCGCGGGATCGAATCCCGGCCACGGCGGCCGCATCACTCTAAAAACTAGGAAGGGTATCGCAGGAGTGAAGCTGCCGGTTCACTCTTCAAAGCGTCGTTTTACTCTCGCAAAATGTCGAGGAGAGTGAAATGCATTGTTCACTCTGTCACCAAGGAGAGAGTGAAATGTGCTTTTCACTCTCCCCTTCAGAGAGAGAGAGTGAAAAGACTCTTGCGACATTAGAAAAGAGAGACTCTTGCGGCAATAGAAAACAAAACGTAGCGTAATCTTCTGCTTCAACTGTAGGTGGCTGGCCCCGAACATGGCAATGTATCATTCATGCACGCTGAGCAAAGAACACATCGTTTTGCTTCTAAGAGAACAGGCCGCCGCAGTTCAACGGAACGCGTAGCGAGCGCTCTACTTTTTCACTCGGAGTTGCTCCACCGCGCGCGCGCGCGCTCAAGATCGCGGAACAACACAGCACCGGAGAAAGGTGACCGTCCGCCGAGCAGCACAGCAGCAGCCAATGCATTTCAGCAGCAAAGGCCAGCCAAGGGAGATCGTATGTCAGCCATCTCGCGTCGCCATGCCTTGGATATAACAGCAAATCCTCCACGGTAAGTGAATTCTAACTTAGGTGCACATTGTCCGTATATGTCATGCTATCGCCAGGAAGTCGTCGCTGCGCTTAGCCGACGCGATTGACAAAGGACTAGGCATACGCGCTGTGTCTCTCGATGTCAATCGAAAAAGCCAGTCGTCGCGATAACTGCATGTGATTTTATCACTTTGCCGTTGTCCGTAAGAGCTTTAAAAATCGCAAACGCTGCCAGAACTATGGTATGTTCAATAAGATGCCAGGCGAGAGGACGCTTAAAATGGTTAGTTCACCAGCCCGTGATTCCGAGCCTATGCGGAGCGTGATTAGCGTGCGTTTTGTGTGTTTGAATTTATTCAGTTTGGCAGTCTACTGTGTACGGAACGCTGTTGAACTAAGGAATCACATAACAGAAAACGTCATTTTGCTGGCAGCATGTTTTTTTTTAATAAATAAACCGCGCGCTTGACGGTGTATCGCGCAGGGGGAATCTGCGACCACTGAAGTTACGTGCAGCACCAGTGCTAGTTAGAAACTTTGCCGCAGGCATTCAGCTGCATGCTGCAAGAGGTCAGTTGGGCGCGTTATCTTGAACTTACTGAAAACGCATGAGGAATCCATGTTTTATGCTGAAAAAAGTATAAACCCCATATAAGCGATCTTGCGCGCGGCAGCTACAAGCGACGCGACGGAGATGGCTGTCGCGTTCGCTCGTCGCCTACAAGTCGTACTCCGTGCGAGCGGCGATTTTGAGCGACGCCTCCCCGGTGTTGCCGGCATGAGGGCTGCAGTCACGCGTGACGCGTGACGCGTGCTTTAGTAATTTACGTTCATGTATTTTACTATAAAAAGTAGCATAAAATATTTCCGGAGGTCTTGCAGTACGTTCTTATCCTTGCACGTATAAAAATTGAATCATTTGCTCGTTCCGCGCGACAATCGGTAGTATTTCAGCGATGTATGTACATCCAGTTCCGGCTTCGCGCTATTGGCTAGTCGCTCATAGCACTTCTGGGCGACGAGCGACGATTTCTAGATTTCCAGAACCGAGCCATCTGTTCAAGCGACGGCCCGTTTTGTCGCTCGAAGCCGTCGCTCGTCGCCGTCGCGCACTAAATCGCTCACACAGTGTTTATCCCTAAGACTGAACTGTTTTTGCTCATGTTGAAATGGTGTGATTATAGGTCTGGTTTTGTCTCCTGTTGCGGTTTTCGTGCACGGTGCGAAACTGAAAGGATGCTTATGTCTACGAAGTCGGTGAATTGTCGAGCAGCTAGTTACGCATCGGCATCGAATATAACGGCTGCTGTGTGGAAAAACAATTGCAGGGGCGCTTTGCATACGCTTATTGTTTGGACATGCCTGTGCATTTGCTAATATGAGTTGGCGTGTCAGAGCTATGTCATATGAACAGCTAAATCAGCCTTCCTCTGGGGGTTACAAGCGTAATGTGTGCATTTTGCTATAGCATGGCAGATCAAGATGTGTTTATCGCTTGAATATATTTAGTAGAGAAATAAAATATCAAAATAAAATGTTGCTTTAATTCCGTGTTACCAGTCTGTCGTACACAGAACAATAGGTTGGTGTAATAAACTAATAACTGCGGTTTAACTGCAACTTTTACATGCCTACAAGAATCTGAAATGCTAGATTTCAAACGGCAGCAGTAGTCGGGTCTGTCAAAAATGAACTCCACTGCGCACCTCATGCATGAAAATAAGTTCATGCCTTTTAGTAAGCTTAGATGCAGGCCGCAGTGAACTTGTTAGTATTGAAATGTGGGTAAGCTTGCCATAACAAGCCTTGTTGCCCTTTTTTATAGGCACATCCATATATCCATTGAGCTGAAGGACAATATTTTCATCCCTACTGAGCATCATGTTTGCAGCTATAATCCTCAAATTATGGCTTCAGCAGTGGCACAACCAGGGATGGTGCGGGGGCGGGGAGCACACTGGGCACGTGCTTAGGATGTGTCACAAGTGGTGTTTGCGATACACCAGAGTCATGACAGACCTATGACGTCTGAAAATGACCAATATTCTATTCATTAGCAGGAGTATTCTAACATTCATGAAAAACAAGGATGAACTGTGGTTTATTTGTTTTTTTGCTTAAATCTAAAAATTGAAGTTAGTTTAGCAGTTGACTGTTGCAGTCATTTGGGTGTTTTGCATGCATTTCACTAGGAAGACTAAGAGCTAAGACTTTTTTATTGCCATGGCCTTGACTGTCTTGATGTTGTTTTGCACCATGCCCTTGTGTTGACTTTTGCATACGATATTTTTCAGGCACCCGCTTTATATAACGCAAGAAGGCAGCTGCAGGGACACGAGGATGTGAAAGAGCCAGTGCAGCGCGACTTCACTTAGTGCAGAGGAGCCAATGCCAAAAAATCAAAATACATTGGCATGTTATTTCGACAAGAAAACTAGTATGTGGGTATATTGGGTGTACCATTTGACCAAATGTCAACAAAATCAAGATACAGTATGTTACACGAAGATGAAAATTCTCACGTGCTCCAGGCAGTCATCTTAACATGGTATATTTATGTAATGTCTCTGATTGGAAAGTCAAATCAAGTATGCTCTCTGGAGACAAACACATAGCAGCAAGTGTCATTGAAAAGTTAAAAATGTGTTTTAAGAAAGCTGATTAGTTCTGAGAAGTGACTGCTTTTTGTCTTGCCTCAACAGATATATCCATGTGATAAAAAAATAGTGGTACAATGAAATTGCATATTTGCTTAGCGACATGATACATACTTGCAATGAGCATGGTGCCTGTGTTTACTATAAAAAGCAACAGCCCATGCTTGGTTAGGTGAGGCCCACTACAACATGCAGGCATGGGTGATTGGCGCTTTTTTTATTTCTGTGTCGTGAGGTTTATTGACGTGCGTATGGTGCAGTGGCACGCAGTATGGCTAGTACAAAAAAGGGGGGGGGGCAGATATATGTAGCTCACTGTACACGACACAGGGCAAAGGAAATCCGTGTTCAGCAACTATGTTAAATGCCATGTACGTAAATTTTACAACACTACTCGTTCGAAGCGCGCACAGGTGCATATTGAAGAAAAGTTTCCAGGGTAGATAATTTAGTTCGTAATTTACACTAATTTTGCTCTAACCACGAGACATAATAATTTGAATATACTGCACGGAAAAACCTAGAGCGAATTGTGTGTCAGTTTCGTGTGTATACATATAGTCTTTCCTATGCATCAGGTTTTTTGCGTAATGCATTAACAGTTGACAGCCTATCTTATGATGTGTACTCTGTTTACATTACAGTTGTTTATTAGTTTACTCGTTTGTTTTGCGACTGATGAAATGCCGGCATATATATATTTTCAACATTTGACATAACCCTGTATGTTTTGCAGGGACAACTCAGGACGTGCATTTCTCAGCACCCAGTCAACTGCCAAAAGTGACTCAAACACAGGCCACCAGTAAGTGGACATCAGTTGCAATTTCACATTATGCAGTTGGCGGCTGCCTTGTACGGAGGCTTTTTTTTTTAATGAGATGGTGATGTCGTTCTAATGTACATTTTGACCACAAAGGTGCGGTCATGTCTCACAGAGGCATATATGGTTGCTATTCTCTGCGAGGGACGTGTTCTCGTGTTCGTGAAGCATTTGTGTTTGGCAGTATTGTCGCCCAATGAATCGGATATAAACACTAACTCGCCACTGCCGGCAAGTAGTTGCGAGAAACGCATTATGACGCTGTAAAGTTATTTCATTAATTCGAAGAAAAGTTTTGCAGCAGGAAAAAAGGTTGCTATTCCAGGTAAACATGTCTTTTTCTCACAGGTTATTCAGCCAAACTGTGGATGCATGAAATTCGTGACTTATGAATAGATTTTAATTTATTCTTTAGTAATGCTTCTAAAAGAGACTAGAAATAGCATGTGACTACCTCTGCAATCAGCAGACCATACATTTACAGTCATAAGTGGCAGTTCCATGCAGTCTCGCACTTTATATAACCTTTCCTTTCAGCAACATTGGAACTGGTGGCTGCGTTTTCAGAAGGAGAAGTGCACTTGACACTGTATATGTATGTGTGAATTCGCTTTTCTTCGTATGTGTCGGCTCACTGACAAACAGTGCAAAAATCTGTTGTACCATGAGCCTGACGACGCCTTCTGCTGCTAGAAATGCGGCACTTCGTATTTTATAGTACTGCATGACATTTAAATCAAAGCTACCACATAAAATGATCAAGAAAACTAACTGCTGTTATAGCTGTTTTCCTCGAACGCTTGTCCTTTATGGGCTGTGTTAATCTGAGCTCTCCACCGATGTTTCAGTAGTATTATCCCTTAGTGAGTGAGAGATTGGGGCAATTAATCGTGTTAGTGTTTAAGTGGTGTCCTAATTATGTGCATTTGTTCCAACAAAGTTGTCTAGATTACTTTATTGTGTTGTGTAAAGCTTATGAAACCATCAGCAACTACTGAGTTGCTAACACGCATATGGATTTGTCACTATACAGGTGGAACTCGGCTGTACCACTGCAGTGCTGCGGAAATTGCCTTCACCAGCGGCTTTGCAACAGCTGTTTCGCAGCATGTCGGTATGTGTTAATTTATAATTATGTTGGGATGGGCTAGTATTATGGACCACTGCTACTCTGTATTGTGACAGATCCATATGATAAGGGATGTAATGGGCACAGCGAAAACCTTTGAATTTTTTACTATGGTACATAAACAGGCTCTCCTTTTCGTCACTGGAGCAGGAGAGAAGGGCATGCAGGCACTCCTGAATGTACATATATTTCAAAACATGAGAGAGACATATACACACACACACATACACACAATTAAACTAAAGGCAAGGACGTTCCACCTTCCATCTTGAATTGAATTGTGCAGCGCAAAAATACAACACAGACCACAGAGAAGCACACATGTTAACAGGTTTGATACACACGTTAGTTCAACAGATTTGATACTTCAAGTGTGCTATTTTACACAAGGGGAAGGGAAAGGGGAGGAGAAAATCTGAAAAAAAAGTGGAGTGGAAAAAAAGGAATCGTGCCAAAAACCATGAGACGCATCGCGCAGCCAGGATCACCAGCAGGACATCTAAAAAGCACTCTGATAAAATTACATACAGGACAACCTTACGTATAGTTTGTTTCAATCAACTCAGATCACATGCAGCCATTACTGCGATCAAGTTGTTTCCTTATGTCATATGAGGGAATGATGTGGGCCCAAAAAACTGTTTAGAGCTGAAGGATTATGTTCCATTCTAGCCTCATTGCCTGCTTTTTTATCATATTGTTATCAGCTGCTTATGTTAGGGACAAAAAGTAAGAGTACGAACTGTTTCCCGATTCGCCATTCCACACAACATGTCTTTGTGACTATATGTACATGCAGATGATCCATAGTTGAAAAATATTCAGTACAGTAGAATCTCATTACAAGATGCACTTGGTTGTAAGAGACATCTGAAAATGGTTTGGTTGGTTTTCCGATGTTTGCCACGTTAACAATACTGTATACAAGAGACACCTTTGTTACTAAGGATGACTTTTTAAGTATTCACTACTTCGAAGGGACACAACCCAGACACATTCACTTTGTGCACCTTGTGTGCTCTGAAGGGCGTAAAGATCACGCAATCCTTACACAAGTCAATCGCGCATGTCTCTTTTAGCATGAACCAGAAAAGGAGGGCAACGAGGACAGTGCAGGGCAGAAAGTGTCGGCAGTTGAAGCTGACGAGCGTCTAAGAGCACCTCAAAGGTACTGCGAGCAAGAAGGCTTGCAAAGTGAAGTGTTTAAATTCCAGAAGTTGGGAAGGAAGCTAACACAATCTACAGTCACTAAAAAGCTGTGAATGTCTTCTTTAAAGGGCCCCTAAACTACCGAGGTTGAAATTTAGTTGCGGTGTTGCAGTTCTACACAATAAGGCAATGAACAGGTAGCCACGAGAATTTTTCAAAACGGTGCAGTAATAGTGGAGCTACGTGTGTTTGATTATCGAAAAGTAGTCCCCGCTCATTTTACTCTTTCATCTGGTACACGCCATATGGACAGTATCGTCTTTTCCTTGCCTAGTACACCTCCAAATGTTACGGGACAGGCCAACACCAACGAGCTCTGTTGCTGCCGGGCTGGCCCGTCGTCCTGCGAGGGGTGGCGCTAATACAACGGAACTATATGGTGACTCGTGTTGAAGAGCCTCGTAGGGAGACCCTTCTGTTGGCGTTTCTGTTCTTTGCCCCCATTGGCTGCCCACAATGGCATCGCGTGCAACGCGACGAGGAAGGAGTGTGTGTATTTGCTTGCAGGCCTTGCCGGCAGTCGTACACTTTCGTTCGACCAATCGACAGCACCGGAAACTGGTGACATCATCAGAGACAGCCTGGTGACGTCAGGACAAACTGGGGGGTGCAGGATAGGTCCAGAGAGGCGCACGGGGTCATTTTCTTCATATTGTGGTGCTCCGGCAGTGCTACGCACTCTGGCATTTGGCTTCGTCGATCGTGACGGCATTCTGATTTCGATACGCGTGTTTACTTGAAATGTTCAAAAAATGTCGAGAAGTGGTTTAGGGGCCCTTTAAGCCACCCTGAGCATTTATTCCTTCAGATATATCAAAACATACTTTAGTGATGATGCATAATAAAGTGATCTAGTCTGGCTCCTCAGTGTCTCAAAATTTTTGGTTTCGAGAGACATGTTTCCCATGCCTCTTGAATATCTTCTGATGAGGCTTTACTGTAATATACACAAACAATTGTAACTCCTCCTGCAAGTATTATTCATTAAGCCCGGTCACTTATGTGCAAAGCTTGTGGTTAAGTCTTGATGTCCGTACTTTTTAGAGCTATGTTTATTAATTCATGCTGTTCTTATTGGTTCTTCGATGCAGGAGACAATGCCTACGAAATTATTGGCCCTGATCATGAGAGCCCTCAAGGGGCAAACAACATCTCTGTTGCAGAAGTGAGCCCGGTACCACTTGGAAGTTACCATGACAGATGACACGGCAGCAATAGATACAGAGACTGCCACGTCTACTGCAGCTGCAACAGTGTACGAGGCAAGCAGCAGCGCGTCAGCATCAGCAGCAGTGTCAGAAGGAGCCACACCAGGCCTGGTAGAGCAACATGTGTGCTATCACTGACTTTTTTTGTAGTGGATACAACTCATTTGCTCAACATACAAAAGCTTTTCACCACGACTGTGAGCCAGTGTTATTGTGCAGCAAGTGCAAGACCAAGTTAGGTGTTATAACACAGTACAAGCATCACTTTAATATATGCAAATGCAAACATATTACAGTTGTTGCCTCCCCAGCCAGCCCACATAGTGACAACAATGTGGAACACATGGTGGGACACGCCTCTCCCCCATTACAAGATAGTAGAGACTGTCAGTGTTGTTGCTAGATTGACTGGTTTTTGTAGGCAACTAGAAGGACAACACAGGTGTCATAAGATTGTTGTTGATGTTGTTGCTGAAGAGGTAAAAAAGAAGTTTGATGCAGCTGAAGTGCCAACTGATATTGAGCAAATCAAAAGCAACCACCTGAGAAAGCAACACTATCGAAATTTGGGTATCTATGTGCCGCCAATTCTGGTAAGAATGGCATAGGACAGAAGTGTGATGAAAATCACACAGACACTGCTGTTGCATAACTGGCCACAGTGAGCAGCGACTTGTAGGGCAAGAGAGTCAACTGAAACTAACATTATGATATAGTGTCATGCTCCCATGTGACCACTTTTCAAGTTATTTTGCAAGATACAGCTCAACCTCCAGAAACGAGACTGCAACTTGTCTGTAAAAAAGCTTTCACAAAAAATTATTCATAACATATTAACATAGCAGTATCTTTTTTTTGTGTCGGTTCGAGGTTCCCGGCTGTCCATTAATGCAAAAATTGAGGAAAAAAAGAACATGTGTCGTACTTACACCTTCTTAACAAGTACGAGGGGGACAGAACTTTTCTAGTCATGCATCTTCATCATACTATCAAGTTTTTAAATGCCTTTTATAATTATTATTACCAGTTATATCTGAGTGCATTGTATGCATTTCGCTAGAATAGCAGCTTGGGCTTGTTGGTTTTCCATCCTGCTAGTAACAGCGCAAAATATAGACAAGGGACGAGAGAAGAAGACACCACAAGCGCTGACTTTCAACAACGTTGTTGAAAGTCAGCGCTTGTGGTGTCTTCTTCTCTCGTCCCTTGTCTATATTTTGCGCTGTTACTAGCAGGATTGTATGCATGTAGCAGGTGTAAAATCAGGTCAGTTGGATCAGATGCCTTATCTGCAAGCGAGCCCTATATTCAAGAAATTTGAATTAAAATAGTTACATTAGAGACGCAGTCTTTCAGCACTTTATTGCTTGTGGTTTAAGCATTGCTCAATACTTTTGTGGGTGGCAATTTCAACCGGCACAGCACTGCGCTTTGCCACAGTCACATTTGTCTTCAAAGCGGTGTTTACCATTTGTGTTGATCTGTTTGTGTATGCATAGAGCAAGTTTTTAATTTATATTTTTCTGCATTCTTGTGCTTGCACTAAGCTTGTATAAGGCAGTTACAAAATGTGCGTCACTATAACGAACTGTTCTGTTGAGTTTACACTTGCAAATAATCGTGTTCAGATGGCCGCACTTCTATGCGGGTGCACCGCTAGCTTTGTGTATGTTCTCATGTTTGTATAAAGCTTATATAAGCTAGTTAGAAAATGTATGTCACTAAGCATTGTGATATTCTCTAAAGAACTGCTTGGTTGGTTTTACACTTGTGAATTAGTATTGAGGCGGTGGTATTCCCATGTATGCCCACTGCTAGCTTTCTGTGTCCTCACGTGTTTGTATTAAGTTTCTACAAGGGAGTTACAGCATGTACGTCACTAAGCGCTGTGATATTTTTTAAAGAACTGCTTTGTTGGTTTTACACCTGTGAGTAATAGTACTCGGGTGGCACTAGTCATGTGTAGGTACACAGGGACCATTTGTATACATTATGCTCATGTAAAGCAGTTACAAAGTGTATGTCACTAATTACTGTGATATTTGTTGAATTGCTGTGATGGTTTTACACATGTGAATAATAGTGGTCAGGACACAGTACTTGCGGTGTATAGTTGAATTTATACACTGCCAAGACATGGGCTGTATACGTACCAAAAGAAATGTATGTCATTATATTGATGTGATTATTACTGTTTGGATTTTATTAAACTGTAATAAAATTGTTTCTTGTATCTATTGAGGTATGGCAATTTGTCATGCAACCAAACTGAGGACCTGAACTTGTGCATACAAATAAACAGCTAATTTAAGAGTATACTGCTCATATTCTGCTAAACCAGTTTAACAAATCTTGTACTACAATGCTGGAAAAATGACAGCGCTGACTCGGATGTACAGAAAAAGTTCTGCGCTGGCTGAAGGACTGCCCCTCACTGGAGTTCGTAATGTTGCGTTTATTGGAGTAGAACAGAAACTGAACTTCTATTAAAAATGCGACAGTCGGTGCAGAAACATAAGGCAGACGAGCGGATGTGGCACCATTTTTTTCAGGGCCCTCTATGCCTACTACTGCATTTCTAGTCTTCCTGTGCTCTGCGTATAAGCCCCTGTTCAGCCAAGGTTTTTACTCCATGAGAGTTGTTCTACTGGGTTCGTAGCAATATTTAAGAAAAAAATTCAATGGTTTTCAAGGACTTTCGAGGCCCCGACACAGTAACTTCAAGGACCTCGTGCAATGTGTGTAGTAGTTTGGACAGGCAATAACTTCTTCAAGAACACCGTTAACTTTAATGCAAACAAAAGAAAACAAAACAAATCGCATTTCAGTGATTTCAAACATTTGAAAGACTGCTAATTTGCCTTTCACCGCCCACCACTAAACGCACACAAGGAAGCATTTCAAGAAAGCGCTCAGTTTTTCTGCAATAGCACAATTAACTACTTGGACCTGCAACATTTGCAGTTTTTGAATACTGTTTGGTTTGACAGTGTATGTGATGTCATCTGTTGCCTCAGCTTTTTTTCACCATCAAATAAGCAATAGTCATTTCTAATTTCTTTTTATTGTGTTTGTCGCTCTCAATTTACTCTTCACGGCTTCTCTTCGAATGCCTCAACTGTTGAGCTTCCTGCTTCTGCTCCTCCAAGCACATTTGTCGCCGGTTCCATGTGCATAAAACTGGTATCTGCAGCTCCTTTGTAATTTCAACTTTAAGGATGTCGCTTTCCTTCTATTACCTCCAGAGACAATTTTCTGTGACATGCGAAAGAGTGTCACAGAAGGGAAAAAAAGCGCTTGGCAATGTCTGGTAAGTCTAGCCAAGTGTACAAGTTTAAGGACTTTCCAGTACTTCTAAAAATTCAAGGGTTTTCAATGCCTTGAAAATGGTATTTTAGAAATGAAGGATTTTCAAGGATCGCTACAAACCCTGGATTCTAGCACCTAAATAATTTTACAAGCTTATTTTGGCATGGAGTTAGGAAATTCATGCTTTCTAGCTAACGCTGCACTATCTCTGTACAGTGAAGCCACGAGAGCGCAACTATTTTGGAGTAAAGAAAAATACTGAGAGCTTTTAATACCACTCTTCTTTTTTTCTATGGAGCTTCGTATTGCCTAGTTAAGTTTACGAATGTGCCTGGTTTTGGCGGGCGTTTCTTCGACATTTTCTGGAAGAAGCAGATGTCTAGCCCCCGTATTCAGAAATGTATCTTAATACAAAGCTCATGCTTGACTTGATATAAACGACGCCTGGTGCGAACGTCCCCCAAGACGCTCACTGCCTTTCTTTTGGTGCGTTCACGACTTGCGTCGTTTAGATCAAGTCAAGCATGGGCTTCAAGTTATGATGCAGTTCTGCATATGGGGGTAAGCGTGCACAATTCCGGGCAACGCACTGTGCCATTGACACCGAGAGAAAACGGGGAAAACAGAGTTAACCACTTATGCTCCTAAACTTTCGCGTACCTGTGGTGTGGGTGTATCGTGGAAGAAGAAACAGCGCAAACACACGGACGAAAAAAAGCATCAACCACACCAGCGCTTCGTGGTGTGGCATGTTTTTGCGTCGTCCTTGTGTTGCGCTGTTTCTTCTAAAATGATCAACCAACTAGCTGGCAAGTCCATCCTGTGCATATATAAATTGAACACACGCATGAGTGTAGATGGTCTTCGAAGCTTTTAGAACGAGCACTGCCACAGGATACGAGCAGTGCACGCGTAACAAGTGGACACATTAGTCATTTAAACATGCGTGCCAATGCATTTGACGCGGCTATCGGCATAAGCAGTCTCCAAATGTTGGAATGCATGCGCTTCAAAACGCTAACGATCCGCTGCTAATGCAGGACAACAGCTCACAGCGGACTGAACCAAACTCTAAACTAATGCACTTGAAAAGAACGCCTACACGGCAGCGTGAGGCACGTCGAAATGCCTGGTACTGGCGTCGCAGTTGCTCACCAGTATACGCGCGAATTAAATTCACATACGTGGATGGTTGGCGCAGTACTTTGTATCCGCGTATTTTGGAGAACATGGACTGGAGAAGCACTCGATCATGAGCTGAACGGCACATTTGTTATTTTCCTGCGGTGACGACAAGCCGTGAATAGTTCTCACGTTGTCGTCTACGTTGTCTTCCTTCGTTAGTCGTAGCAAGGAATGGAAATGATGCAAACGCACACGTATTCCAGTACACAACAGCACAGCACACTGCAGAGAAACCCCACCCACCACAGCCGATTCATCAAATACGTTTGGTATATATATAAGCTCTAAAAGAACACGACTGGGCGTGGCGGCGTTGTGGTGCAATGGTTATGATGTGTGTTTTGAATTGTACAAATGCGAGTGTACGCGGGTTCGAATTCGCATGATGTATAGAGCATTGCGATTCTTGATAAGTATGTGTGATTCCCTTGACAATTGTATTCTAATTAGATTGTGTGATCCCTGATTGTGAAATTTGCGAAGATATTTGCAGATTAAGTGTTAATTCGCTTTTTTTTCTCCTCAGTGGCGTTCGTGACGCATACGCATAGGCCGCTTCAGAGCAGTCACGCCTCACGGTAGGCAGCAAATAGCCAGGAAAAAATGACTTTAAAATCCTGCATAACTTTGCTCACGCCTATTCTGAAGGCCGCTTGGAATCGGGCCAGTGTCTCTGAGGAGCCGCCTAGGGAACAGTATATCAGCGGCCCTAATTTGATCTGATTTCCTGCCTGCATGCGTGACCAGGACTTGGCTAAGAGGGTATTGGGAAGAGTACTAGCACTCTGTTCTGAAGGAGTACAAGCACTCTGTTTGGGGGAGTAGAAGTACTCGGTCTGGCGGTGTACTATTAACCCTGCGGGGAGAATATTAGCACTCTGCGGAAGAGTACTAGCACTCCCTGTGGGAAGAGTATTGTCACTCTGCGGAAGAGTACTAGCAATCCCTTGCGGTGGAGTAACAAAACTCTGTCAGGAGGAGTTGACCGACTCTCTCTCAAAGAGGGTCGATCTACTCTCGAAAAGAGAGTGAAATATGGGACAAGCAGCTACTCCCTCAAAGAGAGTGCCCGGCACTCCCTTAGTTTTTAGAGTGATTTCGATGGGGGCGAAATGCGAAAACATCCGTGTACTTAGATTTAGGTGCACGTTAAAGAACCCCAGGTGGTCAAAATTTCCGGAGTCCTCCACTACGGCGTGCCTCATAATCAGAAAGTGGTTTTGGCACGTAAAACCCCATAATTATTATTAAAACTATTCTCCCCCCCTTTTTTTTATGGAATGACGGCAACTTACTTGGCGCCCGGCTGTAGCAGCGAAGCCTACGTGGCTTGTGATTGACGTTCTTTCACTGCTACTAGACGCCTGATGCGTGGATGCACCGATACTTTTTTCAGTCATGTAATAAGGCACGAATGAAGAGCAGATGCCAGGTCCCTGACCCCGCGGCCCGTTTGAAGTTCTTTCCATTGATGGCGTCTCCGTCATAAACATTTTTTTTCGCTATCGCTACATGGAGCGCTGATTTAAGTAAAAAAAAAAATACCGTGCTACCTGCATAGAGAGCCCGAAAAATGTCTGTTGCAAGCGCTTCCATGAAATAAGGAATTAACAAAAAATAATTCTGCAGGAATTCTGAGAATCGTCTACTAATGTATAATCATTCTTGGACTCCGCTTCTAGTTCGCTTTTGCTTACTTTCTTTTCATAGCTTATGTATGTTTGCCTACCCATCACTACTTCGGTGCCTCTCCCGCCCCCCCCCCCCCTCCCAATATAAAGAATGCTTCCGCGTTAGTAGAAAATTCTCAGAATTTTGGCAGCATTTTTGTTGTTTATTGTGTCTGTCCTGCATAGACCCCATCATGCTATATGTTGAACCTCTTGAGTTGGAGGAGGAGGAGGAACTTTATTATTGCAGAAACTGTTGCGCTGTTTATTCCTGGGTGGTTCCCTCTGACAGGGCTCCACTGGCGATCGCGGCTCGCCGGGCCTGGTCGAGGGTCGCCAGTTGGCTTCCCAGGTCCAGTTCGGAGAGTCTCGCCTCCCAAGACCCCGTAGTGAGTGTGTGTGTTGTGACTACTGGCGAAATTGCGTCGCCCGGACGGTCGGTACATTCGTGTGTTATGTGCGCGAATGTTGCTGTGTGGTTGCTACACCAGGGACATGTCCGGGACGTATAACTGTCTGGGGAGATTGCGTGTAGACGAGACAAGTGTGGGTATGTGTTAGTTTGCAAGCGGCGCCAGTCCCTTGCCTGGAGTTTATTGAGAGTTTTGTGTGGGGGAGCGTATTGCGTTCTTCCGAGACGTTGGTCGTGTAGTATTTGTTGACCTGTCGCTAATAACTCGTGGGTCGCTCGTCGGTCTGTCGAGGGCTGAAGAGGCTGTGGTCTGCCGCTCGGCTAGTGAGACATCGAGCTGCGCAGTCCGCCTCTTCGTTTCCCCGCAGGCCTTCATGCCTGGGGCACCAGACGATACCGTGGGTCCATTCTAGTGAGCGACCCAGGATTCGAATGGCTTGTATAGGGAGCGTTCATCAAACCATGTTTCGGAAATAACCAATACCTCTACTTGGTTGAGAAATGTGTCGTGTTGAATGCCTGTAGAGTGAGCACTAAGTGATTGGATGTTGGAGGACACCAGTAACACCCAACCTTTTGCTTTGGCCTCAGCTACACACTGGTTAGCCTCACTGTAGGTGCTCTGAAGTCTCACTTTGTTCAAGAGTTGAATTTCAGAAACGAGAATCTCGTCGTTGCGCTTCCCTTTGTGTGATGAAAAGTGAATATGTCCTTGACATTTGTTAGATGGAGTCTTTCATAGCAAGTTGGCCTTGAATACGCGACGATGACAAGTTTCAAAGGTAGAAAATTTTTAAGGCTACCAGTCATATACTAATACACTATTATCACCTCTACCAACCAGCTTTTCTGTCCCGTTTTATATTCCGCCATCCCAAAGCAGGCTTCTCTACATGAGCGTCAGTAGTGCGCAAAAGTGAGCTTTCAAGGGGCGTTAAGGTAACGGTTATCTTTCTTTTTCGTTTTCCATTGCTTTTCCAGCAATTGTAAAGCTACCAATAATGTACGTCTACACTAATTTAGAGCTGGAATGCTTTAACTTCGCCAATTATGTATTTATTTTGCAGATAAACTGTGGGGCACCTTTCGAGTTACCGACAGATTTTGCTGGGGTAATGAAACGAAAAACTTTATTTTCACAAAGCAGGTATACAGGCGAAGGTGGAGCCCTCAGTCCAGGGCCCCTGTGGCCTTTGCCATCTTGATAGCTCTGTCGATCAGCTTGAGCTGTTCTTCAGGCTTCGAGCAGGACAGTGCAGCCTGTCACTGCTCCGGAGTTAGTTTTTTGGGTACGGGCGCTACCTTTCGCTTTTGTCAGGCCCATGTAACGTGGTAAAGCGTTGCGTGCTCCCCGCCTAGCGGGAATTTATTGTCATATGTTGACGGATAGATTTTGCTGAGCAGACTCAGATTGGGGTACGTATTATTCTGCAGTTGTCTCCAGGCAACCGACTGCTCTCTACTAAGGTCTATGCGGGGAGGTAATCGCCAAGGAGTACTCACGCATTAAAATAGTGCACCTTAAGCGAACAAAATGGAGTTGATTGCTACGCGTGTGCTAGCTATGCGCCAGACGTGTATGGTTTATTGCGTCTCTTTCTTACACAGGCGCCCGCCACACACACACACACACACACACACACACACACACACACACACAAACACACACACACACACACACACACACACACACACACACACACACACACACACACACACACACACACACACACACACACACACACACACACACACACACACACACACACACACACACACACACACACACACACACACACACACACACACACACACACACACGCACGCGTGCGCACATACATACACGCACACACTGGCACAATAAGCGGCCCCCACCAACCACCCACCGTAGGCGGACGCCCGCTCCATCCCTCATAGCGGCCTTTACGAAAAAAGTGCACGCCCAACAAAAGTTCCTTTCCCCGTGCACTCGAATGAATGCAGGGATCATTTGGAGGCGAGTCGTCGATTATTTGAACCTGAAGTTTATTTCTTGCAGGCTCCAGTTACTTTCGATTGCTTCAGAAGCTACGCAGCTCCTTTCATTAAATGACATTTCTGTTCCTCTTTTCGTGTTTCTTTTTCCCTTTTTTGCTTACCCCCGGGTTAGAGTGGCAAGCCGGTCGTTCGTCTGGTTTACCTACCTGCCTTCCCTATCCTTGCTTTCTCTCCCTCCATTCTTTCTAAGACTTTAGGAGTCAGGACTCTTGCATCTTTTGCTTCGGACCACGACTTCTGCCCGTTGAACTACGGCAGCTGCCTATACCTCACTTCGGGACCACGATGCCTTATTGCGAGCGTAGGCTTCCTGCATTACGTCGGCACCCAAAGAAGAGATATAGACGCACAAATCGTTATCGTATCGATATATATCTTATCGCACAAATCGTATCGCTTTTTTTTTTGACGTGACGGGCGCTTATGATAATGTTTCTCGTGAAACCATCGTTAAGGCTCTCGTGTCCGTTGAAATCAGAGGCCGCCCATTTCGGTGAATTCGGAGCTACCTGACCCCAATAATTTTTTGTATTCGGCGATGACGGTGAAAATACCGACCACTACACCAGCCGTGGAGTTCCACAAGGTGGCTTTTTGAGCCCACTTTTGTTCAACCTAGCTCAGATTAGGCTAGCGGAATCCCTGCCACACTCGGTCGGCCTATCAGTCTACGCAGATGAGATCTGCATCTGACCATCAGGACTAACTCGCCCGCAGGTTCACGCGAGATTACAAACAACTGGAACGCTGACGTCTGCTTATCTTAAGAGACAACGTCTCGGCGTCATAACAAGAAAACGCGCATTAGTGGCCTCCACAAGAAAATTGATGACTGGATACTCGGTGTATATTATTTCCCAGCCTGTGTTGTACAGGAGAATCCATCGAACCCAGGGGGCACGCCACCGCACCGCAACTTGTCATGCAGACGCCCTTTTTTCATCTGCTGCAGGCAATCCTGATATGGGGTCCCTCCACTTCACGCTCCAAAGCTGAAAGCTCAGGCTTTTTTCGGCCACGCGACGTCAACGAAATCGCTTGGCTGCCAGCTGGCGACGACTACATCGACAACGACCACATCAACCTGCATCTGCTGCTTCCAGCGGTGGACCAGTCTGTCATCTGGCAACCTGGCACAAGCGCGGAAATCCGGCACCTACATAAGCCGCTGTACCACTGGAGTCATTTGGGGCACGCCACCGCATCGCAACTCGTCATGCAGACGCCCTTTTTTCATCTGCTGCAGGTTAGTTATCTTCCCTATGCCACGTACTGTCACTCTAGCAACCCATTTTTGCTATCGGTGTCGTGCCCCAAAGGCGACATCGAGTGTTGTAAAAGGATTATGTGTATTGCTTGCTTCCACTGGCTCAACGCCCACCTTATTTCTCTTCTCCTCGTTTTATCTGGTGATGTCGAACGAAACCCAGGCCCGAACGGAAACGATGCTCCGCCGTCTTTGGAAACAGTTTACCAAACCATATCTCGTATTGAATCTGCTCAAAGCACCGTACTTGCCGAGCTTGCCTTGATCCGGTCCGCTCAAACGAACATTGAAGACTCGGTGCATCGTCTTTCAGCGCGCGTCGAAATACTCGAAAAAACTGTCGAAACAAACCCAGAAAAAGTAGGTGCACCCAAAACAAACACCAACTTGGCCCAGCTTGCTTCAGACGTTAAAGCACTGACGAACAAGTGCGACGACGCTGAAAAACTCTTCCGACGCACAAACCTACTGTTCCTCGGACTCCAGGACGAATTCGGCGAAAGCTGGGACCAGTCTGAGGCCCACATTACTTCCTTCTGTTCCGAACACCTAGGTATTCCAATTGGTAGCCAAGATATTGAACGTGCACACCGACTAGGTCGTTTCCAGTCAGGTAAAAACCGCCCAATCTAGTCAAGTTTGCACACTTTAAAGATAAATGAGGAATTCTTGTTGCAGGACAGAAACTTAAAGAAACCCCATTCTCAGTTCGTGAGGATTACTCAGCTAAAGTTAGGCTAGCCCGAAAAAAGCTTTTTTTTCTTATGGCCAACAAACTAACGCCTCATTTAAGATCCACTTTGATAAGTTGGTTATTGGCAGAAAACTTTTCTCTTACAACGCCGAAACAGATTCGGTTGTAGAACTTCATTCATAGCGGTTAACGCAGGTGCCGTGGGATACTTCCCTGCCGCAGGTCCAGCTGTCAGAATGCCTGCGCACAGCTAAAACTAACAAAACTTCTGTCCTACTGACAAATAGAAGAAGCTACCTGCCAAAAAAAGAAATAGTTGAGGCCATCCTCGAAGACCATATAACTGACATCACTTTATTTACTGAATATTGGCTAACACCTGATATTAGCGATTCAGAATTGCTTCACAGCAACCGGTCTTTTCATATCTACAGGCGAGATCGAGTAGATCGCCGGGGAGGCGGCATTCTTGCTCTTGTGAATTCAACTTTTTCATCCACTTTACTCGAGATAAACAGCCACAGCGAAATAGTGTGTCTGAAAATTTGCCTTCCCTCTTGTACCAATATACTAATTGTATGCTATCGAGCACCTGACACGGATAGTTCTTTTATTACGGACCTTCAATCTGTAGTTCAAGACTTGCAATCCCGATTTCCTCATGCCAATCTAATACTTTGTGGTGATTTTAACTACCCGGACATCGACTGGGAGGCTCTTACTGCGTCATCTCACCAATCTAAACATTTCCTTGAGATGAAGTCCTCACTTCAAACCTTTTCCAAGCAGTAAACAAGCCAACACGAGGCTCAAATATTATTGGCCTTATTCTTGTTTCCAGTCCTGGGCTAATACAATCCTTTTCATGTTGCAGTGGGCTGAGTGACCACAATCTCTTGTTCTTCAACCTGATGATTGAAGTCTCCCCCCGTCAGCCGTCCATCAAATACATCCGTGATTACAGTAACGCTGACTTCGCGAGCATAAACTCCGACCTCGAACACTTTTTCACCACCTACCATGCGTCCATGGCTACAAGATCCGTGAACGAAAGTTGGTGTCTTCTTAAGCACAAAATCTTATCGCTCATAGACGCCTACGTCCCACTTATCTGCATCCGCGGAGATGCCACAAAGCCATGGTATTCTAACTCGCTGCGTAAGCGATCGCGAACAAAGAAGCGCCTCTTCCGTAATGCCAAGAACTCCGGATCACCTGTAAAATGGGAAAAATACTTCGGCATACTTCGCGAATACACTAGATAATTGCGGTCATCCAAAAGAAAATTCTACAGTCACGATCTTCTAGAAATATCGCGTGTTAACCCCAAGAAATTTTAGAATTTGCTACAGCTCCTATAACATATCTTTAAAGCGACCAGACGGCACAGGTGTTCCGCTTTGCGAGCGATCAGACGCGATGAATTGCTACTTCACCTCAGTTTTCACCCACGAGCAAGCAGATAAGAGCATTACTTTACCGAGCCTAAATTTTAATCCAATGCCACCCGTAACCATCACATCTGAGGGAATTTCAAAGCTAATCGATAACCTTAAGCGGTCCACTTCGCGCGGACCTGATAACATTCCTGCTAAAATACTCAAAGGCACGAAACATTTGACAAGTCAAATCCTGCAACTCATCTTCGCCCAGTCCCTCAATACCAGTCAAATTCGGAATGACAGGAAATCAAGCAAGGTTATGCTAATTTTTAAGAGCGGCGACCATGCTGACCCCTCTAATTATCGTCCCATTTCATTAACATGCATCTCATGCAAGCTCTTCGAACATATACTCTACTCCCATATTGCGAATCACCTCGATCACAATTCTTTCTTCTTTCCCAAACAGCATGGTTTCAGGGCAGGCTTCTCGTGCGAAACCG
This sequence comes from Dermacentor variabilis, assembly GCF_050947875.1. NCBI lineage: Eukaryota > Metazoa > Arthropoda > Arachnida > Ixodida > Ixodidae > Dermacentor > Dermacentor variabilis. Next base: position 60,272,712 of record NC_134577.1, on the reverse strand, counting down.
AACTTTTTGAATTACAACGGATCTTCACCTTAATTTAGATTCTTCATTCCAAACAGACGTCATCTACTTAGATTTTTCTAAAGCTTTTGACCGCGTTCTTCACCAACGTCCATTGTGTAAGCTTGCATGCTTATCACTCGATCTTCTTATCTTATTCTGGATTCGTTGCTCTTTAACTAACCGCTCACAGTTCACCGTCATCGCAAGTCATGCGTCTAAAACACCTAACGTTATCTCTGGAGTTCCCCAGGGTTCCGTTCTTGCTCCACTTCTCTTCCTTATTTTCATCAACGACCTGCCATCTGGGATTTCGTCATCCGTCCGTCTTTTTGCGGACGGTTGCGTCATTTATCGCCGCATCTCCGATAATACCGACCAGGAATCATTACAAGACGAACTAAACAAAATCCAGAAATGGTGTTCTGACTGGCTTATGCAGCTTAATATTTCAAAATGTAAATGCATGCACATCTCACGTAAACGTTCCACTATCCTTTTCCCGTACTCGCTGAACTCCATGACGTTATCAGTAACAAACTCATACAGGTACCTAGGAGGCGAAATAACTAACAAGCTAACTTGGGTAGACCATATCACGAAACTGTGTGGTAACACTTCCAGAACATTTGGCTTCATCCGAAGATCTCTGGCTATGTCCCCTCCATCCATCAGGCAACTAGTAGTATAAGAAACATACGTCCGCTCTAAAATGGAGTATGCATCAACCATATGGAACCCTCACCAGGTTTACTTGATTCAGTCGCTCGAAGCCATTCAGAACCGGGCAGCCCGCTTCATAACTTCCCAGTACTCACCTTGGCACAGCGTTACTGACATGAAATTAACTCTCGGACTCGAACCCCTAGCACTCCGCCGGAAACATGCAATGCTCTGTCTTTTTCATAAATTATACTTTAACTTTTCTGCACTGCGCGAGAACTTATTACATGCTCCGTTACGCTCATCTCACCGTTTGTTTAACTGCCTTAGCATACAGCGTTTGCATGGTTCTTCCAACGCCTTCAACAAATCCTTCCTCCCCATCGCCATAAAAGAATGGAACAATCTTCCCGAAGCCGTGGTTTTAGAGTCGAATCCCTCCAAATTTAGACAGTTACTATCAGACAACTTCAACCCAAAATAGCCACTTTTCCTCACGTTTCCTCTCCGAGCATTCCGACTTGCTTCTGTCATCGCCTATTTTTCCTTCTCTTCTTTTTGGCCGCTTATGTTTAGCGTGTTTCACATTTACGTGTACACTTTTCTTTTAATTTATTGCTACTCAGTTCGAGATATTTTCATTGTTCTGTTTATACCGGATGTTTTCTACAGTTTAGTATTTATTTTTTTGTTGTCTTTGCATTTTTTCTTTTTTTTCTTTTTTTGAGCTAATGTATGACACTTTCCTATCGCTGTCCCCCCCCTTATGTAATGTTCCCGAAGGGACCCTTAAGGGAATAATAAATGATGATGATGATGATATTTAAGGCTCATCGTTGAGCGCGACCTCTTCTGGGGCCCACATGCATTATAACCATAGGAGAGACTCCTCTCAATCAGTCACCGTTTCAAAATCATCGCAAGGAAAACATGGGGACCATCGGATTCCTACCGTTGGCGCACTCCGGTGCAGCGAAGCACTCGGAAGGCAACTTTGAGAGTGTATGAGAAGATTCAAGCTCAAGCGCTTAGAACGTGCCTTGGTCTTCCGCGATGCCCTTCAAGAGCTGCAAGAATTGCCATCGCCAGGGAACATCCATCAGTACATTTGTCGCCACAGACACCCTTACAAATATTTCCCGACATCTTCGCCGTCTCCAATCTCAACGCATTGTTTCTCTCTCGAAAAGTAGACCAGAAGCAGCTTTTTCCTGCATTCTAGACTCCTACCGATCCTCTTTTTCATCCGATTTCACGCTTGCAGCAAGCTTGCCTTGTCCTTTGCGGTGTCTCCGTCAGCCATAAGGGCAGCTTTCCATTCCAGGAGCTGGAAAGAATCCCTACTGGCGAACTTGCGTCGTGAGGCACGCAACTCTAGATCTACTGCACGATTCCTACACCATTTGAGTTCAGATTTCTACCGATGGCTCTTCGGCTCTAACCAGCTATCCTGTTGAAGTGGTCATTTCATCGATGTCAATGTGCAAGAAGTTCAGGGTCGGCCACGTCACAACATCGACAGGGTCTAAACTTGGCACCTTCTGCAGCTCAGTGCTTTATGTGCCTAAACAGTCGCCAATTAACTGGGATATGATGTTACGGGAAGGAAGAAGCGTTCGTCTATTTACAAGTGGCTTTTAATGGCTGAGCCAACAAGCGTAGAGCAGCGATGATGCTAAACTCTTCTTCGTCGTCTCTAAGACCACCATCAGCGTCGTCTTCTTTCCACATTACCGACTGTGACATCACCCCCGTCGGAAAAAGAACCTGATTGGTGCGGCTCAGTTGTCCGAGAAAGGTAAGGTTTGAGACGGCTGACGTGGATGATGTCAGAGAGAGGGGAAGGCATCGTGGCATCCAACGGAGACACTTCATACGTGACAGGGGTCACCTGGCGAAGGATGCGGTAAGGGCCATGGTATCGCGAGAGGAATTTCTCCGAAAGACCAACATGCCGAGTTGGATACCAGACTAGCACAAGGGCACCTGGTTCAAAATGCACGTCGTGATGGCGCTGGTCGTAACTGCACTTCTGGCGTGTCTGTGAAGCAGAAAGACGAATGCGGGCAATCTGGCGTGCTTGGGTCGCTGTGGTTATGACATCCCGAGTGTACTCTGTCGGCGAATCGAGCGTGGTCGAGAGGAGGGTCTCGAAAGGCAAAGTTGGCTCACGGCCGAAGAGGAGATAGAAGGGGGAATAGCCAGCTGTGTCGTGGCGCGAGGAATTGTAGGCGAACGTGACAAATGGTAGAGCAATGTCCCAGTCGCTATGATCGGAGGAAACATACATTGCGAGCATGTGAGTTAATGTGCGGTTCAGGCGTTCGGTAAGACCGTTAGTTTGAGGATGGTAAGCGGTAGTAAGTTTGTGTTTAGTAGCACATGATCGAAGTAGCTCGTCTATGACTTTGGAAAGAAAGTATCTGCCGCGATCGGTGAGAAGTTGACGAGGTGCACCGTGGTGCAAGATGACGTCGTGAAGCAAGAAATCAGCGACGTCTGTAGCGCAGCTGGTCGGTAGGGCTCTGGTAATGGCATAGCGAGTTGTATAGTCCGTAGCGACGGCAATCCACCTATTTCCGGCAGTCGACATAGGGAATGGTCCGAGAAGATCAACGCCAACGCGAAAAAAAGGGTCGGCCGGTATATCCAAAGGCTGCAGCAGTCCGGCAGGAGGCACAGCTGGTCTCTTTCGGCGTTGACACGACTCACACGCGGCAACATAGCGGCGAACGGAGCGGTTGAGACGGGGCCAGAAGAACCGTCGCCGAATTCGGTCATAGGTCCGCGTAACTCCAAGGTGTCCAGCGGTGGGAACGTCGTGCAGCTGCTGCAGTACAGTCTGTCGCAGATGAGACGGAATGACGGTTAGGAGCTCGGGCCCGTCGGGGTGCATGTTGCGGCGATACAGGATGCCATTTTGTAGCAGGAACATGTGGAGGGATGGGTCAGACGGATCAGAGAGCAAGCGTTCGATAATTGGGTGTAACGACTCATCTCGTCGTTGTTCAGCGCCAATGTCTTGCAAGGCAGAGAGCGAAAGAACGCAGATCGGTGCGACATCCACTAAGCCGTCCGGTACATCGACGGGATTTCGAGACAGGCAGTCGGCGTCCTGATGTAGACGACCCGACTTGTAGACCACAGTGTATGTGTATTCCTGCAGCCGTAGGGCCCAGCGACCGAGGCGTCCGGTGGGATCCTTAAGGGAGGAAAGCCAACAAAGGGCGTGGTGGTCGGTGGTAACTGTAATTGGCCGACCATATATATAGGGTCTGAACTTGCCCACCGCCCAAATGAGGGCGAGACACTCGCGCTCAGTAATCGAGTAATTGCGCTCTGCGGGAGAGAGGAGGCGGCTGGCGTAGGCGATGACGCGGTCGTGCCCACATTGGCGTTGAGCTAAAACTGCGCCGATGCCGTAGCCACTAGCGTCAGTGCGGATTTCTGTCGGAGCGGAGGCGTCAAAATGGGCGAGAACAGGAGGTGTGGTGAGCAGCGTGATGAGCTGCGAGAAAGGAACGTCTTTCTTCAGGAGGTCAGTCAGGGGACGGGCAACATGGGCGAAATTTTCCACAAACCTGCGGAAGTACGAGCATAGGCCAATAAAGCTGCGAACATCTTTGGCACAAGTTGGTACGGGGAAATTCTGCACAGCGTGAACTTTAGCGGGGTCGGGGCGAATGCCTGATGAATCGACGAGGTGTCCGAGCATAGTTATTTGGCGGTGACCGAAGTGACACTTGGACGAGTTGAGCTGCAAGCCAGCGGTGCGAAAAACAGAAAGAACAGATGAAAGTCTTTCAAGATGAGTCGCAAAAGTTGAAGAGAATAAGATGACGTCATCCAGGTAGCACAAACAGATGGACCATTTCAAACCACGCAAGAGCATGTCCATCATCCGTTCAAAGGTCGCCGGGGCATTGCACAAGCCAAAAGGCATTACCCGGAACTGATATAGGCCGTCTGGTGTGAAGAATGCGGTTTTTTCACGGTCCATTTCGTCCACGGCAATTTGCCAATATCCAGAGCGAAGGTCTATAGATGAAAAATAAGTGGCACCATGGAGACAATCCAGAGCATCGTCAATGCGGGGAAGTGGATACACATCTTTCTTGGTGATCGTGTTTAGATGACGATAGTCAACGCAGAATCGCCAGCTGTTATCCTTCTTTTTGATGAGAACAACAGGGGACGCCCACGGGCTGGAAGAGTTTTCAATAATCCCTTTGGCAAGCATCTTGTCAACCTCGCTCTGGATAACTTGTCGCTCAGAGGGCGACACCCGGTATGGGCGTCTGCGAACAAGTGCTGCATCGCCGGTATTTATCCGATGTGTCACGACCGTAGTTTGACGCAAAGGGCGATCGTTCAGATCGAAAATGTCGGAGTAGGACTCGAGGAGGCCACGGAGCTGTGCGGCTTCTTGGGTTGAGAGGTCCGGTGCAATCATCTTTGTGAAGTCGTCGGTCGGTACTGATGCAGAAGGCGCAGAATGAGCAGTGGTCGAAGACGGCGCAACAGATAGAGCAGAAATGTGGCACTCGTGCGTTGGAGACAACGTGGCAAGAGACATGCCTCGAGGAACTACTTGTGGGCTCTGTCCGAAATTTAGGATGGGAAGACATGTCTGATTGGGCGCAACAGAAACGATGGTGTGTGGGAAGGAGACATTGTAAGAAAGCAGGACTGACGTCGAGGGAGTAAGGACATAGTCTCCGTCAGGTACAGGTGGGCTGGCTAAAATAGGGATGAAGGTTGCTGCAAGAGATGGCAGGCGTATAAAATCTGCGGAACAAAGTTGAGCTGGAGCTTGAGCCGGAAGGTCAATGGGAACAGGTAGGGGTAGGTCAAGTTGTACAACACCGGCGGAACAGTCAATCAGAGCAGAATGGGCAGACAAAAAGTCGAGTCCGAGGATCACATTATGAGGGCAATGTTCAAGCACACTAAACAAAACGGACGTGTGGCGACCGGCGACACTGACACGAGCAGTACACATTCCAAGCACAGCCGGAGTACCACCATCGGCGACCTGGAGCAGTCGCGTCGGAGCAGGGGTAAGTACTTTTTTCAAGCGCGTTCGAAGCTCCGCCCTCATGATGGAAATTTGGGCTCCAGTGTCGATGAGTGCTGTAACGGGCAAACCATCCACGTCCACGTCCAGAAGGTTCCGATTAGTAGGCAGGGTCAGCAGAGGAATTTCAGGCCGGTGTTCTAGAGCAGCGTCACCTCCAGGAGCTGCCCCAGTTAGTTTCCCGTCGGAGAGCGGCGACGGTAAGCTGGGGATGGAGAGCGACGCAGCTGGGGCGAACGGGAGCGGCGACTATGTGGTGATGGTGATCGGCTGGTCGCGGTGGCTCGAGCGTTGTCAGGTGCGTCTTCAACCTCGGTGGAAAGTGATGGCGGGCGAGGAATCAGTGGGGAGCGGCGGTAGGCGGGAAAGCTTGGTCGTGAGTGGGCTGGCCAGGAACTTCGACAGTGGCGAGAGATGTGGCCCACACGTCCACAGGAAAAGCAGATGGGTCTATTGTCATGGGTGCGCCATTGGCCGGGTTGCGATAGCTCGGATATGGACCGTATTGGCTCCGGTGAACAGGGGCAGAGGCAGTAGACGAAGCAAAGTCAGGACGGCTGGCGGAGCAGATGGATGGAAGACCTACATTGGCAAGTTCTTGGCGAATGACCGACTGAATGAGGGACACAAGCGGCCGGGAATCGTCAAAGCACTGCGTGACTGGCGTGGAAGGAGACGCTGCTTCGATTTCTCGCCGAACGATACGTACGACGTTCTCGCTGGAGGTGGACTCACGCGGTGGACCAATGTCTTCGCACGTCGACGAAGCTGCGGTATTAGGTAGACGAGTAAACTGTCGAACTATGCGGCGACTCTTCGCGTCTTCAAAGCGGCGACATTCGTGAATTATCTCATTGACCGTTGTGATGTTCTTATAAACAAGCAGGTTAAACGCGTCGTCCGCGATGCCCTTTAAGACGTGGCTGACCTTGTCTGCCTCTGCCATATTGTTATCTACTTTGTGGCAAAGAGCGAGGACGTCCTGGATATACGCCACGTAAGATTCAGTGGACGTCTGTACACGGGTCCCAAGGTCCTTCTTCGCAGCACGTTGGCGGCCGACGGGTTTGCCGAACAAATCTCTAAGCTTCTGTTTACACTGGTCCCAACTCGTAATCTCTTCTTCATGTGTTTCGAACCAGACCCGTGCTGTTTTCTTGAGGTAGAATATTATATTAGCCAGCATAAGCGTGTGATCCCACCTGTTGTGTGCGCTGACCCGTTCATAATTCTGCAACCAGTCGTCAACGTCAACGTTGTCAATCCCGGAAAACATGCCTGGGTCGCGAGGCTGAGCCAGGATGACCGTCGGTGGCGACGCCGGGGCCGCGGTGGAACTCTCTCCTTCGGATGACATGGCGGCCAGGTTACGTCCGCTGCGGAGCTCCGTCTTGCTCAAGTGATTACCCAGCACTTCCACCAATGATGTTACGGGAAGGAAGAAGCGTTCGTCTATTTACAAGTGGCTTTTAATGGCTGAGCCAACAAGCGTAGAGCAGCGATGGTATGGTATGGTATGGTATTCCTTATGCGATGGCGCACACCCACTGTGGGGGATTGATGCTAAACTCTTCTTCGTCGTCTCTAAGACCACCATCAGCGTCGTCTTCTTTCCACATTACCGACTGTGACAATATTCTTAAATCAAGAAAGGGGCTGACAGATGGAATAACACACTATGGTATAAAGTTTGTAAACAGGGATAAGGTGCCTCAGAAAGGCTGGCCAACTTTTCGATAGGAGGACCTATCTTTGTCAAACGTGGCCTCGTCATCCTCGGCATGTTAATTTTAAAGGGTCAGTGCAGTGACGTCACGTGCGTTCTTCGTCGATGACGGCTGGTTATAAAGGGAGAGACTTGAGGTAATGAGCGCTGTCGTCCGACATCTGTGAGCGCCGTTCCCAAGACGAGGGGACAAGTGCGGAAGGTGGGAAGGCAGGAGGAAAAGAAAAGAAAGAAAAGGAGAAAGAAAGAAACGGAGGGGTACACAAAGAGGGAAAAAAGTGGGGGAGGAAGAACAAGCAAAAAAGAAGGGGGACATGGGAGGCATTTGGGGAAGCCCTCCCATGCCTCGTGGTAAATGGCGTCTGGGCATGCCAGGCATTTAGATATGCGGAGAACCGGTTCTTTCAAGACATTATTTTTGGTCGCACAAAGGTTATTCTAAGTACCATTTTACAATTTTTTGGGGAAAATCATTCTGTGCGTAATCGTTCTTTTATCTTTCTAAACGGCGTGTATGTATAATAGGCATTTAGATATGCAGAGAACCGGCTCTTTCAAGACACTTTATTTCTGGTCGCACAAAGGTTATTCACACTACCATTTTTCAATTTTTTGGGGAAAATTATTCTGTGCCTAATCGTTCATTTATCGCTTTAAACGGCGTGTATGCATACCAGGCATTTAGATATGATGAGAAGCGGCTCTTTCAAGACACTTTATTTTTGGTCGCACAAAGGTTATTCTAAGTATCATTTTTCAATTTTGGGGGGAAAATTATTCTGTGCCTAATCGTTCATTAATCGCGTTAAACGGAGTCTATGCATGCCAGGCATGCAGATATGTGGAGAACCGGTTCTTTCAAAACACATTATTTTTGGTCGCACAAAGGTTATTCTCAGTACCATTTTAAAATTTTCTAGGGAAATCATTCTGTGCCTAATCGTTCATTTATCGCTTTAAACGGCGTGTATACATACCAGGCATTTAGATATGCGGAGAAACGGCTCTTTCAAGACACTTTATTTTTGGTCGCACAAAGGTTATTCTGAGTGCCGCTTTACAATTTTTTGGGGAAAATTATTCTGTGCTTAATTGTTCATTTATCGCTTTAAAAGGCGTGTATGCATGCCAGGCATTTAGATATGCGGAGAAACCGGCTCTATCAAGACACGTTATTTTTGGTCGGACAAAGGTTATTCTCAGTACCATTTTGCAATTTTTTGGGGAAAATTATTCTGTGCCTAATCGTACATTTATCGTGTTAAACAGCGTCTATGCATGCCAGGTATTTAGATATGCGGAGAACCGGCTCTTTCAAGACACTTTATTTTTGGTCGCACAAATGTCATTCTAAGTACCATTTTTCAATTTTTTGGGGAAAATTATTCTGTGCCTAATCGTACATTTATCGTGTTAAACGGCGTCAATGTATACCAGGCATTTAGATATGCGGAGAAACCGGCTCTTTCAAGACACTTTATTTTTGGTCGCACAAAGGTTATTCTAGCTATCATTTTTCAATTTTGGGGGGAAAATTATTCTGTGCCTAATCGTGCATTTATCGAGTTAATCGGCGTCTATGCATGCCAGGCATGCAGATATGCGGAGAACCGGTCCTTTCAAAACACATTATGTTTGGTCGCGCAAAGGTTATTCTCAGTACCATTTTAAAATTTCTTAGGGAAAATTATTCTGTGCCTAATCGTTCATTTATCGCGTTGAACGGCATGTATGCTTTCCAGGCGTTTAGATAAGCGGAGAAACGGCTCTTTCAAGACACTTTATTTTTGGTCGCACAAAGGTTATTCTGAGTGCCACTTTAATATTTTTTGAGGAAAATTATTCTGTGCTTAATTGTTCATTTCACGAACATTTCGCATTCACGAATGCGAAATGTTGAATCACCGCGCAAACGCACTCAGTGCCAAGAAAGAACGGAAAATAATAAAAATTTTGTCACCTCGGGATTAGGATTAAAATGATACCCCTCGGCTGGGAAACAACGAGACGGTTGAGTCCACCACGAGCTTGACGCGACTGTGCAAATACTTGAACGCTAGCGGGGGCGCCCCGATAAACCTTGCTATCTTTCCGCCGAATGCTCTACCCAAACCATGCCTCACTTACATCAGCAAAAACAAAAATGTACAATTATCGGATGATATCGCAACTTTTCTTTCATGGTCCACTCAAACTGCAGTGTACATCCTGCTGGTAAGCGCTTGTTGCTCGTGAAAGCAATCGTGGAAGTGCAGGAGGTATACAAGCTAAGTTACGCGCAACTAGCTTGCGATTGCCAGATGATACAACTCTGCTGACCGCTGTGGCGCTCTCTGGCTCAGTAGAAATGAAGCTGTTAGTTCTTATCACCGCAAGAGTGGCGTTCGCATTGTTCTGTTGCCCGCAAAGTTTAGAGCTGTCTTTAACCCCTAGCAATACAGAACTACAACTGCTTCGCTCTTGGCGCGATTATTCGGTAATTAACGCTCATGCGCCGTGCGTAGCCGTAGCTCAGTCAGACACCTCACATTGGGGACAGTTTTGTGTGGGTGCTCCAAAGTGGCATAATACGTTTCACGCCTGGCACGCGGAGTACTGTTGTCATTAAACAAAATACGCTGCTGCCCACTTCGCACTTCATAGAGAAATTAGCCTTAAGGGTAATCTTTAAGGGTAAGTAATTACGTTAGCATACGCCATAGCTGGTGGAGGTGAAAGCCTGCGCGCTCAAGAGAAAGCGATCATATCACTCGACATTTTCATTCGAATGCATTGTTGCTTCTTATTGCTTCGTTTTCCAACTAAAGGTCGGGGGTTCGAGCGCCCTGATTTAAGCTACCTTAATTAACGGTGCCTTAGTCATATTCACCCTAATTAACACAAAATGTCGTGGGTTCGACTCCTATCAAAAGTGGTGAGTTCGAGTGCCCTAATTAACTCTGCAATAATAAACTGTCTTCTTTGGCATGATTAGCGGCGTCGATGTGGCACCGATGTGGAAGAAGACGACGACGAAAGAGCGAGCAGACGCACCAGAACTGCTATTTTTTGTGCAATCACAAGCCGACCTTGAAACAGATCTAAGGCTTCCCGCATTAAATATGCCCGATGACGGGTATACTGCACAGCATGAGCATAGGTGAAACTTGACGTACTACTGCAATTGTTCACAAATGGTAAAGGGTACCGCAGCATATTGTGACTTTCCACTTCTTGATCGCTGTAGCGTAAAGTCGCGCGTTTTGCTTTTTTTTAACGATTGGGAGCCTTGTAATCTAAATTTCAGTGGTAAAAGAAATCTTAAAAACAATACCGGATGTGGCTTCATTGACCAAACTACTCCGAGCGGGAAAAAAGTCAGGTTGCCCAGCAGCTTGCTTTCTCTAAAATATACATTGGTCGCCCTTAGGCAACAGGCCATACAACAAGCGATCGTCTTAAACCAAACTGTGGCTTTTCCTCCACCGGGCGTATGTTTACGTTACCTACTTTAATGTCTCTGATATCTTTGTAGCAAGTTGGTTAACACTGGCACACATGCGTACAATTTACCGCTGCCGCACAGCACACGAAACAACCGACGTATGCATAATATATTGCATCATACACCGCGTGCTGTAACAACTTAAAAACGTTTATGTTTAAACGCACTGTGGATGAAATATGCCGACAAGGTATGTTTCTGCTTCTTTAGTCTCATTCTTCAGATATACATTTCAACTCTTATTGCAATCTGCGTTATTGCAACATGGATAACCATGTTATCTGTGATAACACAGATAACCATTTCTTTATTTCTTTTGCTTTGGTGGCACATACTTGCTTTTCGTCAATAAAATGATGAACATTTCTAGCTATTACTTCTACGTTCTATATGTGATATATTAGTGTATGAAGAATAGGATCTGTAGGGTGATTTTATGTGGTAACATAATTGAATATGTGCCCTTGAGAGGCAGTGCGCCGTCCCGTTATTTCTTTTGTCTGTGTGCGCCTCGGCGCTGTTTCGGAGTTAGGTTTGCGTATTCGCATTTATTCTGCAACTTTTGTTGACGAGACTGAGCCAAATGTGGGCAGCGATTCAACCAACGTGATGTTACTTTGTAAGTCTTTCTTTACTCTACTAGAAAACACGGGGAAGGCGGGATTAGACAAGTCCACATGTCGAAACGTAGGCTCCTGCTTTCGCCTTGTTCTCGTTTTGCTCATTAACTCTACTGGTTTATGTGGTATCTATGTCGCAATATGTACTTAAGTAAAAGCAGGTAAATAAACAACATAAAATAAATCGATAACGTTAAGCAAATTTTTATCATTTTCATAAAGAATACAGAAATTCTACCTGAAGAAATATATAAATAAACATTTAGGCAGAATTCTTCTCACGATCAATTTCGACTTTAATGCGACAAAAAGCTCTGGTTACTTGTCCGGGGTAGAAAAACACACAAACCTAAACTCTTTATCTTACAAAAATTGCATCGACTATTATGATACTTTCTACTGCCTAATTTGAGCGCAGCTCTATACGTATTTGGCGATATATTGGCTGGTGCGGTCAGTGTCTCGTGCAGCATGTTGCAAACGGAGCGATGTGGGGCCTGACAGCCTCGCTAAATGGGAGATCGCGTGAGGCAGCGCGTGGGTGACGCGGGGGCGCGATTCACCGCAGCCGCCGCAGTCATCACTTCAGTGTCGTAATCCCATTGTCGTCATGCCGTCACACCACCCTCGTTGATGAATCGGCGTCATTTTTTGTTGGTTATTCTGCGGCAGTTATGCTGTCGTCATTGTGTCGGGATTACGCCGTCGTTGTCATGCCATCGTTGTCATTACGGCGTCGTCCAACAGACGCTATCATGCATTCGTTGTCATACGGTAGTCATCATGCCACCTTGGCTGTGCGGTCGCCGTCATTATCGCTGTTTCATGCGGTTGCCTGACAGTCGTCGTCACGTCGTCCTTATTATACCATCATTCATGAATTAAGAATTCGCTTGTCATTGTCGTCATGCCGTCGCCATTGTACAACTTTATCATTATTGCAATATCATTCCTTAAATATAAAATTGTGTTGAGGTGTTATGGGCCATAACCACGATCTGATTATGAAGTACGCCGTAGTGGGGGACTCCGGAAATTTTGACCACCTGGCGTTCTTTAACGTGCACCTAAATTTAAGTGCACGGATGTTCTTTTTTTCATTTCGCCCCCATCGAAATGCGGCCGTCATGGTCGGGATTTTATCCGGCGACCTCGTAACATCATTCATTCTTATTCCATCATCATTGCGTTAGCGACATACAATCATCATGCCTCCAGGCTCATAGGTTACCTTGGTAAGCGAAAGTCATAGCAAAGCGATACAATACTTGAGCATGTGGCATGTAGTCGAATCATCAAAAGTCTAAGAATTATCCCTGCAATCTGAAATGAACGCCACTTAAGCAATATGGGCCGTCACTGCATTGCTCGATTGCTTTAGACACCCGTCGTGGTTGCTCAGTGGCTGTGGTGTTAGGCTGCTTACTACAAGGTCACGCGATCGAATCCCGGCCCCGGCGGCCGCATTTATATGGGGGCGAAATGCAAAAACACCCGTGTACTTAGATTTACGTGCCCGTTAAAGAACCACAGGACGTAGAAATTTCCGCAGTCTGCCACTACGGCGTGCCTCATAATAAGGAAGTGGTGTTGGCACGTAAAACCCCACAATTTAATTTTGTCTTTAGACGGACATTTTTCTCTTTACTATATTTGTAAACGAATATGGCGTAGTACGCGCGCATTTCAGAAAGCTGCAAGAGTGCCGAGCACGGCAAGCATGTTAGCACCACCTCCACCATACCGCGTGCTTAAAATAACGGTTGATATTGTGCGCGTTTGACATATCAGAGCTCACCTCCGTAGGAAAAGTTCGACAGTGGAGGCACAGTAGCACCCCGGGCAGCATTACGCACCGTCTGTGATTAGCTTTGTGCAAGGAAATTTTTTCGAACGTGAGCTCACCTAGCGATGTCATCCGGAATGGCCGATGCTACCTCCATGCCAGCGTGGCTTGTACTGGGCTGTGCGTGATTGATGCTGCTGCTGGACACCATAGGTGGGGAACTGGTGATTCCGCTTTCAGTGACATGTGTATGGCCTGAGAGAATAACAGGTGTTAGCTCGTCCCTGTTCAAGGGTCATTCAACGAGCGTCAACATTTCGTGCTGAAAACAAAACCACAGATTTAGTTGAGCTTTAGTAATAGGGTAACCTGATTTCAGTGCTTCCGCATGCGGTGCTCTTTTTGGAAATATGCCTTCAATACACGACGAAAGAGACGTGCGTGACTGAATTTATGCAATGTTGAATTTCTCCCAATATAAGTGCTGTATTTAGTAAACAAGAATAGAACACAACATTGCTCCACGCTGAAGAAAAGATTACGCATTTTTAATGCGATAGCACTACGGGCCTCGTGTAACAGATAATTCGGTGTCTGCGTCCGCCGCCGGCGTTTACTGTCTTGTGAGCAAAAACTAATTTCGAATCATGCATACCGAACCACGCAGGTCTTCCGTGTACCGCGAATGCTTTACTGAAATAAATGAACTTAAGTAAGATGTGTCAGAAACACAGTAAAGCACGACTTAACACAACCTACAGACATGATAGCATCAGATTGTAATTTGATTATGCGAGAAAACACCCTTTACTCGGGAACTCAAACACAAACCCATTTTCCAGTTGTTTCTACCACTCACAGAGCGTCGTGCCCACTTCTGTGCAAAAGCATCCCCATGGCGCTCGCCACCGAGAATCCGCCGCCCACGAAATAAGCGGCGTTTCTACCAGAAAGCTCGCTTTCGTGCATAGCGCTTCCCGCCAGTGTTTCCCGGTAAACATTACTCTTACATAAACTGCAGTTACCGTGAAGTGCCAGAAGCAGGCAGGTACCTTTGAATGGTATCGCGCTCCACTCTTAAAGGCGAAGCTAAAGCGTCCTGCAAATTTTGTTGTGGCTGTAATCAGAGTCATATCTTGTCTCTACATTTCCAGCAATAAGAATATTTCAGGCTTTACTAAGGGGCCGAAGAAAAAATATGCAAAATTCCGTAAGCTAGGTTTTTCACAAAGTTAACTTTCCTTAACAATAAAGGCCGCGTTCTCGCTATAGTAAAGCTCCTTCATAGCGCAGAAAACTAAAGTTTAGCTCGGAGTATTCTGTCTGAATACATGAGAAATACGCGGCAACAATTGCTCTAAATTTGCTGAGGTCTGTTGCACTTAGAAAAAGTTCAAATGGAGTGACTGGAGCCTCGAAGTTTTGTTTTGGCTGCGAATGTTTTTTATAAAATGTTTTCACTATGGAGGAATTTCTAAAATATGAACCATATCAAACTTTCAAATCTAATGGAGCAATAAAAAGGATAATAGTTTTGGAAACATCTAATAATATATCTAAAGTAGTCCAAACGATATAATACGGGGCGCTCTGAAATATGATACTATATTTTGTGTAGGACTGTTTCAAAACGCTCGTAAACATTTAAAATTTTGGTAAGTTGATAATTCATGAACCAATATTGGCCGCCTCCGGTGCTCTAGCACATGCCGTATTACGGAGCTGTGATGTCTTTTTTTTTGGAGGGGGGGGGGGGCGGGGGGCAGAGCTACAAAATTGTAAACTATGTCTTTGTCAGTTGTGTCGTCCAAGTATGGCTATCACGCTAAATGGTTTTCACGCACCAACTTTCCAATCAGCTATCCTGTTAATTCACATTGGGCCTGTTCTTACCAAATAGCGACACGCTGACGCTCGTAAAGTGCGTCTCTTCTGCAGTAAATAAACCGCTGTCGTGGCCTATGTAAATGTTCTTTCCGTTGAGGGTTGTTAAGCGTCTTCGCAAGCGGCATCGATGGTCGAAGGCCATGCCGTACGTACCCGTAAGGTCCTTGGAATAGCTGAGGCTGTTGAACGCGTTCCACAGGTCTTCGAATAAGTCGTCACAAACCCTAGAATTGGACATATGTATTGGTATCGGACTCATTGCTTCCAGGTAACGCGGGAAATATTTGATGAAGCTTTTGTAAAAGCACAATTTGAAACAAGCAACTGCTAGTTTGTTAATGAACGTGGTACGTGCAACGCATGATACGCGTTTAATCACGTTTTGCTGGACCCAATAAAAGTTTATTCCCTCACTCACTCACTCAGGTATGACACGTGCAGCTGGCTTTCCGAAATATTTATTTGAGTTACAGGGGCATGAACAAGGCGCAATTGCAGACATGATCCTCAGAAAAGAAACGTAAATGAAGGGACGGGCATCCGCAGTTGTATACCGCAAATCATTCTAACTTGCGACTTATTTATCATGGCAGGAAAAAAGTTGTCGAATTTACTCTTTAAAACCTGCTTTAGAACTTAAATACTCTTGTAAGTTTCACTTCAGCTAAAGAAGAAACATCGTGAAGGTGACAGCCGCGCGATGAGCAGCACGCGCGAAGGATGCAGGAGTTTTTTTGTGTTATGCGTTAGACAAGCTCTTGTGTAGGGGGTGCATCAGTCTGCCGTAGTAGTCACCCAGCACGAGATGGCGTTTTAGGAATCGCCCGACGTCTGCGCGCAGGCGCGAGTAAAATCGGGTGCGAGAGAGAAAATCTGGAGGCTTCTGCTTCTTGAATATCTGACTTTGCCAAGGTAATGCGGAGGGGTAGTTTCTTTCTCGTTTTGTATGCGTTTGTTCCTGTAGTGCCGGCACTGGGGAATGAGGTCGCGTGCTGGCCTAGCTGCCGACGCTAGCTGCCGGCGCGGTAAATCAGGTGAAGCAGTGGGCACTGACGTGCCGTTTGGCGATGGCTGTTTCTAAAGGTACATCGGACGTACGCGAATCGCAGAATCTAAAGGTACGTCGGCCGTACCTGATTTTCATAGGTTTCGCTAGCTCCCCGGGTCCACGTCAAGGACGTTTATTTAGCTGAAAATGTACCATTAGAAAAATATGTCTTTGAAAGGTCGCGGCCAGCAGCATTCGAAAATCCTGACACGAACCAAATGATGCTTCATCGCCGGGTTTTTTATAACAGGCACGTAGACCCGTGTGTGTTTTTGCATTTCACCATAAGCGTTGATAGGCCGTTCCTCCAGGAACATCAGGGGCGACCTCGAACTCGGCAGGGCAATGCCGTAGCCACTGGGGTGTGCAACGCGGTGACACAAGCACGAGCGACAAATATGTTCTTCGATAGAAGCATTTGCTCCCCGCACTGACATTACTTTGGACTTTAACGATAAACAGCCGCAGGAATGTCGCCCACGTAGTACGCAGTCTGAATAGGTCTGTCAAAGGCCTGCTTTGAAGTACGAACAAATCTATAGCTATCAACGCCGGTGCTCCGGGTCATACCTACGGGGAACAATATTCATCGATAATTTTTGCAAGCGGCAAGACTCACGTAGTGCAACAGTCGGACGTGCACGAAGCTCCCTCGAAGAATTCCTGGCTTGTGCTCGGCGTTGCTTCATCGTCGAAGGTAAACGCAAGGGGCGTGTGTCCACTGTTACTTTCTTCAGCCATGTCTGTTTGGGCGCCTCTGGAGCACTAGCGTCTGTTTTGTGACAGAAGCACGCGGAATCATAGCGCATGCGCTGTCAGTGCCGATGAGGAAAGGGAACAAATGAAACGTTTGGCTCTTTGGAAACTTTGGAAACAGCCGTAGACCTCATCTGAAGAAAAGAGACGATAGAGTGGCGCCGCTACCTCGACGATAAAATATTAATATTTTAACGGTAGAACAGGCGTTCTCATAACTCGCGCTGTCTTTCCACCAAATGATCACAACAGTGTAGTCCCCTGTCCTAGTTAAAAACCGTTTACTTGGAATGTCTTTTTTAAGGGGAAAGCCTTTTATTTATCATGGGTCAAAAATTTGACCGTCCGGCATTATGGCATCAAAATTCAAGCGCATGCGCCAATATCTCTTTATCAATAAAAAAAGAGTTCGACCACCTTTTTTCGTGTTGAACGGACACCCTTCTAAATAAGCAGTGTGGCCACAAAAATGTGTTCATGTGGTTTTCCGGTTTTGTTCATGCCTGGTGAGCGACGTACACATAAGTGTCTTATGACGTTTTGAGGAGCATGAGTACGTCTGCGTCAACTGGAAATGCATCTGTCGTTGAAAGTTAGTGCTGTCTGTTTGCCTAATTTGCCTTTCCGTGTCCCTCTCATTCTGTGCTAAATGAATATATAAAAGCCCGTGTAGCTACCTTCGTCGACCATAGCGCTAAAAAAATCATTCAGCGAACCAGCGTGTGTTTTCCAATGGTATACATAGATAGACTTGCCACGGCCGTTCTAGCGTGCCTTTAACCACGCAGGAACAGTGGCGATGCTTAGGCGGCCAAAAAAGAGCAAAAGCGAAAAACGAGTTAAGAGAAAGCCAGCTTTAATAGATAGTAACAACCGCCATTGGAATCTGAACCTGGCAACGTTTAACGTTAGCACGCTATCTAGCGAGGCGAGTCTAGCAGTGTTATTGGAGGAATTAGAGGGTAGTAAATGGGATATAATAGGGCTCAGTGAGGTTAGGAGGACAAAAGAAGCATATACAGTGCTAAAAAGTGGGCATGTATTGTGTTACCGGGGCTTAGCAGAGAGACGAGAACTAGGAGTCGGATTCCTGATTAATAAGGAAATAGCTGGTAACATACAGGAATTCTATAGCATTAACGAGAGGGTGGCAGGTCTTGTTGTGAAACTTAATAAGAGGTACAAATTGAAGGTGGTACAAGTCTATGCCCCTACATGCAGTCATGATGACCAGGAAGTCGAAAGCTTTTATGAAGACGTGGAATCGGCGATGGGTAAAGCCAAAACAAAATACACTATACTGATGGGCGACTTCAATGCCAGGGTAGGCAAGAAGCAGGCTGGAGACAAGTCAGTGGGGGAATATGGCATAGGCTCTAGGAATAGCAGAAGAGAATTATTAGTAGAGTTAGCAGAACAGAATAATATGCGGATAATGAACACCTTTTTCCGCAAGCGGGTTAGTCGATAGTGGACGTGGAGGAGCCCGAATGGTGACACTAGAAATGAAATCGACTTCATACTCTGCGCGAACCCTGGCATCATACAAGATGTAGACGTGCTCGGCAAGGTACGCTGCAGTGACCATAGAATGGTAAGAACTCGAATTAGCCTAGACTTGAGGAGGGAACGGAAGAAATTGGTACACAAGAAGCCAATCAATGAGTTAGCGGTAAGAGGGAAACTAGAGGAATTCCGGATCAAGCTACAGAACAGGTACTCGGCTTTAACTCAGGAAGAGTACCTTAGTGTTGCAGCAATGAACGACAATCTCATGGGCATCATGAAGGAGTGCGCAATAGAAGTCGGTGGTAACGCCGTTAGACAGGAAACCAGTAAGCTATCGCAGGAGACGAAAGATCTGATCAAGAAACACCAATGTATGAAAGCCTCTAACCCTACAGCTAGAATAGAACTGGCAGAACTTTCTAAGTTAATCAACAAGCGTAAGAAAGCGGACATCAGGAACTATAATATGGATAGAATTGAACAGGCTCTCAGGAACGGAGGAAGCCTAAAAACAGTGAAGAAGAAACTAGGAATAGGCAAGAATCAGATGTGTGCGTTAAGAGACAAAGCCGGCAATATCGTTACTAATATGGATGAGATAGTTCAAGTGGCTGAGGAGTTCTATAGAGATTTATACAGTACCAGTGGCACCCACGACGATAGTGGAAGAGAGAATAGCCTAGAGGAATTCGAAATCCCACAGATAACGCTAGAAGAAGTAAAGAGAGCCTTAGGAGCTATGCAAAGGGGGAAGGCAGCTGGGGAGGATCACGTAACAGCAGATTTGTTGAAGGATGGTGGTCAGATTGTTCTAGAGAAACTGGCCACCCTGTATACGCAATGCCTCATAACCTCGAGCGTACCGGAATCTTGGAAGAACGCTAACATAATCCTAATCCATAAGAAAGGGGACGCCAAAGACTTGAAAAATTATAGACCGATCAGCTTACTGTCCGTTGCCTACAAAGTATTTACTAAGGTAATCGCAAATAGAATCAGGAACACCTTAGACTTCTGTCAACCAAAGGACCAGGCAGGATTCCGTAAAGGCTACTCAACAATAGACCATATTCACATTGTCAATCAAGTGATAGAGAAATGTGCAGAATATAACCAACCCTTATATATAGCTTTCATTGATTACGAGAAAGCGTTTGATTCAGTCGAAACCTCAGCAGTCATGGAGGCATTACGGAATCAGGGTGTAGATGAGCCATATGTAAAAATACTGGAAGATATCTATAGCGGTTCCACAGCCACCGTAGTAAGAAAGTAACAAAATCCCTATAAAGAAAGGCGTCAGACAGGGAGATACGATATCTCCAGTGCTATTCACAGCATGTTTACAGGAGGTATTCAGAGGCCTGGAGTGGGAAGAATTGGGCATAAAAGTTGATGGAGAATACCTTAGCAACTTGCGATTCGCTGATGATATTGCCTTGCTTAGTAACTCAGGAGACCAATTGCAATGCATGCTCACTGACCTGGAGAGGCAAAGCAGAAAGGTGGGTGTGAAAATTAATCTGCAGAAAACTAAAGTAATGTTTAACAGTCTCGGAAGAGAACAGCAGTTTACGATAGGTAGCGAGGCACTGGAAGTGGTAAGGGAATACATCTACTTAGGGCAGGTAGTGACCACGGATCCGCATCATGAGACTAAAATAACCAGAAGAATAAGAATGGGCTGGGGTGCGTTTGGCAGGAATTCTCAAATCATGAACAGCAGGTTGCCACTATCCCTCAAAAGGAAAGTGTATAACAGCTGTGTGTTACCAGTACTAACATATGGGGTAGAAACCTGGAGGCTTACGAAAAGTGTTCTGCTGAAATTGAGGACGACGCAACGAGCTATGGAAAGAAGAATGATGGGTGTAACGTTAAGGGATAAGAAAAGAGCAGATTGGGTGAGGCAACAAACGCGGGTAAATGACATCTTAGTTGAAATCAAGGAAAATAAATGGGCATGGGCCGGAAATGTAATGAGGAGGGAAGATAACCGATGGTCATTAAGGGTTACGGACTGGATTCCGAGGGAAGGGAAGCGTAGCAGGGGGCGGCAGAAAGTTGGGAGGGCGGATGACATTAAGTCGTTTGCATGGCCACAATTAGTACATGACCGGGGTAGTTGGAGAAGTATAGGAGAGGCCTTTGCCCTGCAGTGGGCGTAACTAGGCTTATGATGATGATGATAGCTTGGTTACTCATAGGATTAGCTTCACTACTTCGGTTTAGGTGTTGTCACGGCGCTATACATAAATGGCACGACCCTGTGCCGTCGATGTGTCGAAAAAGGTATTCTGGTGTGTGGAACTTTGGAATGTGTTGGCGAGTCTACAAAAAAATAAAAAAAGGAAAGAAGAAAAGAAAGCAAAACTGAAAAAAAAAACAAAAACGGAAGAACAAATTGAAGAGTCACCGCAGAAAAATCGGGAGGGGGCAGGTGTACATGGGAGAAGAGCTCGAATGGTTTATATGTGTGAATTGGGGCTGAATATAATATGAAATTGACTGTAATGGGATAAGCAAGGAAGAAATGGAAGTGGACAATTAGTTGACCTTAATACGGGAGGTTAGATGGTGACATGGTGAGTTTTTTGCATTTGATGATATAAGAATTTCTGGTGTAAGTTATAGCTTTTGGCGATTCTAAGCTGCGACGTGTCGAATTTATTCCTGTCCAGGGTAGACAATGAAACTTGTGAGGGATGATTCGGCATATTTACTATAGGAAGTTGAACGGAAATTAGTTTGTAATATATAGATTCTGGATTCATCGAATGTATGGCTATGTTCATTCAAGTGGTTGGCTACTGCTTCATATAAATTTTGTTTGGTATCTGTGCGATGGCCGTGGAGATTTGTATGAATTGTTTGCCCAGTCTCACATTTCAGTTTAATGCATTGTACGTCACAATTGGCACATTCTAGACAGTAGACTACGCTGCTTGAGGCGCAGGGGAATTTCGAAGCTACATTGTGTGAGTAATTAGATGCTGTAGTATTAGAGTGAATATGTTTCCCTGTAGAGCACCTAGGGCGGCCACAAGGACCCGATGTAGGCTTCGTCTTTCTTCTTAATTAGGCATGTTCAGGAATGTCCTTGAAATCAGTGTTCCGTCTATAGGGTACCCGTGGGGGGGGGGTGTATATTTCAGGTTGGTGGTGTGAATTGCCCTTGCAGGGTGTACTCACGGCTTGCAGGGTGTATACGGTCACAACGAAGCACCTCTAGGAGTTATCACGTTGTCCTAACAGGAATCAACACAGTAGCAAGAACTTTGAGTCGCGATATACTTTTTATTTGGCATAACAGAACTAACAAAACAGGTTACTCTCGGGCACAAAGACAGTGCTGGGAGCATGGGCCGACCATCCAAAATGTGGTTTGTGCCTAATCAGCGTCGGCTATTCCCACGTGATTCGTCGAAGATTGCAGCGTCATTGCTGGTGATCGCACGCCTTTAGGAATAAACATCTCTATTGGCGTCACGCGTGCAATTTCATTACAAAAGATAAAAAATTGTCGACGTGAAAGTTCGAAAATGTTCTCATACATGAAGGCCCATCATGCACTGAGCAGTAACATAAGATTTGTTAGCGGGTGAAACGGGTTCAAAGTAAAGAGATATACATGTACGCTTGTCAATATGCATAACTGCATCTTACTTGACATGTCGTTGCTCGCACGGAGGCGTTTGTCAAATCAGACTAAGATTTTACCGCTTTAAATGAAGAGCAGACCGACTCAAAACATGCGACTTCCGAGTGAATAAAAACTGCAGCTTAAAACTGAGAAAGGTTCTACCAAAATAAAACAATAACTAAAGATTTTGCACATGGAGAGCATATATAGGGAAGCTCCAAACCATCTGAGTTTAAAAGTCTCGTTACTGTCAACAGCATATTTATAGTGGCGAACAAATATTTCGGTAAGCATACAAGAGCCAAAAAGAACCAAAATATGGAATGCATTCAAAAAAATTTAAAGGAAACAAATGTTCCTATGCATACAGTGATGCAGTATAATTTCGTAAAAGCCAGTATAAGTATTTTCTGTTGAAGGCAACATGGCTGAAGAACCTGAAATAATGGCAGAGATTGCTTTTGAGTTAACAAAAAAAAACAGCCCTACTTTTTAAATGGTTCCTAATGATAGGTGTTTTCTTCTATTGAAACAACAAAAACACCAATAGGATTGTAGATAAAGGTATTTTTCTAGCACACGGTAAATAACAGTTCCACAAAGCACTTGTCTATCTAAGCGAGGTGTCAAGACTCATGTGCGGACATTTCAAGCTTCTAGTTACACAAAAAACGTACTCGTAGCCCATCAAGCTTTGTCTTGAAATGAGATTCCTTAAGCTACGCTAGCGAACAACACAGTTTTTCAAACAGTGAGCGCTGACCAGCACCTGCTGTGTACTTCGACGTGTAAGAGCGATAAAATTGCGACGACGACGTCTTGTCTCGTAATTTCTAAAAAGCAGCGTTTTACTCAGCCGTTTCAAATTTCAAAAGAAGGCGGTCTCTGCACATGGTTTGTTTAGTCAATTGCTCAGGCCTGTGAAGGAACGTCAGCGTTGTTTCTCTGCATGGTCTCCCTCAAGCTTTAATATGCGAAAGCCGTGGGCGATTGACTTAACTTGCGTACCAGTCGGAATATTACGGCTGCTCAGCCCTATGCGTAGCGAGGTGTGTGATCAGTTGAACTTCGTCTTCAAATGAATTTCCACATAGGTAGCGGCTATTACTCTGACACTGATGTTCATCGACGGTTGCTTTCTCTGCGAAACGAAATCCACAATGCGTACACTGATGCGGTGTTTTATCCCCGTACATGCTTTGGCGGTGATGACTGCGATCTGAGTTGTCCAGAAAGGATAGATTACATATATCGCTAACGAAAGCTCGGTATCTACAATTCAAGTTGAGATGACGCTTGAGACTTGCTTTGGTTTTGACTGCTGTAGTACACATATGGCAGACATGGGGTCTCTCGTCCGAGTGAGTGAGCTGGTGTTTACGAACAGTCGATCGGTGCGAGAATGATTTATCACATATTTCGCATTTGTAGGGTCTCTCGCCTGTGTGGATGCGCTTATGGACATCTAGGTTATAAGAACGCCGAAACACTTTATCACATATTTCGCATTTGTACTGTCTCTCGTCTGTGTGCCTGCGGTAATGTCGAACAAAAATGTAACCCCAAAGGAACTGTTTACCACAGATTTCGCATTTGTGGTTTTCGCGAGAACGCTTGCGGCAGTGTTCTGCAAGCTTCGACTGCTTCAGAGATGATTCATCAGAGGCTTTGTAGATATTGGCTGTGTCACCCGTGTGTTCGATGGGATACCCGTGTAATGCACTCCTTCCGCCGGGAACATTGCCACAGACACCGCCCAACTCTTGCAGTTCTCTTCCTCCGGTTCCAGTAGCATTCCTGCAACTAGACGTACAAAGGAGCTCAAAATGGCCGATTCAACTTACGGGAGGAGAAATGCAAAGTTACCCAAAACACAGGTTGACAAAATAAATCGCGCGTTAATGGTGAAGCTACTTGCTGAACCTAATTGCTAACTTGCTGCATTTTATCTTAGCACTCATTCTGGTCTATAGACTAGGCAGAAATTGAACACTGGTGCCTTTGATTGTTGGTGTTGCTAAACTTCAAGATGAGAACCATCTTCGTTCGAGTAGCAAGCAATACAAAACCATGCTTTATTAAAGCATAATGCATAACCTACATAAAGCAAGTGCAGGTGAGCGGAAATGCCTGGCATGAAACCAAGCTGGTCTAGGCATTCAAAACACACGTGCGTCTTCAACACGCCCAAAAGGACCATTCAGGGATAAGTCCTGAAATGTTTCCCTGGAAGTGAGGCATTCGGCATCGGAAATGACTGTTTTGCATCAGCTAAAATGCGTCCGCGTTTTCAGGACGCCTTTCTTTAAAGAAGAGTAAAAAAAGCACTGCAGCATGCTACTCTTCTCTAACATGTGAGGGCGAAAGCTTGCTGCACCCGTGGTAGTGCATTAAGGTATGGGATCGGAGGGATCAGCGTTCTTGCAAGACAGAACGAGCCACTGTGAATAAACGTATGACGCAGTAGGCGAGCATGCGCGTGGTACAGCCATGGAGTCGACAAAGGTGATTTGCTGCATGACCGTCTTCAGATTCCCTAGTCGACTCACCTAGGGAAGACGACGGTATTAAAAGTAGACTGTTTTCGAGAGTGAGGACAAGGGGTCCTGATTTGAACTGACACGTTTAACTTGCACCTACACTGGCGAAATCGAGCCAAGCCCATCGACGTCACTTTTACCATTTGTTTCTTGCTCTCTCACCGGACAGAAAGAAAGAAAGCACTAATTGGGATCAAAGCGGGGCCATCTGGGCTGGACAAGATGCTGCCACTTGGTTACACAAGCACTTCAACTTGCCGTCTTATCAGTATAAGACGCGCATGCGCACTCCGCTTAACGTTTTTCGTGTCAAAATTGCGTATCGTGCAAAATGCGAACTCCCTCTCATCGACAACTACGGCAGGCTTAATACCTGCGGCTCGGCAACTGCTTAATAAAGGGCTACCTAATACTTTTCTTCTTGCGGCCTTTGCAGCGTTTTCGTGGAGGTAAAAATATTTCAAATGTCACTTGCAGTAGTGTGGACAGTGCAAAGAAGAGACAGGAAGGACAAGAAGGAAGAAGTGTTTGTGTTAACCGCGCCCGCATGCTAGCTTGATCCCACTACCGCTGTTTTTCAAGGGCCAGCGCTCATCATCAAACGTCGCCAGTCCTCTGTGAAAACGCGCGACGATATAAAACCTAAAAGCTGGGTTTTTACGTACTGAAACAGTGATCTGATTATAAGGCATGCTATAGTGGTCGACTTCAGATTAACTTCGAAGACTCTGCTTACTGCGGGCATAACCTTGCTGTATTGCCTCGGTAAACTTGGACATAACCTTATTTCATTTTATGAGCCTTAGGTGAGTATCTGCCCCTCACAATCTTCACATATTCCATAATTGGGAGTCAGTAAGCAGGTTACAAACTTGCAAGTGTACCGCACATTGCAGCCGGTTAACAGGATGGGAAATCGGGTGAGCTTGTGTAGTTTCGTGGTTGCGGCATGGGGTGCCCACAGTGCCCTGTGGTGTTCGCTCTTTGTAACTCTGTGCGGGTCCGGTGGTGCTGTTGCAACCATGAAGTATGTCAAGGCAGGCTGCGTCGGCCGAACGCTCAAAACTGCTTATGCAGTAACTGTTTCAGCCATCAGAGCTAGCCCTCCCAAGGAGAACATACCGAATAGAGGCATATTGTTACATGGGTAGCCATTCTTGTCATCTCTGAACTGCTTTGCAATGGAACTTTTCTAAATGTGAACTTACGTGGCGTAGTCTTCAAAATTGGCTGATGCTTCCTCCATGCCAGCGAGGCTTGTGCTGGGCCCCAGGTGCTGGTAACTTGTGCTCCCGTTGTCAGTGTCACCTGTATGACAAAAGTATAGTAAAAGTGCTGATTCGCAGTGGAGATGGGACAATTTATGGGAAATGGATATTTCATGCTCATTGTGCAAGGCAAGAAGCTTTTAGTGGTTAGGAAACTTTGCTGTTGTGCGTCCGTCAGCGTTGCCTTTTGTTTCTGCGATATTCTTGAATTCATGCTAGAAATTCGTGGCGATGAGGAAGCCGAGCACGATCAAGATTGTGCACTATTGGATTCTTCTGAAGATTATCACGTTTTCTCTCAAAGCACGAGCACTACCACGACAATGCTCAAAGTGAAAAACGACATGTTGGTTTTCGTGCATGGAACCGCTGGCGCAATTTATTTCATTTAATATCCTGTAACAAACACATTAGATGCCTCACGAAATTCTTGCTTATTGTTCATCTATTACGAGCAGCAGACAAAGCCAGACGCAGACTACGACTAAGTGAGAGGAGGCATTTCTACCGAGGGATTTAAAATTTGTTTGATTTTTGCCCTTATTTATTAAACTTCTATGACAGATAGGTGCGTCATCCAATGATGTACTCGCCTTTCAGGAACTGATTATCCCAAACCTGTTTGGCGACTCCGGTAGCTCAAGTTCCTAAGCATCGGCTGTAAGCACTGCATGTTTAGCAGCTCATTACGAAGGCCGAGATGGGTGTCCTCGACAATGTTCCTCTGTAGGCCATCAACAGACTATAGAACATCTATCAAAAAGATTGCTCAATGCCCATATCTGAGAATAATATTTCAGACACCAGATCAGCTTGGAAAGAAATGCGGAAGTGTTAATTCACGGGGCGATGCCACTGAACTATGCAACGGAAAGCGTCAAAGCGCGTTAAAGTGTGGAGTGCATGGATAGCGCTGCAAGGATTTAGCTAGGCGCACATGTTCCCTACAACTGTGGTGAAATCGCATGAAATTGAAAGGAAAATGCAACAGTAGGACAAAAATTAAAGGAGAGACTTCCCCAGCATGACCATTGACGCTACTGCAATTAGCATTAAAGCGGCAGGGACACGCCGCATTGCAGAATAGACATTTATTTAGAACATGAAGGGGGTGAAAGGAAGTTAGCTGAGAATGTTTATGGCATTGTTACACCCACATGCCTGAGTCTCTGCGCCTTCGTACGTCACAGAAAAGTTCAAAAGCGGATTTCCAACCACCGGAACTAAAGATTTGAGTTTCATCATCGTTGACTTCGGAGGAACTAGTGTGATTGCATAAGCGTAATTCAAGGAACTAATCTTCATTGTCTGGTATCGTCAATTTTGTCAGTCGCACCATTAAAGTCGCAACATTCGTCAGGCCTGAGAAAGTGGTTGCGCAGATACTGGCAGAACGAATGATGCTTCATGTATGCAAGGAATGCTAATCGCCTTACAAAAAAGAACATTCAGTTTGAAAGGCCGGTGTTTCAACATGGCGCAGATTTTCTTGTTCAGAAAGCGTTACACTTTTCAAGTAGTGGTGTACCCATTTGAAATCGGTGTTAAGATTCTTACTCTCAACACGAATGATGTTGTTTCAGAAGCGTATAGTTGGGTTATTTGGTAAAGGCTTAAGGCAACAGAGCGCAAACAACTAGCACACAATTTTGTGCATCCCCGCCTAACATCTTCATTTATTGTTAACGTTGTTTATGTCGTGGCTGTGACTTGGCTAGCTTGTTATGAAGTGACCAAGGGCTTAATTGTAAAATATTTCGGGCTGCCCCAAATTGTATGCTGTGACTTCTGCATTCGGCCGCAACGGGATGCGTTGGCTGATCCTAACCTGCTACACGTGAGCAATTATCGCACTGGGCAAAAAACGTGGCAGTACCATTACGACCCTCACGTAAAGACATCTGAAACGCCGCCCTAATTGAACGTCTTAATCTGCATTCGCATCAAAGCACTTGCTTTGTCAACCAGCTTGATTGGTTTGAGGGAAACGTTATCACGATGTCACGAGGACGAACCGACTGCGATTCTGCTTGGCGAATAAAATTCTAGACCAATGGTCAAGCGATAATTCCATTTGCGAGTGAATTATTTGCTGCGTGGAATGCACAGTCTCGGCTTCTGCCCTTATCATCTAGGGGCGTCCTTTACCTGACAAACGACACAAGAATCTATTCATTGAAAAGCTCCTACTGCATAGGTTATGTATCAATTTCCATATATTCAGATAAACGCAAATTTCTCAATAAGAACAGTTATAAACTGGCTCATGCGGAAACCATCTTGACGCTGCTGGTACTGTTTGTTGTACTGTGACTGTACTGTTTCCTGGTAACCGTAGGGGCTATCTCCTGTGTTTGTTGTGAACTGCCTTCGCAAGTTCCACTGGTGGCAAATGACCATCGCCTACGTACCGTCGATGTTGTAAGTCCCGTCGGTTATCGGCGTGGGCTGTGTGTTCCGCTGGTACTTCCAGGCGTCATCAGAAATGCTGCAATTATTAAAGTATTAGTCAGGTAATTACTAGCTGTTACAAAAATTGTTCATTTTATGTTTCATTAAAACAATGTTGTCAAGAAGTAAAGCCGTGTTTTGTAATCGCGCTACTTGCAATAGTTCGTTCTTATCAAAGACTGACTATGCTGGCTGGCATAGGACGAACGGCAGAGTCGCGGTACTGTACTGTGCACAGCAGTCATTCACCATAGTCGAAACGGCACCTTCGCTTGAACGAACACTGTCAGTTTAACTGTTGGAGTACTTACAACGGGTCCTATGTAGTTAGCTCCCCTGCCACATTGACAGAATCTTAACAATAATTTCGGTATAAAATGTTGATGCATTGAATATATTCTTTGGATCAATAAATCAGGTTGAAGTATAACAACGACACTGCGCAGATTTCTGCAATTATGACGCATACCTGCGCTAATATTTGAAAAATTACCATTTGTACCCGCCTGATGTGATTCGGCATCGCTGTGGTGAATGTGGCGTTTTCACGCCGATTGCAATCATGACTCACCGAGCCGACAGCTATGAGTAATAGGTCGTGGTATTTGAATAGTTTGATGTTTTGGGCTCAAATGACGTGTTCCGAAGAATACAAGCAGATTTCTGTCTCTGAGCCAAGGAAGAATTTGAACACTTAGGAAAAAAATAACGAGTTCGAATGAAATCAGGATGAACTAGAATGGTGTTCAAAAATATTTGTTTTCAAGCGATGCTAAGTTTGCTTCTATGTCACTCACCGGAGATGACCTCGGAATTCTTAGAACAATAAGGTTTATTGGGAGAACGGCATGAAAAATATCCTAATAACGATACAATGCTTAGCAAGAAAATAGCTGAAATCCGACGTGCTACTGTATTTTTTCCAAGTGGTAAAATGTTCCGTAGAATACCACGACTTCCCACAGATTTATCGGTGTGGGGTCGCCTGAGATTGCTCTTTGAAACAGAAAACGATTTAAAACTGAGTAATTTAAACTTCATTTGTCAAAACATTAAAAACAGAAACAGATACCTTCATCGGCCAAACAACTCCAAGCGGGAAAAGTGTGTTTTCTCTTTAATAGGCATTTGTTGCCTTTAACCAACGCATGGAAATGGAAGATCAATCGTTTTAAACCAACTTGTGGCGTTTCATCCACATGGATTATGTTTTCAAAAATAACGCTTTGAGTGAGCAGTACTGAATTGTTCCCAGTTTCTTTTTAATTGACAAATAAGATTATTTCTGTGGACTCCGTCGAATTGTCTAGAAAACACTTACGGCTCAGCACACCAAGTCTTCACTGCGGTTAAAACTAATTCCGAGGTTTTTGGTGCAAGAGTGACGACTTGATAAAACGCATAAAACAGAAGTGGACTGAACATCAATTTTCACCACCGTAGCTTCTGTAACGATCACATAAATGCAAACACCGGCTTTCTAGTAGTGTCCTTTCATCGAAATTCGGCGGTCGCACCTGGGATTGAATGCGGGATTTTGAGCTAAAGCATCCCGTGGCGGGTGTACAGTGCCGATAATTATACATAATCAAAAAATACTTTCTTTGAGTACGTTGGCTTCATGTCCTGAGAAATCTTATCCTGACCGCTAAACAACGGACTTTGCGCTGATGATGGCAATATTTTCGCACCGCCTGTGCATCGATGCGTCTAGATATAACAAAACCTCCGGTTGAAAAGCTCAAAATGGCTGTCAAAGGAACCCGTTTTAGGCGGGAGCTAATGTACGGAAATACAAGCCTATTATATGGGTCGTGTCCAAGGGTAACTGTATTGAATGAAGAATTAACAATTGGTAAAACTCGCGCTGTGGAGGCGCCCAAAGTAGATGAAGCGCACGGGGTACCGTCCGAGGTAGTAATTGCAGTTACCTCGTCCGTCGTACTAAAGTCAAAGGCATGTATACGTAGCTTCTTTCATCATCCATGCCTGATGTTTCGATGCCATGTAACTGGCGTGTATTCACGAATGCGAAATGTTGAATCACCGCGCAAACGCACTCAGTGCCAAGAAAGAACGGAAAATAAAAAATTGTCACCTCGGGATTAGGATTAAAATGATACCCCTCGGCTGGGAAACAACGAGACGGTTGAGTCCACCACGAGCTTGACGCGACTGTGCAAATACTTGAACGCTAACGGGGGCGCCCCGATAAACCTTGCTATCTTTCCGCCGAATGCTCTACCCAAACTATGCCTTACTTACATCAGCAAAAACAAATATGTACAATTATCGGATGATATCGCAACTTTTCTTTCATGGTCCACTCAAACTGCATTGTACATCCTGCTGGTAAGCGCTTGTTGCTCGTGAAAGCAATCGCGGAAGTGCAGGAGGTATACAAGCTAACTTACGCGCAACTAGCTTACGATTTCCAGATGATACAACTCTGCTAACTGGTGTGGCACTCTCTGGCCCAGTTGAAATGAAACATGCTCTTATCACCGCAAGAGTGGCGTTCGCATTGTTCTGTTGCCCGCAAAGTTTAGAGCTGTCTTTAACCCCTAGCAATACAGAACTACAACTGCTTCGCTCTTGGCGCGATTATTCGGTAATTAACGCTCATGCGCCGTGCGTAGCCGTAGCTCAGTCAGACACCTCACATTGGGGACAGTTTTGTGTGGGTGCTCCAAAGTGGCATAATACGTTTCACGCCTGGCACGCGGAGTACTGTTGTCATTAAACAAAATACGCTGCTGCCCACTTCGCACTTCATAGAGAAATTAGCCTTAAGGGTAATCTTTAAGGGTAAGTAATTACGTTAGCATACGCCATAGCTGGTAGAGGTGAAAGCCTGCACGCTCAAGAGAAAGCGATCATATTACTCGACATTTTCATTCGAATGCATTGTTGCTTCTTATTGCTTCGTTTTCCAACTAAAGGTCGGGGGTTCGAGCGCCCTAATTTAAGCTACCTTAATTAACGGTGCCTTAGTCATATTCACCCTAATTAACACAAAATGTCGTGGGTTCGACTCCTATCAAAAGTGGTGAGTTCGAGTGCCCTAATTAACTCTGCAATAATAAACTGTCTTCTTTGGCATGATTAGCGGCGTCAATGTGGCACCGATGTGGAAGAAGACGACGACGAAAGAGCGAGCAGACGCACCAGAACTGCTATTTTTTGTGCAATCACAAGCCGACCTTGAAACAGATCTAAGGCTTCCCGCATTAAATATGCCCGATGACGGGTATACTGCACAGCATGGGCGTAGCTGAAGCGCGACGTACTACTGCAACTGTTCACAAATGGTAAAGGGTACCGCAGCATATTGTGACTTTCCACTTCTTGATCGCTGTAGCGTAAAGTCGCGCGTTTTGCTTTTTTTTTAAACGATTCGGAGCCTTGTAATCTAAATTTCAGAGGTAAAAGAAATCTTAAAAACAATACCGTATGTGGCTTCATTGGCCAAACTACTCCGAGCGGGAAAAAAAGTCAGGTTGCCCAGCAGTTTGCTTTCTCTAAAATATACATTGGTCGCCCTTAAGCAACAGGCCATACAACAAGCGATCGTCTTAAACCAAACTGTCGCTTTTCCTCCACCGGGCGTATGATTACGTTACCTACTTTAATGTCTCTGATATCTTTGTAGCAAGTTGGTTAACACTGGCACACATGCGTGCAATTTACCGCTGCCGCACAGCACACGAAACAACCGACGTATGCATAATCTATTGCATCATACACCGCGTGCTGTAATAACTTAAAAACGTTCATGCTTAAACGCACTGTGGATGAAATATGCCGACAAGGTATGTTTCTGCTTCTTTAGTCTCATTCTTCAAATATACATTTCAACACTTATTGCAATCTGCGTTGTTTCAACACGGATAACCATGTTATCTGTGATAACACAGATAACCATTTCTTTATTTCTTTTGCTTTGGTGGCACATACTTGCTTTTCTTCAATAAAATAATGAACATTTCTAGCTATTACTTCTACGTTCTATATGTGATACATTTGTATATGAACAATAGGATCTGCAGGGCGATTTTATGTGGTAACATAATTAAATATGTGCCCTTGTGAAGCAGCGCGCCTTCCCGTTGTTTTTTGTCTGTGTGCGCCTCTGGCGCTGTTTCGGAATTAGGTTTGCGTATTCGCATTTATTCTGCTACTTTTGTTGACGCGACTCAGCCAAATGTGTGCAGCAATTCAACCAACGTGATGTTACTTTGTAAGTCTTTCTTTACTCTACTAGAAAACACGGGGAAGGCGGGAGTAGACATGTCCACATGTCGAAACGTAGGCTCCTGCTTTCACCTTGTTCTCGTTTTGCTCATTAACTCTACTGGTTTATGTGGTATCTATGTCGCAATATGTACTTAAGTAAAAGCAGGTAAATAAACAACGTAAAATAAATCGATAACGTTAAGCAAATATTTATCATTTTCATAAAGAATACAGAAACTCTACCTGAAGAAATATATAAATAAACATTTAGGCAGAATTCTTCTCACGATCAATTTCGATTTTAATGCGACAAAAAGCTCTGGTTACTTGTCCGGGGTAGAACAACATATACAAACCTAAACTCTTTATCTTACAAAAATTGCACCGACTATTATGATACTTTCTAATGCCTAATTTGAGCGCAGCTCTATACGTATTTCGCGATATATTGGCTGGTGCGGACAGTGTCTCGTGCAGCATGTTGCAAACGGAGCGAAGTGGGGCCCGACTGCCTCGCTAACTGGGAGATCGCGTGAGGCAGCACGTGGGTGATGCGGGGGCGCGATTCACCACAACCGCCGCAGTCATCCCTTCAGTGTCGTAATCCCATTGTCGTCATGCCGTCACACCACCCTCGTTGATGAATCGGCGTCATTTTTTGTTGGTTATTCTGCGGCAGTTATGCTGTCGTCATTGTGTCGGGATTAGGCCGTCGTTGTCATGCCATCGTTGTCATTGCGTCGTCGTCCAACAGACGCTATCATGCATTCGTTGTCATACGGTAGTCATCATGCCACCTTGGCTGTGCGGTCGCCGTCATTATCGCTGTTTCATGCGGTTGCCTTACAGCCGTCGTCACGTCGTCCTTATTATGCCATCGTTCACGTCTTGAGAATGCGCCTGTCATTGTCGTCATGCCGTCGCCATTGTACGACTTTATCATTATTGCAATATCATTCCTTAAATATAAAATTGTGTTGAGGTGTTATGGGCCATAACCACGATCTGATAATGAGGTACGCCGTAGTGGGGGACTCCGGAAATTTTGACCACCTGGCGTTCTTTAACGTGCACCTAAATTTATGTGCACGGATGTTTTTTTTTCATTTCGCCCCCATCGAAATGCGGCCGTCATGGTCGGGATTTTATCCGCCGACCTCGTAACATCATTCATTCTTATTCCATCATCATTGCGTTAGCGACATACAATCATCATGCCTCCAGGCTCATAGGTTACCTTGGTAAGCGAAAGTCATAGCAAAGCGGTACAATACTTGAGCATGTGGCATGTAGTCGAATCATCAAAAGTCTAAGAATTATCCCTGCAATCTGAAATGAACGCCACTTAAGCAATATGGGCCGTCACTGCATTGCTCGATTGCTTTAGACACCCGTCGTGGTTGCTCAGTAGCTGTAGTGTTATGCTGCTTACCACAAGGTCACGCGATCGAATCCCGGCCCCGGCGGCCGCATTTAGATGGGGGCGAAATGCGAAAACACCCGTGTACTGAGATTTAGGTGCCCGTTAATGAACCCCAGGAGGTCGAAATTTCCGCAGTCTGCCACTACGGCGTGCCTCATAATAAGGAAGTGGTGTTGGCACGTAAAACCCCACAATTTAATTTTGTCTTTAGACGGACATTTTTCTCTTTACTATATTTGTAAACTAATATGGCGTAGTACGCGCGCATTTCACAAAGCTGCAAGAGTGCCGAGAACGACAAGCATGTTTGCACCACCTCCACCACACCGCGTGTTTAGAATAACGGTTGATATTGTGCGCGTTTGACATGTCAGAGCTCACCTCCGTAGGAAAAGTTCGACAGTGGAGGCATAGTTGCACCCCGGGCAGCATTACGCACCGTCTGTGATTTGCTTTGTGCAAGGAAATTTTTCCGAACGTGAGCTCACCTAGCGATGTCATCCGGAATGGCCGATGCTTCCTCCATGCCAGCGTGGCTTGTACTGGGCTGTGCGTGATTGATGCTGCTGCTGGACACCATAGGTGGGGAACTGGTGATTCCGCTTTCAGTGACATGTGTATGGCCTGAGAGAATAACAGGTGTTAGCTCGTCCCTGTTCAAGGGTCATTCAACGAGCGTCAACATTTCATGCTGAAAAAAAAGCCACAGATTTAGTTGAGGTTTAGTAATAGGGTAACCTGATTTCAGTGCTTCCGTATGCGGTGCTCTTTTTGGAAATATGCCTTCAATACACGACGAAAGAGACGTGCGTGAATGAATTTATGCAATGTTGAAGTTCTCCCAATATAAGTGCTCTATTTAGTAATCCAGAATAGAACACAACATTGCTCCACGCTGAAGAAGAGATTACGCATTTTTAACGCGATAGCGCTACGGGCCTCGTGTAGCAGATAATTCGGTGTCTGCGTCCACCGCCGGCGTTGACCGTCTTGTGAGCAAAAAATAATTTCGAATCATGCATACCGAACCAGGCAGGCCTTCCGTGTACCGCGAATGCTATACTGAAATAAATGAACTTAAGTAAGATGTGTCAGAAACACAGTAAAGTACGACTTAACACAACCTACAGACATGATAGCATCAAATTGTAATTTTAATATGCGAGAAAACACCCTTTACGCGGGAACTCAAACACAACCCCATTTTCCAGTGTTTCTACCACTCAAAGAGCGGCGTGCCCACTTCGGTGCAAAAGCATCCCGATGGCGCTCGCCACCGAGAATCCGGGGCCCACGAAATTAGCGGCGTTTTTACCAGAAAGCTCGCTTTCGTGCATAGCGCTTGCCGCCAGTGTTTCCCGGTAAACATTACTCTTACATAAACTGCAGTTACCGGGAAGTGCCAGAAGCAGGCAGGTATCTTTGAATGGTATCGCGTTCCACTCTTAAACGCGAAGCTGAAGCGTCCTGCAAATTTTGTTGTGGCTGTAACCAGAGTCATATCTTGTCTCTACATTTCCAGCAATAAGCATATTTCAGGCTTTACTAAGGTGCCGATAAAAAAATATGCGAAATTCCGTAAGCTAGGTTTTGCACAAAGTTAACTTTCCTTAACAATAAAGGCCGCGTTCTCGCTATAGTAAAGCTCCTTACTAGCGCAGAAAACTAAAGTTTAGCTCGGAGTATTCTGTCTGAATACATGAGAAATACGCGGCAACAATTGCTCTAAATTTGCTGAGGTCTGTTGGACTTAGAAAAAGTTCAAATGGAGTGACTGGAGCCACGAAGTTTTGTTTTGGCTGTGAATGTTTCTTATAAAATGTTTTCACTATGGAGGAATTTCTAAAATATGAACCATATCAAACTTTCAAATCTAATGGAGCAATAAAAAGGATAATACAGTTTTGGAAACATCTAATAACATATCTAAGGTAGTCCAAACGATATAATATGGGGCGCTCTGAAATATGATACTATATTGTGGGTAGGACTGTTTCAAAACGCTCGTAAACATTTAAAATTTTTGTAAGTTGGTAATTCATGAACCAATATTGGCCGCCTCCGGTGCTCTAGCACATGCCGTATTACGGAGTTGTGATATGTCTTATTTTTGGGGGGGAGGGGGCGGGGGGCAGAGCTACAAAATTGTAAACTATGTCTTTGTCAGTTGTGTCGTCCAAGTATGGCTATCACGCTAAATGGTTTTCACGCACCAACTTTCCAATCAGCTATCCTGTTAATTCGCATTGGGGCTGTTCATACCAAATAGCAACACGCTGACGCTCGTAAAGTGTGTCTCTTCTGCAGTAAATAAACCGCTGTCGTGGCCTATGTAAATGTTTTTCCGTTGAGGGTTGTTAAGCGTCTTCGCAAGCGGCATCGATGGTCGAAGGCCATGCCGTACGTACCCGTAAGGTCCTTGGCATAGCTGAGGCTGTTGAACGCGTTCCACAGGCCTTCGAAGAAGTCGTCACAAATCCTAGAATGGGACATATGTATTGGTATCGGACTCATTGCTTCCAGGTAACGCGGGAAATATCTGATGAAGCTTTTGTAAAAGCACAATTTGAAACAAGCAACTGCTAGTTTGTTAATGAACGTGATACGGGCAACGCGTGATACGCGTTCAATCACGTTTTGCTGGACCCAATAAAAGTTTATTCCCTCACTCACTCAGGTATGACACGTGCAGCTGGCTTTCCGAAATATTTATTTTAGTTACAGGGGCATGAACAAGGCGCAATTGCAGACATGATCCTCAGAAAAGAAACGTAAATGAAGGGGTGGGCATCGGCAGTTGTATACAGCAAATCATTCTAACTTGTGACGTATTTACCATGGCAGGAAAAAAGTTGTCGAATTTGCTCTTTAAACCTGCTTTAGAACTTCAATACTCTTGTAAGTTTCACTTCAGCTAAAAAAGAAAGAAACATCGTGAAGTTGACAGCCGCGCGATGAGCAGCACGCGCGAAGGATGCAGGAGTTTTTTTGTGTTATGCGTTAGACAAGCTCTTGTGTAGGGGGTGCATCAGTCTGCCGAAGTAGTCACCCAGCAGGAGATGGCGTTTCAGGAATCGCTCGATGTCCGCGCGGAGGCGCGAGTAAAAGCGGGAGCGAGAGAGAAAATCTGGAGCCTCCTGCTCCTTGAATATCTGACTTTGCCAAGGTAATGCGGAGGAGTAGTTTCTTTCTCGTTTTGTATACGTTTGTTCCTGTAGTGCCGGCACTGCGGAATGAGGTCGCGCGCTGGCCATGCCCATACACGAGTTTGTTTATGCTCCGACGCTAGCTGCCGGCGCGGTAAATCAGGTGAAGCAGTGGGTACTGACATAACGTGTGGCGATGGCTGTTTCTAAACGTACATCGTACGTACGCGAATCGCAGAATCTAAAGGTACATCGGCCGTACCTGATTTTCATAGGTTTCGCTAGCTCCCCGGGACCACGTGAAGGACGTTTATTTAGCTGAAAAGGTACCATTAGAAAAATACGCCATTGAAAGGTCGCGACGAGCAGCATTCGAAAATCCTGACACGAACCAAATGATGCTTCATCGCCGGGTTTTTTATAACAGGCACGTAGACCCGTGTGTCTTTTTGCATTTCACCATAAGCGATGATAGGCCGTTGCTCCAGGAACATCAGGGGCGACCTCGAACTCGGCAGGGCAATGCCGTAGCCACTGAGGTGTGCAACGCGGTGACCAAGCACGAGCGACAAATATGTTCTTCGATAGAAGCATTTGCTCCCCGCAGTGACATTACATTGGACCTTAACGATAAACAGCCGCAGGAATGTCGCCCACGTAGTACGCAGTCTGAATGGGTCTGTCAAAAGCCTGCTTTGAAGTAAGAACAAATCTATAGCTATCAACGCCGGTGCTCCGGGTCATACCTACGGGGAACAGTATTCATCGATAATTTTTGCAAGCGGCAAGACTCACATAGTGCAACGGTCGGACTTGCACGAAGCGCCCTCGAAGAATTCCTGGCTTGTGCTCGGCGTTGCTTCTTCGCCGAAGGTAAACACAGGAGGCGTGTTTCCACTGTTACTTTCTTCAGCCATGTCTGTTTGGGCGCCTCTGGAGCACTAGCGTCTGTTTTGTGACAGAAGCACGCGGAATCATAGCGCATGCGCAGTCAGTGCCGATGAGGAAAGGGAACAAATGAAACGCTTGGCTCTTTGGAAACTAGAAGACAGCCGTAGACCTCATCTGAAGAAAAGAGACGATAGAGTGGCGCCGCTACCTCGACGATAAAATACTCATATTTTAACGGTAGAACAGTCTAATAACTCGCGCTGTCTTTCCACCAAATGATCATAACAGTGTAGTCCCCTGTCCTAGTTAAAAACCGTTGACTTGGAATGTCTTTTTTAAGGGGAAAGCCTTTTATTTATCATGGGTCAAAAATTTGACCGTCCGTCATTATGGCATCAAAATTCAAGCGCATGCGCCAATATCTCTTTATCAATAAAAAAAGAGTTCGACCACCTTTTTTCGTGTTGAACGGACACCCTTCTAAATAAGCAGTGTGGCCACAAAAATGTGTTCATTTGGTTTTCCGGTTTTGTTCATGCCTGGTGAGCGACGTACACATACGTGTCTTATGACGTTTTGAGGAGCATGAGTACGTCTGCGTCAACTGGAAATGCATCTGTCGTTGAAAGTTAGTGCTGTCTGTTTGCCTAATTTGCCTTTCCGTGTCCCTCTCATTCTGTGCTAAATGAATATATAAAAGCCCACGTAGCTACCTTCGTCGACCATAGCGCTAAAAAAATCATTCAGCGAACCAGCGTGTGTCTCCCAATGGTATACATAGACTTGCCACGGCCGTTCTAGCGTGCCTTTAACCACGCAGGAACAGTGGCGATGCCTAGGCGGCCAAAAAAGAGCGAAAGCGAAAAACGAGTTAAGAGAAAGCCAGCTTTAATAGAAAGTAACAACGCATTGGATTGAGAATGTTAAAGTAATTTAAGGAATTACTTGCGAGCGCACAGGATTTCGCCTTCATCCTCTGTAACGTATGCAAAAGAAACCGTAATGTTCAACTTTTTCTTCTATATATATATATATATATATATTTATATATATATATATATATATATATATATATATATATATATATATATATCTATATATATATATAATGTAAACAATTTTATTTCAAGAACTCTAACTCAACGCCGACGCAGTTTGTCCCCGGTCTGTGAGGGGGCGCTGCGCTCGAGGGTCGAGTGGTCGTACGTTCTCGATGTTTGTGTCAACGAGCTCTTGTTACACCCTCCACGCGTGGCCGGCGGGCGCGTTTGACATCGTGATTTTCTTCTTTTGCCTGTTGACTCCGTGAAACACCATCGACAGCTTGAGTGCAATCAGCCCATTGAATTAACAACGATGGTCTCTTGACAAAGTATTTCTATTCTTTTTTTCGGGGGGTGGGAAATATTGGAAGTTGCTTCGCGCCAGGCTGTAGCCGAGAAGCCTGCGTGGCTTGTGATTGGCATTCTATCCCTGCTACTAGACGCCTGACATGTGGGCGTAGCGATTCTTTGTTCAGGATTGTCATAAGATGCGAACGAAGAGCAGATGCCAGGTCCGGTGCCCTGCGGATCGTTTAGAGTTCTTTCCGGTGATGGCGTCACTGTCGTAGAATTCCTTTCACACTCGCTACAGGCAGCGCTGATGTGAAAAAAAAATGCCCTGCTACCTGCAACGCCAACTGTAAAAAAATTCTGTTGCACGCGCTTTCATGATATGTGGAATTAAAGGACTGCTGCAGAAATTTCGAGAATTCTTCAGTAACCTGTAACCGTTCTTTGGCTCCAATCTTAGTTCGCTTTTGTTTACTTGGTTTTCGTAGCTTATGCGTGTCTGCCTGCCTATCGCTTTTCCGATGTCTAAAAATGCTTGCGCATTAGTAGACAATTCGCAGAATTTCGCTAGCATTTTGTGTTGCTTATAATATCAGTCCTGCATAGACAACATCATGCTGTATATTGAAACTGTCGGATTGTAACTTGTTCATCGAGCCACGTTACGGAAATAGTCAATAGATCTACTTAGTTGAGAATGTGTCGTGTTCAATGTCTGTAGAGTGTGCACTAAGGGATTGGGTGTCCGAGGAAAGCAGCGACAACCCACCTTTTGCTTTGGGCGCACCTACGCACTGGTTAACCTCACTGTACGCGGTCTGAAGTCTCACTTTGTTCACGCGTTGCATTTCAGAAACGAGAATTCCGTCACTGCGCTTCCCTTTGTGGGATGAAATGCGGAAACGTCCTTGGCAACTGTAAGATACAGGCCTTAGGAGCTGGTTGGTCTTGAAGGAGCGACGTACACAAATTTCAGGGGTGGAAATTTTTTAGGCTGCGAATCATCTACAATAACACTATTATCCCAGCTCCCAACCAGCTATTCTATCATCTATCTATCACGCAGAAGAAAATACATTGTCACATCTACAACTTAGAAAACGAACAATCGAAATCATTCTGTAGCTAGTTGGACTTCCGCAAAGCAGTCTCACGGACGGCGAGCGCTCTGTGGC
Source organism: Dermacentor variabilis (assembly GCF_050947875.1). Taxonomy (NCBI): domain Eukaryota; kingdom Metazoa; phylum Arthropoda; class Arachnida; order Ixodida; family Ixodidae; genus Dermacentor; species Dermacentor variabilis. The sequence continues at coordinate 60,232,052 of NC_134577.1, read as the reverse complement.
ATTCGCGCTTCTCCTGCGCAACGCAATCCCTCGAAGGCAGTTGCTCTCCACCAAGGCTGACGACAAGTGAATGTTGTAGAAGATTTTTATGAGGCAATGGCAGGTGACATAGTGCTACGAAAGGAAATTTAATTGTACCACGTTCCCTTCATGCAAGTTTCAGCAACAGACGAACCTTTCTCGATGGAAGAAGCGGAGGCTGCTCTACTGTTTCGTAAACACGCTAATTGCAATGTTTCATTCTCCCTAAAGGCACACTGCGCTGACTGGCATAGCACGAACGAAATGCGGGGCAATTTCTGGTGCAGGGCTATAGTCCACCATTGTCGAAACGGCACCTACCTTCACTTGCACGAACACTGTCAGCTTAGCTGTTAGAGTACTTACAACGGGTATGATGTCTCCACATGTAGTTTGCCATATAAAATTCTTGCTCCGCTTGCCACAGTAACATAATCCGAACGACAATTTAGGAATAAAGTATCTTGCTCAGTGGAACATTTCTTATGAATTAATAGAACAGATTGAAGCATAAAAATGAGATTGTGTGGATAATTTCTCCAATTATGATGCAAACGAGCAGTTACATTATTTCTGAATCCTATTTCCTATTTGAACCCGCCTCTGGTGATTCGGCATCACCGCGGTGAATGTAGCGTGTTCACGCTAAATACATTCAACGCTCATGGATGCCGGAGCTATGATGATTATATGGTATGTTGTATATTTGCAATTATGGACTTAAATGATTTGCCCTATATAGAAAACAGATTTTTGTCTCGTAGCCCAGTCTTATGTTTGAACAATTCAGAACCAAATGATGAATTCGAATGAATTGAGGAGCAACGAGGATGGAGTTCACAGATATTTCTCAAGTGATGCTGAGTTTGCTACTACTATGCTGCTCGCAAATGGCTATCCGAGAATTTCTTGAAGGATCAAGTTTATTGTGAGGAGAGCAGGAAAAATTCCCCATGACAGATGCAACGCTCAGCAGGAACGTAGCTAAAACGCGACGGGCTACTACAATTGTTCACAAATGGTAAATATTAGCCTATACAGTAGCGCCCCTCTGTACAGTCGCCCAAGTTTGGTCGTTTAAAAACAATTTATAACCCTGTAATATAAATTTCAGTGGTAAAATCACCCTTTAAAAACAAAAGCAGTAGTTGTTTCATCGGCCAAACAATTCCAAGCGACAAAAGGGCAGCTTGCGCAACAGTAAGTTTTCTCTTTAATATTCATTGGTCAGCCTTATGCAACACAGGCAAACGCACAAGAAATCGTTTTAAACCAACTTGTGGTTTTTCCACAGACGGCCTTAAGTTTTCTAAAGATAGTGTGTTTTACGGAAATAACCTACTTATTAACACTTTCTTTACGTGGCAAATTACAGTGTTTTTGTGCACTTTGTCGTGTCGTCCAGAAAAGACTTACCGGTTCGGCAAAGCAAGTGTACAGTGAGCTTAAAACTAATGAATTGAAAGGCGTTCTTTCGTGCAAGAGTCATGACCTGAAAAAGCTCATGTCACGCTAGGGGGCCTGCGCATAAATTTTCACCTCCGGGGCTTCTCTAAGAGCATTTAAAAGCATGTAAACGCGAGCCTTTTTACAGTGCGCTCTCGTCGAAATACGGCGGTCATATCCGGGATGGAGAACTCCAACGCCACCCGCAGTGGTGGAGAACAGAGATCAACCGACCACATACAATGAAATCGCGCAGCACTTTTATCTCGGCAGGAGAGACTTTCCCCTTCCACACAAGAAGTTAAATAGAGCGCAGGCATTGACCCTCAGATCATTGCAAACAGGCTCGTATCCCAGCCCAGCTTTATTCCACAAGCTTTATCCCGACACCTATGCCACTGGTTCTTGCAGGCACTGTAATGACATCGCTAGCCTACACCATATGCTCTGGCGTTGCCCCTCGTTACGAGGCACAGAACAAATCAATGAGGACAAGTGGCTCTCCGCTATCAAGAGCCCCGATGCCAGGGCGCAACTATGGGCTGTCCAGAGGGCCCACGATGCGGCGGTCGGGCAAGGCCTGACTGTCCCAACGTGGGAGCGGCCCGCAGAGCGCTGAGTCGCGTACCTCAGGACCTTCATTAAAGTTTTGCATCCATCCATCCATCCATCCATCCATCCATCCATCCATCCATCCATCCATCCATCCATCCATCCATCCATCCGGGATTCTACCCGGGACAGCGAGTACTAGCACCCAGTCGGGTGTGTGCAGCGCAGTAATCATACATAAAAGAAAAAAAAATTCTTCGTTAAATACACTCGCTTCCAGTTGTGACAAGTCTTATCTTGAGAGCTAAACAGCTGAATTTGCGCTGAACTTGGACACTACTTTCGCACCGCCCATGCATCGTCGTGTCTATATCTAAGAAAGTTGCCTATTTAAAATCTCCAGTTGGCTGTCAACAAAGACCCGTTTCAGGTGGAAAAATGCATAGCTGGTAAGTCCCTTCTTCTGCACTGTGTCTGCGGGTAAGAGTATTCAATGAAAATTTTACAAATGGTAAATCTAGCATTGTGTAGGTGCCCAGAGTAGAGGAAGCGCCATTGGGTATCGTCACGGCTTGCAAACGGGGTTACTTCGTCCGTGGAGCTGAACACAAGAGGCGTGTATTCGTTGCTCCTTTCTTCAGTCATGCCTTGTGTTTCGGTGATTTAATGGCGTCGTATGTATTCGCCACTGCGTGATGTTGAATCACCGCGCATGCGCATTGAGAGCCCTGAACGAACGCGAACAAATAACGCTTTCGGCATTACGGGATTTAGAATAAAATGAGATTGCATACCTTGTAAAAACGAGACGATAGAGTGCGCCGCTACCTTGACGCTAAAGTGCAAATTTTTGAATGCGAACAGAGTCACCCCGATTACCCGTGCTATCTTTCCGCCAAATCATGTAAACGAACTAACGCTCACTTCCAAAAAAAAACGTTTATGTGACGATATCGTTATTTATTTCGATGCTCTTGTCAACGTGAAGCGCCCAGCTTGCAGGGGAGAAATTGTTGCTTGTGTAAGGGCTCTTGAAAATGTAGGAGGTATACCAGTTAAATTAGCCCTAACAAGAGTACCATTATCAGATGTGACCATTCTGCTGACTCTGAGGCGCTCTTCAAATGAAGCAAATTGTTCTTAAGGCCCGACGAGGAACGTTTCCTTTCGGTTATCCACAAATTCGTCTTGCCCTCGCCACCGCATAGCAACAAGGTACGGCAATTGCTTTAGAGTTCCCGCGCTTCTTCGGTGACGAACGCTCATCCGTCGTGCATAGCCGTAGCTCAGTCAGGCACTGGGGAGAGTTTAGCGTCCCGGCCGATGATACCGCCACTTTCGTAAATTGCGTCTCATTCTCACCGCGACTATCACTGAAGTCCTTATAGAAGAGAAGCTGCTGCATACTTTGAACCTGATAGATTTGTGTCGCGCAACATTTATTCAAATATATCATACAGCGCACCAAGCGTGAGCGCTTCATCGCGTTGCGAATATGATGCCACACGATGAAGGATCCGGAAACAGACACAAGCCGAGTCAGCTGTCGAGCCAGTTTTCGCTGTGCTCTCGAGGTCCATCTAAATAGGTCGCGAAGCTTGGAACGAAAAGTGTGCCAAAACCTATCGCCAGAGATATCAGTTAGCGGTGCACGAGTGAAGTGCGACAAGGTGAGGGGGGGGGGACATACACTGCAACTAGAAAAGAGATGTGAAAGAAAGTTCAAAATTTTTCGATCACAGTACTGTCATACGAGTAAATATTCCGTTTCAAACGTTTTTGCTGTACTAAATCCACAGCTGGTAATTTCTTTCTATTTGACAATTTATCAATTCTTTGTTGGTGACACCTATCAACCCATGATTCTGGCGCAATATTTGGCATGACTGCGCAAAGCAGCTATGGCGTCATTCTGAGTGGCGTTGCTCACTTGAACGCGACGGTTTCGTTCAAGTTTTTCTTATATTTGCTTGCGTGTGTGTTCAAAGTGTGCCGTGCGCTTCATTTTAAATTTTGCGTCACCTAACGTACGGCATTAAATTATTTGGCGAAAGGTGTGAGTTGAGGCTTTCTGTTATCGTGACAGTTCACGCGGCGGCATCAGACGCGCTGTCTCTTTTCGCGACGATAAATGCGGAACGCTCCGCGACAAAGCGTCGCGCAATGTTCGTTCACTCTCCGTAACACAGGCACAGTGTGTCCGACGCGCAGAAAAATTAGTTGGTGTAATGTCTTCTAAACAATGTTGTTTTGTCTGATAACTGTTGGATATGAATGGTGTCGCGCGGAATAGCAAATAATTCTTTGAAAATATTTCGCATACGTTGCTATACATTAGGACTGTGTGCTGGCCATAGTACTTTTAACTAATTGAAATATGTTTTGACTGGTCAACTATAATGGTTGCGTTATTCAAGACGAATAAAAGTGAAGTTGCTTTTGAAACCTCTGTGACGTTGGTATTTCTTTCCTATTTGCTCACATTCCTAAGGAACCGACTGGAGCAATTGCCGCCAATAAAAGCCTCATTATGTTCACATTAAGACATACGCCACTCCCATAGTTAAATGATACGCTGGCGCTTCAGCTGAGGCGAATTCGAAGCTCGCCTCAGCCTCATAAGGGAAATAACTGCTGGCGTAGCGGTCGAAATACCATACGCTAAAAGAACTGAAACATTCGCTCCAAGGAGCATCACATATTCACGTCACTGCCATTTTCGGTTGTGACATCACTTTTTACTTTTCATGTTTTGCTCGCTTTTGGATGTCCCCCCCCGTCCCCCCGATACGTAGATGGCGACGGTTGCAACGAGCCGCCATTTTCTTGACATGTGGGCTTCTATATGGAAGCTTCGCTAAACCATTTACACAAACCTTGGTGCTCTCGCCGTGTGCGCATTCAGGGCCGCTTTCCCCGCCGTCGTTTGAATCAAAAGTCGAAGAGGCGTGATTTGCTCGAGCATTCGTTGCATAAGGAAAATGGTGGTGGTATAAAAGCATTGCCACCAAATGTAACAATTAAATCTGAGAACAAATCGAGCGATGATGAGACGTTGGTCGTTTGAAGCTATTCGTTTATGTCTTGCTGGCTGTGGCGTGCCATTTTTCTTGGCAGCCGCTTCCCGATGCTCCATTAGAGATTCAGCATAGGGAGTATCAACATGCGATTTGAACACGCTTATGGCTCAGACAGTCCTTAGTTACTTCCACTGGGCGTATGCGCTGAAATAGCTCACTAAACAAAGCTTTTCATTTATTCATTATTTCATGGTGGCAATCATGTCTGGTTTTCTTTGCGTAAGAAAGCCCACTGCAGGCACGATCTGTCACGATATCGCAGCAGTGTGTTGGGCAATTTTTATGGTGTTAAGATGGCGACACAATTCTGGCGGGAACGGACGCCGCATTTGGAAGGTATCGGCTCGGCACGCTGCAGAGCGTACTAAGAATACCTGGCTCCGGACAGGCCGCCATTGGAATCTGAACCTGGCAACGTTTAACGTTAGAACGTTATCTCGTGAGGTGAGTCTAGCAGTGTTATTGGAGGAATTAGACGGTAGTAAATGGGATATAATAGGGCTCAGTGAGGTTAGGAGGACAAAAGAAGCATATACAGTGCTAAAAAGCGGGCACGTACTGTGCTACCGGGGCTTAGCGGAGAGACGAGAACTAGAAGTCGGATTCCTGATTAATAAGGAAATAGCTGGTAACATACAGGAATTCTATAGCATTAACGAGAGGGTGGCAGGTCTTGTGGTGTAATTTAATAAGAGGTACAGATTGAAGGTGGTACAAGTCTATGCCCCTACATGCAGTCATGATGACCAGGGAGTCGAAAGCTTTTATGAAGACGTGGAATCGGCGATGGGTAAAGTCAAAACAAAATACACTTTACAGATGGGCGACTTCAATGCCAGAGTAGGCAAGAAGCAGGCTGGAGACAAGTCAGTGGGGGAATATGGCATAGGCTCTAGGAATAGCAGAGGAGAGTTACTAGTAGAGTTTGCAGAACAGAATAATATGCGGATAATGAATACCTTTTTCCGCAAGCGGGTTAGTCGAAAGTGGACGTGGAGGAGCCCGAATGGTGAGACTAGAAATGAAATAGACTTCATACACTGCGCGAACCCTGGCATCATACAAGATGTAGACGTGTTCGGCAAGGTACGCTGCAGTGACCATAGGATGGTAAGAACTCGAATTAGCCTAGACTTGAGGAGGGAACGGAAGAAACTGGTACACAAGAAGCCAATCAATGAGTTAGCGGTAAGACGGAAACTAGAGGAATTCCGGATCAAGCTACAGAACAGGTACTCGGCTTTAAATAAGGAAGAGGACCTTAGTGTTGCAGCAATGAACGACAATCTCATGGGCATCATTAAGGAGTGCGCGATAGAAGTCGGTGGTAACGCCGTTAGACAGGAAACCAGTAAGCTGTCGCAGGAGACGAAAGATCTGATCAAGAAACGCCAATGCATGAAAACCTCTAACCCTACAGCTAGAATAGAACTGGCAGAACTTTCTAAGTTAATCAACAAGCGTAAGACAGCGGACATCAGGAACTATAATATGGATAGAACTGAACAGGCTCTCAGGAACGAGGAAGCCTAAAAACAGTGAAGAAGAAACTAGGAATAGGCAAGAATCAGAAGTGTGCGTTAAGAGACAAAGCCGACAATATCGTTACTAATATGGATGAGATAGTTCAAGTGGCTGAGAAGTTCTATAGAGATTTATACAGTACCAGTGGCACCCACGATGATAGTGGAAGAGAGAATAGCCTAGAGGAATTTGAAATCCGACAGGTAACGCCAGAAGAAGTAAAGAAAGCCTTAGGAGCTATGCAAATGGGGAAGGCAAATGGGGAAGGCTATGCAAATGGGAACATAATCTTAATCCATAAGAAAGGGGACGCCAAAGACTTGAAAAATTATAGACCGATCAGCTTACTGTCCGTTGCCTACAAAGTAGTTACTAAGGTAATCGCAAATAGAATCAGGAACACCTTAGACCTGTCAACCAAAGGACCAGGCAGGATTTCGTAAAGGCTACTCAACAATAGACCATATTCACACTATCAATCAAGTGATAAAGAAATGTGCAGAATATAGCCAACCCTTATATATAGCTTTCATTGATTACGAGAAAGCGTTCGATTCAGTCGAAACCTCAGCAGTCACTGAGGCATTACGGAATCAGGGTGTAGACGAGCCATATGTAAAAATACTGGAAGATATCTATAGCGGTATTACAGCCATTGTAGTCCTCCACAAAGAAAGCAACAAAATCCCAATAAAGAAAGGCGTCAGACAGGGAGATACAATCTCTCCAATGCTATTCACAGCATTTTTACAGGAGGCATTCAGAGACCTGGAGTGGGAATAATTGGTGATAAAAGTTGATGGAGAATACCTTAGCAACTTGCGATTCGCTGATGATATAGCCTTGCTTAGTAACTCAGGAGACCAATTGCAATGCATGCTCACTGACCTGGAGAGGCAAAGGAGAAAGGTGGGTCTGAAAATTAATCTGCAGAAAACTAAAGTAATGTTTAACAGTCTTGGAAGAGAACAGCAGTTTACGATAGGTAGCGAGGCACTGGAAGTGGTAAGGGAATACATCTACTTAGGGCAGGTAGTGACCACGGATCCGCATCATGAGACTAAAATAACCAGAAGAATAAGAATGGTCTGGGGTGCGTTTGGCAGGAATTCTCAAATCATGAACAGCAGGTTGCCACTATCCCTCAAAAGGAAAGTGTATAACAGCTGTGTGTTACCAGTACTAACATATGGGGCAGAAACCTGGAGGCTTACGAAAAGTGTTCTGCTGAAATTGATAATAATAATAATAATATTTGGGTTTTTACGTGCCAAAACCACTTTCTGATTATGAGGCACGCCGTAGTGGAGGACTCCGGAAATTTTGACCACCTGGGGTTCTTTAACGTGCACCTAAATCTAAGCACACGGGTGTTTTTCGCATTTCGCCCCCATCGAAATGCGGCCGCCGTGGCCGGGATTCGATCCCGCGACCTCGTGCTCAGCAGCCCAACACCATAGCCACTGAGCAACCACGGCGGGTCTGCTGAAATTGAGGACGACGCAACGAGCTATGGAAAGAATAATGATGGGTGTAACGTTAAGGGATAAGAAAAGAGCAGATTGGGTGAGGGAACAAACGCGAGTTAATGACATCTTAGTTGAAATCAAGGAAAAGAAATGGGCATGGGCCGGACATGTAATGAGGAGGGAAGATAACCGATGGTCATTAAGGGTTACGGACTGGATTCCGAGGGAAGGGAAGCGTAGCAGGGGGCGGCAGAAAGTTAGGTGGGCGGATGACATTAAGTCGTTTGCATGGCCACAATTAGTACATGACCGGGGTAGTTGGAGAAGTATGGGAGAGGCCTTTGCCCTGCAGTGGGCGTAACTAGGCTTATGATGATGATGATAGCTTGGTTACTCATAGGATTAGCTTCACTACTTCGGTTTAGGTGTTGTCACGGCGCTATATATAAATGGCACGACCCTGTGCCGTCGAAGTCTCGAAAAAGGTATTCTGGTGTGTGGAACTTTGGAATGTGTTGGCGAGTCCACAAAAAAATAAAAGAAGGAAAGAAGAAAAGAAAGCAAAACTGAAAAAAAAAACATAAACGGAAGAACAAATTGAAGAGTCACCGCAGAAAAATCGGGAGGGGGCAGGTGTACATGGGAGAAGAGCTCGAATGGTTTATGTGTGTGAATTGGGGCTGAATATAATATGAAATTGACTGTAATGGGATAAGCAAGGAAGAAATGGAAGTGGACAATTAGTTGACCTTAATAATGGAGGTTAGATGGTGACATGGCGAGTTTTTTGCATTTGATGATATAAGGATTTCTGGTGTAAGTTATAGGTTTTGGCGATTCTAAGCTGCGACGTGCCGAATTTATTCCTGTCCAGGGTAGACAATGAAACTTGTGAGGGATGATTCGGCATATTTACTATAGGAAGTTGAACGGAAATTAGTTTGTAATATATAGATTCTGGATTCATCGAATGTATGGCTATGTTCATTCAAGTGGTTGGCTACTGCTTCATATAAATTTTTTGTATCTGTGCGATGGCCGTGGAGATTTGTATGAATTGTTTGCCCAGTCTCACACTTCAGTCTAATGCATTGTACGTCACAATTGGCACATTCTAGACAGTAGACTACGCTGCTTGAGGCGCAGGGGAATCTCGAAGCTACATTGTGTGAGTAATTAGATGCTGTAGTATTAGAGTGAATATGTTTCCCTGTAGAGCACCTAGGGCGACCACAAGGACCCGATGTAGGCTTCGTCTTTCTTCTTAATTAGGCATGTTCAGGAATGTCCTTGAAATCAGTGTTCCGTCTATAGGGTACCCGTGGGGGTGTGTGTAAATTTCAGGTTGTTGGTGTGAATTGCGCTTGCAGAGTGTACTCACGGCTTGCAGGGTGTATGCGGTCACAACGAAGCACCTCTACGAGATAGCACGTTGTCCTAACAGCAATCAACACAGTAGCAAGAACTTTGAGTCGCGATATACTTTTTATTTGGCGTAACAGAACTAGCAAAACAGGTTATTCTCGGGCAGAAAGACAGTGCCGGGAGCATGGGCCGATCATCCAAAACGTGGTTTGTGCCTAATCAGCGTCGGCTATTCCCACGTGATTCGTCGAAGATTGCAGCGTCATTGCTGGTGCTCGCACGCCTTTAGGAACAAACATCTCTATTGGCGTCACGCGTGCAATTTCATTATAAAAGATAAAAATTGTCGACGTGAAAGTTCGAAAATGTTCTCATACATGAAGGCCCGTCATGCACTGAGCAGTAACTTAAGATTTGTTAGCGGTTGAAACGGGTTAAAAGTAAAGAGACACACATGTATGCTTCTCAATATGCATAACTGCATCTTACTTGACATGTCATTGCTCGCACGGAGGCGTTTGTCACATCAGACTAATGCTTTACAGCTTTAAATGAGGAGCAGGCCGAGTCAAAACATGCGACTTCCGAGTGAATAAAAACTGCAGCTTAAAACTGACAAAGGTTCTACCAAAATAAAACAATAACTAAAGATTTTGTACATGGAGAGCATATTATATAGGGAAGATCCAAACCATCCGAGTTTAAAAGTCTCGATACTGTCAACAGCATAATTTATGGTACTGAACAAATATTTCGGTAAGCATACAAGAGCCAAAGAGAACCAAAATATGCAATGCATTCAAAAAAATTTTGCAGGAAATAAATGTTCCTATGCATACAGTGCGGCAGTGTAATTTCGTAAAAGCCACTATAAATATTTTCTGTTAAAGGCAACATTGCTGTAGAACCTGAAATAATTGCAGAGATTGCCTTTGAGTTAACAAAAAAAAACAGCCCTACTTTTTAAATGGTTCCTATTAGTGTTTTCTTTTATTCAAACAACAGACACACCAATAGGATTGTAAATAAAAGTAGTTTTCTAGCACACTGTAAATAACGGTTCCACAAAGAACTTCTCTATCTAAACGAGGTGTCAAGAATCATGTGCGGACATTTCAAGCTCCTAGTTACACAAAAAACGCACTCGTAGCCCATCAAGCTTTGTCTTGAAATGAGATTCCTTAAGCTACGCTAGCGAACAACACAGTTTTTCAAACAGTGAGCGCTGACCAGGACCTGCTGTGTACTTCGACATTGAACGATAAAATTGCGGCGACGACGTCTTGTCTCGTAATTTCTAAAAAGCAGCATTTTACTCAGCCGTTTCAAATCTCAAAAGAAGCCGGTCTCTGCACATGGTTTGTTTAGTTAGTTGCTCACGCCTGTGAAGGAACGTCGGCGTTGTTTCTCTGTACGGTCTCCCTCTCGCGTTATTATGCGAAAGCCGTGGGCGATTGACCTAACTTGCGTACCAGTCGGAATATTGCGGCTGCTCACCCCTATGCGTAACGAGGTGTGTGATCAGTTGAACTTCGTCTCCAAATAAATTTCCACATAAGTAGCACTTATTACTCGGACACAGGTATTTATCGACCGTTTCTGTCTCTGCGAAACTAAATACACAATGCGTAGGCTCAATACGGTGTTTTATCCCCGTGCATGCTTTGGCGGTGATGACTGAGACCTTAGTTGTCCAGAAAGGATAGATTACATATATCGCAAACGAAAGCTCGGTATCTACAATTCAAGTTGAGATGACGCTTGAGACTTGCTTTGGTTTTCAATGCTGTAGTACACATATGGCAGACATGGGGTCTCTCGTCAGTGTGAGTTAGCTGGTGGTTACGAAGAGTCGACGAGTCCGAGAATGATTTATCGCATATTTCGCATTTGTAGGGTCTCTCGTCTGTGTGCGTGCGGTAATGTCGAACAAGATGATAAGCCCGATGGAACAGTTTACCGCAGCTTTCGCATTTGTGGTTTTAGGCAGTACGGTTGCGGCTGTGTTCTACAAACTTTGTCTGATTCACAGAATATTGGTCACGTGTTTTACAAAATCTGGCTGTGTCGCCTGTGTGTTCGTGGCGGCTCTCGTGTAAGGCATCCCGTCCACTGGAAACACTGCCACAGACACCGCCCAACTCTTCCAGTTCTCTTCCTCCGGTTCCAGTAGCATTCCTGCAACTAGACGTACAAAGGAGCTCAAGATGGCCGATTCTCGTTACGGGAGGAGAAAAACAAAGTTAGCCAACATACAGGTTGACAAAATAAATCGCGCGTTAATGGTAAAGCGACTTGCTGAAACTAAGTGCTAACTTGCTGCATTTAATCTTAGCACTCATTCTGGTCTATAGACTGGCAGAAATTGAACACTGGTGCTTTTGATTGTTCGTAACTTCAAGATGAGAACCATCTTCGTTCGGGTAGCAAGCAATACAAAACCGTGCTTTATTAATGCATCATACATACCCTACATAAAACAAGTGCAGGTGAGCGGAAATGCCTGGCAGGAAACTAAGCCGGTCTAGAGATTTAAAATACACGTGCGTCTTCAACACTCTGAAAAGTAGTATTCAGGGAAAACTCCTGAAAGTGAGACATGTCGCACGGAAAATGACTGTTTTGCATCAGCTAAAATGCGTCCGCTATTTTATGACGCCTTTTCCTTTAAGAAGAGTAAAAAAAAGTACTCCAGCATGATACCCTTCTCTAACATGTGAAGGCGGAAGCTTGCCGCACCCGTGGTAGTGCATTAAGGAATGGGATCGGAGGGATCAACCTTCTTGCAAGAAATAACGAGCCGCTGTGTGAACAAACGTATGACGCAGTAGGTCGACCTCTTCAACCACACATGCTTGAATCTAATGCAATACCTGAAGGTCCTTTCGTTCTTTCTGCAATTCTCTCTGTATTTGTTTCGTTCTTTCTTTTTTTTGTTGTCTCCTTTACTCTGTCGTGGTGCAAATGCGCACTATTCGGGTTATTCCTGACAAGAATAGGTGGATTGACTCCCCATTGGATATCATACGTCAGAGCCCAATCCATACGTATCAAATAGGAAGAACATATTGCCGGGTTCAAATATTTCTGCAGTCTTTGTATCAAGTCATTTAGATTCCACTCGCATTCCAACATTACATCGTTCATTACAACATTACAGCTTTTTGCTTCTTCATCTCGTTGTGCAAATGTGCATTACAACGTTCATTCAAATCAACGTTGATGTCAAACAAATAACCTGCATTTCTCTCTTACCTCTGTCCATGGCCGACAGCATTTTTCTCGGTCAGTTAATTATGTCTGCAAGCGTTGAGTCAAGTCATTGTTGGTGTGACATCTTTTCTACCGTTTAGGGAAGAAAAAGCATAAAACAGCCTGTAGAGCAAGGATGCCTGCGCCTAGTCCGTCTTCTCTCTTGTCTGTTGCTGTTTTGAAATATCTACACTAAGCTCTGTATGAGCATTGTGCCCTATTGTTGCGGTAATCTGCTGTTTATCTGTTTACCTATACCTATTCTTGTTATCGTTGTTAACAGCAGTCATGCAACCTTATGGCATGGTTCAACTCTTGTGGTCTTAACATGCACGTCGTTTTTAATCAGGCCAGCTTGGCCAGTATGGAGACTGGATTATGTAGTAAACATCTTACAGCTAGCTAAATAAATAAATAAATATTTGGGCAAGTGATTAGCAGGCCACGACCGCAAAAGTGGTGTTTTCGGAAAACCCGCGTAGGTCTAAGAGCAGAATTCTTTATTGTCTTCCGTAGGAATTTCAATAGAATAATTTCATTTGATTTAAATATTTAAATTTCGACAATTCTATCAACCATAATTTTGATTTGCGTTTTATTCTATGGAAAAATTCTCAGATAGCTAAGTTTCAAAAGAATAGGATCATAAGATGCACAAATTTAAGTTGCTAAGAAATATACCTACCGAAGTCCTATTAGCTGCTTCACTTGGAGAATGCTCAGTGCCAACTTTGACATACTTTTGCAGTTTCCGTGAGGTTATTACTACGTGAACAAGGATTGCCAAAGTATCTAGCCATGAAATAGCATATTCTAGGATGCTTTCTTGCAGAGATATATTGTTATTGTTATTTGTGTTATTTATTATTAAGTGCAGTTGATAGAATCCTCGCATTGCTTTTATTGCCGAGTTGAAAAGGTGCAATCTTAATGCTTGATGTTCTGACATTTTACTTAAGTATATGACATCAGTCAAACACGCAATTGCTCCAAATACGCATTTCTTTAAAATTTCGCAATTTTGACCAATGCTGGTGCAGTGTGTTGTCGAGGAAAATGATTTGTCCTTTCCCATGCACATACGTAGTAAATCCTGGGCAAAAGCTTCCTGTTTACGACAGCGCCATAGTGTGTAAACAGCAGTTGAAACTTGGAATTTGAATCGTCAGAACTTCAATCTCTCTCAAAAGTTCGTGAGTGCAAGCATAACAAGACATACACAGAATTCGCTGTCGTGTCAATGAGTTGCTCTATCGAAAGAAATTCATGGAAAAGTTTGGCTCACCGAGCTTCGTTTCCCAATACGCCTGATGCTTCCTCGATGCCCATGCTGATAGTGTTGGCCACTGCGTCATCCCCGCCGCCGCTGCTGCTGCTGCTGTAGACCTGCAGTCTGAATCCGGTGCTTCCGTCTTCAGTATTGTCTGTGTGCCCTGAAAGCACAGGGGCCAATTCACCACTGTGCGACAAGTCACAAGGCTGGAGCGTTCCCGCGATATGAACGCGCAGAAATCATGAATAAACCCTGACTGCTCTGCTGGCGTCTGAAGTGATCCTTATAGGTTAAGCAACAAATGCTTGAAAACACAAGATAGTTCGGACGACTAAGACAAACATGTGTTATGGGAGTTCATTGGTTTATTCCGGGGTCATTTCTGCCTAAATCGGCGCTTGTTTGATATTGAAATACCTGATGTTTGTTTCCTCGCTTCTTGTCGCGCTTTGATAATTAAATGTCCCTTTGATAATCTACTGGGTATGAGACGTCGGTGCTGCATCTGATACAAGTGAATACATTATGCATTAAGGGACGAATAGCTACATAGTAGCGTGGTGCAATTACAAATGTTCATGACGGTGAGTCACTGGTATTGGACGCTCATTCTCAATGATTTCCTCACTGAATGCGGGAGATTTTCAGAAGATCATTCGCTTTTTTGTGTGATTGTCATCTAATGGCTACAGTACCCGCATTGCTGTGCCCGAAACCATGGTTGTGATTCTGTCATCGTGGACGCAATGATTTTCTGTTAATTTAAATAACGCTAGATAAGAACGTACTTATCATACTTGCCTACCGACTTACCTATATAACACAAAGTGCTTGTAGTCGGCAACAAACCAAGCGCAAACGGTTATACTAAGCAGTCAAGCTCAAACACAAGTTTCATGAATGCGCTATCCAACTTGGCTCGCTGACTTCCGTGACTTCAATCACCGTTGCGCATTTAAAGCAGCTGTTTTCACCGCACATAAGTTTCTGTGCCATTGGTGGTATGTTGAAGCATGAATGTCTAGGGAAATTTAATCAGCGATTCCCATATTAGATGTCTGGCAAAGGTAATAATTTAACTCCAAATGTCGAGCTCTTTTTCTTCGATTACCTTTACATTTTCATTAGCGCAGCAAGTTCAGTAAGGTGCGAGCGGATTCCAGCCATCTTGGCTTTCAGAGGTTAAAGGCGGTTAAGCTAAGGTCTTGCGGGCGAGCCTGCACTCCATTCTTAAGTTGTCACCGACTATTGAATGAGGCAAAGAATTCTTAGCAATAATATGACTTAACGGGAGCAAGAAACGTCTAGATCAATCGAAAAACTAAAAGGTACGCGAACGACATTTTCTCAACCACACCTGAGCCAGCGACGATGCTGTTTAACATGGAGGGCACGTCCCCCACTAGGGCGTGCATCATAATGAAATCGTAGTTATGACACATGAAACCCCAGAATTCATTCATTCATGCTGTTTAATGCGTAGTGCTCAAAGGAAACGTTACACCCTCAATCAGGTTGAAGGCGAGGCGTGGTATACTAACTGCTGAAAACTTTCCCGCACCTACCGGGGACGCTGGATCTGCCAGTAGCCATGTGGTAGTGCGTGTATATTGGCCAACACTGGAAGTCTCAGGAAATCTGAAACACAAAACCGATATTCATATGAACAGTAAGACTTGAGGTGATCAACAGTTGTACAACACAGATTGTATTCGAAGCCAATGTTTAAAGAAGGGGTCGCAACTGACGAGGACCAGTGCCCCTGTGGAAACGTTTACGTTCAGAATCCTTCAGGGAAACAGACATATTGCATTGAGGCAATATACTGATAACTATGAGATCGAAATGTGTAAGGTCTTGGGCTAAAACAGAAGGTGGAAACTGTTACGTCTATAGCATGATATTACGACTATAATAAAATAAATTTAATCAAACAATAATAATACCCTCCAATATGCGCGATCAATAGCATAGCATGATGGGGAGGACCGGCAGAGGAGACTGCAGGTGCTTGTCCGAAAGCGAATATTCTTTCATGCCCATCCCGTTTCATGTGATTTCCGTCGCACAGATCAGGGTGCAGCGGTGGCGTAGAGTGCAGCGGTGGCGTAGAGGTAGAACACCCGCCTCGCGTGCAAGAGGTTCGTGGTTCGAATCCCGGTGCCGGCAATTTTCCACCGGATTAAAAAAAAATCCGCGTGTTGATAAAATTGCACAAACAGGCCTGGAGTGTGGCCTGATCCCGGTGACCAGAACCGGTAACGCACTCCCTCACCAGAGCAGGATTGGCCACCCTGGTGCAGTAGTTGGCCACAACCTCCTATGAACACAACAATCAAACCCCGGCCCTCAGTCCCCAGCAGCTGCGAAGCAACTGACCACGGCGGCGGTCAGACCTGCGACGCAGCAGAGGGTGCTAAGAATCACTGGCTCCGGACAGGCCGCCATTGGAATATGAACCTGGCAACGTTTAACGCTAGAACGTTATCTAGTGAGGCGAGTCTAGCAGTGCTATTGGAGGAATTAGAGGGCAGTAAATGGGATATAATAGAGCTCAGTGAAGTTAGGAGGCCGAAAGAAGCATATACAGTGCTAAATAGCGGGCACGTCCTGTGCTACCGGGGCTTAGCGGATAGAAGAGAACTAGGAGTCGGATTCCTGACTAAAAAGAATATAGCTGGTAACATACAGGAATTCTATAGCATTAACGAGAGGGTGGCAGGTCTTGTTGTGAAACTTAATAAGAGGTACAAAATGAAGATTGTACAGGTCTACGCCCCTACATCCAGTCATGATGACCAGGAAGTCGAAAGCTTCTATGAAGACGTGGAATCGGCGGTGGGGAGAGTGAAAACTAAATACACTATACTAATGGGCGACTTTAATGCCAAGGTAGGCAAGAAGCAGGCTGGAGACAAGGCAGTGGGGGAATATGGCATAGGCACTAGGAATAGCAGGGAAGAGTTATTAGTAGAGTTTGCGGAACAGAATAATATGAGGATAATGAATACCTTCTTCCGCAAGCGGGACAGCCGGAAGTGGACGTGGAGGAGCCCGAACGGTGAGACTAGAAATGAAATAGACTTCATACTCGGCGCTAACCCTGGCATCATACAAGATGTGGACGTGCTCGGCAAGGTGCGCTGCAGTGACCACAGGATGGTAAGAACTCGAATTAGCCTAGACCCGAGGAGGGAACGGAAGAAACTGGTACATAAGAAGCCGATCAATGAGTTAGCGGTAAGAGGGAAAATAGAGGAATTCCAGATCAAGCTACAGAACGGGTATTCAGCTTTAACTCAGGAAGAGGACCTTAGTGTTGAAGCAATGAACGACAATCTTGTGGGCATCATTAAGGAGTGCGCAATGGAAGTCGGTGGTAACTCCGTTAGGCAGGATACCAGCAAACTATTGCAGGAGACGAAAGATCTGATCAAGAAACGCCAATGTATGAAAGCATCTAACCCTACAGCTAGAATAGAACTGGCAGAACTTTCGAAGTTAATCAACAAGCGTAAGACAGCTGACATAAGGAAGCATAATATGGATAGAATTGAACATGCTCTCAGGAGCGGAGGAAGCCTAAAAACAGTGAAGACGAAACTAGGAATTGGCAAGAATCAGATGTATGCGTTAAGAGACAAAGCCGGCAATATCATTACTAATATGGATGAGATAGTTCAAGTGGCTGAGGAGTTCTATAGAGATTTATACAGTACCAGTGGCACCCACGACGATAACGGAAGAGAAAATAGTCTAGAGGAATTCGAAATCCTGAAGGTAACGCCTGAAGAAGTAAAGAAAGCCTTAGGAGATATGCAAAGGGGGAAGGCAGCTGGGGAGGATCAGGTAACAGCAGATTTGTTGAAGGATGGTGGACAGATTGTTCTAGAGAAACTGGCCACCCTGTATACGCAATGCCTCATGACCTCGAGCGTACCGGAATCTTGGAAGAACGCTAACATAATCCTAATCCATAAGAAAGGGGACGCCAAAGACTTGAAAAATTATAGACCGATCAGCTTACTGTCCGTTGCCTACAAAGTATTTACTAAGGTAATTGCAAATAGAATCAGGAACACCTTAGACTTCTGTCAACCAAAGGACCAGGCAGGATTCCGTAAAGGCTACTCAACAATAGACCATATTCACACTATCAATCAAGTGACAGAGAAATGTGCAGAATATAAGCAACCGTTGTATATAGCTTTCATTGATTATGAGAAAGCGTTTGATTCAGTCGAAACCTCAGCAGTCATGGAGGCATTACGGAATCAGGGTGTAGATGAGCCATATGTAAAAATACTGGAAGATATCTATAGCGGCTCCACAGCCACCGTAGTCCTCCATAAAGCAAGCAACAAAATCCCAATAAAGAAAGGCGTCAGGCAGGGAGATACGATATCTCCAATGCTATTCACAGCGTGTTTACAGGAGGTATTCAGAGACCTGGATTGGGAAGAATTGGGGATAAAAGTTAGTGGAGAATACCTTAGTAACTTGCGATTCGCTGATGATATTGCCTTGCTTAGTAACTCAGGGGACCAATTGCAATGCATGCTCACTGACCTGGAGAGGCAAAGCAGAAGAGTGGGTATAAAAATTAATATGCAGAAAACTAAAGTAATGCTTAACAGTCTCGGGAGAGAAGAGCAATTTACAATAGGCAGCGAGGCTCTGGAAGTCGTAAGGGAATACATCTACTTAGGGCAGGCAGTGACGGCGGATCCGGATCATGAGACGGAAATAATCAGAAGAATAAGAATGGGCTGGAGTGCGTTTGGCAGGCATTCCCAAATCATGAACAGCAGGTTGCCGTTATCCCTCAAGAGAAAAGTATATAATAGCTGTGTCTTACCAGTACTCACCTACGGGGCAGAAACCTGGAGGCTTACGAAAAGGGTTCTACTCAAATTGAGGACGACACAACGAGCTATGGAAAGAAGAATGATAGGTGTAACGTTAAGGGATAAGAAAAGAGCAGATTGGGTGAGGGAACAAACGCGAGTTAATGACATCTTAGTTGAAATCAAGAAAGAGAAATGGGCATGGGCAGGACATGTAATGAGGAGGGAAGATAACCGATGGTCATTAAGGGTTACGGACTGGATCCCAAGGGAAGGGAAGCGTAGCAGGGGGCGGCAGAAAGTCAGGTGGGCGGATGAGATTAAGAAGTTTGCAGGGACGGCATGGCCACAATTAGTACATGACCGGGGTTGTTGGAGAAGTATGGGAGAGGCCTTTGCCCTGCAGTGGGCGTAACCAGGCTGATGATGATGATGATGATGATGATGAGATCAGGGGAGCCAGAAGCCATTGTGTACCAAGGCGCCAGTATTCTCTGCATGGGAGGCTAAGTTTAAAAGAATGTGTACTTTGAGATCATTAACAATAAAGAGGGCTTATTTACCAGGAAAAAAGAAATCGAAGCGTTACGCAATACATTACTTGGCATTTTGACATATTTCATGTCATTTTTCGGCCCTATATCAGGCTCAGAAGCTGCTTAACTTACGGCTAAAAAAAATATTCGTCTTTTCGCTTCTGAAACGCATGGTGCAGGTGAAACTAGTTAAAATATAAAAACTAAATGCTGCGGTTTTATGTATGAAAACCTCGATCTGATTATGAGGCAAGCCGTAGTGCCGAAGTACCGACTAATTTCTACCACATTTCTTACTGCCTGCGTGCCAACGCTACACCGCCCAGGTAAACTTAGACATGCTATGTTTCGTTTTAAGGGCTTTCTTTTAGATGAACATCTTGCTCCTCACTATTTTGATACATATTTCACAAGGGGGACTGAGTAAGCAGGTAACCAGCCAGAAAGTATGCCTTCACGTGTAACAGGAGTGCAACATGCTGCCTAACTTTTTTTTACTCTGTCCATGTCCAGTAGCGCTCTTGGAACGGTCACGTATGTTAACGCCAGCTCCGCCTGCCGAATACTCCAAGCTGCAGATGCAGTGCCTCCGTCAGGCATAATAAGAAGCCCTCCGCCAGGAGGGATTATTGAGTACAGGCATGGTTGTTCCACGGGGTGCCATCCCCGCTGGCTCCGAGTTGCTTTGCGATGAAACTTTTCTAAATGCGGGCTCACCTGGCGCCGTCTTCTAAAATGGCTGTTGCTTGTTCCGTGCCAGCGCGACTTGTGCTGGGCCTTCCATGATCGATACTGGTGCTGGACCCCAAAAGCAGGGAACTAGTGCTTGCATTGGCAGTGACACCTGTATGTCATGAAAATACAGCAATTTTGTTCATTCTCCGCAGTGGAAGGGTAATTCAAACGAAATGAATAATTCATTCTGATATATGGTGCTAGGCGAATAGCTTTCAGTGGTACGGGAACCCTGTTGCAGTGCTTCCGAACGCGCAGCTTTTTATTTCTGAAACTCCGTCTTAAATGCACGCAAGCACTTTGCGCCCTTGAGATTGCTACGTTTATCGATTTCAGAAGATTATTACGCTCTATCTCAGACCACGGACGGAAGACGATAGTGTTCGAAGGGAAAAGACAATAGCTCGGTGTTTTTGCGCGTTCAATACTTGGCCCAATACACTTACTGGATTATCAAGTAATAAGCGCATTAAATACGTGATGAAGTCCTTGCTTTTAGCTGAAGTATTATGAGCAGGCGACACAGCACCTTGCAGACGAGGACAAATAAAACTGGGAGGACACACTTCAACCAAGGGATTATAATTTTTTGTGTGAAGCATGCCCAGAAACTATTCGCTTCCTATGACACATACTTGCGTAAGTCGCCGATGTACTCGCCTTTCAGAAACTGGTTATCCGAAGCCAATTTAGTGAGTGTCGTAGCTGATTTTCCTAAGTAGAGGCTGTAAGCAGTGTATGTTTAGGAGCTCGCTACGAATGCGGAAACGGCTTCCTTCCTCACGTCCCTGTGTAGGATGGATATAGAATATTAGACAACATTAAAAAAGATTGCGCAATGCCCATCTGCAAGAGTCGGGTTGTAGACACCAGTTTAGCTTGGAAAGAATTACAGAAGTGTTAATGCACAGGACAATGCCACTAAACTGTGCAAAAGAAAGCATCGAACAACGTTAAAAGTGCGGACTCTACAGTTAGCGCTGCAAAAAATTGTAGCTAGGGGCACATCTTGTCTAACTGCGTAGAAATTGCCTGAAATAAAAAAAATTCAAATGCTGGAAATTGAGAACGTTAATAGATGCGGCAGAACCCTCCTCCTCTGGACCACCATCCACCTTCATGCAATTCGCAATGAAGCAGTGCAGAGATGAATGAATACACCTTCATTCAGAATATGAAGCAGTGGGGAGGGGGGATTCGAATAAGAATTTCAGTCGCCTTATTACCCCTACACGGCACAGCCTACACCTTCGGACACGACAGAGTAAATTTCACTAAACGCGGCTTCCCAAGCATCGCACTAAATATTTGAGTTTCAGCATCTCCGACGTGGAAAGAACTGTAGTACTGTTTCATAGGCGTATATTTCAGGTGATCATATTCATTGTTCAACATCCTTACTTTTATCAGTAGCACTGCTAAAATCGCTACGCGCATTAGTCAGAGTTGTGAAGGAGGTTAAACAGATACCGGGAGAGCAAAAATTGCGTGAAGTATCCAGAGAATGCTAATCACCTTAGAAAAAAGAAGGGCATTCTGCATGTAGCGCCGGTGTTTCAGCATGGCGTGAATTTTCTTGTTAGCGAAGAGTTGCGATTTTCAAGTAGTGGCACAGTAAGCGGAAATCGTCAGGTGCTATGAATCTGTCAACCCGTTTAAAGTTTCTGAAAGTTTGAGAACCGTATAGTTTCGTTAGTAAGTAAAGATTGGTAGTAACTTAGCACAATTAACTAGCCAACGATTTTGGGTCTCTTTGTGTTACATTTTCATGAAATTTGTAATATTCATGCTGCTGTTGTTGCTTGGCTTCCTTGGTACAAAGGAAACAAGAGTTTCATTATGAACTGTTTTGGGTTGTCCCAATTTGTATGCTGTAACTTCTGCATTCCGCCGCAGCCGCATATGTCGGTTGCTCGTAACATGCTATCTGTGAGCAATCCTCACACTTTGCCAAAAACGTGATAGTACCGTTACGACCTTCTGGTATGGGCATCTGAAACGCCGCCCTGATAGCACATCGCACTGTCAATTTGCAACGAAACATTTCTTTTGTCTGCTGTGTTTAATCGGTTCAAGGGAAAAGTTATCACAATGGTAGCATGACGAATCCACCGAGATTCTCCTTGGGGTATATAATTGTAGACCAATTGCCACGCGCCGATTCCAATTACGAGTGAATTGATCACAGCATGAAATGTAGTAGGGCCTCGCCTTGTGACAGGACAACCTAGGAGCGTGCCTTCGCAATTGACCGATGTGAGAATTCATTCCAAACCTTGAGCTGCACAGCTTTTGTATGAATTTGCATGCATTCACGTCTGCCCAAACTTCGTACTAAGGGCAGCGAGAAGCCGGCATATGCAGTGACAGACTTCTGCAGTAAGCTCGTTGTGTGCCGCGGTAAAAGCAATAAATGCACCGCTGCCAAAATGGACGTAGGAGCTATCTCCCATCTTCGTAACAAAGGCGACTGACCATCGCCTACGTACCGTCGGCGTTGCAAGTTTCTTCGGTTAGCGGCCTGTGCTGAGTGTTCCACTGGTAACGCCTGGCGTCGTAAGAAATGCTGCAATTAATAAAGGTGTTGTTGTTAGGCACTTACATCTGCGACAAATGTTGAAATTATGTTTTATTCGAAGAACGTTTGGAAAATGCAAAGTAATGTTTTTTTAAACATGCTAATGGCAATGTTTCATTCACAGTAAAGGCACACTATGCTGACTGGCATAGCACGAACGAAACGCGCGGCGATATCTGGTGCAGGGCACTAATCCACCACAATCAAAACGGCACCTACCTTGACTCGCACTAACATTGTCAGTATAACTTGTTAGAGTGCTTACAACGGGTATCATGCCTCCGTATGTAGTTTGCTATATAAAATGCGTGCTCCACTTGCCACAGTGACAGAATCCCAACTATTTCGGAAATAAATATTTTGCTCCATCGAACATTATTATGCAACAATAAAACAGCTGAAAGTATAAAAATGACACTGCATATGGTTTCTGCAATGCTGATGCAAAGCAGCGCTCATATGAGAAAAATTCCCCTTTGTACTCGCCTGTTGTGATTTGGCATCGCCGTGGTGAGTGTGGCATTTTCACGCTAAGTACATTCATCTCACATGGATTCCAGTGCTATTAGGAATATATCGTACTTTAGGTAGTATTTGAAATCATGGGCGTAAGTGACTTGTCCTATATGCAAAGGAGATTTGTCTCTTAGCCAAAAATTAATATGAACAATTCATAATGAAATGATGAATTCTAATGAATTGAGGAACAACGAGGATGGAGTTCATAAATATTTCACGTCAAGCGATGCTAAGTTTGCTTCTACTATGCCAATCGCAGCTGCCTATCCGAGAATTTCTTGATGGAGGAAGTGTATTGTGAGAACAGCTTGAAAAAAAAAAATTCGCACGCCAAAGAGGGTGAAGGCGAAAGTCTCCGCTCTCAAGAGACACCCATGGAATTACTCGATATTCTCATTCGAATGCATTGTTACTTTTAACTTCTGGTTCAATAGCAAAGGTCGTGGGATCGATCGCCATATTTAAAGCTACCTTAATCAACTGTGCCTGAATCAACTTCGCCCTAATTAAGGCCGAAGGTTGTGGGGTTTGCCTCCCACGAATGATCGTGAGTTGGAGTGCCTTACTTCAACATTATATACATGTGCTTTTTCTAGCATGATTAGCGACAGCGATGGGAATGAAGACAGCGTCATCTGTACGATCACAAGGCGATGTTTAAACAGATCTAAGGCTTTCGCCTGAAAAATGTCCGACGACAGGTGCAATGCACAGCATAAGCGTAGCTGAAACGCGACGTGATACTGCGATTGTTCACAAATGGTAAAGGGTTCCGTGGAACAACATGCCTTTGCACTTCTTTATCGCTGTTGTATACAGTGGCCAAAGTTTGCTGAAATAAAAACAATTTGGCGCCTTGTTATCTAAATTTCACAAGGTAAAAGAACCCTGAAAAAAAAAACAGAAGTGGCTTCATCGGCCAAACTACTCCGAGCAGTAAAAGGGTCAGCTTCCGCGACGGCGTGTTTTTTCTTTTATACGGATTGTTGCCCCTTAGGCAACACAGGATAAGGACAAACAATCCTTTTAAAGCAGCTTTTGCCTTTTTTCTCCACCGGGTTTACGTTTTCTAATGATAAAGGGTTTTGCGGGAAGGAAACACATGTTCACAACTTTTCATGTGGCAAATTACATTATTTTTGTGCACTTTGATCTGTCGTCCAGAAAGTACTATCGTGAGCAATACGAGCGGGAACAGAAGAGCCTGTGTCAGGTAGCCTCGAACCCTGCTATGGGCGATACGCGGTGGCCGCTGTTGGATAGTGGGAAGGCGGACGCTGTTATGGTGACTGTTGGCACCCCCACCGTGCGTCTTCGTTACACAAAGTGCAGAACTTTGCACATCGCCAGCGCACATTGACGAAGCTGTGTGATATTGCGGTTGCTGATAACTTCGTGCACCGAAGCGTGGCCAATAGCAGCACTGCTCCGATGCGTTAGCATTCTCGAGCTACTTCCCTGGGAAATATGCATGTCTAACTGTAACGCGTGACATTATGCGCTGCATAAGATATGCGTCACCTCCTAACGGTTATATCTAAAAATACCTTACGCTAAACCCAGGAACGGGCGCCTAAGAGCTGCGCTCTAAAAGAATGAACAGCATGCAAGAAAAAAATGACCAGCTGCAAGTCACTGCGACACATAACAGTCTTAACGGCTCTCGGTCGGCAGTGAATTGCCGCCTGCTACCGCTTTCGAAAAAAAAGAAAAAAAAGAAGGCGCAGTGGGAGTGCTAACATTAGACGCAAGAGAATCCCCCTTTCCCCTTTGTTTTCGACAGCGCCATCCGCGTATCGCTCTAGCTCGGTTTCGAGGCCTTTTGCCTCCCGTTCGTGTGCTCCCCAGCTCACACTGCCCACAATAGTGCTGACCAATCCGGAAAATCAAGGGAGGCACTGCGCATAAAACTAATAAATTTCTACGTTTTCGCGCCAGAACCAGGACCTGATGAAACGCATGCCACAGTGGAAACTGCATATAGGCTATCACCACCGGGGCTTCTGTAACGAGCAGCGAAAGGCAGATAAGCACCACTCTTCTTACAGTGCGCTTTCATGGAAATACGGCGGTCACATCCCGACTTGCACCCGGGACTGCAAGCTAGAGCTCCAAGGGGGGGGGGGGGGTGCAGTAAAATAATCATACATAAGCGACAAATATTTTCTTCGTTAAACAAATTCGTTTCCCGTGGTGATAAGTTTTATCCCGAATGCTAAACAGCTGGCTTTGCGCTGTACATGACAATATTTCCGAACCGCCCGTGCATCGACGCGTCTATATCTAAGAAAGTCTCAATTTAAAAGCTCGAGACAGTTTCTTGTTGGGCCAGTTGCTACATGGTTACACTAGGAGAAGGCTAGCAAGCTTGAAAATAGAAAAAAAATCGAGAAGCAGCCACCTTCCTGTCGCTTTGTGTTCTGCTTCTAGATTTTCTTCTACTTTCAACTTTGCTGGCATTCTCCTAATAATAAAAGCTCAAGTTGGCCGCCAACAAAGACCCGGTATAGGTGGGAACAAATGTACAGATGTACAGGTGCCCCTAGAATAATTCGGAACGCCGGACACGCAGCTGCTCGTCGGCGGAGCGCGCCGGCGGATAAATACAGGCAAGGTCTGCGCATGCGCAGTCTCCCTAGCGAGCAAGTTTCGCTCCCTAGTGTTTCTAGATTGGCGTTGTCTTGCTCCAAAAAAGTAGCGCTAGGTGCCCTTTAGCATTGTGCAGGGGGGGGGGGGGGGGCTGGGCGAATGAATGTCTGTAGCGCAGCATGCACCATAACCTATAAATAAAGGCTTGTGGACGCCATGCAGCGTATTCTCGCCATGGTCTGCATCCCGTGTAGGAGATAATAGCAATGCTTTGCGTGATTACGTGCTAGTGAGGCGGCTTGGCTACAACGACCTCGCTGCCCTATTTTTTCAACCGTGTTAGCCTGTCCTGCGAAGTATTAGTTCTTATTAAATTATCTCCCACTCCGTGGTACTAATGGCTTCGTAAAACGAGGACAGTTTCCACTTATACATGACCCCTCTTAAAGGGTGTGTCTGCGATAGTGGCAATAAAACAGTTTACAAAATGAAATAACGCGGCACGTTCCTCAAGGCCAGTTTCATGCACAGGAGGCCACCTCATTCCTTTTCCTCATGGGAGGCCGCTCTTCGGGCCACTTGCTAGCATGACCAGCTCTGGCTGGTGGACCGTGCTTGCCTAGAGATGTCCGCCGGGGGCTCCCGGACGTCTAGGGGCCCAACCACATTTAAATAGATCCAGTAAAGTTTTATCCATCCATCCATCCATTCGAAGGGCACTTTAATGAACTCTTCACGACTCCAGTTTTTTATTGGAGCACCACATTACGTGGTTTGCATATATTGTGCGCCAATCAATCACGGAAACTGGATCATTCGAAGCGAGTATCCTTACGTATGATCGCGTGTCGGCGTTTGTTGGTGTAGATATTCATTTTCATACTCATTTTCTTTTGCTCAGAGGGGATATACAATGATAATCAAGGGTAGGCTGTGTGAGCTGAATGAAAAAAAATATAGTAAGGACAACATAGTAAATATAAATAACAGAAAGAACACTGGGTTCATTTTTTCCACAGAAAACAAAAAGAATCGAAACGTAACTTTGTTTCGTCTAAAGCGCTTTTCATGTTCTGCTATGAACATCTCGCGATGTCCACGCGAAGCGCAGCTTGTAGGCAGCGTGGAATTGACTCGCAGAACGCATCTACGAAGTCCCTCCTCTCACCAAAGCCCTTCCACTCGCGCGTTATGGCGAGCCAGAACTCGTCGGCACTTGCCCCTCCAAGATTCAGCTTGGGTAAACTTTCCTTCATCGTGCCCCACACGTTCATAACATTGAAGTCTGCACCTTTCGGAGGCAAGTAAAGAACGCGAACACCACATTTTTAAGAAGTTTTTCCACAGCTCTGGCCATGTGCACCGGCTCAGGTCTTGTTGGAAGAAGTAGCAGCCATCTTTAAATGGCTCGTCAAGAGCGTATGGCAATAGGTGGAAGTCCTGAATTTCGCTGTAAACTTCAGCTGTGAACTATGGGGACAGCCGGATTATCGGACCGAGGCCCTCTTTGCTAATTGCTCCCCAAACGTTGAGGGCAGAGTGGCCGCTGTTGTAGATCTCGGAAACATACTCAGGCTCATATCTACACGAAAAGGAGGCAATGGATAATGGTCTTTTCAGATGAAAGACCTCTTGCGCGTCCGAAAAATTTGTGCTTAAAAGATCAGAATGAAAAGGAAAATACCTGCAGTTGTATGGTCTCCATACCCGGCGCTCTTAATCCCATCTAGATGAAAATGTCGATTCATCTGAGAGTATGACTTCCTTCCATGCTTCACAGTCGTCCAGCGCTCATATGCCCTGCCAAACTCAAGGCGCCGGCGTTTTTGGCACTCCGTAATGTGTGGCTTTTGTGCCGCGACAAATCCACGAAGACCAGCCTCTCGCATGCGCCTTCTAATTGTTTCCTCACTGGCTTGCAGGTTGAGGGCTGTCTTGATCTGGCGGGCGCTCCAAAAAGGATCGGCAACGGCTGCAGCAACAATCAGAAGGTCGGACTCTTGCAACATGCATCGGTGTCGTCCCGATCGTGCTGCATCTTTGAGTCGGCCATCTTCATCCCTGTATGCTTGGATTATTCGGTTGACCGCACTTATAGACTTTCCTGTGAGGCGGCATATCTCACGTTGAGGTATATCTTGTGAACTGAGCTTAATTATATTTCTCCGCACATTCATCGGCACTTTTTTCGGCATGTTGCCTCGATTGTAATAGGGCGAAATTCGCGTAACTGTCATTGTTTAAATATGTTCGTATCTCTTTATCAATCGAGCCGCCGATATCATCACGGTTGCATCAGACGCAAACGCCGCCCTTTGCCAGCGCTAGTCACGGTCACCTACCATAAATATTTTGAGCAAATGATAAATACGGCCCACATGAAAAATGAAAAACAAAGGCGCCCGAGCACCCGACCATGCAGACACGAGCGCTTATGCTCCAACGCGAGTGCATGCGCGGACACAGCTTGTCACGGACACCATCGGCCCAGCCCCCTTGACAAAACGTTAAGGAGCACCTAGGGCTACCGTTTTGTAGCAACGCAACCCAAACTAGATGCACTAGGGAGCCAACCCTGCTCGCTAGGGAGACCGCGCACGCGCAGACCATGGTACTACTTTTTCCACGGGCGCGCTCCGTCGGCGAGCGGCCGCGTGTGTTGCGTTCCGAATTATTCTGAGAGCGCCTGTACATTTGGGCCACGTCGAAGGGCAACAGTATTCAATGAAAAATTGACAAGCGGTAAAAGCTCACGTTGTGTAGGCACCCAAAGCAGGCGAAGCGCCCTGGGTGTTGTCACGGCTTGTACTTGCTTCGTCCGTGAAGCTGAACGCAGGAGGCGTGTATTCGTTGCTCGTTTCTTCAGCCATGCCTCATGTTTCGTTCTTTACTGGTCTGGTATGTATTCACCACTGCGCGATGTTGAATTCTCTCGCATGCGCACTCCGTGCCCAGAACAAACGCAAACGAATAACGCTTTCGGCACTTCGGTATTTAGAATAGAATGAGATTGCATATCTTGTAAAAAGGAGACCATAGAGGGCGCCACTAGCTAACGTACAAATTGTTGATTGCTAGCAGAGGCACCCCGATAACCCTAGCTATTTTTCGCCAAATCATCTAACTCAATAACCCCCCTCCGCTATTAAAAAAAGCGTTGACGTGACGATATTATTACTTTTTTGCATGTTCTTGTCATAGTGAAGTGCACAGCTTGCGGAGGAGAAACTGTTGCTCGTGTAAGCACTCGTGAAAGTGCAGAAGGTATGCAAGGATATTTAGTCCTAACGAGCGTGTGATTACCACATGTGACAATTCTTCTGACTCTCAGGCTCTGTTCAAATGAAGCACACACTTCTATCGCCTGACGGTGGCCGCTCACTTTGTTCTGTTATGCACAAGTTGCAGTGCTGCCTTCCCAACTCCTAGAAACGAAGAACTGCAAATGCTTCGCACTTCCAGCGCTTCTTCGGTGAGGAGCTTTCATGCATCGTTCATAGTCGTAGCTCAATCGAGCCTTGCGCACTGAGGACAGTTTCGCGACCCGGCCAGTGATTGGGCCACAGTCGAAAATTGCGTTTCATGCCCACCACGACGAGCGCTGTAGCCGTTAAATGAAATGCGCTGCTGCCTAGATCGAAACTTGCAGATTCGTGTGGTACAACCTTTATTCCAATATGGGATACAACGAACCAAGTGTGAGCGCTTTATCCCCTTGCGAATATTACGCTACATGATGACGGTACGGCAGACAGCAACAAGCCGAGTCAGCAGACGAGCCTCTGTTCGCTGTACTCTCGCCGTGTGCGCATTCAAACCCACTTTTCTCGGCGTCGTTTGAACCACAAGTTCCACAGGCTTCATTTACTTGCGCTTTCAGTGCATTACGAAAATGGTAGTGCCATAAAAGAATTGCCGCCACGTAAAACACGACTGAATTCTGAGAAGAAATCGAGGGAAGTTGAGACGCTGGTCGTTTGAAGCTTGTTGTAGTACATCAAGCAGGCTGCAGCGTGCCATTGCTATTGGTAGAAGCTACCCGGTCCTCTGTTGGAAATACAGCATAGTGAGCATCAACGCACGATTTGAACACGCTTACGGCGCTGGCAATGCTTATGTAATTCCATCCTGCGCATGCGCTGAAAAAGCTCGCTAAATAAAGCTTTTCATTTATTGATTATTATATGGCGGCAATCATGTCTGTTTCCATCGCGTAAGGAAGGGAAAAAGGGCGTCGCAGGGACGGGATGTGACAGTCATCAAAAGTCGTGCTCCCATGCCGGCGGCACGTCGCCTACTTCCGGTGCACTGCGAAACGTAACGCTCGTGATCTGACGCGCGAAAAGCCAGAAGTCTTTTAGTTACAGCTGGGAGGTGTGGCTTTTCCCACGAAAACGGTTGGGCAGATGGTAGAAAATCCTACGCCACACTCAGCGTGAATACTTCGGACTAAAATTCAAGCGCACCATGGCATCCATGATTCCTTGCTCGCGTTGTCATAAGTTCTGCAGGAACAGCTGACGAGCGAATTCCTGCACACATCGATCATTACGTAACCACCCATTTTGTGCACAGAAAGATCTGCACTTGGCGCATGATTATCAAGAAAGGCAGCAGCGCAGTTAATATAGTTATGGCTCTTTAAACTTGAATGTTTGTCTACAGGCTATCTTTCCAGCGGAAATAAGAGCCGCACTCCCGGCATCGATATGGTCTCTTAGCAGTGTGCAGGCTTGAGCTTTCTAACATTCTTCGCAAGCGTCAGACGCTGTTGTGGCATGTGCGAAGATTGTCGTCGCACGCGAGTCGAACGATGCATCGCATTGCTCGAATACGTAAGTCCGCTTCGCGAAGTACGTGACACGATATATTTGCAAGCGAGATGTGGATAATTTCGGCAAGCGGGAGAAAAGTGAATTGCTCGTTTTTTGTTAAAACTAAGATTGCTTGTTCTGTAAAAGTCGGTTCGTATACTTCCAGAGAACTACAGGTGCGAATCCCACCTGTCGCATTAGAAGCTGCGTCATCTTGTCCTGAAATGCATGTTGATTCACGAGCTTCGACTTTGGGTGAAGATTCCGGAAGTTTTGAAGAATGCGCATGCGTGCTTTCATTTGCACAATGAAACAAGCTGGGTTTATTCCATCGTGTTTCCTACAGTATACTAGAGGAACTAAGGCGCTGAATTCGTTGAGACACCATGGCCATGGTGGGAAGTACAGAGGATCCAATTATCTTCGTGTTTTTGGATTCACACGTCCTTGTGGATTCGTTTATTACGTTTTGCATGCCTTAATTATCGAAAATTTCAGAGCAATCCATACTTTTCTATATAGAGAAGACGCTGCGAACACGCACAATTTCTACTAGTTGCAACGGTTTAGCTTCTCGAGGTGGCCTAATTGAAACGCGCCAGGAATATTAAGGCACTCGCTTGCCCGCGATAAATTCACGTTGTTACGTGCATCCATGCCGTAATCGATTCAAAAACATGTAACATGTATTCAATTATTTATCACGCAGTACATTGTTGAACATAGAGTTTACAAAGTAACGCAGCCGTTTGTAGCCAGAAGGACGAAGTCTAGGCAAATCGATGCACTTCGCATAATTCGCATGCTGGCTGAAGCGCCCCCATTGCAGCTTCCGTAGACGCTAGCACCAGAGTTCCCCATAGTAGTTCTTGTATGAAACTATTGTTTATTCGTCACTTGTTATGTAGAGCTTACCAGGCATTTCTTGGCAATGTTTTGGCGTTGTGCGTCTTTGAAACCGAATTCCTAGCGCGATCTCTCGAAACTAATGTGAATACTTGAGAAAAAGTTGCTTTAAAGCCGACGTGCTGCAACCCAATGTTCAATTATCGAACAAGTGGTTCAGGGTAGGCTGTCCTCCTTTTCTTTTTAAATGAAAGCAACCTTTTCAATTCAAGCAAAGTTAGCAGGCATGGCTACTGCGAAGGGTACACTCCTAAAAGTTGTCTGACAAATGCAGTGTGTGCTTTAAAGGTACACAGGGATAAGATGCCTCAGAAAGGCTGGCCAATGTTTCAAAAGGATGACCTATCTTCGTCAAATGCGGTTTTCTCATTGTTTGGAATTCTGCTTTTAACAGATTAGTTGTGTGAGGTCACGTGTGGTCGTTGTAGGTTGCAGCTGTGTGTAAAGGGAGAGTCTGAAAAGGAAACGAGCGCTGTGGCTTGATTTTAACTAGGACGGGACGAGAGTAGAAGACTGGGAAGGCAGCGGAAGGAAAGGAAAAAGAAAAAAAAGACGTAAAAGGGTGTTGGGGGACGTAGAGGTGAGGATACCTCCATAGAAGAGAACAGAAATCATGGGTGTCCTAGGCGGCATGCGTTTGTGGTGTTAGAAAAGCTGGTCAGATAGTCAGCCTGTCAGTGCGCAAGCAACAAAAAGAAACGAGTTGAGCGAATGACCTGAGTGGCGTAGCAGAAGGGCGTCGGGTAAATTTGCATATGTTAAGGTACAGACACAGTCTGGGGGCGATGTATGGAGTAGGTGAGTATGAAATGAGATATAATGGGGTAGAATGCGAGTAGACAAAAAGAAATAGAAACCTTGTCGACTTTCGTCTATAGGCAATCTGTAGACTTTGTATCAACAAAAGACCAAATCTATAGAAAGGCAAGGTCGTATACAAAAATGTCCCTAGACTTTCTATAGGCAGTCGAGTGATTGTATGGACAACAGAGTAGCAAGAATATTGAGTCATGAAATACACTTTATTGGGCGAAATTGAACCGACATAAGATGTACTCGGGCAGAAAGAAGGCGCCGGACACATGCATCGATCATCCAAGGCGTGGTTTGTGTTTAATGAGCGTCGACTATTCCCACGCGATTCGACGAAGACTCCACCGTCATCGCTGGAGCTCGCGCTCCTTTAAGAATGCACATCTCTATTCGCGTCACACGTACAACTTCAGCACAAAAGTTTCGACAACAACGTACACAAACGACAAATGCCGAGAAAGTTCGAGAATGTTGTTATACATGCAGGCGTGTCGTGCGCTGAGCAGTAACTTAACATTTGCTGGCGGTTTAAACGTGTTCAAAATAAAGACATACACAAGTACGCGCGCCAATACGCATAGAACCTAAATCTTACTTGTCTTGTCATTGCTCGCACGGATGCGTTTGTCATATCAGACTAAGATTTTACAACTGTAAATAGAGGGCACGCCTAGTCAAAACACTCGACTTTCTAGGGAATAAAATCTGCCATTTAAAACTGGCAGAGCTTCTGCCACAATAAAACAAGAATAATTAAAAATTTTGTGGGAAGAGAACGTATCACATAGTGAAGCTGCACACTATTTGAATTTTAAGGTCTCCCTACTGTCATCAACTTAGTTTACGGTATAGACCAAAGATATTCGGTAAGAATACAAGAGCCAAAGAGAAAACTAAATTTTTGAAGCATCGAGAAATACCTATTTGCGGAGATAAATACCTTTGGAGAAAATGTCTCGTCTACTAACTTCAAAAGACCAGCATATTAATCAGTGGTTTTATATGAAGAAAAGCCGGTCTCTGCATACGATGTGTTTAGTTGGTTGCTCGCTCCTATCAAAGAACGTCAATGTTGTTTGCCAGCCCGGTTTCACTCTCACGTTGTTATACAAATGCCGCAGGCGATCTATCTAACTTGCGCACTACTCAGAATATTGCGGATGCACATCCCTATGCGTTACGAGTTGTGTATTCAGTTAAACCGCGTCTTCAAATCAATCTACACATAAGTAACACGTAAAATTCTGGCACAGGTGTCTGGTAAGGGTTCTCTCAGTACGAAACGAAATCACTAAGACAGTGTTTGATCCCCGTGCACCCTTTGGTGGTGATGACTGAGACGTGAGTTGTCTATAAAGGATTCACCACATATTTCGCAAACGAAAGCTCATTCGCTACAATACAAGTTGAGATGACGCTTGAGATCTTGCTTCATTTTGAATGTTGCAGTAGATTTATGGCAGACAGGGGGTCTCTCGTCCGTGTGAGTGTGCTGGTGCCTATGGAGATTCGTCATCCGCACGAATGATTTGCCACATGTTTCGCAAGTGTAGGGTTTCTTGCCAGTGTGGGTGAGCTTATGATAATTTAGTTGATAAGAACTCCGAAACAATTTATCACATATTTTGCATTTGTAGGGTTTCTCGTCTGTATGCGTGCGCTTATGGAAACACAGTTGACGAGGACACCGAAAGGGTTTATCGCATATTTCGCATTTGTAGGGTCTCTCTTCTGTATGCGTGCGCTTATGGGCATCTAGGTGATCAGCCCCGTGGAACAGTTTACCACAGCTTTCGCACTTGTGGTTTTCGGCAGTACGGTTGCGGCAGCGCTCTACAAATTCCGACTGCTTCACAGATGATTGATCGTTTGCTTTGCAAATGAGAGCTGTGTCGCCCGTGTATTGGTTGTCGTTGTCGTTCAGCTTTCAACGCATTGAATGCGTTGAAAGCTGAACATGCGACAGTTGAAAAGTGTTGTCTGCTCCTTTTTATCTTGTTTTGTTGCAGTGTTTCTGAAATTGTTTAATTTTTTTCCCTGCAATCATTCCAATGTAATTAATTGTTGCTCTTACTGTTTTGCTACTCATGTATTTTGCATTTCCTTGTTGTTGTCTTTTTCTGTATTTCTGCCCCTCCTGCAAGGGCCACTACAAGGCCTGCAGTATTTTCTAAATAAATAAATAAAATAAAACGGCAAGCATGTTAGCACCACCTCCACCATACCGCGTGCTTAAAATAGCGGTTGATATTGTGCGCGTTTGACATATCAGAGCTCACCTCCGTAGGAAAAGTTCGACAGTGGAGGCATAGTAGCACCCCGGGCAGCATTAAGCACCGTCTGTGATTAGCTTTGTGCAAGGAAATTTTTCCGAACGTGAGCTCACCTAGCGATGTCATCCGGAATGGCCGATGCTTCCTCCATGCCAGCGTGGCTTGTACTGGGCTGTGCGTGATTGATGCTGCTGCTGGACACCATAGGTGGGGAACTGGTGATTCCGCTTTCAGTGACATGTGTATGGCCTGAGAGAATAACAGGTGTTAGCTCGTCCCTGTTCAAGGGTCATTCAACGAGCGTCAACATTTCGTGCTGAAAACAAAACCACAGATTTAGTTGAGGTTTAGTAATAGGGTAACCTGATTTCAGTGCTTCCGCATGCGGTGCTCTTTTTGGAAATATGCCTTCAATACACGACGAAAGAGACGTGCGTGACTGAATTTATGCAATGTTGAATTTCTCCCAATATAAGTGCTGTATTTAGTAAACAAGAATAGAACACAACATTGCTCCACGCTGAAGAAGAGATTACGCATTTTTAATGCGATAGCACTACGGGCCTCGTGTAGCAGATAATTCGGTGTCGGCGTCCGCCGCCGGCGTTGACCGTCTTGTGAGCAAAAAATAATTTCGAATCATGCATACCGAACCACGCAGGCCTTCCGTGTACCGCGAATGCTTTACTGAAATAAATAAACTTAAGTAAGATGTGTCAGAAACACAGTAAAGCACGACTTAACACAACCTACAGACATGATAGCATCAGATTGTAATTTGATTATGCGAGAAAACACCCTTTACTCGGGAACTCAAACACAAACCCATTTTGCAGTGTTTCTACCTCTCATAGAGCGGCGTGCCCACTTCTGTGCAAAAGCATCCCGATGGCGCTCGCCACCGAGAATCCGCGGCCCACGAAATAAGCGGCGTTTCTACCAGAAAGCTCGCTTTCGTGCATAGTGCTTCCCGCCAGTGTTTCCCGGTAAGCATTACTCTTACATAAACTGCAGTTACCTGGAAGTGCCAGAAGCAGGCAGGTATCTTTGAATGGTATCGCGTTCCACTCTTAATGGCGAAGCTAAAGCGTCCTGCAAATTTTGTTGTGGCTGTAATCAGAGTCATATCTTGTCTCTACATTTCCAGCAATAAGCATATTTCAGGCTTTACTAAGGTGCCGATAAAAATATATGCAAAATTCCGTAAGATAGGTTTTGAACAAAGTTAACTTTCCTTAACAATAAAGGCCGCGTTCTCGCTATAGTAAAGCTCCTTAGTAGCGCAGAAAACAAAAGTTTAGCTCGGAGTATTCTGTCTGAATACATGAGAAATACGCGGCAACAATTGCTCTAAATTTGCTGAGGTTTGTTGCACTTAGAAATTCTAAAGTTCAAATTGAGTGACTGGAGCCAACGAAGTTTTGTTTTGGCTGTGAATGTTGTTTATAAAATGTTTTCACTATGGAGGAATTTCTAAAATATGAACAATATCAAACTTTCAAATCTAATGGAGCAATAAAAAGGATAATACAGTTTTGGAAACATCTAATAATATATCTAAAGTAGTCCAAACGATATAATAAGGGGCGCTCTGAAATATGATACTATATTGTGGGTAGGACTGTTTCAAAACGCTCGTAAACATATAAAATTTTTGTAAGTTGATAATTCATGAACCAATATTGGCCGCCTCCGGTGCTCTAGCACATGCCGTATTACGGAGATGTGATATGTCTTTTTTTTTGGAGGGGGGGGGGGGCGGGGGGCAGAGCTACAAAATTGTAAACTATGTCTGTCAGTTGTGTCGTCCAAGTATGGCTATCACGCTAAATGGTTTTCACACACCAACTTTCCAATCAGCTATCCTGTTAATTCGCATTGGGGCTGTTCATACCAAATAGCGACACGCTGACGCTCGTAAAGTGTGTCTCTTCTGCAGTAAATAAACTGCTGTCGTGGCCTATGTAAATGTTCTTTCCGTTGAGGGTTGTTAAGCGTCTTCGCAAGCGGCATCGATGGTCGAAGGCCATGCCGTACGTACCCGTAAGGTCCTTGGAATAGCTGAGGCTGTTGAACGCGTTCCACAGGTCTTCGAAGAAGTCGTCACAAACCCTAGAATTGGACATATGTATTGGTATCGGACTGATTGCTTCCAGGTAACGCGGGAAATATCTGATGAAGCTTTTGTAAAAGCACAATTTGAAACAAGCAACTGCTAGTTTGTTAATGAACGTGGTACGTGCAACGCGTGATACGCGTTTAATCACGTTTTGCTGGACCCAATAAAAGTTTATTCCCTCACTCACTCAGGTATGACACGTGCAGCTGGCTTTCCGAAATATTTATTTTAGTTACAGGGGCATGAACAAGGCGCAATTGCAGACATGATCCTCAGAAAAGAAACGTAAATGAAGGGGCGGACATCTGCAGTTGTATACGGCAAATCATTCCAATTTGCGACTCATTTACCATGGCAGGAAAAAAGTTGTCGAATTTACTCTTTAAAACCTGCTTTAGAACTTAAATACTCTTGTAAGTTTCACTTCAGCTAAAGAAGAAAGAAACATCGTGAAGGTGACAGCCGCGCGATGAGCAGCACGCGCGAAGGATGCAGGAGTTTTTTTGTGTTATGCGTTAGACAAGCTCTTGTGTAGGGGGTGCATCAGTCTGCCGAAGCAGTCACCCAGCACGAGATGGCGTTTCAGGAATCGCCCGACGCTTGTGCGCTGGCGCGAGTAAAAGCGGGTGCGAGAGAGAAAATCTGGAGGCTTCTGCTCCTTGAATATCTGACTTTGCCAAGGTATAGCGGAGGAGTAGTTTCTTTCTCGTTTTTTATGCGTTTGTTGCTGTAGTGCCGGCACTGCGGAATGAGGTCGCGCCCTGGCCATGCCCATGCACGAGTTTGTTTATGCTCCGACGCTAGCTGCCAGCACGGTAAATCAGGTGAAGCAGTGGGCACTGACGTGCCGTGTGGCGATGGCTGTTTCTAAAGGTACATCGGACGTACCCGAATAGCAGAATCTAAAGGTACATCGGCCGTACCTGATTTTCATAGGTTTCTCTAGCTCCCCGGGTCCACGTGAAGGACGTTTATTTAGCTGAAAAGGTACGATTAGAAAAATACGCCTTTGAAAGGTCGCGACGAGCAGCATTCGAAAATCCTGACACGAACCAAATGATGCTTCATCGCCGGGTTTTTTATAACAGGCACGTAGACCCGTGTGTGTTTTTGCATTTCACCATAAGCGATGACAGGCCGTTGCTCCACGATCATCAGGGGCGACCTCGAACTCGGCAGGGCAATGCCGTAGCCACTGGGGTGTGCAACGCGGTGACCAAGCACGAGCGACAAATATCTTCTTCGATAGAAGCATTTGCTCCCCGCAGTGACATTACTTTGGACCTTAACGATAAACAGCCGCAGGAATGTCGCCCACGTAGTACGCAGTGTGAATAGGTCTGTCAAAGGCCAGCTTTGAAGTAAGAACAAATCTATGGCTATCAACGCCGCTGCTCCGTGTCACACCTACGGGGAACAATATTCATCGATAATTTTTGCAAGCGGCAAGTCTCACGTAGTGCAACAGTCGGACGTGCACGAAACGCCCTCGAAGAATTCCTGGCTTGTGCTCGGCGTTGCTTCATCGCCGAAGGTAAACGCAAGGGGCGTGTGTCCACTGTTACTTTCTTCAGCCATGTCTGTTTGGGCGCCTCTGGAGCACTAGCGTCTGTTTTGTGACAGAAGCACGCGGAATCATAGCGTATGCGCAGTCAGTGCCGATGAGGAAAGGGAACAAATGAAACGTTTGGCTCTTTGGAAACTAGAAGACAGCCGTAGACCTCATCTGAAGAAAAGAGACGATAGAGTGGCGCCGCTACCTCGACGATAAAATAGTCATATTTTAACGGTAGAACAGGCGTTCTCATAACTCGCGCTGTCTTTCCACCAAATGATCTTAACAGTGTAGTCCCCTGTCCTAGTTAAAAACCGTTTTACTTGGAATGTCTTTTTTAAGGGGAAAGCCTTTTATTTATCATGGGTCGAAAATTTGACCGTCTGGCGTTATGGTATAAACATTCAAGCGCATGCGCCAGTATTTATTTACCAATAAAAAAGAAAAGAGTTCGATCACCTATGTTCGCGTTGAACGGACGCCCTTCTAAATAAGCAGTGTGGTCACAAAAGTGTGTGCGTGCGGTTTCTCCGGTTTTGTTCCTGCCTGGCGAGCAACGTACACGTACGTGTCTTATGACGTTTTGAGGAGCATGAGTACGTCTGCGTCAACTGGAAATGCATCTGTCGTTGAAAGTTAGTGCTGTCTGTTTGCCTAATTTGCCTTTCCGTGTCCCTCTCATTATGTGCCAAATGAATATATAAAAGCCCATGTAGCTACCTTCGTCGACCATAGCGCTAAAAAAATCATTCAGCGAACCAGCGTGTGTTTTCCAATGGTATGCATAGACAGACTTGCAACGGCCGTTCTAGCGTGCCTTTAGCCACGCAGGAACAGTGGCGACGCCTAGGCGACCAAAAAAGAGCAAAAGCGAAAAACGAGTCAAGAGAAAGCCAGCTTTAATAGATAGTAACAACGCATTGGATTGAGAATGCTAAAGTAATTTAAGGAATTACTTGCGAGCGCACAGGATTTCGCCTTCATCCTCTGTACCGTATGCAAAAGAAACCGTAATGTTCAACTTTTTCTTCTCTAGGTTAAGTGCTACGGAATCCAGGGGAAAATTGATGCACGTGAAACAATTCGGGAATATATATATATGTAATGTAAACAATTTTATTTGAAGAACTCTAACTCTTAACGCCGAGGCAATTTGTCCACGGTCTGTGACGGGGTGCTGCGTTCGAGTGTAGGGTTGTCGTGCGTTCTCGATGTTTGTGTCAACGAGCTCTTGTTACACCCTCCACGCGTGGCCAGCGGGCGCGTTTGACATCGTGAACACGTGGTCACGATCGACAGCTTGAGTGCAATCAGACCATTGAATTAACAACGATGGCCTCTAGACTAAGTATTTCTATTCTTTTTTGGGGGGGTGGGAAATATTGGAAGTTGCTTCGCGCCAGGCTGTAGCTGAGAAGCCTACGTGGCTTGTGATTGGCGTTCTATCGCTGCTACTAGACGCCTGACATGTGGGCGTAGCGATTCTTTGTTCAGGATTGTCATAAGATGCGAACGAAGAGCAGATGCCAGGTCCGGTGCCCTGCGGATCGTTTAGAGTTCTTTCCGGTGATGGCGTCACTGTCGTTGAATTGCTTTCACACTCGCTACAGGCAGCGCTGATGTGAAAAAAAATGCCCTGCTACCTGCAACGCCAACTGGAAAAAATTCTGTTGCACGCGCTTTCATTATATATGGAATTAAAGGACTGCTGCAGAAACTTCGAGAATTGTCCAGTAACCTGTAACCGTTCTTTGGCTCCAATCTTAGTTCGCATTTGTTTACTTGGTTTTCGTAGCTTATGCGTGTCTGCCTGCCTATCGCTTTTCCGATGTCTAAAAATGCTTGCGCATTAGTAGACAATTCGCAGAATTTCGCTAGCATTTTGTTTTGCTTATAACATCTGTCCTGCGTAGACAACATCATGCTGTATATTGAAACTGTCGGATTGTAACTTGTTCATCAAGCCACGTTACGGAAATAGTCAATAGATCTACTTAGTTGAGACTGTGTCGTGTTCAATGTCTGTAGAGTGTGCACTAAGGGATTGGGTGTCCGAGGAAAGCAGCGACAACCCACCTTTTGCTTTGGGCGCAGCTACGCACTGGTTAACCTCACTGTACGCGGTCTGAAGTCTCACTTTGTTCACGCGTTGCATTTCAGAAACGAGAATTCCGTCACTGCGCTTCCCTTTGTGGGATGAAATGTGAAAACATCCTTGGCATTTGTGAGATACAGGCCTTAGGAGCTGGTTCGTCTCGAATGAGCGACGTACACAAATTTCAGGGGTGGAAATTTTTTAGGCTGCGAATCATCTACAATAACACTATTATCCAGCTCCCAACCAGCTATTCTATCATCTATCTATCACGCAGAAGAAAATACATTGTCACATCTACAACTTAGAAAAGGAACAATCGAAATCATTCTGTAGCTAGTTGGACCTCCGCAAAGCACAGTCACACGTACAGCGAGCTCTTCGTGGCATTCGCGCTTCTCCTCCGCAACGCAATCCCTCGAAGGCAGTTGCTCTCCACCAAGGCTGACGAGAAGTGAATGTTGAAGATGATTTTTATGAGGCAATGACAGGTGACAGAGTGTTACGAAAGGAAATTTAATTGTGCCACGTTCCCTTCATGCAAGTTTCCGCAACGGATGAACCTTTCTCGATGGAAGAACCGGAGGCTGCTCTACTGTTTCGTAAACACGTTAATTGCAATGTTTCATTCTCACTAAAGACACACTGCGCTGACTGGCATAGCACGAACTAAGCGCGGGGCAATTTCTGGTGCTGGGATATAATCCACCATAATCGAAACGGCACCTACCTTGACTTGCACGAACACTGTCAGCTTAACTGTTAGAGTACTTACAACGGGTATGATGTCTCCACATGTAGTTTGCTATATAAAATGCTTGCTCCGCTTGCCACAGTAACATAATCCGAAGGACAATTTAGGAATAAAGTATCTTGCTCAGTGGAACATTTCTTATGAATTAATAAAACAGATTGAAACATAAAAATGAGATAGTGTGGATAGTTTCTCCAATTATGATGCAAGCGAGCAGTTACATTATTTCCGATTCCTATTTCCTATTTGAACCCGCCTCTGGTGATTCGGCATCACCGTGGTGAATGTAGCGTGTTCACGCTAAATACATTCAACGCTCATGGATGCCGGAGCTATGATGATTATATTTATATGTTGTATATTTGCAATTATGGACTTAAATGATTTGCCCTATATAGAAAACAGATTTTTGTCTCGTAGCCCAGTCTTAATTTGAACAATTCAGAACCAAATGATGAATTCGAATGAATTGAGGAGCAACGAGGATGGAGTTCACAGATATTTCTCAAGTGATGCTGAGTTTGCTACTACTATGCTGCTCGCAAATGGCTATCCGAGAATTTCTTGAAGGATCAAGTTTATTGTGAGGAGAGCAGGAAAAATTCCCCATGACAGATGCAACGCTCAGCAGGAACGTAGCTAAAACGCGACGGGCTACTACAATTGTTCACAAATGGTAAATATTAGCCTATACAGTAGCGCCCCTCTGTACAGTCGCCCAATCTTGGTCGTTTAAAAACAATTTATAACCCTGTAATATAAATTTCAGTGGTAAAATCACCCTTTAAAAACAAAAGCAGTAGTGGTTTCATCGGCCAAACAACTCCAAGCGACAAAAGGGCAGCTTGCGCAACAGTAAGTTTTTAATACTCATTGGTCAGCCTTATGCAACACAGGGAAACGCACAAGAAATCGTTTTAAACCAACTTGTGGTTTTTCCACAGACGGACTTAAGTTTTCTAAAGATAGAGTGTTTTACCGAAATAACCTACTTATTAACACTTTCTTTACGTGGCAAATTACAGTGTTTTTGTGCACTTTGTCGTGTCGTCCAGGAAAGACTTGCCGGTTCGGCAAAGCAAGTGCACAGTGAGCTTAAAACTAATGAATTCAAAGGCGTTCTTTCGTGCAAGAGTCATGACCTGAAAAAGCTCATGACACACTAGGGGGCCTGCGCATAAATTTTCACCACCGGGGCTTCTCTAAGAGCATTTAAAAGCATGTAAACGCGAGCCTTTTTACAGTGCGCTCTCGTCGAAATACGGCGGTCATATCCGGGATGGAGAACTCCAACGCCGGCCCGCACTGGTGGAGAACAGAGATCAACCGACCACATACAATGAAATCGCGCAGCACTTTTATCTCGGCAGGAGAGACTTTCCCCTTCCACACAAGAAGTTAAATAGAGCGCAGGCAGTCACCCTCAGATCATTGCAAACAGGCTCGTATCCCAGCCCAGCTTTATTCCACAAGCTTTATTTCGACACCTATGCCACTGGTTCTTGCAGGCACTTTAATGACATCGCTAGCCTACACCATATGCTCTGGCGTTGCCCCTCGTTACGAGGCACAGAACAAATCAATAAGGACAAGTGGCTCTCCGCTATCAAGAGCCCCGATGCCGGGGCGCAACTATGGGCTGTCCAGAGGGCCCACGATGCGGCGGTCGGGCAAGGCCTGACTGTCCCAACGTGGGAGCGGCCCGCAGCGCGCTGAGTCGCGTACCTCAGGACCTTCATTAAAGTTTTGCATCCATCCATCCATCCATCCATCCATCCGGGATTGTACCCGGGACAGCGAGCACTAGCACCCAGTCGGGCGTGTGCAGCGCAGTAATCATACATAACAGAAAAAAAATTCTTCGTTAAATACACTCGCTTCCAGTTGTGACAAGCTTTATCTTGAGAGCTAAACAGCTGAATTTGCGCTGGACTGGGACACTACTTTCGCACCGCCCATGCATCGGCTTGTCTATATCTAAGAAAGTTGCCTATTTAAAATCTCCAGTTGGCTGTCAACAAAGACCCGTTTCAGGTGGAAAAATGGATAGCTGGTATATCCTTCATTCAGGGCCGTGTCTGCGGGTAACCATATTCAATTAAAATTTTACAAGCGGTAAATCTCACGTTGTGTAGGTGCCCAGAGTAGAGGAAGCACCCTGGGTATCGTCACGGCTTGCACTCGGAGTTATTTCGCCCGTGAAGCTGAACACAAGAGCCATGTATTCATTTCTCCTTTCTTCAGTCATGCCTTGTGTTTGGGTGATGTAATGGCCTGGTATGTATTCGCCACTGCGCGACGCTGAAACACCGCGCATGCGCATTGAGAACCCACAACGAACGCGAACAAATAACGCTTTCGACATTACGCGATTTAGAATAAAATGAGATTGCATATGTCTTAAAAACGAGACGATAGAGTGCGCCGCTACCTTGACGCTAAAGTGCAAATTTTTGAATGCGAACAGAGTCACCCCGATTA
Source organism: Dermacentor variabilis (assembly GCF_050947875.1). Taxonomy (NCBI): domain Eukaryota; kingdom Metazoa; phylum Arthropoda; class Arachnida; order Ixodida; family Ixodidae; genus Dermacentor; species Dermacentor variabilis. The sequence continues at coordinate 60,188,456 of NC_134577.1, read as the reverse complement.
CCCGTGCTATCTTTCCGCCAAATCATGTAAACGAACTAACGCTCACTTCCAAAAAAAGAAACGTTTATGTGACGATATCGTTACTTTTTGTCAATGCTCTTGTCAACGTGAAGCGCCCAGCTTGCAGGGGAGATATTGTTGCTTGTGTAAGGACTCTTGAAAATGTAGGAGGTATACCAGTTAAATTAGCCCTAACAAGCGTACCATTGTCAGATGTGACCATTCTGCTGACTCTGAGGCGCTCTTCAAATGAAGGAAATTGTTCTTAAGGCCCGAAGAGGAACGTTTCCTTTCGGTAATCCACAAATTCGTCTTGCCCTCGCCACCGCATAGCAACAAGGTACTGCAATTGCTTTAGAGTTCCCGCGCTTCTTCGGTGACGAACGCTCATCCGTCGTGCATAGCCGTAGCTCAGTCAGGCACTGGGGAGAGTTTAGCGTCCCGGCCGATGATACCGCCACTTTCGTAAATTGCGTCTCATTCTCACCGCGACTATCACTGAAGTCCTTATAAAAGAGAAGCTGCTGCATGCTTTGAACCTCATAGATTTGTGTCGCGCAGCATTTATTCAATAATGTCATACAGCGCACCAAGCGCGAGCGCTTTATCGCGTTGCGAATATGATGCCACAGGATGAAGGATCCGGAAACAGACACAAGCCGAGTCAGCTGTCGAGCCAGTTTTCGCTGTGCTCTCGAGGTCCATCTAAATAGGTCGCGAAGCTTGGAACGAAAAGCGTACCAAAACTTGTGCCAGAGACATCAGTTAGCGGTGCACGAGTGAAGTGCTACAAGGTGAGGGGGGGAGGAGGACATATACTGCAACTAGAAAAGAGATGTGAAAGAAAGTTCAAAATTTCTTATCACAGTACTATCATACAAGTAAATATTCCGTTTCAAACATTTTTGCTGTACTAAACCCACAAACTGGTAATTTCTTTCTATTTCACAATTTATCAATTCCTTTTTGGTGACACCTATCAACCCATAATTCTGGCGCAATATTTGGCATAACTGCGCAAAGCAGCTATGACGTCGTTCTAAGTGGCGTTGCTCACTTGAACGCGACGGTTTCGTTCAAGTTTTTCTCATATTTGCTTGCGTGTGTGTTCAAAGTGTGCGTGCGCTTCACGTTAAATTTTTAGTGACCTAACGCATGACATTAAATTATTGGCGAAAGGTGTGAGTGGAGGCTTTCTGTTATCGTAACAGTTCACGCGGCGGCATCAGACGCGCTGTCTCTTGTGACGATAAATGCGGAACGCTCCGCGAAGAATGGATGGATGGAAAAACTTTTTTTTCGTCAGAACGCATGTGCGAACGATTCCGTGCTGGATGGCCATCAGCTCATGGCTGACGGCGACCTGGGTGGCCCACTCCACGGCCCTGGTCTGGACGACCGGGTCTGAGCTGGCCAACACGGCCTCCCACTGCTCGAGAGAAGGTTCACGCATAATATCTGCCAGTGGCGGCGCTATGCTACAGCTCCATAATATGTGGTCATAGGTGGCCAGTTCCCGGCACCATTTACATTCCGGCTGAACGTCCGGGTAGATTTTGTTTAACACGTATGGGTTATAGAAAGATCTCGTCTGCAATCTTCGCCAGACGCTTTCCTGCGCCTTCACCAATTGGTTGTCCGGTGGAGGGTAAATTCTCCGCTCAAGTTTGTAATGGTTAGTAATGTCGTGAACGGACACCAGCCCATCTCTCGTGGACCTCCCTGGAACGTCCGGCTGACCTGCTCGGCTGACGAAACCTCAAGCATTCATCTGAGCCGCCTCGTTCCCAGGGTTCCCAGGGTTCCCAGAGCGGGCCGGTACCCAGACAATTTCCACCTCCGTAGTCCCTCGCCCCGCGGCCCGATCTAGTAATCCTGCCGCTGTGACAGAGATTCTGCCCCTCGCCAAATTTCGGATGGCTGTTTTGGAGTCGCTGAAAGTCAGGTCAGCTTCAGTATTACCTATAGCTAGCGCTATCGCCGCCTCCTCTGCAGTTTCTGAGGAGCGGGTTTTGACTGATCCAGAGGTGACTAAGCGTCCCCGCCCGTCCACCACCGCAACTGCAAATGCGTCCTTGTTCTTATACTCGGCGACATCTACGTAGACTGCCCCGTTGTACTTGCCGTACTTAGCATGTAAAGCTCTGGCTCTTGCTTTCCTACGGTTCTCGTGATGAATCGGATGCATATTTTTAGGTAAAGGTTTTATGTACAAGCCCTTGTGCATTTCTCGCTTCACCTGAATTTTCATGTCCCCAGCAAGAGGATCAACTCCAATGCCGATCCCTTCCAATATATCCCTCCCTACTTTCGTTTTGGAAAGTCTACTGAGTTGCATCGCCAAGTGTGCTTCCCGCAGTTCTTCCAAGGTGTCGTGCAACCCTAATCCCAGCAGCCTTTCGGTAGAAGTATTGTTAGGCAACCCAAGGGCCGCCTTATACGCCTGTCTAATCATAGCCTCCACCTTGCCTTTCTCCGCCGCGTCCATCTTCATATAAGGCGTCGCATACACTATTCTACTGAGCACAAATGCCTGTACCAGCTTACACAAGTCCCTTTCCTTGACGCCTTGTTTACGATTGGCGATTCTCCTGATAAGTCTCACGGTAGCATTGACAGTATTTTTCAGCCTTTCCAAGGCCTCCCTATTCTTCCTGTTAGTCTGCAGATACAGCCCCAGGATCCTGATCGTTTTAACCTCAGCGACCGATGCACCCCCCACTTTCACCTTCAGCGGTGGTGGCGGCACATAGTGCCTCGCATGTATCCCTCTTGGTTTATGCCTAAGCACAAAAAGCTCGGACTTGGGCTGAGAGCACGAGAGTCCTGCCTCCCCCGCTAGCTCCTCCACAATATCCACTGCCTGTTGTAAAGTTTCCTCCAATTGTGCATCGCTTCCCCTTGTTACCCATAGAGTAATGTCATCCGCATAAAATGTATGTTTAAGTCCCGATATCATTGCCAGCCTGGGCGGTATCTTGATCAAGGCGAGATTAAACAAGAACGGCGATAAAACCGACCCTTGTGGTGTCCCCCTGCCCCCCAACGGGAAAGGATCCGATTTAAATTCTCCGACTACAATCTCCGCAGTCCTATCCTCCAGAAATGATCTGAAGTATCGGAAGGTTCTACCCCCCGGTCCTATGTCCGATAGGTTCCTTAATATTGCCTCATGGGTGACATTGTCAAAGGCCTTTGTGAGGTCGAGCCCCAAGATAGCCTTGGTGCCCGTGCCGTACCCAGGATCAACCACGTCCTTTTTGAGCTGTATCATGACGTCCTGCGTTGATAAATTAGCCCTGAAGCCAATCATTGGTTTAGGTAGCAACTCCTTGTCCTCCACAAAACCCTGAAGCCTGTTGAGGACCACATGCTCCATCAATTTGGCCAAGCAGGACGTCAGCGAGATGGGTCGAAGATTCTCAATACAGATCTTCTTCCCTGGTTTAGGAATAAATGTAATCCTAGCATGCTTCCACTCTGCTGGGATCTCCCCGGCCGCCCAATATTTGTTCATCAAGTCCGTGAGCGCCCCCACTGACTTGAAAACCAGGTTCCTCAGCATTTTATTAGTAACCCCGTCCGGACCCGCTGCCGTCGTAGTACGAAGCTGCCCCATTGCAAACTCCACCTCCGCCACCGTAAAGTCCGCATCTAATTCGAGGTTTTCCTCTCCCGAGTAATCCGGCAAGAAACCGCCCGCCTCGCCGTTTATGTAACGACTTCGGTGTTCTTGAATGAACTCCCCAGTCGTGCCTTGATACTGATGAACTAACCTAGCCATTTGACCCTTGTGCGCCGATTTGGTTGCCGCCGGATCTGAAAGGTGCCTCAACAACTGCCATGTTTTTTTACATCCGAATTGCCCATTCATCCTGTCACAAATCTGCCCCCATTGTTTGCACTGCAAGTCCAACGTGTAGGTTTCGATTTCTCGTTCTAGCTTGGCCACCTTCCTACGGAGGACCCCATTATGCTTTTGTTTCTTCCACCTCCGAAGGAGACTCGCATGCGCTTCCCACATGTGTAGCAGTCTAGAGTGCGCCATAAAACCTTCCTCCACCGTCGGAACCTCTTCTGTGGTACCCTTCACGTCCTGCTTGAGCGCCTCAACCCAGGCTCCCAAGTCCTCGATTTCCCCGCTCACTGTGTCTTTCCTGACTTTCCGAATCTGTCCCAATCCGTCACTCTAGTTCCTTTTACCCTGTCTTTGTGCTTAGCAGCACTAAATACCGTGGAAAGGATATAGTGATCACTGCCCAGTGGCTGTCCCGTGTTTACCCACTTTGCATCCCTAATCCCTTTAACAAATGTGAGGTCCGGAGAGGAGTCTGTGCTAACGCTGTTGCCTATCCTCGTATGATCTAGGGGGTTGTTCAAGGTTGTCCATTGTAGGTCCTGAGCTACCCGCCAAAGCCTATTTCCCTTGGAGTGGCTCGGATGTAGCCCCACTCCGGATGAGGCGCGTTGAAATCTCCAACCACGATGAGTTGAGCCCTAGCCGCTAGCCGTTGCGTCTTTATCAAGAGGTCTGGCAGGCCCAGCCCTTTATCTTTAGGAGAAGAATATACATTAGGTACAAAGAGATTCTTATCGTCCTTTCTTTTGGGCAGAACCTATAGCAGGACGTAGTCCTCTCTGCTGCTATCTATGGTATGCTGAATCGCCGTGGCGTTGCGATGGACTAGCACGGCCGTGAAGACCCTCGATACACCCCCCCGATCAATCTCTGGCGGTGTAAATGCCTTAAATCCCGGTAATTTCACCCAGCCACTAGCCTCTTGCAAAGCTATAATGTCAGGCTTACTGTCCAGATTTTGTATGTGCAATTGCAGGTTCCCCCGCTTGCGACGGAAGCCCCTGCAGTTCCACTGCTAAACCTCAATTTGCTGGCGAGGGGCCATGATTAGGCACTAGGTTCACTAACATCGGCGCTTGGCCGACTACGGGAGGCAATCTAGCCTGTAGCGTAGCATTGAGCTGTTGAAACATGCCCATAACTTGTGTTTGGAAAGCCCGCATGTCATTGGTGAAGGCGTCAAGACGCTCCTCAATCTTGTCTAGTCTGGCTTCGATCCTGTCGACCCGAGCTTCCAATCTATCCTGTCTTTCCTCCAGTTTTCCTATTCTGTCCGCAAGGGCAGACATTTCCCCCCTAAGACTAGTGACTTTAACGACTGGCTGCGGCGTGTCCGCAGTTGAAGTTTCTGCCACTCTCTTTGCATTAGCCCCCTCATCCGCCGATGGCGGCCTCTTAAGCTTCCCCCGATTCTCCACCTCCATACCTGTGCTCTCGCTCGCGCGAGAAGCAGTCGCCTGTGCCGCTTTCAGTGGGGCCTGGACCACAGGCGTCTGTACCCTTTGTCCTTTGTCGCTTTTAAGCGCGCGTTCTATCTCTGCCATCCTGACTTCCATCTTTTTAATCGTCTCAGCCTGCTGCTGCACCTGCCTTTGTAGCTCCTTCTCTCGAGCAGTCTCACTCTGGGAGTCCACGTAGGGCCAGCTCACCTTTTTTCTCGTGGCACTGGGACTTCTTCCATGACTGGAACCCTGTTCTCCTTTGCCACGCTCGGGTCCGGGCAGTGGTGGGAAGGAAGTGGACCGGTCCCTGCTCTTGTTATCGTCTCTCGCACCGCTGGATGACCGCTTCCTGGGCCTCGAGCGCCGCTCCTCCTTGTCAGTTTGGCCGTTGTCCTCACTGCCCTGCTGCAGGCACGTCGGCTGCTTACGGGCTAGACGAAACTTGCAGTTCCGGCTCCCCGTGTCGTGCGCCCCATGGCACACGATGCAGTCCGGAGTGCAGGTCAGCGGCTCTCCTTCCGGTGGCGCAGGATGATCCTTCCCGCAACGGCCACACAGATTAGTCTTCGGACGATAACAAACGTCCACCCGATGTCCCACTCGTCTGCAGTTATAGCAGGTCTCGACTAACTCTCTGTACGGAATCACCACGTACAAACAGTTCCAGTAAATAACCTGCCAGGGAACATGCTCCCCCCGAACGTTATCTGAATCGCCTTCGACTTTCCCAAAGGTCTGGCATCCAAAATTTCTATGCCGTCATTCCTCTTCAAGAATCCCGCCCGAACTTCTGCCACTGGGCATCCGTTGTACGCGTTGTAAATGACTCCGCGCACAGAGTTCTCCGCCGAAATCTCAAGGTCATGACCGCTCAGCTTGAGCATCTTTACATTCGCATATGCCCCACAGCGATGCATACACGGCGTGCTCACCGTCATCGTGTTATTTGTCTCGTTGACCCGCACCAGGTCTTCCTCCGCCGCAATCGCATTCGTCAGCTCCGCTGCCGCTCTCAAGGCATATCCGAGTTCCCTCGACGTCACCATACTCAAGTCCCAATTCTTGGGTCGGCACACAACCTTGAAGTTCTTGGCTGGCATCTTCAGAAACGGTCCCCGTTCTTCCACACCGGCGCTTTCCCGCGCTTGACTTGTTCTGCTCCGTGCGTCTGATGCTCGTCGCTGCCCGCCTGCTTCTCGCTAGGCCTACTCTCGGGACGGTTCCCGTATACAGATTTCTTGAATCTATCTTGAGCCCGCAAAACCCAGGCCCATTCTCCCGCCTCGAACTCTTCGGGCGTTATAGTCTCTCCCTCAACGGAGTACTCCATTGTCTTCAGCCTCACAGAGGCCCACAACCACAAGTCACCGCCCCGGAGCCCGGTGCCGTCGGCGGCGGTTCGGCCTAATGATGAGGCCTAACTTTGCCGCGCGGTGGTTCAGCAGGAAAAGCGTGGAGAAACCCTAAAAAGGGGGCAAACTTGCCGAAATTAGGTGTCCGCAGGGAGAGGGAAACTTCCTGTGGACAATCCCACCAAAAGCAAGTCCACAGCACAGGGAGTTCCACCGAAAAACGGTCTCAAAGCGAGAGCCCATGCGAAGCACGTCCGCAAGCTTCGACTTCGTCGTCTTCCCCTCGATCCGCGAAGAAGCTTCGTGTTATGTTCCTTCACTCTCCGTAACACAGGCACAGAGTGTCCGACGCGCAGAAAAATTAGTTGGTGGAATGTCTTCTAAACAATGTTGTTTTGTCTGATAACTGTTGGATATGAATGGTGTCGCACGGAATAGCAAATAATTCTTTGAAAATATTTCGCATACGTTGCTATACATTAGGACTGTGTGCTGGCCATAGTACTTTTCACTAATGGAAGTATGCTTTGACTGGTCAATTATAATGGTTGCGTTATTCAAGACGAATAAAAGTGAAGTTGCTTTTGAAACCTCTGTCACGTTGTAATTTCTTTCATATTTGCTCGCATTCCTAAGGAACCGACTGGAGCAACTGCCACCAATAAAAGCCTAATTATGTTCACATTAAGACATTCGCCACTCCCATAGTTAAATGATGCGCTGGCGCTCCAGCTGAGGCGAATTGGAAGCTCGCCTCAGCTTCATACGGAAGATAACTGCTGGCGTAGCGGTCGAAATACCAGACGCTAAAGGAATTCAAACATTCGCTCCAAGGAGCATCACATATTGACGTCACTGCAATTTTCGGTTGTGACGTCACTTTTTATTTTTCATGTTTTGCTCGCTGTTATATGTCCCCCCCTCCCCCCTATACGTAGATGGCGACGGTTGCAACGAGCCGCCATTTTCTTGACATGTGGGCTTCTATAGAGTCTTCGCTAACCCATTTACACAAACCTTGGTGCTCTCGCCGTGTGCGCATTCAGGGCCACTTTTCTCGCCGTCGTTTGAATCAAAAGTCGGAGAGGCGTGATTTACTCGAGCATTCATTGCATAAGGAAAATGGTGGTGGTATAAAAGCATTGCCACCACATGTAACAATTAAATCTGAGAACAAATCGAGCGAAGATGAGACGTTGGTCGTTTGAAGCTATTCGTTTATGTCGTGCTGGCTGTGGCGGGCCATTTTTCTTGGCAGCTGCTTCCCGATGCTCCATTAGAGATACAGCATAGGGAGTATAAACATGCGAGTTGAACACGCTTATGGCTCAGACAGTCCTTAGTTACTTCCACTGGGCGTATGCGCTGAAAAAGCTCACTAAAGAAAGCTTTTCATTTATTCATTATTTCATGGCGGCAATCATGTCTGTTTTTGTTGCGTAAGAAAGCCCACTGCAGGCACGATCTGTCACGATATCGCAGCAGTGTGTTGGGCAATTTTTATGGTGTTAAGATGGCGACAGAATTCTGGCGGCAACGGACGCCGCATTTGGAAGGTATCGGCTCGGCACGCTGCAGAGGGTGCTAAGAATACCTGGCTCCGGACAGGCCGCCATTGGAATCTGAACCTGGCAACGTTTAACGTTAGAAAGTTATCTAGTGAGGCGAGTCTAGCAGTGTTATTGGAGGAATTAGACGGTAGTAAATGGGATATAATAGGGCTTAGTGAGGTTAGGAGGACAAAAGAAGCATATACAGTGCTAAAAAGCGGGCACGTACTGTGCTACCGGGGCTTAGCGGAGAGACGAGAACTAGAAGTCGGATTCATGATTAATAAGGAAATAGCTGGTAACATACAGGAATTCTATAGCATTAACGAGAGGATGGCAGGTCTTGTTGTGAAACTTAATAAGAGGTACAAATTGAAGGTGGTACAAGTCTATGCCCCTACATGCAGTCATGATGACCAGGAAGTCGAAAGCTTTTATGAAGACGTGGAATCGGCGATGGGTAAAGTCAAAACAAAATACACTTTACTGATGGGCGACTTTAATGCCAGGGTAGGCAAGAAGCAGGCTGGAGACAAGTCAGTGGGGGAATATGGCATAGGCTCTAGGAATAGCAGAGCAGAGTTATTAGTCGAGTTTGCAGAACAGAATAATATGCGGATAATGAATACCTTTTTCCGCAAGCGGGTTAGTCGAAAGTGGACGTGGAGGAGCCCGAATGGTGAGACTAGAAATGAAATAGACTTCATACTCTGCGCGAACCCTGGCATCATACAAGATGTAGACGTGTTCGGCAAGGTACGCTGCAGTGACCATAGGATGGTAAGAACTCGAATTAGCCTAGACTTGAGGAGGGAACGGAAGAAACTGGTACACAAGAAGCCAATCAATGAGTTAGCGGTAAGAGGGAGACTAGAGGAATTCCGGATCAAGCTACAAAACAGGTATTCGGCTTTAACTCAGGAAGAGGACCTAAGTGCTAAAGCAATGAACGACAATCTTATGGGCATCATCAAGGAGTGCGCAATAGAAGTCGGTGGTAACGCCGTTAGGCAGGAAACCAGTAAGCTATCGCAGGAGACGAAAGATCTGATCAAGAAATGCCAATGTATGAAAGCCTCTAACCCTACAACTAGAATAGAACTGGCAGAACTTTCTAAGTCAATCAACAAGCGTAAGACAGCGGACATCAGGAACTATAATATGGATAGAATTGAACAGGCTCTCAGGAACGGAGGAAGCCTAAAAACAGTGAATAAGAAACTAGGAATAGGCAAGAATCAGATGTGTGCGTTAAGAGACAAAGCCGGCAATATCGTTACTAATATGGATGAGATAGTTCAAGTGGCTGAGGAGTTCTATAGAGATTTATACAGTACCAGTGGCACCCACGACGATAGTGGAAGATTCAATAGCCTAGATTCGAAATCCCACAGGTAACCCCAGAAGAAGTAAAGAAAGCCTTAGGAGCTATGCAAAGGGGGAAGGCAGCTGGGGACGATCAGGTAACAGCAGATCTGTTGAAGGATGGTGGTCAGATAGTTCTAGAGAAACTGGCCACCCTGTATACGCAATGCCTCATAACCTAGAGCGTACCGGAATCTTGGAAGAACGCTAACATAATCCTAATCCATAAAAAAGGGGACGCCAAAGGCTTCAAAAATTATAGACCGATCAGCTTACTGCCCGTTGCCTACAAAGTATTTACTAAGGTAATCGCAAATAGAATCAGGAACACCTTAGACCTGTCAACCAAAGGACCAGGCAGGATTTCGTAAAGGCTACTCAACAATAGACCATATACACACTATCAATCAAGTGATAAAGAAATGTGCAGAATATAACCAACCCTTATATATAGCTTTCATTGATTACGAGAAAGCGTTTGATTCATTCGAAACTTCAGCAGTCATGGAGGCATTACGGAATCAGGGTGTAGATGAGCCATATTTAAAAATACTGGAAGATATCTATAGCGGTTCCACAGCCACCGTAGTCCTCCACAAAGAAAGCAACAAAATCCCAATAAAGAAAGGCGTCAGACAGGGAGATACGGTCTCTCCAATGCTATTCACAGCATGTTTACAGGAGGTATTCAGAGACCTGGAGTGGGAAGAATTGGGGATAAAAGTTTATGGAGAATACCTTAGCAACTTGCAATTCGTTGATGGTATTGCCTTGCTTAGTAACTCAGGAGACCAATTGCAATGCATGCTCACTGACCTGGAGAGGCAAAGCAGAAGGGTGGGTCTGAAAATTAATCTGCAGAAAACTAAAGTAATGATTAACAGTCTCGGAAGAGAACAGCAGTTTACGATAGGTAGCGAGGCACTGGAAGTGGTAAGGGAATACATCTACTTAGGGCAGGTAGCGACCACGGATCCGGATCATAAGACTGAAATAACCAGAAGAATAAGAATGGGCTGGGGTGCGTTTGGCAGGCATTCTCAAATCATGAACAGCAGGTTGCCACTATCCCTCAAAAGGAAAGTGTATAACAGCTGTGTGTTACCAGTACTAACATATGGGGCAGAAACGTGGAGGCTTACGAAAAGGGTTCTGCTGAAATTGAGGACGACGCAACGAGCTATGGATAGAAGAATGATGGGTGTAACGTTAAGGGATAAGAAAAGAGCAGATTGGGTGAGGGAACAAACGCGAGTTAATGACATCTTAGTTGAAATCAAGAAAAAGAAATGGGGCATGGGCAGGGCATGTAATGAGGAGGGAAGATAACCGATGGTCATTAAAGGTTACGGACTGGATTCCGACGGAAGGGAAGCGTAGCAGGGGGGAGGCAGAAAGTTAGGTGGGCGGATGACATTAAGACGTTTGCAGGGACAACATGGCCACAATTAGTACATGACCGGGGTAGTTGGAGAAGTATGGGAGAGGCCTTTGCCGTGCAGTGGGCGTAACTAGGCTTATGATGATGATGATAGCTTGGTTACTCATAGAATTAGCGTCACTACTTCGGTTCAGGTGTTGTCACGGCGCTATACACAAATGGCACGACCCTGTGCCATCGACGTGTCGAAAAAGATATTCTGGTGTCTGGAACTTTGGAACGAGTCGGCGAGCCTACAAAAAATTGAAGAAAGGAGAGAAGAAAAGAAAGCAAAACTGAAAAAAGAAACAAAAACGGAAGAACAAATTGAAGAGTCACCGCAGAAAAATCGGGAGAGGGCAGGTGTACATGGGAGCAGAGCTCGAATGGTTGATATCTGTGAATTGGGGCTGAATATAATATGAAATTGACCGTAATGGGAGAAGCAAGGAAGACATGGAAGTCGACAATTAGTTGACGTTAATAATGGAGGTTAGATGGTGACATGGCGAGTTTTATGCATTTGATGATATAAGAATTTCTGGTGTAAGTTACAGCTTTTGGCGATTCTAAGCTGCGACGTGCCGAATTTATTCCTGTCCAGGGTAGACATTGAAACTTGTGAGGGATGATTCGGCATATTTACTATAGGAAGTTCAACGGAAATTAGTTTGTAATATAGAGATTCTGGATTCATCGAATGTATGGCTATGTTCATTCAAGTGGTTGGCTACTGCTTCATATAAATTTTTTTTGTATCTGTGCGATGGCCGTGGAATCTTGTATGAATTGTTTGCCCAGTCTCACATTCCAGTCTAATGTATTGTACGTCACAATTGGCACATTCTAGACAGTAGACTACGCTGCTTGAGGTGCAGGGGAATCTCGAAGCTTCTTTGTGTGAGTAATTAGATGCTGTAGTATTAGAGTGAATATGTTTCCCTGTAGAGCACCTAGGGCGGCCACAAGGACCCGATGTAGGCTTCGTCTTTCTTCTTAATTAGGCATGTTCAGGAATGTCCTTGAAATCAGTGTTCCGTCTATAGGGTACCCGTGGGGGGGTGTGTAAATTTCAGGTTGCTGGTGTGAATTGCGCTTGCAGGGTGTACTCACGGCTTGCAGGGTGTATACGGTCACAACGAAGCACCTCTACGAGATAGCACGTTGTCCTAACAGCAATCAACACAGTAGCAAGAACTTTGAGTCGCGATATACTTTTTATTTGGCATAACGGAACTAACAAAACAGGTTACTCTCGGGCAGAAAGACAGTGCTGGGAGCATGGGCCGACCATCCAGAATGTGGTTTGTGCCTAATCAGCGTCAGCTATTCCCACGTGATTCGTCGAAGATTGCAGCGTCATTGCTGGTGATCGCACGCCTTTAGGAATAAACATCTCTATTGGCGTCACGCGTGCAATTTCATTACAAAAGATAAAAAATTGTCGGCGTGAAAGTTCGAAAATGTTCTCATATATGAAGGCCCGTCATGCACTGAGCAGTAACTTAAGATTTGTTAGCGGGTGAAACGGGTTCAAAGTAAAGAGATATACATGTACGCTTGTCAATATGCATAACTGCATCTTACTTGACATGTCGTTGCTCGCACGGAGGCGTTTGTCAAATCAGACTAAGATTTTACCGCTTTAAATGAAGAGCAGACCGACTCAAAACATGCGACTTCCGAGTGAATAAAAACTGCAGCTTAAAACTGACAAAGGTTCTACCAAAATAAAACAATAAGTAAAGATTTTGTACATGGAGAGCATATCATATAGGGAAGATCCAAACCATCCGAGTTTAAAAGTCTCGATACTGTCAACAGCATAATTTATGGTAGTGAACAAATATTTCGGTAAGCATACAAGAGCCAAAGAGAACCAAAATATGCAATGCATTCAAAAAAATTTTGCAGGAAATAAATGTTCCTATGCATACAGTGCGGCAGTGTAATTTCGTAAAAGCCACTATAAGTATTTTCTGTTAAAGGCAACATTGCTGTAGAACCTGAAATAATTGCAGAGATTGCCTTTGAGTTAACAAAAAAAAACAGCCCTACTTTTTAAATGGTTCCTAATAGGTGTTTTCTTCTATTCAAACAACAGACACACCAATAGGATTGTAAATAAAAGTAGTTTTCTAGCACACTGTAAATAACGGTTCCACAAAGAACTTCTCTATCTAAACGAGGTGCCAAGAATCATGTGCGGACATTTCAAGCTCCTAGTTACACAAAAAACGCACTCGTAGCCCATCAAGCTTTGTCTTGAAATGAGATTCCTTAAGCTACGCTAGCGAACAACACAGTTTTTCAAACAGTGAGCGCTGACCAGGACCTGCTGTGTACTTCGACATTGAACGATAAAATTGCGGCGACGACGTCTTGTCTCGTAATTTCTAAAAAGCAGCATTTTACTCAGCCGTTTCAAATCTCAAAAGAAGCCGGTCTCTGCACATGGTTTGTTTAGTTAGTTGCTCACGCCTGTGAAGGAACGTCGGCGTTGTTTCTCTGTACGGTCTCCCTCTCGCGTTATTATGCGAAAGCCGTGGGCGATTGACCTAACTTGCGTACCAGTCGGAATATTGCGGCTGCTCACCCCTATGCGTAACGAGGTGTGTGATCAGTTGAACTTCGTCTCCAAATAAATTTCCACATAAGTAGCACTTATTACTCGGACACAGGTATTTATCGACCGTTTCTGTCTCTGCGAAACTAAATACACAATGCGTAGGCTCAATACGGTGTTTTCTCCCCGTGCATGCTTTGGCGGTGATGACTGAGACCTAAGTTGTCCAGAAAGGATAGATTACATATATCGCAAACGAAAGCTCGGTATCTACAATTCAAGTTGAGATGACGCTTGAGACTTGCTTTGGTTTTCAATGCTGTAGTACACATATGGCAGACATGGGGTCTCTCGTCAGTGTGAGTGAGCTGGTGGTTGCGAAGAGTCGATGAGTCCGAGAATGATTTATCGCATATTTCGCATTTGTAGGGTCTCTCGTCTGTGTGCGTGCGGTAATGTCGAACAAGATGATGAGCCCGGTGGAACAGTTTACCGCAGCTTTCGCATTCGTGGTTTTCGGCAGTACGGTTGCGGCTGTGTTCTACAAACTTTGTCTGATTCACAGAATATTGGTCACGTGTTTTACAAAATCTGGCTGTGTCGCCTGTGTGTTCGTGGCGGCTCTCGTGTAAGGCATCCCGTCCACTGGAAACACTGCCACAGACACCGCCCAATTCTTCCAGTTCTCTTCCTCCGGTTCCAGTAGCATTCCTGCAACTAGACGTACAAAGGAGCTCAAGATGGCCGATTCTCGTTACGGGAGGAGAAAAACAAAGTTAGCCAACATACGCGTTGACAAAATAAATCGCGCGTTAATGGTAAAGCGACTTGCTGAAACTAAGTGGTAACTTGCTGCATTTAATCTTAGCACTCATTCTGGTCTATAGACTGGCAGAAATTGAACACTGGTGCTTTTGACTGTTCGTAACTTCAAGATGAGAACCATCTTCGTTCGGGTAGCAAGCAATACAAAACCGTGCTTTATTAATGCATCATACATACCCTACATAAAACAAGTGCAGGTGAGCGGAAATGCCTGGCAGGAAACTGAGCCGGTCTAGAGATTTAAAATACACGTGCGTCTTCAACACTCTGAAAAGTAGTATTCAGGGAAAACTCCTGAAAGTGAGACATGTCGCACGGAAAATGACTGTTTTGCATCAGCTAAAATGCGTCCGCTATTTTATGACGCCTTTTCATTTAAGAAGAGTAAAAAAAAAGTACTGCAGCATGATACCCTTCTCTAACATGTGAAGGCGGAAGCTTGCCGCACCCGTGGTAGTGCATTAAAAAATGGGATCGGAGGGATCAACCTTCTTGCAAGAAATAACGAGCCGCTGTGTGAACAAACGTATGACGCAGTAGGTCGACCTCTTCAACCACACATGCTTGAATCTAATGCAATACCTGAAGGTCCTTTCGTTCTTTCTGCAATTCTCTCTGTATTTGTTTCGTTCTTTCTTTTTTTTTGTTGTCTCCCTTGTTCTGTCGTGGTGCAAATGCGCACTATTCGGGTTATTCCTGACAAGAATAGGTGGATTGACTCCCCATTGGATATCATACGTCAGAGCCCAATCCATACGTATCAAATAGGAAGAACATATTTCCGGGTTCAAATATTTCTGCAGTCTTTGTATCAAGGCATTTAGATTCCACTCGCATTCCAACATTACATCGTTCATTACAACATTACAGCTTTTTGCTTCTTCATCTCGTTGTGCAAATGTGCATTACGACGTTCATTGAAATCAACGTTGATGTCAAACAAATAACCTGCATTTCTCTCTTACCTCTGTCCATGGCCGACAGCATTTTTCTCGGTCAGTTAATTATGTCTGCAAGCGTTGAGTCAAGTCATTGTTGGTGTGACATCTTTTCTACCGTTTAGGGAAGAAAAAGCATAAAACAGCCTGCAGAGCAAGGATGCCTGCGTTTAGTCCGTCTTCTCTCTTGTCTGTTGCTGTTTGAAATATCTACACTAAGCTCTATATGAACATTGTGCGCTATTGTTGCGGTAATCTGCTGTTTATCTGTTTACCTATATCTATTCTTGTTACCGTTGTTAACAGCAGTCATGCAACCTTATGGCGTGGTTCAACTCTTGTGGTCTTAACATGCACGTCGTTTTTAATCAGGCCAGCTTGGCCAGTCTGGAGACTAGATTATTTAGTAAACATCTTACAGCTAGCTAAATAAATAAATAAATATTAGGGCGAGTGATTAGCAGGCCACGACCGCAAAAGTGGTGTTTTCGGAAAACCCGCGTAGGTCTAAGAGCAGAACTCTTTATTGTCTTCCGTAGGGATTTCAATAAAATAATTTCATTTGATTTAAATATTTGAATTTCGATAATTCTATCAACCATAATTTTGATTTGTGTTTTATTCTATGGAAAAATTCTCAAATAGCTAAGTTTCAAAAGAACAGAATCATAAAATGCACAAATTTAAGTTGCTAAGAAATATACCTACCGAAGTCCTATTAGCTGCTTCACTTGGAGAATGCTCAGTGGCCAACTTTGACATACTTTCGCAGTTTCCGTGAGGTTATTACTACGTGAACAAGGATTGCCAAAGTATCTAGCCATGAAATAGCATATTTTAGGATGCTGTCTTGCAGACATATATTGTTATTGTTATTTGTGTTATTTATTATTAAGTGCAGTTGATAGAATCCTCGCATTGCTTTTATTGCCGAGTTGAAAAGGTGTAATCCTGATGCTTGATGTTCTGACATTTTACTTAAGTATATGAAATCAGTCAAACACGCAATTGCTCCAAATACGCATTTCTTTAAAATTTCTCAATTTTGACCAATGCTGGTGCAGTGTGTTGTCGAGGAAACTGATTTGTCCTTTCGCATGCACATACGTAGTAAATCCTGGGCTAAAGCTTCCTGTTTACGACAGCGCCATAGTGCGTAAACAGCAGTTGAAACTTGGAATTTGAATCGTCAGAACTTCAATCTCTCTCAAAAGTTCGTGAGTGCAAGCATAACAAGACACACAGAATTCGCTGTCGTGTCAATGAGTTGCTCTATCGAAAGAAATTCATGGAAAAGTTTGGCTCATCGAGCTTCGTTTCCCAATACGCCTGATGCTTCCTCGATGCCCATGCTGATAGTGTTGGCCACTGCGTCATCCCCGCCGCCGCTGCTGCTGCTGCTGCTGTAGACCGGCAGTCTGGATCCGGTGCTTCCGTCTACAGTATTGTCTGTGTGCCCTGAAAGCACAGGGGCCAATTCACCACTGTGCGACAAGTCACGAGGCTGGAGCGTTCCCGCGATATGAACGCGCAGAAATCGTGAATAAACCCTGACTGCTCTGCTGGCGTCTGAAGTGATCGTTATAGGTTCCTTATGTGATCCTTATAAGTAAGATAGTGTTTTTGTGTGTATGTGCGAGTATGTCAGCATTCCGGGTATATGTTATGTTTTGCCTGCTTTATTTAGTGGTTCTTTGTTTCCTTTTCCCCCCCGCTGTAATGCCTACGGGCGCTGTGGGTATTGTGATAAATAAAAAAAATAAATAGGTTAAGCAACAAATGCTTGAAAACACAAGATAGTTCGGACGACTAAGACAAATATGTGTTATGGGAGTTCATTGGTTTATTCCGGGGTCATTTCTGCCTAAATCGGCGCTTGTTTGATATTGAAATACCTGATGTTTGTTTCCTCGCTTCTTGTCGCGCTTTGATAATGAAATGTCCCTTTGATAATCTACTGGGTATGAGACGTCGGTGCTGCATCTGATACAAGTGAATATATTATGCATTAAGGGATGAATAGCTACATAGTAGCGTGGTGCAATTACAAATGTTCATGACGGTGAGTCACTGGTATTGGACGCTCATTCTCAATGATTTCCTCACTGAATGCGGGAGATTTTCAGAAGATGATTCGCTTTTTTGTGTGATTGTGGTCTAATGGCTACAGTACCCGCATTGCTGTGCCCGAAACCATGGTTGTGATTCTGTCATCGTGGACGCAATGATTTTCTGTTCATTTAAATAACACTAGATAAGAACGTACTTATCATACTTGCCTACCGACTTACCTATATAACACAAAGTGCTTATAGTCGGCAACAAACCAAGCGCAAACGGTTATACTAAGCAGTCAAGCTCAAACACAAGTTTCATGAATGCGCCATCCAACTTGGCTCGCTGACTTCCGTGACTTCAATTAGCGTTGCGCATTTAAAGCAGCTGTTTTCACCGCACATAAGTTTCTGTGCCATTGGTGGTATGTTGAAGCGTGAATGTCTAGGGAAATTTAATCAGCGATTCCCATATTAGATGTCTGGCAAAGGTAATAATTTAACTCCAAATGTCGAGCTCTTTTTCTTCGATTACCTTTACATTTTCATTAGCGCAGCAAGTTCAGTAAGGTGCGAGCGGATTCCAGCCATCTTGGCTTTCAGAGGTTAAAGGCGGTTATGCTTGGCTCTTGCGGGCGGAGCTTGCACTTTATTCTTAGGTTGTCACCGACTATTGAATGAGGCAAAGAATTCTTAGCAATAATATGACTTAACGGGAGCAAGAAACGTCTAGATCAATCGAAAAACTAAAAGGTACGCGAACGACATTTTCTCAACCACACCTGAGCCAGCGACGATGCTGTTTAACATGGAGGGCACGTCCCCCACTACGGCGTGCATCATAATGAAATCGTAGTTATGACACATAAAACCCCAGAATTCATTCATTCATGCTGTTTAAATGCGTAGTACTCAATAGGAAACGTTACATTACTCAATCAGGTTGAAGGCGAGGCGTGGTATACTAACTGCTGAAAACTTTCCCGCACCTACCGGGGACGCTGGATGTGCCAGTAGCCATGTGGTACTGCGTGTTCCATTGGCCAACACTGGAAGTCTCAGGAAATCTGAAACACAAAACAGATATTCATATGAACAGTAAGACTTGAGGTGATTAACAGTTGTACAACACAGATTGTATTCGAAGCCAATGTTTAAAGAAGGGGTCGCAACTGACGAGGACAAGTGCTCCTGTGGAAACGTTTACGTTCAGAATCCTTCAGGGAAACAGACATATTGCATTGAGGCAATATACTGATAACTATGAGATCGAAATGTGTAAAGTCTTGGGCTAAAACAGAAGGTGGAAACTGTTACGTCTATAGCATGATATTACGACTATAATAAAATAAATTTAATCAAACAATAATTATACCCTCCAATATGCGCGATCAATAGCATAGCATGATGGGGAGGACCGGCAGAGGAGACTGCAGGTGCTTGTCCGAAAGCGAATATTCTTTCATGCCCATCCCGTTTCATGTGATTTCCGTAGCACAGATCAGGGGAGCCAGAAGCCATTGTGTACCAAGGCGCCAGTATTCTCTGCATGGGAGGCTAAGTTTAAAAGAATGTGTACTTTGAGATCATTAACGATAAAGAAGGCTTATTTACCAGGAAAAAAGAAATCGAAGCGTTACGCAATACATTACTTGGCATTTTGACATATTTCATGTTATTTTTCGGCCCTATATCAGGCTCAGAAGCTGCTTAACTTACGGCTAAAAAAAATATTCGTCTTTTCGCTTCTGAAACGCATGGTGCAGGTGAAACTAGTTAAAATATAAAAGCTAAATGCTGCCGTTTTATGTATGAAAACCTCGATCTGATTGAGGCAAGCCGTAGTGCGGAAGTACCGACTAATTTCTACGACATGTCTTACTGCCTGCGTGCCAACGCTACACCGCCCAGGTAAACTTAGACATGCTATGTTTCGTTTTAAGCGCTTTCTTTTTGATGAACATCTTGCTCCTCACTATTTTGATACATATTCCACAAGGGGGACTGAGTAAGCAGGTAACCAGCCAGAAAGTATGCCTTCACGTGTAACAGGAGTGCAACATGCTGCCTAACTTTTTTTTTACTCTGTCCATGTCCAGTAGCGTTCTTGGAACTGTCACGTATGTTAACGCCAGCTCCGCCTGCCGAATACGCCAAGCTGCAGATGCAGTGCCTCCGTCAGGCATGACTAGAAGCCCTCCGCCAGGAGGGATTATTGAGTACAGGCATGGTTGTTCTACGGTGTGCCATCCCCGCTGGCTCCGAGTTGCTTTGCGATGAAACTTTTCTAAATGCGGGCTCACCTGGCGCCGTCTTCTAAAATGGCTGTTGCTTGTTCCGTGCCAGCGCGACTTGTGTTGGGCCTTCCATGATCGATACTGGTGCTGGACCCCAGAAGCAGGGAACTAGTGCTTGCATTGGCAGTGACACCTGTATCTCATGAAAATACAGCAAAGGTGTTCATTCGCCGCAGTGGAAGGGTAATTCAAACGAAATGAATAATTCATTCTGATATATGGTGCTAGGCGAATAGCTTTCAGTGGTACGGGAACCCTGTTGCAGTGCTTACGCACGCGCAGCTTTTTGATTTCTGAAACTCCGTCTTAAATGCACGCAAGCACTTTGCGCCCTTGAGATTGCTACGTATATCGAGTCCAGAAGATTATTACGCTCTATCTCAGACCACGGACGGAAGACGATAGTGTTCGAAGGGAAAAGACAATAGCTCGGTGTTTTTGCGCGTTCAATACTTGGCCCAATATACTTACTGGATTATCAAGTAATAAGCGCATTAAATACGTGATGAAGTTCCTGCATTTAGCTGAAGTATTATGAGCAGGCGACATAGCACCTTGCAGACGAGGACAAATAAAAATGGGAGGACACACTTCAACCAAGGGATTATAATTTTTTGTGTGAAGCATGCCCAGAAACTATTCGCTTCCTACGACACATACTTGCGTAAGTCGTCGATGTAATCGCCTTTCAGAAACTGGTTATCCGAAGCCAATTTAGTGAGTTTCGTAGCTGATTTTCCTAAGTAGAGGCTGTAAGCAGTGTATGTTTAGGAGCTCACTAAGAATGCGGAAACGGCTTCCTTCCTTACGTCCCTGTGTAGGATGGATATAGAATATTAGACAACATTAAAAAAGATTGCGCAATGCCCATCTGCAAGAGTCGGGTTGTAGACACCAGTTTAGCTTGGAAAGAATTACAGAAGTGTTAATTCACAGGACAATGCCACTAAACTGTGCAATAGAAAGCATCGAACTACTTTGAAAGTGCGGACTCTACAGTTAGCGCTGCAAAAAATTGTAGCTAGGGGCACATCTTGTCTAACTGCATAGAAATTGCCTGAAATAAAAAAAATTCAAATGCTGGAAATTGAGAACGTTAATAGATGAGGCAGAACCCTCCTCCTCTGGACCACCATCCACCTACATGCAATTCGCAATGAAGCAGTGCAGAGATGAATGAATACACCTTCATTCAGAATATGAAGCAGTGGGGGGGGGGGGGGGGAGTCGAATAAGAATTTCAGTCGCCTTATTACCCCTACACGGCACAGCCTACACCTTCGGACACGACAGAGTAAATTTCCCTAAACGCGGCTTCCCAAGCACCGCACTAAATATTTGAGTTTCAGCATCTCCGACGTGGAATGAACTGTAGTACTGTTTCATAGGCGTATATTTAGGGTGCTCATATTCATTGTCCAACATCCTTACTTTTATCAGTAGCACCGCTAAAATCGCTACGCGCATTAGTCAGAGTTGTGAAGGAGGTTAAACAGATACCGGGAGAGCAAAAATTGCGTGAAGTATCTAGAGAATGCTAATCACCTTAGAAAAAAGAAGGACATTCTGCATGGAGCGCCGGTGTTTCAGCATGGCGTAAATTTTCTTGTTACCGAGGAGTTACAATTTTCAGGTAGTGGCACAGTAAGCGGAAATCGTCGGGTGCTATGAATCTGTCAACCCGTTTAAAGTTTCTGAAAGTTTGAGAACCGTATAGTTTCGTTAGTAAGTAAAGATTGGTAGTAACTTAGCACAAATAACTAGCCAACAATTTTGGGTCTCTTTGTGTTACATTTTCATGAAATTTGTAATATTCATGCTGCTGTTGTTGCTTGGCTTCCTTGGTACAAAGGAAACAAGAGTTTCATTATGAACTGTTTTGGGTTGTCCCAAATTGTATGCTGTAACTTCTGCATTCCGCCGCAGCCGCATATGTCGGTTGCTCGTAACATGCTATTGTGAGCAATCCTCACACTTTGCCAAAAACGTGATAGTACTGTTACGACCTTCTCGTATGGGCATCTGAAACGCCGCCCTGATAGCACATCGCACTGTCAATTTGCAACGAAACATTTCCTTTGTCTGCTATGTTTAATCGGTTCAAGGGAAAAGTTATCACAATGGTAGCATGACGAATCCACCGAGATTCTCCTTGGGATATAAAATTGTAGACCAATTGCCACGCGCCGATTCCAATTACGAGTGGATTGATCACAGCATGAAATGTAGTAGGGCCTCGCCTTGTGACAGGACAACCTAGGAGCGTGCCTTCGCAATTGACCGATGTGAGAATTCATTCCAAACCTTGAGCTGCACAGCTTTTGTATGAATTTGCATGCATTCACGTCTGCCCAAACTTCGTACTAAGGGCAGTGAGAAGCCGGCATATGCAGTGACATACTTCTGCAGTAAGCTCATTGTGTGCCGCGGTAAAAGCAATAAATGCGCCGCTGCCAAAATGGACGTAGGAGCTATCTCCCATGTTCGTAACAAAGGCGACTGACCATCGCCTACGTACCGTCGGCGTTGCAAGTTTCGTCGGTTAGTGGCCTGTGCTGAGAGTTCCACTGGTAACGCCTGGCGTCGTAAGAAATGCTCCAGTTAATAAAGGTGTTGTTGTTAGGCACTTACATCTGCGACAAATGTTGAAATTATGTTTTATTCGAAGAACGTTTGGAAAATGCAAAGTACTGTTTTTTTTAAACATGCTAATGGTAATGTTTCATTCACAGTAAAGGCACACTATGCTGACTGGCATAGCACGAACGAAACGCGCGGCGATATCTGGTGCAGGGCACTAATCCACCACAATCAAAACGGCACCTACCTTGACTCGCACTAACATTGTCAGCATAACTGTTAGAGTGCTTACAAGAGTGCTTATCATGCCTCCGTATGTAGTTTGCTTTATAAAATGCGTGCTCCACTTCCCACAGTGACAGAATCCCAACTATTTCGGAAATAAATATTTTGCTCCATCGAACATTATTATGCAACAATAAAACAGCTTAAAGTATAAAAATGACACTGCATATGGTTTCTGCAATGCTGATGCAAAGCAGCGCTCATATGAGAAAAATTCCCCTTTGTACTCGCCTGTTGTGATTTGGCATCGCCGTGGTGAGTGTGGCATTTTCACGCTAAGTACATTCATCTCACATGGATTCCGGTGCTATTAGGAATATATCGTACTTTAGGTAGTATTTGAAATCATGGGCGTAAGTGACTTGTCCTATAGGCAAAGGAGATTTGTATCTTAGCCAAAAATTAATATGAACAATTCATAATGAAAGGTTGAATTCTAATGAATTGAGGAACAACGAGGATGGAGTTCATAAGTATTTCACGGCAAGCGATGCTAAGTTTGCTTCTACTATGCCAATCGCAGCTGCCTATCCGAGAATTTCTTGATGGAGGAAGTGTATTGTGAGAACAGCTTGAAAAAAAAATTCGCACGCCAAAGAGGGGGAAGGCGAAAGTCTCCGCTCTCAAGAGACACCCATGGAAATACTCGATATTCTCATTCGAATGCATTGTTGCTTTTAACTTCTGGTTCAATAGCAAAGGTCGTGGGATCGATCGCCATATTTAAAGCTACCTTAATCAACTGTGCCTGAATCAACTTCGCCCTAATTAAGGGCGAAGGTTGTGGGGTTTGCCTCCCACCAATGGTCGTGAGTTGGAGTGCCTTACTTCAACATTATATACATGTGCTTTTTCTAGCATGATTAGCGACAGCGATGGGGATGAAGACAACGTCATTTGTACGATCACAAGGCGATGTTTAAACAGATCTAAGGCTTTCGCCTTAAAAATGTCCGACGACAGATGCAATGCACAGCATAGGCGTAGCTGAAACGCGACGTATGATACTGCGACTGTTCACAAATGGTAAAGGGTTCCGTGGAACAACATGGCTTTGCACTTCTTTATCTCTGTTGTATACAGTGGCCAAAGTTTGCTGAAATAAAAACAATTTGGAGCCTTGTTATATAAATTTCACAAGGTAAAAGAACCCTGAAAAAAAACAACAGAAGTGGCTTCATCGGCCAAACTACTCCGAGCAGTAAAAGGGTCAGCTTCCGCGACGGCGTGTTTTTTCTTTGATACGGATTGTTGCCCCTTAGGCAACACACGATAAGGACAAACAATCCTTTTAAAGCAGCTTTTGCCTTTTTTCTCCACCGGGTTTACGTTTTCTAATGATAAAGTGTTTTGCCGGAAGGAAACACATGTTCACAACTTTTTATGTGGCAAATTACATTATTTTTGTGCACTTTGATCTCTCGTCCAGAAAGTACTATCGTGAGCAATACGAGCGGGAACAGAAGAGCCTGTGTCAGGTAGCCTCGAACCCTGCTAGGGGCGATACGTGGTGGCCGCTGTTAGATAGTGGGAAGGCGGACGCTGTTATGGTGACTGTTGGCACTCCCACCGTGCGTCTTCGTTACACAAAGTGCAGAACTTTGCACATCGCCAGCGCACATTGATGAAGCTGTGTGATATTGCGGTTGCTGATAACTTCGTGCACCGAAGCGTGGCCAATAGCAGCACTGCTACGATGCGTAAGCATTCTCGAGCTACTTCCCTGGGAAATATGCATGTCTAACTGTAACGCGTGACATTATGCGCTGCATAAGATATGCGTCACCTCCTAACGGTTATATCTGAAAATACCTTACGCTAAACCCAGGAACGGGCGCCTAAGAGCTGCGCTCTAGAAGAATGAACAGTATGCAAGAAAAAAATGACCAGCTGTAAGTCACTGCGACACATAACAGTCTTAACGGCTCTCGGTCGGCAGTGAATTGCCGCCTGCTACCGCTTTCGAAAAAAAAAAAGAAGGCGCAGTGGGAGTGCTAACATTAGGCGCAAGAGCGTCCCCCTTTCCCCTTTGTTTTCGACAGCGCCATCCGCGTATCGCTCTAGCTCGGTTTCGAGGCCTTTTGCCTCCCGTTCGTGTGCTCCCCCGCTAACACTGCCCACAAAAGTGCTGACCAATCCGGAAAATCAAGGGAGGCACTGCGCATAAAACTAATAAATTTCTACGTTTTCGCGCCAGAACCAGGACCTGATGAAACGCATGCCACAGTGGAAACTGCATATAGACTATCACCACCGGGGCTTCTGTAACGAGCAGCGAAAGGCAGAAAAGCACCACTCTTCTTACAGTGCGCTTTCATGGAAATACGGCGGTCACATCCCGACTTGCACCCTGGACTGCAAGCTAGAGCTCCAAGGGGGGGGGGGTGCATTAAAATAATCATACATAAGCGACAAATATTTTCTTCGTTAAACAAATTCGTTTCCCGTTGTGATAAGTTTTATCCCGAATGCTAAACAGCTGGCTTTGCGCTGTACATGACAATATTTTCGCACCGCCCGTACATCAACGCGTCTATATCTAAGAAAGTCCCAATTTAAAAGCTCAAGACAGTTTCTTGTTGGGCCAGTTGCTACATGGTTACACTAGGAGAAGGCTAGCAAACTTGAAAATAGAAAAAAAAAATCGAAAAGCAGCCACCTTCCTGTCGCTTTGTGTTCAGCTTCTAGATTTTCTTCTGCTTTCAGCTTTGCTGGCATTCTCCTAATAATAAAAGCTCAAGTTGGCCGCCAACAAAGACCCGGTATAGGTGGGAACAAATGTACAGATGTACAGGCGCTCTCAGAATAATTCGGAACGCAACACACGCGGCCGCTCGCCGACGGAGCGCTCCCGTGGAAAAAGGAGTACCATGGTCTGCGCGTGCGCGGTCTCCCTAGCGAGCAGGGTTGGCTCCCTAGTGCATCTAGTTTGGATTCATCATCATCATCATCATCAGCCTGGTTACGCCCACTGCAGGGCAAAGGCCTCTCCCATACTTCTCCAACAACCCCGGTCATGTACTAATTGTGGCCATGCCGTCCCTGCAAACTTCTTAATCTCATCCGCCCACCTAACTTTCTGCCGCCCCCTGCTACGCTTCCCTTCCCTTGGGATCCAGTCCGTAACCCTTAATGACCATCGGTTATCTTCCCTCCTCATTACATGTCCTGCCCATGCCCATTTCTTTTTCTTGATTTCAACTAAGATGTCATTAACTCGCGTTTGTTCCCTCACCCAATCTGCTCTTTTCTTATCCCTTAACGTTACACCTATCATTCTTCTTTCCATAGCTCGTTGTGTCGTCCTCAATTTGAGTAGAACCCTTTTAGTAAGCCTCCAGGTTTCTGCCCCGTAAGTAAGTACTGGTAAGACACAGCTATTATATACTTTTCTCTTGAGGGATAATGGCAACCTGCTGTTCATGATTTGGGAATGCCTGCCAAACGCACCCCAGCCCATTCTTATTCTTCTGATTATTTCCGTCTCATGATCCGGATCCGCCGTCACTACCTGCCCTAAGTAGATGTATTCCCTTACGACTTCCAGTGCCTCGCTGCCTATTGTAAATTGCTGTTCTCTCCCGAGACTGTTAAGCATTACTTTAGTTTTCTGCATATTAATTTTAAGACCCACTCTTCTGCTTTGCCTTTCCAGGTCAGTGAGCATGCATTGCAATTGGTCCCCTGAGTTAATAAGCAAGGCAATATCATCAGCGAATCGCAAGTTACTAAGGTATTCTCCATTAACTTTTATCCCCAATTCTTCCCAATCCAGGTCTCTGAATACCTCCTGTAAACACGCTGTGAATAGCATTGGAGATATCGTATCTCCCTGCCTGACGCCTTTCTTTATTGGGATTTTGTTGCTTGCTTTATGGAGGACTACGGTGGCTGTGGAACCGCTATAGATATCTTCCAGTATTTTTACATATGGCTTACATATGGAGTGGGTGCAGCGGTGGCGTAGAGGTAGAACACCCGCCTCGCGTGCAAGAGGTCCGTGGTTCGAATCCCGGTGCCGGCAATTTTCCACCGGATTAGAAAAAAAATGCGCGTGTTGATAAAAATTGCACAAACAGGCCTGGAGTGTGGCCTGATCCCGGTGACCAGAACCGGTAACGCACTCCCTTACCAGAGCAGGATTGGCCACCCTGGTGCAGTACTTGGCCACAACCTCCTATATGAATACAACAATCAAACCCCGTCCCCAGCAGCCGCGAAGCAACTGACCACGGCGGCGGTCAGACCTGCGACGCAGCAGAGGGTGCTAGTTTGGATTGCGTTGCTCCAAAACGGTAGCCCTAGGTGCCCCTTAACGTTTTGTCAAGGGGGCTGGGCCGATGGTGTCCGTGACAAGCTGTGTCTGCGCATGCACTCGCGTTGGAGCATAAGCGCTCGTGTCTGCATGGTCGGGTGCTTGGGCGCCTTTGTTTTTCATTTTTCATGTGGGCCGTATTTATCATTTGCTCAAAATATTTATGGTAGGTGACCCTGACTAGCGCTGGCAAAGGGCGGCGTTTGCGTCTGATGCAACCGTGATGATATCGGCGGTTCGATTGATAAAGAGATACGAACATATTTAAACAATGACAGTTACGCGAATTCCGCCCTATTACAATCGAGGCAACATGCCGAAAGAAGTGTCGATGAATGTGCGGAGAAATATAATTAAGCTCAGTTCACAAGATATACCTCAACGTGAGATATGCCGCCTCACAGGAAAGTCTATAAGTGCGGTCAACCGAATAATCCAAGCATACAGGGATGAAGATGGCCGACTCAAAGATGCAGCACGATCGGGACGACACCGATGCATGTTGCAAGAGTCCGACCTTCTGATTGTTGCTGCAGCCGTTGCCGATCATTTTTAGAGCACCTGCCAGATCAAGACAGCCTTCAACCTGCAAGCCAGTGAGGAAACATTTAGAAGGCCCATGCGAGAGGCTGGTCTTCGTGGATTTGTCGCGGCACAAAAGCCACACATTACGGAGTGCCAAAAACGCCGGCGCCTTGAGTTTGGCAGGGCATATGAGCGCTGGACGACTGTGAAGAATGGAAGGAAGTCATATTCTCAGCTGAATCGACATTTTCATCTAGATGGGATTAAGAGCGCCAGATATGGAGACCATACAACTGCAGGTACTTTCCTTTTCATTCTGACCTTTTAAGCACAAATTCTTCGGACGCGCAAGAGGTCTTTCATCTGAAAAGACCATTATCCATTGCCTCCTTTTCGTGTAGATATGAGCCTGAGTATGTTTCCGAGATCTACAACAGCGGCCACTCTGCCCTCAACGTTTGGGGAGCAATTAGCAAAGAGGGCCTCGGTCCGATAATCCGGCTGTCCCCGTTGTTCACAGTTGAAGTGTACAGCGAAATTCAGGACTTCCACCTATTGCCATACGCTCTTGACGGGCCATTTAAAGATGGCTGCTACTTGTTCCAACAAGACCTGAGCCGGTGCACATGGCCAGAGCTGTGGAAAAACTTCTTAAAAATGTGGTGTTCGCGTTCTTTACCTGTCTCCGAAAGGTGCAGACTTCAATGTTATGAACGTGTGGGGCACGATGAAAGAAAGTTTATCCAAGCTGAATCTTGGAGGGGCAAGTGCTGACGAGCTCTGGCTCGCCATAACGCGCGAGTGGAAGGGCTTTGGTGAGAGGAGGGACTTCGTAGATGCGCTCTGCGAGTCAATTCCACGCTGCCTACAAGCTGCGCTTCGCGTGGACATCGCGAGATGTTGATAGCAGAACATGAAAAGCGCTTTAGACGAAACAAAGTTACGTTTCGATTCTTTTTGTTTTCTGTGGAAAAAATGAACCCAGTGTTCTTCCTGTTATTTATATTTACTATGTTCTCCTTACTATATTTTTTTTCATTCAGCTCACACAGCCTACCCTTGAGTATCATTGTATATCCCCTCTGAGCAAAAGAAAATGAGTATGAAAATGAATATCTACACCAACAAACGCCGACACGCGATCAATACGTACGAATACTCGCTTCCAATGATCCAGTTTCCGTGATTGATTGACGCACAATATATGCGAACCACGTAATGTGGTGCGCCAATAAATGACTGGAGTCGTGAAGAGTTCATTAAAGTGCCCTTCGAATGGATGGATGGATGGATAAAACTTTACTGGATCTATTAAAATGTGGTTGGGCCCCTAGACGTCCGGGAGCCCCCTGGCGGACATCTCTAGGCAAGCACGGTCCACCAGCCAGAGCTGTTTATGCGAGCAAGTGGCCCGAAGAGCGGCCTCCCACGAGGAAAAGGAATGAGGTGGCCTCCTGTGCATGAAACTGGCCTTGAGGAACGTGCCGCGTTATTTCATTTTGTAAACTCTTTTATTGCCACTATCGCAGACACACCCTTTAAGAGGGGCCATGTATAAGTGGAAATTGTCCTCGTTTTACGAAGCCATTAGTACCACGGAGCGGGAGATAATTGATTAAGAACTAATACTTCGCAGGACAGGCTAACACGGTTGAAAAAATACGGCAGCGAGGTCGTTGTAGCCAAGCCGCCTCACTAGCACGTAATCACGCAAAGCATTGCTATTATCTCCCACACGGGATGCAGACCATGGCGAGAATACGCTGCACGGCGTCCACAAGCCTTTATTTATAGGTTATGGTGCATGCTGCGCTACAGACATTCATTCGCCCAGCCCCCCCTGCACAATGCTAAAGCGCACCTAGCGCTACCTTTTTGGAGCAAGACAACGCCAATCTAGAAACACTAGGGAGCGAAACTTGCTCGCTAGGGAGACTGCGCATGCGCAGACCTTGCCTGTATTTATCCGCCGGCGCGCTCTGCCGACGAGCAGCTGCGTGTCCGACGTTCCGAATTATTCTGGGGGCACCTGTACATTTGGGCCACGTCGAAGGGCAACAGTATTCAATGAAAAATTGACAAGCGGTAAAAGCTCACGTTGGGTAGGCACCCAAAGCAGGCGAAGCGCCCTGGGTGTTGTCACGGCTTGTACTTGCTTCGTCCGTGAAGCTGAACGCAGGAGGCGTGTATTCGTTGCTCGTTTCTTCAGCCATGCCTCATGTTTCGTTCCTTACTGGTCTGGTATGTATTCACCACTGCGCGATGTTGAATTCCCCCGCATGTGCACTCAGTGCCCCGAACAAACGCAAACAAATAACGCTTTCGGCACTTCGGGATTTAGAATAGAATGAGGCTGCATATCTTGTAAAAAGGAGACCATAGAGGGCGCCACTAGCTTGACGCTAACGTACAAATTGTTGATTGCTAGCGGAGGCACCCCGATAACCCTAGCTATTTTTCGCCAAATCATCTAACTCAATAACCCCCCTCCGCTTTTAAAAAAAAGCGTTGACGTGACGATATTATTACTTTTTTGCATGGTCTTGTCAAAGTGAAGTGCACAGCTTGCGGGGGAGAAACTGTTGCTCGTGTAAGCACTCGTGAAAGTGCAGAAGGTATGCAAGGATATTTAGCCCTAACAAGCGTGTGATTACCACATGTGACAATTCTTCTGACTCTCAGGCTCTGTTCAAATGAAGCACACACTTCTATCACCTGACGGTGGCCGCTCACTTTGTTCTGTTATCCACAAGTTGCAGTGCTGCCTTCCCACTTCCTAGAAAGGAAGAACTGCAAATGCTTCGCACTTCCGCGCTTCTTCGGTGACGAACTTTCATGCATCGTTCATAGTCGTAGCTCAATCGTGCCTTGCGCACTGAGGACAGTTTCGCGACCCGGCCAGTGACTGGGCCACAGTCGAAAATTGCGTTTCATGCCCACCACGACGAGCGCTGTAGCCGTTAAACGAAATGCGCTGCTGCCTAGATCGAAACTTGCAGATTCGTGTGGTACAACCTTTATTCCAATATCGGATACAACGAACCAAGTGTGAGCGCTTTATCCCCTTGCGAATATTACGCCACATGATGACGGTACGGCAGACAGCAACAAGCCGAGTCAGCAGACGAGCCTCTCTTCGCTGTACTCTCGCCGTGTGCGCATTCAAACCCACTTTTCTCGGCGTCGTTTGAACCACAAGTTCCACAGGCTTCATTTACTTGCGCTTTCAGTGCATTACGAAAATGGCAGTGCCATAAAAGAATTGCCGCCACGTAAAACACGACTGAATTCTGAGAAGAAATCGAGGGAAGTTGAGACGCTGGTCGTTTGAAGCTTGTTGTACATCAAGCAGGCTGCAGCGTGCCATTGCTATTGGTAGAAGCTACCCGGTCCTCTGTCGGAAATACACCATAGTGAGCATCAACGCACGATTTGAACACGCTTGCGGCGCTGGCAATGCTTATGTAATTTCATGCTGCGCATGCGCTGAAAAAGCTCGCTAAATAAAGCTTTTCATTTATTGATCATTATATGGCGGCAATCATGTCTGTTTCCATTGCGTAAGGAAGGGAAAAAGGGCATCGCAGGGACGGGATGTGACAGTCATCAAAAGTCGTGCTCCCAAGCCGCCGGCACGTCGCCTACTTCCGGTGCACTAAGAAACGTAACGCTCGTGATCTCACGCGCGAAAAGCCAGAAGTCTTTTAGTTACAGCTGGGAGGTGTGGCTTTTCCCACGAAAACGGTTAGGCAGATGGTAGAAAATCCTACGCCACATTAAGCGTGAATACTTCGGACTAAAATTCAAGCGCACCATGGCATCCATGATTCCTTGCTCGCGTTGTCATAAGTTCTGCAGGAACAACTGACGAGCGAATTCCTGCACACATCGATCATTACGTAACCACCCATTTTGTGCACAGAAAGATCTGCACTTGGCGCGTGATTATCAAGAAAGGCAGCAGCGCCGTTAATATAGTTATGGCTCTTTAAACTTGAATGTTTGTCTACAGGCTATCTTTCCAGCGGAAATAAGAGCCGCACTCCCGGCATCGATATGGTCTCTTAGCAATATGCAGGCTTGAGCTTTCTAACATTCTTCACAAGCGTCAGACGCTGTTGTGGCATGTGCGAAGATTGTCGTCGCACGCGAGTCGAACGATGCATTGCATTGCTCGAATACGTAAGTCCGCTTCGCGAAGTACGTGACACGATATATTTGCAAGCGAGATGTGGATAATTTCGGCAAGCGGGAGAAAAGTGAATTGCTCGTTTTTTGTTAAAACTAAGATTGCTTGTTCTGTAAAAGTCGGTTCGTATACTTCCAGAGAACTACAGATGCGGATCCCACCTGTCGCATTAGAAGCTGCGTCATCTTGTCCTGAAAGGCATGTTGACTCACGAGCTTCGACTTTGGGTGAAGATTCCGGAAGTTTTGAAGAATGCGCATGCGCGCTTTCATTTGCACAATGAAACAAGCTGGGTTTATTCCATCGTGTTTCCTACAGTATGCTAGAGGAACTAAGGCGCTGAATTCGTTGAGACACCATGGCCATGGTGGGAAGTACAGAGGATCCAATTATCTTCGTGTTTTTGGATTCACACGTCCTTGTGGATTCGTTTATTACGTTTTGCATGCATTAATTATCGAAAATTTCAGAGCAATCCACACTTGTCTAAATAGAGAAGACGCTGCGAACACGCACAATTTCTACTAGTTGCAACGGTTTAGCTTCTCGAGGTGGCCTAATTGAAACGCGCCAGGAATATTAAGGCACTCGCTTGCCCGCGATAAATTCACGTTGATACGTGCATCCATGCCGTAATCGATTCAAAAACATGTATCATGTATTCAATTATTTATCACGCAGTACATTGTTGAACATAAAGTTTACAAAGTAACGCAGCCGTTTGTAGCCAGAAGGACGAAGTCTAGGCAAATCGATGCACTTCGCATAATTCGCATGCTGGCTGAAGCGCCCCCATTGCAGCTTCCGTAGACGCTAGCACCAGAGTTCCCCATAGTAGTTCTTGTATGAAACTATTGTTTATTCGTCACTTGTTATGTAGAGCTTACCAGGCATTTTTTTGGCAATGTATTGGCGTTGTGCGTCTTTGAAACCGAATTCATAGCGCGATATCTCGAAACTAATGTGAATACTTGAGAAAAAGTTTCTTTAAAGCCGACGTGCTGCAACCCGATGTTCAATTATCGAACAAGTGGTTCAGGGTAGGCTGTCCTTTTCTTTTTAAATGAAAGCAACCTTTTCAGTTCAAGCAAAGTTAGCCGGCATGGCTACTGCGAAAGGTACACTTCTAAAAGTTGTCTGACAAATGCAGTGTGTGCTTTAAAGGTACACAGGGATAAGATGCCTCAGAAAGGCTGGCCAATGTTTCAAAAGGATGACCTATCTTCCTCAAATGCGGTTTTCTCATTGTTTGGAATTCTGCTTTTTAACAGATTAGTTGTGTAAGGTCACGGATGGTCGTTGTAGGTTGCAGCTGTGTGTAAAGGGAGAGTCTGAAAAGGAAACGAGCGCTGTGGCTGGATTTTCAATAGGACGGGACGAGGGTAGAAGACTGGGAAGGCAGCGGAAGGAAAGGAAAAAGAAAAGAAAAGACGTAGGAGGGTGTTGGGGGACGTAGAGGTGAGGATACCTCCATAGAAGAGAACAGAAGTCATGGGTGTCCTAGGCGGCATGCGTTTGTGGTGTTAGAAAAGCTGGTCAGATAGTCAGCCTGTCAGTGCGCAAGCAACAAAAAGAAACGAGTTGAGCGAATGACCTGAGTGGCGTAGCAGAAGGGCGTCGGGTAAATTTGCATATGTTAAGGTACAGACACAGAGTCTGGGGGCGATGTATGGAGTAGAAGGTGAGTATGAAATGAGATATAATGGGGTAGAATGCGAGTAGACAAAAAGAAATAGAAACCTTGTCGACTTTCGTCTATAGGCAATCTGTAGACTTTGTATCAACAAAAGACCAAATCTATAGAAAGGCAAGGTCGTATACAAAAATGTCCCTAGACTTTCTATAGGTAGTCGAGTGATTGTATGGACAACAGAGTAGCAAGAATATTGAGTGATGAAATACACTTTATTGGGCGAAATTGAACCGACAAAAGATGTACTCGGGCAGAAAGATGGCGCCGGACACATGCATCGATCATCCAAGGCGTGGTTTGTGTTTAATGAGCGTCGACTATTCCCACGCGATTCGAAGAAGACTCCACCGTCATCGCTGGAGCTCGCGCTCCTTTAAGAATGCACATCTCTATTCGCGTCATACGTACAACTTCATCTCAAAAGTTTCTACAACAACGTACACAAACGACAAATGCCGTGAAAGTTTGACAATGTTGTTACACATGCAGGCGTATTATGCGCTGATCAGTAACTTAACATTTGCTGGCGGTTTAAACGTGTTCAAAATAAAGACATACACAAGTACGCGCGCCAATACGCATAGAACCTAAATCTTACTTGTCTTGTCATTGCTTGCACGGATGCGTTTGTCATATCAGACTAAAATTTTACAACTGTAAATAGAGGGCACGCCTAGTGAAAACATTCGACTTTCTGGGGCATAAAATCTGCCATTTAAGACTGGCAGAGCTTCTGCCACAATAAAACAAGAATAATTAAAAATTTTGTGGGAAGAGAACGTATCATATAGTGAAGCTCCACACTATTTGAACTTTAAGGTCTCCCTACTGTCATCAACTTAGTTTACGGTATATACCAAAGATATTCGGTAAGAATACAAGAGTCAAAGAGAAAACTAAATTGTTGAAGCATCGAGAACTACCTACTTGCGGAGATAAATACCTCTGGAGAAAATGTCTCGTCTACTAACTTCAAAAGACCAGCATATTAATCAGCGGTTTTATATGAAGAAAAGCCGGTCTCTGCATACGATGTGTTTAGTTGGTTGCTGGTTCCTATCAAAGAATGTCAATGTTGTTTGCCAGCCCGGTTTCACTCTCACGTTGTTATACAAATGCCGCAGGCGATCTATCTAACTTGCGCACTACTCAGAATATTGCGGATGCACATCCCTATGCGTTACGAGCTGTGTATTCAGTTGAACTGCGTCTTCAAATCAATCTGCACATAAGTAACACGTAAAATTCTGGCACAGGTGTCTGGTAAGGGTTCTCTCTGTACGAAACGAAATCGCTAAGACAGTGTTTTATCCCCGTGCACCCTTTGGTGGTGATAACTGAGACGTGAGTTGTCTATAAAGGATTCACCACATATTTCGCAAACGAAAGCTCATTCGCTACAATACAAGTTGAGATGACGCTTGAGATCTTGTTTCATTTTGAATGTTGCAGTAGATTCAGGGTAGACATGGGGTCTCTCGTCCGTGTGAGTGTGCTGGTGTCTATGGAGATTCGTCATCCGCACGAATGATTTGCCACATGTTTCGCAAGTGTAGGGTTTCTTGCCAGTATGGGTGAGCTTATGATAATTTGGTTGATAAGAACTCCGAAACAATTTATCACATATTTTGCATTTGTAGGGTTTCTCGTCTGTATGCGTGCGCTTATGGACATCTAGGTGATCAGCCCCGTGGAACAGTTTACCACAGCTTTCGCACTTGTGGTTTTCGCCAGTACGGTTGCGGCAGCGCTCTACAAACTCCGACTGCTTCACAGATGATTGATCGCTTGCTTTGCAAATGATAGCTGTGTCGCCCGTGTATTGGTTGTCGTGCCCGTGTAAGGTATCCCGCCTGCTCGAAAAATTGCCAGAGACACCGGACAGCTCTTGCTGTCCCCTTCCTCCAGTTCCAGTAGCATTCCTGTAAGTAGACAGATAAATGAGCTCAACATAGCCGACTCTTGTACGGGAGAACAAAAACACATTTAGCCAATTGAGAGGTTGACCAAATTAATCGCGCGTTATTGCTAAGGCGACTAGCTGAACCTGAGCGCTAACTTTCTGCATCTAATATTGGCGCTCTATTTGGGCTCTAGTTTGGCATAAATTGAACGCTGCTGCTTTTGATGGCCTTTGTTGCTAAACTTGAAAAGAACGATCTTCGTTAATGTTGCAAGCAATACGACAAATTTGAACCCTAATACGTCATTATAGCCTATCTAAAACAAGTGCAGGTGAGCAGAAATGCCTGGCAGCGAGTTTTTAATGCAGAAACATAGTCGGTTTATATACTTAAAATACACGTGCGTACTCAACACATTCACAAGGAGTTTTCAGGTAGAAAGTCCTGAAATGTTTCTCGGAAGTGAGAAAAAGCTTATTATGCATCAGCTGTATTGGGTCTTCGTTTTTAGGACGCCTTTAATTTTAAGAAGTGTAAAAAAGTTCGGCAGCGTGTTACAATTCTGTAACACGTGAAGGCGAAAGCTTGTTGCCCACGTGGTCGTGCATTAAGTTATGCAATCGGATGAGTCAGACTCCTTTCAAAATGTAACGAGCGGCACTGTGAAGTAAACGTATGACGCAGTAGGTCGACCTCCTCAACCACACATGCTTGAACGTAATGCAATACCTAAAGGTCCTTTCGTTCTTTCTTTCTTTCGTTCTTTCTTTCCTTCCTGCGTCCTTTCTTTCGTTTCTTCATTCATTATCAGCCATTACGTCATCGCTAGTTTACGGGGTATGAGCCACTCCTTAAGATGATATCTTTTGTCTGTGGGCTAGGGCTTCTTCTTCCGGGCAGGAGGAGACGTTGCATAGTGCCACCTACGGCTTTCGCCTTCATGATTGAAAATGGCGCAAAGGCAGGCTATTCGAGTTACTCCTGACAAGTACATAGGTGGACTGACTCCTGGAAGGACATTTTATGTACTCACTAAATCTCTACCTGTAGAACACGAAGAACAAAATTCCAGGTTAAAATTTTTCTGCTGTCTTTGTACCAGGTAATTTAACATTCGACTCGCATTCAAACATTAAACCATTGCTGCCGAAGGCATCGAGCAGCCCACATGCAGATAGTCTATTCCCCCGTACGCAGCGAGCACAAGTGCCTCATATCTTTCAGTGGTTTCACGCACTGTCGATGAAATATGCTGCCGAGGAAGTTTGTTTTCTGCTTCTTCATCGCATTGGGAAAATAATAATTACAGCGTTCAGTGCAATCTACGTTGATGTGATATCAATAACATGTATTTCTCTGTTCTGTCCATGGTGGACAGCATTTTTCTCGGCAAGATAATGAAGTTTGCAAGCGTTGAGTCAAGTCATTGTCGGTACGACATCCTTTGTACAATGTGGGAAAGAGAGTAGAGCAGAGATGCCCACGCCCAGTGTTTGCCTTCCATCTTGTCTGTTGCTCTTTTGAAATTGCCTGCGCTAAGCACTAGACGAACATTGTTAGCTATTGTTCTGCTAATGTACCGTTTATTTGTTTACCTATACCTATTGCTGTCACTATTTCTGACATGAGTCATACGGCGTGGTTCAAACAAATTAGAGCTATGTAAGTAAGTAAGTAAATAAATAAATAAATAAATCATAGGGAAGGTGAATAACAGGCCACGACAGAGGCAGTATCGTTTTCATAGAACACGTGTAGATCTAACAACATAATTCCGGATTCTCTTCCGCGCAGTTTTAATGAAATTGTTTCATTTGATTGAAATATTTAAATTCCGGCAACTTTATAAATCATAATTCTTATGTGTTTTTCTTATGTATAAATTCTGAAATGGCTAAGTGAAAAAAAGAACACAAGCCTCAAATTTACAAATTTACCTTCCCTAAAAGTTTTTTTTTACAACCATTTATACATGCGTGAAATTGTTAAACCGTGTGCACTGATCCCAAAGGTCGCCCAACAAAACAATGAGGCCGTTGGTTCAGCGATTGTTCATGGCTGACACACTCACACACATCTAACTATCTGGGAAACAAAGAAAAGTCATTTCTCAAGCGTCCCGGCCAAACTGTGAGAGCCTGTTCTGTCGATCTAGAGCAAGCTTTATTTTTGAGCCCACGCTACACTCCCTCGGTAAACATACATGCACTGATTCATTTTACGAGCGTCGATTTATATTATCTTCGTCGTCAACGAGTCTTTAACTGTGCCGCACATAGCAGCATGTTGACAGGATGGCAAATTGAGTGAGTTGTAGCCTCATGATCGCGCCGTTTGTGTTCCCCTCATTTTTGCCATAGAGTTTCATGTGTTAAGATGCGTTGTAGTTCGATTGATTAGACGCTCAGATAGCAGAGCACGTAGCGAGAGGACACAGAGCTTCGGCAACACAGACACAAGGCTTCCAACCACACGTTGTCGTCTTTCTCGAAGCAGTGCCTGCTGCGCATTCTTCTCCAGTACACATGGAATAGTCACTAGGGAGAACCCTGGCACAAGTTTCTACGGGAGCTTCAATGGGAGCGGTTGAGCCAGCATGGGGATAATGGGAGGGACATCGATTTGCCTAAACTTCGTCATTCCGGCTTCAAGCGGCTTAGTGACTTTCTAAACTTCTTATTTTTAACAATGTACTGCGTAATAATTCAATGAATATTATTAAAATTGTCCGATGGCTGGTTTGGAACACAGGACCGCTATGCACAGAGGTCGGATATTGAAACTATTACACCAAGGACGCTTGCATCGACAAGTGATGTAAAACGCCCTTATGAATTTATTGCGGGCATGCCAGTGCCTTCAGACACTTGGCGTGTTTCGCTTTTGCACTAGTATTAATTGTACGTGTTCGCAGCATATTGCTCACATCGAAGTGTAGATATTGCTCTGAAATTTATGAAATTGGAGGCAGACAAACCCTAATGGAGGAATACATAACCCTGTCTGAATGATGAGACAAATCTATGTACTTCCAATCATTCCCATGGTGTCTTAAAGATTACTGTGCCCGAGTGCTCTAAAGTATATTGTAGGAAACGCTATGCTTTTTCCTCTTTCCGTGTCGAGTCGCTCTGTTGCAACCATGACTATGTTACCGCCAGCCCCGCCTGCCAAATGCTCAAAACTGCTGAAGCAGTGCCTGTTTCAGACATCAGCGCTACCTCTCCCCTTTAACATTTAGAGAGTGCAGGCATAGTTGCACCACAGTGGGCATACCGTGTAGTCCCTGATTTGTTCTGCAATTAAAGTTTTCTTAATGCAGGCTTACCTGGCACCGTACTCTAAAATGGCTGATGCTTCCACCATGTCAGCGCGGCTTGTGCTGGGCTGTGTGTGATCTATGCTGCTGCTGGAGCCCAGGTGCAGGTAAGTAGTGCTACGACTGTACGAGACACCTGTAATGCATGAAAGTACATAACAGATGTTTATTCGCAGCTGTTACAGGACAATTCATTAGAACATGAATTTTTTTATCGTAGTGACAAGAAGCTTTTAGTGGCAGAGGAACCCTATTGCAGTGCTTGCGTACGTGGCGCTTTTTTGTACCTGAAACTTTCTTGAATGCATGCAAGAACTTCCAAGGCGATGAGGCAGCTGAACGCTGTCAAGATTGTGCAATGTTGGTTTCATCGGAAAATTATTACGCTCCACCTCATACTGCGGACAGAACACGCTAATGTTGGAAGCAAGAATGAACATGTCGGTTTCTTATGTGCGCAACACTTGACCCAATATATGTGCTGCATCATCCAGTAGTAGGAGCATTAAACGCTTCACGAAGTTCTCGCATTTTGTTCATCTGTTACGAGAAGCAGACATAGCCCGTGTAGACGAGGACAAAGTAAAAGTGAGGGGGCACGTGTCAGATGAGGTATAAGTTCTTCTTCGAAGCATGCCCAGAAAATTTTTCACCTGCTATGATACGTGCAGGGTCCATTATGAAAGCAATGTGCATGATATTATTATGACGCGACTGTCCATCGTGGCGCGGAAACCGGTCAGGAAATGGGGCGAGGGTTCCACCCTGCCAACTAAACAGTTTCGGTAAAAGGGATATAGACCAAGGATCTGTAAATGCGCGAGGTCTGCACGAAGCTTGTGCCGAAAGTGTTGATGGAAGATGAGAAAGAACTTCGAGTTTTGAGCTGTCAAGAATTATACGATTGGATTTAAAGTTAGCCAAACTTTCTTAACTATGTCGTAGCCGAATCTTGAATGTTCCAGTACGACTGAGAATAGAAGAGGCAGAGCAGCGAGTGGCACACAAAATCATCCCCCCATCCCATGAAAGCGCGTATGAGGAAGTCCCGCATCAAAAGGATGCTCATTATCTTCTTTGTTGCCAGTGGAATCGTCCATATTGAGTTTGTACCGCAGTGAGAAACCCAACTCAGCCTTTCACCTGGAGGTGCTCGAGAGATTGAAACACCGCGTCGTGCGCCTGAGGGCTGACACCAAAGGCACGGGCAAGCTCCACCAGGAGAATGTCCCCAGCCACACGTCCTTCATCGTTACCAAATTCTGTTGCAGTTCTGTTGCAACGCAAAGGTACCTATGTGTATACGGAATTTAGGCTCACAGACAACTCCGCCGACGCCAACAGCGCATTTTCTTCGACACGTGGCCCTTCTGGCAATTGCGTTAATATGTGAGACTACATTGTAGCACTGCTGCTAAGTACTAGGTAAGGACAAGCGAAGCGCAGTTTAAATCATCATGCAGTTAAATACTTATATCAACAATAAACAGCCCCACGAAAAAAACGTTGCTTTTAATGGCGAAGCTGTAGCAGTCTTGCAGCTGTTCTTTAGCGGCGTCGACACGATAGCAAACGGGAATGACTGCTACACCGCTGCGACTAACACCCCTCGCATAGCCAGAAAATGTCTCCTGGCGCTAGTTCTACTGTGCCTCTTTTTGCATCATCCTCTACGCAAGTGCACGTATTGGTTTCGTACCCCTCCTAATTCTACGTCAGGGATTGCTCACGAATAATCCGCAAACTTTCCTCAGCAGGAGTACAGTGCCATACACGCGAGAGTAGTGTCATCGTCATAGCGATTCACCCGTCAGATGATCCCAACCGTGAGTCTAACTAAATTCATGAGCCAACAGTTACATTTCTTGTATATGAAACTATTCAGAATGTAGAGTGCAGATTGACAGATGCAGAATTTCGCACCCGTGAGCCAGCGGCGATGCTCTATAGGTGTGTTGTATCCGATTGCAGACAGAATGGTGATTCACCTGCAAGGTGAGGCGTGGCATATCAGCGGCGGAAAATCTTTCCACACTTACCGTAGACTGTAGTTGCACTAGTCTGGTAGTATTGCGTAGCCCATGACTCAGCGCCGGTGGCGTCAGGAATTCTAAAATGCAAGAAAGATATGCACATGCACACTGCGACCTGCGGTGGTAAACAAAGGTAGCTGAACATTGTAGCTGAAGCCAACATTTCGACAGGGGGGCGGAACTCATGAGGATTAGTCCCCTTTCAAAGAGAGACGTTTGCCTGCAGAATCCTTTAGGTGCACATACGTTTTTCTCGGAACAGGTACACGCGCGTACAGCGTATGCATTCTTTACTGCCTGTTTCTCTTTCGAAATATCTGTTCTAAGCAGTAGCTGAACATTGTTCGCTATTGTGTTGGTAATGTGTTATTTTTATACCTATATTTACTGTTGTTATTGTTGTTCACATGGCTAATGCAATTTTATGGTGCGGCTGAACTCATGTGGTTTACATCACACGTCTATCCCAAATATGCTAGCTTTGCCGGTATCTAGACTGGATTATGTCCCTAATAAGTTGGAACTCCGTGGGAAAATTATTAAAATATAAATAAAATGAAGAAGTAAATAATGAATGAAATCTTGGGAAAGTGAAGAACTGGCCACAACAGCCGCAGTAGCGTTTTAAGAGAACCCCTCAAGGCAAAGGCACAAAGTTCTTTATTTTCTTCCGTATGAATTTAGTGAATCAGAATTTCGGCTTTGGTTTTCAAGTTGAAAAAATTTTGAAATCACAGATGTTATAATCGACGGGTTTATAACTATCATTTATGCGAAGATTTCCAAAGTATCTACTAATAAAATTGTTTAGTTTAGAGTGCTGTGTAATACATCAATCGTGGGCACTTTATTTGTGACATTAGGTGCAGTTTCGATAATCCTGACATTTTTTTAAAGCTCAATTGGGTTCCAAATCTCGTACTTGAGTCTCGCAACTTTTCTTAACAAATCGAGAATGCGATTCCTTTAAGTACACTATTATGACACTTTTTTCAACCGCCACAAGGTTTACGAATGTTGTTGCGGTGGTTGCAGAGCAAGAGGGTTTCTTCTCTCGCATTTATGACCTAGGTAGGAGATCCAAAGATAAAGCTTCCTGTTAAGGCCAGCGCCGTAATGTGAGAACCACAGCTGATACTTGGAGCTGTAGACAGGCCAGCAGTTGGGCGAACAACGAGTTTATTGCGGTTGGGCAAGTTCATATATATACAGAAGCCAACGTGACGTAACAGATCACGGGATTACTGGTGCGCCGTGACGACTGCAGATTCAGCCGTGCTACATCTCCCCTTTACTGGGAGACAAATTAATTATGCCTTTCAGGTTGCGGGTATCGACAGGGCTTGTGGCGAGTCCTCGTGCTTCTGCGTAGCTCTTGGGAAGAGTGGTCTTCTCTTGAACCCTCTCCGGGAGCCGTTGCTGGACTATCTTCACGATGGGTCGGAAAGCCCCGCAGGTGTTCTCTTGTGCGCCTGATTTCTCGACCATCATCCGTTCTCAGGATCGCTGAACGGGGCGTGTTGGCTGGCCTCAAAAGAATAGCAGGCGACCAGGTTCGCTGGAGGGTGTCGTATGTAGTGACTGGCTGGCCTGGAGAGAGGGGTGGTAGATGCCTGGTTCCGCGGTTATAATATACCTTCTGGCGTTGACGGATCTCCTGGAGCCGGATGTGAACGGCTTTGCTTGATACTGCCTCTGGTACTAGGTGGCTGGTGGGCACAGGCAGCAAGGTCCTCGTTTGCCGTCCCATGAGTCTCTGCACAGGTGACTTTAGAATATCATCTCTGGGGGTGTTGCGCCATTCGAGCAACGCCATATGAAAGTCAACTCGGTTACGTGAACATTTCTTTAGAAGCTTCTTGGCCTCTTGTACTGCTCTTTCCGTCATACCATTAGAGCGGGGATGATACGGACTTGACGTAACATGGGCAACGCCTAGCTTCAGCAGGAAATCTTTGAAAAACGCGCTGGTGAACGGTGGTCCGTTATCACTGCAGAGCTTAAGCGGTAAGCCATGTGTGGAGAACAGCTCTGCGCACCATGACGTCAGAGCGCTAGCAGTGCTCTGACGGAGTTCCCGGATCTCAAAAAAGAAAGAATAGAAGTCCACAATTACAGCAAATTCGCGGCCCTCATGGAAGAACAGGTCCATGCCAACGAATTCCCAGGGCAGCTTTGGGATGTCGTGGCAGTAAAGAGGCATTTTCGTGTTTCGCGGCTGGTATTTCTGGCAGACAGCGCAATTTTGGCAAAACTGCTCTATGTCATGCGACATATTTGGCCAGT
The DNA here is from genome assembly GCF_050947875.1 of Dermacentor variabilis. Taxonomy (NCBI): domain Eukaryota; kingdom Metazoa; phylum Arthropoda; class Arachnida; order Ixodida; family Ixodidae; genus Dermacentor; species Dermacentor variabilis. The sequence goes on along the minus strand of NC_134577.1, from coordinate 60,145,659 downwards.
ACATAACGTCTCTTGCCCGTGCCTTCATTTTTTTCGCTCCCGGGTGCGCAGCGTGAAGCAGCAGCAAAATTTCTCGCTTTTTTGAAGATGGTATGACTACCTTGTTGCTGCGAAATACAAGGCCGTCTTGCGCATGCAGCTCTTCTTTGTAGGACCAGTACGGACGCACATTTTCGGGTACCTCGCTTCTTTCTGGCCAGCTTGTTTCGGCGTAACCTCGAAGCTTGACGAGAGCAGGATCTTCATTGGTGGCCGCAAGAAGATCCCTCAGGCGCTGTTGCGAAGCTGAAATGTAATCAAGCACATTTACTTGAAATTGCTCAGTTTCTTCTCGCAAGAGTTTCTTGCTAGGGAATCTAGATAAGGCGTCAGCCAAAAACAGTTCTTTCCCTGGCTTGTAGGTCAGCTTTATAGGATATCGCTGCAAAGTCAAACGCATGCGCTGCAGGCGAAGTGGACACTGATATAGTGGTTTGCTAAATATAGGCACCAAGGGGCGGTGATCAGTTTCGACTGTTACGCTTTCCTGGCCGAAGATGTAATCATGAAACTTGATGCAGCCATGCACTATCGCCAATGTTTCTTTCTCAATTTGTGCGTAGCGTTGCTGCGCCTCTGTTAGTGACCGTGACGAGAAAGCGACGGGGCGGCCATCTTGAATAAGCACTGCACCAACTCCCATTTGGCTCGCGTCGACGGAAAGGGTGACCGGCTTAGTTGCATCGAAAAAGGAAAGGATTGGTGCGTTAACTAAGCTCTCACGCAACATTTCATAGCTTCGTTGCTGAGCCTCGGTCCAAACCCAGGCAATGTCCTTGCGCAGCAATGTTCTCAGTGGTGCAGTCACGACGGACATGTTGGGAATGAAACGTTGCACATAATTCATCATGCCTAGAAAGACTTGGAGTTCCTTACTGTTCTTTGGCTCTTTCATTTCCAGTATGTCGTTCACTCGACCAGGGTCTAGGCGGAGGCCTTCTGTGCTAAGGATGTGCCCTAGGTAGCGGACTTCGGGCTGCAAAAAGGTGCATTTCTTGAGGTTTAGCTTGAGGTTGTTTTCGAGACAGCGTGCCAACAAAAGCGACAGGTGGTGGTCATGCTCGTCCTTCGTGCGGCCCCAAAGTAGTATGTCATCCATTACCACGGCTACGCACGGTAAGCCTTCCAGCAAGCGATGCATAGCTGCTTAGAATATTTCTGGAGCTGACGCAATGCCGAAGGGCATTCGAAGAAACCGATATCGCCCATACGGCGTGCTCATCGTACATAGTTTAGAGCTTGATTCAGAGAGTTTAATTTGCCAAAATCCTGATGCTGCGTCGAGTGTTGAGAAGTACTTAGCACCGGACAGTTGCGAGGCTGCGTCTTCTAGGGTTGGCATTGGGTAATGTTCGCGCAGCAGCACTTTATTAAGCGCCGTAGGGTCCAAGCAAATTCTAACCTTGTCCTTCTTAACAACTGTAACCATATGGCTAGACCACTCCGTAGGCTCGGTTACCTTTGTTATGACGCCTTGTGCTTCCATACGCTGTAGCTCAGCCGTGACTTTGTCCTGAAGAGCAACAGGAACTCTTCTTGCTGGAACGACGACGCCCACAGAGTGTGGCTTGAGCTTCATGTCGTACTCGAAATCTTTTAGCTGCCCGAGTCCCTCGAAGACGTCTGCAAAAGGCTGCGCTGGAGGGTACAGTTCATGCTGTATGTGTTGCATACGGTATATGAAGCCGAGACTTTCAGCTGCTGCGCCACTCAAAGTGGCAGGGACGTCTTGTTCGACAATAAAAAACGTTTGTTCCTTGGTTCTGTCATTTGCTGAAAGTATCAATTGGACTTTCGCATGCGCGGCTGTTGTGTGGCCAAAAAAATGCTGTGAGCTTGACATTGCAGGCTTGTTGAGGCTTTTTTGGCAGCTTTGCAACGTCGCTTCTTGAAATGACACAACAATTGGCGCCTGTGTCTAGCTTGCACATGATGGGATGGCCCTCGATGTCGACCGTTGCGCACCAGTGATCGGTGATTATCGCACCGATAGTCAACGTTTGCAAAAAAAATTCGTCGTCTTCGGTTCGTAACCCTCGCATTTGTTGGTTGGCACTGCGCGGAAAGTTGGACGACTTGCATGCTCGAGCGAAATGGTTCAGCTTTCCGCACTTACGGCATGTTTTTCCTTTTGCAGGGCACGTGTCACTGCGGTGCATTTTACCCCCGCATTTGTAGCAAATGTTTTTTCTTGTTGCTACCGCGTTTACTATGGTGCCTTCGATGGCGCCCGTAGCTTCACTTATCTCACGAAAGTGCTCTTTGCCTTGTTCTTGCGCGCGGCAAATATCGACCGTCTTTTGGTACGTCGGGTTTTCCGCGATCAGTCTTTGCTGTAGGCTCTTATCCTGAGTGCCCAAAATAATTCTGCTACGCAACATGCGGTCTTCAAGTTCCCCAAATTCACAGTTCTTCGCTAACACACGCAGTTCTGTTAGCCATTCGTTAAACGTCTCGCCTTCTTTTTGGTTCCTTGAACCAAAACGAAATTCTTGGAATGTTAAGTTCGTTGCAGGCTTGTAATGCTCCTCAAATTTCTTAATCAGAACTTCAACGTCATTCCTGTCTTCCGCTTCCTCGAACTTGAAGGTACTGTACGACTTCCTAGCCTCTTCGCCTATGGTAACTAGCAACGTGGCTGCTTGAACGTCTTTTGGCTGCTTGTTCAATTGCGTAGCAGTGGAAAACAGCAGAAACTCACTTTTCCAAGTTTTCCAGGCAATCCAACGGTCGTGCGATGCATCCATAGACTTCGGGGGCGGTAGTAGAGCGGACGCCATCGACATATCGGCTGGGTTCCGCTGCCACCATGTAGACAGGCCAGCAGTTGGGCGAACAACGAGTTTATTGCGGTTGGGCAAGTTCATATATATACAGAAGCCAACGTGACGTAACAGATCACGGGATTACTGGTGCGCCGTGACGACTGCAGATTCAGCCGTGCTACAGGAGCTTCAGGCATCAGAACTTCAATCCCTTGCATAAGTTCGTCAGTTCAAGCATAACTGAGCCATATACGGCCTTCCATTTCGTCTCAGCGAGTTGCTGTATTGAACTGAATTCTTACAGAAGTTTGACTTACCTAACATCGTTTCCCGGAATGCCCGATGCTTCCTCCGTGCCCGCGTGGTTTGTAATGGGCACTGCATTGTTGCTGTTGCAGACTGGAAGTGGAAAACCGGTGCTTCTGGTTTCTGTGTTGTGTGTATACCCTGAAATGAGAGGCGCTGGATCCACATGGTGTCATATTCCCTCCTAGGAACGCGAGGGGAGCAATAAGTTTTCGTAGAGTGTAGACGCTGATAAATCTTAACAGCACTGCTTCCGTCTGGAGCTATTCTTTAAATGCAGCAAGAAAACACGGATGGCACAACGTGACGCTACAAAAAAGGCAAGTAAATGTATTGGTAGTTCATTGTTTTATTCCTTGGTCTCTGATACCTAGACTAGAGGATGGTTGATCTTACAAAGCCTTATCTTGGTTTGCTTGCTTCTGGTGTTTGGATAAAGCATTATCTCCGCAGTAGGCTACTAGGCGTCAGCCATCGCTTTGGCTTGTCACAGAAGATTGAACATGCATGCATGCACCAATGGCTACATCCTACTGTTCTGATGTTATTGAAAAGTTTAATGACGGGAAAACCGCATGGTTATACAGTAATTTATTGGACCCGTATTGGCTGCTCATTTTCAATTTTTCTCACGAAATGGGAAAGCTTTGCGGAAGAACAATGGCTGTGGCTTAGGCATACGCGAGCCTAATATAGGCTCTCAATTTTTTGCCTTCCAAACCTTTCGCACAAGATCCGCCTTATAAATTATGTGTTTACCTCGAAAGGCAGGGAAGGATTCATGAAAGATAAAATTCTCATCCGCCAGGCCAAGAAATATTTGTCCTCATCGGACATGCTGTTAAAAAAGCTATTTTTTTAAAACTTCAAAGCTTTCGTTCTTAGAAACCGGCGTAATTTTTTCCCGTACATCTGTGGTATACCCGGGTACAGGACAATTCTTCCATCAAGAAATTCTGCGTAGCTTTGGAAACCTGGTCATGTCGAGGACGAATCCAGGGTAGCTTCTGGTTTACAAATCCTTTTTTTTATCTGCAGAAGAAATTGTCGAACTACCGCGCACTGGACGAACTTACGTAACCTGGCCACCCAGCAGTCTTTGGAGTGGCGCGAATTCTTGTGTTAGGTAAATGTGGCTTAATGGCGCAAAAGCGGCTAAGGCTATGCTGCACCAAACACGAGGTGTTTTAAAATCCAGTTTAGGAAGGAAAAGGCTGTTTTATTAATCAATATTTGATGTAAAAATCCAGTGTCGTCGAGAAATTTACGCACGTCAGAGAATGGGACTAGCAGATCATCGCCTAAAACTAGAGCAGGGTGTAACGGTATGTGTAGTTGATATAATTTGAGCAAAAGTGTTCGTCTTTGTATTTAAATGTGTGTACATGTCAGCAATATGTGCATAACTGTTAGTGGCTCTTGAATATTGTCACATTTTGGTGTGTCTTCTTTCGTAACTAAATAATTGTGTGCGAGGCGTGTGTGCCCAGTGTGTAGTCAGCATAAAACTACTTTGGTGAACCGCTCCTGACGATAACATGACTTCCACACGCCAACTATGGGTTTGGCGAGATGTAGCTTGTTGTCGGCACAACGGTCCTATTCGTGTGGCCATTTTGCCGTTAGGGCTTTTCAAATCGCACGGATGCTATCTTTATATGGAAGTGTTGTGTTTGTTATCTCTTTGTCCGCTGGCTTCAGTGCACATCTATCAGCTGCTTCGTTACCTGGTATACCACGATGGCTTGGAACCCAGCTGAAACGAATTGACCTCCCGTATTTGTTAATCGCCACCATGTTTAAAATGTCTCCTATCATGGGTTCACACTCAGCTTTCACATGTAGACCCTTCAGTATGCTTAAAGAGTCAGTCTATATGACTGCGTTTTTGCGTTTATCAGTAATAATCTTTTTAACAAAAACCGATATAGCGTAGTCTTCGGCCGTGAAAACAGAGGCGTGCCCTGGCAATCGAATACTCCTTTCCCAATTTTCCGTTACGGCCCCCACACCCAGGTGTTTTTCTTTTAGAGCCATGCGGGTAATATTTCATGTTATTTTGTTAATGGTCCCCTCACCAGGTTTGGCTGTCGTAAACACACAAGCGCGGCTCGTAGATGAAGTAGAGGCTACCGCGTTTCCAACGTATAAGCGGCTGTGTGGCAGGACGCAGTTTTACTTTGCAACAGTAGGCCACATGCCCTTCCTCTGGAAGAGCTGGTCATGGTCCCACGAACAAATGCATCTGTGCAATGCGAACTGCTTGCAACGGCACCGACCACGGGAATTTGGTTGATCACCCTATGACGGAATGCGCACCAACAGTTGTGCCGTACGACAAAAACGTATCGAAATAAAAAAAGGGGGCGGGGCTCGTCACCATGACATGACGTAGGGCCTTCGTTCCTGTAGGGGAGAAGGCAAGCAAGGAACGCCGCTTGAGGACGCCATTCGAGGCAGAGAGGGAGAGTGTCTGGCAGCAGTAATACCCGCCTTCTGATGGCACAGTAGAAAGACAGCTCGACGTCATCTATCCTCTTCCATAACGAAAGCGCTTGAAAAATTGTATTACCAAAACGCTCCCTTGGTGGCGCCTGGGCAATTCCCAGTATATAAATGCAATTTGCAATGGCAACCGGCAAGAACCCCTTTGTTGAGAGGATCCTCTAGCAAGCATTCATCGTGAAGAATTAAACATGCCGTTGGCTTGCTACGCATTGCAAAGCTTGTTACTCTGATCCAATTCCAACACGAAATTCAAGACAAATCGAGAAGCCTCCATTGCCTTTTCGAATGAATTCATCGCGTTGAGAACGAATTCATTCGAAATTTGAGTCATGCAGAATCTGCGTAGTGTTGTCTCTATTAGCACTCAATTCATCTGCACAAATTTCACGCTGACTGCATAAACAGCAGCCGACATAGTGACGCTAGTAAGGTGTCCGTATGACCAATAAATGCACCGCCGTCATGATTGATGGAAATGCTGCCTCCTCTGTGGGTTGTTAACCTTCTTCGCGAGTGGTTTCGATGGTTAAAGCCCATGCCGTACATACCATTGACATCAGTAGCATCGGTCCCGCTGTTTAACGCCTTTCTCGCGTCATTGATGTATCCGTCACAAATCGTAGGATCAGGCATACGTTTTGGCCTGTGACTCCCTGCTTCCAGGTAGAGCCGAAGACATCTGAAGAATGTTTTTAGAAAACAGAATTTGTAACAAGGAAACTACTCTTTCATTAATGAAGGTAATACCTGTGGGGAATCATTTTATGAAAGTGATCCCTTGCTATTGACACATGGTTCGTAGAAGATTCCAGCGGAATCGCTGGTGCTTGCGTGCCTTCCAGAATGTACAAATGTATTCGCGTTGCGCGTGCTATTTGGTAACGAAAGGTTGGACAACAGTAAAGAAAAAAATAGATTCGACGATATTTATTGAGGATGTTCTGATGCATACAGCTGCGTCATGCAGTGGGCAGTAACTTCAGATTTGGTAATCGGTGAAATGCGCTCACAGCAAGAAGGCCTACAACTGCGCGTGTCAATAATATAATTGAAACTGTATCTCAATCGCAGGGATGAGTTTGTCACATCAGGCTCAAAAATTGTACAGCTGTAAATAGAGTGGAGTACCTGAGAAAATAGACGACTTCTGGATGAATAAGAAATTGCACTTTAAAACTGCCAGAGGTTCCTACTCAATACAGCAACACCTAAAATATTCGTATTCGTAAAATATTCGATAGTCTAATACAGTCTCACTGTAATCAACAACATGACAAATAAAACAAAATTTTCGTTATGAATACAAGAGCCAAAGAGAGAACGAAAACAGTACGTGCATTGAAAAATGTCAAGGGAAATAAATTTCCTCATGTTTATGTCTATATATTTCGTAAAAGCTGTCTCTGGAAGGCAGCAAGGCATACGGACCTGAATTATTGGCAAATTTTTTTTGAGTGGACAACAGTGCCTCGATTTTAAATCGTTCCTAATGAGAGGTGTTCTCGTCTATTCACACTGCATTAGAACTGAAAGGATCGTTAGGTAAAGCTTGCTTACTGGTACACTGTCAGACCACTTGCACAACTAAACGAGCTGTGAAGAACTTGTGCCAACATTTCAACCTTCTAGTGATACAAAACACGAACTGCAGCCCATTAGGGTTTGTCTAGAAATGAGTTTGCTAGTGCTACGTTGGCTAACAACATAGTTCTGCAAACAGTGAGCTCTAGCCGGGACCTGCAGTATACTTCGACATTCAAGCATCCCAAATTCTGTCGGAGACGACGTTCTGTCTCGCAATTTTGAAAAAAATCAAGCAGCATCCTTTGCGACTTACATTTCACTCAGCAGTTTTAAACGTAAAAAAAAAGACCTTCTCTCCACACGATGAGTTTGGTAAGTTTATCACCCCTGCTGTAGAATGTCAGCGGTTATTTTTTCCGGCACGGCTTCATGGTCACCTTCCTATGCAAAACCCGTGGGTGATTTACTGTACTTCCGCACTAGTCACGCTGGTATTACTGCCCACCCATATGCGTAACGAGATTTGCAATCAGTTGAGATGCATCTCTAAAGCAATCTCCACAGAATTCGCACATACTATTCTGGCAAAGATGTGCGTCGAGGTTTCGTTTCTTTCCTAACCCAAATCCCCATTGCTTGCACTCGTGCGGCATTTGACCTTCGTGAATTTTTTGGCGGTGTCTTCGGAGATATGAGTTGCGCTTAAAGGAGAGACTACATACGTCGCAAACGAAAGGCCTGTCGTTACTGTGTCATTTGAGATGACCGTTAAGTTCTGTTGTGTTTTTGAATGGTTTAGCACATATTTGGCAGACATGGAGTTTCATGCCGGTGTGAATACGTTGATGCCTACGTAAATTCAATATGTACGCGAGCGATTTCTCACATATTCCACATTTGCATGGCTTCTCGCCGGTATGCTTGCGGAACACCACGTTACATGCCCGCATGCCATCTTGATTGCAGCGCTCCTAAAATTTCCGCGTTCCAAAGAACATAGCAGCTTGCTGAGAATCCTGACGCTTAAATGGCGACAGGGCAGTGACGCAGGCTCTGGCTGTGTAACCGACGTCACCGATGTGCTTCCGTCGCGGCGGTTGATGATAGCCATAAGCAGGTGCAGCGGCAGCACATCCGGCTAAACGCTATGTTCCTTTGTACACGAAGTGTTTGGGAGCGCTGCAATCACGTCGCGCAAGCGTACATGTCACATGGTATATTTTTTTTTATTTCGAGGGCAACTGCAGTAAGCAGAAAGACACTAATGCCTAATATATAGAAAGTTGGAAACTGTCTAATCGGACGTTTTGCAAAGCGCTCTGCAACTTTCTTAGCGGAATTTTCTTGCCTGACTTAGTTGCTTCCAAAGTTGTTAATTATTCTTGACTAATCATGCAATTAAGCAGAATAACAAAAATACTGCGACTTACTCTATGGAAGAGTCAGCATTGCATTTGGTCACGTCGTCTTAGAGTTCATCGGCACGTTTTTAAACTCAGGATAAAACTAGCTGGGACACTCTTGTGTATGACTCGTCGAAGGTTCCAGCGTAATCGCTGGTGCCCGCTATCCTTACAGAAATTACTACGCAATTCGCCTCACGCATGGAATCCGATTAGGCAGACAGGTTGCGGTGAAACTAAACAGATGCAATCAAAGATAATATTCGAATAAGCTCAAAATAAGGCCGGCCCTTCTTGCGCTGAACAACAACACTGAGTTCTTAGTGGGACAATCTAGTCCCCGGAAAAAGATAAATAATGTTACGTCTAAGCACCACCAGTGGAGTTAATTGAACTTTTTCTCACGTGTCAAACCAGTACCTCCTATCCAGACGCCAACGCGGCGTGGACAACGACTAAATGCGCTCACACCACCATTACCTAGAAACTTGAGAAAAGGCTGACAGGGAGGGAACCACAACGACTAATTGATAGGCGCAGTAAATTAGACGAGTTAAATCACCCCGCTTCCCCGGCACGTATTCAGCCGTCAACACAGCGTGTACACGGGCTTTTGCAGAGTTCCACGAAAGCCCTCAGCCCGCTCTTCACCTAGCAGCCAGAGTAAAGAAGTCGCGGGGGGGGGGGGAGGACGAGCGAACTAGGTGCCAGCAGTTGATTTCTTTCCACAGATCCCACACCAGTTTCTTCAGGGGCGGATTTACTGCGGGTTATGTCGAGCATGGGCATGGTATCGCCACGGAGTCGACGATAGTGATTTGCTACTGGACAGTCTTCAGATTCCCTAGTCGATTTGCCTAAGGGAGACGAAATTATTAAAAGCAGACTATTTTCGAGAGTGAGGACAGCTGGCCCTGATTGGAACTGAGAGGTTTAATTTGCCTCTGCACTGGTGAAATCAAGCCAAGCACATTGACGCGACTTTTACCATTTATTTCTTGCTCTTACTGGAGAGAAAGAAAGGAAGCGCCAACTGATATCAAAGTAGGGTCGTCTGGGCTGGTCAGGATGCTGCCACATGGTTACACAAGCACTTCAACTTGCCGTCTTACCGGTATAAGATATGCATGCGCCCTCTGCCTAACGTAACACGTGTCAAAGTTACATATCATGCGAAGTGCAAACTGCCTCCCAACGACAAGTACGGCTGGCTCCGCAACGGATTAACAAAGTGCTACCTAATAGTTTTCTTCTTGTGGTCTTTGGAAAGTTTTCATGGAGGTAAAAATATTCAAAATATTGCCACCTGCAGTAGTGGGGACAGTGCAAAAGAGACGGGAAAGACATGAAAAAAGACTTGCGTGTTCTAGTGCCACCCGCTCGATAGCCTGATCCCACGGCCGCTGTTTTTCAGGGGCCAGTGGTCCTTGTCAAACGTGGCCAGTCCTCTTCGAAAACACGTGACTATATAAAACCTAAACTCTCGGTTATTACGTACCGAAACTATGGTCTGATTATGAGGCACGCCATAGTGGTCGACTTCAGAATATCTTCGAACACTCCGCTTACTGCCGGCGTAACCATGCGGCATTGCCTCGGTAAACTCGGACATAACCCTGTTTCATTTAATGAGCCTTAGATCAGCACCTCAGATCAGCAGCCTTAGATCAGCATCGGGGCCTTCGCTCCGATGAGCATCCTTCCTTCTCAATCTTTATATAATCCCCAGCGGGCAGACAGTAAGCAGGTTACAAACTTGCAAGTGCACCGCACATTGCAGCCTATTAAAAGGATGGAAAATGGGGCGAGCGTGCGTTGTTTCGTGGTTGCGGCATGAGGTGGTACACAGTGCCGTGTGTTGTTCCCTCCTTACTCTGTGCTAGTCCGGTCGCGCTGTTGCAACCATGTAGTATGTCAAGGCAGCCTACTCTGGCCGAATGCTCAAAACTGCCAATGCAGTACTGTTTCAGCCATCAGAGCTAGACCTCCCAAGGAGAAATTACGAAGTAGAGGCGTGATTGTTAAACGGGTAGCCATCCCAGTCGTCTTCGAGTTCCTTTGCAGTAGAACTTTTCTAAATGTGAACTTACGTGGCGCCGCCTTCAATATTGCCTGATGCTTCCTCCATGCCAGCTCGGTTTGTGCTGGGCCTTGCGTGATCGATGCTGCTGACGCACCCCAGTTGCTGGTAACTTGTGATACCATTGTCAGGGACACCTGTATGGCATAAACGTATAGTAAAGTGTTCATTCGCCGTAGTGCAAGGGCAAATAATGAAAAATTGATATTTCATGCTGATTGTGCCAGGCAAGAAGCTCTTACTGGATGGGAAACATTACTGTTGTGCTTCCGCACGCTGTGCTTTTTTCTTTCTGTAACTTTCTTGAATGCATACAAGAATTTCGTGGTGACGAAGAAGCCAAGCAAGATCAATATTGTGCTGTATTGGTTTCTTCTGAAGATTATAACGTTTTATCTCAAACCGCGAGCAAAACACGACAGTGCTCGAAGCGAAAAACGACACGTCGGTTTCATGTGCGTGGAAACCTTGACCCAATATATTTGCTGTGCTATCCAGTAATAAGCACAATAGATGGCTCAAGAAGTTCTTGCTTGGTGTTCATCTATTACGAGCAGCAGGCATAGACGACGAAGAAAAATTGAGAGGTCGCATTTCTACCGAGGGATTATAAATTTTTGTTTGACGTATGCCCCTAATTTATTGACCTATGACAAATAGGAGCGTCATCCAACCACCTACTCGCCTTTCGGAAACTGGTTATCCGAAACCCATTTGGTGACTCCGGTAGCTGAAGTTTAAGCACCGGCTGTAAGCAGTGCGTGTTTTGCAGCTCATCACGAACGCTAAAATGGCTGTCCTCGCCAATCTTCCTGTGTAGGCCATCAACAGACTATAGGACATTATCAAAAAGATTTCTCAATACGCATGTGTAAGATTCATATTGCAGACACCAGATGAGCTTGGAAAGAAATGCGTAACTGTTAATTCACGGGGCAATACCACTGAACTGCGCAACGGAAAGTGTCAAAGCGCGGTGAAAGGGGGGACTGTATGCATAGCGCTGCAAGTATTGTACCTAGGTGCACATTTTCGCTGTAACTGCACAGAAATTGCGTGAAATGGAGAAAAAAGCACGAGAGACCTAAAAGGCAGTAATTACGGCGGAGCCTTCCTCAAGATGACCGTTGACGCTACTGCCATTGGCATTAAAACTGCAGGGACACGCTGCATTGTTGAATAAACCTTTATTTAGAATAAGAGAGGGAGGCTACGAATGTTTATGGTATTGTTACACCGACACGCCTGAGTCTCTGCGCCTTAGTACTTCACAGAAAAGATCAAACGCGCATTCCCAACCACCGGAACTAAAAATTTCACTTTCATCATCTTTGACTGCGGAAGAACTACAGTGTGATTGCATAGGCGTAAATTAAGGAACTCATTTTTATTGTCTGGCATTCGGAATATTATAAGTCGCGCCGTTGAAGTCGCAACGTTCGTCAGGCGGCGAAAGTGGTTCCAAAAATACTGGCAGAACGATGGGTGCTTTATGTATGCAAGGAATGCTAATCGCCTCACAAAAAAGAACATTCAGTTTGGAATGCAGGTGTTTCAGGATGGCGTAGATTTTCTTGTTAACAAATCATTACAATTTCGTGGTAGTGGCACACGTATGGGAAATATTTGGGTACTGTGATTGGTGACCTGTGAACACAAATAATGTTACAGAAGCCTACAGTTGAGTTATTTAGTAACGATTTATGGCTTAAGAGCGGGAACAACTACCTAGCAATTTCCTGCATCCTTGCGTTACATTTAAATTAATTTGTGAAGGTTGTTTATGCTGCAGCTGCGACTTGCCTTGCTTGGTATGAAAGAACCAAACATAAATGTAAACTGTTTTGGGCTACCCCAAATTACATGCTGTCACTTCTGCAGTCGGCCGTAACGGGAGATGTCCGCTGCTCGAAACATGCTATGGGTGAGCGATTATCGCACTGTGCCGAAAACGTGACCGTACCATTACGACCCTCCAGTGAAGAAATCTGAAACGCCTCCCTAATTGCCCATCTTACTCTGCATTTGCATCGAAGCACTTGATTTACCAACCAGCTTGATCAGTCCAAGGGAAACATTATCACGATGTAAGCAGGACAAACCCACTGAGATTCTTGACAAATAACCTTGTAGACCAATGGTCAAGTGATGATTCCATTTACGAGTGAATTAATCACTGCACGGAATGAACAGTCTCGGCTCCTGGCAATATTTAGGAGTGTCCTTTACTAGCTCACCGATACAAGAACATATTCATTCACAAACCTCTATTGCATAGGTTATGTATGAATTTGCATGTTTTCATATAAGCACAAATTTCTGAGCAAGGACTGTTATAAGCTGGCTCATGCGGAAACCGTCTTGACGGCACTGGAAAAGTGCATCTTTGTACGCAATAAATGTACCACCGTCACCGAAACAGCAGGCGCTATCTGCTACTTTTGTTATGAAGGGTCTTCACAAGTGCCACCGGTGGCAAATGGCCATCGCCTACGTACCGTCAACGTTGCAAGTGCCCTCGGTTATCAGCGTGGGCTGTGTGTTCCACTGGTACTTCCACACGTCATCAGGAATGCTGCGTTTAATGAATTATTGGTTAGAGAATTACTAGCTGTGACAAGAATGGTTGAATTTATGTTTTATTAAAACAAAGTTCTGAAGAAGTAAAGTCGTGTTTCGTAAAGGCGCTACTTGCAATGGTTCGTTCTCATCAAAGACTGGCTATACTGGCTGGCATAGGACGAACGGAACACCCACGGCATTACACGGAGCAGAGCGCTCATCCACTATAGTCGAAATGGCACCTTCAGTTGCACACAGGATTTACAATGGTTCGCTTACAATGGCTTACAGAGTTACAATGGTTAGTACTTACATTAAAGTACTTACAATGGGTCCTACGTAGCTTTCTTCATAGAATGATTGCTTCACTTGCCACAGCGAGAGAAATCTAACAATAATTTCAGAATAAAATCTTGATGCATCGAACATATTTTCTTGCATCAGTAAATCAGGTTGAAGTATAAGAATGACATTGTGCAGATGGTTTCTGCAATTACGATGAAAACCTGCCCTAATATTTGAATAATTAGTATTTGCACCTTCCTGATGTGATTCGGCATCTCCGTGTTTTCACGCCAATTACGATCATGACTCATGGATCGGCGGCTATGACTCATATGTCAGTTTAGGTATTATATATAATTATGGGCTCGGATGACTTGCACTGAAGAATACGAACAGATTTTGTCTCTTAGCCAAATAATAATTTGAGCACTTACGAACAAAACGACTAGATCGAATGAAATAATGATGAACTAGAATGGTGTTCAAAGATATTTGTTTTCATGCCATGCTAAGTTTACTTCTGTGATCACTCGCCCGGACCTATCTCAGAACTCTTTCAAAGATAAAGTTTATTGTGAGAATAGCATGAAAAATATCCTACGAAAGATACAATGTTTAACAAGAAAACAGCAGCAGTGCGACGTATAACTGCATTTGTTCACAAATGGTAAACGGCACCATAGAATATCATGATTTTCCACTTCTTTATTGGTGTGGCACAAGCTACCCCAAGTCATATACTGATTGGAAAAAAGAAAACGATTTAAAACCCAGTAGCCTAAACTTCACTTGTCAAAACATTAAAAATAGAAACAAATAGCTTCATCGCCCAAACAACTCCAAGCGGGAAAAGTGTGTTTTCTCTTTAATGCGCATTTATTGCCGTTAAGCAACACAAGGAAATGGAAGAGCAACGGTTTTAAATCAACAATAGTTTTAAACAAACAAAAATAAACCTTTGAAACGGGCAATACCTTCTTGGTCACAGTTTCTTTTCAATTGACAAATGAGAGTATTGTTGTGTAACTAGACCTGTACCTTGTGTTGTCTAGAAAACACTTATGCGGCGGCGCAGCGAGTATTCACTGCAGTTCAAACTAATTCCGGGGTTTTTCGTGCAAGAGCCACGGCTTGATAAAACGCATGCCGCAGCAGTGGACTGAACATAAATTTTGACCACCGTCGCTTCTGTAACGATCACATAAATGCAGACACCCACCTTTTTCCAGTTTCGTTTCATCGAAATGTGGAGGTCGCACCTGGGATTGAATTCGGGACTTTAGCCGATAGCATCCCGTGGCGGGTGTGCAGTACAATAATCAAACACAAACAAAAATTATTTTCTTCTTTAAGTACGTTCGCCTAATTTCCTGATAAATCTTAGCCTGAGCGCAAAACAGCTGACTTTGCGCTGAACATGGCAATACTTCTGCTGCTCCGCCAGCGCATTGACGTGTCTAGATCCAAGAAAACCTCCGATTTAAAAGCCCAAGTTTCCTGTCGAAAGGACCCGTTTTAGGTGGGAATAAATGAACAGATATACATGCCTATTTTATGGGTCGTGTCTAAGGCTAACAGTATTGAATGAAAAATTAACAAGCTGTAAAACTCACGTTGTGTAGGCGCCCAAGGTAGATGAAGCGCCTGTGGTACCACCACAGCTTTTACTTGCAGTTGCCTCGTCCCTCATAATAAACTCAGGAGGCGTGTATTCGTAGCTGCTTTCATAAGCCATGCCTGATGTTTCGCTGGCGTGGAGCTGGAGTGTATTCACGGATGCGCAATGTTGAATGACCGCGCATGCGCACTCAATGCCAAGAGAGAACAAAAACTAATAAAACTTTTGTCACTCCGTGATTTCGATTAAAATGATACCGCACAGCTGCAAAAATCGAGGCGTTTGAATTTTCCACTAGCTTGAAACGACTGTGCAAAGTTTTGAACGCTAGCAGAGGCGCCCCAGTAGACCTTGCATGCTAGCTTTCCGCCGATTGTCCTACCCAAACTTACGCTCACTTACAACAACAAAAACGGAAATGTGCAGGCGCCGACAAAAGTGGTATACTTCATGCAGCGGGAGCCGGAGCGGCGGCACACTGCATCGCGATGCCATCTACAGGCGACATCTGGGATCTAGACTGCCAATGGGTGCCCTTTATTATCGGCAGGCAAGATCTGAGATGTTGCCTGTAGATGGCGTTGCGATGCAGTTTGCCATTGCTCTGGCTCCCGCTGCGTGGAGTATACCACTTTTGTCGGCGCCTGTACATTTATCCTACGATATCGCTACCCTTCTTTCATGCTCCTCTCACAGTGAAGTGCCCATCTTGCTGGCACGAAATTGTTGCTCGTGTAAGCGCTCGTGGAAGCACAGGAGGTATACAAACTAAGTTAGCCCTAACCTGCGTGTGATTACCAGCTGCTAGAATTATGCAGACAGCTGTGGCACACTCTGGCTCAGTTGAAATGAAGCAGGTAGTTCTTATCACCTATACGAATGGCGCTGGCTTTGTTCTGTTAGCTACAAATTGCAGTGCTGCCTTCGCCAACCCCTAGCAATACAGAACGGCAACTACTTCGCACTTGCCGCGCTTCTTCGATAACGAACGTTCACGCGTCGTCCTTAGCCATAGCTCAGTCATACCCCGTACACTGGGCACAGTTTTGTGTGATTGCTCCACAGTTATAAATTGCGTTTCACGCCAGCACGAGCAGCGGTGCGGTCGTTAAACAAAATACGTTGGTGCCCAATCCGCCCCTCGCATACTTGCGTTGCGCAAAATTTAACAAAAATGGATTACAAAGAATCAAGTTCGCAACCTTTATAATAGTTACGAGTATGGAGCCACAACAAATAAGGGGCCGCGAGCAGAAACAACCAGAGTCAGCAGTCGAATCAGTTTTCCCTGTGCTCTCGCCGTGAGCGGATTGACGCCCATGTTTCGTCGTCGTTTGAATTACAAGGGGGACAGGTGTCATTTACCCGTGCTTCCAGTGCTTCAAGAAAGTGCTTGCGGTACAGAAGTTTCTGCCGCTGAAAACACTACTGGATAATGATAACAAATCGAGCAAATTTAAGATGTCTATCGTTATTGAGCTTGTCCTACATCGTGCAGGCTTCATTGTGCTTTTTGTATTTTATGTAGCGGTGCCTGTTGAAAATAAATCATGTTGAGCACCAACAGGTGACTTTAACACGCTGATGACTCAGACGACGTTCATTTAACGAAGTAAATAAGTCTCTCTTTATTGCGTAAGGAAAAGTGAAAAGTCTCGCCAGCACACTGATTGCAGCGCAAGAGCACAAGCCGCCTCTCAGAAGGATAGCTGTCGACATACGCAATTCACTGACGTCACATAAAAGCGCACAGATGCTAATTAGGTGATACGAGCGCAGTCCAGTAATTTCTTCCTACTGCCATATGCTGGTTTTATTTTTGTTTTTGCTACCTGTCGATGACGACATACGTGACAGCATGAGACCTTCGTACAGGAATATGTGCTCCAAATGCAAAACGGAACAACATTTATTTACCTGCTTAGTATATCCAAAGAAACATTGACATCAAATACAAACATAGCTGGACATTGTTCACGCAATTACGTAACTCAACTTACGCAACACTTTTGTCGTTGCATGATATGTCTCGTAAATACTTCTATTTATAACATATCTTACTTGAATATGAACGATTACAGCGTTTCTAGCTGTTTACGACAAAGCTGATGCTTGCTAAGCATGTTAAACACAGCTACTTAATATAAATGTACGTTAAAATTATTGTCAAGAAAAAAATATACCGCAGGCAATGTTGCCTTCGATGATCTGCTTGACTAAACTAAAAAAGGAATTCCAATAAAGCTTCGATTTTGATACTTCGCTCTGCTTGCTCACCAGCCTGCCATTGTATCGGCCTACTCTGCGACTTACCTTTTTCATCTGATGAAATTTTCCGTGCTAGAGAGTCAGCGAAGTAGCCCGGTGCTTCCTTTTGTTACTTTCGCGTCTTTTTTCCAATCCTCATTCAACCACGGGACCCGTTTTCTGCATGTATTGCCATTCGTTTGTGGAACGAACGTTATTATTGGGATAGCGTTAGAGTACCGTGTCGCAGAAAACGCTGTGTCGGCGGGGTCCCCTCAAGCGAAAGTTCCCACGCGTATATTAATGTATATGTATATGCCACACCTCGCTTTATGGCATGCTGTATATGCGAATTATATTTCAGCATCACTATGTCAAAGAAGTTGATCATACCTTCTTTTACATTTTTACAAGATATTTCCTCGGCAGTTATAGAATGTCAGCCCACAAAAAAATGTCATGAAGCAAAACATGCGCACCGCGTGCCCTTTTCTGTGAAATCTGATAAGAGTTAAATATTATGAGTGCGAAACAGCAACGGAAACCAGTTAGTGACGTAATTTCTTTTTTTTTTCTTTTTGGTGCGGCTGTGCACTATCTTCCGCATCGGCCCATGCAAGAGGCCGCAGCTTCTACCCGAACGCTCTCCTTCGTTCATAGTGTTTGGCACCAGAGTTTGTCGGTAAATACTACGGTTACGTAGTTTGCAGTTGCCGGAAAGCATGAGAAGCATTTGTGGATCTTTGAATGTTATCACGTTCTGCTCGCCAAAGCAACTGTGCAGTGCGCCTAAAACTAATGAATTCAAACGGGTTCTTTCGAGGAAGAGCCATGGCTCATGCCGCACTAGTGGGACTGCGCATCAGTTTTTACCACGAGGGTTTCTTTAACGACCACTTAAAAGCAGGTAAACGCGTGCCTTTTTACAGTGCGCTTTCACCGAAATACGGCGGTCATATCCGGGATAGAACCCTGGACTGCGGGTATTAGGACCCAACAGGGTGTGTGCAGCGCCGTAATGATTCATAAAAGACAAACATTTCCATCGTAAAATACATCCGCTTCCCTTTGTAACAAATCTTATCCAGAGCGCTAAACAGCTGAATTTGCGCTGAACATCGACACTATTTTCGCACCACCCGTGCATCGACGCGGCTTTATCTCAGCAAGTCGCCGATTTAAAAGGTGAAGCTGGCTGTCAACAAAGACCCGTTCTAGCTGAAAAAAAATGCATAGCTGGTAAATCCTTCAATATCAGCCTTGTGTGCGAGTAACAGTTTTTCAATGAAAATTGCACGAGCGGTACATGTCACGTTGTGTAGGCGCCCAGAGCAGACGAAGCGTCCGGGGTATCGCCACGGCTTGTACTTGGAGCTGCTTCGTATGTGAAGTTGAACACAGGAGGCGTGTATTCGTTGCTTCTTCCTTCAGCCATGTCTTGTGTTTCGATGCTTTAACGGTCTGGTGTGTGTTCGCCACTGCGCGATGTTGAATTCCCGCGCATGCGCAGTGAGTGCGCTGAACGACCGCAAATAACGCTTATGGCCCTTCCGGGTTTAAAACAAAATGACACCGCATATCTTTATAAACGAAACGATAGAGCGCGCCACTAGCTTGACGCTAAAGCGGAAATTTTTGAATGATAACAGAGGCACTCCAATAACCCTTGCATTGTTTCAGCCAAATCATCTAAGCGAAGTAACCCTCGCTTCCAAAAAAAAAAAAAGGGTTCATATGACCATATGATTATTTCATGCTCTTGTCAAAATGAAGCGCCCTGCTTGCAAGGGAGAAATTGTTGCTCGTGTAAGAATTCGTGGAGGTGCAGGAGCTATAGAAATTAATTTAGCCCTAACAAGTGTATGATTACCAGATGCGACAATCCTGCTGACTCTTAGTCTGTGTTCAAATGAAGTAGTTCTTATCGCCTGGCGATTTGTGCTCGCTTTGTTCTGTTATCCATAAATTGCAGTACTGCCTTTTCGCCCCATACCAATACAGAACTGCAAATCCTTCGCACTTTCCGCGATTATTCGCTGATGAAAGCGCGTGCGTCGTGCGTAGCCGTAGCTCAATCAGGCCTCGCGCACTGGGCACCGTTTCACGTCCCGCTCAGCGATTGTCCCACAGTCGTAAATTGAGTTTCATGCCCACCACGACGAGCGCTGTAGTCGTTAAATTAAGTATGCTGCTACCCGCTCCGAACATTATAGATTTGCGTTGCGCAATCTCTAATCAGATATTGAACACAATGACCGAAGCGTCAGTGCTGTATCACGTTGGAAATATGGTGCCACAAGTGGAAGGAGCCGGAAACAGAAACAAGCCGTGTCAGCAGTCGAGCCAGTCGTTGCTGTGCTCTCAAGCTTGGAACGAAAAGTGTGCGAAAACCTATCGCCAGAAATATCACTTAGTGGTGCACGATTGAAGTGCGACAAGGTGAGGGGGATAAACACTAAAACTAGATATATGCGAAAAAAGAAGTTCAAAAATTTGTAATCATACTGTCTTACGAGGAAGTATACCGTTTCATATATCTTTGCTTTACTAAAACAACCGGGAATTTTTTTTCTCTTTCACCATTTATTTATTCTTTGTTGGTGACCCCTATCAAGCCATGACTCTGGCGCAAGACTTGACTGCGCAAAGCAGCTATTACGTCGTGCTGAATGGCGTTGCTGACTTGAACGGTGCGGTTTCTTTCGTTTTTTTTAAATTTCGTGTTTGTTCAAACTGAGGCGTGCGCTTCACTTTAAGTTTTGCGTGACCTAACGCACGGCAATGATAGGCGAAAGGTGTGAGTGGAGGGTTTCTGTTATCGTGCAAGTACCCGCCTCGTCATCCGGCGCGCTGTGTCTCGTCGTGAAGATAAATGCGGAACGCTCCCCGAAGAAAGCTTGGCTGTACAGTCGAGCGCGATTTGAAGGTTATCGCGCGAGCGTCGACCGGGAACG
The DNA here is from genome assembly GCF_050947875.1 of Dermacentor variabilis. NCBI lineage: Eukaryota > Metazoa > Arthropoda > Arachnida > Ixodida > Ixodidae > Dermacentor > Dermacentor variabilis. The sequence goes on along the minus strand of NC_134577.1, from coordinate 60,125,368 downwards.
CGAACAGCGCCATGGCTCAGAATTCTCTGCAGAGGCGAGGGTGGTATCAGGCCTGCTTCCCTCACTCTTTTTGCTGTTCCTTCAGAAGCCGTCACTCCCTGCTGGGCTATCAGTCTTATTTTTTATTTTTTTGGTTCTGCGAACAGGCAGTGATCGTAGTGCGCACGACGTATTCTACGGTATTATCTGAAATTGGACGTTACGAAGCTGTATCTAGCCTATGTAACGTCATTGTTGCTGGGACAGGAAGAATGGGTGACCAAGAACATTAGCTTAAGCCCGCGATGCGTCGGTTATGTGCGGCCTCCCTCTACTGTTTCTTTATTTTATTTGCGAAGGCTCCAACCAAAGAAAACGACGAAGGACGCGGGAAGTATAAACTCCAGTCTGGATAATATGCTCGATATCTCTATTATTTTTCCTAGCTTTCGTGCCGCCAATTGTACTATGACGAAATATTGTAACCAGGTATGTCCTAAACATTTTAAGAATGAATGTTTTATGTGCGGTCGTCGAGAGCTGTCCGATTGTCCCGGCGCATCACGATTTTCTTGTGTTTATGACTACAGCACGACCCATCTTATTATGACTGTTGCAAGGAGCGACCACAGGATGAGCGCTCCCGTTCCCTTCAAAGCTCTGTTGTTGCACACGTGCGAAGCAGAGGGAAATCATCACCGATGAAAGGATCCACATGTGCAAGCTGGTCCCTGAGGCCGAAATCAGACAATGAGGTCGCGATTAGAATGTGTGTTGCCGCCAAGCCAGAGCAGCGGGTCACAAATAAGAGACAAACGAGGAACGACAGTCACTAAGGCGTTTGAATTTGACAAACGCTAACCGTTTCATATCTCTTCAGGCTGCTATGGTCTCTAAATGGTGCTGCGAATTTCAGTCATGGTTATGTAAAGAATTACTTCACTTTCGACGTCAGTGGCATCGTATAGGGAGAGGGCTAAGCAACGAACTGCCTCTGAAAATGGCCGTGTCATCGATGCTTACCCATTAATGTTCATTAGGCGCAAATTCATTTCAACCCGTCTTTATTGGCTTCCAAAAGAGACTAATGCTTCTTATGCATTATCCCAGGCCTAACCCTTTGACCTCGGTCCTAATACTTCAACGCGGCGCCCTTTCTTTCTTTCACGTTCTTTATCCTTTTCGGGATAGAAGCGAACAGAGATTCTGCCAGTTCTGGGTCCTGTCGGAGGACATTCCACTCCCTCTCAACGGCTGCCCACAGAGTGTCTGCGTCAGTGTTCGTCAAGGTGGAGCGAGCCAACCGTGCCTTCATTAAACCCCAAACATTTTCAATTATGTTCAGGTCGGGGCTCTTTGGCGGCCAGAGGAGCTGTGCAATTCCAGACTTGTTCAGATTTTCCTGCACTGAGGATGCAGTGTGAACAGGGCAGCCGTCGTGTTGGAAATAAAAACACCCGTCAGGGAAAGGTCCATTCACGGCGAAAGGAAGGAGAACAGTGTCGACGATCTCATTGTAGACTTCGGCCGTGAGCCTCCCTGGGATGCGGAAGAGCGGACCCAGACCGGCGTAGGTTATTGCACCCCAGACGTTCACCGAGACACGCCCGCTTGCTGCGACATCGCGGACGTTTTCATCGTCATAGCTGCAATAAAATTGGTGCATCGAATTTAATAACCAAAGCACTCACAGGGCAGTTACCACTGTATAATGAGAAACTGAGCGAAAGCTGCTAAGGTATTTGCAGCTCGTGATATACTGAGGTGAAGAATTTCAGAGCGACGTGCATATTTTCCAGCTAGAGACCGCAGATTTTAGGTTTGCACACATACTCGCACTTCGACTGAAACTCCGCTATGGTATGCCGGCCCTAAAGCCACGCTTGGTGCATGCTTGTGCGGTTACTTCAATAAACTTCATGTCCCTGTCTTTCACTTTGGTAAATTCAAAAACGACACCGTACCAACTTTCCAAAATCTCCCTTATTCTGCAACAAACACGAGTTAAGGACATTTCAGTCGAAATCAATAAGAAATGGGTATGACCAAGGCAGGTAATGAGAAGGCAAGACAACCATTGGTCATTAAGGGATGGGTAACGGGCTGGATCTTAAGAGAAGGAAAGCGTATCAGGGGGCAGCAGAAAGTTAGGTGGAAAGTTAGGTGTGAAATGATATGCAAGAAAAGTGAATCTCACCGGCAGCCATCGACTCTCCAAACGCGGAGTCGCTGGTTCCAGCAGGTAGTGAATGTAGATTCGTCACTAAATATGACGTGTTGCCAGTCCTCAGCGCTCCATGTTTCGTGCCGATGCGCAAATTCCAGACGCTTCCTGCGATGTTCGCTGGTCAAAAGTGGCTTTCTCGCAGCCACTCGGCTTTTAAGACCCGCAGCGTTAAGTCTCTTTCGGATGGACGAAAGACTTAGGCGAAGGCCAAGTTGTTCTTTGATTTTCTTCGCTGTCATGAATGGATCGTTGACGGCGGCAGCTATTATCAGAGCGTCTTCCTCCTCAGTTGTTCCTCTAGGCCTCCTTTGATGCGGGGCATCTTCCAAGCGGTTCTCCCGGTGAAACGCTCGAAGAATGCGGTTTACTGTCTTCTGAGGACGGTTCACCTGCCGGGATATCTCTCGCTGGGACATAAACTTTCCCAATGAAACAATTTCTTGGCGCTCCTGTGCCGTAAGTCGTCGTGGCATTTTTCTTGCGACATGTGGTCTGGGATCGCATCGATCATTGCAGCCGTTATATACCCTTATGAAAAAATGTTTTGCGGAAATTTATTGGTGAACAAAGGCGATATGACGCGGCGATGCTGCGTTGATATATTTTTCCAACTTCAAAGTCGTTCAAATCAAGAAGTGCCAAGCACTGCCTTTAGCAGATCTTTCCCACCAATTTTGTTATCGCCCGCGAAGATACGAGGTAACCAAGTCCACACTTTATCGCAACAAATGGAAAGCTTAGAATAGAGAGAAAGGGCGGTGAGTTTGTCGCGGGGGTGATGGTTGCTGTATGGAACAGCGAACGAGGGAGAGAAGACTGCGAAATCATGATTTTTTCTGTCCCAAAAGCGGCCGCCAGGTGCCTGGAGTGGTAGGCTGGTTGACGCTCGCGCGATAACCTTCAAATCGCGCTCGACTGTACATTTGTTCACTCACTTTAACAAAGCCACAGAGTGTCCGACGAGCAGCAAAATTATTACGTCGAATGTTTTCTTAAACTATGTTGTCTTTTCTGATAACTATTTGATAGGAATATGAATTGTGCAGCAGGGAATCGCGAATTCTCCGAATATATTTCGCATATGTTGCTACACATTACGACTGTTTGCTGGCCATATTACTTTTCATGCATCGAAATAAGTTTTGTTTGGTTAATTATATTGGTTGCATTATAGGAGGTCTATCCTAGACGAATAAAATTGAAATTGCTTTTGAAACCTCTGTGACACTGCCCTTTATTTCCATCAAATTTGCTCACCTTGCTTAGGAACCGACTTGAGCAATTGCCGCCAATAACAGCCTAATTACGTTCACATTGAGACATACGCCACTCTCATAATTTAGTGATCCGCTGGCGCTTCAGCTGAGGCGAATTCCAAGCTCGCATCAGCCTCAAAAGAGAAATAACTGCTGGCCTAGGGGATCGAAACGTTAGATGCTTAAGGAATTCAAACATTCACTCCAAGCAAAGTAAGAAATTGACATCACTCCCATTTTCAGATGTGACGTCACTTTTTATTTTAATTTTTTTTTCTTGCGGTTACTTGACTACGTTGTTTGACGTGCAGCCGAAACTGCAAGCTACCTTGCCAAGATACTCTAACGCTGTAACATTTACTATTATGTTAGATTCGATATGTTTGCATGTAGAACTCCTGGGGCGGCCAGAGGCACCGTATGTTGGCTTCGTCCTTGTGCTTATTCTGCCATGTACATCAATGTCCTCGATATTATTGTTGCGTCTATAGGGTACCCGTGAAAGGGAGGGGGGTCACTTTCTGCTTGCTGGTGTGAATTGAGCTTGCAGGGCGTATTCATGGCTTGCAGGGTGTATACGGTCACAACGTAGCCCCTCTACGAGATATCACGTTGTTACCCGCCGTGGTTGCTCAGTGGCTATGGTGTTGGGCTGCTGAGCACGAGGTCGCGGGATCGAATCCCGGCCACGGCGGCCGCATTTCGATGGGGGCGAAATGCGAAAACACCCGTGTGCTTAGATTTAGGTGCACGTTAAAGAACCCCAGGTGGTAAAAATTTCCGGAGTCCTCCACTACGGCGTGCCTCATAATCAGAAAGTGGTTTTGGCACGTAAAACCCCAAATATTATTAGATATCACGTTGTTGTAACGGCGAACAACACAGTAGCAAGAACTTTGAGTCAGGCAATACTTTTTATTTGGCGTAACGTAAGTAACAAAAGTTATACTCGGGCAGAAGGATAGTGGCGGGCACATGCGCCAATCGTCCAAAACGTGGTTTGTGCATAATCAACGTCGGCTATTCCCACGTGATTCGTAGAAGATTGCACCGTCATCGCTGGTGCTCCCACGCCTTTAAGAATGCACTTGTTTATCGGCGTCGCGCGCAGAATTTCATTACAAAAGGTCATCACAAAGAATCGACGAGAAAGTTCGACAATGTTCTGATACCTGAAGGCACGTCAAGCACTCAGCAGTAACTGAAGATTTGTTAGTGGTTGAAAAGGGTCCAAAGTAAAGAGATAAAGTACGCGTATCAATACGCATAAGAACTGTGTCTTATTTGACTAGTCATTGCTCGCACGGATGCGTTTGTCACATCAGACTAAGATTTTACAGCTTTCACTAGAGAGTAGGCCGATTCAAAACATGCGTTTTCCGAGTGAGAAAAACTGCCCCTTAAAAAGGACAGTTTCTACCAGGATAAAACAAGAACAACAAAAAATTTCGTACATAGAGAGCATATCATATGGGGAAGGTACAAACAACTTGAATTTAATAGTCTCAATACTGTCATCAGCTTAGTTTATGATAGTGAACAAATATTTTCGGTAAGAATACAAGAGTCAAAGAACCAAAATATCCGATGCATCGAAAAAAAAATTACAGGAAATAAATTTTCCTATACCTATAGTGTGGCTGTATATTTTCGTAAAAGTCCCTACAAGCATTGTCTGTTGAAGGCAACAGGGCTGAAGAACCTGAAATAATGGCGGAGATTGATCTTGAGTTAAAAAGACACTCCTTATTTTTGAAATGGTTCTTAATTATATGTGTGTTTCTATTAAAACAAAACCACTAATAGGATGTATAATTAAAACTAGTTTTCTAGTACACTGCAAAGACGCTTCCGCAGAATACTTTTCCAACTAAACGAGGTGCCAAGAATCATGTGCGGACATTTCAACCTACTAGTTACACAAAACACACAAACTGACTATCAGTGTTTGTCTTGAAATGAGTTTCCTAAAGCTATGTTCGCGAACAACTTAGTTCTGCAAACACTGAGCACTGAACAGGACCTGCACTGTACTTCGACGTTGAAGAACGACGAATTATTCTGGCGCCAACGTCTTGTCTGGTAATATTTTAAAACCCGCTTTTTACTCAGCCTTGTCAAATGTCCAAAGAAGCCGGTCTTTGCACATGATGTGTTTAATTAATTGCTCACGCCTGTGGGAGATTGTCAGCGTTGCTTCCCGGCACGGCTTTACTCTCGCGTTGTGCGAAAGCAGGTGGCGATTTAGCTAACTTGCGCACTAGTCGGAGTATTACGGCTACTCATCCATATGCGTAACGAGGTGTGTAATTAGTCGAACCTCGTCTTCAAAGGAATCTCCAGATAAGTAGCATGTATTTTGCTTGCACAGGTATCCAAGGTTTTGTTTGCCTGCGAAATCATATGACTCAGCCAGGGTTTTATCCCCGTGCATGATTTGGCGGTGATGACCGATACCTGAGTAGTTCACAAAGGATAGATGACATATTTCGCAAACGAAAGCTGCATCCTTACTATGCGACATTAGATGACGCGCGAGATTTTGCTTGGTTTTGAATGGTTTACTACACTTATGACAGACATAGCGCTTCTCGTTAGTGTGAATGAGCTGGTGTGTATGAAGATTCGACATGTCCGCGAATGATTTATCACATGTTACGCAAGTGTAGGGTTTCTCGCCTGTATGCGTGCGCATATGGTTGTCTACAGAACCAGAACGCCGGAACGATTTCTCACATATATGGCATTTATATGGTTTCTCGTCTGTATCGATGCGTGTATGGCTATTTAGGTTATCAGAACGCCGAAACGATTTATCACATATTTCGCATTTGTACGGTCTCTCGTCTGTGTGCGTGCGGTGATGTCGAACTAGATGATAAGCCCGGTGGAACAGTTTTCCACAGCTTTGGCATTTGTGGTTTTCGGGAGTACGGGTGCGGCAATGTTCTACAAACTCTGAATTATTCGCAGGTGATTGATCGCTGGCTTTAGAAATGTGGGCTGTGTCGCCCATGTGTTGGTTGGCGTGCCCGTGTAAAGCAACCGGTCTGTTCGAAACATTGCCAGAGATACCGCACAACGCTTCCTGTCTCCTTCCTCTGGTTCCAGTAGAATTCCTGCAAGGAGACGGACAAATAGCTCAATAGGCGTGACTCTTGTTAGGGGAGAACAAAAACTCGTTTTACAAATTCAGAGGTAGAGAAGCTAAAACGCGAGTTAATGGTAAGGCGACTTGCTGAACCTAGGCGCGAATTTGCTGTGTTTAAACTTAGCGCTCATCTTGGGCTAGGGATTGGCAAAAATTGAACATGGCTGATTTTCATGGCGTGCTTTGCTAAAGCTGAAACATAAGAATAATCTTTACTGAAGTTGCAAGCAATACCAAAACTATGCTTGACTCAATTTATCATGCTTAACCTACATAAAACAAGTGCAGGTGAGGAGTAATTTCCAGCGGTGATGGTTAGTCAAGAAACTTAGCCGGTCAACATTTTTAAAATACACGAGCGTCTTCAACACGCTCAAAAGCAGCATTCAGGGAAAACTTCCGAGATCTTTCCCTGGAAGTGAGGCATTCGGTATTGAAAATGAGTTTTTCATCAGCTAAAAGGCGTCTACGTTTTTAAGACACCTTTTCCCATACAAAAATGCTTCCTTACTTTCTTTAGAACTTTTATCAACATTCTATCAACTTTAGTAACATCCTATTGACTTTTACTTTTTAGTAACGTTTGTCAAAAGAAAGTTGGTTACTTCTTTTCTAACTTCAGTATGTAAAAAGAAAGTTACTAGAAAGTTAAGACATACTATCTTAACTTTTTAGAAACACGATTCAATAGGAAGTCCATAAAAATAATTATGTTCTTAAAGTACATAACCCAAGTTACAAAACATGCATGAATATTATTCAATAAGGTTATAATTATTCAGTGAACATGGCTGGTGCAAGACAGTCTTGTTTCATGGACAGGTGTAAATTTCCACAATTTTCAATCAACTTTCTAGTAACACTGGTTACTAGAAAGTTGTTAAAAATGATTTAGTGAAAAAATGAACATATATATAACAGCATCTGAACTATAAATGAATATGCAAAGACTGGCTGCTTTAACAAAAAATGTTTTTTTGCACAGTAACTGTTTTCCTAATTTTTAATCAACTTCCTAGTAACAGATGATAGTAGAATGTTCATACAAAAAAATTGCTTCTAATACCGGACGCTAAGAGGAAATATGGTCTCACCAATTCAAGATGAGGGCACGTATTCTCGAAAACACGACAGCTAGTGCCATAGGAAGCGTGTATATGAGCGGTGATCATGAATTTGTGCTCAGTAGGTGTCAAAGAAGCCCGTAGGCCATGCACCATAGCACTAGATGGAGCTGCACGGACGGCGCGCTGATCGGCTCGTGTTCGCCAACTAAAGCGGGAGACACACGGTCCGATTCGGTGTCCGATCTGGCGTCCGACGCGCCAAAACTGCAGCCCGAATCGAGGTGTTTTGCCGTGCCGAAGCGCCGGATCGGACGTCCGGCGTGCGACAAACCGGGCAGATTTTCATCGTCCGACGTGTCCGACAACTGCACCGTCGTCTGGTCGCAGCCAATGGCAGCGCGGCTGGCATGTGACGTTCTCTGACGTTCCCTCCACGGAGGCGATGCTGGCTGGCCGGTTTCTCGCAGTTATTCTTTTTCCTTGCCTGCTGCAGTTTGTTTCTGACATGAAATAGTTACCAGTTCAGTAAAATTATCTCGAACGTGTGCCTGTTATGCAAACCAGCGCCTTGTACACTAGCACTAAGCTACTGGTGAGATCGGGAGCCGCAACGCGAGGGCATTTCGCGAGCAGACATCACACACCGACCATCTGAGAGAGGCCGCTCGCTTCGCTTGCACGTTTGCCCTTCGCAACGACTGCGTCAAGTTAACCAATTGTATTTAATTACGGCCGACCTAAGTGTACAGTGTTAATTGTTTTGGCAAAAATAAGCACTCTTCGACGAGCTCGGGCTGGATCGCAAGCGCCGTCGGCTGCAACGTCCGCCTAGCTATGCCTACCGGCCCTATCGCTGGCTTTAGCGGAGCCGTCAGTGGACAACGCGCCGTCATGAAGTGTTCTGTCACTCACAGGGACATAATTTTATCGACAGCGTTCTCGTAAAGCGAAGCAGTGTTGAGCAGAGTTGTTTATATTGCGTTTCTCGACGTGGATATGAACTCAAGCTGGGGAGCTGGATGTGGGCGGAGCTTACGCGCCGCTCATGCCGTAGCATGCAGCGCCGCACGTCGGATCGGACACCGAATCGTACCGCGTGTGTCTGTATAGCTCGCTCATGGTTCGGCTGAAGTCCCCGTATATTCTTTATAAATAAGGAAGCCTACCTAGGCACTGTAAACCCAACGATTGGGGCCTAATGCCTCTCCGCCTCCCACTACGGCTTCCTTTGAGTGACAAAGTGTGATCTCGAAGGCCGTGCTTTTGCAACCTGCATGCACCTGAGCAATTGCGAATCTTGAAGGCAACATCCGCTTAGTTTTTCTTATATATACATTTCCTTAAACTTCGTATCACAAAGTACAAAGTACACACTTTTGGACCAAACAAATATATTAAAGGACTCTATCAAATGTTATTAGGAGAAAAAACACGCAATTTTTTCATTTAAGATACATTTTTCTAAAAAACCGCAGAGTGGCGCTACTGCAGTATCTGTTTGGTCGACACACCACGTTGGTTGTAGTAAATGCTCCTTGCAGTAAGGCGGTATTTGAGTTATATTTTAGAAGTGCCTATACAAAACGTGCTCCTTGTCGTGTGCAGTAACCATCCCAAACCCTCCGGACTCGTGTAACGCCATTAGTTCGCCGTGTGTTTCGAGCGATCCACCAGTGTCGTCAGTGAGTGCCCTAGTACAGCGCCCGTCCGAGCTGCCTTTGTTCTGCCGAGCTGCCTGCCCGCGCTCTCGTGAAAAGTCTGGTACTGGGGCTTCGAATTGTAGTGTTTGGAAGACTGTTGAAGGTTGTGCTTTTGTGGAGCTGGCTGGAGTTCATCGGAAGTTCTACAGTGCTTGCGCCAGAGAAACGTCGGTGCCTCTGTACCTGTTAGACGAAGGAGCGTTTGCCAAGTCTTGAAAGGTAAGCAAGTTTGGCGCTTGCGCGCATTCTTGAAGCTTATGATTTACGTAATGAGCGTTGTGTAACTAGCTAAAGCAAAGCGCTTTCCTATCGTATGTTAGCCATGTTGCTGTGCACATTTAGCAAGCAATTTCACGGAAGCTTCCTCTGATGTTACAGCGTGCTTGCATTCTGCTACCCGCCTTGATTGCTATGTCTGAATGGGCACACAATTATGAAAACACATTGAAAGTTGGTGTTCGTTCGGTAGTTTCCTGGCAAGAAGTTATTCGCTATATAGGCATTCCTGCAAGTACAGTACATGTGTAATGTATGCGTCGATGTATCATGGGCTTCGCGCGTTGACACACGATTGCTATGTTTGACGCTTAAGCAGATAGAAGCTTGTATGAAGATTTTTGTGTGTATATAGTTCGGTTTGGAGGTCCGCGTCGCGAGAACCTGTGTGTATTGTTTGTTCTTGAGTGTCTTCGCGTATTTGTCTTCTATGTTACAGAGCGGATATAGGCCGATATTACAATAACGAGGTGCATTTTTAATCTAGACATTTCAATCAGACGCCGGCCTTTAAGAAAGACAGACCAACCAAATCTTAATAACGAGATGTCAGCTCTTGCAATCGTAGGTTACGGCAGTGCGTAATAATTTAAAGACTGCGATTTTGTAGCGATACTTACACCTCGATTCTATATCACGCTTCTCGCCCACCGCTAACGGCCGGCAGCTGCAGTACGTAGCACGGGCCGGGGCGTCGGTCAGCCCACTAACGAATAGCGAAAAGGAATACCATCGCTACAAAATTGCGGTCTTTAAATTATTATGCAAATTTTGTGCACAATGAGATGTTATAAACACACCTTGCATGTACATGAAAAAAAGGTTTACAACAGAGATGACATATATGCATGGGCACATATATGTGTCAATAAAATACTCGAGCGTCTTTCTGCCTACAGAAAAAGAAGTTATGTCTCCTCGAGGGCATGGCGGCTTGTACTAATGAACCTCTAAGGGAAGGTTTTCTCTAATACCTATTTTTGATATCTAAATGCTTATGTGGCATGTACAAACTGCTTGCATCAATTTCTCATTGGGATGAGCTGTCTAAAATTTAATTTTCAGTAATAATTGCAATAATTAACTCATTTCACCTGTCTTCTAATGACTAAAGTTCTATGCTTCTACCTTGACAAACCTTTTGTGAAATTAGTTTGATGAGGCCCAATATACAGGGCTTTCTAAATTGAAGGTATCAGTACCTATTAAAGACTATGCTAACTATGAAAATGCTGCTTGTGTATGTGGTTTATTCACTCTGTCAGACAAAATCTTTACACCCAAGTGCAGTCAGTAAATTGAAAACTGCATGTCTGCAAGGGGAAGTCAGAATTGTATTTGAAGACAATTGCATCTTGTTTGATAGTTCTCGAGCACTTGTGCGTCACTAATCGAGCACAGCTTGGCCCAATACTCGATGAGGCTTGAAGCTTTCAATGTCTGCTAATCACTAAAACAGCACCAGATCTCACTCTGTGTCAAGGGGTGGCACACATTTGCTTAGTTCTAGGCAGATGCATGTCTTTCTTTCGCATTGAAGTTCCTGATACTTTCTAGTCTTACGTAAAAGTACACAGCTCAGTACAATGCATGTATGGTATACGTAAGGCTGCTTTGTTCTTTAAACTGAATCAACGAGAAGCAGCGACTTTCGTTTTTGCAAACCTTACCCTACTTCCTAACCATTCCTTGATCAAACGTGTATAAAATGAATCTGTGGTTGTTGTATTCTTTCACAGGTAAACATCGGTGACGGTGTATACGTTGAAAAGGGCATGCTGAAGAGGCTGTGCCTGGATGCTAGCAACTCAGGCTTTCACTTCGCGGAGGACCTCCTTAAAGCTCCTTTTTCAATAGAAGACGTTGAAGGGAGGTCCTTTTTTGGGCGGCTGTCAAATGCCTTCCACAGAAGGATCCGTTGGATTCCAAGACGGTCAACACCATAGTAGGTATGTGTGTCACAAAGAAGCATCTTAATATTCTTTGTGCAGTTTTCAACAAAACTCCTTTCATGGCAATTTCACTGCTATCTTAGGGTATACTCCTTTCTTTCCTGCTAAAATAGCTATTAACCTAATTATAATAGCATATTATAATGCAAACTTTGTCACCATAACTAGAAAATTGTCATTACTGTTGGCATATGTATTTTTGTGGTAGAGTCCCTGGTCATATGAATGCACTGATAATATAATATCCTGTCTTGTGGAAAGCTAACATGTTTAGTAACAAGCTCACTTTGACAATGTCTGTCTGCACAGCAAAGGCATTTTCTAATCTTGCAGTAGAACGTCCGTAATGCCTGTTCAACTGCTTACATGTTGCTTGTATCATTTCGTGGTTCTTAAGTGCAACACAAAAGTCAACTCTTCTATGTACCTGTGCCCAAGCAAAGCTGCAGCACAGTTATGACTGGCACCTTGCCTTTCCTAAGATAAATCACACATGAAACTTCCATGTACTGGTCACAATACGAATATCGAAGTTCATTAAACTGAAGTTGATTTACAGCTTTTGTTTGTAGATGACAATTGGTATGATAGAGTTTATGTGTCGTGCATCTGTTGGTGTTACGCACATCCATCACGCTCCCAGCTTTAATGCACTAATTCAGTCATTTCATGCATTTTTAGGACTTTGCACAAAACAAGTGGAGATGTTTAGAGCTCACAGGGTTGAAAGCTTGTCTCTTGTGCACTTCCTTTTTAAGAAACAGATGCATGGTGTGTTGCAATGTCACTGTAGCAAAACTAACATATTGCCTTTTTTCTTCTCTTTTCTAGACTACACAACGCAACATTTCAGCCTACTTCCAGGGCAGCTGGAGAACTCATCCTCCTTACTAGCCTGGGGATATTAAATGGATGTGTTCAAGCACAAATGGAAACCTGTCTTCTTCTGTTGCATGCCACACCGAGCCACTTGGCAATCACTATTCGCCACAGACAGATAGTTGACAGGATGTTACTAGCAAGTCGTTAGGATATATAAAGGTGGCCAATAAATAGTCGCAGCACAGTTTTTAGGAAGCAAATAAAAATTTTATTCAGAGATAATCAAAGCTTATTTTTGCAATACATAATTGCAAAAGTAGTTACCTCTGAATAAAATTTTTATGTACTTCCTAAAAACTATGAAGCGACTATTTATTAACCACCTTTATACATCCTAACGACTTCCTAGTAACATCCTGTCAACTATCTGTGGCGAATAGTCGACAGGATGTTACTAGCAAGTTCTTAGGATGTATAAAGGTGGTCAATAAATAGTCGCTTCACAGTTGACACTTTCTAACGACATAAGATAATAAGCAGTCGGTAAGAATTCTATCGACATTTTATATCTATACTTTCAATTCAATATCGGTGGCCAATAGTCGGTAGGAGGTTACTAGGAAGTTGTTACGGTGTCTAAAGACGGTTTATAGAATGTCGATAGGTTCTAGTAACATTTGTCTAAAGACGGTTTATAAAATGTTACTAAAAATTTTTGTAAGGGTTATTTGAAGAAGAGTAAGAAAAGTACTGCAGCATGATACACTAGTGTAACATGTGAAGGCGAAAGCTTGCTGCACCCGTGGTAGTGCATTCAGGTATGCGAGAGGAGGGATCAGCCCTCTTCCAAGACATAACGAGCCGCCATGTGAAGTAAACGTATGACGCAGCAGGTCGACATCTTCAACCACACATGCTTGAACCTAATGCAATACCTAAAACTTCTTTCGTTCCTTCTGTCATTCTTGCATTCTGCCATTCTTTCGTTCTTTTTGTTCGGTTGTTTTTTCTTACCTTCGTCCTTTCTTTCTTTCCTTATTTCTTTCTTTTGTTTCTTCATTGATTTTCAGCCATTGCATCTTTGCTTCTTTAGGGGGTATGAGCCATTCTTGATGATATTTTTTTATCTCTGGACTAAGACAGCCTTTTCAGGGTAGGAGCCATTGCAACGGGCCACTTAAGGCTTTCGTCCAAATAATTGGAAATGATAGGAAGGCGCACTATTGGTGTTATTCATGACAAGTATAGGTGGATTGACTCCCCATCGGATATCATACGTCGTAGCTCAATCGCTACATATTGTTACGGAAGGCTGGAAGGTGAGAGAGGACGAAGAAGATCGTAGACGGCTGGCTGCTGCGTGTTGTTGATGTTCAGGCATCTTAACTACTCAGCCTGCATATATACTGTAAACATACTCTTTCTATGCTCGCAACATGCCCGCAAGAATATTTTGAACAGGAAGAAAGAAACTTCCGGTTTCAAATATTTCTTGTTTGCATCCAATCATTTAACGTTTCATTCGCATCGGAACATTACACCGTTCCTGCCGAAGGCATGGAGCTTTCGACGCAAACATAATCTATTCCCCCGTGCGCAACCATCACCAATTTTTTGTACAATGAATGAAATATGTAGCCGACGTAGTTTCCCTTTGTGCTTCTTCATCTCGTGCAAATATGCATTACAACGTTCATTGCAATCAACGTTCATGTAAAACAAATAACCTGTAATTCTCTGTTACTTCTGTCCACGGCCGACAACATTTTTCTCGGTCAGTCAATTACATCTGGAAGCGTTGAGTCAAGTCATTGTTGGTACGACATCTTTTGTACCGTTTAGGCGAGAAAAATAAAATAAAACGGGCTGTAGAGCAAAGATGTCTGCGCCTAGTGCGGCTTCTATCTTGCATGTTGCTCTTTTGAAATATCCACGGTAAGCTCCAGATGAACATTGTGCGGTATTATTGCGGTAACCTGCTGTTTATTTGTCTACCTATATGTATTCTTGTTAACGTTGGTAACACGAGTCATGCGACCTTATGGTGTGGTTCAGCTTGTGTGGTGTTAACATGCACGTCATTTCTAATCACGGCCGGCTTGGCCAGTATAGAGAGCAGATTATGTAATAAACTTACCGCTAGCTAAACAAATAAATAAATGATAGGACAAGTGATAAACAGGCCACGATAGCGAAAGTGCTGTTTTCGCAAAACCCGTGTAGGTCTAAGAGCAGGACTCTGTATTGTCCTCCGCGGGGATTGCAATAAAATAATTTCATTTGAATGCAAAATTAATTTTCGACAACTCTATCACTACTAATTTTGATTTATGTCATACTCCACGTGAAAACTTCCAAATCGCTAAGTTTCAAAAGAACAGAAGCATAACATGTACAACTTTAACTTGCAAAGAAACATACCTCCCGAAGTCCTACTAGCTGCATCTCTTGGAGAATCCTCAGTGGCAACTTTGACTTACTTTTCCAGTTTGCGTGACATTGTTACTGCGTGAACAAGGATTTTCAAAGTACCAATGAAACAGCATATTTTAGATTGCTCTCTTAAACACGTATTTAGTGCGCTTTAGCTTTGTTATTTGGTGCAGTTGATAGAATCCTGGCATTGATTTTATTGCCGATTTGAAAAATTCGAATTCTGATACTTGATTTTCTCGCTTTTTACTGAAGTATAGGTCATCAGCCAATTAGCCAGTTGCTGCAAATACACTAATAGCACATTTTTTTAAATGCCGCAAACTTCACTAATGCTGGTGCAGTGTCTGCTCGAGGAAGCTGATTTCTCCTTTCCCATGTACCTAGGTAGTAGATACTGAGATAAAGCTTGCTGCTTACGCCAGCGCCATACTGTGCGAACAGTAGCTGATATTTGGAATTTGAATGGTCAGAACCTCAATCCCTCTCATAAGTTCATGAGTGCAAGCATAACTCAGCCATAGACGGAATTCCCTGTCGTCTCAGTGAGTTGCTCTATTGAAAGGAGTTCATGCAAATGTTTGACTCACCTAGCCTCGTTTCCCAATGTGCCCGTTGCTTCCTGCATGCCCGCGCGGCTTGTGCTGGCCACTGAGATATCCCCGCCGCCGCTGCTGCTGTTGCAGACCGGCAGACTAAAACCGGTGTTTCCGTCTTGAGTATTGTCTGTGTGCCCTGAAGGCACAAGCGCCAATTCACCATTGTGCGACAAGTCAGGAGGCTGGAGCATTCCGGGAGATGAACGCGCAGGAATCAAGAAGAAGCCGTGACAGCTCCGCTGCCCTCTGAAGTGAACCTCATAGCATAAGCAACAAACGCCTGAAAACGCAACATAGCTCCGACGATGAAGATAAACATGTGCTTTGGTAGTTGTTCATTGTGTTATTCTGGGGTGATTTCTGAGTAAACCGGCGCTTGGATGATATTGAAATGCCTGATGTTTCCTCGCGTCTTGTCGCGCTTTGATAATGAAATGGCTCTGTGATAATCTACTCAACATGAGACATCGGTGCCGCAACTGATACAAGCGAATATATTATGCATGCAGGGACGAATGGCTAACATACTAGCGTGGTGCTATTAAAAATGTTCATGCCAGTGAGTCACTGGTATTGGACGCTCATTTTCAAAATTTCCTCACTGAGTGCGGGAGCTTTTCGGAAGATCATTAGCTCTTGTGTAATTGGGGTCTAATGGCTACAGCACCGGGCTGCTGTGCCCGACACCACTGTTGCAATTCTATCAGCGCGGGCGCAATCATTTTCTTTTCATTTAAACACCGCTAGATAAGAACGTACATATCCTGCCTGCCTACCCACTTACCTATGTAACGCAAAGTGCTTATAATCGATCACAAACCAAGCGTAAACGGTTATATGTACGCAGTCAAGGACAAACACAAGTTTCATGAATGCGCCATCCAATTTGGTTCTGATATCCGTGACTTATATCTCCGTTGCGCATTTAAAGTGGCTGTTTTCACCGTACAGTGCTCACGGAATGAAACGCGTAAATTAAGTCTAAGTAATGCGCATACTTTCGTTTCAACCGGCTGCAGTTCGTGTCACAGCGACGTTTTTTGGCGCATACGCTTACATCGGAGTCCTCGTCACGTTTGGTGACCAAATTCCTAGCGACATGACATGGTGCTCTCGCGTACTTTGCACATATGTAGGGTTCTACTAAATGCTCCGTGTCCTATTTCATTCCGTGAGCACTGTACATAAGTGTCTATGCCATTGGTGCTATGTTGAAACCTGAATGTCTTGGGAAATTGAATTAGCGATAATCATATCAGCAGTCAGGCAATGTTAATACGTTAACTTCAAATGGCGAGGTCTTTTTCTTCGATTTCCTTTATATTTTCATTAGCACTGCAAGTTCATTAAGGTGCGAGTGGATTCCAGCCCTCTTCCTTTTTAGAGGGTAAAGACGGTTATGCTTGGGTCTTGCGGGCGGAGCTTGCACTTTATTCTTAGGTTGTCACCAAGTATTGAATGAGGCAAAGAACTCTTAGCAATAAGATGACCTAACGGAAGCAAGAAACGTTTAGATGAACCGAATAACTAAAAGGTAAACGAACGACATTTTCGCAACCACACCTGAGCCAGCGGCAATGCTGTTTACCATTGAGGGCATGTTAAGCGTCCCCTGGTAGTCGTAATTAATCTAGAGTCCCCTACTACTGGCATGCATCATGATGAAATCGTGGTTTTGACCCGTAAAACCCCAGGATTCTTTCATTGATGCTGTTTAAATGCGTAGTGCTAGATAGCAAACGTTACATTCCTCAATCACCTTGAAGGCGCGGAATCGTATACTAACGGCTGAAAACATTCCTGCACCTACCGGAGATGCTGGATGTGCCATCAACCGTGTGGTACTGCGTGTTCCATTGCCCAACACTGGTAGTCTCAGGAAATCTGAAACACAAGACAGATATTCGCATAAACAGCAAGACCTGAGGTGGTGAACAGTGGTACAACAAAGATTGTAGCCGAAGCCAATGTTTAGAAAAGGGGTCGCAACTGACGAGGACAAGTGCCCTTGTGGAAACGTTTGCGTCAAGAATCCTTCAGCCAAACAGACGTTGCACTGGGGAAATGTACTGCTAGCTATGAGATCGAAATGAGGAAAGTGTTGGGCTAACACGGAACGTGACAACTGTTACATCTATAGGGTCATATTAGAAATATAATAAAATGAATAATAAAATAACAAATTAATAGTAATGACCTCCAATGTGCACGTCCTGTCGCGCTCCCGGAACTGTTACGTATGCTACCAACAGCTCCACCTGTTGAATGCTCCAAACTGCAGATTTAGTGCCTCTGTCAGGGATCGCAACAAGCCCTCGCCCCGGGAAAGATTATTGAGTACAGAAATGGCTTTACCGCGGGATGCGATCCCTGCTGGCTCTGAGTTGCTTTACAATGAAAATTTTCTAAATGCGGGCTTACCTGGCACCGTCTTCTATAATGGCTATTGCTTGCTCCATGCCAGCGCGCCTTGTGCTGGGCCTTCCATGATCGATACTGGAGCTTGACCCCAGAAGCAGGAAACTAGTGCTTGCATTGTAAGTGGCACCTGTATGGCATGAAAGAACAGTATACGTGTTCATTCGAAGCAGTGGAAGGGCAATTGATATGAAATGAATATTTTATTGTGATAGATGGCGCGAGACGAATAGCATTTAGTGGTTCGGGAACCATATTGCAGTGCATCCGTATGCGGTGTTTTTATTTCTGAAACGCCGTTCCAACAGTGTTCGCGAGACGTCATTCTCGGCATGGACTCCCTGAACCAACACGGCGCAATCATCGACCTGAAGTCGAAGTCGATAACGCTGTCGGAAGATCGTGCGATACCGCCGGAAAGCTTTGGTAGTCAACGCACCTTAAGCGGGCTTGAAAGTGAAGTCAGCATCCCGCCCCGCTCCAACATTGTCATTTCCGTCGGCACCAAAACACCTGCCGACGCAGAAGGCGTCATCGAGGGTGACCAACGTCTATTGCTAGACTGTGAAATTTGCGTCACAAGAGAGATCGCTCGACTGCACGAAGGAAAAAGTAAAGTGTTGCTGACAAACTTCAGCAAGGAGTTCAAACATATCAGCAATGGCACTACGATCGCGTACATCGAAGAAATTCTGGAAACCAGTAATGCGTTTGTCCTTTAAGATTCTGCCGCATCTACCCCGACGACCATAGTTCCCGAACCAGACTTCGACATAAATCCAAGTCTCCCCATGATTAAGCAGCAACAGCTCAGAAGTCTGCTCCGACTATACAAAGGCTGCTTTTCGACGTCATCGAGGATTCGACAAACGCCAGTCGCAAATCATCGCATAATCACCGAAGAGTGCGCTTGACCACTCCGCCAGAGCCCTTACCGAGTTCCGACGCGAGAACGTGAAGCTATAAGAGAACAAGTCGACGAAATGCTGCGCGACGACAACATCCAGCCGTCGAATACCCCGTGGGCATCTCCCGTAGTCTTGGTGAAGAAAAAGGACGGAACCCTACGTTTCTGCGTCGATTATCGTCGACTTAACAAGATCACGAAGAAGAACGTATACCCCCTTCCACGTATAGACGACGCATTAGATCGCCTCTGCAACGCAAACTACTTCTCGTCGATGGATCTCAAGTCTGGCTACTGGCAAATAGAAGTCGACGATGGAGATCGCGACAAGACCCGCTTCATGACGCCAGACGGCATCTACGAGTTCAAGGTCCTGCCACTCGGACTGTGCTTGGCGCCTGCAGCGTTCCAGCGCGTCATGGACACGGTGTCAGCAGGATTGAAGTGGCAGACCTGTTTTGTTTACGTGGATGACGTCGTTGTGTTCGCCGGAAATTTGGACGATCACCTTGGGTGGCTTGCGACAGTACCAGAGGCCATCAAGTCATCAGGGCTCACTTTGAACCAGAGAAGTGCCGCTTCGCCTACGAAGAGCTTCTGTTGCTCGGCCACGTCATCAGCAAGTGTGAAGTCCGCCCCAACCCGCAGAAGGCTGCTGCCATCGCATTTCTTGTGTTCTCATTCGCAAATGTTGGCGCCGGTAAATTGTGCATTATGGCATCGTATCGCAAAGTTCCCACAGCCCATCGATAAGAAGGCAGTGCGTCGATTGCTTGGCATGTGGGCCTATACTAAAGGCGGTTTGTCAAGGACTTTTCACGCATTGCTGAGCCGCTGACATACCTAACTAAATGTCATGCCGAGTTCAAGTGGTAAATGCCGCAGGCCGACGAATTTGAAGAACTCAAATGACGCCTGCAGTCGCCCCTAGCACTTGAGCACTTCGACGAGGACGCCGATACCGAAATCCACACAGACGCCAGTAGCCTAGGCGCCGTTCTAGTTCAGAGAAAAGACGGACTTGAACGCGTGATAGCTTACGCTAGCCGGTCGTTGTCAAAAGCGGAAGGCAATTATTCTACAACCGAAAAGGAATGCCTCGCCATCGTTTGGGATACAGCAAAATTTCGCCCTTACCTATACGGCCGGCCATCCAGAGTCGTCAGCGACCATCACACCTTGTGTTGGCTAGCGAATTTAAAGGACCCTTCAGGATGGCTGGCGAGGTGGAGTCTAAGGTTGCAAGAATATGATATCACTGTAATCTACATGTCAGAACGAAAACACTCTGACGCCGATTGCCTATCACGCGCCCCCATTGACTCGCCGCCGCAAGATGACGAGGATGACGACGCCTTCCTTGGCATATTAGGCGCGCAAGGCTTCGCTGAACGGCAACGAGCAGACCCGGAGCTGAAACACCTTGTCGAGTATTTGGAAGGGCATACCGATGTTGTCCCTAAGGAATTTAGGCGACGATTGTCTTCGTTCTCGCTTCAAAACAACCTACTCGTAAAAAAGAACTTCTCACCAGTCCGTGCCAACTACTTTCTTGTTCCCTCAGGGCTGGCTCTAGAGGTATTGCACGCCCTACATTACGATCCGACCACTGGACACCTCGGATTCTCCCGGACACTGTCGATGATACAGGAAATGTATTATTGGCCGCACCTGATCGCCGACGTCACCCGTTATGTAAAAACATGCCGAGACTGTCACCGACGCAAGACACCACTGACAAGGCCAGCGGGATTACTACAGCCAATGGAGCCTCCTTGCCGACCATTTCAGCAGATCGTGATGGACTTGTTGGGACCTTTTCCAACATCAACAACCGGAAATAACAAAGCACTGCCGAAAGGTAGCGCAGCCGAAGTGGCGAAATTCCTTGTCGAGAACATCCTGCTGCGACATGGCACCCCAGAAGTCCTCATCACCGACAGAGGAACGGCCTTTACAGCGGGGCTAACCCAAGTCATTCTGCAGTACAGTCAGACAAGGCACAGGAGCACAACTGCCTACCATCCACAGATGAATGGTCTTACGGAGCGCCTGAATAAGACCCTCGCCGACATGCTAGCAATGTATGTCGACGTCGTACACAAGACCTGGGATGCCGTCCTGCCGTACGTAACATTCGCTTACAACACTGCGGTGCAAGAAACAACACAGCTCACGCCGTTCAAGCTGGTCTACGGCAGGAACCCGATGACGACGCTCGACGCCATGCTGCCACACGTCACTGACAAAGAGAATCTTGACATCGCTACCTATCTCCAGCGCGCCGAAGCCCGACAGCTCGCCCGCCTACAGATCAAGAACCAGCAGCGTACGTACAGCCGACACTACAGCCTCCGACGACGCTTCCTTCGTTGAGTACCAGCCCGGCGACCGTGTTTGGATTTGGACCCCAATACGCCGACGAGGAGAAACTATTGCGACGCAATTTCGGACCCTACAAGGTCATTCGATGTATTGGCATACCGGACTACGAGGTCGTGCCAGATAGCATTTCGCATTCACATAGGCGACGCGCACGATCTGAAGTGGTACACGTGGTGCGTCTTAAGCCATTTTACGGACGCTGACGAACTTCCTTATTTTGTTGTTCTTATTGCTACAGGTGTTTTCATTTGTTACTTTCGTTTGCAGCATCGGGTCGATGCTTTTTAAGAGGGGGTATGGACGCGTGTACTTGTTTGTCTGTATCGGGCGACATGTTTCACCGCCTAACTAATGTTATCGCACAGCGCAGGACGCGCCTGCATGTATCGAAAGTTTCTGGAATGTTATCGATGCTTCCATCCGTTGTCTGTGACCGAACCTTGTGTATTCTGATCGCATGTGTGCGCCACGCGGATAATGTAGAACTTTGTGGAAGGCACGCGGGTCCCCGCGATTACTCTAGAACATTCGATGACTGATGTATAAAAGCCGACGCGCTTTACCCGCTGATCAAATTTTCGACGAACGCCGACCATGTTCGGCACTGTCGCCGTTCTTTGAGCGTAGCCTGTTTTTGAGGGCACAAGCCCGCCCAATAAAACGCTAGTTTCGTCTTCTTCAGTTTGGCTGCTTTCTTCAGTCACTACCACGTGACAATTAACTGTTTTGGGTTGCCCCAAATTGTATGCTGTAACATCTGCATTCCGCCGCAGCGGGATTTGTTGGTTGCTCGTAGCATGCTGTGCGTGAGCAATCCTCCCGCTCTGCCGAAAACGTGACAGTACCGTAACGACCTTCCGGTATAGGCTTCTGAAACGCCGCCCTGATTGCACATCGCACTGTGAATTCGCAACAAAACATCTTTGTCTGCTAAGTTTGATCGGTTCAAAGGAAAAAATTATCATGGTGGTAGCACGACGAATCAAGCGAGCTTTTTCTTGGAATATAAAATTGTAGACCAATTGTCATGAGCTGATTCCAATTACGTGTGAATTTACCGCGACATGGAATGTAGTAGGTCCTCGGCTTCTGACAGGAGAACATAGGAGCGTGCTTTGCAATTGACCGATATGACAATTCATTGAAAAACTAGAACTGCACAGCTTTTGTATAAATTTACATGCATTCACGTCTGCACAAACATCGTACTTAGGGCAGTGAGAAGCCGGCTTATGCAGTAACAGACTTGGCGCTGGTGGAAATGTGCCTCTGTATACGCAATAAGTGCACCGCTTCCACAATGGACATAGGAGCTACCTCCCATGTTCGGGGCAAAGGCGAGTGACCATCGCCTACCTACCGTCGACGTTGTAAGTCCCGTCGTTGATTGGCCTGTTATGAGTGTTCCAGTTATAACGCCAGGCGTCGTCAGAAATGCTGCAATTAATGAAGGTATCGGTGTCAGATACTTACAGCTGTGACAAACAGTTGAAATTATGTTTTATTAAAATAACGTTGGGAAGAAGCAAAGTACAGTTTCTTGAACATGCTAATTGGAATGTTTCATTCACACTAAAGATACTATGCTGACTGGCATAGCGCGAACGAAACGCAGGGCAGTATCTGGTGCAGGGCACTAATCTTTTTTTTTTTTATTGCGATAAGGCTTGCCCTTAAGACATAATTCTTGGACTGTATATGTGTATTATGTGTGTGCTGTGAGGCCTGTGTTGTGTATGAATTGGAGCATTGTTTTGTGAAATCTGTTGTCATGTATCCAGCGGTCATAGCTGGTTGTCACACTGTAGCGGAGGCCGGCTTCCAGTAGGAGACGCGAGCGTTCCGATTGTAAACCCGTGCATGTCCATATTAGGTGGTATGCATCTGATTCCACCACAGGAACGGAGCAGTATGGGCACGTAGCACCCAGTGGTAAATGCGACCAGTTCCACCTTGAGACAACAGCCGGTGTAAGGGCCACCCCGGCCCGAAGCCTCCTAAGCACAACTTCCTCCGCCCTAGTAAGGTGAAGGGGGAGGGAGCGGACACACGGTGGGATAAGAGCGCGTGTGTCCTGCCGGAGAACATTTTTACGGGCTCGCAGCGAGTTACGGGGTTGGGGTGGGAGGGGAATAGGTGGAGGATCAGGATTAGGAGGGCAGTGTGCTTGCTGGTCAGCAGCAATGTTGTGAGGGTTCGCTGAATGGCCTTGAATCCAGTGTACCTTGACGCAAGTAGATGTCTTACTATTCATAGTGTGCATTGTCTCGCAGATTTCCATCGCCTTATCAACCTTCTTGAGTTCCTGGATAGCCGCTAAAGAATCAGTGAAGATATCTAGTTGCTTGATGGTAGGCAGCTTAGATGTCGCATCTTGCACAGCGTCGTGGATGGCTTGAAGTTCCATTACTAGAGCGCTGGCTTCTGTAGATAAATAGCGCTGGTGGCCGCTGATGAAATTATGCGTAGTGCTCAGGAATGATGTCCTTCCGCCGTCTGGGAGAATGGCAGCATCCGTATAGACTTGGCAGGTGTTAACGCATGATGCATCGACGATGTTGTGTTCGTCAATAATACCTGTTGTATCGCGGCGTCGTAACCTCGTTGGCTTATTAGTTGTGATGCTGGTGAATTCCCAGGGAGGCATTGGATAGGGCTGATTGTCAATCCGAGAGCCGCGGTGAAAATGAGCCTGCAACGCAGCGACAGCCGGAATAAGTTGCTTTTTTATTTCACGTGCTTTTTCACGTTGCAAAATGAGCTCTGCAATTGTGTTGAGCTGGGCATGTTCCTGTAAGGTTGGTATCGGAGTGATGCGGGGCAGTGCTGTGATTGTGCGCATAGCATCACGATTAATCGTCTCCAACTGTGCCAGCTGTGCCAAAGTCAGCCGTTGAAATTCTATCACCATACTAATCCACCATAGTCGAATCAGCAGCTTCCTTGACTCGCACGAACATTGTCAGCAGCATAACTGTTAGAGTGCTTACAACGGGTATGATGCCTCCGTATGTAGTTTGCTATATAAAATGCGTGCTCCACTTGCCACAGTGACAGAGTCCCAACAACAATTTCGGAATTAAACATTTTGCTCCATCGAACATTACTTTGCAACAATAAAACAGGTTAAAGTATAAAAATGACCCTGCATAGGGTTTCAAGCAATTATGATGCGAAGCTGCATTCATATGACAAAAATACCCCTTTGTACTCGCCTGTTGTGATATGGCATCATCGCGGTGAGTGTGGCGTTTTCACGCTAAGTACATTCACCGCTCATTGATACCGGTGCTATGAGGAATACATCGTACTTTAGGTACTATTTGAAATTATGGGAATAAATGATTTGTCCTATATGCGAAAGAGATTTCTGTGTCGTAGCCAAATCTTCAATTTTAACAATTAAGCATGAAAGGATGAATTCGAATGAATGGAGCAACAACGAGGATGGAGTTCATAAACGTTTATCTCCAAGTGATGCTAAGTTTGCTTCAACTATGTCACTCGCAGCGAGAATTTCTTCATGGAGACAGTTTATTCTGAGAACAGCATGAATAAAAGTGCACATGCCGAAGAGGGTGAATGCGAAAGTCTCCGCCCTCAGGAGACACCCATGGAATTACTCGACATTCTGATTGGATGCATTATTACTTCTTATTACTTGTTTTTTACCACTGAAGGTCGTGTGACTGAGCGTCATATTCAAAGCTACCTTAATCAATTGTGCCTTATTAAACTTAACCGTAATTAAGGCCGAAGCTTGTGGGTTTGCCTCCCACCAAAGGTCGTGAGTTCGAGTGCCTTAATTGTCTCAATATTAATTACATGTGCTTCTTCTTCAATGATTACCGGCAACGATGGGGAAGAAGACAGCGTCTTCTGTACAATCACGCCGCGACCTTAAATCACGCCGCGACCTTGAATCACACCAGATATCTAAGGCTTTCGCCTTAAAAATTTCCGGCGACAGATGCAATGCACAGCATAAGCGTAGCTGAAGCGCGACGTGCTAATGCTCACAAATGGTAAAGGGTGCCCGGAACATCATGATTTTCCACTTTATCGCTGTTGTATATAGTCGTTAAAGTTTTCTGTGATAAAAGCAATTTAGAACCCTGTAATCTAAATTTGAGTGGTAAAAGAACCCTGAAAAAAAAAACAGAAGTGGCTTCATCGGCCAAACTACTCCGAGCGGGAAAAGGGCAAGCTTGTGCGACAACACGCTTTTCTTTAATACGCATTATTCCCCCTTAGGCCACACAGGCAAACGGACAAACAATCATTTAAAGACACTTGCCTTTTACTTCACCAGGCTTACGTTTTCTAACGATAAAGTGTTTTTCGGGAACTACACAGTTGTTCACACTTTCCTTATGTGGAAAATTACAGTATTTTCGTGCACTTTGCCGTGTCGTCCAGAAAGTACTATCGTGAGAAATACCATCGAGAACAGAGGACGCGTGTCTGATGACCTCGAACCTCGCTATGGGCTATGAGCGATGGCCGCTGTTGGAAACAAAGTGGAAAGGAGGACGCTGTTGTAGTAACTGTTGGCACTCCAACCACGCATCTCTTTATACAAAGTGCAATTCTACCCACGTCGCCAGTGCACATTGATAAAGCTGTTTGATATTGCGGCAACTGATAACTTTGTGCACGGAAGCGTCGCCAATAGCAGCACTGCTCCGATGCATAAGCATTCTTGAGCCTCTTCCCTGGGAAATCTGCCTGTCTGACTAACGCGTGACACTATGCGCTCCGTAAGATATGCATCACGTCCTAGGGGGATATCTGAAAATACCTTGCGCCAAACAGAGGAACGGGCGCATAAGAGCTGCGCTCTAAAAATATAAAACGCATGCGAGAAAAAACTGACCAGCTGTAAGTCACTGCGACACATAACCGTCTTAACGGCTGTAGGCGGCCAGTGAATTGCCACTTGCTACCGTTTGTGAAAAAAAAAAAGAAGGCGCAGTGGGAGGGCTAACATTAAGCGGAAGAGCGTCCCCCTCTCCCCTTTGTTTTCGACAGCGCCTTCCGCGTATCGCTCCAGTTCGGTTTCGAGGCCTTTTGCCACCAGTTTGTGTGCTCCCGCTCACACTTCTCCCGACAGTACTCTCTAATTCGGCAAATCAAGGGAGGCAGTGCGCTCACAACGAATGAGTTCCCTACGTTTTTCGCTCCAGAACCGGGACCTGACGCAACGCATGCCACAGTGGAAACTGCATACAGACTATCACCACCGGGGCTTCTGTAACAAGCACCGATAGGCAGGTAAGCGCGAGCCTTTTTGCAGTGCGCTTTCATCGAAATACGGCGGTCACATCGGGGCTTCAATCTAGAGCACTAAGTGGGGTATTTGAAGAGCAATAATCATACATAAGCGAAAAGTATTTGCTTCGTTAAATAAATTAGTTTCGCTTTGTGACGAGTTTTAACCGAAACGCAAAACAGCTGAATTTGCGCTATACATGAGAATATTTACGCACCGCCCGCGCATGGACTAGTCTATATTCACACTTTCGTCTACTACTCGTCGCTACTACTCGTCGCACTGCAAAATTAGCGAACTAACACTCCTCACGGTG
Source organism: Dermacentor variabilis (assembly GCF_050947875.1). Lineage (NCBI taxonomy): Eukaryota > Metazoa > Arthropoda > Arachnida > Ixodida > Ixodidae > Dermacentor > Dermacentor variabilis. The sequence continues at coordinate 60,098,608 of NC_134577.1, read as the reverse complement.
AACGCAAGAAGCGTCATCAACAAGACGGAATCACTTGAAAGTCTGATAATTGATCATGAACCTGACCTAGCAGCCATAACAGAAACATGGCTCACACCTGATATTTTTGATCACGAGTTCGCACCGCCCAACTATTCTGTGGTCCGGAAGGACCGCCCCACACGTGGTGGTGTAGTGGCGTTATTGATAAAAAAGGGTCCTTCCTTTATAGCCCTTCCAGAGGTACAAGGCGCAGAAGCCATTTTTTGTAAACTTCTTTGTGACGGCAAAAACATATTCATAGGTTGTGTTTATCGGAGCCCAAACTCTGATGATGCTTCTATCAGTGTCATTCATGATTACATAGAACGCCACGTGTTTGGTTCCCGCGTTGTCCTCTTGGGCGACTTTAATCTGCCAGACATTAACTGGAATAGTATGTGATACTCATCATCAGCTTCGGATGCATTGTTTGACCTCATGCTAACCTTCAATCTTCATCAGATCGTTTCATGCCCCACCCGCTCACAGGGAAATACTCGGAACATACTAGATCTAATCTTTTTCAGTAACCACTTCGACATAAATCGCATAAAAACTGATGTAATTCATGGTATATCAGACCACGACGTACCAGTGTGCATCGTGCCTCTTGGTGGCAGCATAACCACTCATTCTTCTGTATCTATAGTAACAGACTTCGAAAACGCTGACGATAACAGCATACTAATGCACCTCGCTCATGAATTCCAGCATTTTTCAGAAATTGGCTCCGATGCTTCAGTAGATATAAATTCCCTTTGGTTTCACTTCAAATCGGTTGTGCTTTACTGCATCACTCACTACGTTCCTACAAAAACAAAGCGCCCTCCAAAAAATAATCCATGGATCACGCGAGAAGTTATTCAAGCAAAGCGACGTTTGAAAAGGTTACGTAGGGCAATAAAAACAAAAGGTTGTGGAGAATCCAGAATTCAGAAATTACCGGATGCCATCGCGGAATTCAAGCTTAAAGCTAAACGTGCTAAACAGCACTACTTTGATGTAACACTACCTAATTTTCTTGTTAATAACCCTCAGAGGTTCTGGAATTACTTTCGTACTAATAAAAATGCTACATCACATTCTCTTCCCGAAGAAAAAACTGCTAAGGCTAACGCATATAACGATTTTTTTCGGTCAGTGTTCACTACAGATGATAACATTATTCCCCCATTTTCAACGCAACATCACGCGAAAATCGCTAAACTAGACATTACGGATGCCGGTATTTTCAATCTACTGCTTAAACTTGACCCCAAGAAAAGTAGTGGCCCTGACGACGTACCTAATACTTTCCTCAAAAGATATGCAGAGTGGTGCAGTAAATATCTTGGCCTAGTCTTTCGGAAATCGCTTAAGACTTCGCAACTACCTCATGATTGGAAAATTGCAAAGGTAATCCCGATCCACAAGGGAGGTGACACTGCATTACCTTCAAATTTCAGACCCATTTCACTAACGAGCACGTCATGTAAACTTCTAGAACACATAATCTTAAAGCACATGACCGTATTCCTAGAGCGCATTAATTTTTTCTCACCCAACCAACACGGTTTTCGCAGTGGTCTATCGACAGTAACCCAACTAACGGAACTAGTCCACGATCTTGCTGTTACAGTTAATAACCGCGGTCAAACTGACTTGATTCTACTCGATTTGTCCAAGGCTTTCGACTGTGTATGTCACAGCAAATTAATAGCTAAAGTTGAAAAGGTTTTTGGTATAGGAGAACTTTCTGCTTGGATAAAAGGTTTCTTAAGTAACCGCTCGCAATTTGTGGTTTACGAAAAAACGCTTTCTAACACAGTCGCAGTAACATCCGGAGTCCCCCAAGGGTCAGTGCTTGGACCATTGCTTTTCTTACTCTATATTAACGATATCACAGCTAACATCAATTGCAATATAAAACTATTCGCAGATGACTGCGTCATATACAGAGAAATTAACAATTACAATGATCATATTAAATTAAATGATTCTCTAGCTGACATAGCTGATTGGTGCTCTAAATGGCAGATGCAAATAAACATACAAAAGTCCGCGATCATGTCTGTAACCAGGAAAACGGTATCATCAATTTTTGTTTACACAATTAATGGCACTCCACTTAACAAAGTTGTAGAACACAAATATCTAGGCGTTACATTAACCTCGGAGCTCAAATGGGACAAACATATCAGTAATATAATCTCAAAGGCGCTGCGCAAATTATTTTTCTTAAAAAGAAGCCTGGCGCTCGCAACCAAGTCAACGAAGCTGCTAGCCTACACATCATTTGTAAGGCCTGTTCTCGAATACGCTAACACAGTCTGGTTTCCGCATACACAGACTAACATAAGTAAGCTAGAATTAATACAAAGGAAAGCTGTGAGGTTCATCCATAACAAATATAGACGTACAGACTCGCCAACACATCTTTTAACCCAGTCCGGTTTGCGAACGCTATCCACAAGAGCGAAACACGCTCGCTTAAAATTCTTGTTTCAACTACTAAAAAATAACTACAGAATAGATGCCTCCCGATACATTTCATTCTCCGAAACTCGACCTACACGTAACAAGCATGCGCACACATTGACAGAATACACATGCAAAAATGACACATTTAAGTATTCTTTTTTCCCGCTCGCGATAGCGGAATGGAACCAACTTCATCCTGCTATCACCAACATTGAATCATTATCCGAATTTATCTCACAAATAGAAAAAACTGTGTGTGAATAACAGTACCTATTATGCATGCAGGGACACCGGCACAGATTGCTTTATTCGTTAGGAAATTTTAATAAACACTCTAATTTTCGACAGCTTATTCGTTTGCCATAATGATTCCCTAACACACGTAGTTTATTAGTTATTTCTGTTTTATTACTTGCCCTTAGTAATATCTGTGCTTTTGTTATAAAGCATCTTGCTCTTTTACATCTTTTTTTTATTATTTACTGTTACGTTTAATCTTATCATGGTTTACTTGTATAATACTATGTATAACTTGCACTGCTTATGTCGTTTTCTTACTTTTTGTATAATCTATACTTTGATTTCCTTGCATTGTACATCTGAAATATTGTACTGCCCAACTGCCACGCTCTCGAAGGAGAGCAGCAGTATTGAAAAAAAATTAAATAAATAAATATTTAAGGAAGTCCCCGATTTAAAAGCTCAAGAGAGTTTTGTGCGGCTTGTTGGCACGTGGTTATACTAGGAGAATGCCAGGAAACTTGAAAGTAGAAAAAAATGGAGAAGCAGCCACCTTCCTGTCGCTTTGTCTGTGTTCTGCTTCTCGATTTTTTTTACTTTCCAGTTTGATGGCATTCTCTTAGTATTAAAAGCTCAAATTGGCCGTCAACAAACACTCCGTATAGGTGGAACAAATGTACAGATGTAAAAGCCTATTACGTGGGTCATGTCTAAGGGTAACAGTATTCAATCAACAATTGACAAGCGGTAAAAGCTCACATTGGGTAGGAGCCCAAAGCAGACGAAGCGACTGCCCTGCCTGTGGACTAAGGGCAACATTGGACCATGTGTTGTGGGAGTGTGAAGCCATCGGCTCCTCCTTCAGCGAGGATAGGTGGGCTGCGCTCTTGGGCAGCCCCGAACTCAACGACCAAACCCTGGCCGTCCAGAGTGCCCGCGATCGGGCCGTCAAGCTCGGCTTGGCGGTCCCTACGTGGGACTAGCCGGGTGGCGCGGGATCTCCCCTGCGTCTTCTCTGGACCAAAATAAAGTTACTTCATTCATTCATTCAAGCGCCCTGGGTGTTGTCACTGCTTGTACTTGGGGTTGCTTCGTCCGTGAAGCTGAACGCAAGAGGCGTGTATTCGTTGCTTGCTTCTCCAACCATGCCTGATACTTCGATGTTTAATGGTCTGGTATGTATTCGACAGTGCGCGATGTTGAATTCCCGCGCATGCGCACTCAGTGTCCAGAATGAACGCAAACAAATAACGCTTTTGGCAGTTCGGGATTTAGAATAAAATAAGATTGCTTATCTTGTAAAAACGAGACGATAGAATGCACCGCTAGCTTGACGCAAAAGTGTGCATTTTTGAGTGCTAGCAAAGGCACCCCGATAATCCTAGCTATCTTTCCGCCAAATTATCAAACCCAACAACCCCCCTCCCCTTTAAAGAAGCGTTGACGTGACGATATTATTATTTTTTTTTCATGCTTTTGTGAAAGTGAAGTGTACAGTTTGCAGGGGAGAAAATTGCTCGTGTAAGGGCCCGTGAAAGGGCAGGTGGTATACAAGGATAATTAGCCGTAACAAGCGTATGGATTACCACATGTGTTTCTTTTGACTCTAAGGCTGTGTTCAAATGAAGCACATAGTTCTTATAAGAACTATGAGCGCCCCCCGTCAGGTGATATATCACCTGATGGGGGACGCTCACTTTGTTGTGTCATCCGCAAGTTGCAGTCGCCCCGTTTACATGAATGCGACAGTGGCGCATCGCATTTCCAAGCGCACTTGGGAAAGGCGATGCGACGCCGTTTACATGTAGCGCATTAACTCTCGCGAGAATGTAGCGCCACATGGTGTCGTATAAGGGAAGTGCAGCCGACTTCCGGTGTGACTGGTTTCCGGTAGTGGGCCGAGTGCATGTTGGTGGCTGAGTGTCGGCTGTACAAACTACCGAGACCCTGACGCTTGTTCAAAATGCTTCAGAATGCAGCGTTCCGTCTCCACCTTATGCTACTTTTGTCGGCATGGACTAACGTTGCTGTCTCGCAGCTACACCAGCACGGCAGTCGCGCAGCTAATTCATTCCCATAATTCCTAATGCGACGATCCTGCGTTTACATGCTACGGGAGAATCGATTCGCTCCCGTAAATCTCCCCTCGCCTGGCGCACTAATGCGATGCGCCTTCCTACCGCATTACCGGTGTTTACATGAACGCGACGCGCTAGAAATGCGATGCGACACTGTCGCATTCATGTAAACGCGGCTAGCGCTGCCTTCGCACTCCCTAGAAATAAAGAACTGCTCATGCTTCGTACGTTTCGCGCTTCTTCGGTGACGAACACTCGTGCGTCGTTCCTAGTCGTAGCTCGATCGGGCCTCACGCACTGCGGGCAGTTTAGCGTCGCGACCAGTGATTGGGCCGCAGTCGTGAATTCCGTTTCGTGCCCACCACGACGAGCGCAGCAGTCGTTAAATAAAATACGCTGCTGCCTAGATCGAACCTTTCAGATTCGTGTTGCGCAACCTTTATTCCAATATCGGATACAACTAACGAAGTGTCAGCGGTTGATCACGTTGCGAATATTATGCCACATGATGACGGAGCGGCAAACAAAGACAAGCCGCGTCAGTAGTCTAGCCTCTTTTCGCTGGCATATCGCAGTGTGCGCGATCAAACCCACTTTTCTCCGCGTCGTTTGAACCTCAAGTTGGACAGGCTTAATTTATTCGCGCTGTCAGCGCATTATGAAAATGGTGGTGCCATGAATGAACTTGCGCCACATAAAACAGGACTGAATTCTGAGAACAAATCGAGGTACGATGAGAAGCTCATCGTTTGAAGCTTCTAGTGCATCGAGCAGGCTGTAGGGTGCCACTTATATTGGTAGCAGCTACCCGATCCTCCATTACGAATACAGTATAGTGAGCATCAACACGCAATTCGAACACGCTTACACCTCTGGCAATGCTTATCAACTTCCATCCTGACCATGCCCCAAGAAAAAGCTCACTAAAGAAAGGTTTTCATTTATTGATTACTTCATGGCGGCAGTCATATCTGTTTCTATTGCGTAAGGAGGGGAAAAAGCGCACGACATGTGACGATACAAAAAAGTCATGTTCCCAAGCCGGCGGTTCGTCACCTGCTTCCGGCGGACTCTGAAAAGAGACGCTCGTCACATCACGTAAGCAAGCAGGCTCATTTATATCTTTCACGTGTGGCTTCGCCCACGAGAACCGTTGGGCAGATGTTAGGAAAAACTGCGCTACACTCAACGAGGATGCTTCGCATGAAAATAGAGGTGCGCCATGGCATCCCTGGCTACTTTATCGCGTTGTCGTAAGTACTGCGGGAACGGCTGACGAACGAATTCCTGCAGGCGTCGATGATAACGTTAACCACCTATATTTTTTGCGCAGAAGGATCTGTACGTGCTGCATGGTTATCAAGAAAGGCAGCAGTGCAGTTAATACAGTTACGACTATTTAAACGGCCATGTCTGGCTATGGCTAATTTTCTACGACGAATAAGAGCCGCACTCCCGGCACTGATATAGTCTGTAAGCAACATGAAGGCTTAAGGTTTCGAACATTCTTCGCAAGCGTCACACGCTGTTGTGGCATGTGCGATGATTGTTGTGGCATGCGAGTCGAACTATGCATCGCATTGCTCGCATTAAGTGCTCTCTGCGAAGCACCTGACACAATGTATTTGCTAATCAGACGATCGGAGGCAAACTCCTTCGCACAGGTCGCAGGCTGTTAGGATTGGGGGCTCAATCCCATCGCTCGTAATCAGTTGTCAAGATTGGAGTCGGGAATAAATTAGATGGTATCTGGCCCATGCCGTCGCCCAACTTATCCACGCTGAGGACGTTGTTATAGGGAAGGACTGCTTCTCATCCAGGACGAGGAATATGGGCTTATTTACAGTATCTACATAAAGACGTTGCAATACATCAGTCTAGCATGACTGCGAGAGAAAGTGCATCAGTCTAACATGACTGCTTGAGAAAGTACGCTGAGCAGCCGCACAATAGCGGTTTATAAACACTCGGTCCCTCCTCGATCCCAAGGGGAGGGAAACATTCGTCCAGCCATCGTAAACAAGCCGCCTCTCTGCGGGAAGGCTTACACACACACACTTTCGCACAGGTTCATGGTCCGGAACCGACGTCAGGCGGACTTCGTAGAACTCGGGGCTTACTTCAGGACAGGCGCCTTTTATTCCCCGAGATGACCCCCGCAGCGCGGCCGCCATGGTGTCCATTGTCCTGCGCCTTGAACGGCGCGTGGGAAGAGGCCTCCGTAGAGGTTCCCGCGGGCACTCCCCCGCTCATAGCAGATCAGGTAGGTGGTGTCGTGTTCCGGCACAAAGCCTGCTTCGTCAAACGTGTTTAGTCACAACGGTGACGAGGCTAGAGCGTAACGGTGGCGTTGCAAGAAAAAGTTGCCGCCGTCGTCGCAAATGGCTGGCAAAACATGCACTTCAGCTGGCCGTTCTTAAGAAGGCCCATTACTTGCCTCCTTGGCCTTCCCTGGTTACTGCAACATTACTCGAAATAAATTGAAAACGGCTCCTAATACACAGAGAGGCTAGAGTTACAGGAACACCAGAGCTATATCTTATGCCCTGAGAAACTTCGATGCACGCATTAGCACATTTACGTGAAAGCAATGCAATTCGCGGCTTGTGTCATCGCAGACCCACGTTGACCATTTGGGCAAACAGGTGAAAAGAGAATTGCTGGTTCTTTTTAATAAAGTTTCTTCGTCTACAGAAGGCGGTTCACATACTTCCTGAGAAGTACAGATGCGAATCCCGCTTTCTTTATTAGAAGCTGCGACGTCTTGTCTTGAGATGCATGTTGATTCATGTGCTTCGATTTCGGGTGAAGAAGCAAGACGTTTTGAAAAATGCGCATGCGCCTGTTCGTTCGCACAATGAAACAAGCTGGGTTTAGTTCATAGTATTTCCTACAAAACAATAGAGAGAATTCTGGCGCTGGATTCGTTGAGCCACCATGGAAATGATGGGAAGACAAGGGCTTGTCTGATTTTCGTGCTTTTGCCTTGAGACGTTCTTATGGATTCGTTTATAGCGCTCTGCATGCCTCCATTATAGTAAATTTCAGAGCAATCTATACTTTTCTAAGTGGAAAAGATACTGCAAACACGCACAATTTCTACTCGTTGGAGCGATTCAGCTTGCCGAGATGGCGAAGTCGAAACGGGAGATGTGTCTTAAGGCACTAGCTTGCCCGCGATAAATTCAAGTTGATGCGTGCGTCCCTGATGCAGGCGTTTCAATATTGTGCGTCCCTGCTAGAGGTCCTATGTTAGAATCCAGCCGTCGGACAATTTTGATGTTTAATTACTTATTACGCAGTGAAATATTGAAAATGGCGGGTTGACAAAGTGATGAAGCCGTTCGAAGCCAGTAGGCTGAATTCTATAGGCAAATCCATGCACTTCCCATAATTCCCATGCTGGCGGAACCGCCCCACTGCAGCTTCCGTAGATGCTAGCGCAAGAGTTCCTTATAGTAGTTATTTTATGAAACTATTGTTTATTCGTTACCTATTATCTAGAGGTTACCAGGGATGTTGTGACAAAGTACTTGCGTTGTGTGTCTTGTAACCCGAATTCCTAGCACGATATCGACAACCCAAGACCACTCGAAAATAATGTGAATACTTGAGGAGTTCCTGCAAAGCTGATCTGCTTCAACCGGGTGTTAAATTATTGAACTAGTGGTCAAGAGTAGTCTGTCCTTTTGTTTAACAAGAAAGCAACGTTTCCGATTGAAGACGTTATGTTAACAGGCATGGTTGCCGCCTGTTCACAGGGATAAAGTGCATCAAAAAGTCTGGACAACGTTGTAATACGAGGACCTATCTTCGTCAAATGCGGTTTTCTCATTCTTTCCAATTCTTTTTTAACAGGTTCGTTGGGTGATTTTACGGGCGGTCGTTGCCGGTGGTAGCTGGCTGGAAAGCGAGGGATTGAAAAGAAAATGAGCGATGTGGCTTGATTTCTAAGGCGAGGGGACGAGAGTAGAAGACTGGGAAGGCAGCAGAAATAACGGAAGAAAGAAGAAAATGGACGTAGGATGGTGTTGGGGGACGGACAGTTTGGGGAGCCTTCAGAGAAGCAGAACAGAAGCTATGCATCTCGTAGGCGGCATGAGTTTGTGGTGTTAGAAAAGCTGGTCATAGGGTCAGCCTGTCAGTGCGCAAGCAACAAAAATAAACGAGGTGAACGAATGAGTTGAGTGCTGTACCACCTGTGCGTCGGGTAATTTGGAGATGTTAAGGGGGCGACATAGAGTCTGAGGGCAATGGATGGGGTAGAAGGCGAGTAGACAAGAATAGAAAACTTGTCAACTTTCGTCTATAGACAGTCTGTATACTTAGATCAACAAAAGACAAAATCTATAGAAAGAGAAGGTCGTATACAAAAAGTCCCTAGACTTTCTACAGACAGTCTAGAGTCAATAATGTAGAGACATTAAGGTAGCAAAAACATTGAATGATAAAATACGCTTTATTGGGCGAAACTGAACCGACAAAGGAAGGTATACTCGGGCAGAAAGATGGAGCCGGGCACATGCGTCGATCGTGCCGTGGTTTGTGTTTAATGAGCGTCGGCTATTCCCGCGTCATTCGTCGCAGATTGCACCGTCAATGCCGGAGCTGGCGCGCCTTTAAGAATGCACAGCTCTTTTTACGTCGCGCGTACAACTTGATCACAAAAGGTTCGACTACAACGTACACAAAAGAGAGAACCGCCGAGAAAGTTCGAGAACGTTCTGATACATGCAGGCATGTCATGCGCTGAGCAGTAACTTGACATTTGCTAGCAGTTCAAACGTGTTCGAAAAAAAGATATACAAGTGCGCGCGCCAATATGCATAAAACCTGAATCTTACTTGTAATGTCATTGCTCGCACGGATGCGTTTGTCATATTTCACTAAGAAGATTTTACAGCTGCAAGTATAGAGCTCGCCTAGTCAAAACATTCGACTTTCTGGGGGATAAAATCTGCCATTTAAAACTTGCAGAGGTCTGCAACATTAAAACAACAATTACTGAAAATTTTATAGAAGGAGAACATATCACATAGTGAAGCTGGAAACTATATGAATTTTATAGTCTCACTACTGTCATCAGCCTATTTGATGGCATAGAACAAAAATCTTAGGTAAGAATGTAAGAGCCAAAAAAAAGCTAACATATTAAGGGCATTCAGAAAGATATTTAAGGACATCAATTTTTCTATGCATGCAATGTGACTATACACTTTCGTAAGAGCTCCTACATGTATGGTCGGTAGAAGGCAACAAGCCTTAATAACCTCAAATAATGGCAGAGATTAGTTTTTATTTGACAAAAAGAATAGACCCTAATTTTTAAATGCTTCCTGATGAGAGGTGTTTCCTTCAATTCACAGAACAGAATTACTAAACGGATGGTTAATTCATAACGGTTGCCGAGGGCACTTCTCCAACTAAACAAGTTGTCAAGGATCTTGTGTGAACATTTCAAGCTTCTACTTGCACAAAACACATACTTGCAGCCCATCAGGGTTTGTCTTGAAATGAGTTTGCTAAAGCTACATTCGCGAACAACATAGGTCTGCAGACAGATAGCGCGGTCCACGGTCTGAACTCTACTTCGACATTGAGTCTCGATAAATACTTGTGGCGACAATGTCTTGTCTACTAACTTTAAGAAAGGGGCATTTATATCAGCGGTTTTAAATATGAAGAGAAGCCGGTCTCTCCCTACAATGCATTTAGTTGGTTGCTGGCTCCTGTCATAGAATCTCAATGTTTTCCTGCACGGTTTCATCCTCACGTTATTATGCAAACGCCGCAGGCGTTTTATCTAACTTACGTATTGGTCAGAATATTACAGATGCGCACACCTAGGCGTCACGAGGTGTGTATTCAGTTGAACCGCATCTTCAACTGAATCTACACGTAAGTAGCACGTATTCCTCTGGCATTTCTTTCTCTGCGAAACGAAATCACTCATACAGTGTTTCATCCCCGTGAACTCTTTGGTGCTGATGACTGAGACGTGAGTTGTCTTGCAAACGAAAGCGCAGTCGCTACAATACAAGTTGAGATGACGCTTGAGACCACGTTTTGCTTTGAATGCGGTAGTACATCTATGGCAGACAGGGGGTCTCTCGCACGTGTGAATGTGCCGGTGTCTATGAAGACCCATCATCCGCATGAAAGATTTACCACATGTTTCGCAAGTGTACGGTTCCTCGACAGTGTGCTCGCGCATAGGGAGATCCAGAATACTATCGTGCCGTAAAGATTTGTCACATATTTGCCATGTGTAGGGTCTCGTCTGTATGCGTGTGCATATGTTTATCTAAGTGATGAGAAAGCCTAAATGATTTACCACATGTTTCGCAAGTGTAGGGTCTCTCGTCCGTATGCGTGCGCATATGGACAGTTAGACTACAATTCTGCCGGAACGATTTCTCACATATTTTGCATTTGTAGGGTCTCTCGTCCGTATGCGTGCGTTTATGGTTATCTAGATGTTGAGAACGCCCAAATGATTTACCACAAGTTTCGCAAGTGTAGGGCTTCTCGTCTCTGTGCATGTACATATGGACATATAGACTATAATTTTTCCGGAACGATTTCTCACATCTATTGCATTTGTAGGGTTTCTCGCCTGTATGCGTTAGCTTATGTTCATCTAGGTGATCAGAACGCCTAAACGATTTATCGCACATTTCGCACTTGTAGGGTTTCTCGTCTGTATGCGTGCGCTTACGGATATTTAGGTGACAAGCCCGGTGGAACAGTTTACCACAGCTTTTTGGCATTGCGGATGCGGCAGCGCTCTACAAACTCTGACTGCTTCACGGATGATTGATCGCGTGCTTTACAAATGTGGGCTGTGTCGCCCGTGTGTTGGTTGTCGTGCCCGTGTAAGGCATCCCGCCTGCTCGAAGTATTGCCAAAGACACCGGACAGCTCTTGCTGTCCTCTTCCTCCGGTTCCAGTAGCATTCCTGTAAGTAGACGGACAAAGGAGCTCAAAATAGCCGACTATTTTTTCGTTACAACAAAAACACATTTTGCCAATTAAGAGGTTGACAAAATAAATTGCGCGTTATTGCTGAGGCGACTAGCTGAACCTGATCATTAACTTGCTGCATTTAATCTTGGTGCTTTATTTGGGCTTTAGTTCGGCATAACTTGAACGCTGCTGCTTTTGATTGCCTTTGTTGCTAAACTTGAAAAGAACCATCTTCGTTAGAGTTGGAAACAATACGAAAGATGCTTGCCCTAATACATCATGTATAGCCTATCTGAAACAAGTGCATGTGAGCAGAAATGTCTGGTAGCGAGTTTTAATGTAGAAACATAGTTTATATATTTAAAATACATGTGCGTGTTTCACACGCTCACAAGGAGTGTTCAGGCAGAAAGTCCTGAAATGTTTCTCGGAAGTGAGACATTCGATAATGAAAAAGCCTATTCTACATCAGCTTAAATGCGTCTACGTTTTTAGGAAGTCTTGTAAATTAAGACAGCAGCATGTTACACTTCTGTAATAGGCGAAGGCGAAAGCTTGCTGGTCACGTGGTCGTGCGTTAAGTTATGCGGTGGGAGAGGTCAGACTTCTTTGAAAACGTAACGAGTGTGAAGTAAACGTATGACGCAGTTGGTCGACCCCCTCAACCACACATGCTTGAACCTAATGCAGTACGTAAAGGTTTCCTTCTTTCTTTCCTTCTTCCTTTCTTTCTTTCTTTCTTCGTTCATTATCAGCCAATACATCATTGCTTGTTTACGGGGTGTGAGACATTCCTTATGACGAAATCTTTTGTCTGTGGGCTAGAGACGCTTTTTTCGGGTAGGAGCCGTTGTATAGAGCCACTCAAGACTTTCACCTTATTAACTGAAGATGGCGCAAAGGCATGCATTCACATTATTTCTGACAAGTATATAGTTGGAGTGACTCCCAGAAGGACATTTTATGTCCTGACTCAATCTCTACCTGTAGAACCCGAAGAACAAAATTCAAGGTTCAATTCATTTCTCATGCCTTTGCATCAGGTAATTTAACATTCGACTCGCATTCGAACATTAAACCATTCCGGAATCGAGCAGCCGACGTGCAGATAATCTATTCCCCCATACGCAGCGATCACAAACGCCTTATATCGTTCAGTGTTTTCACTCACAGTCGACGAAATATGCTGCGGGGAAGTTTGTTTCCCGCTTCTACATCTCGTCGTGAAAATATGCATTACAGCGTTCAGTGTAATCTGGGCTGACTTGATATAAATAACCTGTATTTCTCTCGTCTGTCCATGGTGGACCGCATCTTTCTCATTAAGGTAATGAAGTTTGCAAGCATTGAGTCAAGTCATTGTCGGTACGACATCCTTTGTAGAGTGCGCGAAAGAGTAGAGCAGAGATGCCCGGGCCCAGTGTTTGCCTTCCATCTTGTCTGTTGCTCTTTTGAAATGCCTCCGCTAAGCACCAGATGAACATTGTTAGCTATTGTTCTGCTAATGTACTGTTTATTTGTTTACCTATACCTGTTGTTGTTACTGTTTCTGACGTGAGTCATACGGCGTGGTTCAAACAAACTAGAGCTATGTAAGTAAGTAAATAAATAAATAAATCATAGGGAAGGTGAATAACAGGCCACGACAGAGGCAGTGTCGTTTTCAGAGAACACGTGTAGATCTAAGAACATAATTCCGGATTCTCTTCCGCGCAGTTTTAATGAAATTGTTTCATTTGATTGACATATTTAAATTCCGGCAACTGTATAAATCACAATTCTCATGTGTTTTTTTATGTATAAATTCTGAAATCGCTAGGTGAAAAAAAGAACAGAAGCATCAAATTTACAAATTTAACTTCCCTAAAAGTTTCTTTTTACAACCATTTATACATGCGTGAAATTGTGAAACCGTGTGCACTGATCCCAAAGGTCGCCGAACAAAACAGTGAGGACGTTGGTTCAGCGATTGTTCATGTCTGACACACTCAAACACATCTAACTATCTGGGAAACAAAGAAAAGTCATTTCTCAAGCGTTCCGGCCAAACTGTGAGAGCCTGTTCTGTCGATCTAGAGCAAGTTTTATTTTTGAGCCCACACTACACTCCCTGGGTAAACATACATGCACTGATTCATTTTACGAGCGTTGATTTATATTATCATCTTCCTCGTCAACGAGTCTAACTGTGCCGCACATAGCAGCATGTTGACAGGATGGTAAATTGAGTGAGTAGTTGTAGCCTCATGATCGCGCCGTTTGGTGTTCCCCTTATTTTTGCCATAGAGTTTCATGTCTTAAGATGCGTTATAGTTCGATCGATTAGACGCTCAGATAGCAGAGCACATAGCGAGAGGACACAGAGCTTCGGCAACACAGACACAAGGCTTCGTTGTCGTCTTTCTCGAAGCAGTGCCTGCTGCGCGTTCTTCTCCAGTACACATGGAATAATCACTAGAGAGAACCCTGGCACAAGTTTCAACGGGAGCTTCACTGGAAGCGGTTGAGCCAGCATGGGGATAATGGAAGGGACACCGATTTTCCTAAACTTCGTCATTCCGGCTTCAAACGGCTTAGTGACTTTGTAAACTTCTTATGTTCAACAATGTACTGCGCAATAATTCAATGACTTATTAAAATTGTCCGATGGCTGGTTTGGAACACAGGACCTCTACGCACAGAGGTCGGATATTGAAACTATTACACCAAGGACGCTTGCATTGATAAGTGATATAAAACGCCCTTATGAATTTATTGCGGGCATGCCAGTGCCTTCAGACACTTGGCATGTGCAGTAGTAGTAATTGTACGTGTTCGCAGCATCTTGCTCACATCGAAGTGTAGATATTGCTCTGAAATTTATGAAACTGGAGGCAGAAAAACTCTAATGAAGGAATACATAACCCTGTCTGAATGATCAGACAAATCTATGTACTTCCAATCATTCCCATGGTAGCTCAAAAATTGCTGCGCCCGAGTTCTCTAACGTATACTGTAGGAAACGCTATGCTTTTTCCTCTGTCCGTGTCGAGTCGCTCTGTTGCAACCATGAGTATGTTAGCGCCAGCCCCGCCTGCCGAATGCTCGAAACTGCTGAAGCAGTTCCTGTTTCAGACATCAGCGCTACCTCTCCTCTTTAACATTTAGAGAGTGCAGGCATAGTTGCACCACAGTAAGGGCATACCCTGTAGTCCCCGATTTGTGCTGCAATTAAACTTTTCTTAATGCAGGCTTACCTGGCGCCGTATTCTAAAATGGCTGATGCTTCCACCATGCCAGCGCGGCTTTTGCTGGGCAGTGTGTGATCGATGCTGCTGCTAGACCCCAGGTGCAGGTAAGTAGTGCTACGACTGTACGATACACCTGTAATGCATGAAAGTACATAACAGGTGTTTATTCGCAGCTGTTACAGGACAATTCATAAGAAAAGAACATTTATTTTTTTATCGTCGAGGCAAGAAGCTTTTAGTGGCAGAGGAACCCTATTGGAGTGCTTGCGTACGTGGTGCTTTTTTCTACCTGAAACTTTCTTGAATGCATGCAAGAACTTCAAGGCGATGAGGCAGCTGAACACTCAAGATTGTGCAATGTTGGCTTCTTCGGAAGATTATTACGCTCCAGCTCATACCGCGGACACGACACGCTAATGTTCGAAGCAAAAGTGAACATGTCGGTTTCTTAAGTGCGCAACACTTGACCCAATATATTTGGTGCATCATCCAGTAATAGGAGCATTAGACACTTCACGATGTTCTTGTATTTTGTTCATCTATTACTAGAAGCAGACAGCCCGTGTAGAGGAGGACAAAGAAAAAGTGAGGGGACACGTGTCAGATGAGGTATTACAAAATGTTCTTCGAAGCATGCCCACAAATGTTTCACCTGCAATGCTGCTATGATACGTGGAGGGTCCATTATGAAAGTAATGCGCATGATATTATTATGACGCGACTATCCATTGCGGTTCGGAAACCGGTCGGGAAATGGGGCGATGGTTCTAGCATGCCAACTAAAGTTTCAGTAAATGGGATATAGAACAAGGATCTAAAAATGCGTGAGGTCTGCACGAAGCTTGTGCCGAAAGTGTTGATGGGAGATGAGAAAGAACTTTGAGTTTTGAGCTGTCAAGTATTGTGCGATTGGATTCAAAATGAGCCGGACTTTCTTAACTCTGTCGTAGCCGGAGACGAATCCTGAATGTTCCAGTATGACTCTGAATAGAAGAGGCAGAACAGCGAGTGGCACACAAAATCATCCCCCCGCCCCATGAAAGCGCGTATGAGCAAGTCTCACATCAAAATGATGCTCATTATCTTCTTTGGTGCCCATGGATTCGTCCATTTGGAGCTTGTATAGCAGGGATAAACTCAACTCAGCCTTTCACCTCCAGGTGCTCGAGAGATTGAAACACCGTGTCGCGCGCGTGAGGGCTGGCACCAAAGGCGCAGGCAAGCTCCACCATGAAAATGTGCCCAGTCACACGTCCTTAATCGTTACCAAATTCTGTTGCAGTTCTGTTGCAACGCAAAGGTACCTATGTGTATACGGAATTTAGGCTCCCATACAACTCCGCCGACGCCGACAGCACATTTTCTTCGACACGTGGCCCTTAAGGCAATCGCGTTAATATGTGAGACTACATTGCAGGACTGCTGCTAAGTACTAGGTAAGGACAAGCGAAGCGCAGTTTAAATCATCATGCAGTTAAATACTTACATCACCAATAAACAGCCCCATAAAAAAACGTTGCTTCTAATGGCGAAGCTCTAGGAGCCTTGCTGCTGTTTTTTAGCGGCGGCGGCATGATAGCAAACTGGAATGCCTGCTACGCAGCTGCGACCAACACCCCTCCCATAGCCAGAAAATGTCTCCTGGCGCTGGTTCGTTTGCCTCTTTTTGCATCATCCTCTACCTGAGTGCACGTATTGTTTTCGTACCCCTCCTAATTCTACGTCAGGGATTGCTCACGAACAATCCGCAAACTGTCCTCAGCAGGAGTACAGTACTATACACGCGAGAGTAGTGTCATCGCCAAAGCGATTCACCCGTCAGATGATCCCAACCGCGAGTCTAAGTTCATGAGACAACAGTTACATTTCTTGTATATGAAACTATGCAGAATGTAGAGCGCAGATTGACAGGTGCAGGACCGTGCTCCCGTGAGCCAGCGGCGATGCTCTGTAAATGTGTCGTATACGACTGCAGACAGATTGCTGAGTCACCTGCAAAGTGAGGTGGGGTATATCAGCGGCGGAAAATCTTCCCACACTTACCGTAGACTGTAGTTGCACTAGCCTGGTAGTACTGCGTAGTCCATGGCTCAGCGCTGGTGGCGTCAGGAATTCTGAAATGCCAGAAAGATATCCACATGAACACTGCCGCCTGCATTGAACTGAATTCTTACAGAAGTTTGGCTCACCTAGCATCGTTTTCCGGAATGCCCGATGCTTCCTCCGTGCCCGCGTGGCTTGTAATGGCCACGGCATCATTGCTGCCGCCGCTGCTGCTGTAGACTGGAAGTGTAAAACCGGTGGTTCTGGTTTCTTTGTTGTGTGTATACCCTGAAATCAGAGGCGCTTGATCCACACGGTGTCACACACCTGCTAGGAACGCGAGGGGAGCAATAAGTTTTCGCAGAGTGTTGATGCTATTAAATCCTAACAGCAGTGATTCCGTCTGGAGCGATTCTCTAAATGCAGCAAGAAAACACGGAAGGCACAACGTGACACTACGAAAACGAAAGTACGCGTAATGGGAGTTCATTGTTTCATTCCTTGGTCTGATACCTGGACTAGTGCATGGTTTATCTTACAAAGCCTTATCTTGGTTTGCTTGCTTCTGGTGTTTGGATAAAGCAATGTCTCCGCGATAGGCTACTAGGCGTCGGCCATCGCTTTGGCTTGTCACAGAACAAGATTGAACAAGAATGTATGCACCAATGGCTACACATACAACTGTTCTGCTGTTATTGAAAAGTTTAACGACGGGAAAACCGCATGGTTATATAGTAATTTATTGAACTCGTATTGGCTGCTCATTTCCAATTTTTCTCACTAAATGGGAAAGCATTGCGGAAGATCAATGGGCGGGGGTTCTTATGCAGACGCGAGCCTAATGTAAACTCTCCATTTTTTGCGTCCAAACCCCTCGCACAAGATCCGCCTTATAACTTATGTGTTTACCTCGAAAGGCCGGGAAGAATTCATGAAACAGAAAATTCTCATCCGCCAGGCCAAGAAAAATTTGTCCTCATCTGACATGCTGTTAGAAAAGCTATTTTTAAAAACTTCAAAGCTATCGTTCTTAGAAACGGGAATAATTTTTTCCCGTACATCTGTGGTATACCCGGGTACAGGACAATTCTTCCTTCAAGAAATTCTGCTTAGCTTCGGACACCTGGTCACGTCGAGGAGGAATCCAGGGTAGCTTCCGGTTTATAAATCCTCTTTTTTATCTGCAGAAGAAATTGTCGAAATACCACGCACTCTACGAACTTACGTAACCTGGCACCCAGCAGTGTTTGGAGTTGCGTGAATTCTTACTTCATTTCATTTATTAATAGTGTTAGCCCATTTTTGGGCCGTTACAGGGTGGAAACTATTTGTTGCAATTCAGTAAATGCATTGGCAATCACAGCCTTGCAGACATGCAAATACAAAATAAAGTTGGCGCAGACAACCTGCGGTTCACAACGAAATACAAATGTGGTAGTAGAAGCACACACAGCAACATTCATATATTCAAGTAGGTGAAATTCGCTACAAACGAGCTGTCGTGGTTAATTTGGCAGGTCAAGGTAAAGGTGTATTGATTTTTCAAACAAAGTGGCAGAGTCTGTTTGCGTTATGTGCTGTGGCAACGAGTTCAATTCTTCAATTGTTCGTGGGAAGAATGAATATTTGAATGTGTTGATCCGTGCTTGGAGGGTTGTAAGTTGTTCGTTGTGACTGTTTCTTAATGTTGGGGCCGAGCGCTTCGTTATGTACAGTCCGGTGTTTATGGTAAAGAAGTTACCCCGCAAAAGATAGAGGAACTTAAGTCGAGCAACTATTCGCCGCTCTAGCAGTTGGGGTAATTTAAGTTCTGACAAAATCCCCGAAACTGAATCCGTGGACTTATATCTAGACAGAATAAATCTAGCCGCCCTTCTTCGTACTTTTTCAATCCTTGCTATCTGGTTTTTTGTGTAGGAGTCCCACACGATACAGCCATATTCCAAAGTTGGTCTTGCAAGTGTCAAATAGGCGGTTAGTTTCACTGTCGTGGTTGCCTGCCCTAGTTTCCGGTGTAAAGTCCACATTTTTCTCTCGGCTGCACTACATAAGCTATAATGTGCCTATCCCAATTTAAATTTTCATTCATCGTTATGCCTAGATACTTGAAGTGGCTTACTTTCTGTAATTTGAGTCCTTCAATTTCGTATTCATGTGGAAGAATATCTTTTGTTTGTTATCCTTATAAATGACGTTTTGTTATGATTTATTTTCATTTTCCATTTTGAGCACCAATCATCGATACTACTTAATGCCGAGCTTAAGGTAATTTGATCTTCTTTGGATGTTATATGTGAGTAAAGCAGGCAATCGTCGTCGAATAACCGAACCTTAACACCTGAGGAAACTGTCTCTGCAATATCATTGATATAACACATAATAATAATATTTGGGGTTTTACGTGCCAAAACCACTTTCTGATTATGAGGCACGCCGTAGTGGAGGACTCCGGAAATTTTTGACCACCTGGGGTTCTTTAACGTGCACCTAAATCTAAGCACACGGGTATTTTCGCATTTCGCCCCCATCGAAATGCGGCCGCCGTGGCCGGGATTCGATCCCGCGGCCTCGTGCTCAGCAGCCCAACACCATAGCCACTGAGCAACCACGGCGGGTTTGATATAACACAGAAACACAGTCTGTAGGCAGTAATACTCGCCTTCTGATGGCACAGTAGCAAGACAGCTCAATGTCATCTATCCTCTCCCATAACGAAAGCGCTTGAAAAATTGTATTACCAAAAGGCTCCCTTGGTGGCGCCTTGGCAATTCCCAGTATATAAATGAAATTTGCAATGGCGCCCGGCAAGAGCCCCTTTGATGAGAGGATCCTCTAGCAAGCATTCAACGTGAAGAATAAAACATGCGGTTGGCTTGCTACGCATTGCAAAGCTTGTTACTCTGACCCAATTGCAACATGAAATTCAAGACATATCGAGAAGCCTACATTGCCTTTTCGAATGAATTCATCGCGTTGAAAACGAATTCATTCGAAATTTTAGTCATGTAGAGTCTGCGTAGTGTTGTCTCTATTAGCACTCAATTCATCTGCATGAATTTCACGCGGGCTGCTTAAACAGCAACCGACATAGTGACGCTAGTAAGGTCTCCGTATGACCAATAAAAGCACCGCCGTCATGATCGATTGAAATGCTGCCTCCTCTCTGGGTTGGTAAGCATCTTGTGGGCGGTATCCATGGGGTAAGGCCATGCCGCACATACCATTGACGTCAGTGGCATCAGTCCGGCTGTGCAACGCCATCCACGCCTCATTGATGCATTGCTCAGAAGTCCTAGGATCAGGCATTGGTATGTGCCTTCGACTCTGTGCTTCCAGGAAGAGCAGAAGACATCTGAAGAATGTTTTTGGAAAACAGAATTTGGAACAAGGAAACTGCTCTTTTGTTAATGAAGGTGTTGCTTGTAAAGAATCATTTTATCAAAATTATCACTTGCTATTGACACATGGTTCGTAGAAGATTCCAGCGGAATTGCTGGAGTTTGCGTGCCTTCCAGAAAGCACAAATGTATTCGCGTTGTACGTGCTACTTGATAACGAAAGGTTGAACAACAGTAAAGCAACAAAAAGGTAGAATCGACGATATTTATGGAGAATGTTCTGATGCGTGCAGCTGCGTCACGCAGTGGGCAGAGGAACTTCAGATTTGGTAGTCGGTGAAATGCGCTCACAGTAAGAAGGCATACAACTGCGCGTGTCAATAATGTAACTAAAGCTGTATCTCACTCGCATAGATACGTTTGTCACATCACACTAAAAAATTGTACTGCTCTAAATAGTGTGGAGTACCAGTCAAAAGAGACGACTTCCGAGTGAATAAGAAACTGCACTTTAAAACAGACAGAGGTTCCTACTCAATACAGCAACACCTAAAATATTCGTATTCGTAAAATATTCGACAGTCTAATACAGTTTCACTGTAATCAACAGCATGATAACAAAAATTTTCGGTATGAATACAAGAGCCAAAAAGAGAACCAAAACAGTACGTGCACTGAACACTTTGTAAGGGAAATAAATTTCCTCGTGTTTATGTCTATATATTTCGTAAGAGCTGTCTCTGGAAGGCAGCAAGGCCTAAGGACTTCAATTATTGGCAGATTTTTTTTTAGTTGACAAGAAAACAGTGCTTCCATTTTAAATGGTTCCTAATGAGAGGTGTTCCCTTCTATTCACACTGCAGAATAATTAAAAGGATGGTTAGGTAAAGCTTGTTTATTAGCACACTGTTAGACCGCTTGCACAACTAAACGAGGTGTGAAGGATCTTGGTGCCAATATTTCAACCTTCTAGTTACACAAAGCACGAACTGCAGCCGATTAATGTTTCTCTAGAAATGAGTTTACTAGTGCTACGTTGGCTAACAACATAGTTCTGCAAACAGTGAGCTCTAGCCGCGACCTGCAGTATACTTCGACAATCAAGC
This sequence comes from Dermacentor variabilis, assembly GCF_050947875.1. Lineage (NCBI taxonomy): Eukaryota > Metazoa > Arthropoda > Arachnida > Ixodida > Ixodidae > Dermacentor > Dermacentor variabilis. The sequence goes on along the minus strand of NC_134577.1, from coordinate 60,077,126 downwards.
ATTTCAAATTCTGTTGGAGACGACGTTCTGTCTCGGAATTTGGAAAAATCAAGCGGCATCCTTTGCGTCTTACATGTTACTCAGCAGTTTTAAACGTAAAAAAAAAAGCCCGTCTCTCCACACGATGAGTTTGGTTCGTTTATCGCCCCTGCGGGTGAATGTCTTTTCCCTGCACGGCTTCATGGTCACCTTCCAATGCGAAACCCGTGGGAGATTTACTGCACTTCCGCACTAGTCACGCTGTTATGACTGCCCACCCATATGCTTCACGTGATGTGCGATCAGTTGAGATGCATCTCTAAAGCAATCTGCACAGAATTCGCACATACTATTCTGGCAAAGATCTGCGTCGAGGTTTCGTTTCTTTCCGAACCCAAATCCACATTGCTTGCACTCGTACGGCATTTTGCCTTCGTGAATTGCGTTGCGGTGTCTTCGGAGATGTGCAATGTGCTTATAGGAGAGACTACATGTGTCGCAAAGGAAATGCCCGTCGTTACTGTGTGATTTGAGATGACCGTTAAGTTCCGTTGTGTATTTGAATGGTTTAGTACATATTTGGCAGATATGGGGTTTCATGCCGGTGTAAATTCGTTGATGCCTACATAAATTCAACTTGTCCGCGAACGATTTCTCACATATTCCACATTTGCATGGTTTCTCGCCGGTATGCGTTCGATAATGTCCAGGTAGATTATGAGCCCCACTTATAAATTTGCCACATGTTTCACATTTGTGCTACGACTTCTTTACAGACGATTGATCACATGCTGTGACACCGCGAGACTCTTACTGTTCCGTTCCTCCGGTTGCTGTAGCATTCCTGCAAAACCACGGACAAAGCAGCTCAAAATGGTCGACTCATGTTATGAGACGACAAAAACACCTTTTGCCAATTTAGAGGTTGACAAACTAAACCGCGAGTTAATGGTAAGTCGGCTCGCTCTATTCGAGCGCTAAGTTCCTTCATTGATATTTTGCGCCCGATTTGGACTCTACAGTTACAGAAATTGAACACTAGTGCTTTTGGTGGTCTGTGATGCCTGAACTTGACAATTAGAACCATCTTCGTTCGAGGTGCAAGCAACCTTCCTTTATTTAATACATCACGTATAGCCCACATGAAACAGGTGCAGGTGAGTAGATATGTATGTCAGTGACGGTTAGTTCATAAGCTGACCGTCATAAGTATTAAAAATACATCTCAGTCTTCAACATGCTCACAAGGAGTATTCAGGCAAAAGTCGTGAAATGTGCCCTCGGAAGTGATACGTTATGCATTGAAAAAGACTTGCGTCAGCTAAAATACGTCTGCGTTTTACAGCCCAGATTTTGATTACGCGTTCCTGCAGTAAGAGTCGGCGGCGCAGCCGAGTGAACAAGCACAACAGCGAAAGATGAAATACGCGAGCCGAGAACGACTGGGAGGTGGAGACCAACGAGATATGCCCCTTCAGTGGCGTACGCGCAGGAAACAGGTTTCATGCGGACCCTCCCGACCGCTCCTTTCGTACTAGCATCTGATCTCAGCAAGAACGCTCGTTTCGTACTATCTTCTGTTAGCGTCTGCTCTTGCTTACGCTTGTTTGCTTTGCTTTGTTCGGTTGTCTTGGCTTGCGATTGTTTTGCGATCTGATTGTGTGCGCGACTCGAATTGTGTAGTATTTTATGGAAGCCAACAGGACCAGCGGTTGCACTGGATCATTCAACCAGTCATTTAGGTCTCAAAATCTCTGCCTCAGTATATCCCGAAATGGGGACACGTATTAAGCTCCGCTGAAATATTGCATTATGGGCTATCGTATTCTTTGGTTAATATTTTAGGACGCTTTGTGTGCTAAGACGTGTAAAAAAGTTTGGCAGGAAGCTTTACTCTTCTAACACCTGAAGACGAAAGCCTGTTGCACGCATGCTAATGACTAATGTTGCACGATCGGACAGGTCAGATTTTTGCAACACATAATGAGCCGCAGTATGAAGTAAACGTTTAGCACTGGAGATCGACCTTCTCAAAGTCATGCGAGAACGTAATGGAATACCTGAAGGTCCTTTCGTTCTTGTTTTCATTTTCTATCTTTATTTCCGTCGTTCGTTCTTTCTTTCTATTATTTCTTTCTTTCCATTGTTCATATTTGGCGATTACATCTTTGCTTGCTTACGCGGGTATGAGCCATTCCTGTAATTTTTTCTTTGTTTTTTTGTTATTTTCGCCTTTGTTATTCTGCCTTTTGTATTTCTTTGTTTTATGATCCGTACCATTGAACTGCACCAGTGCATAAACCGCTGGGCCATCCTTATCATTAAAGCCCTCTCTCTGTCGCTTTTTGTGGGCACGAGCCATTGCAACGAGTCACTTAAGTCTTTGGCCTTATTATTAATTGGAAATGGTACAAAGGCGAATTATTTACGTGATTTCTAAAAAGTATAGGTGGGCTGACTACCTTCCGCACATCACACGTCTTAACTCAAGCCCTGCATGTCCAATACGAAGAACTTCCGGGTTCAAGTTTTCGTGCAGCGTTTGTGCCAAGTCTTAAATTTCGACTCGAATTCTGAATGGGCGCCGGTCCTGCTGAAGGCATCGAACTGCCAACGCGTACATACTAACATATGCCCCAATCGCAGCCAGCAGAAATACGCTAAATACTTCAGTATTTGCAATCTTCGTTGATCCAACGTAAATAACCTGTATTTCTCTCCATTTTGTTTCCATGGCCAACGCCATTTTTCTGGATGAGTTAACGCACGCTGCAAGCGTTGAGTTGGGGCATTACTGCTACGACATCTTTTCTTCCGTTTATAGTAGAAAAACAAAAACAAACGGGCTGTAGAGCAAAAATGTGCGCGCAAGCTGTATGTCTTCTCTCCTTCCTATTGCGCTTTTTAAATTGGTCGCTATTGTTGCGGTAATGTGCTATTTACTTGCATACTTGTAGTTATACTTCTTGTGGTTGTTCAGACGACTCCTGCAATGCTATGCTTTGGTTCAAGTCGTGGTGTTACCTTACACGTCGTTTCCAATCATTCCAGCTTGACTGGTGTTCAGACCGAAGTATTTAATAAGGAAACTAACTAGAACTATCAAACAATCAATTTTTTTTTGCTTGAACTAGTTTAATTCCAGCAAATGTATCCATCATAACTTGTGTTTAGGTATGTAAGTGGAAAATTACATAGCTAAATTTAAAAACAGTGGAAGCATACAATCTACAACGTTACTTACTGGACAAAATATATCGCAGTTCTATTAGCTGCATCTCTTGGAGATTCCCAAGTGGACAACTTTCTTTGTATCTATTTGCAGTTCGTTTGAAATCGTAACAACATGTGCGAGCATTGGCGATGATCTACTCGTAAAATAGCAAATTTCAGATTGCAGTGTAATAGATAAAGTTTGTGCACATTACATGCATTACATGCACGTTGTTACTAACTTATATTGTTCCTTTTTATTGTAATCATATGCAGCTTTATGTAGCTAATATGTTTCATGACATTTAGGCTGTGCACTTGGCTGCTGTTTTCATTTGTTATTGTTGTTAATTGTATGTACTTGATTGTATGCCCCCCTTACTCAATCCCCAAGAAGGGGCCTTGTAAGGTATTTTACAAATAAATAAATTATTTGGCGCAGCCTAGAAACGTAGTATAGTTTTCGTTGCAGAGATACAAAGATGAAATTTTGTTTCTTGAACTTCTCAATGCTTTCTTAAGTATATGACAACTTGAAAATGTAATTTCTTGAGTTATGATAATATCAATTTTTTTTAAATGCCACAAGCTTCAATACTCGTACACTGTCTTGCCAAGCACATTCATTCCTCCCTTTCAATGTACTTAGGCAATAGATCCTGAGCTAAAGCTTCTTGTTTGCGCGGACACCAAATTGTCTGCACAGAAGCTGATATATGGCAGTTAGGTCATCAGAACTTCCACCCATCGTACGTGTGCGTCAGTGCAAGCTTAATTCTTGGAGGAATTCAGGTATAAAAGAATTATTACAAAAATTGCTCACCTAGCTTCGTTTCCCGAACTGTCAGATGCTTCCTCGGTGCCAGTCCGGCTGGTACTGGCTACTGCGTAATCGCCACCGCTGCTGCTGCTGTAGACTGGAAGTGTGAGACCTGTGCTTTCGGTTTCTGTCGTGGCCATATGCCCTGAAACCAGAGGTGTTGATTGAGAAGCAAGAAAAATGGTAAACAACAAGTTTTTTTTAGATCTTTGGTGTTACCATGGCGCTTTTATGGGCTGCTCATTCTCAAAATTTTGCTCAATAAATGCAAAAACATTTAGGAAGATCAGTTGCTCTGGCTAAGGTAGTGCTGAATTAAACTGCAAGTTTTACCTTCGAAATTGCTAAGGCATAATACAGCTTAAGAAGAACTAGTTAACCCTAAAAGGCGGTGAAACGTTCCTTAACGAGAACATTGTCAGCCGCCTGGCCATGTAAAATTCGTACTTATCAGGTTTGATGAAAAAAAAGAACGTTTCATCTACTGCAAAGCTCTCACTCCGAGAAACCCGAAAACGTTGTCTTTGTACATTCCTGCTGTTGTCGCAGTTTCGGATGCCTATGGTCATGTCAAGGATGGATCTGCGGTCGCGTACATATTTGTAAAGCGTTTTTTTCTAGAAAAAAAAACATAGTGGAATTACAACGCACCGTGGGAATAAAAGTGATGCGAAGTATTTTCTATTGCTATGGAGCATTTTTGGTGTTCCGCGAAGCCTTACGAAACGGACCAACGTGTTCGAATAAATGGAGTAGTTGAGTGCGGGACGATGGCCACACGATTACTACGTCGAATACGATCGTATGTCGACAGCGACAAGACTACCGCAGCCGTCTGACATGAATTTATACCTGCCAATGATTGGATTCAGCAGGAGGGCTTAACAGGTATTATCGAGAGACTGGTATGGCGACGTAATCTGCGTTAGGAATTAGCCTTATACAACGGTATAAAGTGCTTTTTATGTATGTATTGCACCATTAATGTTGAAACGATGACACCACTTGTATCAGAAAAATTTATTTTCGAATGTGTTCGACCTTGCCCGATCATAAAGTGGCTACAAGGCCGCACAGGTTTTACGAAGCACACACCATACGTTTCACAGATATGGGTGCCTCTAGAACGATAAAAGCACGCCTGCGATCACGGTCTAATGTCTTTTACATCGTGGCCAATTGGGAAACCGGCCTTTTTGCTCGACGGATGATGTGCGAATCAGTCATCGGTGACGTACTAGTCTTTTTATTGAAACAGCCCCAGACAAGTACCTGCCTACCATAATTCATTGATTTAAGTAAAGCGATATCACACTTATGGAGAATTTTTGGTTTTGTTGGAGTTCCGCAACTCAGTATTACAACGGCGCCAAACAGACGAACACAAAAAACCTGCCTGGAAATACGTTCTCCCGGCGTTAAATGAAACGCGAACGGCGGAGCGTGTGATAAGGGCATAGCGTGGCAGTTCAGTAATCACGATTGGAAGGCGCAGACATACTGTTTAACAGCAGTGCGGGAGGACACTCCCCCTATAGTGAGATATTGTCGTTTATGTTCTGGTTCTCATATCTGATAGCGAGAAATGAAAAAAAAAGAAAGCAAGAGCTAGAATAGCAAAGTATAGACCGGGTATGAGCGCACACTGCAGCGATACCGTATGCGCAATAGCGGCGTCCGGTGAAACACGAACAGCGGTTCGTGTGCTACAGTTGGCGCTGTCATCATTACCGCGGCGTCGTCTTTTCTCGCCTCCGAATAAAAGGTAACCGGAAGAGGAAACAAAGCATCACAGTATAGTGGGAGCATCATCGCTCAGTGCAGCGAAACCGGATGTGCGTGCCTGTAAATTGTGATGACTGCATAGCGCGTATTTTACTTTCAGTTATGCGCTCTGCTGTTCGCCTTTCAGTTGACAACGTTAGTACATACCTTGTCTTACGTCGTCTTCATCTACGTCTGCTGTTCCACGTTCCATCTGAAGACTACGATTTTTTTGCACGATAGTATTTGCGTGCAGTCTATGCTAAGAACTTCACGCGCAGCCCAGTTCGATTCATAATGCAGTTACTCACTTCAGTAAACAGCCCCAAGAAGAAGCATTGCTAGTAATCCAAGGTTTTAAGAGGCTTACCGCTGATTTCTCATTTCACGGCGAGGGCATGATATCTTGTACAGTAAACTCGCAGTTGGGACAAACACCTCAAATGGCCAGGAGGTGTCTTGTGGTGCATGTTGCATTCTGCTTTTTTTTTTGCAACCCTCTACTTTACAAATACACATATTGCTTTCATACCTCTGTGAAATGTGCGTCCGAAGTTACTGAAAGGTAATCTACGAATCATCCTAGTGATTAGAAGAATTTTGTGACTATGAAACCAAGCAGAATCTTCAGCTCAGGTTGCGCAGAACCATGTAGCTCCGAGCCAGCGGTGATGCTGTTTGAATGGGTCATGTGCTCCAGCAGACGTTACGTTCATCAATCACCTTCAAGGCGAGACGTGGTATAACAGCAGGTGACACACCTTCTCAGACTTACCGAAGTCGGTGGACGTGCTTTCAGCCAGTTGGTACTGCGTCTTCTCTTGGTGAACCACGGTTCTCTCGGAAATTCTAGAACACAAGACAGATAGTCACATGAGCTGTAGGCCTCAAGTGGGTAACCGGGGTCGAACAATGATTGTAGCTGAAGCCAACGTTTCGGCAAGGGCACGCAACTCACGAGGTACACAGATATATGTAGATACGCCAATGCAGACATTCAAACATCTGGTACACAGATACGTTGATCTGAGGCAATATAACGCAAGCTACGAGATCGAAATGAAAGACTACCTTGCCAAGACGAGTGGCGAAGCTACTACAGATATAGCAAGGTATTAGATCATTAAACAAAGTAGAGCTCGTGGCGTTATAGACAGTGTAATGTCCAATAATATTTCTCTTATTAACCAAACACTTATTGGGGCATGTGCGCCAAGACACACATAGTAACCTAGCGACTACGAACACAGGTAGTCACAACAATGGCTTTACGAGGAAAACCAGTAAACTATAGGTGCTTGTTCAAAACCGAAGATTCCCTGATGCCGCTCCCTTTTACACTTGATTTCCGAAGCACAGATGAAGCCACCTTCAATACTTGGTGATCGGGAAGCCAGTCCGTCCCGAGGAGTTCTCTGCTCGCCGTATCTTGGTCAAACCCCCCCCCCCCTTTTCCGGAGTCCACAGGACTTCCAAGAGTATGCCTCGGCCTCACATGTATCGTGAGACTTAGGACAGAACGGTGTTGGCAACGATGCGAGCAGGCCTCAAGAGTTGCTGTGGCTAAGTTTCGGACAATATTACCTAGAGGGAAAAATCTGGCGCCACCGTCTATGCCAGTTCGCTAACGGGCGTTGGGCCACCTTGGAAATGCCGGAATATGTGTGTCCGAGGCGTCGTTTCCAAAGGGGCATGATCTAAACATAGTCATGGCTTCACAGATAAGTATGTCTTCAAATGAAATATTTGTAAAATGTTTTCCTTAACCACCATTTGGTCTTTCAGTAAACTTTACCCACCTACAGTACATAAGCATACGCTGACAAACTGTTGCAATGCTAAAGCAAATCTTGTTTTTTCTCCAACTTCACCAGGCCGCTAGCACTATATGCGTTGCACATCCCACCCCATGTCACCACAATTCAATAACATTTTATTTGTGCAATTAAAAAGATACTCCTCTGTACGTACTGTACTGTTCTTTAATTACTGATTTCGTAAACAAATGAACCCTCATTTAAGACAAAAAGGAGCTTCCCTGGCCCTGATTAGAGGTCTCCTGGCTACTCGAGAAACGTTGCTCATCCATAGTCCCCACATCTCGCATTCCCATGCATCCAACGGAACGGCGCAGCGCCAGTTTTCTTCTAATATAGTCCGAACCTATATGGCTCCTGTATTTACACGCAACAAAGAGAATGCCCTTTCTTAAGCGCCTACTGCGATTTTTGTTCGAGGTAAAAGAGCTAATGTACAGAACTTGCGATTACGGGACGACTCACCTATGCAGGCGCTTCAGAAGATAGACAGCTTCCGTGGATGCGTGCGCAAAGGTGTACACTATTATTTATGGTGGCCGGAGCTTCAACTTGTGGCATCTTCGAATGCAGCAAGCTGTTCAGACTGTAACGAAGGTCGTTGATGGCTCGCCAGGAACTGTCGAGGCACTTAACGTCTTCCGCTTATCATCTCAAACTCGTGCAAAAAACAGCGACGCTGACCATCTAGCGATTGTTCATGGTGGAGACATGCACACCCATCTGGGAACAGCGCAGCGTCATTTGTCAACGCGTCCTGATGGAGCTGCTAAGGCCTGTATTGTCGCCCTACGGCATGCTATCTTTTTTTTCTCAGACGCCAACCTTGACGTGCTACGAAAGTTCCACCGCGTGAAGAAGATAACGTAGGAAATTGCTGCCGCCACCGCACCAAGTGAGAGTACATGTTGCGGGAAGGGGTAATGGTTAAAGTAAGCATTGCACTGCTTGTAGTTTTGTTATAAAATAATGTCACCTTGTAGCGACCCTGCACACCGACTAAGTATGAAAACTGGGTGTTACAAATATAACTCTTTATTGGGGGAAGTTCCGCCCATCAAAACATGTAGCTCTCATGCACAGTGACAGCAGTCAGCAGTGTCGGCGAATGTCGAAAACTGGATCTGCGGGGCAAGTGCATTGTCTTTTGTGTAGGGGATCCCAGCTAAATTTAGCCAGAGGTTAAAGATATGCCGATGCACTCTAATGCGACGCGACCAAATACATGTTGCTGACTGTTGAATAGAGTAAGTCACACTATATTTTATTCGGCCTAATTGTATGGGGGGGATAAAACTTCATTATAGAACCAGCACTTTATGGTGACCAGGCCTAAGCCTCCCATGAGGGGACGTCGACGGCTTGCCTCGCCGCCGCCTCACGGGAGTGCTGGGTCGCCCAGGTCTGGTCGTTGAGGGCTGAGCTCCGCAGAGCTTCACGGAACCTCGAAGAGAGGGTCTTGGTGTTAATCTGTGTGTGCTGTGCTGGAAACTCCCACAGCATATGCGGAAGCGTAGCCGGATGAGTGCCACAGCACCGGCAGTGGGGTATAGTGTAAACGTCTGGGAATATAAGGTGGAGGCCGACGGGTGAAGTTACGTGTTTCTTTGTAGCAGACGCAGGGTGGTAGGCTGCACCCGGCTGAACGTAGGGTGAGTTGGGGTAGAAGGTTCGGCGACTGAGGTAAAAGGCCTTAAAGAGACCGTTATAAGGGGTCATATTGTCCGCGGTGTCCAATTCGTCTCAGGTGACTTCGGCGCGGTTGACTAGGCCTCTCGCAATTGAATGGGTGCCATCGTTGAGATTGTGAAGGTGTGGGTGGACAGCGCCCGCATGGGCTGGGATCCATGTCAGGGAAATTATGCTGTTTTTAAAGTGTGGTGCCTGGCAGAGAATGCGAAGAGCTTGAGGAGAAATACGGCCTTTGCTGAAGTTAGTAACGGCTGAGCGAGTCACACACGATGGTGTGACAGGTGGGATCTAGAATGACCAGGATAAGGGCCAATTTTTCAGCCGTCTCGGCAGTGGGGCTAGTGTCGCTGGAGGCGTGGTGTAAGACTCCACCGCGTGTGGCAACGGTCACAAATCGTGTGCCATGGGAATATTGGGCTGCATCAACAAACGTGATGCCAGGTATGTGATGAAGAGCTTATATGATAGCTTCGGCCTGAGCTTGGCGCCGGGCCATGTTATATTGAGCGTGCATGTTTCTAGGGATATGGTCTTGTGTAGATCCAGCTACGGATGTCAGGCGGGAAGGATTGTTTCGGGCCCTCTTGCTGATAAGTGAAGCTAAGCGTGGATACAATAAAGCGTCCCGTTTCAGTATGGGTGCGCCGTTCAAGCTGAGAGCGTTGTTGGGCTTCAATGAGTTGGACAAGGGTGCTGTGAACTCTTAGTTGGTTGAAGAGTTCAGTGCTGGTGTATTGCAGGAGGCCATGTGCTTGCTTGTAGACCCCTCGTATGAGGGTGTGGAGCTTGTTTTGCTCAGCCCGGTACCAGTTGAGGTATGCAGCAACGCAGGAAAAGGGACATGAGAAACGACTGCACGAGGGGGAGAAGGCTTTCTTCTTTGAGCCCCCCATGTCGGTTGGACATACGTTTAATATGGCGTAGGGTGTTTTGAGATTGGGCACAGATCTTGTTGAGAGCCAAGGCGTTGGAGCAGTTGGTAGAGATTGTGAGACCAAGGATCCAGATACTAGGGACGTGTGGGATAGGACTGCCATCTTGAAGGCGTAGGTTGATAGCGTCATAAGGTCAGTGATGAGATTGGTGTTTGCGAGGGCGTCCCCACTTAAGGAGCTTGTAGAGAAGAAGCTCTGATTTAGCCGGCGAACAGCGCAGTAGTGTTCCTTGGAGATAGGCTTCAACCGTGTCGATCGCTGTTTGGAGGGCTGACTCCACTTGAACATCACTGCCTCGGTACGCCCAGGTGGTGATGTCGTCGTCGTCGTCGATGGCATGGTTGATATTGTCGACTCGTTCTAGTTGCTTGGCAAGGCCAATCATGACTAAGTTATTTTATTTCATAGGTTAGGTATTTATTACATGCTGTATACCCTTGGGTGCGAGCAGGCGGGTAGTCTTAAAAAAACAGTTATAATAATAACCGACAATACAAGCTGTTTGAAGAAATAACATAGAAAATAAAACACAAAATATCAACAATATAATCTGTTTCAAAATTAGTGTAATAAGATATAATACAACTGAGTACAAAACAACAACGGAATCTGTTTGTAGATTAGTGCAATAATAGTGCTACAATAACAGATGTGAAATGGTGCAACAGTGATACTTCGGTGTGGTAGTTGAGACTAAGATGATGTCTGGATTACTTCGTTCCAATCTAAGAGCGTGCGTGGAAAACAGGAATACTTATAAGTGTCAGTTCTTGCAAAATAAGGTGTTAAAGTTAGGCTAAATATGCCTTGAAGGGTCGGCTTAGTAAGGGTGATAGATACGGTGATGGATCTATCGCAAGGTTTTGTTTAAGAAGCAATGAAATGAAATCGATTCGGAACTGTTTTCGACGCGTTTTAAGAAGGGGAATGTCATTGGCTGTCATTATTTCGTATGGAAAGTTGTTGTTGTTGTTAATGCTAGTTGTTAAATAATTTTTAACGTAACACCTAAGTATTTGTAATTGTCGACATTTTTCAATGACGATGTGCCAAGTCTACGTAGAAGACAGAGGTGTCTTTTTACGCGTTATAGGCGTGGGAGAGATAACTGAACCGTGCGGGGTGCCTTTGCTGTCATGGGGAAGCTGGTCTGATCCTAAATCCCTGGCCGAGCGGGTGGCCATGCGATGGCAGAGGAAGTCAGGGGTGTAATTATAGGCTCGTTCTCCCAGGTAGACGCGTGAGATCTGGACAAGGATAGCTGCATGGGAAAGGCTGTCAAAGGTTTGAGTAAGATCGACCCCGAGGATGGCTTTCGTGTTACGGGAACAGTCGTTTAGTACTTGATGTTTGAGCTGTTACATAGCGTCTTGGGTAGAAAGGTGAGGGCTAACTCTAATGATGGTGTGGGGACAGATAGAGTTGTCTTCGAGGTGAATGTTGACGCGTGTTAAGAAAGCCTGTTCCGGCACCTTACCTACGCATGAAGTGAGGGAGATAGATTGCATAATTAGTCGAGTGTTTGACAAAATTCTCAGGCAAGAAAGTGAGGCTCATAATTTCAATTAGGAACTTTCAGAACACTTTGCAACATGCCAAATTTAACAGTCTCCAGCTTTCTATTAGGTAGTAGCGCTTTTCCGCTTAGTGCATATGCCAGCGAAATACAAAAAGAAACTCCACGTTACATGCCCGCATACCATCTTGATTGCAGCGCTCCTAAAATTTCCTCGTTCCAAAGAACATAGCAGCTTGCTGAGAATCCTGACGCTTAAATGGCGACAGGGCAGTGACGCAGGCTCTGGCTGTGTAACCGACGTCACCGATGTGCTTCCGTCGCGGCGGTTGATGATAGCCATAAGCAGGTGCAGCGGCAGCACATCCGGCTAAACGCTATGTTCCTTTGTACACGGAGTGTTTGGGAGCGCTGCAATCACGTCGCGCAAGCGTACATGTCACATGGTATTTTTTTTATTTCGAGGGCATCTGCAGTAAGCAGAAAGACACTAATGCCAAATATATAGAGAGTGGGAAACTGTCTAATCGGACGTTTTGCAAAGCGCTCTACAACTTTCTTAGCGGAATTTTCTTGCCTGACTTAGTTGCTTCCAAAATTGGTTAATTATTCTTGACTAATCATGCAATTAAGCAGAATAAGAAAAATACTGCGACTTACTCTATGGAAGAGTCAGCATTGCATTTGGTCGCGTCGTCTTAGAGTTCATCGGCTCGTTTTTAAACTCAGGGTAAAACTAGCTGGGGCACTCTTGTGTATGACTCGTTGAACGTTCCATCGTAATCGCTGGTGCCCGCTATCCTTCCAGAAATTACTATGCAATTCGCCTCACGCTTGGAATCCGATTAGGCAGACAGGTTGCTGTGAAACTAAACAGATGCAATCAAAGATAATATTCGATTAAGTTCAAAATAAGGCCGACCCTTCTTTCGCTGAACGACAACACTGAGTTCTTAGCGGGGCAATACAGTCTCCGGAAAAAGATGAATACTGTCACTTCTCAACACCACCAGTGGAGTTAATTGAACGTTTTCCCATGTGTCAAACCAGTACCTCCTATCCAGACGTCAACGCGGCGTGGACAACGACTAAATGCGCTCACACCACCATTACCTACAAACCTGAGAAAAGGCTGACAGGGAGGGAACAACAACGACTAATTGATAGGCGCTGTTATGTAGACGAGTCAAATCTTCCCGCTTCCCTCGGCACTTGTTCAGCCGTTAACACAGCGTGTAAACCGGCTTTTGCAGAGTTCCAAGAAAAGCCCTCAGCCCGCCGTTCACCTAGCAGCCAGAGTGAAGTAGTCGCGGGGGAGGGGGGGGGGGGGGTCGAGCGAACTAGGTGCCAGCAGTTGATTTCTTTCCACAGATCCCACACCAGTTTCTTCGGTGGCGGCTTTACTGCGGGTTGTGTCGAGCATGGGCGTAGTATCGCCACGGAGTCGACGATGGTGATTTGCTACTGGACAGTCTTCAGATTCCCTAGTCGATTTGCCTAGGGGAGACGAAACTATTAAAAGCAGACTATTTTCGAGAGTGAGGACAGCTGGTCCTGATTTGAACTGAGAGGCTTAACTTGCCCCTGCACTGGTGAAATCGAGCCAAGCACATCGACGTGACTTTTACGATTTATTTCTTGCTCTCACAGGAGAGATAGAAAGGAAGTGCCAACTGATATCAAAGTAGGGTCGTCTGGGCTGGTGAGGATGCTGCCACATGGTTACACAAGCAGTTCAACTGGCCGTCTTACCGGTACAAGATACGCATGCGCCCTCTGCCTAACGTAACACGTGTCAAAGTTACATATCATGCTAAGTGCAAACTGCCTCTCAACGACAAGTACGGCATGCTCGGCAACTGATTAACAATGTGCTACCCAATAGTTTTCTTCTTGTGGTCTTTGGAACGTTTTCAGGGAGGTAAAAATATTTAAAATATTGCCACCTGCAGTAGTGGGGACAGGGCAAAAGAGACAGGAAAGAGACGAAGGAAGACGTGCGTGTTCTAGCCAACCCGCTCGATGGCCTGATCCCACCGCCGCTGTTTTTCAGGGGCCAGTGGTCCTTACCAAGCGTCGCCAGTCCTCTTTGAAAACACGTGACTATATAAAACCTAAACTCTGGGTTATTACGTACCGAAACTATGGTCTGATTATGAGGCACGCCATAGTGGTCGACTTCAAGTTAACTTCGAACACTCTCCTAACTGCCGGCGTACCCATGCTGAATTGCCTCGGTAAACTTGAACATATCCCTGTTTCATTTTATGTGCCTTAGATCAGCATCTTTCCTTCACAACCTTTATGTATTCCATAGCGGGGAGTGAGTAAGCAGGTTACAAACCTGCAAGTGTACCGCACATTGCAGCGCCTTAAAACGATGGAAAATCGGGTGAGCTTGTGTAGTTCGGTGGTTGCGGCATGGGGTGTGCACAGTGCCATGTGGTGTTTCCTCCTTACTCTGTGCTGGTCCGGTCGCGTCCTTGCAAACATGAAGTATGTCATTGCAGGCTGCTCTGGCCGAACGCCCAAAACTGCCAATGCAGTACTGTTTGAGCCATCAGAGCTAGACCTCCCAAGGAGAAATTACGAAGTAGAGGCATGATTGTTACACGGGTAGCCATCCCAGTCGTCTTCGAGTTGCTTTGCAGTGGAACTTTTCTAAATGTGAACTTACGTGGCGCCGCCTTCAAAATTGCCTGATGCTTCCTCCATGCTAGCGCGGCTTGTCCTGGGCCTTGCGTGATCGATGCTACTGACGCACCCCAGTTGCTGGTAAATTGTGATACCATTGTCAGGGACGCCTGTATGGCATAAACGTATAGTAAAATGTTCATTCGGCGTAGTGCAAGGGCAATTAATGAAAAATTGATATTTCATGCTCATTGCGCGAGGCAAGAAGCTTTTAGTGGTTGGGAAACTTTACTGTTGTGCTTCCGTACGCAGTGCTTTTTTCTTTCTGCAAGTTTCTTTAATGCATACAAGAATTTCGTGGTGATGAAGAAGCCAAGCAAGATGAAGATTGTGCAGTATTGGAATCTTTCGAGGATTACAACGTTTTATCTTAAACCGCGAGCAGAACACGAAAGTGCTCGAAGTGAAAAACGACATGTCGGTTTCTTGTGCGTGAAAAACTTGACCCAATATATATTTGCTGTGTTGTCCAGTAGTAAGAGCAATAGATGGCTCACGAAATTCTTGCTTGTTGTTCATCTATTACGAGCAGCAGGCCTATACGACAAAGAAAAATTGAGAGGCCGCATTTCTACCGAGGGATTTTAAATTTTTGTTTGATGTATGCCCCTAATTTATTCACCTATGACAGATAGGTGCGTCGGCGAACAACCTACTCGCCTTTCGGAAACTGGTTATCCGAAACCCATTTGGTGACTTCTTTAGTCGAAGTTTGTAAGCACCGGCTGTAAGCAGTGAGTGTTTCCAGCTCATCACGAACGCTAAAACGCCTGTCCTCGCCAGTCTTCGTGTGTAGGCCATCAACAGACTACAGGACATTATCAAAAACATTGCTCAATGCGCATAGGTAAGAGTCATATTGCAGACACCAGGTGAGCTTGGAAAGAAATGTGTAAGTGTGAATTCACGGGGCAATGCCACTGAACTGCGCAACGGAAAGCGTCAAAGCGCGGTAAAAGGGGGGAATGTATGGATAGCGCTGCAAGTATTGTACCTAGGTGCACATGTTCGTTATACCTGTGCAGAAATTGAGTGAAATTGAGAAGAAAACGCGAGAGACCTAAAAGGCAGAAATTACGGCCGAGCCTTCCTCAACATGACCATCGACGCTACTGCAATTGGCTTTAAAACTGCAGGGAACGCTGCATTGTTGAATAAACCTTTAATAAAAATAAGAATGGGAGGGGGGAGTAGGCTAAGAATGTTTATGGCATTGTTATACCGACACGCCTGAGTCTCTGCGCCTTAGTACGTCACAGAAAAGATCAAACTCGCATTCCCAAATACCGGAACTAAAAATTTGAGTTTCATCATCTTTGACTGCGGAGGAACTACAGTGTGATTGCATAGGCGTAATTTAAGAAATTCATTTTTATTGTCTGGCATTCTGAATTTTATCAGTCGCGCCGTTGAAGTCGCAATGTTCGACAGGCGGCGAAAGAGGTTCCAAAAATACTGGCAGAACGAATGGTGCTTTATGTATGCAAGGAATGCTAATCGCCTTACAAAAAAGAACATTCAGTTTGGAATGCCGGTGTTTCGGCATGGCGTAGATTTTCTTGTAATCAAGTCATTACAATTTTGTGGTAGTAGCACACGCATTGGAAATTGTTGGGTGCTGTGATTGGTGCCCTGTCAACACAAATAATGCTAGACAAGCCTATAGTTATTTGGTAACGATTTATGGCATAATAGCGCGAACAACTACCTAACAATTTCGTGCATCATTGTGTTCTATTTTCATTAATTTGTGAACGTTGTTTATGCTGCGGCTGCTACTTGGCTTGCTTGGTATGAAAGAACCAAAGCATAAATGTAAACTGTTTTGGGCTGCCCCAAATTGCATGCTGTAACTTCTGCAGTCGGCCGCAACGGGATACGTCCGCTGCTCGAAACATGCTATGGGTGAGTGATTATCGCACTGTGCCAAAAATGTGCCCGTACCCTTACGACCATCCAGTGAAGACATCTGAAACGCCTCCCTAATTGCCCATCTTACTCTGCATTCACATCGAAGCACTTCATTTGCCAACCAGCTTGATCAGTTTAAGAGAAACATTATCCCGATGCATGCAGGACAAACCCACTGAAATTCTGCTTGGAAAATAAACTTGTAGACCAATGGTCAAGGGATGATTCCTTTACGAGTGATGTAGTCACAGCACGGAATGAACAGTCTCGGCTTCTGCCAATATTTAGGAGTGTCCTTTACTAGCTCACCGATACAAGAACATATTCATTCACCAGCCTCTACTCCATAGGTTATGTATGAATTTGCATGTATTCAGGTAAGCACAAATTTCTCAGGACTGTTATAAGCTGGCTCATGCTGAAACCGTCTTCACAGCACTGGAAAAGTGCATCCTTGTACGCAATAAATGTACCGCTGTCACCGGAACAGTAGGGGCTGTCTCTTGCTTTTGTTATGAAGTGTCTTCACAAGTTCCACCGGTAGCAAATGGCCATCGCCTACGTACCTTCGACATTGTAAGTCCCGTCGGTTATCAGCGTGGGCTGTGTGTTCCACTGGTACTTCCACACGTCATCAGGAATGCTGCGTTAATAAATTATTGGTCAGACAATTACTAGCTGAGACAAGAATGGTTGAATTTACGCTTTATTAAAACAAAGTTCTGAGGAAGTAAAGACGTGTTTCGTAAACGCGCTACTTCCAATGGTTCGTTCTCATCAAAGACTGACTATGCTGGCTGTCTTAGTACGAACGGAACACCCGAGGCATTACACGGAGCTGAGCACTCATCCACTATAGTCGAAATGGCACCTTCACTTGCACAAAGTACTTACAAAGGTTCGCTTACAATGGCTTACAAAGTTACAATGGTTAGTACTTACTTTAAAGTACTTACAATGGTTCCTACGTAGTTGTCTTTATAAAATGATTGCTTCACTTGCCACAGTGAGAGAATCCTAACGATAATTTCAGAATAAAATCTTGATGCATGGAACATATTTTTTGCATGAGTAAATCAGGTTGAAGTATAAGAATGACACTGTGCAGACGGTTTCTGCAATTATGATGAAAACCTGCCCTAATATTTGAAAAATTAGTATTTGCACCTTCCTGATGTTATTCGGCATCACCGTGGTGAACGTGGCGTTTTCCCGTCAATTACGATCAGGACTCATGGATCCGGCGGCTATGACTCATATGTCATAGTTTAGGTGTTATATAAAATTCTGGGCTCAGATGACTTGGACTGAAGAATACGAACAGATTTGTGTCTCTTAGCCAAGCAATAATTTGAACACTGACGAAAAAAACGACTAGATCGAATGAAATAATGATGAGCTAGAATGGTATTCAAAGATATTTGTTTCCAAGCGATGCTAAGTTTACTTCTGTGTCACTCGCCCGAACCTATCTCAGAATTCTTTGAAAGATAAAGCTTATTGTGAGAACAGCATGAAAAATATCCTACGAAAGATACAATGTTTAACAAGAAAACAGCTGCAGTGCGGCGCCCTACTGCATTTGTTCACAAATGGTAAACGGTACCGTAGAATATCATGACTTTCCACTGCTTTATCGGTGTGGCACAAGCTACCCCAAGTTATATAGTTATTTGAAAAAGAAAACAATTTAAAGCTCCGTAATCTAAACTTCACTTGTTAAAGCATTAAAAATAGAAACAAATACCTTCATCGCCCAAACAACTCCAAGCGGGAAAAGTGTGTTTGCTCTTTAATGCGCATTTGTTGCCGTTAAGCAACACATGGAAATGGAAGAGCAATAGTTTTAAACCAACAATAGTTTTAAAACAACAAAAAATAAACCTTTGAAACGGGCAGTACCTTCTTGGTCACAGTTTCTTTTTAGTCTACAAATGACAGTATTGTTGTGTACCTAGACCTGTGCCTTGCGTTGTCTAGAAAACACTTACACGGCGGCGAAGCAAGTGTTCATTGCGGTACAAAATAATTCCGGGGTTTTTCGTGGAAGAGCCACGGCTTGATAAAACGCATGCCGCAGCAGTGAACTGAACGTAAATTTTCACCACCGTTGCTTCTGTAACGATCACATAAATTCAAACACCAACCTTTTTACAGTGTCCTTTCATCGAAATTTGGCGGTCGCACCTGGGATTGAATCCTGGACTTAGAGCGATAGCATTCCGAGGCGGGTTTGCAGTGCAACGATCCCAGACACAAACAAAAAGTATTTTCTTCTTTAAGTACGTTCGCCTAATTTCCTGAGAAATCTTAGCCTGAGCGCTAAACGGCTGACTTTGCGCTGAACATGGCAATATTTTCAGACTGCCCGTGCATTGACGCGTCTTGATCTAAGAGAACCTCAGACTTAAAAGCTCAAGTTTCCTGTCGAAAGGACTCGTTTTCTGTGGGAATAAATGAACAGATATACATGCCTATTTTATGGGTCGTGTCTAAGGCTGACAGTACTGAATGAAAAATTAACAATCTGTAAAACTCACGTTGTGTAGGCGCCCAAAGAAGATGAAGCGCCTGTGGTACCACCACAGCTTTTACTTGCAGTTGCCTCGTCCGTCATGATAAACTCAGGAGGCGTGTATTCGTAGCTTCTTTCATCAGCCATGCCTGATGTTTCGATGGCGTGGAACTGGCGTGCATTCACGGATGCGCAATGTTGAATGACCGCGCATGCGCACTCAATGCCAAGAAAGGACAGAAACTAAAAAAAAAAACTTTTGACGCTTCATGATTTCGAATAAAATGATACCGCACAGCCGGGAAAAACGAGGCGTTTGAATTTCCCACTAGCTTGAAGCGACTGCGCAAAGTACTGAACGCTAGCAGAGGCGCCCCAATAGACCTTGCATGCTATCTTTCCGCCGAATGTCCTACCCAAACTAACCCTCGCTTACAACAACAAAAACGGAAATGTACAGGCGCCGACAAAAGTGGCATACTCCAGGCAGCGGGAGTCGGAGCAGCGGCAAACTGCATCGCAACGCCATCTACAGGCGGCATCTGGGATCGAGACAGCCAATGGGCGCCATTTATTATCGGCAGACATGATCCCAGATTGTGTCTGCCGTCCGGGGAGGATCACGTAACAGCAGATTTGTTGAAGGATGGCGGGCAGATTGTTCTAGAGAAACTTGCCACCCTGTATACGCAATGGGTAATGACCTCGAGCGTACCGAAATCTTCGAAGAACGCTAACATAATCCTAATCCATAAGAAAGGGGACGCCAAAGACTTCAAAACTTATAGACCGATCAGCTTACTGTCAGTTGCCTACAAACTATTTACTAAGGTAATCGCAAATAGAATCAGGAACATCTTAGACTTCTGTCAAGCAAAAGACGAGGCAGGATTCCGTAAAGACTACTCAACAATAGACCATATTCATACTATCAATCAGGTGATAGAAAAATGTGCTGAATATAACCAACCCTTATATATAGCTTTCGTTGATTACGAGAAAGCGTTTGATTCTGTCGAAACCTCAGCAGTCATGGAGGCATTACGGAACCAGGGTGTAGACGACCCTTAAGTAAAAATGCTGAAAGATATCTATAGCGGCTCCACAGCCACCATAGCCTTCCATAAAGAAAGCAACAAAATCCCAATAAAGAAAGGCGTCAGGCAGGGAGATACGATCTCTCCAATGCTATTCACAGCGTGGTTACAGGAGGTATTCAGAGACCTGGATTGGGAAGGATTGGGACTAAAAGTTAATGGAGAATACCTTAGCAACTTGCGATTCGCTGATGATATTGCCTTGCTTAGTAACTCAGGGGACCAATTGCAATGCATGCTCAATGACCTGGAGAGGCAAAGCAGAAGAGTGGGTCTAAAAATTAATCTGCAGAAAACTGAAGTAATGTTTAACAGTCTCGGAAGAGAACAGCAATTTACAATAGGTAGCGAGGCACTGGAAGTGGTAAGGGAATACATCTACTTAGGGCAGGTAGTGACGGCGGATCCGGATCATGAGACGGAAATAATCAGAAGAATAAGAATGGGCAGGGGTTCGTTTGGCAGGCATTCTCAGATCACGAACAGCAGGTTGCCATTATCTCTCAAGAGAAAAGTGTATAATAGCTGTGTCTTACCAGTACTCACCTACGGGGCTGAAACCTGGAGGCTTACGAAAAGGATTCTACTCAAATTGAGGACGACGCAACGAGCTATGGAAAGAAGAATGATAGGTGTAACGTTAAGGGATAAGAAAAGAGCAGATTGGGTGAGGGAACAAACGCGAGGTAATGACATCTTAGTTGAAATCTAGAAAAAGAAATGGGCATGGGCAGGACATGTAATGAGGAGGGAAGATAACCGATGGTCATTAAGGGTTACGGACTGGATTCCAAGGGAAGGGAAGCGTAGCAGGGGGCGGCAGAAAGTTAGGTGGGCGGATGAGATTAAGAAGTTTGCAGGGACGACATGGCCACAATTAGTACATGACCGGGGTTGTTGGAGAAGTATCGGAGAGGCCTTTGCCCTGCAGTGGGCGTAACCAGGCTGATGATGATGATGATGATGCTTGCTAAGCATGTTAAACACAAGTAGTTAATGTAAATCTAGGTTAGAAATTGTTGTCAAGAAAAAATATACCACAGCCAATGTTGCCTTCGATGATGTGCTTGACTAAACTAAAAAAGTGAATTCCAATAAAGCTTCGATTTTGATACTTCGCTCAGTGTTCTCAATAGCCCGCCATTGTGTCGGCCCACTCTGCGACTTACCTTTTCCATCTTATGAAATTTTCCGTGCTACAGAGTCGGCGAAGTATGCCCGGTGCTTCGTTTTGTTACTTTCGCATCTTTTTGCAATCCTCATTCAACCACGGGACCCGTTTTCTGCATGTATTGCCATTCGTTTGTGGAACGAACGTTATTATTGGGATAGCGTTAAGAGTACCGTGTCGCAGAAAATGCGGCGTCGGCAGCGTCCCCTCACGCGAAAGTTCCCAAGCGTATATTAATGTATATGCCACACCTCGCTTTATGGCATGCTGTATATGCGAATTATATTTCAGCATCATTCTGTCAGAGAATTTGATCATACCTTCTCTTACATTTTTACAAGGTATTCTCTCGGAAGTTATAAAATGTCAGGCCGCAAAAAATGACATGAAGCAGAACATGGGCGCCGCATGCCTTTTCTGTGAAATCTGATAAGAGTTAAATATTATGAGTGCGAAACAGCAACGGAAACCAGAAAGTGACGTAATTTCTTTTTTTTCTTTTTGGCGCGGCTGTGCACTATCTTCCGCATCGGCCCATTCAAGAGGCCGCAGCTTCTACCCGAACGCTCTCCTTCGTTCATAGTGTTTGGCACCAGAGTTTGTCGGCAAATACTACGGTTACGTAGTTTGCAGTTGCCGGAAAGCATGTGAAGCATTTGTGGATCTTTGAATGTTATCTCGTTCCGCCCTTAAAGGCGAAGCTTAAGATTCGTGCAAGTATTTGCTGGAACAATAATAAAAGCGCTTAAGTATGCTACTGCGTCGTCTATCCTAAGCTCCCATATATAATATCCCGTTAGGTATGGCGATTCTTTAAAAATCTGAGACCACCTTAGCACTTCTCGTTAGTTCTTAATACAAAAGTGTTGTTGTCCAATTGAAGGCCCTTGAGTGAGCCTTGAAGTTATGAACTCCTCTCGGGCAAGAAAGTGCGCTTTGACACTTGCCCGACGCTTCCGAGATAATAAAATACCGGTGCACTTCGACCTGAGACGTCTTGCTACTCTCTGACTGCCATAGAATCTATGGCGACGCTCCCGAGCAAGTTGTGATTTGGAGGTCACCGCTTTCGTCATGCTGCGTGTGGCAGTGGCAATACCGGTTCAACTAGCCGGATGTCACAAATCACATTGCACAAGGTCTGCTATCTACGAGGTGCTGATTTAGCCCTGTTTGTAAGACACTCGGCTTCTGAGCGTGGGGTCGTAGGCTAGACACCCACTACCTCATGTTTTTCCTTTCATTTATTTTGCCGTTTTTTATACATCAATTTGTTTGTAGCGAAGACTCAGGCGTAGTTAAGACATAGGCAAGAGCTTGCGCGGACAAGCAACGCGCGGAGAACAAAGGCACCCAAGACCAACCTTGACGTGGCGTCGCGGCGGTTCCCTCTCCCCTCTCTAGTAACATATGGCGCACCAGCGCGCAAGTTGGTGTTGCCTTCGCTATCTCTCCTTCTTCGAGGTGTGCATGTGACGTGACACCAATGGTGACGGGAATTTAGGTGCCGTTGTGTTGCTGCAGACGCCGGCTTTTTGATTATTATATGCTTTCGCATCAAAATGCTACCAATCGGCCGAAGCTAGCTCCAACATAACGCCATGCGGAAAAGAGGCGTGTTCCTGCATTAAAGCAAATGCTACTTTTAAGTGGTCCTTTCCTAGGGAACCAAATAACATTCCATTCCAAGTTGGAGAGAAGAGTCGCTTGAAAATCGCTAAATGAATGGAAGAATATGAAATGTGCGTTATCTTGGAATAGGTGGCCTCCTTCTGATCTAATAAGGTTTACCTGAGCTTACAAGAACGTGCTCAGCGAGCCGGCCTGTTAGATCACTCGGAGAGCCTTCCCCCGAATTGTTGATCATTAAACTCACGAACAATAAAAATCAAAATTTGAATAATATGCAATTAGATTGAATTTGGAGAAGGAATTTTAACCAATCTATCAATCTGGATTACTCGCATGGACAACGTCTCCATGGGCATTATAAGTTGTAGATGTTAAGTGGCAGAGCTGTCTAAACATTGTCACACCACCAAATCATGGAACACCATCGTCAAGGTGTTTCAGACAATGGCATATCACCGCAAGACGTTTGATTGCTCCGAGCTTAATTGCCTCTCCTGGACTCAAAACGCCTTAGGCTTGAAGTAAACTACTAGTTTTTGTAGGTTCATTAAGGTTGCGAATTAGTCCTCTCGTTTGGAATACATTATCCGTAATAACACAGTATTACTAATAAAAGGAAATCGTTGCACGTACCTGGAATAAATTGAAGTCTTGTTCACTTAATGTAGCCGTGACCAATAATTTTATTGCCTTTTTCCTGCGGTCAAGTGAACATTACTGAACACCTTCCTTATACGGGCTTTCGTGAAGATATTCTGTTTGACTCTTAGGGCGACGACTTCTTTTTTTTTATTTCCAGTTGCCCCATGATCGTAAATATGCAGCATGGTCGCCATCGCAGTTTACATCTTGCAGTGGGCTGTGTCACCAAACTCGTCGGAGTTGCGGCCTTGGAAACCACGTTTTGCACAGGTAAGCTGGCCACTGGAGCTATGTTGATCTTGGTCATAAATTTGACATTAAAAACATTGTCGCGTGCTTGGAATGTAGAAACTTACAATTTCCAGGTATATTGCTGTTCTATGGTCTATGACAAATAGCTAGATGGAAAGGCCAGTATGAGAAGCACAGTGGGCATTCATTTTTATTTCAACGAGAGCATCACACCGGATGTGTGATGCTCTGTGCTGAACGCAGAGCCTCAACAGCCGATGTTGATGCTCTGTGGATTATTCACCTTCCGTTATTTTTAGTCCTCGAAGAGCTCTGTTCCGGCAACTATTGATAAGATCGGCCTCAGATATTACTCCTCGCGTGCTGCTCATGGATGAGTGGAGTATGAGGGTGATTGGAATACCTCCCAATTTCGCAAGATTGGTTGGCTCTTCGTAGTGCGATATGTAACGAACCTCGAGCAGGTGGTCTCCGCTGACAATTGTTGTCACGCTATCGCCAACGCCTAGGGCGTCAGCCAAAGCATTGCCAGCAACAAAAGGAGAAAGTATTCTAGTTTGGTTTTCAGTTCTTTCGCACTTTGCTACATGGAAACGGCGGAAAGTCTTTCGGTCGAGTGAAGGAGTTGGTAAGCCTCCATTGATGCGTCAACTTATTCGGAGTGTTGCACTTAGGTAGTGAAGGAGATTTCAAGTTTCAAGTTTCAAGTTCATTCATCAACGATGTCAGTTTTACAAAGAATTGTAAACAGAATTAGCACTACACAGAGAGTCCCAGCGTTAGAAATTGTCAGGGGGACTCATATACATGAACAAAATAAAAAAAGACGAGATACAGATCAAGCATTGGTTACGGTGACATTACTGACAATTTCATAAAAATAAGGAACAGTGCAAAAAAAACAAGAATATAAAGCTGTTTAGTAAGACAAAAATTGCGAAGAAAACTTCTGTAGTGAACAAGTAATGGAAATTTACAATAGAATAAAGATTGGAGTAATGTGACATATAACATAATAGCCAAGTCAATTATTATTACAATCACAAAAGTCAGTTGTTAGGATGAAGAGAGTTGCTGCATATGATATTTCTTGACTTGGTTCTTGAATATATGCTCTGTGGGGGATGATTTAATGATATGTGTTATTGAATTCCACAGTTTTATTCCCGCAAATGTGGTAGTGAACTTACCATAGTTCGCGCACTTTAGGTAAAAGACGATTATCGAGTTCAGAGAACCTAGTATAGTGTTAATATTTACAAACGTTTCAGCAACGAAACCATCTATATGTGCAATATTGCTAAATAACTTGTAGATCACGATTGTTAACTCGAACTAAAATAGCTTGTGAAGAGGATGAATGTTTAAACTGCAATACAGTGGTGATGAATTGGGTAGGAAATGGCTGAAAGTCATGAGACGAAGCGCCTAATTCTGCAGGCGTTGAAGTTGGCCGAGGTGAGCAAGGTATGTGTTACCCCAGGCTGATACGCAGTAAGATAAATGGCTGTGAATGTGAGCATGATAAAGGGAATGGATAATGTGCGGCTGAAAATATGAGCGGGTTTTCATTATGGCGCGTAGTCCAAACGAAATCTTACGGACAAGCGACTGCGCATGGAGAGTGAATTTCCGGTGCTTGTCTAAAACTACGGCAAGAAACACTGCGCTATCAGACATTGGTATTAAGTTGTTGTCAAGACACACGGATATAGATTTCGAAATTAGTGTCGGGAAGGAATGAAAAACCATAAAAACCATTTTTAGCGGATTGACGCGCAACATGTTCTTTTGACACCAGGAAGTTATGTTATGCAGATCAACGTTATCGTTTCACTGTAGCTCGACGACATTATTAGCGCAAGAAAAAATAGTCCTGCCGTCTGCATATAATATACAGTCGCTAGTGGTCAGAACATTGGGTAGGTCATTAATAGATAGTAGAAACAGCAGCGGAACAGCGCGTTGCTGCGGGGTGACGTACAAGGAGACGCGCTGGCTTCGTATCCCCCTGGCGGTTGCTCCGGGCATTGTGCTGTATGTATCTGTTGTATCTGTTCGTCTGTCCATCGAGAGGCCCAGTGCCAAGCGAGAAAGGCGGAACAGCAAGGCAAGCGGTGGCAGGTCGAGCATGAGTCGACCGACCCCGAAGTGGTCGGCAGGCGCCGGGCACGAGCTAAATAATACAGGCAAATGGCGGGGGTAGGGCATGCCAATCACAATGCCCAAGAACGAGCCAATTTGGTATGTCAGGCAAAGGGTCGTAGCCCCTAGAAATTCCGAATAAACTAAATAAGATTACGCTGTAATAATCGTTATTCCTCAATATTGTCACGTTGTAGGGAGGGAGAGGCACGCAGTAGCAATAAGCGTGAGTTAGGGAACCAATTTTTTTATTTGTCGAGCATGTGTCGACAAAAGTCACACTCGTGCAATACGTAAGCGCCGAGCACATGTGTCGATCGTCGTAAAACTGGTTTGCGACTCAAGTGCGTCGGCTGTTTATGACGGACAATTCGAAGATTCCAGCGTAATCGCATATGCTTGTGTGCCTTCCAGAATGTACAACACTATGCACGTGACTCATACATCTAACTACCATAGGTCCCACTAAAACATAGGCGACAAATTCAATCAGTGAGGATGACCGAGAATGTTCTGACACATGCGAGCGCTTCATAGCTTTTCACTCAGTCAACGTCGGTGTGTTGGGGTCCAAACGCAAACACCATCGCTGGGCTGCTGCTGCTCCTCATATCTTCGTCGAAGATTGTAGGATCGCCTGTCCATCCTTGGCTAGTACTTTATGGGTAGGCATGCAGGTTATCGCGCTTCTTCGGCACGCTGCAGTAAGGTGGCAACGTCGAGATTTTCTTCTGGGGTGACGTGCGGTAGCATTGCATGTCGGCGTTATCAGCTGACCTCCAGCTGCCTGGATTCGGAGGCATTATCATGTAATCGTAACTTGCACCGACTGCACTGTGAACGATTCCCTCATGACGGAGTAGTCGGCTCCTGTGTGCACTGAAGCGGAGACTGTGTGAACATCGAGCAACACGTCGAGGTTGCTAGTTACTATTGCTGCGTTTGTTATTCCGTTGCGTCGAATGAAGTCTGAAGCGCATAGTCTCCCAGTTAGGCCGCATCCTCTGTAGGCGGTGTGTTTTTCCTTCGGAGGTTCGTCGAAATTACAGCGTGTCGTTGCTACGTCGCGCATTCTACTGAATGTGTCTTCATGAAAATACTGGCCACGTATTAGGCCATTCTACTGAGGGCACTGCTGTGAGAGGACGATCGGGAAAATCGTCGGGCTCTCTCCCCGAGTTGCAAAGTAGTTGGGAATTTAACGCGGTCGCTCGCCTCACTATGGACGACGAGATTTAGCGCGCGAAGCATGGTTGTACCATGTCAAGGTAAGGTTATCGACTGTAGACGTGGCCTGTATTTCCGCTGTGACGGCAGAGCGGGGGGTGGTCGGGTGTACACCATACGTGTGTCTTGCTCAGGGAGTTGAGTAGGCTGATGGGCGGCTGCCTTGGTGGCGGCAACTGGCGACGGAATACAAGAGTTCCAGCACTCTGGTGCCGGAGCGGAGAGGGGCGTCGACGGCGGATGACAGCGACGTAGGTCATCACTTCCTGCTTGAGCTGCGAAGACCCAGGCACTCATAATGGCTGCTGGATAGGCCCTCAGACGATGTCCGCAATGCAGGCTACTTGAGACAGCGTCGAAGCGAACATCCTACGCATTTATTCGCGTACAACGGCTCCAATCGGCTTTGGGAGCTTGCCGGAACCAAGGCCCTGTATTTTTCACTTCAGCGAAAGCACTAGGCGGCTATGTTCCCGAGTGCGCATTTCCAGCGCTTTGTCGATGGGGCTTCTGTTAGAAATTTCGCGGCGGTCTTGGCCGGCTTACGAATCAGTCCGGCGTAAATCTCTCGCCTCAAACCGCGCATGAGGAAACACGCTTTCTTCTCCGACATGTCAGGGTCGGCGGGCCTAACAAGCGGTTCATATCTTCCGTGAAGATCGTGATGTGCTCTTTCGGTAGCTGCACACTAGTTTATATCATGGTTTTAACCGGATTCTCGCTCACGGCGCCCATGAATGTTTGTAGGAAGCCCCTGCAAAGCAGCTCCCACGCTGTTATGCCGGAGTCTCGTTTTTCAAACCCCGTCCTAGCGCTGTCTTTTAATGAGAAATAGTCCTGACACAGCTAGTCGCACTTTCATTTGTTATATGTGGCGATTTAAGCTTCGGTTTGCAGTCAGCTTTCCGGATCTTAAACGATGATCTGTGGATAACGGTGGCTCCATTGGCTGTGGCAGCGTGATCGTTGCTGGCGACACAAGGGTTGTCATTGGGCCTGCTGATTCGGCCATGATGTTCCTGGTATTCTCGGCCACATGAGCGTGCACATGCGCTAGTAGTATGTTGTGCCAAGCTCGCTAGCCGATGACAATGCGTACGTTGTTTTCATGGCTTCCTGGGTGTATCCGGTCACAATAAGCACCTCTACAAGATGCCACATTGTAGTGACGGTGAACAATGCACTAGCAAGAAACTTCAGTCACGCAACTAACTCTTATCGGGTAACGGGAAAGCACAAAACGAGTTACATTCGGGCAGGAAGATAGTGACGAGCGTAGACATCAATCGCCAAATCAGTGATTGGCGGCTAACGTTTGTCGGATATTGATGCATCATTCGTTGAAGATCGTAGCCTAAGCGTTGGTGCTTTCAAGCCTTCAAGAACGCACATTTGTATTCGTATTGAGCATGCAGCTTGGTTACGAAAGGTTCGACCACAGCACAGAAAAAAAGATGTTTGATTGGTGAGGAAGATCTAGAAGATTCTGATACACGCAGGCGCGTAATGCGCTGAGCGGTAACCTAACATTTTTTAGCCGGAAAATAGCGTTCGCAGGAAAAATATAGAAAAGTAAGCGTGCGAACATGTATGAAAACTTGCTTGTCATGTCAAACATTTATTGTCATTTTTGCACAGAAACGTTTGTCACATCAGGCTAAAAAGATTTTACAGCTGCTACTGGAGAGCAGTCCGAGTCAAAACAAATGAATTCCGAGTGGATAAAAAGCTGTCTAATAAACATCAGAAGTCCTGCCACTATAAAACAACTAAATATTTTCCTAGAGGGAGACCATGTCATACAATGAATTTCCAAATGATTTGAGTCAAGTACTGTCTGACTATCGTCATCGGCGTATTTTATGGTATAGAAAAAACATTCTCGGTATGAATGCAGGCGCCAAAGAACGGTCAATGCATTGAACAAACTTTCTCAAGCAGATACTTTTCATACGCGTACGATGTAGATAAGCATTGTCGTAAAAGCATCTGCAAATGCTTTCTCTCGAAGGCAATTTTGCCTCTGGACCTCGATTAATGGCAGAAATTACTTTTTAGTTGACAAGAATACAGTACCTCCTTTCTCAAATGCTTCCTAAACAGAGATATTACATTCTGTTTACGCTGCAATATTATTACGAATGTGGTTCATCAAATCTTCGCTGGTACACTGTCAAAAGACCTGCACAAGAAGTTTCTCAAACCAAATGGGGGTCACTGATCTTTTGTGGAGATTTCAGCATCTAATTACACAAAACGCTATCTTGCAGCCAATTAGTGTTTGTCTGAAAGTCAGTTTGATAAAGCAACATTCACCAACAAGATAGTTCATGAGACAGTGAGCGCTGGCCAGGACCTGCAGTATTTTTCGACATCGAAGCATCCCAAATACTTCTGGCGACGAGGTCTTGTCGCGCAATTTCAAAAAACCAGACGGCATCGTTCACATCGTGCTTTCCTTCTGGCACACATGCCTATCGCGTGTTTCTTGGTCTGCAAATCGACATCTGCACTGCGTACAGTCATATGGTGTTTTATCCGCGTGCTTTGTTCGGTGGTGACGGAGGAGAGTTGATTTGTTCGTAAAGAATCGATCACAGATTTTGCAAATGAAAGCGGTGTTTCCACATTGCGTGTTTACATGTCTCTTGAGGTTATATTTGTTTTCAAATGATTTAGCACATTTTTGGCATGCATGGCGGTTCTCCTCTGCGTGAGTGCGCTCATGTTTACGAATATTGGTCGGCCACTTGTACATTTTTCCGCATTTTATGCAAAGGTAGGGTTTCTCATCTGTATGCGTGCGCTCATGGTGATATAGATGACCAGCCTTCCGGAACATTTTTTCACATATTTCGCATTTGTAGCGTCTCTCGTCTGTGTGCGTGCGCTCATGTTTAGCTAGATCACAAGCCCAGTGGAACTCTTTGCCACAGGCTTCGCATTTGTGTTTTTTGCCAGTGAGGTTGTGGCAATGTTCGACAGACTTAGACATCATCACAGACGATTGATCACAGGCTTTGCAAATCTGGGCTGCGTCATCCGTGGGTTCTTTGGCGCGCCCGTGTAAGGCGTCTGGTCTGTTCGAAACGGTGCCACAGACACCGCACAATTCTCGCTGTTCCCTCCCTCCGGCTCCAGGAGCATTCCTGCAAGGACACGGACAAAGGAGCTCAAAACGGCCCACACTTGTTACGAAAGGAGAAAAACACATCTTAACAATCAGGAGGTTGACAAACAAAACCTTGCGTTAAAGATAAGGCGTCGATCTGAACCTTAGCGCTAACTTGAAGCATTTAATCTTGGCGCTCGATTGTGGCTCTAGTTTGCGTAAATTGAAAATTGCTGCCTTTGATGGTCTGTTTCGCTAAACTTCACAATAAGAAGACCCGTACCTGTCGCATATGGGCTATACATAATGTAGTATGTAAAGCGTGTTTTTGGTATTTCTTCCCACTCGAACCGAGAAGAAATGCCTGGTAAGGGTGGTTAAATAAAGAATTAGCAGATCCAAACACGATGATATTTTTCTCTCACTGCACTAGAGCCCCTGTCTCGTCGGTATAAAACATTGCAATTAGCGATTCACGTCTCCACCATAAGAAATGGAAATGGCGCAAAGGCGAACTATTCGCTTTAATTCTGAAAACTAGCTGTCTGTGGAATTAACTGAAGTCCTTCACATCGAATACAGTGAGCAACTTCCGGGCTCAAGATTGCCTGCAATGTTTGTATGAAGTCATTTAATATTTGACTCGCATTCGAAGTGCACACCGTTCCTACCACAGGTATCGTGAGAACGACACACACGCAATCATTTCCCCATACGTAGCAAGCACAGATACATCAAATGCTTCAGTGTTTTCATGTGCGATGGATGAAATATGCTACCGAAGAAGTTAGTATTTTCTTTTGTTTTTCTGGGTAAGATAATGAACACTGCAAGCGTTGTGTTAAGGCATTGCTGGTACGGCATCTTTTCTACCGGTTAGTGAAGAAAAATACAACGGGCAAAAGAGTAGAGACAGCGCGTATGGTGCATATCTTTTGTGCAGCCTGTTAATCATTCAAATATCTACGCTAAACACTAGATGAAGATTGGTCGCTAACCTTGCGTTAATGGCTTTTTACTTGTATACTTTTATTTATTCTGGTAGCGGTTGTTTACATAATTCATGAGCTGTTATGGTTTGGTCCCAGTCGTGTGGTGTTACCTTGTACGTCGTTTGGAATTATGCCAGCTTGGCCGGCATCAAGACCGGATTATTTATTGAAGAAATTAGAACTATCAAACAATCAAATTTCCATTGATAGAGCCAATTAAATCCCCGGCAAATTATTCAATAATTATTCAGGGTTGCAAGGGGGAAACTTATGAAATCACTAAATATCCATTTCAACACTGATGGCAATTTGCTTTAGTGTAACGTAGATAACCTGTACATTTCTTTATTTCTTTTGCTTTAGTGGCACATACTTGGTTTTATTCATTAAAATAAGGAACATTTCTAGCTATTACTTCTACCTTTTATATGTGATACATTAATAATATTTGTGGTTTTACGTGTCAAAACCACTTTCTGATTATGAGGGACGCCGTAGTGGAGGACTCCGGAAATTTTGACCACCTTAGGTTCTTTAACGTGCACCTAAATCTAAGCACACGGGTGTTTTCGCATTTCGCCCCCATCGAAATGCGGCCGCCGTGGCCGGGATTCGATCCCGCGAGCGATGTGATACATTAATATATGAACAATTGGAACTGTAGGGCGAGTTTACGAGGTAACATAATTGTAAATCTGCCCTTGAGAGGCAGCGCGCCATCCCGTTGTTTTTCTCTGGGTGCGCCCCTGCAGCTGTTTCAGAATTAGGTTTGTGTAGCCGCATTTATTCTGCTACTTCTGTTAAGGCGACTAAGCCAAATATGTGCCAGGATTCAATCCGCGTGATGTTACTTTGTAAGCCTTTCTTAACTCTACTGGAAAACACGGGGAAGGCGGGAGTAGACAAGTCCACTTGTCGAAACGTAGGCTCCAGCTTTCACCTTGTTCTCGTTTTGCTCATTAACTCTACTGGTTTATGTGGTATCTATGTCGCAATATGTACTTAAGTAAAAGGAGGTAAATAAACCCCATAAAATGAATTGATAAAATTAAGTAAATATTTATTTCATAAAGAACAGCAAAATTTTACCTGAAGAAATATATAAATCAACATTTAGGCAGAATTCTTCTCGCGATCAACGTCAACTTTAATGCGACTTAAAGCACTGCTTATTTTCCTGGGGTTGAGCAACACATACAAAGGTAGACTATTTACCGCACAAAAAAGTTCTCCGAGGATTATTTTACTTCCTAATGCCTAATTTGAGGCCAGCTCTATACGTGTTTTCATTTCGCGATATATTGTCTGGCGCGGACAGTGTCTCGTGGGGCACGTTGCAAACGGAGCCAAGTGAGGCGCGACTGCCTCGCTAATCGGGAGATCGCGAGAGGCAGCGTGATTCACAGCAGCTGCCGCAGTCGTCACTTCAGTGTCGTAATCCCATTGTCGTCATGCAGTCAGACCACGCTCGTTGATGTATCGACGTCATTTTTTGTGCGTTATTAGGCCGCAGTTCGGCTGTCGCTATCGTGTGGGGATTATTCCGTCGTTGTCATGCCAAAGTTGTCATTGCGTCGTCGTCACACAGACGCTATCATGCATTTGTTGTCATACGGTATAGTCATCGTGCCACCTTGGCGGTGCGGTCGTCGTCATTGTCGCCATTGTCGCTTTTTCATGCGCTTGTCTTACCGTCGTCGTCATGTCATCCTTGTTATACCATGATCATGACTTAAGATTGCACCTGTCATTGTCGCCATGTCGCCGCCATTGTACGACTTTAACATTACATCACTATCACTCCCTAAATTTTAAATTAAGTTAGGAGGTTTTACGTGCCAAAACCTTGATCTGATTATGAGGTACGCCGTAGTGGGGGACTCCTGAAATTTTGACCACCTGGGGTTCTTTTACGTGCACTTGAATGACTACACGGGTGTTTTTGCATTTCGGCCCCATCGAAACGGGGCCGCCGTGGCCGGGATTCAATCCGGTGACCTCATAATATCATTCCTTCTTATTCCATCATCATTGCGTTGGCGTCATACAGTCATCATGTCTCCAGGCTCATAGGTTACCTTGGTAAGCGAAAGTCATAAAGCGGCGCAATATTTGAGCATTTGGCATATAGTCGAATAATTGAAAGTCAACGCTGCATTCTGAAATGAACGTCACTTAAGCAATATGGCCTCTCACTGCGTTGCTCGATTACTTTAGACACCCGCCGTGGTTGCTCAGTGGCTATGGTGTTAGGCTGCTGACCACAAGGTCGCGGGATCGAATCGCGGCCACGGCGGCCGCATTTAGATGGGGGCGAAATTTGAAAGCACCCGCGTCCTTAGATTTAGGTGCACGTTGAAGAACCCCTGATGATCAAAATTTCAGGAGTCCTCCACTACGGCATGCCTCATAATCAGAAAGAGGTTTCGGCACGAATAACCGCATAATTTAATTTTGTCTTTAGACGGAGGCCTTTCTATTTACTATCTTTAGAAAGGAATATGGCGTACTACGTACGCATTTGACAAACTTGCAAGAGCGCTGAGCACGACAAGCATATTATCACCACATCCACCATGCCGTGTGTTTTGAATAACGGTTGATTTTGTGCACGTTTCACATATCAGAGCTCTCCTCCATAGCGAAAGTGCCACAGTGGAGGCACAGTTGTACCACGGGCAGCATTACGCACCGCCTGTGATTTGCTTTGTGCAAAGCAATTTTTAAAACGTGGGCTCACCTAGCGATGTTTTCCGGAACGGCCGATGCTTCCTCCATTCCAGCGCGGCTCGTACTGGGCTGTGCGTGATTGACGCTGCTGCTGGACAACATAGGTAGGGAACTGGTGATTCCGCTTTCAGTGACATGTGTATGGCCTGAGAGAATAACACAGGTGTTAGTTCGTCACTGTGCAAGGGACATTGAACGAGCGTGAACATGTCGTGCTGAAATAAAAACACGGAGATTTAGTTGAGGTTTAGTGATAGGGTAACCTGATTTCAGTGCTTCCGTATGCGGTGCTCTTTCTGGAAATATGCCTTCAATACATATGACGAAAGACGCGCGTGACGGAATTTATGCAGAGTTGAATTTCCCCCAAAATATGTGCTGTATTTAGTACAGCAGAATAGAACACGACAGTGTTCCATGCCGAAGATGAGAGTAGGCGTTTTTAACGTGATAGCACTACGGGCCTCGTGTAGCAGATAATTCGGTGTCTGCGGCCGGCGCCGGCGTTGACCGTCTTGTGAGCAAATAATCATTCCGAATCAGACATATCGAATCACGCAGGTCTCCTGTGTAACGCGAATGCGTTACTGAACTAAATGAATTTAGGTAAAAGGCGTCTGAAACAGTAAAGTACGACTTACACGCAACCAACAGATATAGCACCAGATTGTAATTTGAATGTACGAGAAAACACTTTTACGCGGAAACTCAAGCACAAAGCAATTTTCCTGCGTTTCTACCACTCTTGTAGCACGGACAGTGGCGTACCCACCACCGAGAATCCACGGCCCACGTAATAACCGTGGTTTCTTCCGGAAAGCTCGCTTTCGTGCATAGATTTTGCAGCCAGCGTTTTACAGTAAACGTTACGGTTACATAAACTTCAGTTACCGAGAAGCGCGAGAAGCAGCCAGGGATATTTGAATGGTATCGAGTTTCACTCTATAAGGCGAAGCTAAAGCGTCCTTGAAATTCTGTTATGTCTGTAATCGGAGTCAAATTTTGGCTCTACAGTTGCAGCAATAAGCATATTTCAGGCTTTACTAAGGTGGCGATGGAAACTATGCAAAATTTCGTAAGCTAGCTTTTGCACAAACCTAACTTGCCTTAACCGTAAAGGCCGCGTTCTCATTGTAGTAAAGCTCCTTAGTAGCGAATAAAACTAAAGTTTAGCTCTGGCGATTCTGTCTAAACATATGAGAAGTTCGCGGTAACTATTGCACTAAATTTACCGAGATCTGTTGCACTTAAAAGAATCAGTTCAAATGTATTGACTGGACCAAACGAAGTTTTGTTTTGGCTGTGAATGTTTTTATAATTTTTTTTCAATATGGAACAATTTCTAAGATATGAACAATATGAAGCTTTCCAATCTAATACGGAAATAAGAAGGATAACATAGTTTTGGATACATCTAGTATCACCTCTGAAGTGGTCAAAGTGATATAATATGCTGCGCTCTGAAATATGATACTATGTTTTATGTAGGACTTTTGCAAAACTTTCGCAAACAGTCAAAATGTTTGTAAGTTAGTAATTCATGAACCAATTTTGGCCACCTCAGGTGCTCTAGCACATGCAGTTTTGCAGAGCTGTGATATCTGCTTCTTCGTTGCGGGGTGGGTATGCGGGCAGAGCAACAAAGCTGTAAACTATGTCCTTGTGAGTTGTGTCGTCCAAGTATGGCTATCGCGCTGTATGGCTTTCACGCACCAACTTTCCCAATCAGCTATCCTGTTAATTCGAATTGGGGCTGCTCACACAGAAACCGACATAGTGACGCTCATAAAGTGTGTCCTCTTGTGCAGCAACTGCAACGATATCGTGGCCTATGTAAGTGCTCTTTCCGTTTGTCCTTGTCGACCTTTCTTGTTTCCTTGTTTTTATCGCGCTAAGTTACTACTTGAATTTCCGTTGAGGCTCGTTAAGGGTCCTCGCGAGTGGTATCTATGGTCGAAGGCCAAGCAGTACATACCCATGATGTCACTGGCATCGTTGTGGCTGTTAAACGCGTTCCACAGGTCTTCGAAGGAGTCGTCACAAATCCTAGAACTAGACATATGTATTTGTATCGGACGCTTTGCTTCCAGGTAAGCCGGGAAATATGTGATGAAGTTTTTGTAAAAGAAAAATTTGGAACAAGCTAACTGCTATTTTGTTAATAAATGGGATACATGTAATGTTTCATTTTACCCAAATTCTCACTTGCTGGCTTCGATAAAGGGAAACCCTGTGTAATACGTGTAGTGGGGAACGCCTCTTTGACTTACACGAACATGCAAGTCAAGTTTAGTTTACTTTAGTGTAGAGCTTGATCTTTTGTTCACTTACGGCGTTTCTGATTAGTGCATTGTAGTTGGGTATAGGTGTTCGGTTTTCAAATTGTCGTGGCGAGGACTCGCGGAGGAGAATCGGAATGATAATTTCCGAATAGGCACACCGGAAATTTTTTTATCTAATTGTTCTATAAAATAGGACGAGGCTCAAAAGAAGAAGCTGCGTGAACTCCTTGCGTGCTATGATTCAAAGCAGCGCTGTAATAAAAAGAGATGCTCCTTCCGCGTCAGATTGGATTCGAAATCGCCGTGCTTGTATTAGGATTTTCACAGCAATTTAAATGAATGACCAATCATGGATCCGTGCCATGAGGAATCTATCTTCTAAATAATTAAAATTACGAGCAACATGGCTCTCATAGAGTAATAGAGAACCAACAGTTGCCTCTTAGGGAAGACTCAGTCTGAAGACTTGAGAAGAAAAGGACGCAGTCAGTTGAAGTTAAGCATATGTGACAAAATGTGTTCTTGCCAGTTTGCTTCACGTGTGACCCGTGGAGCTGCCTTTCTGAAAAATTAAGTTGAGTTACAGGGTATGAACAAGGCGCAATAGCAGAGATAAGCCTCTGAAAGAAAACGTAAATGAAGAGACGTGCATGTACAGTTGTAAACCGCAAATCATTCTAACATGGGACTTCTTTACCGTGGCAGCAAAAAAAGTTGTCGAAGGTTTACTCTTTAAAACCTGCTTTAGAACTTAAATATACTTATAACTTTCACTACAGCTAACGAAGCAAGACATCACCAAGGTGACAGCCGCACTATAATGAGCGGCACGTGTGAACGGTTCGGGAGTGTTTTTAGGTTGGGTGTTAAACTCTCGTATAGCGGGCGCATCGGTCGGCCGTGACAGTCACGCATCACGAAATGTTATTTCAGAAATCTCCGTACGTTTATGAGCAGGCGCGAGTGAAACGGGTGCGATAGGGAAAATATGGGGGCTTTTGCTCTTTGAATATCTGGCTTAGCCTAGGTGGTGCGAAGGAATAATTTCTTTGCTCGTTTTGTATGCGTTTGTCCCGGTTTGGCCGGCATTGCGGAATGAGATCGCGGGCTGGAAATGCCCATGCACTAGCTTATTTATGCTCCGACACTAGCTGCCGGCGCGGTAAATCAGGTGAAGCAGTGGGCACTGACGGGCCATGTGGTGATCGCTGTTTCTAAAGGTACATCGGACGTACGCGAATCCCAGAATCTAAAGATACGTCGGACGCGCCTGGTTTGCTTCGGTTTCACTGGCTCCGCGGCTCCCGCCTACCGATATTTTGCACATATTTTTCTTAAGGACGTTTATTTAGCTCAAAGAGGACCATTAGAAAAATATGCTTTTGTAAGGTCGCGGCGAGCAGCATTCGAAAAGCCTGACACGAACGAAATGATGCTTCACCGCCCTGGGTTTCTATAACAGGCACGTAGGTCGGGGAGTGTTTTTGCAATTCACCATCAGCGATGGTAGGCCGTTGTTCCAGGAACATCAGGGGTGACCTCGAACTCGGCAGGCCAATGCCGTAGCCACTGTGCCACCGGAACAGGTGTGCGACGCGGTGACCAAACACGAGCGACGTACATGTTCGTCCATAGAAGCATTTGCTTCCCGCAGTGACATAACTTTGGACCTTAACGATAAACAGCCGCAGCTATGCTTCCCGGGAAGATATTTTGGCATCACCCGTGCATCGACGCGCTAAAAAAAGCTAAGAATGTCGCCAATGTACGCAGGCTGAAGTCTGTCAAAAGCCTGCATTGAAGTGAGAACTAATCTATAGCTATCAACGCCTGCGTTCTGGGAAATACCTACGGGAACAATATTCATCGAGAATTTTTACAAGCGGCAAGACTCGCGTAGTGCTACAGTCGGGGGTGCCCGAAGATCCCTCGAAGAATTCCTGGATTGTGTTCGGAGTTACTTCTTAGCGGAAGGTAAACGCAGAAGGCGTGTTTCCACTTTTACTTTCTTCAGCCATGGCTGCTTCGGCGCATCTAGAGCTTTAGCGTCGGTTTCGTGAAAGAAGCAGGCGGAATCATTGCGCATGCGCAGTCAGTGCCGATGAGTAAAGGGAAGAAACGAAACGATTGGCTCTTTCGAAACTAGAAGGCAGCCATGGAGCTCATGTGAAAAAGAAGACGATAGAGTGCCGCCACTATGTCGACGCTAAAATGCTAATCTGAACGGTAAAAGAGGCGTTCTAAAAACTCGCGCTGTCTTGCCACCAAATGATCAAAACCGTGTAACCCCCTCTCCCAGTTAAAAACTTGAAATGTCTCTCTAAGGGCAAAGCCCTTCATGGGTCATGGGTTGAAAATTTGACCCTCCTGCGTTATGGCGTCAACACTCAAGCGCATGCGCCAGCATTTCTTTACCAATAAAAAAGGAAAGAGTTCGATCACCTTTGTTCGCGTTGA
This sequence comes from Dermacentor variabilis, assembly GCF_050947875.1. Taxonomy (NCBI): domain Eukaryota; kingdom Metazoa; phylum Arthropoda; class Arachnida; order Ixodida; family Ixodidae; genus Dermacentor; species Dermacentor variabilis. The sequence continues at coordinate 60,038,531 of NC_134577.1, read as the reverse complement.
ACGGACGCTCTTCTAAATAAGCAGTGTGGCCACAAGAGTGTGTGTGCGGTTTCTCCTGTTTAGTTCCTGCCTGGCGAGCAACGTACACATACGTGTCTTATGACGTTTTGAGGAGCATCAGTACGTCTGCGTGAACTGGAAATGCATCTGTCGTTGAAAGTTAGCGCTGTCTGTTTGCCTAATTTGCCTTTCCGTATCCCTCTCATTCTGTGCTAAATGAATATATAAAAGCACATGAAGCTACGTTCGTCGAATTAAGCGCTAAAATCATTCAGCGAACCAGCGTTTGTCTCCCAATGGTCTTCATACACTTGCCACGGCCGTTCTAGCGGGCCTTTAACCACGCAGGAACAGTGGCGATGCATAGGCGACCAAAAAAGAGCACAAGAGATAAACGAGTTAAGCGAAAGAAAGTAACAGCGCATTCGAATGACAATGTCAAAGTAATTTAAGGAATTTCTTGCGAGCGCGCAGGATTCAGCCTTCAGCCTCTTTACCGTATGCTAAAGTGACTGAAATCTTTTACTTTTTCTTCTCTAAGTGAAGTGCTACGGCTTCCAGGGGAAAATTGGTCCACGTTAAGTAATTCTGGAATATATATATATATATATATATATATATATATATATATATATATATATATATATATATATATATATATATTCCCCGTCTGTGAAGGGGCGCTGCGGTCGAGGGTAGGGAGGTCGTGCTTTCTCGATGTTGGTGTTGACGAGCTCTTCTTCCACCCTTCTTGCGTGGACAGTGGGCGGGTTTTTTTTTTTGTATGTTAATTCTGTGAACACGTGGTGACCATCGACAGCTTGAGGGCATTTTTTGTGGAAATATTGGAAGATGCTTCGCGCCCGGCTATAGCCTTGAAGCCTAAGTGGCTTTCATTGATGTTCTATAGCTTCTACTGGATGCCTGACACGTGGATGCACCTATTCTTTGTTCAGGCATGTCATAAGATGCGAATGGAAAACAGATGCCAGGTCCGGGACCCTGCGGCCCATTTGGAGTTCTTTCCAGGGATGGCGTCAGTGTCTTTCACACTCGCTACATGGAGCGGTGATCTAAAAAAATGTCGTGCTGCTTGCATCGCGAGTCTGGAAAAAAGTTCTGTTGCACGCACTTTCATGAAATATGGAATTTACAAAACGCTGCAGAAATTCCGACTATTGTTTCGTAATGGGTAGCCGTTTTTTGGCTCTGCTGTTAGTTCGCTTTTCTTTACTTGCTTGTCGTACCTTATGCATGTCTACCTACCGATCGCTTTTCTGATGTCTAAAATGCTTGCTCATTAGTAGACAATTCTCAGAATTTCGGTAGCATTTTGTGTTCTTTATCATGTGTGTCCTGCATAGACCCCATCATGCTACATAGTGAAACTCTCGGATTCGAACTGGTTCAGCAAGTCACATATCGGAAATAGCCAATACTTGGTTACTTGGATGGATACATGTGTGTAGAGTGAGCACTACGAGATTCGATGTTGGAGGAAACCAGCGACAACTAACCCTTTGATTTGGCCGGAGCTATGCACTGGTTAGCCTCACTGTACATGGTCTGAAGTCTCACTTTGTTTAAGCGTTGCATTTCAGAAACGAGAATTCCGTCATTGCGGTTATCTTTGCGTAATGAAAGGCGAAGACATCCTTGGCAATTGTGAGATACAGGCCTTCCAAGCTGGTTATTCTTGAAGGGGCGACGTAGACAAATTTCAGAGGAGGAAAATTTTTTAGGCTGCCAATCATCTACAATCCCACTATTATCGCATTTCCCAACCAGCCATTCTATGATTATTCATACTCCGCACCCCAAAGCACGCTTCTTTGCATGCGCATCTTTAATGAGCAAAAGTAAGCTTTCAAGGAGACGACAATAACGGGTTTCCTTTTTTTTTGTCGTTTTCCATTGCTTCTTTAGCTATTCTAAAGCGACCAATCATGTACATTTACCCAATTTTAACGGTAGGATGTGCTAACTTCCCCAATTACGCATTTATTTTGCAGACAAGAGGTTTTTGGAGAGAAAAGACTTTTCGTGTTAATTACGGATTCTGCTGGGGTAGTCAACAGGGAATGCTTACGCATTAAAATTGAAGAGTGCGCTTAAGCGAATAAGGAAGAGTTTATTGCATTGCCTGTGCTGATTATGCACCTGACGTGTACGGTCTATTGCACCTCTTCATTATCGGTTGAACTAAATGAGTAAGTTGGGTCACTGAAGCACGCTTTCAGCACTTTACGAAAGAAAAATGCACGCACAACAAAAGTTCCTGCTACTCTGCACTTCAATGAATGGAGAGACCATTTGGAGGCGATTCGTCGATTGTTTGAACCTGAAGTCGATTTCTTACAGGTGCCCGTAAATTTCGATTGCTTCAACAGCTACACAGCTCCTACTATGGAAGGGCGTTTTTGCTCCTCGTTTACTCTTTCCCTTCCCATTTTTTCATTACATTGAGCGTAGGGTAGCAAACGGGAAGCTCGTCTGGTTGACCTGCGTGCCTTTCCTATCCTTGCATTCTCTCTCTCTCTCTCTCTTTCTAAGAATTTAGGAGCCAGGATTTGTACCTTTTGCTTCGGGCCGTGACTTCTGCCTCTTGAACGACGGCAGCCCGACATTCTTGAGAAGGTCGTCGTAAAGAAGCTGGCTGTATCTCACTTTGATCCCGTGATGCCTTATTTCTAGCAGAACTTGTTGCTGGGCGAGTTGGTTGAGATCTAACGAGTACATTGCTGCGCCAAAAGGAGCACAAAGACTTTGGAGGGAGGGTAAGAAACTACTCTCGACCGCTATCACGACTCTCAGCACTCGACTCCTGTCGCTTCTTACTCTCCCTCCTAAGTCTTTATTTTCCTTTTGGCGCAGCAATGTATTCGTTAGATCTTATTTCGAGCGTAGGTTTCGTGCAGTACATCGACACGCTGAGAACAGATATAGACGCACCAAGTCGATTGTATACCTGAGGGAGGCCAGGCGGACGCAGAAGAGAATACATTGCCACATGGACCAAATATACAACGAACAATGGAACTCATTCTGTAGCTAGGTGGACCCCCGCAAAGCACTGTCTCGCGTAAGGCTTAATCTCCAGGGCGTACGCGTTTCTGCTCGGCAACGCAACCACTTTAAGGCACAGGCTCTCCACCAAGGCTGTCGAGAAGTCAATGTTGGAGAAGGATTTTGTGAGAGAATTGCAGGTGACAGAGTGTTACGAAAGGATCTTTAATTGTACTAAGTTCCCTTCACGCAAGCTTCGGCAACGGACGAACCTTTCTACATGGAAGAATTGAAGGCTGCTCTAGCAATATGCAGGCGTTCCTCTTCGCCCCTGACTAAATATAGCGCCCGCTGCGGTACGCCTTCTTGAACATGAAGAGCGAGAGGTCCTGCTGTGTCATCCCAACGTTTCTTGGAGTAACGGAAAGAGTCCCCTTGAACTCAAACCATATCTGCCTCTTGCTCTCGCCAGCTTTGTTGGCAAGTTAATTGAGAAGATGATCCCCACGCGCCTCGAATTGTTTTTTGAGCACTGCGATGTTTATGCAGACGCGATGACCGGCTTTTGACGTGGCTTTTCGTCGGTCGACAACGTCATTGATTGTGCGTATTCGACAACAGCATACACCCAAACGCCTCTCCTTAGCGCTATCGTAAGACATGACTGGCGCTTATGGTAACGTCTCACGTGAAGCCATCGTTGACGCGCACGTATCCGTTCAAATCGGAGGTCACGCTATTCACCGAATTGGGAGCAACCTGACCCGAATGAGCTTTCTTTTTGTATTCATCGAGGATGGTGAAATTACCGGCCACTACACCACATATTGTTCGACATAGCTCTGATTTGGCTAGCGGAATCCCTGCCATGCTCGGTCAGACTATCAATTTATGCAGATGACATTTGCATCTGGGCTTCAGGAGTAGCTGCTCCGCAGGTTCACGCAAGATTACAAAAGGCTGCAACGCGGACGGATGCTTATGTTAAGAGACAGCGCCTCGGCATCTTAGCAGCAAAATGCGCATTAGTCACCTTAATGCGAAAATGAATGGCCGGATACCCGGTGGCTACTAATGGCCAGCATATCATGCACAAGAGAACCAATCAATGTTTGGAAACCATCGTTGACCGTGACCTCTTGTGGACACCACCATGATACCTAAGTGACCGTTTAAAAGCAATGGATGGAAAACATGGAGACCATCGATGTGTTCTGTGCTTCAACTGTACAATGCGCTCTTCATGGATTTCTAGCGTTGCAGCACTCCACTGTTGTTAAGCAACAGGAAAACAAATTTCAGAGTGCTTGGGAGCATGCAAGTTCCTTCATTGATTCATTTGTTCGAATCAAGTAACATAAAGCATATAAAGGAACATAGGACGAGGAGGAAAGAAGATTGCCTCGGGCTCCTCCGCGTCCACTTTCGGTAATATTTGAGACTATAAGGTGGCACTGCTGGGAAGTACTAGGTAACAACAAGAAGCGCAGCACAGTTTAATTCATCATGCAGTTAAACAGTTCAATCAACAATAAGCAGCCCCTAGATAAAAAAAAGGTTTCTTCTAATGGCAAACCTGAAGGAGCCTTGCTGCTGTTCTTTAGCGACGTCGACACGATAGCAAACTGGGAATCCCTGCTTACTGTCTTAATTACTGGCTTACTAGTACTTTTCTCAGCAGGAGTACAGTACCGTACAGACGCGAGTAGCGTTATCGCCGCAGCGATTCACCCAACAGATCATCTCAACCGTGAGCCTAAGTTCACGAGGCAACAGTTACATTTCTTATATTAGAAGCTATGCAGAATGTAGATCACAGATTGAAAGGTGCAGAACCGCGAACCCGTGAGCCAGCGGCGATGCTCTAGAAATGTGTCGTATACGACTGCAGACAGATTGCTGAGTGAAGTGCAAGGCGAGGCGTTGTATACCAGCGGCTGAAAGTCTTCCCACACCTACCGTAGACTGTAGCTGTTCCACTATCCTGGTAGTATTGCGTACTCCATGGCTCAGCGCCGGTGGCCTCAGGAATTCTAAAATGCAAGAAAGATACGCACATGAACAGTGCGGCCTGCGATGGTAAAGAAAGGTAGCTGAAGATTTTAGCGGAAGCCAACGTTTCGACAAGGGGACGGAATTCATGAGGATAAGTGCCCTTTCAGAGGGAGACGTTTGCTTGCACAACGCTTAAGGCGCACATACGTGTTGCTCGGAGCAGATACACGCGCGCCCGGTGTATGTATGCTTTACCGTCTGTTGCTCTTTTGAAATATCTGTGCTAAGCTTTAGGTGAACATTGTTTGCTATTGTGTGGGTTATGGGCTATTTGTATACCTATATTTATTGCTATTGTTGTTCACATGGCTAATGGAATTTTGTGGTCCTGCTCAACTCTTCTGGTTTATATTGTAAATCATGTCAGCTTTGCCGGCCTCTAGACTGGCTTATGTCGTTATGAGATTAGAACTTCGTCGGCGAATGAATAATGAGAACCCATCAAGGCAAAGGAACAATGGTCTTTATTATCTTCCGTGTGAATTCCGTTGAAATATATTGCATTTGATTGACGCAGTTAAATTCCAAGAATTGCCTGAATGAAAATTTTGGTTTTGATTTCCAACTTGAAAAAATTCTGAAATCACCAATCCTAAAATAGACGCGTAAAATAGTTGGCATTTATTCGAGCATTTCCAAAGTATCTACTCATAAAATAGTTTATTTCTGAGTGCTGTGTAATGCATCAATTTTGGGCACTTTAGATGTGATATTAGGGCAGCTTAAATCATCATTACCTGTTTTAAATCTGAATTATGTTGTAATTTCCATACTTGAGTTACAATTTTCTTAACAAATCGAAAATTAAATTCCTTTAATTTCAGTATTATTATATTTTTTTAATACGACACAAGGTTTACCAATGTTGTTGCGGTGGTTGCGGAGCAAGACGATTCATTCTCTCACATTTACGCCCTAGGTAGCAGATCCCCAGATAAAGCTTGCTGTTAAAGCCACTGCCATATTGTGAAAAGAAGAGCTGATACTTGGAGCTTCAGGCATCAGAACTTCAATACATCGAACAAGTTTGTCAATTCAAGCATAACTGCGCCATATACGGCGTTACATGACGTCTAAATTAGTTGCTCTATTGAAAGGAATTCCTGCAGAAGTTTGGCTCACCCAGCATCATTTCCCAGAATGCCCGATGCTTCCTCCGTGCCCGCATGACTTGTACTGGTCACTGCGTATTTGCCGCCGCCGCTGCTGCTGTAGACTGGAAGTGTGAAACTGCTGCTTCCGGTTTCTTTGTTGTGTGTATACCCTGAAATCAGAGGTGTTGGGTCCACACTGTGTCACATTCCCTGCTAGGAACGCGAGGGGACCAATAAGTTTTCCTAAGTGTCTTGATGCTAATAAATCCTAACAGCAGTGCTTCCCTCTGGAATGCTTCTCTAAATGCAAGCAAGAAAAGCTGGAAGGCCCAACGTGGTGCTACAAAAAAGACAAGTATACGCATTGGGAGTTATTCATTGTTCTATTCCTTGGCCTTTGATGCCTAGAAAAGAGCATGGTTGATCTTACAAAGCCTGATTTTGGTTTGCTTGCTTCTGGTGTTTGGATAATGCATTATCTCTGCGATTGGCTACGAGGCGTTAGCCATCGCTTTGGCTTATCACACGATAAGATTGAACGTGCATGTATAGACCAATGGCTACATACTAGTGCTCTGCTGTTATTGAAAAATTTAACCACAAGAAAACCACATAGTTCTATAGTAATTTATTGCACTCGTATTGGCTGCTTATATTTAGTTTATCTCACGAAATGGGAAAGCTTTTTTTTTGTAAGATCAACGGTTTTGGCTTTGGCGAACCCGAACATAAGCTCTCCTTTTGCCTTTGTGTTTATCTCGAAAAGCAAGGAAAGGTTCATGGAAGAGAAAATTGTCATCCGCCAGGCCAAGAAAGATTTGTCATCATCCGACATGCTGTTAAATAGACAAATTTTTTTTGTAAACTGCAAAGCTTTCATTCTCGGAAACCCACACAGTTTTCCCGTAAATCTATGGTGTACGCGTGTGCGCAACAATTCATTCCTTCAAGAAATTGAGCTTAGCTTCGGGCACGTGGTCATATCGAGGACGGATCCTGCGTAGCCTCAGGTTTTTAATGCCTTTTTTTAACTGTAGAAGAAATTGTCGAAGTTGTTTTCCAATAACGCACAGTTGTCTTCGTCTGCGTTTGGCATTTCTACATTCCGTTCAATTATTACGACTATATTGTAGGATTTTTTTTTTCGACAAATCTAAGGTAACAACTAGATGCGCAGCCGAGTTGAATTCATCAAGCGATTATGCACTTTAATAGGGAGCTCCAAAAACAAGCATTGCTACTAATGCAAGGCTTGAGGAGCGTTACCACTGATTTCATTCGTCGCGACGTGAACATGATATGTTGAACAGCAAACCGGGACAACCTGTCTCCTAGTTGCGACAAATCTATCTGACATGGCCAGGTAGCGCCTCATAGCGCATGTAGCATTCCGCCTCTTTAATTGGGAACGGTAAACATTATAAATGCCCATATAGCTACCATAAGTCTGGTACATGGGCATAAGGAATTGCTCAAGTATAATCTACAAACTATCCTAGCGATTAGAGCAGAATCGCACACGTGCGTGCAGCTTGATCAACGCAGCGAATAGTCTGATCTTGTCACAGGGGAGCCTAATTTCGTGGAACGACAGTTCAATTTAGAATATTCTGCTCAGATTTACATGCGCAGAACCGTGCATCTGAGAGCAAGCAGGGATGCTGTTTAAATGTATCGTGTGCGATACCAGACATCATCTTCCTGAATCACCAGCAAGACGAGGCATGGTAGACCAACGTCTAAAAACCTTCTCACACGTACCCTGTATGGTGGATGTGCCTGCAGTCGGGTAGTACTGCATGTTGCTTTGGTGAACACGCGTGGTCTGAGGATTTCTAGAACAGAAAACAAACGAAAAGTAAGGCCTGAGGTGATTAACAGTGGCGTAACGAAGGTTGTTTCCGAGGCCAACATTTTGGCAAGTTGAAGCAACTCATGAGGACAAGTCCCCTTCTTGAAACGTTCGCGCCCTGCAACCATAAGCTACACAGATACATTGATCCGATGCAATATACTGCCAGCTACGAGATCAATTTGAACAAAAAAGTTATTTGGCAAGACAAAGGGCCATCTATACCAAGGTATAGGTTCAATAAGCAAAGTCAGTATCATGCTATTACAGACACTGCATATTTGAATAACGACTTGGTCATTAATGGAACACTTAATGTTACATTTGTGCGAAAACGCGCCTAATAACTAACTAAATGACCACAAATACTGGCTGGTCACATCGATGCCTTTATGAGAAGAACTTGCGAACAAGGCTACAGGTGCTTGTCCCAAATTGAACGTCCCTTGACGCCACTCCTTATTACACGTGATTTCCGAAGCACTGATCAGGCCACCTACAACAATACATGAGCGGGAAGGCAGTGTGTAACAATGATTTCTCTGTTCGCCGCCTCCTACTTGCAGATGTTCACGGGACTTCCAGAAGTCTGCCTGGGCTACACATGTGTCGTCATACTTAGGACATAAGGGTGATGATTACGAGCAGGCCTCGATAGTCCCTATCAAATTTTCTCGCATTATTACCTAGAAGGACATCTGGCGACACCATGTATGCGAGTTTTCTGTCGGACATCGTGATGCCTATGGGATGTCGGGATATTATAGAGGTCCACGGCGTTATCTAGAACGTTGCATAACCTGAAACATATTTATGGCTGCCTTGATATAGATTTCTTCAAACGAAACATTCCTAAAATGTTTTTATTCACCGGCAGTATATCTTTCAATAAACTTTTCTCACCTACAGCACATAGCATACGCTGACAAACTGTTGCAATGCTTACGGAGATCTGTGTTCTCCAACTTGAGCGCCCAGTTGATACTCTGTGGTTTCGCATATTTGGACATAACAGCCCATGTCCTCCTGATTGAGTAATATTTTTGCGTATGTAGCAATAAGAAAAAGCAGCTCGTCACGTACTGATTTAGGAAAAGATTTTAACCTTTATTTTGCTTCGCTTGCCAGGCGCGCATTGAAACTGTCCTGGCTCTGCGAGAACGATGCCGATGCAAAGTGACCCTAACGCGCATTACAATGCATTCAACAAAACAGTGCAGTGCCAGTGTCTCTTCTACGTAATATAGTCGGAACCTGCAAAGCTTGTGTTTTGCAAGATCTAGCTCTTTCTTAAGCGCATACTTTGATTTGTCTTCGGGTAAAAAAGTCAATATACAGAACTTGTGGTTGTGCCAAGGGTCGCCTAAGCAGGCGCTCTTATGAACACACTGAATACACTTGGGTGCGGGCCCGTGGGTATACACTGAGTTATGTATATCCAAGAGTCGTCTTAATTCAAGTGCCTTTTCTGCGAGTTCACAACACCCTTTGAATAGGGTAAGAGAACGGACGCAATGTGCACACAATGATGTTAAAAAAAGGGAAGCCAGCTAATACTCCACGCAAGCAGGAAGTAGCCCAGAACCTAACATAAACCATTGATTGGTCCCCTGAAACTGTCGAGACATTGTGGAATATGTTCGGCCTATGAACTCAAAGCTCGCCCAACAAAACAGTGCCGCCTGTCATTTAGCGATTGTTCATGGCGGACACGCGCACACAAATCTAACTATCAGGGAAACGAAGAAGAGCCATTTCTCAAGCGTCCAGGCCAACCTGCCACCGCCGGTTTTGTCGCTCTAGCGCACGTTTCTTTTTTTGAGCACACGCTACATTCCCTCGGTAAACTTTGATACACTGTTTCATCTTATGAGCCTTGATTTGAATTAACATCTTGCTCCTCATTATCCATATGAATTCCATAAGCCGGAGTAAGCTAACAGGGAACGAGCCTTCAACTGTGCCGCATATTGCAGCGTGTTAACAGCATGGAACATCGGCCGAGTTGTTATGGCTTCATGATTGCGCCCTTTGCTATTCTCCTCCTTTATGACGGGAGCATGGGAATTATGGGAGGTACATGGATTTGCCTTAACTTCCCCCTTCTGGCTTGAAACGGCATAGTGACTTTGTAAACTCGTTATTTTCAAGATTTTCCTGCATAAGGAATAATTGAATAAATAATATTAAAATTGTCCGACAGCAGGATTCGAACACAGGACCTCCAAGCACATGGGTCCAATATTGAATATATTACGCCACGGACGCATGTATCGACAAGCAATGTGAAACGCCTTTATATAATTATTGCGGCCAAGCCAGTGCCTTGAGACACTTGGCGCATTTCGATTTGACCACCTCGACAAGCTCAGTCGTTTCCATTAGTACCGATTGTACGTATTTGCACCGTCTTCCTCACTTCGAAGTGCATAGATTGCTCTGATATTTACGATAATGAAGGCAGACAAAGGTTAATGAACGGCTCCACAACAACATGTGGATAATCAGAGAAATCTATGTACTTCCCATCATTCCGATGACGGCTCAACGATTGATGTGTCCGAGTACTCTGAAGTATACTGTTGGAAACCCTATGCTTTCTGCTCTTTTCCTCTCGAGTCGTTCTCTTGCAACAAGGAATATGTTAACGCCAACTCCGCCTGCCGAATGCTCAAAACATCTGATGCAGTTTCTGTTTCAGACATCAGAGCTAGCGCTCCCCTTGAACATATAGAGAGGGCAGGCACTGTTGAACTCCGGTAAGCATTCCCTGTAGTCTCCGAGTTCTTTAGCAATGAAACTTTTCTTAATGTCGCCTTACCTGGCTCCGTATTGTAAAGTTGCTGATGCCTCCACCATTCCAGCGCGGCTTGTGCTGGGCTTTTTGTGATCGATGCTGCTTGTGGGCCCCAGGTGCAGGTGACTAGGGCTACCACTGGAATAGACACCTGTATGTTATCAAAGTACATAAAAAGTGTTAATTCCCAGCTTTGCAAGGCCAATTCATAAGAAAGGTCTTTTTTTGTCGTCGAGCCAAAAGCATTCAGTGGTAGAAGAATCCTATTGCAGTGCTTGGATATGCGGTGCAATTTTCTTTATGAAACTCGGTATTGAATGCATGCAAGACTTCGTGGCCATAAGGGAGCTGACCACGCAAGATTCTGCAATGTTGGCCTCTTCGGAAGATTATTACGCTCCATTAGATACCTCGGGCAGAACAAGATATTGTTCGAAGCGAAAATGAACATGTCCGTTTCTTCAGCGCGCAAACCTTGACCCAATATATTTGCTGCATCATCAAATATTATGCGCATCAGATGCTTCACAATGTTCTTGCTCTTTTTCATCTATTACCGGCAGCAGACATAGCCCGTTGTAGACGAAGACAAAGAAAAAAATGAGAGGCTGTATTTCAGACGATGTACTACAAATTTTTCTTCGAAACCTGTGCAACCTGTGCAGAATTTGTTGACCTGCTATGATTCATACATGCGTCTGGCAACGACGTACTCGCATATCAGAAGTAGGTATCCGAATCACATTTGAGGACTCTTCTAGATAAAGTTCGTAAGAAAATACTGGCTACAAGCGATGTATTTTTATGAGCTCATTAAGAAAAAAAATTGCCCATGCTTCTGGAACCTCGCGTATATGCAAGTATGAAATGCCTTACAGAAAGGAAGACTGGTTGAAGTAATTACGACGTGTACTCACAACCATTTTAACCCTCACAACAATGCGCGGCTCGCCCGACGCTGCCGGCTTGGCCACGCAGCGTCGCGCCATCTTTTGCAGGCGGCGCAATATCCGCGCCGCGTAACCCACGGGCCTCTGCCGTTGAAAACACAGGTAACCATATCTCAACGCCAAAAATGAGTGAATTGCATGGGGTGCTGTATTTCTGTTTTCAACTTCGCTATTCGAACTGACCAAATAAACTTCAGCGTACAAGAAATTGCAGCTTGAGTGATGTTGTAAGCAGGCAAGAGTAAGAAATTGGAGTGAGTGAAAACTTTATTCAAAATGTTGGCGAATTTTTCGGAGTGGAGCTATAACCACCCCGAGCTAGGTGACGGCCCGGGGCGTTTGACACGGGTGGTATCCTCGGCATGCCGAACGCCCCAAAGTTGACCGGCGAGGCCGTGGCTGAGATGGGCGACCTCCCATAGCGCCCAGTGGTTCGAGACTGACATGTATACCCCTTTCACCTGGGACTCCTTCTGCTCGCTATCATTGGAATCAGAAGAAATATATTTTTGACTTCTTCGCGCAGTAACTAGCCTATGTATTGCGTTCCTGTACAGGGAGTTCAAAGCAGGAGACCGCATTTTCTTAATTTTGACTGGTTCCTCGGATAATCTCGTTTTGATCACCCAACGATGCCCATTTGTTCTAGTTTTGTTCTCGCCCCATTCACCTCCCATTCTCGTCTTGATTTCCTGGATAACGGCTCTGGAGTTTTGCTCAACGACTCCTGAAGGTTGCGAAAAAACGGGAGCTGCATGTATTTTGTGCGTGTGCGTGCGCTTGAGCGTTTGTGCGAGTGTCCGTGCGCGTGCGCGTGTCCGTTCGCGTGTCCGTGCGCGTGCGCGTGTCGGTGCGCGTGCGTGCGTGCGCGTGCGTGTAGAGAAATATGAAGAGAGGAAAGGATAAGACGCGAGGGGCCAAGCATCGATGCTCGGGTACGCGGTGTCGCAACACAGCAAACGCCTGGTGACGCAGACGCCCCTGCGGGGCTACGTGTTTTTCATGCTTCAAGCGGCTGTCATTCCCTACATCCCTGTGTAGGCCATCGATAGACTATACGACAACATTAAAATCTGGCAGATCCCACGCCCTGTGGGAGTCGATGTTATGCGAAGCAGTGTGCGCGTAGCCTACAAAGTTGATGAAGCGACTGTGAGAGCACGAAGATGTAGGTGGATGTTTGATGACTACATGACACGCATGTCATGAGTTTCACTCATGACATCACCAATCAATTACAGGAGAACTGTTAAGCGCTAGTTCCCCAAGGATCATAACCGCATGGAAACACAAAATCCCGAAGACCCGCCGCGGAGGTTAAGCAGGCGTTAAGGACTCCATACGTGGGCCGATCCCGAAGATAGCGCAATGCCGGGTCAACCCGCTGCAGCGGCGCAGTTCGCCATTAAGGGGCCCACATACACAGCCTCCTTGGTCATCCCTCTTCACAGATTGGAAGAGCACCGAGTTTTTATGTTCATCATACACTCTTATACTATGCCAATTTTGGTACATACCAAGACGCAGGCGGCTGTTTCATGACGTACATGACACGAAAATTATTAATTTCCTGTCATGACCTGTCATTTCTGTTCGTGATAGAGTCTTGACATACTATGCCAATGGTTGTAGATACCAAGTGAACGAAACTACCATTAGAGCACCAAGATGTAGGAGGCTGTTTCATGACCTACATGACATTCGTGTCATGATATACGAATTATGCCCTATCATTGATGTTGTTCATGCGTTCTAGTGATATTATGCCAATGTTTGTGCCTACCAAGTTAACGAAACGTCCATGAGAGCACTAAGACGTAGGCGGTTGTGTGATGACTTACGTTAGACGCGTGCCATGATATTCATGTCACGATCGATTATTTATGTTCGTCATATACTCTTTCATACAATGCGTATTTTTAGTTAACGAAACGACCGTAAGACCTTCAAGGCGTTTGATAGCTAGCCACACACACACACACGCACACGCACACGCACACGCACACGCACACGCACACACACACGCACACACACACGCACACGCGCACGCACACGCGCACGCACACGCGCACGCACACGCACACGCACACGCACACGGACACGCACACGGACACGCACACGGACACGCACACGGACACGCACACGGACACGCACACGCGCACGCGCACGCACACGCGCACGCACACGCACACACATAGATAGAGTAGCAAAGTTTGACCGAAAGATGCTTTGCATTTAAAAGATTCGTCAATGCGCATATGTAAGAGTTGTGTTGCAGTCCTCATGTCAGCTTGGAAAGCAATGAAGAAGTGATAATTTTTGAGGCAACGACACCTTACTGTGCAACAGAGAGCATAAATGTACAGAGAGCAAACGTTCTATCTAGGGACACATCTTTCTTAACTTCCCAGAAATTACGTGAAATTAAAAAAAAGGAAAGCGCGAGGATTAGTAGCAATAATTACGGTGGAAGCTTCCTCATGACGACCAACGATGATAGGGCAGTGAGCATTAAGCCAATGTAGGGACAGACGGCGAAACTGAATACACGTTCATTTACAATGTGAAAGGGAGGGGAGAGTCTAGTAAGAACGCTAATCGCGTCTTCGAAAACCATAATGAAAATTTAAATAAACGGGGCTTGCCAACCTCCGGTACTAAAGATTTCAGTTTTAGCATCGCTGAATTTTAATGAACTATAGTGTTGTTGCATACGGGAATATTTAAGGCAAATTCATTGTAGAACGTTTCTACTTGTATGAGTAGCACCGTTAAAATCGCAACTAGTATCAGTCAGATCAGTGAAATCAGTGAAGGAGGTTACGCAGGTACTGGGAGAACGAAAAATGCTTGAAGTAAGTAAACAGTGCTAATCATCTTGAAAAAAGAGAACGTATTCATTTTGGGAAGCAGTGGTGTCTTCATGCCGTAGACTTTCTTGATACCAAAGCGCTACAATTTCTAGGTAGTAGTAAACTTATAAGAGGCCCCTGAGTACTGTTCTTGTTAATATGGGCATAAGGTTAGAGGTTGTTAAAGTTTCAGAAGCCTATAGTGGGGTTAGTTTGGGTAGATTCATGGTCTCAGAGCTTAAGGAACTTGCCCACAATTTTGAATGCCATTTCGCGACATTTTCATTAAAATTTCAAAGTTGTATATGCCATTGTTCCTCGGCTTGTTAGAACCCAGAGCTTCAATATAAGTTTTCTTGGGTAGCCCCAAATCATATGCCGTAATTTTCGCAGTCAGCCGTAGCGGGATACGTCGGTTGCTTGTAGCATGCTACACTTGAGCGATTCTTCCGTGTAGTACCGTTCTGCTCCTCCGGTATAGCCATCTGAAACACCGCCCTAAGTGCACACCTTACTCTGCATTCGTGTCAAAACATCATTAAACTGCAATTCTGCGATATTATTGGCCGAAATCTTAGGAATAAATTGGTCACCTGGGGCTCGTCAACGTGCGCCCAATGGACTGTACACAGGTCTTTTTGTATTTGGCCGCGATCGAAATGCAGCCGCCGCAACCACCACTTTACCCATTGACGCTGTGCTTAGTCGCGCAATGGCAAAGCCACTAAGCAACCACGGTTGGTATCTAAGCAATATCTTTGTCCACAAAGTTCAATGGGTTTCAGAGAAAAATTATGGTGCCAGCACGACGAACACAGATTCTGCTTGACAAATAAAAAAATTACTGACGATTATGTTACTTCCTAATGCGAAATTTGAGCGCAGCAAATAAGCTGTTTCACCTTTTGGATAGATTGAGGCAAAGAAATCGAGCAACACATGTATGCGCTATCACAGAATTTTTTTTTATTTTTCACACGTATTCCTTTAACAAAGACTCCACTAACAGTTCTTGACAGTCATGAAGGAAGCTTTGTGGTCGGAGAAATAGACTGATATATGTTCGACTTGGTACACCAATGCTTGATTCTCAAAGACGAGATCTATACAAGTGCCTCGCGAGGTTGTCACAGCCGTGGGGGAAGCAGAGGCTAAGCGCCGCCGCCGAGAAGACCCTGCCGTTCGCGCCGCCGAAGCGGAGGCTCATCGCCGCCGTCGAGAGCAACCAGCAGTAAGCGAGGCTGAAGCAGAAGCTCATCGCCGCCGCCGAGAAGACCCTGCAGTTCGCGCCGCCGAAGCGGAGGCTCATCGCCGCCGTCGAGAGCAACCAGCAGTAAGCGGAAGCGGAGGGGGGCGGCGTGTACACCCAGCGGCAAACGATGGGGGCAGAAGCGCGCGCAGCAAGCGGACAACACGATAAAGGGAGGAGGGAAGAGATAGCAGCGACTGACTGATGCCTTTGACTGATACTCTTTCTGCATGGCGGCGACGGTGTTCTATGCAGTCACGTTATCTTGACTCTCTAGCGGCGTCAGCGGCATCCAGCGGTATCAGTCGGTCGCTGCTAGCGCTGGGGGGATGAAAGGGGGGCGGAGCTGGTTACGAGGCCGACGACGACGACGACGCCGACGACGACGCCGACGACGACGCGAAACCCAGGAACGGACGCCAAAGAGCTGCGCTCTAAAATTGAGATCAATGGTGAAGCGCCGATTTTATTGCTACTGAATTGATGACTGCGTAAAATATACAGGCTGGGCCTCTGCCTCGATCACCTGGGAGCATGCCTTTCCACTTCACTGATGTGAGAATAAATGCATTCAAACATAGGTTCTGTATGAATTTGTACGCATCTGCACAAATTTCTTACTCCTGCGGAAACCAACTTGGCGGCTTTAGTGAAGCGCGCCTTCATGCGCAATAAATGCACCACTGCAAAGGTGGACGTAGGGCATCCCTCCTATATTTGTTGCAAAGGGGAATGGCCATCGCCTACGTACCGTCGAGGCTGTACGTCTGGTCCGCTATCGGCCTGTGCTGCGCGTTCCGCTGGCAACGCCAGGCGTCGTCAGAACAGCTGCAAATTAAAAAAAGTATTGGTATGAGATACATACAGCTGTGACAAAAAATTGAAATTATCTTTTATTGCAAGCAAGTACCGAGAAACCAAAGCTCTGTTTGGTAATCTAGCTGGTTCCAATGTTTCGGTCTCACTCAGAGCCCTTACAACGGGTCAGCCATATGCCTAGGTTATGCACAGGATCCGCATCATCGAGGCACCATAAGTAGCCAATTGATACTTTTTGGCCCCGTAATCTAGGCGTGTTCCAATTAGGCATTTGTATATGTTTGAGGAAGTTCTTGTGACTATACCCCACGTTGTTTGCGACAGAATTTTAAGAATGTTCATTGTTTTTTTGGCATTTATTTTCAAGGTGCTTAAGGACTGAGCGACTAACTGTCATATAGAGCAGAGAATTCTTGCTGCGTCGGCGGTATCCACTTTCGATTTTCTCTTCTCTTAATCTTGCCTCCCCCCCGCCCGTTTTCCCTTCCGCAAGTGAAGGGTAGCCAACCGGGCTCATTGTTGGGTAACCTCAATGCCTATATCATTTACCATACCTCTTTCTCAGGCGTTGAATAAAGGTTAACTTCGTGCCTAAAATGCTGCCTTAAAATTTAGTGCTCTCTATTCACAGGTAACTGTTACTCGTGCACCTCAATATGGGAAACCGGAACGACGCCTCTATTTCTTGAAAAAAGGAAGGAGGCGCTTCTCAAGAAATGTGGCTTAAATCAATTCTGTGCTGACGTTGACGCTTTGGTCAAGCCGATTTCAACTTGTCTTTGGAGAATGCAAGGTCACACGAGTTAAATAGAATCGGCAAGTCATGAACATCTATGGATTAAAGCATAGGTTGCGGAATAAATGAACGTGCTAAATTCATTTTTCACAACAACAATGATACAAATAAGTCGCCCACACCCTGGTAACCCAGTATTCTCGATGAATAACCTGGACGGAATATTGCCGGCAGAAATATGGTACGTTAGGTTCGATAAATAACTTTCTACTAGATTAAGCATGCTGCCTCGAATGCCCATTTCCGAGAGATGTCGCAAACTTCCTTAAGGCAAGGTGGGGCGTCAAGCGTTTTCGATATGAAGAAACAATGACAGAAATAACTGTTTTTAAGCAAAAGGTTTGCTTATGTAAGACACAATCCGCACGGGGTGGTAAGTTGTGGATCGGCTGTCTTTAAAGCATCGTTCATAAACGTCAAGTAGTTTGTCTCGTTCAAGAAAGTAATAGCCCACGATTGATCATCTTTTGTAATAGATTAAGCGAGCAGCTTCATGACGCCATAGGCCACTAACTTGCCATAGAAGATGTATCCTAGCCCTGTTTTATGATGGAGAAATAAATAGCCTCTTTCAGTGCTATGGAAATCGACATTGTTGCCCACATGGTGTTCAAAACTGGCGATAGAGCAATTTGCGTATCAGCGTGAATGTGTTTTATTATCGCGTACATAGTCTGATCAGTTCCCGGACCAAACTCCTCACGAGTTATTTAGGACGTTCCACTCTAGGTAGGGCATGAATGCTATGCTGATGTTTTTCGAGGAGTATGCTTTATCTCAAGCTGAAGAATTTCGGCTCGTTATCAATAAAGAGGCATCCACAGGAGAAAAAATTACAGCGAGAATCTCCCCAAAGGGGGCTATGAGCATTTTCATCTCGAAATATTATGTGGGTTTCCGGAAGTTCATCCATAAGGCTCTGAAACTGCTTCGCGAATTTAGTGGTAAGGAGGTATGCAAATGGAAGTGATTTTTACCAGCCTATAGAGCAGCAGTGTTCGGGCAGCAACAGCCTCAAAGGTCGTTCTGAGTTGTAATTGGTGGCAGGAAATTTACTATTATAGCGACACCACCCGAGAGACCGAGACCATCGTCGCGGTCTCTCTTAAATATGACATTCCCTAGAAAAATGTATGTGTCGATATTACGTGTTTCCTGAAAACAGAGCTTTGAAGAATTGATAAATTATGCGGTTTTATGTGCCAAAGCCACTATTTGATTATGAGGCACGCCGTAGTGGGGAACTCGGGAATAATTTAGTCTACCAGGGGCTCCTTAACGCGCACCTAAATCTGAGCACATGGGTGTTTTCACATTTCGCCCCCATCAAAATGCAGCCGTCGTGGTAGGAATTTTATCCCGCGATCTCGTGCTTAGCAGCGGAACACCATAGCGACTACCACAGCGGTTCGCAGCAATATTGCACTAAGTTTCTAAATAGGCTGTTTGACATCATATAAATTGTGTAGAAGTCTCCTTACATTCCTCTGAAATATTAGTGTGCACATATTGCAGAATACATTTATGCTGCGTGTCTAATATAAGACAGCTAACTTAGCTTACAGAGTCCTTTTGGTTCCATATGACGCAGGGTTACTATGAATTATACGGCTCGAAGGGAAACGGTGGTGCCGTTCGACTAGTAATCGTGTTCAGCGCCATTCTCGGAAGTGTTGGTTTGGAAACGCCTCGCCTTGAGTGACAGTATCTTTAAATGCAACAAACGTAGAAGTTCATGAGGTTTTCTTGGATGGCGGAGCAACGCTGGGCTGAACCCGCCGAAGGGGCTTGTTGCCCAACAGTTGCCACATTCTTCGAGGGGAAGGTTGCCTCGGCACTGTCCCTTTCTACACCGCATCAGCCTACCCTGTTGTATGGAGAAATGAGACGAGTCTTTTGCGTCCTAGCAGCGTATTCATGCGTCTTTGAAACCTCTTCCCGCTTCTTTGAAACCTCTTCACGCGTCTTTGAAACCTCTTCACGCGTGTTTGAAGAAGACGTTTTCTTTTGCTTTTACAGTAATGATCTATTTTGCTATTTTATATGTGGCATAAAATCGGGAGAGAGAGGCCGGGTCGCCGTCGCAGTTTGCCCAATGGCTAGATTGCTTTATGTCAAGAAATATTTCGATATGTTGGCTCACCTCGCGGTGTCTTTCGTAGGGGAGGATAGTTTCTCGATGTCAGCGTGGCTCGTTCTGAGCCAGGCGTGATCGGCACTAGCGATGGACACAACAGGTGCGTAGTTGGTGCTTCCGCTGTCAGTGGCATCTGCACCGGCCGTAAAAACAGCAGAGGTGTTTACTCGTCGCTGTGCTGAGGTTATTCAAAGAGCATGAAAAATAAATGGTGGCATGCAAAATGTTTCAGTTGGGCTTTAGGGATAGGGAAGGCTGGCTGCTGTGTTGGCGTGTGCAGTGCGCTTTTTCTTTCCGGAATTCTGGAATTCAGAGCTCAGAGCACGAAAAAGATTCACATTGACGTAAGAGACAATCACGTTGAAATTAATGGAATGTGGATTTTTCTAAAAATAAATACGCTGAAAACAATACAACAGGTTAGAACACGCCCATTTTCTAAGCGAAAGACTATAGGTCGTATTCCTTTAGTGCGCTACAAAGGTCAAACCTATGTTTCCAATTTCAAGCAAGCTGTGTGCTCCATGCTTCATTAAGGTCGCAAAAAAACGCATGTTAAATTCAATGAACAGGCTTTGGCACACGTTAAACTTGCTTTTACCAAGAAGGACGCGTTCTAGTTATTGCAAAGCTGCTTAGTTAGCAGCGCCCACAAGGAAACTTCAGCGCGGAGGCTTCTGTGTAAGTACGTGGGAGCAGTGATATTGTTTTTCTCGGTCACGCTTGCACCAGATTTGATGCAGGCTATCGAATGTGAAAAAAAAATGATGAAATCTTGTAACTGCCATAAACTAACCTATTGTTGAGATGGTGAGTGTCTTTATAAAAAGTATTGAATGCGCCAAAATTTGTAAAAAAGGAATATCAAACTTGCAACTGTGTAATTGAGCAATAAAAACGATATCATAATTCTGGAATGTACATTGACTAATACCAGTAAATTGAGGAAAATGATACGCAGCGGTCTGAACTTTACTACAATGTTGTAGCTAGGATTTCTGA
The DNA here is from genome assembly GCF_050947875.1 of Dermacentor variabilis. Classification (NCBI taxonomy): domain Eukaryota; kingdom Metazoa; phylum Arthropoda; class Arachnida; order Ixodida; family Ixodidae; genus Dermacentor; species Dermacentor variabilis. Next base: position 60,017,922 of record NC_134577.1, on the reverse strand, counting down.
AAAACGCCCGGAAACATTTGTCATTTCTGTAAATTGTAAATTCATAAATCAAACTCGGCCACTTTAGATATTGTACATCATGCGGTTCACAAGACTGCCATACTTGATTTAGAATTAGAGTGACTAAATTGCATAGGTTGTGTTTCAAAATTCGCGGAACTTGCCAATTTCCGGTAATTTTGGCATACCGTCCAGGCCCTAAATGTGTAATTCCCTGACTGCAGTCACTAGAACATTCTCAAATGCAGCGAACATCGTTCATGTCAGTCTAAGAGCGGTTACTCAAAGCATTTTGGCATTTCACATGTTGAGCATGAAAATCTGAAATGTCCCCCGAGCCGGAGCTTTCTATTAAAAAGAAAATTGTTTCGAAAGCTTGTGTGGGGCAGCGAAAGGATGACTGCCGAATGATGTCACCAACCCGCGTGTTGACACTTTCATTACTATTGTACCCCGATATCCACTAACTTGTATATGTCAGCGGGTTGTGTGCAAAAGTGAACCTACAGGTTCTGCATATCACCAATTCATTGTTAGCAGAAGACAGCCTGATCGGGTCCTGGACGAAGTAAAAGTACACAGAACCAGCGTAAAAACTCCATTCAAGCTTGAATAGCCAGGAAAATAAAGTCATGATGAGATAAATGCAAGCTTAAACCAACAGTGAATTATTCTTCAAGAGCCTGGCTATCCCATGCATATATTTACCTACGTCTGTAGCTGTAGTTCCTAAGAATGCATTTACAGTTAGCAGCGCATGTTTATCAACTAATTATAAGCAAAAATGGCTGTGATCCACTGCACGCCTTCGAGACCTTTCACACTGATTAAAATAGGCCACCCAATGCGCATATGATAGGGCCGTGTTGCGGACATCTGATAAGATGGGAAAGATTTGCAGAATTACAAGTTGACAGGGCAGTATGGTTGGATAAAGTAACAGCAGCAATCTCTCCACACTCCGGTAAACATAATGACCGTGTGTTTTCCAGAATACTAATAAGGTGTGGCTGGTTTTTCGTAAGGTAGACAGCTGTCTTAAAGGTCCTCTCACCAGGTTTCGCTGTTGTAGATACAAAAGCACGGCTCGTAAATTTAGCGGTGGCTACCGCGTGTGAAACGTAGAAGTGGCTGCGTTGCAGGAAACATTTGCAATTTTGAACAGTAGGCCATGTGCCCTTCATCTGGAAGGTGCTGAGCACGAGGTCGCGGGATCAAATCCCGGCCACGGCGGCCGCATCCCGATGGGGGCGAAATGCGAAAACACCCGTGTACTTAGATTTAGATTCACGTTAAAGAACCCCAGTTGGTCAAAATTTCCGGAGTCCTCCACTACGGCGTGCCTCATAATCAGAAAGTGGTTTTGGCACGTGAAACCCCATAATTTTTTTTTCATCTTTTTCATCTACTGCACGGGAATTTGGTTCATCATCCAATGACTGAATGCCCACAAACAGATGGGCCGTACGACAAAAACTTATCGGAATAAATAATAGAGCAGGGGCTCGTCACGTTAACATGACATAGGCCCTTTGCGGAGAAGGCAGGGAAGCAACGCTGCTTGAGGACGCCATTCGAGGCAGAGAGGGAGACTCTAGAAGTAGTAACACTAGCCTGCTGACGGCACAGTAGCACGACAGCTCGATGCCATCTACCCTCTCCCATAACGAATGCACTTGAATAATTGCATCACCAAAACACTCCCTTGACGGTGCATTGGGAATTTCCAGCGTATAATTTAAATTTGAAATGGCGCCCGGTAAGAGGCCCTTCAATCACAAGATCCTCTAGCAAGCATTTAGCGTGAAGAATAAAACAAGCGGTTGGCTTGCCACGCATTGGTAAGCTCGTTACTCTGATCCCATTTCAACACGACATCCAAGACATATCGAGAAGTGTTCATTCGTTTTACGAATGAATTCACTGCGTTGAAAATGAATTCTTTCGAAACTTGAGGCACGTGAAATATGCGTAGTGTTGTCTCTGTTAGCACTCAATTCATCTGCGTGAATATCACGATGACTGCACAAGCAGCAACCGACATGGTGACGCTAGTATGGTGTCGGTATGACCAATAAACGCACCGCCGTCATGATCGATCGAAATGCTGCCTCCTCTGGGCTTTCTTAAGCATGTCCGCGAGTGGTATCGATGGTTAAAGGCCATGCCGTACGTACCATTGACGTCAGTGGCATCGATCTGGCGGTTCAATGCCTTCAACTCGTCATCGATGTACTCGTCTATATACCTGAAATGAGACATACATATTGGCTTTGGCTCGGTGCTCCTAGTTACGGCAGAATATACCTGAAGAGTGTTTTTGCCGAACAGAATTTACAACAAGGGAAGTGCTTCTTTATTAATTAAGCTAAAACCTGTAATGTATCATTTTATCGAAAGTATAACTTGATAGCTGGCATAGGTGAACGACGCACTCTTGTATTGCATAATTTCTTAAATCGTGACATCAAGCGTCAAATATAAGAAAATAACGAATGCTGTTAGAATCAAGTTAGGAAGATGCTAAGTTGCAAGATTACGATATAATTATGTAGTGCCATCCCCTCCAAGGTGTCCATTTTAGACTACGTGCGTATAGCTCTACGACGCCATGCGAGTCAACTGGAAAGCGCTAGTCATACACATTGTGACAGGATGGCCGCACCATGAGTACCGTGCGGACATGGTGGACGAGAGCTTAAAATTATGCTTTGGGTAACGCAACGTTATGTTAGGTTTGGCTGCGTTATATTAACTCTCGTACAAGGGCCGTGCAAGTAGGCCGAATCACTCGCCCAGCCACGTCCGCAACAGCTGTGCCAGCGTGCGACCACGCATCTTAAGATTTGCAGTCGGCAACTACTCTCGCCATTTCAGGATTACGTTCGCACGCTCTGCCAACGCGGCCGTTCGCAGTCGCACCAAAATGGCGTGGCCGTCACGGCGTCTGGGTAGTGCTTTCCGATTTACCCTAACATGACCTAAAAATGAACACAGCGTTCACTTCACAGACATATGGCGTTTTTCTTCAAGCACAACTTATATTTCCTGAAAGACAAGTAACAGCAAAAAGTTCAGTAGTGTTCTCACTTGGTCACGCATCTCTTGCGTGGAGTGTGCTCACTCGACCACCAATGTAAGTTCGACGTACTGTTTTATTTATTTATATCTTTGTGTTTTACGTTTCAAAAGCCTGATCTCGCTATGACGAACACTTGGACGGATCACGGAATTTAATTTCGCTACCTGGGTTTCGCTAATGCGCACGTAAATCCAAGTTACGGAGCCGTCTTGCGTTTCACAATGACGGGTGAAATGCCACTGCGCCTGGAATATTACCCGTGATGTCGATGTTGAGCTAAGCAGCTCAGCATACGCGCCAATGGGCTACTGCTACAAGTGTGGGATGCCGCGAAAAACGCAAGCTAAATTATATATATATATATATATATATATATATATATATATATATATATATATATATATATATATATATATATATTCTTATGAATGATGTTTATATACAGGGTGCAACGAGGTCCAGGAGGAAGCCACAGGCGAAGCCCAGAGTACCCCGAGATCACGTGCGTGCACCCTACATCTTTTTCTGCTTTAGTCGCGCAGTGCTGTGACATTTTGCCCGGGGGCGGACGAAGCTCGATGAGCGAGTTAAAGGGACCTGTGATGGTACTGCTTGAGTCTGGCCACCTGAACAACTTACGATTACTTGCAGTGACTTTGGCGACGATATAGTTCACATCACTCAAGCGGCTGAGTAAAACGAATCGTCCGGTGTAAGTGGCAAGAAACTTGCGGTACCATCCCTTTTTGCGAACGGGTGTCTACAACCAAACATAATCACCGGGAGTAAAGCTGACGGGGATATGCCGCGCATCATAGCGAATCTTGATGTTGCCTTGTGAGGACAACGTCCTACGATGCGCCAGCCGACGTGCTTCCTCAGCACGACACTGAGTTTCGGCGATGGAAGGATCTCCTTGGCACGATAAAGGTAGAATAGTGTCCAGAAAGCTCTGTGGAGCGCGTGCGCACAGCGAAAAGAACGACGCATATCTCGTAACTTCGTGCTTGGCACTATTGTACGCGTACGTGACAAAAGGTAAGACGCCGTCCCAGTTCTTGTGGTCTGCAGCGACATACATTGATAACATGTTGGTAAAGGTTCAATTCGACCGCTCCGTGAGGCCACTTGTTTGCGGGTGGTAAGGAGTGGAATGACGATATGCAGAACATCAAAGCCGCAAAAGTTCTTCAAAGACGTCGGTGGTGAATTGCCTTCCACTGTCACTGATGACAACCCGCGGAGAGCCGTGACGGAGTGTGACGTAATGCAACAAAAAATGAAGAGCCATCTGCTGCAGTGGCAGATGGAAGTGCCGCCGTTTCCGTGTAGCGAGTAAGGTAATCTACGCATACTCTAATCCAGCGGTAGCCAAATGACGTCTTTGAGAGCGGGCCAAGCAAGTCGATGCCGACTTTTATAAAGAGTAACGTCGGTGACCTAACTGGTTACAAATAGCCTATTGGAGCCGTCGTCGTTTGCTTGTGGCGCTGGCAAACGTTACAGCGGGCGACATACTGTTTCGTTGTTTTCCAGAGATTGGGCCAGAAAAATCTGTCGAAGTCGGTGTAGTGTGCGTGCAAAGCCAAGGTCCCTGGACATGATATCGTCACGCATGGAAGGAAGGACGGCGGGGCGCAGGTTTTCAGGCACAACTAAAAGCAATGGAGCACCATCAGCCAAGTAATTATTTTCGCATACCATTACGAAAGGTACACGGTGTTGTTCCTGCTGGCTGATGTGTAGCAGCCTGTAGGGGTCTCAAGGTAGGGTCGCAACATTGCTCCTTCTCGAAGGTACTCAGGTCTGGAAAGTCGGAAGAGATGGAAACTAGGTAGTCAACGAAGTCATCATCCTCAGCTTTAGTTTGCGCCAAAGGGAGACGGGATAGGCAGTCAGCATGCGTGGGACAGCGTCCGCTCTTGTAGTTAACGGTAAAGCTGTACTCTTGAACGCGCAAAGCCCAGCGGGCCAACCGGCCTTACGGGTCACGCAGCCCAACGAGCCAGCAGAGTGAATGATGGTGAGTCACTATCGTGAATGCGCGGCCATGTAGATACGGACGGAACTTCTGAATGGCGAAGACAACTGCTAGACACTCGAGTTCAGTAATGGTGTAGTTTGTCTCCGCTTTTGTTAGTGCCCGACTAGCGTAGGCAATCAAATGCTCACGGCCACCGCAGAGCTGAACAAGCACAGCGCCAACACCCACACCGCTGGCGTCAGTATGCAGCTAAGTTGACACCTCCGCATCAAAATGCCGCAGAACCGGTCCAGAAGTCAACAAAAATTTCAGCTGTTGAAACACCGACTCACACTTAGCACTCCACAAGTATGGAGGGTCTTTGCGAAGGAGTGACGTGAGAGGAGAGGGAAGCTGTGCGAAATTCTTGATAAAGCGCCGGAAATATAAGCAAAGGACCAAAAATTTTCGCAGATCGTTCACCGTGTATGGCTGTTGGAAGTCGCGAATCGCTGCTATCTTTTCAGGGTCTGGTCGTATGCCGTCTTTGTCGACCAGAAAGCCTAGTACGATGGCTTGACACTCACCGAAATGACATTTCTTCGTATTTAAAATAAGGTCACATTGCGGGTTACAGTCAAGAACGACCCACAGGCGCTGATTGTTCTCGTGAAATGTCCGACCGTAGATCCTGACGTCGTCTAAATAGCACATGCAAATTTTTCTTTTGAGTCCGTGGAGCACGGTATTCATAAATCGCTTGAATGTCGCTGGAGTTTTGCATAAGCCAAAGGGCATAATGTTGAACTCAGAGACGTTCAGGTGTCACGAAGGCTGTCTTCTTGTCTGAAGGGTGCATGGGAATTTGCCAATATCCTGAACGCAAATCAACAGAAGAGAAGTACGGCGTGGAGTGGAGGCAGTCGACGGCGTCGTCTATTCGTGGTAGGGGGTACACGTCTTTTTTGTGATGGTGTTTAGGCGGCGATAGTCCGCACAGAATATCCATGAGTTGTCTTTCTTTCTTGACTAGGATCACAGGAGCAGCCCAAGGGCTACATGATTCCTGGATCATTCCTTTCTGTAGCATTTCTTCGACCTGCTCGGCAATGACTTTTCTCTCCGAAGGTGGACTTTTCTCTCTGAAGGCGAAACGCGATAGGGCTTCTCACGAATTCGCGTCGCTTATCCTGTAGGCAAGCGGTGTTGCATACGAGACGCCGGTGGTGTATGGGATGCTCGTTGGCCTTGAGCAAAATCAAACACTGTGGCGTAGCGAGCGAGCGCTCCTTCAAGCAGACACTGCTCACTAGAAGACAGCGACTTGTTAGTCATGCGCTTAAAGCCAGCAGAATTATCAGGGTTGGAATCGGGGTGGGATTTCTTTTCGGCAGTTTACATTTCAACCAGTCCGACGCTGACAATGGCTTGTTTGGCAAAACTTGCCATTTTAAGTCCTAGCGGCAATGTTATGGATTCGGTTGAAACGTTCACAGTCCACAAACGAGCACAACCATCAATGGTGGCAACGAGGCCGCGAGGGACTATCACATTTTTCTTAGGCGTATTGTTATAATCGGGCTCGGCTAAACCACAACAACAACCTGTACGAGGCTGAGAAGTATTGACAGGTACAAACATTGTCGTCTGAGGGGGCAAAAACGCATCTTGCAACACGGAGAGAACGTCGGCGGCATCACTGGTGTTATCTGTCATTGAAGTTCGCACGTCGCGGCGAAGAGAAATCGAGCTACTTCCACAATCCAAAGTCTCGCGCCCCTCACGCAAGAAATCAATTCCTAAAATTATGTCACGGATTGTACGTGCAAGCACAGTAAATTCACTTCGAAATGTCTGTGCCCCTATCGTAACTCAAACAGAACGGACCTCAAGTGGGCGTCATATTATATATATATATATATATATATATATATATATATATATATATATATATATATATATATATATATATATATACTGTGATCGAAAAACACGACACACTTTGTCGTGGTCATAAACAGCCGCAGCCACGCTGAACATAAGTCGTACTCGAAAACGCCTACTTCAATGTGGAAATAAATGTATAACTGTTAAAGCCTGTATCAGAGGTAGTTTCTGTGGCTGACAGTATCCAAATAAACTTTCACAAGCGGGAATACTCACGCAGGGTAATCGTAGCCAGTGCCTGAGGCTCCTTCGCCGCCTTCGCAGCTTGTACCCAGGATTGCTTCTTCGATGAAGGCAAACGCGGGAGGCGTGTGTCCGCCGCTTCTTTGTTCAGTCATGCCTGGTGACGGCGCTCCGGAGCACTAGCGTCTTTCTGAGACAGAACGTTGCTGAATGATCACGCATGCGCAGTCTGTGCCAAGGATGAAAGAATCAGTAAAACGTCGGGCATTTGGGCAACTCGAATGCAATCGTAAAACCCATCTGGAAAAAAGAGACGATAGAGTGCGCCACTAAGCGTCGACGATGAAGCGCTAATATTCGAACACTAAAAGAGGCGCCCCAGTTACCCGTGCTGAATTGACAGCGAATCATCAAAGCAAATTTCCCTAAAGCCCTCGCCCAGCCAAAAACTGTAGGCGCTAACGTGTGCTTATTACTGTTTCTTTCTTTCAGAAGTGCTAAGGCTTCCCCGGGAGATATTGGCAGTCGTGGCGCAAGTAATGGATACATAGAATGAGTCAAAGCCAACACGACGTTTCTATAAAGTCTTTTCCCCTATATTTTAGGCCAAATTACGCCGGTAAACGTGAAGACAACATATGGGAAGTCAACGTTGGCTTTATCATTGGTTTTGTAGCTACTCGAGCGGCGATTTACTTTAGACATCTAAGGCACGTATAAGCGACCTCAGTGCTCTCTGTTAGCACACGATCGCTCCTGCTCGCTTCAGTGTGTTTTGGTTTGTACATACAGCCTTCACGTAATGCTACAGGACGGTTTCTTGCGAAAATGCCTCATCCCAAAAGTCTTTTTCCCCCCAACCATGTTCGAGGAACATAAGCGTCAGCGCGCCGAGGCCACTTGCAGCCATGCGGCTCAGATAGCACAGACCCCACTTGTAGCCCCTGGAATGAAAAATATTTACCGAACGTAAACGGTAGGTGCGCCGAGCTGACAAGCGACGTTACTCCAATTTAATAAAATAGTTCATATACAACAACCACCGTGTAGTTCCTGCTGCACATGTGACCAGCTGGCACCGCGTTACAGTGGTCACCGTTTTCGCTCCAGAAAGTAATATTGGTTATGGCTGCCAGAATTTCCTTCTTCTAGTACGACAGGCCCTGTCGTCAACTTGAATCCTCATCCACGAGGCAATGCTACGTGAAATGCAAGAGTCCTGCGCAAGGAATGGTCGTTTCTCATCTGTTTGCGTCCCCAGATTATTCTACTAGACAATCATAATCTCTCCATATGATCAGAGGAACAATCCTGAATGGAAAGGGAAAATTTTGATGTCTGAACCGTGCAGACGGGACCACATTTCTCAACGGTATGTTGCGGTACAAGTTTAATGCTTGACAGACGCAGCAGCCGTAGGAAGGAAAAATTCAAAATAAGTACTTGCCTATTTGCCTAGAAGGAATTTCTTGCCGCAACTAGAGCATATAGAGCATCGAAGTTGACTACACGCGGGAATTCTGTACGTCACGCTCAAGAAGTGAGTCTACAGTTATATTTAGGGAGCATTGTTCAATGACGCCGTTTTGCGGTAAGAACTATACGACTGCCTCAATGAATGCCCTCTTTGGTGAGACAGCTTCTGGAGTTCGCTCAGAGGACGAGCATACACGGGTCGTATAGCAAGGTGCTCTATATTCGCGTTGATTCATGGCAAGATAGCAAAAATAACAAAATACACCTCTAGATAACGTTGTCCTTCAGTAAACTTTGTTGTTACTATCTCAATGGCGCCTTACACCTCTTTGTCGAATGATATGTCTTTCCACGAAGAGCTTACCTTTCAGACAAAGCACGCGTTCTCTGAAGTACGTGAACTCAAATTAAGTTTTCTTTTTTTCCAACGTTGTGTGCCTCAAATAGGGGCGCTGTATTGAGATTCATGTTCTGCCACTAAATTTACTATATTAAAAATTTAAGCATAATCCCTCCGCGCAGCTGCAACTTAAATGTTGAAAGGATTTTGCGCCACGCACGCGCGTACGTGGCGATGTCCATAAGAGTTATCCTCGCTCAAGATTTGTTTTTTTTAGGTGGTAGCAAATCTTCATCGGAAGCAGTCTACAATGTTGTGCCTACTCGCGGTTAAGGATAAGTAAATAAAAAGAAAATTATGCCCATCCAGTGCACATGTCGGCATTGTGTAAGGACAGATGTGTACAGTGTGAAGTATAAGAGTCCAATGACAGGAGTAAGGTTGACTTCTTTTTTTCTCGGTTCATCCTTGTGCTTGTGGCGTAATGGAAACTGCACTGCGCATGCATGCAAAGTGATGTGAAGCACGCACCGATTCGGTAACACAGCAGCAGCCACAATCAACAACAAAGTCCGGGATGGTTCGCTTAAAAAGCTTCAGTTTAAAAACAAAAAATACCACAATTGCATGGGTTCACCCAGAATTGCCCTTCGATGTGGCTTAGGCTTCATCAATGCCTGCTTGGCCTGTGCTTGGACTAATACTACTGTTCCTGGACATGTGAGACGCGTTTGTCATGTTTCTGTGTTTATCCATGTCCTACGCTACGAATGAAGAACACGTGCCAAGCCGCGGACGCTGAAGGCAGCTTGCTATCCTTGGGAGTGATGACGCCATAGTCGTAAAACATGTTTCACACTCAGCACCAGTGAGGTGAGCTGATACATAAAATGATGGAATAAGTAACCAAGCTATCACATGCTGCTCGGCGAATGCCCGAACAAAGAAATTTGGCTAGTGTGGCTATCCGTGGCTAGTGTGGCTATAGTGGACGCCGCCAAGACTCAAGGTCCGGCCGCCAGCTGAGGAAGGGAGGCTGCGGTCGGGCTAACGTCCCGGCCGCCCATCTCTCTTGACCCAAGCCAGGATTTTGAATAATGTTTTCTCTCTCTCTATCACCATGATTCAATTGCAGGGTGCACGAACGGTTGATTAAAAGCCTCAGTGGAATAATGCCCAAGTAAGCCAGTTGAAAACGCGGCGACATGAACGTGCCAGGGGCTACAGAAGTGTTCTTCGAAGAGTAGAGAAGCTGTAGTAGATCTTAAGGAAAAGGCGAAGATGGTTGAATTTTCGGTATAGAGCTTCACACATGCTCGAAGTGTTCACCAAGAGTACATGCGCGCTCTTTTAGGCTCCTGCCTCCGTCATTGACCAGGGTCTACGGATGAGTTTCCTGCCATTGTAAGCTTGTTAGCCCATACAAGTCTTGCATCTCTTGTGTGCAGGACCTTATGACAGAGAGAATGTGCCCCAGCTTATTCTCCAGCTTGCCTTTGCGTCGGCCTACCCTTTGGCTTACCTTCTTCAATTCGATAAAATTTTATGTGTTTGGAGATCGATGAAGTGTGCCTCATGCTTTGATTGGTTTTTCTCGCGTCTCTTCTCAGTCCTGCTTTCCTCACTCTTGCATGTACTTTACGGCGTCAGTAATAAAGGTGCTAATGTATGCTACTGCGTCGTCTATGCTGAGTTTGCATATCTAATAAGGAATTAAACATGTTGATTTTTTAAAATATGACTAATTGGCCTAAGCTAGCTGCAACATAGGAACACGACTAGGAGACGCGTGTTGCTCCATTGAAGTAGCCGCTACTGTGAAGTGGTTATTGGCGAAAAAGTTTTTATAACATTTATTTTTATGTAGCGAAGAAGCCCGGACGAACCAAGCGCTGAATCAATAGAACAATATCAATTTTTTGATACATTACAATAGATGGCCTCTTCTTTATTAACCACTCACCGGAGGTTACACGAACTTGTTCCACGTACTTACCTTTGATATCTAGAGTCTCCCTGCAAATTGTTGAGCATTCAACTCGCCAGCCATGAAATGTTGTTTTTATTGATACGAAGTTCGATGGAAGGTAAACAGAAGAAATTTTAACCAATTTATCAGTTGGAATTACATTATAGACATTTTCTTGAGGGGTGTTTTTAAGTTGTAGATCATAAGTGACAGATTTGTCTTACAAGTATTGCCACACCACCCAATGCGGCAATGCCGTCGTCATGGATTATTCAGAAGATGGCCGATCACCGGAGGAAGCTTGATTGGTCAGAGTTTAAATGCGTCTCCTGGACACAAAAATACCTTATGCTTATGTTCAAATAATAGTTTAGTAAGGTCATCAAGGTTTTAATTAGCCATCTCGCATTGCAATACATGTTGCGCAACGCCATCGTAGTACCAGAGTCATTTTGAAGGACTCTGGTAGCACTAATAAAAGGAAAGCGTTCCACGTGCCAGGGTAGAATTGAAGTTTTTGTTCGCTTGCCTTTTTCTTGGTCGATGATCTTTTGTTTTTTGTATTTGCCGCGATCAAGTGAACTGTGCCCGTTCTTCGGCTCCAACTGCTCGAAAGTTCTGTCCCTTGTCTTCTGGCAGGCGCTGAGTGCTCGCGCTTGCAGGCTGTTCGTGCGTGTTTCTGGCGTCGCCTGGTGATGGGAGGCGATGTAGCCCGACGGTCTCGGAGTCGCCCAGCTCTCTCGTAGTGAGTGAAGATTTAACTATTGTCGCAGGTGGCTAGCTCCGCAGAGGCCGGGCAAGTGAAATTGGCCTGGGCGGCTCTCCCCTCCCCCTATCCGCCCCCCTCCCGCTTACGATTCCTATCAGCAATTGCTGTGTAGTTAAAAACTGAGCACCTTTTAAGGGCTTACTCAAGTGAGGCATTCTCTTTGACATTGAGGGTGATGTCCTTTCCTTCTTTTTCATTTTGCAAGTGATCCTGGTTATGCTGCGTGGTCACCATCGCAGATCAGTTCTCGCAATGGGGTGTGTCAGCACGCTGGTCCGAGGGGAGGCTTTGGACACGACGTTTTGCACAGGTGAGCTCGCCACTGCAGCAATATTTATCGGCGCGCCCTTTTTATATATCAGTGTTGTATGTTGGTGATCAGAGTACGTCCAAGATTCATAAGACTGGTTAGCATCTTGTAATCTTGTTTGTCACGAAACAAGAGCACGCGGTCACCGCTGACCGCCGAGGGGACTTAAAATATTGTCTTTCCTTTGGACACGGCTAAGCCGCGCACGATGAGAGAAAGGAGGGTCCGACCCTCGTCTGCTGGACTCTGGTGCCATGGCAAACCAAACACCTGCCGACAAATGAGCACCTGTCGAGGCAACTGTATGGAAACTGCAGTATCGTGTAAATACATCGGAATGAACGTAGAACTTCATGCTGATGCAATGGAATACTTTTTCTAGTTCTTGAATTTTATCGAGATGTTTCGCCTACATGGTCGTTGGCACTTCATAATTCCAGCTTTCTAAGACATCCTCAGGCATCGCTCCCCATCGCGGACCATCTACATGATTCGCCGACGAACGAATATGCATAATTTATGGCGGTTTTCATTTTACGGTTAGAGGAATTTCGTGAACATGCGCAATCGCCATGGTTTTTGTTCTTGTGAACTAACTGACGGTCTGCTATTCGCTTCTATCTTACATCGCCCTAGTGGAAAGCACATGTCTGGGAGCACCTTCTTCCTTTTAAGTAGCGACGCGATTAACTTTACTTGCCTGTTCTCTATAGCATATTTTGGTGGTTCTTGTAATCTACCCAGTGAGGCCCAATTGACAAGCAATGGTTAATTAACTTGTTATGTTTGAATGCTTTTATTAGAAAAAAAGTTCTTCATATCAACATGTCTAAATACCAACGTGACCATTCACATACCCAAGCAAAACCACGTTTCATGCATTACTAGGAGACTGAACATGCTTGCCACAACTCCGTGTGTAATACAGAAAACTGTAGAAAGCCTACGTTACCGCCTTTTCCTTTCTTGTCTCCCTCTCCCCATATTTTCTCTTGTCACAATGCGCTAAAGCATTCTGCTATCGGTGCCAAATGAGACGTCAACTGTGCAGTGCGCTTCCGAAGCGTATCTCAAAGTTTAGTGTGTACAAACTGGCAGTCCTCAGCATTGAGAGGCGGATACATCTGGTTTGACCTCACCGGGCGAGGATTCCTGCCCTATACTGCGATATTTTCTCTTCTATTTTGTTTCTCTTTAATTTGAAAGACATCAAATAAAATTAAAAGAAAAACAGGTGCGAAAATATCGCAGTATAGGGCGAGCATCATTGCATAGTACAGTAAAACCAGATGTGCGAGCCTGTCAATGGTGATGACTATCCGACGGCGCCCACATTACCTTCAGCTAGGCTTCGGTCACAAGACCCGCTGCTCGTGTTTCAGTTGATACAGATAGTACATCTGCAAGTAATGTGAGGCAACGCAGATACAGTTCACTCGGACAAGAGGTTTTTACAGTGGAACTGTTAGCGCCACGCTGGTATTCTCTTGACGTTTACAGCTTCGCCAAGCTGAGGGAGAGATCGTTGAGAGAGTGTGAAAGCAGAGTATAAAACATAGTTTCGCGCAGCATAACGACGCGGCGACGGTGGGTGGAGCCTGGCGGGGGAGAAGGAGTGCCGCAGCGGGGACACAGGTGGTGTGACGGCATTGCTCTCCGAATTAAAAAAAATCACGCGCTCGTTGGATTCGACGCTTCGCCGTACTCCCTCAGTGGTTACATAATCAAGCGTCTTTCCTTTTTTTAAATAAATATTAATATCGCTTCGCCGGATTTCAAAAAGCTACCAGGTACCCGGCATGGAAGCTAGCACGCATAAGAGCTACGGCGTGGCGGTTGCCGCCGCGTCGCGTCGGTGCAGCGTCTGGCAAACAAAACCCAAGCATATGGCGTCGCAACAAATTGCATTTGTTGCGGCGGGCGCCTGAAATGGGGCACCATTGCAACCGAAACCTCTCAAAGAGGAAGACGGCATCAATTTTTCTGCAGCCTTAAGTTCCCCCAGCCCCTTCTGGTCTCTGCTGTTTGCGAAAACAGAGCAACGCACAAATTTATTTTACTGTCGACTAAAGTTCCACTAAGACGCGGTTTAATCGTCGATACTTTCACGTTGCAGTGACGGCGAAAAACAGTAGCAAACGGGGAGTCACGAAACCAACTCTTTATTGAGCGAAACTGCGCCTACAAAACAAGAGTCACACGGGCAGAATGATGGGAGCGAGCACATGCCTCAACCATCGGAAAACTCATCTGCGGTTCAAGCGTGTCGGTAATTATTAATTGTACAGTCGAAGATTACAGACTAATCGCATGAGCTCAAGCGTCCTACAGAATGTGAAAGACTATTCTCGTCACGCATATAATCAGACTACACAAGGATCCACTATAACATACACAGCAGACGAAATCAGTGACGAAGACCCAGAAGGTTTTCATACATGCAAGCGCGTCATGCGGGAAGCGATAACTTAAGACTTTAGGCGGTGAAACGCGTCAATGTCAATGCACCCAACTTAGTAAGTATCGTGCCAGGGCTACGAGCGTCAAACGAGAGGTAAAGATAGAAGAACCTGTAGTAAATAAAATTAACAAAGCAATGGAATCAGAGTTGGTTAGCTATGGTAGAACCGCTTACGGTGCACAACATGGACTGCTTACGGGCGTGAGCGGCGCCGCTATGATTGCGTGCTACCCGGCACCACATGAAAGTAGCGTGGGCCCAGTTAGTGAATTTTCATGTAGAGGCCGAAATAACGCAGCTTTGCACTGAGTCCACATCAGATTAAAGGGGGGTGAACCCAAACATAGTCGCCGACCTGGTATTCGTCAAAGCGTGATCGAAGATTTGCTTTAACTGGCCGTACTTCTCCGGTGCTTCATGAGTAGGCGGGCGAGTTGGGATCCTGCGACGCAACAGCGATTCTGCGGTGCAAGGGTGTCTTAACACATCATGTGTTCAACGCACGTGCTCATTCCAGTCGTCCTTGTCAGGTGATCTCCAGCTGCCCGGATGTGGGGCGCTTGCCATGCACTCGTAACTGTCATCGACTGTGGCATTAGGGATTCATTCATGACGGAGTGATCGGGTGTTCCGTCCCCTAAAGCGGTGACTGCGTTGTGAGAACGTTGATGTGGGTGGTTCATTGTGTTACCTTACTTATTTCGAGGTGTCTGGTCATGGCTTGATGGCGCTGTCCCATTGTTTTGTGGCCTCGTCAGGTATCCTTTAGGAAGCGTGTTTTTTTTTTCTTCGGAACTGCGTCGAAATGCCAGCACGTCCTTCCTTCTTCGTGTGGACTGGTCTTGCGTTTTCGGCGGAGGACCTTCGTCACTGCAACCAGCACCATTCGCACCTCCTTAGGTTGCTGTGTTTAGTTTACGGGATACGGACCAACATATCGGCCACGTATTGCCTCAGTGTACCCTCGACGCTGCGGTGAAATGCACTGCCTTGGCGACGGCGATCGAGGAATTCGTCGGGGTCTCCATTCAATTGCAGTCAAACAGTAACGAATTTCACGGGGTCGTTCGTCTTGCTGTGAACCCAAAGAGTTGACTGTAAAATATTTAGTAGCGTCTCGCGGTATGGACATAAGCTATTGACGTGCACGTCTTCTCCGCCATTTCTGCAGATGGAGCAGTCGTCACGTGTGGACTGAAGGGGCGCGCAGACGCATGAAGACGGGGACGTAGGCCATCACTCCAGCCTTCAGCTGCGACAATTCAGTAACCTCGAATGGCTTGCTGGAACTCCTCTCAGACGACGTCAACAATTAAGGCTACGTGAGGCTGCTTTGAAGAGAACACCTTAAGTAGTTCTTCACGTGCAACTGTTCTGGTGGTCTTTCGGAGTTGGTCGGAACCTAATGCTTGAATTTTTCACCTCGGCTAGAACACAAGGCGACAATGTCGCCGAGTGCGCTTCTCCAACGTCTTTTCGATGCCCGGGGCTTCCGTTAGAAATTTTGTAATGGTCTTGGCCGGTTTACGTATAAATCCCGTGTTAACCACTTGCTTCAACGCCGCAGATGAGGAAAAGCGCTTTCATCTCTGACATGAGCGGGTCGACGTGGCAGAATGAACAGTTGATTTCTGCCCTCAAGATCACGGTGTTCACATTGAACTTCAGCCCGCTCCTTAAGCATGAACCTCGTGAATATTTGTGGAAATGTTATGTATTGCTGAAATGGTGTAAGAAATGTAAGCTGCGAAACCACAGCTTGTCACCGTCTCAATTGTTAAAGATAGCGGTTCTTGAGTACGTTTCCCGCCAGCTCTTCAGATCTCCAAACAGTGATCCACGAATAATCGGTGGCTCCCTTGGCTTTTGCCCCTCACGACGCTGCACGGGCGCTCATTGTGGCAGTTGTCTGGGCCACGATCTTCCTTATCTTCTGGGCATAGGTCCGCACTCGGGCGGTAGTCGTAGCCTGCGGCTAGCTCCCTCGTCCATGACGACGTTCACGTTATTTTCATGGCTGGTATGGTTTATTGGGTCTCCACAAAGCACCTCTACGAGATGTCACGTTGTAGTGACAGGGAACAACAAAGTCATAAAACCCTGAGTCATGAAGGACTCTTTATTGTGCGAACCGGAACCATCAAAATAGGTTACATTCGAGCAGGAAGATAGTGCCGGGCACTTGAGACGATCGTTGAACAAATGCTTAGCGATTAACGAGTATCGGCCGTTCTCAATTTTTTCGCTGAACATTCCAATGTTCTCATCGGCACTCACGTGTCTTCCTGAATGCACAACTATATTCGAGTGCACGCGTGCAATTTGATTACAAAAGGCTCGACTATTTCAGAATGTTCTGATACATGCTGGTTCCTCATGCCCGGAGCAGTAACTTAACATTTGTTATTCAGTATAACCCGTTCACTGGAAAAAGATGTACAAGTATCTCAATCGTCCTGTCATTGTTCGCTGGGATACGTTTGTCATATCAGCATTAAAAAAATTCCACAGCTGTATCTAGAGTGGAGTGGAAGTCAAGAGAGACTGCTTCCGAGTTATTAAGAAACTGCACTCTAAAACTGACAGAAGTTCCACTTCAATACAACAATCATTAAAATATTCGCAGTGAAACAACATATATAGTTGAGCTCCAAATGATTTGAGTCTAATACAGTCTCACTGTTGTCATCAGCATGATAAAGAATAAAAATCTTCGGTATAATTACAAGAGCCAAAGGGAAAACAAAAAAATTACGTGCATTTAAGAATTTGTAAGGGAAATAAATTTTCCCATTCCTATGTGTAAATATTGTCTTCAAAGCAGTCTCTGAAAGGCAGCAAGGCCAAAGGATCTCAATATAAGCAGAGAGTAGTTTTTAGTTGAAAAGAACACAGTGCTGTCATTTTCAAATGGTTTTTAATAAGAAGTGTTCCCTTCTATTCGCACTGTAAAATGATTAGAATGACGGTCAGGTAAACCTTGTTTCCTAGTGCACTGTTAAAACGCTTGCAAAAACCTAAACGAAGTGTCAAGGAAATTGTGAGAACGTTTCAACCTTCTAGTAGCACAAAAAATAAAATTGCAGCCCATTAGGGTTTGTCTAGAAATGAGTTTGCTAACGCTACCTTCGCACCCAACATAGTTCTGCAAACAGTGAGCTCCAGCCAGCACCTGCAGTATACTTCATATTCAACCATCCCAAATTCTTCTGGAGACGGCGTTTTGTCTCGTAACTTCAAAAAATCAAGCAGCATATTTTACGTCTCACATTTTACTCAGCGGTTTTAAGCGCTAAATGGAGCCCGCCTCTCCACACGATGCGTTCAGTTAGTTTCTCATCTCTGTGGGAGAATGTCAGCGTTATTTTCCTGCACGGCATCATGGTCACGTTCGTATGTAAAACCCGCGGGCGGTTTACTTCTCTGGCGCACTAGTCATACTGTTACGACTGTCACGCATATGTGTAAAGAGATGGGCAATCAGTTGAGATGCATCTCTAAACGACTCTCCACACAATTCGCACCTACTATTCTGGCACAGATGTGGGTCGAGGTTTTCTTTCTTCGCGAACAAAAATCCACACTGTTTGCACTTATACGGCATTTTAACCTCGTGAATAGTTTTGAAGTGTCTTCTTAAATTTGACTTGAGCTTAAAGGAGACATTGCATATGTCGCAAATGAAAGGTCTGTCTTTACTATGTGATTTGAGATGAATCTTAAGCGCCTCTTTCTTTTGGAATGGTTTAGTACATATTTGACAAATATGGGGTTTCAGTCCTGTGTGACTCTGTTGATGCCTATGGAAACTCCACCTGTGCGCGAATGATGTATGACATATTTCGCATTTGTAGCGTGTCTCGCGTGTATGCGTGCGGTAATGCACAGTTAGATTAGAAGCCGTGCTAAACAATTTGCCACATGTTTCGCATTTGTGGTTCGACTTCTTGAGAGACCATCGATGATGTGCTCTGGACATGGGGGCTGTACCGTCCGTGCATTTGTTGGGTTGCCCGTGTAAAGTGTCCCGTCTGCTGGAAACATTTCCACTGAAACCGCAGGACACTTTCTGTTCTCTTCCTCCGGTTGTAGTAGCATTCCTGCAAGGATATCGACAAATTAGCTGAAAATGGCCGACCATGTTTATGGAATGACAAAAACTGATTTGGGCACATTGAGAGTTTTACAAACAATATCGCGCATTAATGGTAAGGTGACTCGCTCCATTTGAGCGCCAAGTTGCTGCATGGGCATTAACGCTCGATTTGGGCTCTGGATTGGTAAAAATTGAACATTGGTGCTTTTGGTGGCCTGTCATGCTAAACTGGAAATTAAGAACTTTCTTCGTTCGAGATGCAAGCATCATATAAACCTTGCATTATCTAATACGCCATGTATATCCTACAGGAAACAGGTGCAGGAATGTAGAAATATTTGTCAGCCACGGTAAGTTAAAAAACTAGCCGGACTAAGTATTAAAAATACAACTGCCTGATGACCACGCTCACAAGGAGCATTCAGGAAGAAGTCCAGAAACGTACCCTCGGAAGTGAGACATTTGGCATTGAAAAAGATTCTTTTGCGCCGGATAAAACAGCTCTCCGTTTTGTGGCGCCGCTCTTAGTGACCCGCTCCTGCGGCGAGCGTCGGTGGCGTACCAGAGCGAACGAACACACCAGCGAAAAATGAAAGAGCGAACGCGGAGCGGCAGAAGACGTGAGCATCGAACGGTCGAGAGGCGGAGCCCAATGGTAGCGGCCCCTTCAGTGACACGAGCGCGGAAAACTGGTTTCATGGGGACCCGCCCGACCGCTCGTTTCGTACTAGCATCTGGTATCAGCCAGAGCGCTCGTTTCATGCTATGATCAGCTCGGGTCGGTTCTCGCTTTCGTTTTATGGATTGCTTTCTTCGGTTGTCTTAGCTTGTGACTGTTTTCCAATCTGATCTTATGCGCGAAGCCAATTGTGTAGGATTTTATGCAAGCAAATCAGCAGCAGCGATTACACTGGATCCTTCGGTCAGTCATTTACAAAAGCCGTGGTGCTTGACGTCTGCTACGTTTCCCTCTTAAACCATTGCGTATATATATCGCCAAATCAAAATACGTACAGAGCTACACTCAAATTTCGCATAATGGGCTATCCTAATAGTTGGTGAATTTTTCAGGACGGATCGTGTGCTAGGAAGACCAGAAATGTTCAGCTGCACGTTACACTCTTCTAACACCTGAAGACGAAAACCTGCTGCACACGTGCTAATGCCTAAAGTTGTACGATCTGACGCGTCAGACATAATGAGCCGCAGTACGAAGTAAACGTTTGGCACTGTAGCTAAACCTCCTCAACGTCACATGCGAGAACCTGATGCAATACCTAAAGGTAATTTCGTTCTTGTTTTCAGTGGCTCTCTTTTCAGTCGCTCATTGGTTCGATGCTTGTTTCTTTCCTTCGTCCATATTCAGCCATTATATCCATGCTTGATTATGGGGGTGTGAGTCATTCCTCATGATTATATTTTTCACGCACTGTCCTAGAGCCGCTTTCTAGCGGGTGTAAGCCATTGCAACTAGCCACTGGAGGCTCTCGCTTTATGACATGGAAATAGCGCAAAGGCGAACTATTCGCGTTATTTCTGACGTGTAGGTCGACCGACTTTCCGTCGGCAATCATACGTCTTAACTCGAGCCCTGCATATATAATACGAAGAAAAACTGCCCGGTTCAAGTTTTTCCTGCAGTGTTTGCATGAAGTCATTTAACATTTGACTAGCATTCGAACTGCACACTGTTCCTGCCGAAGGCATAGTGCGAACGACACACAACTAATCTACTTCCCCATACGCAACAACCGCAGATACGGCAAATACTTCAGCGTTTACAAGTAGACTGGATGAAATATGGTGCAGTAAAAGTTAGTATTTTCTGTTCTTTTTCTCAGTATGTTTGTGAACGCTGCAAGCGTTCAGTTAAGATATTGCTGGTACGACATATTTTCTACTGTTTAGTGTAGAAAAATACAATGGGCAGTAGAGAAGAGACAGAGCGTACTGTGTATGCTTTTTCTACAACCTGTTGCTCGTTTCAAATATCTAAGCTAAACACTAGATGAAGATTGGTAGCTATTGTTGCGGAAATGTGCTTTTTACTTGTAAACGTGTGTTTATTCTTGTTGCAGTTGTTTACATGGCTCATGCAATGTTGTGGTTTGGTTCGAGTCGGGTGGTGCTACCTTGTGCGTCGTCCTTAATCGTGCCAGCTTGACCGGCATCGAGAAGGTAATATTTAATAAAGAAATGAGAAGTAACAAACAATGAAATTTCGTTTGATAGAGCCAATAAATTCCGGCTAGTGTATCCGTCATAACTTTTATTTAGGCTTACAACAAAGAAAAATTATGAAATCACCAAGTTTCAAAAGAATAGAAGCTTAGAATAAAAAAACATGAAAAACATTATCTATCGCATTTATATATGGTAATATCGCCAGTATTGTGGGGACGAGGAGCGTCGGCACAGGAAGATGTCGTTGGGGTGTTGGGCAAACGGGCAAACTGCTGGTCGATACGTCGGCTTTTAGCGAGCTCCAGGCGGCGGCACTCTTATATAACAGCATCCACCGTCGCGACGTTGTTGAATACGAGCAAGTTGAAGGCGTCATCGGCAATGCCTTTGAGGATGTGGGATACCTTGTCTGACTCAGTCATGTGCGCATCAACTTTGCGGCACAGCGCCAAGACGTCCTGAATGTACGTGACATAGGGCTCTGTTGACGTCTGCACACGGCCGGAAAGCGCCTTCTGTGCGGCAAGTTTGTGACCGTAGGGGTTGCCGAACAAGTCTCGGAGCTCTTGTTTGAGCGAATTCCAACTGGTGAGCTCATCTTCGTGCGTCCGAAACCAAACTCGAGGTTTGCCACCGAGGTAAAAGACTACGTTGGCGAGCATGATAGTAGGGTGCCACCGGTTATTGCGGCTGACGTGTTCGTACAGGCTGATCCAGTCGTCGACATCTTCTCCATCTTTGCCCGAGAATACGCCAGGATCACGAGGAGCAGGGAGAGTGATATAGGTCGTCGAAGTGGCAGCAGGTGTCGGGGGCGGCTGAGTCGAGTTGTCATCGCCGGGAGCCAGGAAGCTAGGCTCGACGTACCGTCCACTGCGAAGCTCCGTGACGAGGTACAGGGAACGTCCCCCTCCACCAGATATGTTACGTAAGACGACGCAGATGAAAAGCTATATACAAGTATATTTGCAACGTAATACGCCGCACTTGGCCAAGAGGCAACAGCCCGCGCTAGCCTCTAATCGTCGTCGTCGTCTCCTTACTGCTCGCCTCTTCGTCATTGGTAATACTATTCCGTAGCACTATTCTACATTCCTTGGAGCATCCTAAGCCGACAACTCAATTTATATTTATTTGCAATTTGCTTGAAATCGACAAATAATCAGAGGACTGGCGAATGATCAACTGATAAAACACAAAATTTCAGAACACTGTAATACATGAATGTTCAGCAGATTACATGTATTATTGGTTCATTTGATTGAATCGTGGTGGTGTTTTCATTGCCGAGTTATAAAGATGTAATATAGCTACTCGAGAATCTGAACGTTTTCTTAAGTATTTGACGAATCTAAAATGGAACTGCTTCAATTGCGATATTATCACATTTCTTTAAACGCACAAGCTTCAATACTCGTACAGTGTGTTTCCAAGCACATTCGTTTCTCTTTTCCAAACTGTTCAGGTAGTAGATGCTCAGCTAAAGCTTCTTGTTTTACGCGGACATCATATTGTCTAAACAGCAGTTGATATTTGTCATTTAATTCATCGCAACAGTTATCGCTCGCGCAAGTGTGTCAGTGCCAGGGTAATTCATACAAAAATGTTTCAGGAAAACAGCAAAACCCTGTTTCATTTCATGACACTCGGCTCCGATGAGTGTCTCTTGTCTCTCCTGCACAGTCTTTACATATTCCATAATGGGGAGTGAGTGAACAGGCAACAAGTCTGCAAGTATACCGCACATTGCGACGTGTTAACAGGATTGAAAATTGGGCGAGCTGGGTGCGGACCGGACACTGGTGTCCGGTCACGTTGTTGGAACTATCAATTTGGAAAGGCAGGCTGCGTCAGTTGGATGCTCTAAACTGCTGATGCAGTACCTGTTTCAGCCATCAGAGCCAGCCGTCCAAAGGAGAAATTGCCGAGTAGAGGCATCATTGTTATACCGAGTAACCATCCCTCGTCTCTCTGAGTTGCTTTTGATTAGAACTTTTCTAAATGAACTTACGTGACGCCGTTTCCAAAATTGGCTGATATTTCCTCCATGCCAGCGCGACTTGTGCTGGGCATTGCCTTGCCGATGCTCCTGATGGACTCCAAGGGCTGGCAACATGTGCTGCCCTTGTCAATGACACCTGTGTGATATACCAGTATAGAAAAGGTGTTTATTCGCCATATTGCAAAGGTAGTTCGTGGCAAACGGATATTCCATGCTTATGGCGCAAGACAAGAAGCATTCAGTAGCAGGGAAACTTTACTGCTGTCCTTCCGTACGCGGTGCTTTTTCTTTCTGCAACTATGTCTTAATGCATGCAAGAACTTCGTGGTGATGGGGAAGCTGAGCACGATCAAAATTGTGCAGTATTGGATTCTTGTAAATATTGTAAAGTTTTTTTCAAAGCGCGGGCAGTACATGTGCATGACAGTACTCGAAGGGAAACGCATGTTGGTCTCTAGTGCTTGAAACCCTTGACCCAATATATTTGCTGTGTTATCCAGTATTAGGCATATTAGATGTCTCACGAAGTTCATACTTATTGTTCATCTTTTACGAGGTTCAGACAGCTCGACTCAGACGATGACAATGCAAAATAGAGAGGATGAATTGCTATCAACGGATTTAAGATTTTTTGTTTAACGTATGCCCTGAATTTATTGACCTTTTATGACACAGGTGCTTCATCGAAATATGTACTCGCCTTTCGGAATGTGGTTATGCGACCCCCATTTGGCGACTCGTGTAGCTGAAGTTCATAAGCACCGGCTGTAAGCACTGCAGGTATACCAGCTCAATACGAGCACTAAAACGGTTGTCCTCGCCAATCTACCTGTGTAGGCCATCAATAGGCGCATATGTAAGAGTCGTATTGCAGATAGTGAATTAGCTTGGAAAGAAAGGCCGAAGTGCTAATTCAAAGGGCAATGTCACTAAACTAGGCTACCGAAAGCCTCAAAGCACGTTAATAGGGGGGATTGTATGGACAGCGCTACAAGTATTGTAGCTAGGTGCACATTTTACCTATAATGGCGCAGGAATAGCGTGAACCTGAAAGGAAAATGTGAGGAAACTAAATGGCGGAAATTACGGCAGGTTGGATGACCATGGATGCTCAGGATGACCATGGATGCTACTGCAATTAGCATTAAAACTACAGGGAGACGCCGTATTTTTGTATACCCCTTTATTTACGATACGAAGGGGCGGGGCAGTTCGCTAAGATTGATCACGGCATTACTACACCCACATGGCTTAATGACTATGCCTTCGTACGCTACTGAAAACATTCAACGCAGAGTCACAACCACAGGAACTGAAGATATGAGTTTTATCTTTGACTTCGAATAATTACAGTGTGATAGCATAGGCGTAACTTTAGCAACTTGTTTTTAACAGCATGGTATTTCGTAAGCCGCACCGTTAAAGTCAGAATGTTCATCAGGCCTGCGAAAGAGGTTGCGCAGACACTGTCAGAACGAATAATGTTTGACGTATCCATGAAAAGCTAAACACCTTACAAAGAAGAACGTTCAGTTTGGAAGGCCCGTGCTTCACCATGGCGTAGATTTTCGCGTTTACAAAGCATTACAATATTTAAGTAGTGGCACACTCTCTCGAAATCGTTGGGTACTGCGATTGTTGCTCATTCAATACCAATAGTGTTTATGCTTCAGAAGCACATAGTTAAGATATTTGGCAAGAATTTATGGAAACAGAGCGCAAACAACTAGCCAACAATTTTGTTTCTCCTTGCGTTGCATTTTCATACAACTATTTAACGCTGTTTATGCTGCGGCTGTGGCTTGGCTTGCTTGGTATGAAAGAACCAAGAGCTCCAATATAAACTCTTTTCGGGTGCCCCGAATTGTGCTCTGTAACTTCTGCATTCAGCCACAGCGGGATATGTCTGCTACTCGTAACATAGTATTGGTGAGTAATTCCTCACACTCTGCCTAAAACGTGACGTTACCGTTAAGACCCTCCGTTATAGACATCTGAAGCACCGCACTAATTACACATCGCACACGGCATTCGCATGAAAGCTCTTACTTTGACAACCATCTTGATCGGTTTAAGGGAAACATTATCGCGATGTTAGCAGGTCAAACCCACTGAGATTCTACTCTGCAAATAAAATTGTCGACCAATGACGGAGCGATTATTCCATTTACGAGTGAATTAATCACTGCATGTAATGTACAGTCTCGGCTTCTGCCGTTGTCACCTAGGAGCGCGCTTTACCAGACCACCGATGCAAGACGAAATTCATTCAAAAGCTTCGTCTCCATAGATTATGTATCAATTTGCGCACATTCAGGTACGCATAAATTTCTTAGTAAGGACATGTATAAGCTGGCTCATGCGGAAACCACCTTGGCCGCGCTTGTACATCTGTATACGCAATAAATGTACCGCTACCGTGGTAACCGTAGGGGCTATCTGCCGTGTTTGTGGTAAAGGCAAGTGCCAATCGCCTACGTACCGACCACGTTGCAGGTCTCGTCGGCCGTTGGCGTGTGCTGCTTGTACCCCTGGTAACGCCAAGCGTCGGCACAAATCCTACAGTTGATAAAATATTGGTGAGACAGTTACTAGGTGTGACAAAAAAAGGTGAAATTATGTAAGAAACGTCGTGACTTGTAAACGCGCTGCTCGCTATGGTTCGTTCTCATTAAATACCGACTATGCTGGCTGGCATAGGACGAGCGGAACACTCGGGGCAATACATGGTGCAGAGCACTCATCCACCGTGGACGAAACGGTGCCTTGACTTGCACGAATACAGTCAGTTTCACTGTTGAAGTACTTACAAATTTGTTCTATGCAGTTTGCCATTTAAAATTCTTGCTCCACTTGCGACAGTGACAGAATCTTAACAGTAATTTTGGAATAAAGTATTTTAGAGCATGGAACATGTTTTTCCACCAATAAAACTAAATGATGTTTAAGAATTACACATGTGCAATTGGCTTCTGTAATTATGATGCAAACTCGCGCTGATATTAGAATAATTAGTATTTGCATCTCCCTGGTGAGATTCGGCAACGCCGTGCTGAATGTGGCGTTTTCACGCCAATTACACTCATGACTGCGATGCGGCAGCTATGAGGAATATATCGAATTTCAGGTGATATTTGCAATTATGGGCTGAAGTGTCTTGCTCAGAGGAATACAAGCAGATTTGTGCCTCTTAGCCAAGTAATAATTTGAATACTTAAGAACAATATAACGAGTTCGAAGGCAATAATGATGAACTAGAATGCACTTCCTTTAAATTTGTTTGCAAGCGATGCTAAGTTTGTTTCTATGTCACTCAATGGAGCCTATATGAGAATTCTTCGAAGGATAGAGGTTATTGTGAGAACACAGGGAAAATATCCTACATTGATACAATGCTTAGCACGAAAATAGCTGAAATGCCACGTTGGAACTGCATTCGTTCACAAATGGTAACAGGTACCGTAGAATACCGTTCCACTTCTTTATCGCGGTGGTATTAACTTACGCCTGTTTATTATTGGAAAGAAAAAAATCAGTTTACAACGAAGTAATATAAATTTAAGGGGTCAAAACACATTAAAACCGAAACGAATACCTTCTTTGGCCACAGAACTCCAAGCAGCAAAAGCTTGTTTTCTTCTAATGCGCATTTGTTGCCGTTAAACAACACATGGAAACTGAAGAACAATCGTCTTAAACGAAGTTCCGGCTTTTCGTGCACGGGGCCTACTTTTTAATAAAGTAAAGCTTAAAGCGGGCAGTACCCACTTGGTCACATTTATTTGTTAATTGGCAAATGACTATTGTTGCGCACTTTGACGAGTTGTCTAGGAAACACTCATGGTACAGTACACCAGTTTTTCACTGCGATTAAAACAAATTCCGAGGTTTTTCGTGCAAGAGCCATGACCTGATCAAACGCTAGCAAATTTAGGGGGAATGCGCAAAAATTTTGACCATCGGGGCTTCGGTAACGAGCGCCTAAATTTAAGTAATCGAGAGCCTTGTTACAGTGTGCTTTAATCGGAATACGGTGGTGCCATCCGGAATCGTACCCGGTCTTCAAACTATAGCACCCCATCGCCTGTGTACAGTGCAAGAAGTATGCATCCACGAAAAATATTTTCTTCTGTCAGTAAACGTTAGCTTTACGTTCTGAAAAATCTCATCCTGAGCGATAAACAGCCGAATTTGCTCTACATGGCAATATTTTCACACCGCCATTGCGTCGACGCGTCGATCTATGAAAGCCTCCGATTTCGAAGCTCAAGCTGGCTGTCGAAAAGACCTGTTTTAGGTGGGAACAAATGTACAGATGTTAAAGCCTAATAAGTGGGTCTTGTCTAAGGGTGATAGTATTCAATGAAAAAAATTGACAAGTGGTAAAACTCACGTTGCGTAGTCGCCCAAAGTAGACGAAGCGCCCTGTGTACCGTAACGGCTTGTCCTAGGTGTTGCTTCGGCCTTCATGCTTAAGTCAAGAGGCATGTATTCGATGTTGCTTTCTTGAGCCATGCCTGCTGTTTCAATGTCCTATAACTGGCGTGTATTGTCGACTGCGCGTTGTTGAATCACGGTGCATGCGCACAGCAATGCAAAAAGAAAGAACGGAAACTAATAAAACTTGTCACTTCGGTGCTTTGATTAAAATGATACCGCATATCTGAAAAAAAAACGAGACAGACTTATCGGATGATATCGCTACATTTATTTTATGCTCCTCTCAAAGCGAAGTGTACATCGTGCTCGGAAAAAATAGTTTTTTTGTGTAAGCGGAGGAAGAAGAAGAGGCCGAGGAGTGCGGATGTTTTCATGTCGGCTCCGGCTTTCTCAAATGTTATCGCAGATTTCTCTGTGATTAGCGACCTAAAGTTTTCACCAAACGATTCTTGAAGTTCTCCGGACTCTGTGGACACCTCGCCTTCAGGTGGGACTTTCCATTTTCGTGGGAACCGCACCTTTTCTCCACCCGCCACGTCGCCGCCGCGCTAAGCCTAGCTGGCCGGTCGTTAAGCCTCCGACTGCACCGACTGGGTCTCGGCGGCGTGTCGCGCCTCGGCGCGCGGCGTTTACATCTCCTACCAGAGTGATCCCGCACCTCTGTCTTCGCTATGGAGATCCAGGTCGCCGGCCAGGATATTTCGCCAGATGAAGTGACCGCCCAGTCTGGCTGGCTCACTGCACGATCTCGCCGCTCAAAACGCGGCACGGACAGCTTGACCCCGGCCGATGAATCATCTCAAGCCCCAAGTAGCCGGCCCCGCTCTCGGGTGAGGCAGCCCGTTAAAGCTCAAGTTTTGAAGGCGGGCCGCATGCCGCCGCTTCCGACGGAGGATATCAAAATTGTCATCCGCCCCAAGGGCGCCCTTCATATAGCCAAGATCGGCAGTCCTGTGGTAACCACCGCCATTCTCCAAGCAGCCAACCTCACGGACGAAGAAAGCTCAGGAGACACTGTCTGCCCGAATACGCAACAAAACATCGTTGTCGTGAGCACACCTCACCCAGACCATGCAGACCGGTACGCTCGCATCCGCTCTATCCATGTGAACGGCATCACACACGAGGTCAATGCATACGAAACCGCAGGTGAGCACACGACGAAGGGGGTCATCCGTGGGATCCCACTCACGGAGACTCCCCAGCAGATCCACAACAAAATTGTCACTGCCCGAAACCCGACAGCCTTGGCCGCCAAGCGCATCGCTTCTACTACAACAGTGATAATCGCTTTTGACGGACTGGATGTGCCTTATCAGGTCCGCTACGGTTCCACGTTACTCCCATGTTCGCTATATCGGAAGCAAATTGATATTTGTTACCAGTGTGGCCGCCTCGGACACCGTATGGACGTTTGTCCCTACCCAAATAACAAGATATGCCGGGGCTGTGGTGTCCGCAACCCCCCCGCCGACCATAACTGTAACCCTAAGTGCTCGCTCTGTGGTGGTCCCCATCTCACCGCGGACAAAAGCTGTGCCGCTTGATATAAAACCCCGTACGTCATCCGCAAGCGTATCGGAGAACGACGAACAACCAGCCAAGCCACCTATACACAAGCCGGCCCCTCCACCCAGAGCACCAGAACCAGGCCACGCTCCCGCACACCGTCAAGGGGGAGCCGTTCCCGCTCCAGAACTCCATCTCGATCCAGGCAACAACGCTCAAGATCCCGGTCTGCATCGGCTTCACGCATCACATCTACCAACCACAGCAAGGTGAGCTTCGCAGACGCTCTCATGGGCACCTCGCGAGAGGGTCGTAAGATCGCCAACACACAAGTCACCCACCCTCCTCTTTCACCAGAAAACCCAGAAATAGCTCAGCTTAAGCGCGAGAACGCCATCCTACGCGATCTCCTAACTAAACTCTCGCAGGAGGTTAGAGACCTCAAACAGTCCCAAACACCAGCCCCTACACCTATCGCACAGAACGTCCCTGCCCCTAGTCAGGAGGCCCCCTCGACTCCCGCCCCCAAGAAGAGAGCCCTGCAAGATGGAGCCACGGGCCAGGTCCGCTCTGAAGTCAAAGACATGCTCATCTCACTTCAAACAACTATTAGCACTTTCCAACATGCCCTGGACTCCATCCAGCAAGCCTTCATTGGTATTGTCCAACGCGTGACCAACCTGGAAACTCATATTCTCACGCCTCCTAGCCATGCCGCCCCCGTCTGCGACCCTTCTGGGACGCCGATGGCGACATCCACCATCTCCCATCATGGCTCACACTAATCAAGACGCCCTCATTTGGCAGTGGAACTGCCGAGGCTTTCACCATAAACAACCGGTACTCAATCAATACCTACGCCAACATACCCGCCGCCCGGATGCTATCCTACTTCAAGAAACCAACAACGCCCCGACCACGCTCCCCGGTTATCAAACCTTCCATACCACCCACCCTCTTCACCGGGTCTCCACCCTAGTACGGCGTCGTATTCCTGTTATTGAACATGATCTCAATAGTCCTCACATCGAACATCTATTCCTCGAATTAATTCCCAATCGTAAACGGAAAGAATGCATCTTCCTTCTGAACATTTACAATAGCCCCAAGGATAAAGCAAGGTGTCGCTTCCTCACCCTGTTTAAGAAGGCTCTTCACGTAGCTGGAACGCACCCCCTACTCATCGGCGGTGATTTCAACCTCGCCCATACAGGCTGGGGCTACGTTCGCACGGAAGCTGCAGCTCGCAACCTCTGGCAAGATTACCACGACTTAGGCCTTACGCTCATCACGGATCCCTCCTTTCCTACACGCCTCGGTACTTCCACTACCCGGGACTCTACCCCCGACCTCACCTTCATCAAACATATCAACAATGCACACTGGACCAATACCCAGCAAGACCTGGGCAGCGACCATTATATCCTTGCTATCTCTTTACCCCAACTCGCTGCCGCCCCTGCCCCCACTAAAGAATTCACCATTACCGACTGGGACGTTTTTCGAAAAATACGCATAGGTTCTACCTCAGCAGAAGGCATTACCGACATTAACACCTGGATGCTAGCGCTACGCACTGATGTTCAAACGGCCACTCAGGTGGTAACTACAGATGCCTCAGTTGAACGCATGGATAGCCGCCTCGCCCATCTTCTGGAGGCTAAAGCCTCTATCCTAGCTCGATGGAAGGGGCAGCGCCTAAACCGTCGCCTCAGAACTAAGATCTCCAAACTGAACACAGCCATCGAGGAGCATTGTCAAACCCTCAGCCGGCAACAATGGACTGAGCTGTGTAACACGGTGGATGGACAACTTCATCGCCCTTCCTCGTGGAAACTCCTCAAACATCTGCTTGATAATACCACCACCCGCACCACCCAACAGGATCGGCTGCAGAAGCTCCTGTATACGGAGACCCTTAAGCAAGGTCCACAACAGGTGCTTGACTACCTCTGCGCCAGATATATCTCCAGGGGACAAGTCAGTCCACACAGCAATTACATCGGTAGCCCCAACCCTACACTAGACGCCGATTTCAGCGTATCTGAAATACATGCCGCTCTACGCAAGCTTAACGGTCGTTCTTCTCCAGGGCCAGATGGGGTCACTAACAAAAGCCTTCGCAATCTCGATGACGAGTCCGTGTCCCATCTGACTGACTACATCAACGATTGCTGGCGCAGTGGTGCCCTTCCAGCCGCCTGGAAGACTGCCAACGTTATCCTAATCCCAAAGCCTGGCAAACCATCTAGCCTCAATAACTTAAGGCCCATCTCCCTCACTTCATGCGTAGGCAAGGTGATGGAACACGCCTTCTTAGCACGCATCAACAGTCACCTCGAGGACAACTCTCTCTATCCCCACACCATCATTGGATTTCGCCCTCACCTTTCTACTCAAGACGCTATGTTGCAGCTCAAACATCAAGTGCTAAACGATCGTTCCCGTAACATGAAAGCCATCCTCGGACTCGACCTCGCTCAAGCCTTTGATAACATTTCCCATGCAGCTATCCTTGACCAGGTCTCCAACCTCCACCTGGGAGAGCGAGCCTACAATTACATCCGTGACTTTCTCTCCAATCGCACGGCTACCCTCTCGGCCGGGGATTTACGATCAGACAAGCTTCCCCTTGGCAGCAAAGGCACCCCGCAAGGTTCAGTTATCTCTCCCATGCTCTTTAACTTAGTCATGATTGGCCTTGCCAAGCACCTACAGCAAGTCGACAATATCAACCATACCATCTACGCCGACGACATCACCATCTGGTCGTACCGAGGCAGTGATGGTCAAGTGGAATCAGCCCTCCAAACGGCGATTGACACGGTTGAAGCCTATCTCCAAGGGACCGGCCTGCGCTGTTCGCCGGCTAAATCGGAGCTTCTGTTATACAAGCCCATTCAGCGGGGTCGCCCTCGCAAACACCAATCTGATCACCGACCCTGTGACGCCATCACCCTACGCCTTCAAGATGGCAGTCCTATCCCACACGTCCCTAGTATCCGGGTTCTCGGTCTCACCATCTCTACCAACGGCTCCAACGCCTTGGCTCTCAACAAGATCTGTGCCCAATCGCAAAACACCCTACGACTTCTTAAACGTATATCTAACCGTCGAGGAGGACTCAAAGAAGAAAGCCTTCTCCGACTCGTCCAATCCTTTGTCATATGCCACATTACGTACGTTGCTGCGTACCTCAACTGGTACCGGGCTGAGCAACACAAGCTTGACACCCTCATACGAGGGGTCTACAAGCAAGCACTTGGGCTCCCGCATTGCACCAGCACTGAACTCTTCAACCAACTGGGAGTTCACAACAACCTTACCGAACTCATTGAAGCCCAACAACGCTCCCAGCTTGAACGGCTCACCCTTACTGAAACGGGGCGCTTTATTCTGTCCACGCTTGGCTTCACCTACCATCAGCAACAGGGCCCCAAACAACCGATCCCGACCGACATACGTAGCTGGATCTACATAGACCCTATCCCTAGAAATATGCACCCTGAATACAACAGGGCCCGGCGCCAAGCTCGGGCCGGAGCTATCATAAAAGCCCTTGCCCACGTACCTGGCGTCACATTTGTTGATGCAGCCCAATACTCCCATGGCACACGATTTGTGGCCGTCGCCACACGCGATGGAGCCCTACGCCACGCCTGCAGCGTCACTACCCCCACTTCCGAGACGGCTGAAGAAGTGGCCATCGCCCTGGCCACTTTAGATCCCACCTGTCACACCATAGTGTGTGACTCTCGCTCAGCCGTTACTAACTTCAGCAAAGGCCGTATTTCTCCCCAAGCTCTTCGCATCCTCTGCCAGGCACCACACTCTAAAGACAGCATAATCTCCCTAACATGGATCCCGGCCCATGCGGGCCCTTTCCACCCACACCTCCCCAATCTCAACGAGGTCACCCATTCAATTGCGAGAGGCCTAGTCAACCGCGCAGGAGTCACTGGAGATGAGTTGGACACCAGGGAAAGTCTGACAACTTATAACGATCTCGTTAAGGCATTTCACCTCAGTCGCCGAATCTTCCCCCCGCCTCACCCAAAGTTCAGCCGGGCGCAGGCTACCACCCTGCGTCTACTACAAACAAACACGTACCCTTCACCCGCCCGCCTCCACCTTATATTTCCGGACGTCTACACTACCCCCAACTGCCGGTGCTGTGGAATTCACCCGGCTACGCTTCCGCATATGCTATGGGAGTGCCCAGCACAGTACACCCAGACTAACACCACGACTCTCTCGTCGAGGTTGCATGAGGCTCTGCGGAGCTCCGCCCTCGACGACCAAACCTGGGCGACCCAGCACGCCCGCGATGAGGCGGTGAGGCAAGCCCTCGACGTCCCTTCGTGGGAGGCTTAGGCCCGGCCATCATAAAGTGCTGGTTCTAGAATAAAAGTTTATTCCTCCTCCTCCTCCTTGTGTAAGCGCTCGTGGAAGCGCACGGGATATAAAACGAAGTTAGCCCTAACTAGCGTATGATTACTAGATCTATGGTGTTGGGCTGCTGAGTATGAGGTCCCGGCATCGAATCCGGGCCATGGCGGCCGCATTTGGATGGGTGCGAAATGGGAAAACACCCGTGTACTTAGAGTTAGGCGCACTTTAAGGAAGCCCACATGGTCTAAATTTCCGGAGTCCTCCCCTACGGTGTGCCTCATAATCAGA
The DNA here is from genome assembly GCF_050947875.1 of Dermacentor variabilis. Lineage (NCBI taxonomy): Eukaryota > Metazoa > Arthropoda > Arachnida > Ixodida > Ixodidae > Dermacentor > Dermacentor variabilis. Next base: position 59,984,511 of record NC_134577.1, on the reverse strand, counting down.
AAGTGGTCTTGGAAAGTAAAAGCCCATAATTTTCTTTGATTACCAGATGCTATGGTTCTGCTGACTGCTGTGGCATTCTCTGGCTCAGTGGAAATGACGCAGGTAGTTCTTATCACCTGACGAGTGGCGATCGCTTTTTATTTGCTGCACGCAAATTCCAGTGCTGTCTTCGCTAACCCCCTAGCAATAGTGAACTACGACTGCTTCATACTTGCCGTGGTTCTTCGGTAGCAAACGTTCATGCACCGTTAATAGCCGTATCTCAGTCAGACCCCTTACATTGCATACAATGTTGTGTGATTGCTCCGCAGTCGTATACTGCGTCTCACGCCCAGCACGACGAGCGGTGCTGTCGTTAAACAAAATACGCTGCTGCCCACTCCACGCCTCATAGATTTGTATTTTACAAGCTTTAATCATAAATGGACGAAAAAGAACGAAGTTCGAAACCTTTATAACAGTTGCGACTATAGAACCACAACAATAAGCAAGTCGAGTTAGTTTTCCCTGTGGTCTACCCGTGTGCGGATTAACACTCCTGTTTTCGCCATCCTTTGAATTACAAGACGAACAGTTGCCATTAACTCCTGCTTCCATTGCTTCGTGAAAATGGTTGCGGTACAAAAGGTCCCGCCACTGGAAACACGACTGGCAAACATTATGAGAACAAATCGCGGAAAGTTATGACGTCGATGGTTTCTGAGCTTGTTCTACATGGCGCAGGCCTCAGTGTGCTATCAGTATTTGCTGTAGCTGTGCCAGTTGAAAATACATTATACTGAGCATCACCAGGTGATGTTAACCCACTAGCGACTCAGACAACGTTAATTTAATGGTGTAAATTATGTGGGCTTTTGTTGCGTAAGCAAAAGTGAAAAGTCTCGCAATCAGGTTGATTCAGCGCAAGAGCAAAATCAGTGTCTCAGAAGGACAGCAGTCTACATACGCAATGCATTCACATCACATAGAAAGCCCAGAGGGGCTCATTAGGGGACACATACGCAGTGAAGTAATTGATTTCATCAATAAAACAGGCAGGTGGGCTAGTTGATACTGTATAACTTCACGCAAAGCGCAAGAAGGCACGTAGGACAACAGAAGTGAAACGTTGTGTCTTTGTTCACTTCTGTTGTCCTTCGTGCCTTTCTTCGCGTTTCCTCAAGTAATTTATTTCTGGCCACTAGAAGATACCGGTTCTATTTTTGGTTTCTCATACCTTTCGGTAACGACACACGCCACAGTGTGTAGCCTACGTAGAGGATTATGTGCTCCAAATGCTAAAAGGAAGGCTATTTATTTGTATGTTTCAAGTATTCAGTGCTTTCTAAATACATCTGTCAAAAAACAATGACATCAAGTGCTAGCATAGTCGGACATGGTTCGCGTAATTACGTAGTTCCCATAAGTAAATTTTTAACTGAGTTTATCCAAGACTTTTCCCACTGCGTGACACTGGCTGGCAAACACTTTTATTTATATAACATATTACTTGAAGAATGATAGATAACCTTGCTTCTACATGTTTGCCATAATTTTGATGCTTGCGAAGCGTGTTACATACAGTTTATACAAACCTTGGTGAAAAATTTATTGGTTATCCAGAAAAACGCACCGCACCCGAAGTTGCCATTATAATGACGTGCCCGCGAATCAACAAAAATATGTAATGCGATAAACTTCCGCGTTCGAAACTTTCGCTAGCTTGCTCTTGAGCCCGCCACCATGTCAGGTGCTGCATGACTTACGTTTTTCATAAGATAAAATTTTTCGTGGTTGGGTATCGACCAAATATGCCCAGCGATTCGTAGCGCTTCTTTCGCGCCTTCCTGCAATCCTTATTCCCCCAGGTCACAGGTCTTTTGCGTCTATTGCATTTCGTTTATGGAACGATAAATTTTAACATAAAAGCGTCAGGCGGCCGTACTTATGAGAGAAAATCCGGTGTCCGCGTCGGCGTCCTGAGCCGGCGTCCCCGTGAGCGAAAATTCTCGTATGTTATAGAGCATCGCACGCGCATTGCGAAGACGTGGGATCCTGCACCCGCATCGGCAAGTCCTTTTTTTCATCCACTTTTAATTTAATTATATTTGTAATTTATTTCATTCAATATTGAGCTACAGTTTCTGGGAAAGATTCTGGGTACGTGTGTATGTTTGCTTGGGACAGTTGCCTTTCATTCATTTGCCCCCTATCTTCCTTGTCACAATATGCTGAAATGTTCTGTTATCGGCACCGAATGAGGCGCGAACAGCGGAGTGCGTTTCGAGCGGAACACAAAAGTTTAGTGTACACCGTCGGCTAGCCATCAGCTTAGAGAGGCGGACATTTCTGGTATGACCTCACCGGACGATTACGCTGGCCCTTCACGCTAACATTTTGGCCTCTATTTCGTTTCACTTCAATTTGAAAGTTAAAAAAAACAGAAAATCAAAGAAAGCAGATGCGAAAATATCGCAGCATTATGCGAGCATCATCGCCCAGTGCATTAAGAATAGCCAACGGCGCCCACATTTCATTCAGTTATCATTCGGACACGGGCTCCGCTGTTCGCGTTTCATTTGGCACACATAGTAAATCAGCAACTAAAGTGATGCGAGACAACACAGATGCCTTCAACCTGGATAAGAGTTTTCTTTTAGTGGGGACTACGTTTCCGCTAACCTTCCAGTGACGGTGAGGAATACAGTGGCAAGAACCGGGAGTCACGAAACCAACTCTTTACTGAGCAAAACTTAAAGATTATGGGGTTTCACGTGCCAAAACCACATTCTGATTACGAGGCACGCCGTAGTGGAGGACTCCGGAAATTTCGGCCACCTGGGGTTCTTTAACGTGCACCTAAATCTACGTACACAGGTGTTTTCGCATTTCGCCCCCATCGAAATGCGGCCACTGTGGCCGGGATTCGATCCCGCGACCTCGTGCTCAGCATCCCAACACTATAGCCACTGAGCAACCATGGCGGGTATTTAGCAAAACTGTGCCCAGAAAATAAGTTTCAGTAGGGTTGAATGATAGCACCGAGCACATGCGTCTATCGTCGGAAACCTCATCTGCGACCCAAGCGCGTCGGTTATGCATAAAAGTTTACTCCAAGACTCCAGCCTAATCTAATGTGCTCAAGCGCCTTACAGAATGCAAAACACAGTTATCGTCACGAATGCAATCTGATAACGCAAAGTTCCAATAAACATAGACAGCACAATAAATCGGCCACCATGAGCCCGAATGTTCGGATAAATGCAAGCGTGGCATGTGCCGAGAAATAACTTAGCATTTGATAGCCGGTGAAACGCGTACACCAAAGAACAGTGCATGTGTCATTGCGTCCATCTTAAAAGGTGTCATACATCTTAAAAGATGTCCATCTTAAAAGAAAAACAACGAAATTACAGAGTTCGTTAGCTTCGGGCCTGAGCTTGACTCGACTTTACTATGGGTCTGATTTAAGGGCCTCAGCGGTGCCGCTGTGATTGCGTGCCGCCCCGCACTACATCGAAGTTACGTGCGCATATTCAGTGAATTTTCGTGAGTGTGCAATAACATCGAAGTAGCTTTTCACTCAGTTCATGTCGGCTTATAGGGGTGGAAACCCAAACGTGGTTGCCACGCTGCTATTCCACAAAGCGTCTAAGATTGTAGCGTCGGCTGCCCGTCTTTGGCTGGGCCTAGATGCCTATAGACGGGCCAGTTGTTGGGGTTCTTTGGCGCGCCGCAGAAAGCTGGCGTAGTCAAATGTTTCTTCGGCGGTGAAGCATGGCAGCGTCGTGTTGAGGGCCGCAGTTATGATCCTTTCCTTTAACTAGCTTGAACGGCGTGAACTGAATTGATTCTTTCGTTGCTGTGTTTAAGCGCAGGTTACGTACGCAAGGGTGGCTCCGCAGGTCTTGAGTTCGACCTAGGTGCACATTCCAGTCATCTTTGTCAGGTGACCTCCAGGTGCTCGGATTTGGGGGTCTTGTCATCTTTCCCCCACTGCGCGGTGAACGGTTGACTCCTGATGGCCGGTCGGCTCCGTCATGGCCAATAAAGCGGTGACTACGTGGCCATAGAAAAGCACGTCGATGTTGGTGGTTCATGGTCCGGCCTTAGTTTTTGCGTCTTTGCGCAATCCTCCTTCTTTGCGCAATCCAGTCTTTGGCACGTTTTGCCATTCGTATGCGGAAAGAACGCCTTTAATTCGATTGCGTTAAGGGTCTCGCGTCGCAGGAAAGGCGGTGTTGGCGTCCGGCGCAGGCATTCCCCAAAGCGAAACTTCGCGCTCTTACATTATTGTATATGTATATGCCACACCTTGCTTATGACATGGTGTATATACGGGTTATATTGCATAACAACTCTCTCCCCAAAGTATCTCATACCTTGTCTTACATTCATCACAAGGTATTCCCTCGGCATATTAAGAATGACAAAGTGTCATGAAACAAAACACCAACAGCACATAGATGTCTTTTATGTTCAGTCTTCCTAAACTGAAATATGAAAAGTTCCAAGCAATACCAGAAACCTGATTATTTGTTATTTCTTCGGCGTGGCGGTGCACAACCTCCGGGATCATCCCACGCAAGAGACCGCGTTCCTACTAGAAAACTCGCCGACGGCCAATGCGTTCGCGCCAGCGTCTCCACAAAAACAGTGTGCTTGCGAAAACCGCATTTGCCGGGAAGTTTGAGAACCAATCAGGGATCTTTGAATGCTATCGCGTTCCACTCTTAAAGGCGAGGCCTAAGCATCCTGCAAGTTTTTGTTGGGTCAACCAAGAAAGCGCTAAAGTATGCTAATGCATCGTTTATACTAAGCTCGCTTATGTAATAACGTGTTAGATATGGTTATTTTTTAAATGATCGTAGATACCTAAGCTCTACTTGTGAGTTCTGAATACGAAAGCATGAATCTCCAATTGAACGCTGTGTTGAGCGGTCCTTCCAGTTATGAACTCATCGCTGCAAGGCGAGTGCATTAAGACGCTTGGCCGACGCCTCCCAGATAGCCCAAGACGGAGGCACTGTTTCGTGACGTCATGTTACCTCACCCGACTGCCATAGAGTCTAAAGTGGACGCCATCGAGTAAGCAGCACTAATTTTGACGTCCCTGCATTAGTCACACCTGGCAATGGCTTGGCAATGAAAATTTAGGTCCAAGTAGCCTGATGCCATAATGGAGAGTGCAAAGACGTGTTATCTAGGAGGCGATGGTATAGCCCCAGTGTGTAATACAGTCGACTTCGGAGCTTGGAGTTGTACTTACGAAACTCATTATCTCGAACGCTTTTCTTTCGAATTTATTTTATGTTTTTTTAACATTACCTCCTTTCCAGCGATTACCGAGGCGAAGTTAGGATGCAGGCGAGAGCCTGACCTCGGAAAACTCAAGCACCCGAGAAAGAGAGTTCTCGGGTGCGAAAGCATCATTTGATGCTTTCGAATCAAAATGCGACCAGTCATCTGAAACTAGATCTAACGTATCGACATGGCGAAACGAGGCGAGTTGTTGCATTAAAGTAAATGCTACTGGAAAGGGTCATTTCTCAAGGAGTTTAATAACATTCCACTCCGAGTAGGGGAGGAGCGTGGCTTGACAATTGCTAAATCAATGGAAGAATAGAAATTGTTTGATACATCGAAATAGGTGGCCTCTTCCTCATATATTAAGCATGCACCGGAATTTACAAGTACGTGTTACATGAGCGTTAAACGTTGCCAGGTTCATATTCCAATGGCGGCCTGTCCGGAGCCAGTGATTCTTAGCACCCTCTGCTGCGTCGCAGGTCTGACCGCCGCTGTGGTCAGCTGCTTCGCAGCTGCTGGGGACTGAGGGCCGGGGTTTGATTGTTTTGTTCATAGGAGGTTGTGGCCAAGTACTGCCCCAGGGTGGCCAATCCTGCTCTGGTGAGGGAGTGCATTACCGGTTCTGGTCACCGGGATCAGGCCACACTCCAGGCCTGTTTGTGCAATTTTATGAACACGCGGATTTTTTTTTAATCCGGTGGAAAATTGCCGGCACCGGGATTCGAACCACGGACCTCTTGCACGCGAGGCGGGTGTTCTACCTCTACGCCACCGCTGCAAGTGTGAAATGAAATAGACTTCATACTCTGCGCTAACCCTGGCATCATACAAGATGTGGACGTGCTCGGCAAGGTGCGCTGCAGTGACCACAGGATGGTAAGAACTCGAATTAGCTTAGACCTGAGGAGGGAACGGAAGAAACTGGTACATAAGAAGCCGATCAATGAGTTAGCGGTAAGAGGGAAAATAGAGGAATTCCAGATCAAGCTACAGAACAGGTATTCAGCTTTAACTCAGGAAGAGGACCTTAGTGTTGAAGCAATGAACGACAATCTTGTGGGCATCATTAAGGAGTGTGCAATGGAAGTCGGTGGTAACTCCGCTAGGCAGGATACCAGCAAACTATCGCAGGAGACGAAATATCTGATCAAGAAACGCCAATGTATGAAAGCATCTAACCCTACAGCTAGAATAGAACTGGCAGAACTTTCGAAGTTAATCAACAAGCATAAGACAGCTGACATAAGGAAGTATAATATGGATAGAATTGAACATCCTCTCAGGAGCGGAGGAAGCCTAAATACAGTGAAGAAGAAACTAGGAATTGGCAAGAATCAGATGTATGCGTTAAGAGACAAAGCCGGCAATATCATTACTAATATGGATGAGATAGTTCAAGTGGCTGAGGAGTTCTATAGAGATTTATACAGTACCAGTGGCACCCACGACGATAACGGAAGAGAAAATAGTCTAGAGGAATTCGAAATCCCGAAGGTAACGCCGGAAGAAGTAAAGAAAGCCTTAGGAGATATGCAAAGGGGGAAGGCAGCTGGGGAGGATCAGGTAACAGCAGATTTGTTGAAGGATGGTGGACAGATTGTTCTAGAGAAACTGGCCACCCTGTATACGCAATGCCTCATGACCTCGAGCGTACCGGAATCTTGGAAGAACGCTAACATAATCCTAATCCATAAGAAAGGGGACGCCAAAGACTTGAAAAATTATAGACCGATCAGCTTACTGTCCGTTGCCTACAAAGTATTTACTAAGGTAATTGCAAATAGAATCAGGAACACCTTAGACTTCTGTCAACCAAAGGACCAGGCAGGATTCCGTAAAGGCTACTCAACAATAGACCATATTCACACTATCAATCAAGCGATAGAGAAATGTGCAGAATATAACCAACCCTTATATATAGCTTTCATTGATTACGAGAAAGCGTTTGATTCAGTCGAAACCTCAGCAGTCACGGAGGCATTACGGAATCAGGGTGTAGATGAGCCATATGTAAAAATACTGGAAGATATCTAAAGCGGCTCCACAGCCACCGTAGTCCTCCATAAAGCAAGCAACAAAATCCCAATAAAGAAAGGCGTCAGGCAGGGAGATACGATATCTCCAATGCTATTCACAGCGTGTTTACAGGAGGTATTCAGAGACCTGGATTGGGAAGAATTGGGGATAAAAGTTAATGGAGAATACCTTAGTAACTTGCGATTCGCTGATGATATTGCCTTGCTTAGTAACTCAGGGGACCAATTGCAATGCATGCTCACTGACCTGGAGAGGCAAAGCAGAAGAGTGGGTCTAAAAATAATATGCAGAAAACTAAAGTAATGCTTAACAGTCTCGGGAGAGAACAGCAATTTACAATAGGCAGCGAGGCACTGGAAGTCGTAAGGGAATACATCTACTTAGGGTAGGTAGTGACGGCGGATCCGGATCATGAGACGGAAATAATCAGAAGAATAAGAATGGGCTGGAGTGCGTTTGGCAGGCAGTCCCAAATCATGAACAGCATGTTGCCGTTATCCCTCAAGAGAAAAGTATATAATAGCTGTGTCTTACCAGTACTCACCTACGGGGCAGAAACCTGGAGGCTTACGAAAAGGGTTCTACTCAAATTGAGGACGACACAACGAGCTATGGAAAGAAGAATGATAGGTGTAACGTTAAGGGATAAGAAAAGAGCAGATTGGGTGAGGGAACAAACGCGAGTTAATGACATCTTAGTTGAAATCAAGAAAAAGAAATGGGCATGGGCAGGACATGTAATGAGGAGGGAAGATAACCGATGGTCATTAAGGGTTACGGACTGGATCCCAAGGGAAGGGAAGCGTAGCAGGGGGCGGCAGAACGTTAGGTGGGCGGATGAGATTAAGAAGTTTGCAGGGACGGCATGGCCACAATTAGTACATGACCGGGGTTGTTGGAGAAGTATGGGAGAGGCCTTTGCCCTGCAGTGGGCGTAACCAGGCTGATGATGATGATGATGTTACATGAGCCGACCTTTCGCGCCCCACCGAGATTCCCCCTATGAATTGCGCATCACATAACACACCAACCACAAAATCTAATTTTTAGTAAAATGGAATTAATGTGAAGAGGATAAATTGTAACGGATCTATCAATTAGAATTACTCGCATAGACACTGCCTGGAGAGGCTTATTACGTTGTACATGTGAAGTGACAGACTTGCCTATAGAGTGAGTGTCACACCACCCAATGAGGTAACGCCATCTTCACGGCGTTTTCAGATGTATAAATATCACCGGAGGAAGTTTTGTTGCTCTTAGTTTAAATGCCTCTACTGGACTCAAAACACCTGAGGCTTATATTTAGATAATAGTTTTGCTAGGTCCAGAAAGCTTGTGACTGAGTTCTATTGATTTGAATACATTATTTATAACGCCATACAAGTACTATTAAAAGAAAATTGTTCCATGTACCCGGGAGAAATTGAACTTTGTTTTCATATTGCTTTCCCATGATCAATAATCTTTTTTTTGCCGCGGTCAAGTGAACAATACCGAACACCTTCCTTATACGGGCTTTCTTCACAGAAAGCCTTAGCTCGGGCCAAACTGCGACGCGGCCTATATATTCAAATACATGTAAAACGCAAAAACGTTTTTCTGAGATAAACCCTGGGCCACTTTTAATGAAATTTATTGCATTTGAGAGAGAAAGTTAAATTCTAGTGACTGCTGGAAGCGCAATATGAATTTAGGTCCTGTATTTTGTTAAAACATTTTCAAAAATTCGAAAGCTTGAATTATATAGATGCACGAGGTTTACAAATTCATAGCTCTCCGTGAAGAACAGATATCGTGGTTCCGTCAACGGCAACCATTAGACCATTGAGAGCGGACAAATTGGATATCTCATTTTACAACTTACGGGAATTTGTTACGTTGCGCACAAGGGTTCTCCAAAAGCTGAATTTCCATCATAGCGAATTTTTTTAGATTCATGTATAGCATATTGTAACGATGTTAGTGAAACAAGGATATTTATTAAAGGCGAACTTGTGCCCACAAGTAAGAGTCACTGCGGTCGTGCAGAAATCCGCGGCAGTCACGTTCTCCTACTGGGCTCGAACCGTCTTCCTCTTTCTCGTCGCGTGACACCTCGTGCGCGTGGCGCATGCGAGCCGGGTCCAACTGGCTGCCCGTGCCACGAATATCGCTGCCTGTTGTTGCTGAACAACACCACTGTACGTCGTGCACAGTGCCCAATGTAAAGGGCGCGCAACTTTAATGTCACCAAGTTTGTCGTGGCATTATCCCCCTCCTTACAGCATCGGCCCGATGCGTGAGAGGAAGTAGGGGTTCCTGTGGGCTCTCACTTTTTTTTTGTTGTTGTTCACGACCTCTCCTGGTAGGGTTTCATGCGGACAACATGCACAACTTCCGTGGAGTTGCGCCGTCTTGGGCTCTCGTGTCCAGCGGATTTCACTTCGTAAGTGACGTCGCTTATACGACGAAGTATTTCGTAAGGGCCGAAGTATCGGCACAGAAGCTTTTCAGACAGTCCACGGCGTCGCACTGGGGTCCATACCCACACCTTGTCACCGGGCTGGTTATGAGCTTCACTACGGCGCTGGTTGTACAGGCTGGAGTCGATGCGTTGTTGGCGGCGTATTCGGTACCTTGCCATCGGTCGTGCCTCCTCGGCTCGTTGCAAGAAATCATCCAGGTCAGATGAGCTATGGTTTTCTTCATCTAACGGCAACATAGCATCCAAAGTTGTGGTTACTGCTCGGCCGAATACAAGTTCGAACGGGGTGACTGGTGTTGTTTCCTGAACGGCTGTATTATATGCGAAGGTGATGTATGGCAAAATTTCGTCCCACAGCCTATGTTCAACGTCGACATACATCGAAAGCATGTCGGTCAGTGTTCTGTTAAGGCATTCAGTTAAACCGTTTGTCTGAGGGTGGTACGCCGTAGTTTTCCTATGATGAGTATGTGTCATTTGCAACAAGCATTTTATTAGGTCCGCAGTAAAGGCCGTTCCACGATCGGTAATAACTGTGGGAGCGCCATGCCTGAGCACGATATTGTGGACAAAGAATTTTGCAACTTCCACAGCCGTTGCATTGTACAGGGAATCAGTTTCTGCGTAACGGGTCAGATAGTCCGTGGCCACAACTATCCACTTTTTGCCTAAAGATGATGTTGGGAAGGGTCCAAGGAGGTCCGTACCGACTTGTTGGAATGGGGCCTTTGGTGGCTCTATTGGCTGGAGGAGGCCGGCCGGTCTTACGGATGGAGTCTTGCGCCTTTGACACTCGCGACAAGTCTTGACGTAGTGCTGCACTGATGCTAATAACTTGGGCCAGTAGTATTTCAGACGAATCCTGGCGACTGTACGGCTCACGCCCATGTGTCCAGACGTCGGCTCAACGTGACATGCATGCAAAATTTCTTGTCGCATATATGTGGGTGCGACAAGTAAAAACTTTGTCTCGCTGTTCTCGAAGTTCCTTTTGTAGAGGACACTTCCTCGCAAACAGAACTAGGATAGTCCCCTAAAGAAAATACGCGGCAGTTGAACGTCGAGTCCCTCCAGGCGCTGTATAAGTGGAAGCAATTCCGGCTCATCTCGTTGTTGTTGAGCAATTTGTGACGCGTCAACAATGCTAAGGAATGGAAAATCCTCTTCTTCTGACACAGTTATCTCGACGGGTGCGCGTGACAAGCAGTCGGCATCGCTGTGTTTCCTCCCGGATCGGTATACGACAGTAATGCCATACTCTTGAAGCCTAAGGCTCCATCTTGCTAGTTGTCCGGATGGATCCTTGAGATTCGCCAGCCAGCAAAGCGAATGGTGATCGCTGACTGCTCTGAATGGTCTACCATAGAGGTAGGGTTGAATTTTACATATTGCCCAAATGACTGCAAGGCACTCTTTCTCGGTTGCGGAGTAGTTTGCCTATGCTTTCGAGAGCTTACGGCTGGCATAAGCAATTACTTTCTCCTGGCCGTTATTCCACTGCACTAGTATGGCACCGAGGCCGACGTTACTCACATCAGTATGAACTTCAGTGTCGGCTGTCTCATCAAAATGGGCAAGGATTTGAGAAGCTTGCAGGCGTTTCCTTAACTCGTCAAAGGCGTCTTGTTCGCTTTTCCACATGAAAGCTTGATCTTCTCTTGTCAGTATTGTAAGGGGCTCAGCAATGTTTGAAAAGTTTTCCACAAATCTTCTGTAGTATGCGCATAAACCCAAGAAACGTCGCACTGACTTTTTGTCTGTGGGTGTCGGGAACCTCGCAACAGCTGCTGTCTTTTCGGGATCTGGCCGAACGCCTTCAGCACTGATGACGTGTCCGAGAAACCGAAGTTCACCGAAGCCGAATTGACATTTTTCCGGCTTAATTGTCAAGTCTGCTGCGCGAATAGCTTCTCATACTAGTCGCAGGCGCTCTAGATGTTGTTCAAATGTAGTGGAATAAACGACCACATTATCCAAATACACTAAGCATGACTGCCATTTCAATCCTGCAAGCACAGAGTCCATCATTCGCTGGAACGTTGCGGGTGCGGAACAGAGACCGAATGGAAGTGCTTTAATTTCGTAGAGGCCATCAGGGGTTACGAATGCTGTCTTTTCACGGTCCCGTTCATCCACCTCTATTTGCCAATATCCTCTCTTGAGATCCAGGCAGGAGAAAAACTTTGCACATCGGAGCTGATCTAACGTATCGTCGTTACGCGGAAGGGGGTACACATCCCGCTTGGTTACGCTGTTCAGTTTACGGTAGTCGACGCAGAATCGAAGTGTGTTATCTTTTTTCTTAACCAGCACTACCGGAGACGCCCATGGACTGCTGGAAGGCTGAATAACGTCATCTGAAAGCATCTCCTCTACTTGCTTCTTGATGATCTCCCTTTCTTTTGGTGACACTCGATACGGGTGCTGGCATACCGGTCTTGTGGCGTCCTCTGTTATGATTCTGTGCTTCGCAACAGACGTGCGCCGTACCTTTGAGGACGCGGAGAAGCAGTCAGAAAAATCCTTTATCAGGGCATATATCTGTTTCTTTTGGGCTTCAGGGAGTCTAGGGTTTACGGTAATTGATCTGTCGACACTGCAGGTTCCTGGCAGGGCAGTTGACGTAGTTAGGCTGCATAATTCGGTCGCTTCACAGAACTCGTGGAAATAGGCAACAGCTGTTCCTTGTGCGATGTGTTGCAATTCATTACCGAAATTTGTAAGTGCGACATTTGCACGGCCATCGCTTAACTGCACAAGGCCCCGAGCCACGCGAATACCTTTGTTGAAAAGGAGCTCTATGTTTCCATCCGCTATGCCTTCGCGGTCGAAAAATCTTTCATTCTCCACAAGAACCATTATACTGCAGCGTGGCGGCACAGTTACGTCATCGTCAACGACGCGCAGTGCAGTGAGACGTCGCTCCTCCGATTCTTCCACAGGTATAGCTTGTTTTGTCGAGAAAGATACACTGGACCTACGTAGGTTAATTATGGCACCGTTAGCTTGTAGGAAATCCATTCCCAATATAAGTTCCCGTGAACATTCTGGCAGTGCAATAAAGTCAGAAACGTAAGTGATGACTTCTATCGTAGTCTTGCGGTGCATCGGCCAAGGGGCGTAATAAGATGGCCACCTGCCGTGCGTATCTGCGGACCAGTACACTTCGTCACAACTTTTTTAAGGTGCTTCGCCATCTTGAAGCTTGCTACCGAATAATCAGCGCCGGTGTCGACTAAGGCATTCAGCTCGCATCCGTCTATTATCAACCGCAAATCTGACGTAATCGTTTTGTTCCTGCACCTGTAGACTGGAATTATCTCGTCACCATCCTGGAATCGCGTTGGAGGATCTTCGTAACTCTGGTTGTCAGCGGCCTCACCTCCACAGGTCGCTTGCTTCAGTTTTCCTGGTGTGGGCTTGGTGAACGACGCCTAGGCAGTCTTGGAGACGCGCGTGGGCTAGGCGATTGGTAGCGCATGGGCGACGGTGATCGTGGTTGACGTTGGCGAGGAGTAACGGGGCTTTGGCGCGTCGACAAGTATTCTTCGATCTCCGCTGGCCGTTCACCGTTTCGAGGGCATGGTGCGCTTAAGGGAAAACCCCTTAACCCAACTTGACGGTACGGGCAGAACCTATACTATACAAGTGACCCGCTTCTCCGCAGTGGAAACACAGAGGCCTGCGCTCGTGGTCAGGCCAGACGTCACTTTTCCGGGGCCTTTGTTCCACAAAACGAGGTGCACTACGTGCTGGAGGCGGATAGGCAGCCGGTGGTTCCAGTAGACGAGGTGCACTGCGTACTGTCGACGCGTAGGGAACGGTCGTCGCAACTGCTCCACTACTGTGTACCGCGGGTTGCCTGAGTACGTCGGCGTACGTTGGGGTGCGCCGCGTCGGCTGTGGCTCACGCTCTGGATCCCGTATGACGTTCCTGAGTTCGTCCCGGACAACGTCGACGATAGATAGTGCAGCTGGAGCCTGAGGTATCTGCAACTTGTTGAGCTCTTCCCTGATGACTGACCGGACAAGGTCCCGTAGGGCTTCCAGGTCGTTTGGCAGGCCTCCAGGGAAGACATGGACAGGTGGGCAGCTTGCCTCACGGCTGTATTGCCGAGCCCGCTGTTCCAGCGTCTTTTCGATGGTCGTTGCTTCACATCTGAACTCGGCGACCGTGCGCGGTGGGTTGCGGACGAGAACTGCGAAGAGCTCCTGCTTTACTCCACGCATGGGATGGCGCAGTTCCAACCAATCTTCCATGTCTTCGAACGAGTCACCATGGAATGTTGGCGGCTTGCGAGGTTGGCTTACGACTAGCTGTGCCGGTGTTACCTGGGTAGTCATTGTGGCGGCGTCTGTTGTGGGAGTTTCTCTTGGCAAGAAGAGAAGAGGGCCGAATTCGGGCGAGTCACATCGAAGACGGCGGCTGGTCCGCTGGTGTACAGGTGTCAGTTCCACGGGATGGACTCGCGGGTTGTCGGGGCTACGCTGACTTTCGTTCGTGGGGCTTCGACTCATACCCCGCACCTCCACCAGAAATGTAACGATGTTAGTAAAACAAGGATATTTATTCAAGGCGAACTTGTGCCCACAAGTAAGAGTCACTGCGGTCGTGCAGAAATCCGCGGCAGTTGCGTTCTCGAACTGGGCTGGAACCGTCTTCCTCTTTCTCCTAGCGTGACACCTCGTGCGCGCGGCGCATGCGAGCCGGGTCCAACTGGCTGCCCGTGCCACGAAGATCGCTGCCTGTTGTTGCTGAACAACACCACTGTACGGCGTGCACAGTGCCCAATGCGAAGGGCGCGCAACTTGAATGTCACCAAGTTTGTCGTGCCAATATCAATTTTGACCGCTTTAGATGTACTATTAGATACAATTCACTGAATTGTATTATCGTTTTTCGTTGCTGAGTAACAGAGTTGCAAACTTGATAGTTTTGTTTATTGAAAATTGGTAAAAATCGAAAATTTTAAATAAACAATGACGACGCAAATGAAGAATTTAAAACCAGCAGACACTAGATGGTAAGTTTTTCTTTTAAATGCAACAAACGTCGTCAAATTTGTTGCAGTGATTGCCGAGAAAAACGAATTCTCCTTTTACACGTATCTATATAGGAGCGCCCCAGCAAAAGCTTACTCTTAATGATATATTCTCTTCGACTTTCATGGGGATGACTTCTTTTTTTCTTTTTTGTCCTGTTTGCAGATGACCGTGAATATGCAGCATAGCCAGCATCGCAGTTCAAGTCTTTCAACGGGCTGTGCCAGCGCACTGGTCCGAGGGGTGGCCTCGGACAGCACGTTTTGCACCGGTGAGCTAGCCATGGCAACTCTGTGTGTTGCTCATAGATTTGACAATGGAAGCATTGTCGCGTATTTGGAATGCAATACATCCCGCTTCTATGGTCTATGGCACAAAGCTACATGCAAACGTCAGCATGAAAAGTTTCGTGGAACGTTCTCATTTCTGGTACGCCGGATGTTGATTCGCTTTGCATTGGTCACCTTCTGTTCTTTTCAGCCCTCTAAGACTACAATTTCCGTCAGATCGATGAGATTACCCTCAAATATTGCTTTTAGCAGGCTATTCATGGAAGAGTTGAGTGTGGCGGTGTTTGGGATGTCTCCCTATTGAACAAGACTAGTTGGCATTCCGTACTGCTGTATGTCACGAACCTCGAGCAGGAGTTCTCCGCTGACCATTTTTTATCGCGTTATCGCCCACGCCTCTGGTATCAGTCAGAGAATTACGATCAACAAAAGGAGAAAGCGTTCTAGCTTGGTGTTCGGTTCTCTCGCAGTGTGCTAAATGGAAACCGTGGAAAGTCTTTCGTTCGAGTGAAGGAGTTGGTAAGCCTTCATCGGCGCATCTCCTTATTTTGGAGAGCGACGATCAGGTAGTCATAGAAAAGACGTGATTCTAATACCCTTGTATTTTGTTCGAATAGCAATGGCACTCTCCCAGCACGGAGCCCAACTAGGGGACACTGCCGGACTTTTCATGTAACAAGGCATACGCGAGCCGTACATAGGTAGTGTAACTCGATTAATTATACCCAAGAATGGGCACACTACAGAATGGTGAACTGAGCTGCCTGAGAAATAAATAACAATTGGCAAGAGAGAAAATGAGAGGAGAAAAAGGAAACACGAAAAAAGAAACAGCTACCGAAGAGGTGCACGAGGTAAGGCGACAGCTTAATTTTCACGGATGGGTCAGTCCGGGGCAAACGTGAGGCCCAAGACAAAAGGGCGTGGTGCCTCCCCGACGGGCCTTAAAATGCCTTGGTACGCAGCATGGGCTCCTGTCCTCAGCGACTTTCTCCTGCACACGACTAAGCCGCGCATAATGAGGCACCGAAGGGTGCAATCCCCATGTCCTGGAGTCTTTCGTGTCAAGGCACACCAAACACCTGCTCACACATCAGCACTTGCGGCGTCAACTGTGTGAAAACGACAGCGTCGTGTACGCACAGTGGAATGGACAATAAAGCCTCGGGCTAAATTAATGGGATACTTTTTCTTGTTGTCGAATAGCATCGAGATGCGACGGTTGCATTGCCATTGGCGCTGCTCTTCATAATTCCAGCTTTCAAGACGTCCCCAGCCAACGCTCCTACTTGCGGTCGCTTTACATTATTCGCCGATGAACGAAGCTGCACTTGCTTTAACTCATTCTTTTTGCACAAATGTGTATTTCGTACACATTTGAGATCGTCACAGTTTTTGTTTTTCGGCACTAGGTAATGGTCTGCTACTAGCCTTTTCATCATATTGCCACAACTGGAAAGCACATGCCGGAGGGCCCAAGCTTGCTCTTAGTTTAGGACTCGATTTACTTTACGGATTTGTTTTTTAAACCATCTTTTTATGGTCCTAACCAAGCTCCGGACTTTTCATGTAACAAGGCATACGCGAGCCGTACATAGGTAGTGTAACTCGATTAATTATACCCAAGAATGGGCACACTACAGAATGGTGAACTGAGCTGCCTGAGAAATAAATAACAATTGGCAAGAGAGAAAATGAGAGGAGAAAAAGGAAACACGAAAAAAGAAACAGCTACCGAAGAGGTGCACGAGGTAAGGCGACAGCTTAATTTTCACGGATGGGTCAGTCCGGGGCAAACGTGAGGCCCAAGACAAAAGGGCGTGGTGCCTCCCCGACGGGCCTTAAAATGCCTTGGTACGCAGCATGGGCTCCTGTCCTCAGCGACTTTCTCCTGCACACGACTAAGCCGCGCATAATGAGGCACCGAAGGGTGCAATCCCCATGTCCTGGAGTCTTTCGTGTCAAGGCACACCAAACACCTGCTCACACATCAGCACTTGCGGCGTCAACTGTGTGAAAACGACAGCGTCGTGTACGCACAGTGGAATGGACAATAAAGCCTCGGGCTAAATTAATGGGATACTTTTTCTTGTTGTCGAATAGCATCGAGATGCGACGGTTGCATTGCCATTGGCGCTGCTCTTCATAATTCCAGCTTTCAAGACGTCCCCAGCCAACGCTCCTACTTGCGGTCGCTTTACATTATTCGCCGATGAACGAAGCTGCACTTGCTTTAACTCATTCTTTTTGCACAAATGTGTATTTCGTACACATTTGAGATCGTCACAGTTTTTGTTTTTCGGCACTAGGTAATGGTCTGCTACTAGCCTTTTCATCATATTGCCACAACTGGAAAGCACATGCCGGAGGGCCCAAGCTTGCTCTTAGTTTAGGACTCGATTTACTTTACGGATTTGTTTTTTAAACCATCTTTTTATGGTCCTAACCAAGCTAGTGAGGCCCAATGGACAAGCATTGGTGGTTGCTCTAGTTACTCTTGTGTACGTTGATTTTTGCCGAAACACGTACTTCGACGATCGCCGGCAGTACTACAAGATCAAGTGCGCGTCGCGTAGTTAGGGTTCCCAAAACAGCTTTTATTTTTTGTTGACAACTTGGGTTGCAGTCGCCAGCCTATACAGTTCTTCCTCACACCTGACATGACCTTATATTTTTCGCAAGAAGTTTGTTAGTATCTGTTACAGTCTTGTAATTTAAAACTGATAAAAATTCCTCAAACACACAGCGAAGGCCCTACATGGCGGCAACTCCCCCCTCCACCCCCCCCCTTTCCAACTTGCAGCAATTCTACCATTCGTCTTTGCGTGCTTTGGTCTATTACGTATTCACATGACTTCTCGGGCCAATCTTTAAGTGGTCAATTATGTTCTCCCCTCGGGTAGGATCCGTTGCATAATGTCGTATATATTTTATATTGACAATTAAATCAATGGTTAGAATACGTGTTCGTCACTGAAACGAAAGTGTCTGTCTGTCCGCATACCATTCCTACTCTGCTGATGCCATTGCACGTTTCAAGATATAGAGGTTATGCCCGGTGGCATATGTGTAGACATTTTCGCTTCACTTTACAATTGGCAATTATAACAGAATCGAGGACATGGTAACCACCCGTTGTACAGAATGTCATTTAACCGTGAAATTCGGCGTCAACGGCAGCCGGAAATTATCTTTGTGTATCAATGCTTCTAAATAGCAACATAACAATTCGCATATCCAAGGAAATGTTTTCGTTTCCTGCTTTACTAGTTATTAAACATGCTTTCCACATCTACATGTGTAAAGTCGCAAGCAGAAAAAATCCTAGTTCCGCATCTCGTTGCCTTTCCTTCCGTGTCCCATTTTCTCCTTTGCAATAATGCGCTAAAATTTTGTGCTAAGAGCGCCAATTAGGACGCGAACACTGGACAGCGCATTCGAATTATAAATGTAGGTACAGTGCGCGCCGTCGGTCAGTCACCGCCTTTGACAATCACAATCCCCAAGAACGAGCCAATCTGGTGTGTCTGGCAAAGGGACGTAGCCCCTAGAAACTCCGAATAAACCAAATATATTTAGGGTATAATCATTATTCGTCAATATTATCACGTTGTAGGGAGGGAGAGGCACGCAGTAGCAATAAGCCTGAGTCAGGGAACCAGTTCTTTATTGGGCGAACATGCGTCGACAAAAGAAGTCACACTCGTGCAATATGTAAGCGCCGAGCACAAATGTCGACTCTCGTAAAGCTGATTTGCGACTCAAGTGCGTCGGCTGTTTATGAAGGATTAGTCGAAGATTCCAGAGTAATCACATGTGCTCTTCTGCCTTCCAGAATGTACAACACTATTCGCGTCACGCATGCAATCTAAATACAAAAGGTCCCACTACAACATAGGCGACGGATACGGTCAGTGAAGATGACCGAGAATGTTTTGATACGTATGAGCGCTTCATAGCTTTTCACT
Organism: Dermacentor variabilis; assembly: GCF_050947875.1. Taxonomy (NCBI): domain Eukaryota; kingdom Metazoa; phylum Arthropoda; class Arachnida; order Ixodida; family Ixodidae; genus Dermacentor; species Dermacentor variabilis. Next base: position 59,965,417 of record NC_134577.1, on the reverse strand, counting down.
CAGTCCACGTCGGTGTATTAGGGTCCAAGCCCAAACACTATCGCTGGGCTGCTACTCCTCATATCTTGGTCGAAGACTGTAGCTTCGGCTGTCCATCCTTGGCTAGTACTTGGTATGTAGGCAGGCAGGTTGTCGCGCTTCTTCGGCACGCTGCAGTAAGGTGAGGAGGTCGAGATTTTCTTCTGCGGTGACGTGCGGTAGCATTCCATGTCGGCGTTATCAGCTGACTTCCAGCTGCCTGGATACGGAGGCATTATCATGTAATCATAACTTGCACCGACTGCACTGTGAACGATTCCCTCATGACGGAGTAGTCGGCTGCTGTGCGCACTGAAGCGGTGACTGTGTGAACGTCGAGCAACACGTCGAGGTTGCTAGTTAATATTGCTGTGTTTGTTTCGTGGCGTCGAATGAAGTCTGAAGCGCATCGCGTCCAAGTTAGGTCTCATCGTCTGTAGGCGGTGTGTTTTTCCTTCGGAGGTTCGTCGAAATTACAGCGTGTCGTTGCTACGTCGCGCAGTCTGCTGAATATGTGTTCGTGAAAATACTGGCCACGTGATGGGCCATTCTACTGAGGGCACAGCAGTGAGAGGATGATCGGGAAAATTGCCGGGCTCTCCCCCCGAGTTGCAAAGTAGAGTGGAATTTAACGTGGCCGCTTGCCTCGCTATGGACGACGAGATTTAGCGCGCGAAGCATGGCTGTACCATGTCAAGGTATGGTTATCGACAGTAGACGGGACCTGCATTTCCGCTGTGACGGCAGAGCGGGGGGTGGTCGGGTGCACACCATACGTGTGTCTTCCTCGGGGAGTTGAGTGAGCTGATGGGCGGCTGGCTTGGTGGCGGCAACTGGCGACGGAATACAAGAGTTCCAGCACTCTGGTGCCGGCGCGGAGAGGGGCGTCGACGGCGGATGACAGCGACGTAGGTCATCACTTCCTGCTTGAGCTGCGAAGACCCAGGCACTCATAATGGCTGCTTGATATGCCCTCAGACGATGTCCACAATTAAGGCTACTTGAGACAGCGTCGAACCGAACATCCTACGCACTTATTCGCGCACAACGGCTCCAATCGGCTTTGGGACCTTGCCGGAACCAAGGCCCTGTATTTTTCACTTCAGCGAAAGCACTAGGGGGCTATGTTGCCGAGCGCGCATTTCCAGCGCCTTGTCGATGTGGCTTCTGTTAGAAATTTCGCGGCGGACTTGGCCGGTTTAAGGATCAGTCCGGCGTCGATCTCTTGCCTCAAACCGCGCATGAGGAAACACGCTTTCTTATCCGACATGTCAGGGTCGGCGTGTCTAACAGATGGTTCATATCTTCCGTGAAGATCGCGATGTGCTCATTCGGTTGCTGCACAAACTTTTATATCAAGGTTTTAACCGGCTTCTTGCTCACTACGCTCGTGAATGTTTCTAGGAAGCCCCTGCAAAGCAGCTCCCATGCTGTTATGCCGGAGGTTCGTTTTTTAAACCACGTTCTAGCGGTGTCTTTTAATGAGCTATAGCCCTGACGCAGCTAGTCGCACTTTCATTTTGTTATATGTGGCGATTTATGCTACGGTTTGCAGTCAGCTTTCCGGATCTTAAACGATGATCTGAGGAAGAACGGTTGCTCCATTGGCTGTTGCAGCGTGATCGTTGCTGGCGACACAAGGATTGTCATTGGGACTGCTGATTGGGCCATTATCTCCCTAGTATTCTCGGCCACATGAGCGTACACGTGCGGTAGTAGTATGTTATGGCAAGCTCAGTAGCCGATGACAATGTGTACGTTGTTTTCATGGCTTGCTGGGTGTATCCGGTCACAACACGCACCTCTACAAGATGCCACGTTGTAGTTACGGCGAACAATGCACTAGCAAGAACCTTCAGTCACGCAACTAACTCTTATCGGGGAACGGGAAGGCACAAAACGAGTTACACTCGGGCTGGAAGAAAGTTGCGAGCATAGACGTCAATCACCGAATCAGTGATTGGCGTATAACGTTTGTGGGATATTCATGCATGATTCGTTAAAGATTGTAGCCTAAGTGTTGGTGCTTGCAAGCCTTCAAGAATGCACATTTGTATTCGTATTGAGCATGCTGTTTGATTACGAAAGGCTCGACTAGAGCATAAAAATATTACAATTGGTGAGAAAGATTGAGAAGGTTCTGATACATGCGGGCGCGTCTTGCGCTGTGCGGTAACCTAACATTTGTTAGCAGGTGAAACGCGTTCAGAGGAAACATATGTACAAGCAAGCGTGTAAACATAAATGAAAACTTGCGTGTCATGTCAAACATTGATTGTCATTCTAGCACAGAAACGTTTGTCACATCAGGCTAAAAAGATTTTACAGCTGCTACTAGAGAGCAGTTCGGGTCAAAATAGATGACTTCCGAGTGGATAAAAAGCTGTCCATTAAACTTCAGAAGTCCTGCCACAATAAAACAACTAAAAATTTTCCTAGGGGGAGACCATGTCTTATAATGAATTTCCAAATGATTTGAATATAGTACTGTCTCACTATCGTCATCAGCTTATGTTATGGTATAGAAAAAACATTTTTGGTATGAATACAGGCGCCAAAGAATGGTAAATGCATTGAACAAACTTTCTCAAGCAGAGACTTTTCAAACGCGTACGGTGTAGTTAAGCATTGTCGTAAAAGCATCTGCAAGCGCTTTCTCTAGAAGGCAACTTTGCCTCTGGACCTCGATTAATGGCAGAAATTACTATTTAGTTGACAAGAGTACAGTACCTCCTTTCTCAAATGCTTCCTACACAGAGATATTCCATTCTGTTTACGCTGCAATATCAATACCAATATGGTTCATCAAAGCTTCTTCGTTGGTACACTGTCAAAACACCTGCACAAAAGTTCCTTTAACTAAATGGGGGTCAAGGATCTTTGGGGACAGTTCCCTCAACCCTCTAGTTACGCAAAAGACAATCTTGCAGCCCATTATGGTTTGTCTTGAAATCAGTTTGATTAAGCGACGTTCACCAACAACACAGTTCACGGAACAGTGAGCGCTGGCCAAGACCTGCAGTGTTTTTTGATATTGAAGCACTCCAAATACTTCTGGCGATGAGGTCTTGTCGCGCAATTTCGAAAAACCAGACGGCATCGTTCACATCTTGCGTTCCTTCTGGCACACATGCCTATCGCGTGTTTCTTTGTCTGCAAAACGACAACCGCACTGCGTACACTCATACGGTGTTCTATCCACGTGCTTTGTTCGGCGGTGACGAATAAGAGTCGAATTGTTCATATAGAATCGATCACAGATTTCGCAAACAAAAGCGCTCTTTCCACATTTGTAGTCTGCATGTCTCTTGAGGATATATTTGCTTTTAAATGATTTACCACATTTTTGGCATTCATGAGGTTTCTCCTCTGCGTGAGCGTGCTCATGCTTACGCAGACTCACCGCCCGCGCGTATGATTTACCGCATGTTTCGCAAATGTAGCGTTTCTCACCTGTGTGCTGGCGCGTATGAACATCTAGGTGACCAGACGTCCGGAACGATTTATTACATACTTGACATTTGTAGGGTCTATTGTCTGAATGGGTGCGCTTATGGTTATCTAGATGAGCAGACTGCCGAAACGATTTAGCACATATTTGACATTTGTGGGGTCTCTCGTCTGTATGAGTGCGCTTATGGATTTTTAGATTAAAAGATTTTCGGAATGATTTTTGACACATATTGCATTTGTAGGGTCTCTCGTCTGTGTCCGCGCACTGATGTTGAGCTAGATCATTAGCCCGGTGGAACTGTTTGCCACAGGCTTCGCATTTGTGTTTTCTGCCAGTGAGGTTGCGGCAATGCTCAACAGACTTAGACATCTTCGCAGACGATTGATCACAGGCTTTGTAAATCTGGGCTGTGTCATCCGTGTGTTTCTTGGCGTGCCCGTGAAAGGCGTCCGGCCTGCTCGATACAGTACCACAGACAACGCACAACTCTCGCTGTTGTGTTCCTCCTGTTCCAGGAGCATTCCTGCAAGAACGCGGACAAACGTTCAAAAACGCTCACTCTTGTTACAGGAGGACAAAATCACATCTTGCCAATTGAGAGGTTGACAAACAACATCTTGCGTCAATTATAAGGCCTCGTTCTGAACCTTAGCGCTAACTTGAAGCATTTAATCTTGGCGCTCGAGTGTGGCTCTAGTTTGCGTAAATTGAACACTGCTGCCTTTTATCGTCTGCGTGGCTAAACTTGAAGATAAGAAGACCCGTACCTGTCTCACATAGGCTATATATAGTGTAATATGTAAAGAGTGGTTTTGGTATTTCTTCCTACTCGAGCGGAGAAGAAATGTCTGGTAAGGGTGGTTAAATAAGGACTTACCAGATCTAAACACGATGATATTTTTCTCACTGCACTAGAGCCCCATTCTTGTCGGTATAAGCCATTGCAATTAGCCATTCGAGGCTCCACCTTGAGAAATGGAAATGGCGCAAAGGCGAACTATTCGCTTTAATTCTGACAAGTGTATGTGAAATTAAATGAAGTCCTTCACATCGAATACAATGAACAGCTTCCGGGTTCAAGATTGCCTGCAATGTTTTTATGAAGTCATTTAATATTTGACTCGCATTCGAATTGCACACCGCTCCTACCGAAGGTATCGTGAGAACGACACACACGCAATCATTTCCCCCATACATAGCGAGCACAGATACATCAAATGCTTCAGTGTTTTCATGTACAATGGATGAAGTATGCTACCGAAGAAGTTAGTATTTTCTTTTGTTTTTCTGGTAAGATAACGAACACTGCAAATATTGTGTTAAGGCATTGCTGGTACGGTATCTTTTTTACCGGTTAGTGAAGAAAAATACAACGGGCAGAAGAGTAGAGACAGCGCGTATGGTGCATGTCTTTTGTGCAGCCTGTTACTCATTTAAATCTCTACGCTAAACACTAGATGAACATTGGTCGCTATCCTTGCGTTAATGGCTTTTTACTTGTATACTTTTATTTATTCTTGTAGCGGTTGTTTACATAACTCATGCTATGTTATGGTTTGGTTCGAGTCGTGTGGTGTTACCTTGTACGTCGTTTGGAATCATGCCAGCTTGGCCGGCATCAAGACCGGATTATTTAATGAAGAAATTAGAACTATCAAACAATCAAATTTCGTTCGATAGAGCCAGTTAAATCCCGGCAAATTAATCATCCTGACATTTATTCAGGCTTGCAAGAGGGAAACTTATGAAATCACTAAATATCCATTTCAACACTTATGGCAATTTGCTTTACTGTAACAAAATAACCTTTATATTTCTTTATTTCTTTTGCTTTAGTGGTACATACTTGTATTTATTCATTAAAATGATAAAGATTTCTAGCTAGTACTTCTACCTTCTATATGTGATACATTAGTATATGAACAATAGGAACTGTAGGGAGAGTTTACGAGGTAACAATTGTAAATGTGCCCTTGAGAGGCAGCGCGCCATCCCGTTGTTTTTCTCTGTGTGCGCCCCTGGCGCTGTTTCAGAATTAGGTTTGTGTAGTCCCATTTATTCTGCTACTTTTGTTGAGGCGACTAAGCCAAATATGTGCCCCCATTCAACCCACGTGATGTTACTTTGTAAGTCTTTCCTAACTCTACTGGAAAACGCGGGAAAGGAGGGAGTAGACAAGTCCACTTGTCGATACGTAGGCTCCTGCTTTCACCTTGTTCTAGTTTTGTTCATTAACTCTACTGGTTTATGTGGTATCTATGTCGCAATATGTACTTAAGTAAAAGGAGGTAAATAAACCACATAAAATAAATCGGTATAGTTAAGAAACTATTTATCAATTTCATAAAGAATAGCAAAATTTTACCTGAAGAAATATATAAATCCACATTAGAGGCAGAATTCTTCTCACGATAAACGTCGACCTTAATGCGACCTAAAGCACTGCTTACTTACCTGGGGTTGAGCAGCACATACAAAGGTGAACTCTATTTACCGTACAAAAAAGTTCCCCGACGATTATTTTACTTCCTAATGCCTAATTTGAGGCCAGCTCTATACGTGTTTTCATTTCGCGATATATTGGCTGGCGCGGACAGTGTCTCGTGCGGCACGTTGGAAACGGAGCCAAGTGGGGCGTGATTGCCTCGCTAATCGGGAGATCGCGAGAGGCAGCGTGATTCACAGCAGCCGCCGCAGTCGTCACTTCAGTGTCGCAATCCCATTGTCGTCATGCAGTCGCACCACCCTCGTTGATGTATCGACGTTATATTTTGTTCGTTATTAGGCCGCAGTTATGCTGTCGCCATCGTGTCAGGATTATGCCGTCGTTGTCATGCCATCCTTGTCATCGCGTTGTCGTCACACAGACGCTATCATGCATTTATTGTCATACGGTATAGTCATCGTGCCCCCTTAGCGGTGCGGTCATCGTCATTGTCGATTTTTCATGCGGTTTTCTTACCGTCGTCATCACGTCGTCCTTGTTATACCATGATCATGACTTAAGAATGCGCCTGTCATTGTCATGTCATCGCCATTGTACGACTTTACCATTACATCAATATCATTCCTTAAAATTAAATTAGGAGGTTTTACGTGCCAAAACCACGATCTCATTAGGAGGTACGCGGTAGTGCGGAACTCCTGAAATTTTGACCACCTGAGGTTCTTTAAAGTGCACTTGAATCTGACTACAAGGGTGTTTTTGCATTTCGCCCCCATCGAAAGGGGGCCGCCGTGGCCGGGAGTCGATCCGGTGACCTCGTAATAGCATTCCTTCTTATTCCATCGTCATTGAATTAGCATCATACAGTCATCATGCCTCCAGGCTCATAGGTTACCTTGGTCAGAGAAAGTCATAAAGCTGCACAATATCTGAGCATTTCGCATATAGTCAAATAATCGAAAGTCAACGCTGCACTCTCACATGAACGTCACTTAAGCAATATGGCCTGTCACTCCATTGCTCGATTGCTTTAGACACCCGCCGTGGTTGCTCAGTGGCTGTGGTGTTAGGCTGCTGACCACAAGGTAGCGGGATTGAATCCGGCCATGGCGGCCGCATTTAGATGGGGGCGAAATGCGAAAACACCCATGTACATAGATTTAGGTGCACGTTGAAGAACGCCTGATGATCGAAATTTCCGGAGTCCTCCACTACGGCGTGCCTCATTATCAGAAAGAGGTTTTGTCACGTAGAACCCCATAATTTAATTTAGCTTTGTCTTTAGACGGACGCCTTTCTCTTTACTATCTTTGCAAACGAATATGGCGTAGTACGTACGCATTTGACAAAGCCACAAGAGCGCTGAAGACGACAAGCATGTTAGCACCACCTCTACCATGCAGTGTGTTTTGAATAACGGTTGATTCTGTGCGCGTTTCACATATGAGAGCTCTCCTCCATAGCGAAAGTACCACATTGGAGGCATAGTTGCACCACGGCCAGCATTACGCACCGTCTGGGATTTGCTTTGTGCAAAGAAATTTTCCCAAACGTGGGCTCACCTAGCGATGTTTTCCGGAACGGCAGATTCTTCCTCTAAGCCAGCGCGGCTTGTACTGGGCTGTGCGTGATTGCCGCAGCTGCTGGACACCATAGGTGAGGAACTGGAGATTCCGCTTTCAGTGACATGTGTATGGCCTGAGAGAATAGCACAGGTGTTAGCTAGTCACTGTGCAAGAGTCATTCAACGAGCGTGAACATTTCGTGCTGAAAAAAAAAAACACGGAGATTTAGTTAAGGTTTAGTGAAAGGGTAACCTTACTTCACTGCTTCCGTATGCGGTGCTCTTTCTGGAAATATGCCTTAAATACATATGACGAAAGAGATGTGCGTGACGGAATTTATGCAATGTTGAATTTCCCCCGAAATATGTGCTGTATTTAGTAGAGCAGAATAGAACACGACAGTGTTCCATGCCGAAGATGAGACATAGACATAGAATAGCTTTATTTCCATCTACTTGATGGAGGAGGCTGCAAGTAAAAGCTGCTCCAGTAGAGGCAGCTTGACGAGGCCCGCAGCCCCCCCTACAGAATATTCGGCAACAGCACACACACACACACACACACACACACACACACACACACACACACACACACACACACACACACACACACACACACACACATATATATATATATATATATATATATATATATATATATATATATATATATATATATATATACTCTCATGAACCCACATACTCGCATATACACATGCACACCCACATTTATACAGAGCCACTAGTGACCAAATCAAAAATACTTAGGGTAGCTTGTGTGGTTCTCGTGGTGAATACAAATGAAACAAGAATACGCTGCTGAACATTATATACACACACATATACAGAAGCATATATACACATTTTATATACATACTAGCCGAGAGGATGTACACTCAACCAGTAATTTAAAAATCCTGCACATGCAAGCCTCTCAGTTGTTGGGCCGGTATTTGGGTGATATCAACGCCTAGATTATTATATTTATTTAGAAGCATTGGCATTGTGTGCGACAGCTTTTCCCTTAAATAATTTGTTCTGGGTGTGTCCACCCGCCATATCTCTTTTTGACGGGTAACATAAGATTTGTCATTAAGTTCAAGGTTACAAAGTTCTCGGAGAAAGGAGCAGTTCAGTTTTACTTCCCGCCTAAATGCAGTTGTTAACTTGTACTGGTATAATTTTAACACAGAAATTATGTTGGCTTCCTGAAATAAGTTTATAGTGTGGGAGTTGTAGGGGACATTAAAGAGCAGCCGAACAAACTTCTTTTGCAAGACAAGTAGTTTAGGCAAATTAACAAAAGTAGTTGTACGCCATACCAATAAGGAATAATAGAGGTACGAATAAAAAAGCGAGCTATAAATGAGAAGTTTAACTTTAAACGGCAATAGTGATTTACATGTCCACGTCATGCCAATGACCCTAGATAACTGGATTGTGACTGCGTCAATGTGTTCGTCCCAGAGCATATTACTCGAAAACGTTACGCCGAGAGTTCTCATACTAGTAACCATTTCTATCGTTTTTTCCCCTCACATTATGCTAATATTTGAATTCACTGGCTTATTTTTAGGCCTAAAGAGCACAGCTTTGGTTTTGTTTGTATTTACTTCTAATTGGTTCATTATTGACCAGTCCCTCAGCTTAGAGAGCATGAGGTTCGTTTCATACTCTATATTTGTACAGTTTATTCCTGAAACAAATATACTGGCGTCATCAGCATACAGGACATATCTCCCGTTTAGGTAAATATTCGTTACATCATTGATATCGGCGCTAAAAAGAAGGGGCCCCACAACACTTCCCTGCGGAACTCCTTTTGAAATAGGCTTCATACTTGAGCAATGCATATCTATCTGAACAAATTGCTGCCTACTTGCTAGGTAAGATTTAATTAGTGCTAAAGAATGACCTCGAATGCCATAGCTATGAAGTTTTTCAATCAATGTTAAATGGGGAATATTATCAAATGCTTTGCTAAAATCCACATAGACGCCAAGCACAAGTCTTCTTTCTTCGAACTGGGATAAGATGAATCCCTTTTGTTCCAACAGTCAACAACTCGTTGGACTTAAGCTTTCTGAAGCCGAATTGGGCAGGTGATATTATATTGTTCTTCTCGAAAAAATTATTAAATTGGCGATGTAAGATTTTTTCCAGGCCCTTATAAAAGATAGGCAATATGGATATAGGCTTATAATTTTGGATATCATTTCTGTCTTCCTTTTAAATGAAACACTCACTTTAGCGATTTGCATTCTTTTCGGAAAAGTTGCACTGGACAAACATAAATTAATAATATATGTAAGGTACGGTGTGACAATATCTAACACGTACTTTATCGGTCTAATGTGCATGCCTTGAAAATCACGCGAGGAACTATTTCGAAGTGACGTGAAAGCAGAGAAAACTTCATGTTCAGAGACAGGCTCAAGAAATAATGAGAAGGGGTTAGCAACAGGCTTCAACTTAAACAATGTCCTAGATGAACTGTTTTGATTGTTGCTAACAAAGTGATCATTAAACATAGTGGCGAAAGGGATGCCAGATATCTCATTGGCATTTATGTTAAGTTTTTCTATACGAGAATGCGATTTATTACGAATAAGGACAGTATTTAACCTTTTCCATAAGAAGTCCGGTTTTGGTGCAGAGCACTCAAATTCAGACTGAATGTGTCGCATTCTACTTAGTTTTATTTTTTATTCAGTTTATTTCGATAAGTTTTGAATTGTTTCAGTGTATCTGGGTCCTTACGATGAGTAAATTTATGATACAATTCGTTTTGGCGATCTATATTTGCAAGCAGTTCAGGCGTTATCCAAGGTTTACGAATTTTTTTGCCTCAGGTAATTCTTTTTTCGGGAAAGTGGTACTTATATACACCAGAAATTATATCTATGAACTATGCATATGCCTCTTCAGCATTCGCGATTTGACCGATAACTTCTAGGTCACAGGTTAACATCTGAGTTCTAAAAGCCTCAAGGTTAGCTGCTGTTATTGGCTCATAAGTGAAGCATCTCACATCCCTCTTGTCTCGAAAAAACTATGTTTAGGTATCATGATAAATATTGGAAATTGGTCGCTTATGTCGTATGATAGCACACCGGCGTAGAGTAGGCATCTTTAACGGCATAGCACTACGGGCATAGTGTAGCAGATAATTCGGTGTTTGCGGCCGGCGCCGGCGTTGACCGTCTTGTGAGCAAAAAATCATTCCGAGTCAGATATACCGAATCACGCAGGCCTTCCGTGTAGCGCGAACGCGTTATTGAACTAAACGAAATTAAGTAAAATGCGTCAGAAACGTAGTAAAGTACGACTTACACGCAAACAACAGATATGATAGCACCAGATTGTTATTTGAATATACGAGAGAACATAGTTTTACGCGGGAACTCAAGCACAAAGCAATTTTCCTGCGTTTCCACCACTCTTGTACCACGGGCAGTGACGTACCCATTTCCGTGCAAAAGCATCCAGATGGCGCTCACCGCCGAGAATCCACGGCCCACGTAATAAGCGGGGTTTCTTCCAGAAAGCTGCTTTCGTGCATAGCTTTTGCGGCCAGCGTTTCCCAATAAACATTAGTCTTAAATAAGCTGTAGTTACCGAGAAGCGCGAGAAGCAGCCAGGGATCTTTGAATGGTATCGCGTTGCACTCTTAAAGGCGAAGCTAAAGCGTCCTGCAAATTTCGTTGTGTCTGTGATCGGAGTCAAATCTTGGCTCTACGTTTGCAGCAATAAGCATATTTCAGGCTTTACTAAGGTGGTGACGGAAAATATGCAAAATTCCGTAAACTAGCTTTTGCACAAACCGAACTTGCCTTAACATTAAAGGCCGCGCTCTCGTTATAGTAGAGGTCCTTAGTAGCACAGAAAACTAAAGTTTAGCTCGCGCGATTCTGTCTAAATACATGAGAAATTCGCGGTAACCATTGCACTAAATTTCCCGTAGTCTGTTGCAATTAAAAGAATAAGTTCAAATGTAGTGACTGGAGCAAACGAAGATTTGTTTGGGCTGTGAATGTTCATATAAAAATTTTTCAATACGGAACAATTTCTAAACTATGAACAATATGAAGCTTTCAAATCTAATAGGCCAATAAAACGATAACATAGTTTTGGATACATCTAATATTACAGCTAAAGTGGTCAAAATCATATAATATGCGGCGCTCTAAAATATGATACTATGTTGTGGGTAGGACTTTTGCAAAACGCTCGTAAACAGTCAAAATGTTTGTAAGTTAGTAATTCATGAACCAATATTGGCCGCCTCGGGTGCTCTAGCACATGCAGTTTTACAGAGCTGTGATATCCGTTTCTTCCCTGCGGGGGGGGGGGGGTGCAGAGCAACAAAGTTGTAAACTATGTCCTTGGGAGTTGTGTCGTCCAAGTATGGCTATCGCGCTGTATGACTGACACACCAACTTTCCCACTCAGCTATCCTGTTAATTCAAATTGGGGCTACTCATACGGAAACCGACATGGTGACGCTCATAAAGTGTGTCCTCTTGTGCAGTAACTGCAACGCTATCGTGGCCCATGTAACTGTTCTTTCCGTTTGTCCTTGACCTTTCTTGTTTCCGCGTATCTGTCGCGCTAAGTTACTACTTAAATTTCCGTTGAGGCTTGTTAAGGGTCTTCGCGAGTGGTATCTATGGTCGAAGGCCATGCCGTACATACCCGTGACGTCACTGGCATCGTTGTGGCTTTTCAACGCGTTCCACAGGTCTTCGAAGGAGTGGTCACAAAGCCTAGAATTAGACATATGTATTTGTATCGGACTCTTTGCTTCCAGGTAATGCGGGAAATATGTGATGAAGCTTTTGCAAAAGCAAAATTTGGAAGAAGCTAACTGCTATTTTGTTAATGAACGGGATACATGTAATGTTTCATTTTACCCAAATGCTCACTTGCTGGCTGGCACAAGGGGAACCCTGTGTAATACGTATAGTGGGAAACGCCTCTTTGACTTGCACGAACATGCAAGTCAAGTTTAGTTTACTTTAGTGTAGAACTTGAGATTTTGTTCACCTATGGCGTTTTTGATTAGTGCTTTGTAGTTGGCTATAGGTGTTCGGTTTTCAAATTGTCGTGGCGTTGACTCGTGGAGGAGAATCGCAATGATAATTTCCGGATAGGCGCACCGGAATTTTTTTATCTGATTGTTCTACAAAATAGGGTGAGGCTCAAAAGAAGAAGCTGCGTGAACTCATTGGATGCTTTGATTCAAAGCAGCGCTGTAATAAAAAGAGATGCTCCTTCCGCGTCAGATTGGATTCGAAGTCGCCATGCTGGTGTTAGGATTTTCACGGCAATTTAAATGAATGACCAATCTTGGATCCGTACCATGAGGAATCTATCTGATAACTAATTAAAATTACGAGCAACATGGCTTCCACAGAGTAATAGAGGACCGACAGTTGCCTCTTACTATAGGGAAGACTCAGTTTGAACACTTGAGAAGAAAATGACGCAGTCAGTTGAAGTTAAGCATATGTGACAAAATGTGTTCTTGCCAGTTTGCTTCACGTGTGACCCGTGGAGCTGCCTTTCTGAAAAATTAAGTTGAGTTACAGGGTATGAACAAGGCGCAATAGCAGAGATAAGCCTCTGAAAGAAAACGTAAATGAAGAGACGTGCATCTACAGTTGTAAACCGCAAATCATTCTAACATGGGACTTCTTTACCGTGGCAGCAAAAAAAAAGTTGTCGAAAGTTTACTCATTAAAACCTGCTTTTGAACATAAATATACTTATTACTTTTGCTTCAGCTAACGAAGCAAGACATCACCAAAGTGACAGCCGCACAATGATAAGCGGCACGTGTGAATGGTTCGGGAGTGTTTTTAGGTTAGGTGTTAAACTCTGCTATAGCGGGCGCATCGGTCGGCCGTTACAGTCACGCATCACGAGATGGCATTTCAGGAATCGCCCGACGTTTTTGCGCAGGCGCGAGTAAAAGCGGGTGCGAGAGGGAAAATATGGGGGCTTTTGCTCCTTGAATATCTGACTTAGCCTAGGTACTACGGAGAAGTAATTTCTTTGCTCGTTTTGTATGGGTTTGTCGCTGCAGTGCCGGCATTGCGGAACGAGATCGCGTGCTGGACATGCCCGTGCACTAGCTTGTTTATGCTCCGACACTAGTTGCCGGCGCGGTAAATCAGATGAAGCAGTGGGCACTGACGGGCGATGTGGTGCTCGCTGTTTCTAAAGGTACAGCGATGAGCACAGTTAGGGTGAACACGCGAGCGCGTGGCCGACGACACTGTTGGCGCCGCGACACGACAATCACTGGAAGCACTGCACATGCGCAGTACACGTGTAGCGAGGCTGTCTTTCTCCCGCGCGCATCACGTCAATGGAGCGGACCGTCCATCGTCTGCTAGCCGAACTTTTGCCTTGTGAGCTGATACTTTCGGCATTTAAAGTGCTTCAAGAAAACAAAACTGAAAAAAAACGCACATAGCTATGTGGGGCGTGACTAATATCTTCAGAGTTGTTCCGCATGCAAATGCAGCATATAAAACACCGAGCATCTACCGCAGACATTCAGTCTGTCGCCACATGCTATTATGGCTAGAGTTCCGGATCATCAAAGACGCTCTATCGTTGACCTTTCACTAAAAGGTTATTCCCAGCGATACATCGGCTCTTTAGTAGGTAGGCCTCTCAAGACTGTGAACCGAATAATTCAGGCATATAAGAACGAAGGTCGCATTCGGGATGCGCCACGTGCACTTCGTCCTAGGGCTACCACAGATGACGAAGATGCATGCATAATTGCAGCTGTTGTCGAGAATCCTTTTTTGCCTGCCGCAGCAGTTCGCGAGGAGTTGGATTTAGACGTTTCGGACACTACTGTTCGACGTCGCCTGCGTAGTTCAGGCCTTCGCAGTTACGTCGCAGCACAGAAGCCGCTACTTACGGCTGCCAACAGGGAAGCACGACGGCGGTTCGCTGAGCAGCACGTGTCGTGGACAACCGAAGACTGGGGACGTGTCATCTTTTCGGACGAGTCCGCGTTTTCGACGCGACAAGACCAAAGAGTGCTTGTGTGGAGACAGCCACGAACACGGTAACGTCAACTTTTTCGTTGAAGAGTGGGTTTCTTACTTTATTTAACAACGCCATGCAGCAACGATCCAGACAACGTGCAACGCGTCTCTACCAGCGGGAGAGCAAGTGTGAGCGTGTGGGGTGCGGTTTCGCAATATGGTTTAGGACCATTACACCGCATACGTGGGCACTTATCGTCTCAGCAATACTGCAGTATTTTGAACGATGTGCTGTTGCCATATGCGAGCAGTTTATTCCCCGACGGCAACTATCTTTTCCAGCAAGACCGGTCGCCGATCCACACGGTCAGGGTTGTGAAGGACTTCCAGGCAGAGCAGCGACTACGTGTACTGGAATGACCATCGAAAGGGGCGGACCTTAATATTATTGAAAACGTGTGGGGCCGCCTGAAAGCTGCCTTGGCAAGAAAGCCCCTTCATTCCGCGACTTCCGACCAGTTGTGGGCCGCAGTCAGCCACGAGTGGGAAAGCCTAAAGGCCAATCACGAATATGTGCAGGCACTTTATGACTCGCTACCGTCCAGGACAGCGGCAGTCGTTGCTGTCAGAGGTGACGTGACTCGGTTCTAGAAATTCTAATATTTTATTTCCCTGTAGTACGTCTGTACCACTTACACTGCGAGCTTGCAGTTTAGTTCAATAAACAATTGAAACACAAAGTGTCTTATGCTGATTTATTCATTGACGCACCACATTTTCTACCAGATGGGCCAGCAAGTACTTAAAGTGTCAGCTCAGCAGACAAAAATGCGGCTAGCAGACGACGAACGAGCGTCTCCAGTGACGTGGTGCGCGCGGTGGAAATATTCTTTCGCAGAGCGCATACTGCGCATGTGCAATGCTTCCAGCGATTGCCGTGACGCGGCGCTAACAGCGCCGTCGGCCACGCGCTCGCGTGTTCACCCTAACTGTGCTCATCGCTGTACATCGGACGTACGCGAATCCCAGAATCTAAAGATACGTCGGACGCACCTGGTTTGCTTCGGTGTCGCTGGCTCCGCGGCTCCCGCCTACCGATATTTGGCACCTAGTTTTCTGAAGGGCCTTTATTTAGCTCAAAGAGGACCCTTAAAAAATATGCCTTTCAAAGGTCGCCGCGTGCAGCATTCGAAAAGCCTGACACGAAGGAAATGATGCATCACCGCCTGGGTTTTTATAACAGACACGTAGACCAGTGTGTGTTATTGCATTTCACCATCAGCGACGATAGGCCGTTGTTCCAGGAACATTAGGGGTGTCCTCGAATTCGGCGGGGCAATGCCGTAGCCACTGCGCCCCCGGAAGAGGTGTGCGATGCGGTGACCAAATACGAACGACGAACCTGTTCTTTCATAATGGCATTTGCTTCCGACAGTGACATAACTTTCGACCTTAACGATAAAAAGCCGCAGCTATGCTTTCTGTGACGATATTTTGGCATCAACAATGCATCGACGCGCGAAAAAATCTAAGAATGTCACCCACGTACGCAGGCTGAAGTTGTCTGTCAAAGGCCTGCTTTGAAGTAAGAACAAATCTATAGCTATCAACGCCTGCGTTCCGGGTCATACCTACGGGGAACAATATTCATCGAGAATTTTTACAAGCGGCAAGACTCACGGAGGGCTACAGTCGGAAGTCCATGAAGTGCCCTCGAAGAATTCCTGGCTTGTGCTCGGCATTGCTTCGTCGCCAAAGGTAAATGCAGGAGGCGTGTGTCCACTCTTACTTCCTTCAAACATGGCGGTTTCGGCGCCTCCGGAGCACCAGCGTCTGTTTCGTGACAGAAGCACGCGGAATCGCAGCGCATGCGCAGTCAGTGCCGATGAGTAAAGGGAACAAATGAAACGATTGGCTCTTTGGAAACTAGAAGGCAGCCATAGAGCTCATGTGAAAAAAAAAAGACGATAGAGTGGCGCCACTATCTTCTCGACGCTAAAATGCTCATATTTTAACGGTAGAAGAGGCGTTCTAATAACTGGCGCTGTCTTGCCACCAAATGATCAAACCATGTAACCCCCTCTCCCAGTTAAAAACCATTGACATGAAATGTCTTTTTTGAGGGGAAGCCTTTCATGGGTCACGGGTCGAAAATTTGACCGTCGTGCGTTATGGCGTCCAAATTCAAGCACATGCGCCAGCATTTATTTATCAATAAAAAAAGAAAAGAGTTCGATCACCTTTGTGCGCGTTGAACGGACACCCTTCTTAATAAGCAGTGTGGCCACAAAAGTGTGTGCGTGCGGTTTCTCCGGTTTTGTTCGTGCCTGGCGTCATGCCTGACGTGTCTTATGACGTTTTGAGGAGTATCAGCACGTCTGCGTGAACTGGAAATGCATCTGGCGTTGAAAGTTAGCGCTGTCTGTTTGCCTAATTTGCCTTTCCGTGTCCGTCTCATTCTGTGCTAAAAGAATATATAAAAGGCCGTGTAGCTACCTTCGTCGATTAAAGCGCTACGAAATCATTCAGGGAACATGCGTATGTCTCCGAAAGGTATTCATAGATTCATAGGCGACCGAAAAAGAGCACAAGAGAAAAACCAGTTAAGAGAAAGCAAGTAATTATAGAAAGTAACAATGCATTCGAATGACAGTGTTCAAGTAATTTAAGGAATTTCTTGCGAGCGCACAGGCTTTCGCTTTAAAAAAAATTTAATTATGGTGTTTTGCCAAAACCACTTTCTGATTATGAGGCACGCCGTAGTGGAGGACTCCGGAAATTTCGACCGCCTGGGGTTCTGTAACGTGCACCTAAATCTAAGCACACGGGTGTTTTCGCATTTCGCCCCCATCGAAAGGCGGCCGCCGTGGCCGGGATTCGATCCCGCGACCTCGTGCTCAGCAGCCCAACAACATAGCCACTGAGCAACCATGGCGGGTCAGTGTCGAATCATGGCTGTATCGCACTGTCCCGCTTTTACGTGGTGACGTCGGGTATCCTATAAGCAGCACATTTTTTTTTCTTCGGAGCTTTGTCAAAATGGCAGCATGTCGTTCCTTTGTAGTGGAGACTGATCTTTCGTTGGCGGGGGAGCACCTTCGGCACTTCAACTAAGAGCAACCGCAGCTCCATATGTTGCTATAATGTTTACCGATAATGTACCCAAATATCCGTCACCTATTGGCATAGTGTACTCTGGACGCTGCAGTCAGATGCAGTGCCATGGCGACGGCGATCGGCACAGTCTTGGGCATCTCCATACAATTGCCGCCTAACAGTCTGCAATTTCACCCGGACGTTCATCTTGCTGTGAATGCAAACAGTTAATCACAAAACATCGGATCATCCCACGGTAAGGGAATAAGCAATAGACGTGTCCGGCTTCTCAGTGGCAGCAGAGCGAGCAGTAGTGAGGTGCGGGCGCGAAGGGGGAGGCAGACGGTTGAAGACGGTGACGTAGACGATCAATCCAGGCTTCAGATGCGGCAATTGAACTGCGAATGGCTGCTGGTTCTCTCAGAGGACGTCAGCAAGTAAGGCGTCTTGAGGCTGCGTCAAGGAGAGCATCTTAAGTACTTCGCGTGAAACTGTTGTGGTTTTTAGGAGTTCGTTCGTTAGGAGCCTATAGTGTTTAATTTTTCACTTCGGCGAGAACACCAGGCGACGATGTTGCTGAGTGCGCTTTTCCAACGCCTTTTCAATGCCTTTTCAATTTTGTAATGGTCTTGACTGGTTTACGTATGAATCCAGTATAAACCACTTGCTTCAAACCGCAGATGAGTAAGAACGCTTTCCTCTCGGACATGTGCGGGTCGACGCGGCTGAATTTCTGCCCTGAAGATCACGGTGTTCTGATTACACTTCGGCCCGCTCCTTGCCCATGACTCGCGCGAATGTTTCCAGAAATCCACTGAGAAAGTGCGAAACTGCAGCTTGTCACAGATTCAATTGTTAAGCATAGCGTTTTTCCCGCTGGTTTCCGGCCAGCTTTCGAGATCTCCCAACGCACGTCTGCGTGTATTTGTTTTCCTTGTTGCCGTAGCCAGATAGATGTACTAGCTGTTTCGTCTGCTTGTTCCCCCCGGTGGCTTTTTTGGCTTTTGCAGGACACGTCGCTGCGAGTGACATGGCAGTCGTAGCATGCGGCGAGCTCTCGCATCCATGACGACGTTCACGTCATTTTCACAGCTGGTAGGGTTTATCCGGTCACCCCGAATCACCTCTTCGAGATGTCATGTTGTAGCGACGGTGATCGACGCAGTAAGGAGAGTCGTGAGTCACGAAACACTCTTTATTGCGCGAACCGGCACCCACAAAACAAGTTACATTCGGGCAGAATGATAGTGCCAGGCATATGAGTCGACCGTCGAACAAATGATTTGCGATTAAGTAGCGCCGGCTATTGACACATGTTTCGTAGAAGATTCCAGCGGAATAGTTAGTGCTCGGGTGCCTTCCAGAATGCATAAATGTATTCGCGTTGCGCGTGAAATTTGATAACGAAAGTTTGGACAACAGTAAAGAAAGAAAAGATAGAATCGATGATAGTTATAGGGAATGTTCTGATGCACGCAGCTGCGTCATGCATTGAGCAGTAACTTCAGATTTGGTAGTCGGTGAAACGCGCTCACAGCAAGCGGGCATACAACTGCGCGTGTCAGTATTATAACTAAAACTGTATCTCACTCGCAGGAATACGTTTGTCACAAACAGGCTAAAGCATTCTACAGCTGTAAATATAGTGGAGTGCAAGTCAAAAGAGACGACTTCCGAGTGAATGAGAAACTGCTCTTTAAAACTGACAGAGGTTCTTCCTCAATAAAACACCTAAAATATTCGTATTCGTAAAATATTCGATAGTCTAATACAGTCTCAGTGTTATGAGCAGCATGATAAAGGACAAAAATCTTCGGTATGAATACAAGAGCCAAATAAAACCAATACATTACGTTCATTGAACAACTTGCAAAGCAAATAAATTTCCTCATGTTTATGTGTCTATATATTGCCGTAAAAGCTGTCTCTAGAAGGAAGCAAGGCCTAATAACCTCAAATATTGGCAGATCGTTTTATTTGACAAGAAAACAGTGCCTCCTTTTTAAATGGTTCCTAATGAGAGGTGTTCCCTTCTATTCATACTATAGAATCATGAACAGGTTGGTTAGGTAAAGCTTAACTAGCACATTGTCCGACCACTTGCAGAACTAAACGAGGTGTCAAGGAACTTGTGCGAACATTTCAGCCTTCTAGTGACACAAAACACAAACTTGCAGACCATTAGGGTTTGTCTAGAAATGAGTTTGCTAATGTTAGGTTGGCGAACAACATAGTTCTGCGAACAGTGAGCTATAGCTGGGACCTGCAGTATACTTCGACATTCAAGCATCCCAAATTCTGTCGGAGGCGACGTTTTTTCTCGTAATTTGGAAAAATCAAGCGGCATCTTTTGCGTCTTGCATGTCACTCAGCTGTTTTAAACGTCAAAAGAAGCCCGTCTCTCCCCACGATGCGTTCGGTTAGTTTATCACCCCTGCGGGAGAATGTCATCGGTTACTATTTCCTGCACGGCTTCATGGTCATGTTCATGTGCAAAACTCATTGGCTATTTACTTCAATTGCGCGCTTGTCACACTATTACGACTGCCCACCCGTATGCATCACGAGATGTGCAATGAGTTCAAATGCATCTCTAAACGAATATCCACACAATAGGCACCTAATATACGGGCAGAGATGTGCGTCGAGGTTTTCATTATTGGCGAACTGAAATCTAAACTGCTTGCTCTCCTACAGAATTTCACTCGTGAATTCTTCGGTGGTGTCTTCTGAGAGTTGAGTTGTACTTATAGGAGAGACTACATATGACGCAAACGAAAGGCCTGTCGTTACTGTGTGATTTGAGATGACCCTTAAGTTCCGTTGTGTTTTTCAATGGTTTAGCACATATTTGGCAGACATGGGGTTTATCGCCGGTGTGAATTCGTTGATGCCTACGGAAATTCGACTTGTCCGCGAACGACTTCTCACATATTTCGCATTTGTATGGTTTCTCGCCGCTATACGTGCGGCAAAGTCCAGGTAGATTATGAGCGCCGCTTATAAATTTGCCACACGTTTCACATTTGTGGTTCAACTTCTTGAAAGACGATTGATCACATGCTCTGACACCGCGGTACTCTTGCTGTTCCGTTCCTCCGGTTGCAGTAGCATTCCTGCAAGCACACGAACAAAGCAGCTCAATATGGCTGACTCATGTTATGAGACAACAAAAGTACCTTTTGCCAATTTAGAGATTGACAAACTAAATCGGGTATTAATGGTAAGGCGGCTCGCTCAATTCGAGCGCTAAGATCCCTCATCGATATTTTACCCTCGATGTGGACTCTACAGTTGCAGAAATTGAACGCTGGTGCTTTTAGTGGTTTGTGATGCCTGAACTTGACAATTGGAACCAATCTTCGTTCGTGGTGCAAGCAACACAGAAGCCTTCCTTTATTTAGTACTTCACGTATAGCCTACATGAAACAGGTGCAAGCTAGTAGAAATGTGTGTCAGTGACGGTTAGTTAAAAAGCTAACCGTCCTAAGTATTAAAAATACATCTCTGTCTTCAACACGCTCACAAGGAGTATACAGGCAAAAGACTTGAAAAGTACCCTCGGAAGTGAAACATTCATCATTGGAAAAGACTTCTGCGTCATCTAAAATACATCTCCGTTTTATGGCGCAGATCTTAATGGCCCGCTACTGCGGCGAGCGTCGGCGGCGTAACCGAGCGAACGAGCACAGCAGCGAAAGACGAAGGACGCGAGCCGGGAACGACGAGGAGGTGTAGACCAACGAGATATGCCTCTGCAGTTGCGCCCGCGCGGCTAACCGCTTTCATGCGGACCCGCCCTACCGCGCCTATCGTACTGGAATCTGGTCTCAACCAGAACGCTCCTTTCGTACTATCGTCAATTGTTTCGTTGTCTTGGCTTGCGATTGTTTTGCAATCTGATTGTGTGCGCGACGCGAATTGTGTAGTATTTTATGGAAGCCAAGCAGGACCACCGATTGCACTGGGTCATTCAACCCGTCATTTATGTCTCAAAAGCTTTCCCTCAGCATATAACTAAATAAGAACACGTATAAAGCTGCGCTCTAACATTGCATTATGGGCTATCGAATTCGTCGGATAATTTTTTAGGACGTTTGTATGCTAAGTAGAGTAGAAAAGTTCGGCAGCATACTCCACTCTTCAAACACTTGAAATGGAAAGCCTGTTGCACGCATGCTAATGACTAATGTTGCACGATCGGACGGGTCAGACTTTTTGCAAGACATTATGAGCCGCAGTATGAAGTAAGTGTTTGGCACTGTAGATTGACCTTCTAAAAGTCATGCGAGAACCTAATGCAATACCTGAAGATCCTTTCGTTCTTGTTTTCATCGGCTCTCTTTCTTTCCGTCATTAGTTCGTTCGTTCGTTCTTTGTTTCATTCTTTCCTTTGTTCATATTCGGCGATTACATCGTTGCTTGCTTACACGGGTGTGAGCCATTCCTGGTAATATTTGTTCATTGTTTGTGTTTTGCAGTTTTTCCCTTCGTTGTCATTGTTTTTTTTTGTATTTCTTTGTTTCACGATTCCTACCATTTAACTGCATCCATGGATAGGACACTGCGCCATCGTTTTCATTCAAGTTCTCTCTCACTGCCGCTCTTTGCGGGCGTGAGCCATTGCAACGAGTCACTTAAGGCTTTCGCCTTAATTAATAATTAGAAATGGTACAAAGGCGAACTATTCGCGTAATTTCTGACAAGTATAGGTGGACTGACTCCCTGCCGGACATCATACGTCTTAATTCAAATCCTGCATATCGAATACGAAGAAAAACTTCCGGGTCCAAATTTTCCTGCAGTGTTTGTACGATGTCTTAAAATTCGATTCGAATTCTAAATGCGCACTGGCCCTGCCGAAAGCATCGAGCTGTCGACGCGCACATAATATATCCCCCAATCGTAGCCAGCAGAAATACGCCAAATACTTCAGTATTTTCATGGACAAATGATTATATATGCTGCCGAAGAAGTTTATCTTGTTTGCATCTTTTCGTCTGGTTGTGCATATAAGCATTACAACGTTCATTGCAATCTTCGTGCATACAACATAAATACTCTTACTGTCGTTTCCGTGGCCAACCGCGTTTCTTTCAAAGAGTTAACGACCACTGCAAGCGTTGAGTTAAGGCATTGCTGATACGACATATTTTCTTCCGTTTATGGAAGAAAAGCAAGCGGGATATAGAGCCGAGATGTGCCCGCCGACTTTGTATCTCTTCGCTCCTTCCTATTGCACTTCTTAAATTGGTTGCTATTGTTGCGGTAATATACTATTTACTTGTATACTTGTAGTTATTGTTGCGGTTGTACACGAGACTCATGCAATGCTGTGGTTTGGTTCGAGTCGTGGTGTTACCTTACACGTCGTTTCTAAGCATTCCAGCTTGGCCGGTATCCAGACCGGATTATTTAATAAGTAAATTAGAACTATCAAACAATCAAATTTCGTTTGCTTGAACTAGTTTAATTCCAGCAAATGTATGCAAGTGGAAAAATTAATAAATCGCTAAATTTAAAAACAGTGCAAGCATACAATCCACAAAGTTAACTACTGGAAAAATATATTGCAGTACGATTAGCTGCATCTCTTGGAGAATCTTAAGTGAACAGCTTTCTTTGTATCTGCAGATTGCTTGAAATCGTAACAACGTGTGCGAGCATTGGCGATGATCTACTCATAAAATAGCAAATGTTAGAGTGCTGTGTAATACATGAATTTTGTGCACTTTACATGCATTATTTGGTGCTGCATAGAAACGTAGAATAGATTTCATTGCTGAGTTATACAGATGAAATTTTATTTCTTAAACTTCCTAATGTTTTCTTAAGTATATGACAACTTGAAAATGTAATTCCTTGAGTTTTGATACTATCAATTTTTTTTAATGCCACAAGCTTCAATACTCGTACAAGCACATTCATTCCTCCCTTTCAATGTACTTAGGCAAAAGATCCTGAGCTAAAGCTGCTTGTTTTCGCCGACACCAAATTGTATGAGCGACAGCTGATATTTGGCAGTTAGGTCGTCAGAACTTCCACCCATCATACGTGTGCGTCACTGCAAGCTTAATCCTTGGAGGAATTCAGGTATAAAAGAATTCTTACAAAAATTGCTCACCTCGCGTCGTTTCCCGAACTGTCCGATGCTTCCTCTGCGCCAGCCCAGCTGGTACTGGCCACTGCGTAATCGCCGCCGCTGCTGCTGCTGTAGACTGGAAGTGTGAGACCTGTGCTTTCGGTTTCTGTCATGTCTGTATGCCCTGAAATCAGAGGTGCTGATTGAGATGCAAGAAGAATGGGAAGCAAGAAGTTGTTTTTAGATCGTTGATGCTACCCTGGCGCGTGTATTGGCTGCTCATTCTCACAATTTTCCTCAATAAATGAGAAAGCTTTTCGGAAGATCATTTGCTCTGGCCAAGGTAGTGCTGAATTAAACTGCAAGTTTTACCTTCGAAATTGGTAAGGCATAATCCAGCTTAAGACAAATTAGTTAACCCCGAAAGGTAGTGAAACGTTCATTGACGAGAAAATTGACAGCCGCCTGGCAATGTAAAATTCGTACTTATCAGGCATGATGAAAAAAAAAGAATGTTTTATCTACTGCAAAGCTCTCACTTCAAGAAACCCCAAAGGGTTGTCCCTGTACATTCCTGCTGTTGTCTCAGTTTCGGATGCCTACGGTCACGTCAAGGATGGATCCACGATCGCGTACAGATTTGTAAAGCGCTTTTTTTCTAGGAACAAAAAGAACATCGTGGACTTACAACACACCATGGGAATAAAGGTGATGTGAAGCATTTTCTATTGCTATGGAGCATTTTTGGGTTTCCGCGAAGCCTTACGAAACAGACCAGCGTGTTCTAGTAAATCGAGTAGTTGAGTGCGTGACGATGGCAGCACGATTAATACGTGGAATACGATCGTATGACGACAGCGGCAAGACTACCGCAGCCGTCGGACGCGAATTTATACCTGCCCATGATTGGGTTCAGCAGAGAGACCGGTATGGCGACGTAATCTGCGTTAGGAATTAGCCTTATACAACGGTATAAAGTGCTTTTTTATGTATGTATGACATCATTAATGTTGAAACGATGACACCACTTGCATCAGAAATATTTAATTTTTGAATGTGTTCAACCTTGACCTATCATAAAGTGGCTACAAGGCCGCACATGTTTTACGAAGCAGACACCATACGTTTCACAGATATGGGTGCCTCTAGAACCATAAAAGCACGCCTGTTTTCACGGTCTAATTTCTTTTACATCGTGGACAATTGGGGAACCGGCCTTTTTGCTCGATGCATGATGTGCGAGTCTATCATTGGTGACGTACTAGCTGTCTTCTTATTGAAACAGCCCCAGACAAGTACCTGCCTACCATAATTCGTTGATTTAAGTAAGGCGATATCACACTTATGGAGAACTTTTGGTCTTGTTGGAGTTCCGACACTCAGTACTACAACGGTGCCAAACAGACGAACACAAAAAAAAACCTGCCTGGAGTGACAAGTTCTGCCGGCGTTAAATGAAACGCGAATGGCGGAGCGTTTGGTGTGTGGTAAGGGCATAGTGTGGCAGTTCAGTAATCACTATTGAAAGGCGCACACATACTGTTTGATAGCAGTGCGGGAGGACACTCCCCCTATAGTGAGATATTGTCGCTTATGTTCTGGTTGTCGTATCTGATAGCGAGAAATGAAAAAAAGAGAAAGCAAGAGCTAGAGTACCAAAGTATAGACAGCGTATGTGCGCACACTGCAGCGACACTGTATGCGCAAAAGCGGCGTCAGATGAAACACGAACAGCGGTTCGTGTGCTATAGTTTGCGCTGTCATCATAACCGCGGCGTCGCCCTTTCTCGCCTCCGAATAAAATACAACCGGAAGAGGAAACAAAGCATCACAGTATAGTGGGAGCATCGTAGCTCATTGCGGTGAAACCGGATGTACGCGCCTGTAAATTATGACTGCATAGCGCGTACTTTACTTTCACTTATGCGCTCCGTTGTTGGCGTTTCATTTGACGTCCTTAGTACATACCCTTTCTTACGTCGCCTTCGTCTACGTCTGCTGTTCTTCGTTCCATCCGATGATTACGATTATTTTGCAGCATCCTATTTTCGTGCAGTCTATAGTAAGAACTGGACGCGCAGCCCAGTTCTATTCATCATACAGTTACCCATTTCAGTAAACAGCCCCAAGAAGAAGCATTGCTACTAATCCAAGGTTTTAGGAGCCTTACCGCTGATTTCTCTTTTCACGACAAGGGTGTGATATCTTTTACAGTAAATCAAGAGCACCTTCTTCGCAGTCGGGACAAACGCATCTCAAATGGCCAGGAGGTGTCTTGTGGTGCATATTGCATTGTGCTTTTTTTGGGAACCCTATACCTTACATATACACACATTGCTTTCACACGTCTGTTAATTGTGCATCAGGAATTGCTGAAAGATAATCTACGAACCATCCTAGTGATTAGAAGAACTTTGTGGCTATGAAACCATGCAGAATCTTCAGCTCTGATTGTGCAGAACCATGTATCTCCGAGCCAGCGGTGATGCTGTTTGAATGGGTCATGTGCGCTAGCAGACGTAACAATTGTCAATCACCTTCAAGACGAGACGTCGTATAGCAGCAGGTAAAAAAAACCTTCTCAGACTTACCGAAGACGGTGGACGTGCTTTCAGCCACTTGGTACTTCGTGTTCCCTTGGTGAACCATGGTGCTTTCGGAAATTCTAGAACACAAAACGGATGGTCACATGAACTGTAGGCATGAGTGGGTAACCGGGGTTGAAAAAAAGATTGCAGCTGAAGCCAACGTTTCGGCAAGGGCATGCGACTTATGAGGTACACAGATATATGTACACTCGCCAATGTGGACATTCAAACATCTGGTACACGGATATCTTGATCTGAGGCAATATAACGCAAACTACGAGATCGATCTGAAAAAGTATTTTGCCAAGACGAATGGCGAAGCTACTACACGTATAGCAAGGTAGTAGACCATTAAACAAAGTAGCTCTCGTGGCATTATAGACAGTGTAATGTCCAATAATCATTCGCTTATTAACCAAACACTTATTGTGGCATGTGCGCCAAGACACGCATAATAAACTAGCGACTACAAATACTTGTAGTCACAACAATGGTTTTACGAGCAAAACCACTAAACTACAGGTGGTTGTCCAAAACTGAAGGTTCCCTGATGCCGCGCCCTTTTATACATGATTTCCGAAACACAGATCAGGCCACCTACAGTACTTGGTCATCGGGAAGCCAGTGCGTGCCGAGGAGTTCTCTGCTCGCAGTCTCTAGTCATACTACCCCCCCCTCCCCTCCTTCTGCAGATGTTCACGCGACTTTCAAGAGTCTGCCTCGGCCTCACATGTGTCTTGAGACCTAAGACAGAACAGTGTTGGCGATGATGCGAGCAGGCCTGAAGAGTTTCTGTGGTGAAGTTTGTGATAATAATGCCTAGAGTAAAATCTGGCGCCACCGTCTATGCCAGTTCACTAACGGGCGTTGTGCCGCTTTTGAAATGCCGTGATATGGTTGTCTGAGGCGTGGTCTCGAACGTGGCATGGCCTGAAACATGGTCATCGCTTCATAGATAGATTTCTTCAAATGAAATGTTTGTAAAAGGTTTTCATTAACCACCATTAGTTCTTTCGATAAACTTTACCCATCTTCAGTACATAAGCATGCGCTGACAAATGCTAAAAATGCTAACGCAAATCTTGTTTGTTCTCCAACTTCACCAGCCCGCTAACACTCGATGCGTTTCGTATAATTGTACATCCCAGCACAAGTCACCTTTCTTTCAATAACATTTTGTTTGTGTAATTAAGAAGATACTGCTCTATACGTACTTTACTGCTCTTTAGTTAATGATGTAAACAAATGAGCCCTTATGAAAGACGAAACGATGCTTGCCTGGCCCTCATTCGAGGTCTCCTGGCTCTGCGAGAACGATGCTCAACCGTAGTCACCACATCCCGCATTCCCGTGCTTCCAACGAAACGGCGCAGTGTCAGTTTTCGTCTAATACAGTCAGAACCTCCATGGTTCCTGTATTTACACGCCACAAAGAGAGCGCTCTTTCTTAAGCACCTACTGCGACTTTTGTTCGAAGTAAAAGAGTTGATTTACAGAAGTTGCAATTACGGGACGACTCGCCTACGAAGGCGCATTAAAATATAGACATTCCGTGGATGCGTGCGCAAAGGTGTGCACTATTATTAACGGTGGCCGGAGCTTCCACTTGTGGCATCTTGGCATGCAGCAAGCTGTTCAGAATGTAACAGTGGTCGAGCGGTATTGCATTGTCTTCGGGATCGACACACGTATGTTGAGGGCTCCACGCCTGCGTCATTAATCTCTCGCCAGAAACTGTCGAGGCACTTCTTAACGTGTTCCGACTATCATCACAAACATGTGCGAAAGACAACGGGCTGGCCATTTAGCAATTGTTCATGGTGAAGACATGCACACCCATCTGGGAAACAGCGTAGCGTCATATGTCGACGCGTCCCGACGGAGCTGCCAAGGCCTGTTTTGCCGCTCTACGGCGTCTTATTTTTTTCTCAGACCCCAGCCTTGATGTGCTACGAAAGGTCCACCTCGTGAAGAAGATAACGTAGGAAATTGCTGCCGCCACCGAACCAAGTGAGCCCATGATGCGGTAAAGGGTAGTCGGGAAAGTAAGCATTGCAGTGCTTGCATTTTCTTTATTAAATATTTCCACTTTGTAGTGACCCTGCACACCGACTAAGTATGAAAACTGGGAGCTACAAATGTAACTCTTCATTGGGCGAAGTTCCGTCCATCAAAAGATGTAGCTCTCATGCACAATGACAGCAGTCAGCAAAGTCGGCGATTGACGAAAACTGGATCTGCGGGGCAAGTGCATTGGCTTTTATGCAGGGGATCCCAGCTAAATTTAGCCAGCGCATAAAAATATGCCGCTGGACTCTAATGCGATGCGACCAAATGCATGTTGCTGACAGTTGAATAGAGTAAGTCACACTATTTTTTATTCTGCTTAATTGCATGGGAGGGATAAACCTTTATTACAGGACCAGCACTTTATGATTACAGTGCCTACGCCTCCCATGAGGAGACGTTGCGGGCTTGCCTCGCCGCTGCCTCACGGGCGTGCTGGGTTGCCCAGGTTTGGTCGTCGAGGGCGGCGCTCCGCAGACCTTCACGCAACCTCGACGAGAGGGTCGTGGTGTTAATGTGTGTGTGTGTTGTGCTGGGCACTCTCACATGATATGCGGAAGCGTAGCCAGGTGAGTGCCACAGCACCGGCAGTTGGGGATAGTGTAAACGCCTCGGAATATAAGGAGGAGGCCGACGGTTGAAGGTTACGTGTTTCTTTGTAGGAGACGCAGGGTGGTAGGCTGAGCCCGGCTGAACTTGGGGTGAAGTGGGGGGAAGGTTCGGTGGCTGAGGTAAAATGCCTTAACGAGACCGTTATGAGTGGTGAGATTGTCCGTGGTGTCCAACTCGTCTCCAGTGGCTCCGGCACGGTTGACTAGGCCTCTCGCAATGGAGTGGTTGACCTCGTTGAGATTAGGAAGGTCTGGGTCGACAGTGCCCTCATGTGCCAGGATCAATGTCAGGGAAATTATGCTATCTTTAGAGTGCGGTGCCTGGCAGAAGATGCTAAGAGCTTGAGGAGAAATATAGCCTTTGCTGAAGTTAGTGACAGCCGAGCGAGAGTCAAAGATGACGGTGTGATCTAGAGTGGCCAGGACAAGGGCCACTTCAGCCGTCTCGGCAGGGGGCGCAGTGCCGCTGGAGGCGTGGTGTAGGACTCCATCGCGTGTGGTGACGACCTCAAATCGCGTCCCATGGGAATATTGGGCTGCATGAACAAATGTGACGCCAGGTACGTGAGCAAGGGCTTTTATGATAGGCCCGGTCCTAGCTTGGCGCCGGACCCTTTTATATTTCAGCATGCATGTTTCTAGGGATAGGGTCTGTGTAGATGCAGCTACGGATGTCAGAAGAGATGGATTATTTGGGGCCCTGTTGCTGGTGATAACTGAAGCTAAGCGTGGATAGAATAAAGCGTCCCGTTTCAGTAAGGGTGAGCCGTTCAAGCTGAGAGCGTTGTTGGGCTTCAATGAGTTGGGCAAGGGTGTTGTGAACTGCCATTTGGTTGAAGAGTTCAGTGCTGGTGTAATGCGGGAAGCCAAGTGCTTGCTTGTAGGCCCTTCGTATGAGTGTGTCGAGCTTGCTTTGCTGAGCCCGGTACCAGTTGAGGTACGCAGCAATGCAGGAAATGAGATATGAGAAAGGACTGCCTGAGGTAGAGAAGGCTGTCTCCTCTGAGTCCCCCAAGTCGTTCGAGTTACGATTAGTAAGGCGTAGCGTGTTTTAAGATTGGACACAGATCTTGTTCAAAGCCAAGACGTTTGAGCAGTTGGTAGAGATGGTGAGACCGAGGACCCGGATACTAAGGACGTGTGGGATAGGACTACCATCATGAATGCGTAGAGTGATTGCGTCATAGGGTACGTGATCAATTTGGTGTTTGAGAGGCCGTCCCCACTGAATGAACTTTTAGAGAAGAAACTCCAATTTAGCCGGCGAGCAGCGCAGTCCGGTTCCGTGGAAATAGGCTTCAACCGTGGCAATCGCTGTTCGAAGGGCTTGCGCCATTTGACCATCACTGCCTCGGTACGCCAAAATGGGGATGTCCTCGGTGTAGATGGTATGGTTGATATTGTCGACTCGTTGTAGTTGCTTGGCAAGGCCAATCATGACTAAGTTAGAGAGCATGGGAGAGATAACTGAACCTTGCGGGGTGCCTTTGCTGCCAAGGGGAATCTGGCTTGATCCTAAATCCCCGGCCGAGAGGGCGGTTGTTCGATGGCAGAGAAAGTGACGGATGTAACTGTAGGCTCGTTCTCCCAGGTGGAGGTGGGAGATCTGGTCAAGGGTAGCTGCATGGGTAATGCTGTCAAAGGCTTTAGTAAGGTCGAGCCCTAGGATGGCCTTCGTGTTACGGTGGCGGAATTACTGCGGGTTATGGAGAGCATCGGCGTGGTATCGCCAAGGGGTCGACGATGGTGATTTTCTGTGGGACAGTTTTCAGATTCCCTTGTCGACTCGCCTACGGAAGACGACGGTATTAAAAGCAGACTGTTTTCGAGAGTCAGGACAGCGGATCCTGATTTGAACTGAGAGGTTTAACTTGCTCCTGCGCTGGCAAAATCGAGCCAAGCACATTGACGTGACTTTTACCATTTATTTCTTGCTCTCACAGGACAGAAAGAAAGGAAGGGACAACTGAGACCAAAGTAGGGTCGTCCGCGCTGGTCAGGATGATGCCACTTGGTTACATAAGCACTTCAACTTGCCGTATTATCGGCATAAGATGTGCATGCCATGCGTATCACGTGTCAAAGTTAAGTATCGTGCGAAGTGCAAACTGCCTCTTAACGACAAGTACGGCCAGTTAAATATCTGTGGCTCGGCAACTGATTAACAAAGTGCTACCTAATAGTTTTCTTGTGGTATTTCGAACATTTTCATGGAGATAAAATTATTTAAAATATTGCTACCTGCAGTAGTGGGGACAGCGCAAAAGACGATCGGGGAAGGACACGAAGGAAGACGTGCGTGTTTTAACATCGCCCGCTCGATAGCCTGATCCCACCACCGCTGTTTTTCAGGGATGAGTGGTCCTCATCAAACGTCGCCAGTGCTCTTTGAAAACACGTGATTATAGAAAACCTAAACTCTGTGTTATTAAGTACCGAAACCATAATGTGATTATAAGGCACGCCATACTGGTCGACCTCAGATTAACTTCGAACACTCTGCTTACTGCAGGCGTACCCATGCTGAATTGCCTCGGTAGACTTGGACATAATCCTGTTTCATTTCATGAGCCTTAGATCAGCATCTTTCTTTCACGATCTTTATATATCCCATAGCGGGGAGTGAGTAGGCAGGTTATAAACCTGCAAGTGTACCGCACATTTCGGCCTGTTAACAGGATGGAAAATGGGGTGAGCTTGTGTAGTTTCGTGGTTGCGGTATGGGGTGTGACAGTGCTGTGTGGTGTTGCCTCCTTCTTGCTCTGTGCTTCTCCGGTCGCGCTGTTCCAACCATGAAGCATGTCAAGGCAGGCTGCTCCGGCCCAGCGCTCAAAACAGCCGATGCAGTACTGTTTCAGCAAACAGAGCTAGACCTCCCAAGGAGAAATTACAGAGTAGAGGCATGATTGTTACACGGGTAGCCATCCCAGTCGTCTCCGAGTTGCTTTGCAGTGGAACTTTTCTAAATGTGAACTTACGTGGTGCCGCCTTCAAAATTGGCTGATGCTTCATCCATGCCAGCGCGGCTTGTGCTGGGCCTTGCGTGATCTATGCTGCTGACGCACCCCAGTTGCTGGTAACTTGTGATGCCATTGTCAGGGACGCCTGTATGGCATAAAAGTAAAGTGTTCATTCACCGTAGTGCAAGGGCAATTCATGGGAAATCGATATTTCATGCTCATTGTGTCCGGCAAGAATCTTTTAGTGGTAGGGAAACTTTAATGTTATGCTTCCTTACGCAGGGCTTTTTCTTTCTGCAACTTTCTTGAATGCATGCAAGAATTTTGTGGTGATGAAGAAGCCAGGCACGATCAAGATTGTGCAGTATTAGTTTCTTCTGAAGATTATCACGCTTTATCCCAAACCGCAAGCAGAACACGACAGTGCTTGAAGTTAAAAACGACATGTCGGTATCTTGTGGGTGGAACCCTTAACCCAATATGTTTGCTGTGTTATCCAGTAATAAGCTCTCTAGGTGCCTCACAAAGTTCTTTCTTGTTCATCTATTACGAGGAGCAGGCATAGACGACAAAGGAAAATTGACAGGTAGCATTTCTACCGAGGGATTTTAAATTTGTTTGACATATGCCCCTAATTTATTGACCTTCTATGACAGATAGGTGCGTCATCCAACGACATAGTCGCCTTTCGGATACTAGGTATCCGAAACCCATGTGGTGACTCCGGGAGCTGAAGTTACTTAGCACCGACTGCAAGCAGAGCGTGTTTTGCAGCTCATTACGAACGCTAAAACGACTGTCCTCGCCAATCTTCCTGTGTAGGCAATCAACAGACTATAGGACAACTATCAAAAAGATTGCTCAATGCGCATATGTAAGAGTTCTATTGCAGACACCAGATCAGCTTCGAAAGAAATGTGGAAGTCGTAATTCACGGGGCAATGTCACTGAACTGTGCAACGGAAAACGTCAACGAGCGTTAAAGGTCTGGACTGTATGGATAGCGCTGCAGGGATTGTACCTAGGTGCACATTTTCCCTATACCTGCGCAGAAATCGCGTGAAATTAAGAAAACGCGAGAGACCTAAAATGCAGAAATTACAGCAGAGCCTTCCTCAAGATGACCACCGACGCAACTGCAATTAGCATTAAAATTGCAGGAAGTGCCCCTTTTTTACAATATGAAGAATGGCTAAGACTGTTTGACATTGTTACTGCGGCATGCCTTAGTCATTGCGCTTTCGTACGTCACAGAAAAGATCAAACACGGATTCCCTACCACCGGAACTAAAGATTTGAGTTTCATCGTCTTTGAGTTCGGAGGAACTACAGCGTGATTGCATAGGCGTAATTTAAGCAACTAATTTTTAGTCTCTGGCATTCTCAATTTTATCAGTGGCGCGGCGAAAGTGGTTGCAAAAATACTGGCAGAACGAATGAGTCTTGTACATTGCAAGAAATGCCAATCGCCTTAAAAAAAGAAAATTCAGTTTAGAATGCCGGTGTTTTCGCATGGCGTAGATTTTCTTCTTAACAAATAATTACAATTTCGAGGTTGCAGCACCCGCATTGGAAATCGTTGGGCACTGATTGGTACAAACAATTTTACAGACGTCTATAGTTGAGTTATTTGTAACGATTTACGGCATAAGATCGCGAACAACTAGATAACAATTTTGTGTCTCCTTGCGTTTCATTTTCATTAATTTGTGAAGGTTGTTTATGCTGCGACGGCGACTTGGCTTGCTTGGTATGAAAGAACCAAGAGCTTAAATATAGACTGTTTTGGGCTACCCCGAATTTCACTCAGTAGCTTCTGCATTAGGCCGCAGCGGGATACGTCCGCTGCTCGTAACATGCTACGGGTGAGCAATCATTACACTGTGCCGAAAACGTGAAAGTAGCGTTACGACCCTCCAGTGAATACATCTGAAACGCCGCCCTAATTGCACATGTTACTCTGCATTCGCATCAAAGCACTTGCTTTGATAACCAGCTCGATCAGTTTAAGGGAAACATTATCCCGATGTGAGCAGGACAAACCCACTGAGATTCTGCTTGGCAAATAAACTTGCAAACCAATGGTAAAATGATGATTCCATTTACGAGTGAATTAGTCACTGCATGGAATGAACAATCTCGGCTTCTGCCATTATTTAGGAGTGTCCTTTACAAGCTCACCGATACAAGAACATATTCATTCAGAAGCTTCTATTGCATAGGATATGTATGAATTTGCATATACTCAGATAAACACAAATTTCTCAATAAGGACTGTTATAAGCTGGCTCATGCGGAAACCGTCTTGACAGCACTGGTAAAGTGCATCCTTGTACGCAGGATATGTACCGCTGCCACGGTAACCGTAGGGGATATCTCCTACGTTTGTTGTGAAGCGTCGGAATGGCCTTTCGCAACCTGTCGCGAATGACCATCGCCCACGTACCTTCGACGTTGTAAGTCCCCTCGGTTGTCGGCATGGGCTGTGTATTCCACTGGTACTTCCACGCGTCATCAGGAATGCTGCGTTTAATAAATTATTTGTCAGACAATTACTAGCTGTGACAAAAACTGTTGAATTTATGTCTTCTTAAAACAAAGTTCTGAAGAAGTAATGTCATGTTTCCTAAACGCGCCACTTGCAGTGGTTCGTTCTCATCAAAGACTGACTATGCTGGCTGGCGTAGGACGAACGGAACACCCGGGACATTACACGGAGCAGAGAACTCATCCACTGTAGTCAAAATGCCACCTTCACTTGCACGAAAATTGCCAGTTTAACTGTTAAAGTACTTGCAATGGGTCCTACGTAGTTTTCTTGATAGAATGATTGCTTCACTTGCCACAGTGAGAGAATCCTAACAATTTCGGAATAAAATTATGACGCATGGAACATATTTTTTGCATTGATAACTCAGGTTGAAGTATAGGAATGACAATATGCAGATGGTTTGTTCAGTTATGATAAAAACCTGCGCTAATATTTGTAAAATTAGTGTTTCTACTTCCTGACGTGATTCGACATCGCTGTGGTAAATTTGGCGTTTTCACGCCAATTACAACCATCGCTCAAAGATCCAGCAGCTATGACTAGTATGTCATAGTTTAGGTATTATATGAAATTATAGCGTCAGATGACTTGCTCTGGAGAATACAAACAGATTTCTGACTCTTAGCCAAGTAATAATTTCAACACTTACAAAAAAAAAATGACGAGATCGAATGAGATAACCATGAACTTGAATGGTGTTCAAAAAGATTTCTTTTCAAGCGATGATAAGTTTACGTCTGTGTCACTCGCCCGAGCCTATCTCAGAATTTTTTGAAAGATAAAGTTTATTGTGAGAAAAGCACGTAAAATATCCTACGAAAGATCCTGTTTAACAAGAAAACAGCAGGAATGCGACGTGCTACTGCATTCGTTCACAAATGGAAAGAGGTACTGTAGAATACCATGACTTTCCACATCTTTATCCGTGTGGCACTAGCTTGCCCGAGTTATATAGTTATTTAAAAAGTAAACGATGTAAAGCCCAGTAATGTAAGCATCATTTTCAAAACATTAAAAATAGAAAGAAATACCTGCATCGCCTAAAAAACTCCAAGCGGGAAAAGTGTGTTTTATCTTTTTTGCACATTCATTGCCGCTAAGCAACACACGCAAAATGAAAGCGCAATAGTTTTAAACCAGCTTGTGGCTTTTTATTCAGAGGTTTACGTTTCGAAAAAATAAAGCTTTGAAGCGGGCAGTACTTTCTTGGTTATGGTGTCTTTTGAATTGACAAATCACAGTATTCTTGTGGAACTAGACCTGTACCTTGTGTTGTCTAGAAAACACTTACGCGGCGGCACGACAAGTTTTACTGCGGTTTAAACTAATTCCGGGGGTTTTCGAGCAAGAGACACAACTTGATAAAACTCTTGCCACAGTAGGACTCTGAACATAAATTTTCACCACCGTTGCTCCTGTAACGATCACATAAATGCAAACACGGACCTTTTTGCAGTGTGCTTTCATCGAAATTCGGTGGTCGCACCTGGGATTGAATCCGGGACCTCGAGCTATAGCATCTCGTGGCGGGTGTGCAGTGCAATAATCACACATAAACAAAAAATATTGTCTTCTTTAAGTACGCTCGCCTAATGTTCTGAAAAAATGAGATCCTGAGCCCTAAACAGCGCACTTTACGGTGAACATGGCAATACTTTTGCTCCGCCAGTGCATCCACGCGTCTAGATCTAAGAAAACCTCCTACTTAAATGCTCAAGTTTCCTGTGAAAAGGACACATTTTAGGTGGGAACAAAGGAACAGATGTACACCTTTTGCAAATTTTTTTAACAATAACGCGCGAGCGCCGACCTAACGACGTGTCAGTGGCCTTGCAGCGGTGAGGGGCACTCCTGAAGCAGTTTTATACTGTGAACAGTGCAGCAGTATACAGCTGCTGCTGCACTGTTCACAGTATAATACTGCTTCAGGAGTGCCCCTCACCGCTGCAAGGCCACTGACACATCGTTTGGTCGGCGCTCGCGCGTTATTGCTAAAAAAAATTGCAAAAGGTGTACATCCGTACATTTGTTCCCACTGCTGCACTGTTCGAATGTGTATACACATTCGAACTAGAGTCCGCCTTGCACGACCGTACGCAAAGTTGCCAATCCCACCCTCCCTGGCCACTACAAGGCCGCGGACACGCCTTACCGTCGGCGCTCGCGTGCTATCGTTAAAAAATTGCAAGGGTGCACATGCCCATTATATGGGTCGTGTCTAAGGCTAACAGTATTAAAAGTTACAGTATCAAGCTGTAAAACTCACGTTGTGTAGGCGCCCAAGGTAGATGAAGCGTCAGTGGTACCGCCACAGCTAGTGCTTGCAGTTGCCTCGACCGTCATACTAAACTCAGGAGGCGTATATTCGTAGCTTCTTTCATCAGCCATGCTTGAGGATTCGATGCCGTGTAACTGGCGTGTATTCACGTATGCGCAATGTTGAATCTGCGTGCATGCGCACTCAATGCAAAGAAAGAACGGAAACTAATAAAACTTTTGTCACTTCGGGATATCGATTGAAATGATACCGCACGGCTGGAAAAAAAACGAGACGCTTGAGTACGCCACCAGCTTGACGCGCCTGTGCAAATTTTTGAACGCTAGCAGAGGCGCCTCGGTAAACCTTGCTATCTTCCGCCGAATGATCTAACCAAACTAACCCTCACTTACAACAACAAAAGCAACAAATGTACATTTATCGGATGATAATGCAACTTTTTTTTCATTGTCCTCTCAAAGTGAAGTGCACATCTTGCTGGTGAGATATTGTTGCTCGTGTAAGCACTCGTGGAAGTGCAGGAGGCCAATTGCAAAAGTGCAGGAGGCAGAATTGCAACTTATCTCGAACTAGCGTATGACTACCAGACGCTGCAATTCTGCGGACTGTTGTGGCACTTTATGGCCCAATTCAAATGAAGCAGGTAGTTCTCTCCTGACGAGTGGCGCTCGCTTTGTTCTGTTGCCCACAAATTGCAGTGCTGTCTTCGCCAACACCTAGCAATACAGAACGGCAAGCACTTCGCACTCGCCGCGCTTCTTCGATAACAAACGCACACGCGTCGTGCATAGCCGTAGCTCAATCATACCCCGCACTGTGCGGACAGTTTTTTGTGATTGCTCCAAAGTTGTGAATTACGTTTCACGTCCTGCACGACCAGTGGTGCAGTCGTTAAACAAAATACGCTACTGCGCGGTGCAACCCTAGCATATTTGTGTTGCGCACACGTTACCAAAAAATTGATTACAAAGAATTAAGTTCGTAACCTTTATAACGTTTGCTAGTATAGATCCACAACAAATAAGGTGTGGCGAGCACAAACAAGCCGAGTCAGCAGTCGAATCAGTTTTTCCTTGTGCTCTCGCCGTGAGCTGATTCACACCCATGTTTTCGCCGTCGTTTGAACTACAAGGGGGACAGGTGTTATTTACTTGTGCTTGCAGTGCTTCACGAAAATGCCAGGGGTACAAAAGTTTCCGCCGCTGCAAACACGAATCAATGTATTGAGAAGAAATCGAGGAAAGTTAAGACGTCTATCGTTGTTCTGCTTGTTCTAAATCATACAGGCTTCAGTATCTTATTTGTATTTGCTGAAGCTGTGCCAGTTGAAAATAATAAATGTTGACTCCATTTAATGTCAACGTTGGGTCAGGTGTCTCCTGCGGAGGCCGCCCTCTTGTCCTCTTTTTGAGGATCAGGAGCTCCGACTTTTCCGGCGCGCATGAAAGACCGCAGCGGTGTAGATACTGCTCGGTCCTGTCGATAGCTTCCTGCAGGGCGTCTTGTTGTTCGCCCGCCGATCCCGTGCACGTCCACATGGTCAGGTCGTCTGCATACATTGCGTGACGGATACCCCTGATGTTCTCCAAAAGGTTCGGCAATCCCCTCATCGCTATATTGAAAACACAACTCAATTTTCAAAAGCACAACTAATATTCCCTGTGTTTTCTTTAGTATCCTCGTTTGTTGACATT
Organism: Dermacentor variabilis; assembly: GCF_050947875.1. Classification (NCBI taxonomy): domain Eukaryota; kingdom Metazoa; phylum Arthropoda; class Arachnida; order Ixodida; family Ixodidae; genus Dermacentor; species Dermacentor variabilis. The sequence goes on along the minus strand of NC_134577.1, from coordinate 59,926,998 downwards.
TATAATATCATTCATAAAAATTGGGCCCCTCGGTTAACCGTTTTTTTTCGTTCCTTTTATATTGTAGTGCATGTACATACCGCGCCTTGCTGTATGACTTGTGTGTGGGAATTATGATTCAATACCGTTATATCACTTAAGTTGCTAATACCTTGTCTTACGGAATTTTCAGAATGACAGCCCACAAACAAATGTGGCGAACTAAAGACCGGCAGCGCGTGCCTTTCATGTTGAATCTTCTGTGACTGAAATAATAAACAGGCAAAATATAACGAAAACCTGGAAATTACGTTTTTCTTTTGTGCTACTATACACGCAAGAGGCGGCGTTTCTACAAGAAGGTTCGTCTTCGTGCATAGCATTCGCCGCTAGCATTTCCCGGTAAACATTATGGTTGCATAGGTCGGGGTATACGTGAAATACAAGCCAAAAACGTGTGGTGACTCCGGCCAGGGGCCTTAAAGGCTTTTGCACTCCGCATGGGTTCAACTGTCCTTATAGTCATTCCTCCGCACATGACTGAGCCGTTCACAGATGAGGGAACGAAAGGTCCTTGCTGTGGCAGCACACCAAACACCTGCCCACACATACGCACCTACGGAGCCAATTGTGCGGGAAACGCAGCATCTGGTACAAACAGCGGAATCTACATTAAGCGTCACGTGAAAATAATGGAATACTCTTTCTTGGTGTTCACTAGTGTCGAGATGTGACCCCTGCATGGCCATTGGCGGTGCTCTTTGTAATTCCAGCTTGCCAAGACGCCGTCAGCCAATGCTCCACCAAGCGGTACCTTTACATGATTCGCCGACGACCGAAACTACATATCCCTGATGAATATTTTTTTACACATAGAGGTCTTTCTTAAACACGCGTAATCGCCACAGTTTTATCTTTTTCGCACGAAGTGACGGTCCGCTACTCTCCTCTTTCTCTTATTGCCCACATATGGAAAGCACATGTCTCGGGGTGCCAGCTCCTTTTTAGTTTAGGACACCATTTGTACTGCTGATCTGTTATTTAAAGCATCTTTGTATGGTGCTTTCAAATAACCTAGCTTATGAGGCCCAATGGACAATCCATGATTACTTCTCTTGTTCAGTGCGTTGATTAGTACACAAACAGGCACTTCCCTGTTCGCACACAGTACTTCAAGTTTACGAGGGTGCCACGTAGTTGGGAATCTAGAAACAGCATTTATTTTTGCTGACGACTTCTGCTGCAGTCTCCAAGCTATGGAGTTATTCCTGGCATGCATAATCACGTAATATATTTGCGCAGCTGTATGTTGTCTGTTACGGTGTTGCCACCTAAACCGATAAAAAAGTCGTCAAACACTGAACAACGATGGTCTTACATCACCTACCTCGCAGCGATTCTCCGATTCGTCTTTCCGTGGTTTGGACTTTTGGGTATTCACATGACATCTCGAAGTAACCTTTAAGAAATGAATTGGCATTCCTCTCGGTTTAAATCCATGGTAAGACATGGCAGATTTCTTACATTGCCAAAACAGCAACAACTGCAAGACGGGTTCATCGCTTAAATAAAGATGTATCTGTCAGCACATTATTCCGAGCATTCCTGATGATCTTGCATATTCCAGGATGTATATTGTACTATGCCCCGTGGCACGTGAAATGTGTTTAGTCGTTCATTTCGGTTTAAAACTGGTGGTCATGAAAAATTGAGGACATGGTAAGCAGGTGTTGTGCAGAAAAATGTCCTTTCACCATAGAATTTCGTGTCAACGGCAGCCAGAAAAATGTTTATTCTTGATATTAGCGGCTCTAAATATCAACATTACGATTCACATACCCAAGAAAGAACATGTTCAATGCGTTTTTTTATATCAAACATGCTCTCTGCATATTCATGTATAATGCAGAAAATTGAATCAAAACCTACGTAACCATCTTGTTGTCTTTCATTCCTTGCCGGCCACCTGCTTTCTCCCATGACGAAATGCGCTAAAATGTTATCTAATGCCCTAAATGTTAAATGTGCTATCGCTGCCAAATGAGACGCGAACAGCGGAGTGAGTGCCAGAAGCATATTAAAAGTTGAGTGTCCACCGTCCGCAAGTCATCAGCATTCACAGGCGAACATGTCTGGTTCGAGCTCACCGGATTGTGATGTTCGCATTATACTGCAACATTTTCTTTCTTGTTTCGTTCATCATTTATTTCAAAGCGAGATACCAAACCTGAAAGAAAACTGACGCGAAAATATCAACTGGATAAGAGGTTTCACTTTTACTAGCGAATAGAGTTCAGCTTAGGCGCGGTTTAATCGTCGATATTTTCACGTTGCAGTGGCGGCGAAGAACATAGCAACAAGAACCTTGAATCGTGAAACCAACACTTTATTGAGCGAAACTGTGCCCACAAAACAAGTTACACTCGTGCTGTATGTAAGCGCCGAGTATATGCGTCAGTAGTCGGAAAACTGATGAGCAGCTGAAGCGTGTCGGTTATTTATAAATGGTTAGTCGACGATCCCTGACTAATCACATGTGCTCGTGCTTCTTCCAGAATTCAAAGCGCAATTCTCTTCAAGCATGCGGTGTGATTACAAAAAGTTCCACTATAATATAGACAACATATAAACCCTCTCAGTGTGACATCGCATGATTTGATACGCACATGCCCGTCAGGCGCCGAGCGAATGTTTAACAATGGTTAGCCGCTGAAACGCGTTCTCTGGAAAAAGAGAAGCACAACCGTCAATGCGCCCATTTAAAAAGTATCGTCACGATATTAAGAACACCACACAATAGTGAAAAACGAAAGCGCACGAAGTCAAGAAAAATAGCAAAACAACGAATTCCCAGAGCTCGATAACACTGGTAGAAGGGCTTAAGGCGCAGAGCAAGGACTACGTAAGAGCGTGAGTGGGTCCGCTGTGATTTCGGGACGTCCGGCACTACCTCACAACCGTGCGCCTATTCGTCAAATTATCTTGTAGAGTCTTAAGTAATGTCGTAGTAGCTATTCAGCCAGTCCACGTCGGCGTATCGGGGTCCGAACCCGGACACGGTCACCGGGCTGGTATTCCACGTAGCGTCGTCGAAGATTGTAGCGTCATTTCTTGGTCCTTGGCTGGTGCCTAATATGTAGACGGACGAGTTGTGCTTTTTCAATGCACTGCAGAAAGGTGGCGTCGTCGAGATTCTTTTCGGCACTGACGTTCGGTCGCATGACGTTGACAAGCACCGTTGGGTTCTTTTCGTGAACCAGCTTGAACGGCGTATTCTGAACTGTTTTTTACACTTCGTGGTAAGGGAAGGTTACGTACGGAAGGTTGGCACCACACGTCTTGTGTTCAACGGCCGTGTCCATTCCAGTAGGCGTTATAAGGTGACCTCGAGCATCCCATTATTGGGGTCCTTCCCTTTCAGGCATAACTTTCTCTGACTTCGGGGGGAAGAATTCAGTCATGGCAGAGTACTGGGGTCCTGTTTCTTGGTCCTGTGTTACAGTTATGTTGCGGCGTCCGATCATGACTATATCGCATTCTCTTACTGTTATTTGGCGCATGATGCGTTCTTCAGACGGCATCGTTTTTCCTTCGTAGCTTCGTCGGAATGGCAGTGTGTTATTGCTACGTCATGGAGATTGAATTGGTGTCCGCTGCGGAGAAACTTCTGCACTTGAACGAACGGCAACCACGCAGTCATTCGTGGCTGCGTTTAGTTTTCTGCATATGGGCTCAGAAACTGGCCACGGTTTGGGCCAGTGTACTGTGGGTGTTGCCGTGAGAGGTAGTGCCTTGGCGACGGCGATCGGGAAAGTGGGAGGGTTGTCCACTGAGTTGCAGCCAAGCAGTGGGAGATTTCGCGGGGTCGTTCACCTTGTTGTGGACGCAAAGCGTTGACGGCAAAACATGGTAGTCCCAACTATTGGTATGGGCATAGGAAATAGACGTGGCCGGTGTCTCCGTTGTGGTACTGCGCGGGGGTGGTGGTCGGCTGATGGCGCGGAGGGGGAGGCAGACGCAGGAAGACAGTGACGTAGGGTATTACTGCCAGCTTCAGCTGCGGCGCTCGCCTCAGCCGCATCGCGGCTGCTGCAAGAGGCCGCACTTCGACGAGAAAGTCCGCCTTCGTGCACAGAGTTCACCATGAGCTTTTCCCGGTAAACGTTACGGTTACATACGCTACACTTGCCGGGAAGCGTGAGAAGCAGTCAGGATCTTTGAATGCTATTGCGTTACTCTTAAATGCGAAGCTTAAGGGTCCTCCAAATTTTTTTCCAGAATAGTTGTTGCCGACGACATGGGGGCCTTCAATGGGACTGCTCACTGCCCCATGATCTTCCTAGTCTTCTCAGGCACGTGTCCGTACTCTTTCGGTAGTCGTAGGTTTCGGCTAGTTCGCTTGCCTATGACGACGTTTCCAGCTTTCATAGCATGCAGGGCGTACCCGGGAAGCCCCTCTACGAGATGTCGCGTTGTAGGGATGGTGAACAACACAGTAAGAAGAACGGTGTGCCATGAAACACTTTATGGAGGGAACCGGAACACTAGGACAGAAAGATAGTTATGAGCGCATGCGTCGATCGTCAAGGAAGGGATTTACGACCGAACGAGCGTCTCACATATTCCTGCATGATTTATCCAACATTCCAGCGTAATCGTAGGTGCTTGCATGCCTTCCAGAATACACAACTGTATTCGCGTTAAGCGTGCAATTTGATTCCAGAAGGTTCCACTACAACGTAGAAAAAGATATATAATCGACGAGAATGACAGAATGTTCTCACACACGCTGACGCGTCATGAGCTTGACGGTAACTTAACATTTGCTAGCTGGTGAAACGCATTCACAAGAGGATATGCAAGCACGTTTGTCAACATGCCTAAAAACTGCGTCACAGTTATGCTGTCATTGCTCGCAGAGATGCGTTTTTCACAAATGGCTAAAAAGGTTCTACAGCTGTATCTACAGAAAAGGGCTAGTCATAACAGAATGCTTCCTAGTGGATAAAAGAGTGCCCTTTAAAACTTTAGACACAATAAAAGAACTAAAAATTTTGTAATGGGAGAACGTACGATACAGCGAAGCGCCAAATCATTTAAATACAATGCAGTCTCACTGCTGTCCTGAGCTTAGTTTATGGTATACAACAAAGATTTTCGGTAGGAATACGTGAGCCAAACACAGAACGAAAACAGCAAATGCATTCAATAAATTTTAAAGGAAATAAGTTTTCCCACGCGTACAATGTGTCTATGTGTTGTCGTAAAAACTGTCTCTGGGAGGAAAGAGGGCGTAAGGACCTTATTTATTGACAGAGATTAGTTGCGAGTTTCCAAGCACCAGTGCCTCCTTTTTTTCAAATACTTTTCAATGACACATGTTCCCTTCTATCCACAATGAAAAATCATGAAGCAGAGCGTCCATTAGAGCTTGTTTACTAGCCCACTGGCAAAATGCCTGAAACAAAAAAAATTCTCGATCGAAACGGCGATTCAGCGATCTCTTGCGGGCATTCTGACTTTCTACTTGCAGAAAACACAAACTTGTAGCTCATGAGAGTTTGCCTCGGAATAACTTTGCTAAAGCTGCGTTCGCGAACAACACCTGCAGTTATGCAAACAGTAAGCGCTGGCCAGGATCTGCAGTATACTTCGACATTGAAGCATCCCGAATACTTCTGGCGACGACGTCTTGTGTCGTAATTTCGAGAAACTAGATGGCCATCGTTTACATCGTGCTGTTTACTCAGCCATATCAAACGTCGAAAGAGGACGGTCTCTGCGCACGATGCGTTTAGTTAGTTGCTCAATCCTGTCAAAGAATGTCAGCGTGGTTTCTCTGCAGGGCTTCACTCTTACTTGGGCACTAGTCGGAATATTACGGCTGCACAACCCTATGCGTAACGAAGTGTGTAAGCAGTTTAACTTCGTCTCGAAATGAATTTCCACATAAGTAGCACGTATTATTCTGACGCAGATGTCCATCGATGGTTTCTTTCTCTGCGAAACGAAATCCACACTCACACGGCGTTTTGTCCCCGTGCATACTTTGGCGGTGACGAGCGAGACCTGAGTTTTTCATGAAGGCTCGATTACACATTTCGCAAAGGAAAGCTGTGACCTTGCCATGCGAGTTGAGATGCCACTTGAGTTCAGATTGGGTTAAAATGTCTTAAAACATTTTCCGTAGGCACGAGGTTTCTCGTCTGTGTGAGTGCGCTGATGTCGAGAGAATGTCGCCTGGCGAGCGAATGATTTACCACACGTTTCGCAAATGTAGGATTTCTCGCCTGTATGCGTGCACTTATGGATATCTAGATTACTGAGCTGCCAGAATGATTTTTCACAAATACGTTATCGGTAGGGTCTCTCGCCTGTATGTGTGCGTTTGTGGCTGTCTCCGATATGAGAATGCCGAAACGATCTTGCACATATTTCACATTTGTAGGATTTCTCGCCTGTATGGGTGCGCTTATGGTAAGATAGGTGACTAGACTGCCTGAACGATTTATCACAAATACGGCATTAGTAGGGTCTATCGTCTGTGAGGTTATGGTAAGCCAGATGATTATTCTGGCGGAACGATTTTTCACATATTTCGCATTCGTAACGCTTCTCGCCTGTGCGCGTGCGGGAATGTACAGCTAGATTACCAGCTTGGCGGAACAATTTGCCACAGGTTGCGCATTTGTGGTTTTTGCCTGTTGTATTCCGGCATTGCTTAAAGAACTTTGAATTCTTCACCGACGTTAGATCACATGCGGTGGCTGTATCACCCGTGTGTTCGTTGGCGTTCCCGTGTAAGGCATCCGGTCTGCTGGAAACACTGGAACATGCACCGGGCAACTCTTTCTGTTCCCTCACTCCTGTTCCAGTAGCATTCCTGCAAGTAAACGTACAATGGGGCTCAGAATGGGCGATTGTCTTTACGGGATGACAAAAAACACATTTTTGCCGATTGAGAGTTCGGCAAACTAAATCGCGCGTTTATGTAAGGCGATTTTCACAATCTGAGCGGGAACGTGCTACATTTAGATATCTAACGCTTGATTTGGCCTCTAGATTAGCCAAAATTGAACACCAGTGCTTTTGGTTTGTTATTACATCCTGTAGAGCCTAAACGTAACCTGCGCAGACAAGTGGAACTATCTGAAAACGATGATTATGTATTAAACTTGCATGCTCTAAAGATTAAAAATACTCGTGCGTGTTGGACATGCTAACGACGAGTATTCAGGCAAAGGTCCAGAAATGTGCCCTCGAAAGTGCGACGTTTGGCGCTGAAACAGACCGTATTGCCTGAGCTAAAATAGGTTTGCTTTTTAAGGACCCCTTGTACGCGAGGAAAAGTAATATAATCGCAAATGCTTCAGAGGTGCACTATACTATTCACATTATCGCTGACAAGTACGGGAAAAGGGGAGAGGGATTCACTCCTGGTCGCACATATATCGTAACTCAATACATGCATAAGGAATAATATGAAATATTTCAGAGTTTTCTCGCACAATCAATAAAATCTGCTGCGGAAGGAGTTTTTAAAGATCTGGTTGTGCAAGTATACAGCACAATGCTCATTGCAATGTTCGTCAGTGCAATATAAAACACCTGTATTTCTTTCTCTTGATTCCGTGGCCACGAGACTTTTGTGCGTTAAATTAATGAAGTTTGCATGCGTGGTATTTCGGAATTGTTGGCGCATATTCGTTCCTACCGTTAAGAGCAGAAATGAAAAAAAAATACGGACAGAATAGGAGCCATTCACGAGTGCCTAGTGTATGCGTTATCTCCCGTCTGTTGTTTTTTGAAATTACTACCATATATATATGCTCTGGATGAATATGGTTTGCTATATTGCTGTTAATATGATATTTATTCGTTTACCTATATTTATTCTAGTCATTGTTCACGTGACTCTTGTCCTGTGTTGATAATTTTCTAGTGCTCCTTGCCGAGGCAGGACATCAGCGTCATGGGTCGAATATTTTCAATTGCCAGTTTCTTGCCGGCTTGAGGATCATGATTATTCGGTCGTGTTTCCACATCGCCGGCACTGTACATTGTTCCCAGTGTTGCTTGAGAAAGGCCGTGAGCGCGGAGGTTGACTTGCGGCTCAGGTTTCCGATCATGGAGTTCATGACGCGGTCCGCGCTTGACGTTGGGTTACGGGTGGTGACTGCGATGACCAGTCTCATTTCGTTTACTGGTATAGGTGCGTCCATTAGTGGGTTGGGTTGTCCTGTGTAGGGTGTTGTACATGGTTGTGTGGGAGCGGGGCATCCATAGCACTTGGTCTTGATGGCTTCGATGAGGTCTTATTGGCTACCTGGGTAGGTGTGTAGTAACCGCTCCAGTGCCTATTGTCCTTTGCTTTTGGAGGGGTCCAGAATGGCTTTGAGGATGTGCCGCGTTTTGGCCGTATCCAGGGTGCCAACGAAGGAGTCGCAGAATCTATACCAGTTCGCCAAGACGAGTTGCATGGCATAGTCTTCTGCTTCTGCTGTGATTTGTGCTATACGTGTCTTCCCTTTCCTGTTGCTTTTTTGTGCTTTCCAGACGCGCGTGAGGCCCCGTTTGGCATCCCACTGGTGTAGTAACTGGGGATTCACCTCAGAAGTCTCCGTGCTGGCGACTTCCTTTGCGTGGTGTTGTGTGTGTTGACGGAGGTTGTCGCACCAGTCTTGCAGGTTCGTGACTGTGTGCGTCCTTTTCTTGGGCTTCCCTGGCGCGAGTTTAGCTGTGCCGATCTGCCTGCGTGGGCGTCTAGTCTGTAGTGTTAAGTTTAATATGTAATGATCGCTGCCCAAGTTTTCGAGTGTGTTGAGCCATTCGGCTCGCGTAGTGGTCGAATGGCTCATCACAGGTTGCGAGTGGTGTCGCTAGTTACGCTGTTCCCTTCCCTAGTCTGTATTGACATGTGTACTTGTATATCTCTATCGGGCTACCACGTTTCACCGCCTAACAAGCCTTATCGCACAACGCGAGAATCGCCTCCATGTATCGGAAGTTTCTCGAACGTTGTTGATGGTTCTATCTGCTGTCTGTTTTTACCGAACCTTGTGTTATCTTATTTCATCGGGTGACGCGAATGGTGCAGGACTTTGTGGAAGACACGCGGGTCCCAACAATTAGTCTGGAACATTCGACGACAGATGTATAAGATCCGACGTGCTTGGACCCGTTGATCAGATTTTGACGATCGCGGACTGCGCTCGCCGCTCTCGTTGTGCTTTAAGCGTAGCCTGTTTTCGTGGTGACAGGTTCGCCCAATAAAACTTGGTTTCCTCTTTCACAGTGTTGCTACTGTATCCTTTATACGCCACTAACACGTGACAGTATGTTAAGGTCTGTGACGAGTGTGAGGTGACACTGTACAGTTTGTGTTTCTAGCTGGAAATATGAAAATATTTCCAGTTCGGGCCTCTGGTACCCCCACAGCGTGGTCTGAGCGTTGAAATCGCCTATGATTGCTACGGGGCGGTCTTTAGCGGGGCGGAGGGTGTTCGTAAATAGTTTGCCTATGTTTTCCCGCATTTGGCTCGGGGGGGAGGGGGACAGTAAATGTTTAGGACGAAGGCGCTATGTTTCTGGTTGCCTGTGTAGGCGAGTTGGAGGAGTACATGTAGTACGTCCGCGTCGTCTATGGGCTTGTGTTTTATGGTTGTGCTGCTTCTGTCTACTAGTGTGGTTGCCTTCCACTTGTCTTGACTTCTGTGGTATTCTTCGTAGCCATGCAGTGTTGGTCGAGTACCGGGCTCTTCTAGGGCTATGAGCCCCGGTAGTTTTGAAGAATGAGCGGTCAACTGTGTCAGCCGCCCTTTTTTTCTTCCGGACCCACGGCAGTTACATCGCCAAATTTCTAAATTTTCTTTGACTTGGCTGTATTGTTGGATGTTGTGTTCGGTGATGTTATGATCTGGCGTATTTGATTATGTCCAACCACAGATGTGGCTTTGTAGAGGTTCTGTCATAGTGTCTTTGAAAGTTTTGTAGAGCGAAGCTGGTCCTTAAGCTTACTGTATAGAGTGGCTTCCATGTGTTTTTTTGTTGCCTCTGTGCGTTTTAGTGCAATCTGTGGTATTTGTACCAACTGGGCGCGTGTTGCGTCCATGTACGCTTGCATCGGGATGCGAATGGCAACGACATGGCTTTGTAGGTCAGTGACGGCCTTGTGTGGTGCCATATCTTGTGGTATTTGTGTGAGCTGTATCACTTGTTTGGGTTCTATGTTTTCTTGTATTAGTGTTTGAACCTGTGTGCGCATGCACGCGAGTTCCTGTTAAAATTTTATAGATGGGGCGTCTGTGCCTTTTTATACGAGGCGAAGGCTACGGCTGACCAGGTTACCTCATTTTCATTGGTGGTAGTCCACTTGCGCGAGGCTTGCTTGGTCTTTCGTTCGTGCTGCTGGGGCCGTCTTTGAGTGCTGCGGTAGCTAGTGCATCCTGCTGATCTTGCATGACCGTTGACCGAGATCGCCGTCTGGGCGACTCAAAGCGAGGCCGGGGGCGACAGCGGAAGGGGGATCTAGACCTCGGGTTGGAACCAGACTTGGAACCGTAGATGCTCAAAGACTCCGAGTAGTCGAATTCGGAGTCATCCCGCAGAGATGAACCACCACGTACGAAGGTCAACCGCCTTGGTCGACTGAGTGAACGGGTGGCGCTGTCGCTGGGTTTTCAGCGTGCTGGTGGAGTCTGGTTTTTAACTGGGAAGATTGCGCTCGGCTTGTTGCACACTGTTGCGGCCGTGAGATGGGCCCCTCAGCAAATAGCGCACTTCGGAACACAAGTGTGTCCGGCGTCTGGGTTAAGGTGGTTGCAGACGTTGCACGCACGAACCATTGGGTTGGGTCAGACGTCTGCTCGGTGTCCTGTGGTTCTGCAGATGCAGCAGAATTGCCTTGCCAACTGGTTGCCTCGCCAAGGCATATGCCCTCCGTTGAAGTGAACACCACAGTAAGAGGAATCGTGACACACGAAACTATCTCTTTATTGGGCGAACGTGAACCCACAAAAGTTACACTCGGGCAGAAATAAAGTTCCATGCAGATTGCGTCGATCGTCCAAGAAGTTGTTCACGGCTAACGAGCGTCGCATATTCCTACGTGATTCATCGAAGATTCTAGCGCAATCGTTTGTGCTTCCATGCATTCCAGAGTACACAACTGTATTCGCGTTACGCGTGCAAGTTGATTAGACAAGGTTCAACTACAACGTAGAAAAAATATGTCATCGATGAGGAACATCGAGAATGTTCTGATGCATGCAGGCACGTCACGAAATGAGTGGTACCTTAGCATTTGTTAGCCTGCGAAACGCATTTTCAAGAAGAAGATATACAATTATGCGTGTCAATATGCCTAAAAAGTGCATCTCCGTTTTCCTGTCATTGCTCTCACAGATGCGTTTGTCCCATCAGGCTAAAAAGATTCTAAAGGTGTAACTGGAGAACAGTGCGAGTCATAACAGACGGCTTCCGAGCGGATAAAAGACTGGCCTTTAAGACTTTAACGTTCCACAGTAAATCAACTAAAAGTTTTCGCGCTTGTCGAGAACACATGATCCATACAGTGAAGCTCCAGATTATTTGAATCTAAGTCACTACTTTCTAAAGCTTATTTTATGATATATCGCAAAGATGTTCGGTACGAATGCAAGAGCCAACGATAGGATCAAGGCAGTCAGTGAATTCAACAAATTTCAAAAGAAATAATTTCCTCATAAGCACAATGTGTATATATTGTCTCTGTCTCTGGAAGATAACTAGGAAGGCAGCTAGGAACATAAATAATGGCAGAGATTATTTTCGTGGGCTAAATATCAGTGCTTTTTAAAATGATTTCCAATGAGAGATGTTGCCTTCTATCCAGACTGCAAAATCATTTACCAGAGGGTCCATTAGAGGTTGTTTACTTGAACACTCAAAACTCCTGGGGAAAAATATTCTCTAACAAAACCGGGAGTCAGGTATCTTGTGCGGGCATTTCGACCCTCTACTTACATAAAACACAAACTTGCAGCCCATGAGGTTTTGTCTTGAAATAAGTTAGCTAAAGCTGCGTTCGCGAAGAACACATGCACTTATGCGAACAGTAAGCGTTGCCACGATCTGCAGTACACTTCGACAATGAAGCACCCCACATACTTCTGACTATGACGTCTTGTCTCGTAGTTTCTGAAAACCAAATGAGTATGTCAGCGTTATTTCCCTGCGTGGCTTCACTGTCACGTTGGTATGAAAAATGCGCGGACGAGATACTTGCGCACAAGTCAGAATACTACAGCTGCATACAACTATGCGTCACGAGGTGTGCTGAACCTGGTCTCTGAATGCATCTCCACATAATTGGCGTGTATTACTCTGGCACAGATGTTCATCGAGTGTTTCTTTCTCTGCGAAACGAAATCCACGCTGTGTACACTGATACGGCATTTTGTCCCCGTGCAAACTTTGGCCGTGACGACAGAGACCTGAGTTGTTCGCATATTTCGCAAACGAAAGCTTTGTCGCTACTATGCCAGTAGAGATTGAATGGCTTCCTACACATTTGACAGATGAGGTTTTTCATGTGTGTGGGTGGTCTGATGGATACGGAGAGTCGCCAACCGCATGAATGATTTACTACATGTTCTGCATGTGTGGGGTTTCTCGCCTGGATGCGTGACTGCCGGAACGATTTATCACACATTCTGCAAATGTAGGGTCTCTCGTTTGTATGCGTGCGCTTATGGTTATCTCGGTGATGAGAACGCCGAAACGATTTTTCACATATTTCACATTGGTAGGGTCTGTCGCCCGTATGCGTTCGTTTATGGATATCTCGCTGATAGGATTGCCGAGACGATTTGTCACATATTTCGCATTTGTAGGGTCTCTCGTTTGTGTGCGTGTGGTAATGCGTAGCTAGATGATCAGCCCGGTGAAATATTTTACCGCAGTTTGCGCATTTGTGGTTTTTGCCTTTTGTGTTCCAGCAGTGTTTTACGAACCCCGAATTATTCACAGAGTCACTTGCTTTGCAAGTGTGGCCTATATCGCCCGTGTGTTCGTTGGCGTGCCCGTGTAAGACATCCTGTCTGCCGGAAACATTGGAACATGCACCGGACAACTCTTGCTGTTCCCTCCCTGCTGTTCCAGTAGCATTCCTGCAAGTAGACGTAAAATGGGGCTCAAAATGGGAGACTTTTGTCATGGGATGGCAAGAACAAATTTTTGCCAATGAGAGTTCGACATACTAAATCGCGCGTTTATAGTAAATCGATTTGCACAATCTGAGCGCGAACTTGCTATATTAATATTTAACGCTCGTTTAGGCCTCTAGATTGGCAGAAATTGAACACTGCAGCTTTTTTTGGGGGTCTATGATGTTAAACTTGAAAACAATACCTGTGGTCCGGGGAGTGGATAATACTGAACAAGTGTTTTATTTATTACATCATATAAAGCCTAAATATAACCTGTGCAGGCGAATAGAACCATCTGAAAACCAAGAGTATGTGTTAAACTTACATGCTCTAAAGATCAAAAATGGTCGTACGTCTTGGACACGCTAACGAGGAGTATTCAGGCAATAGTCCGGAAATTAGCCCACAGAAGTGAGACGTTTGCCACTGAAAGAGACCATATTGCCTGGGCTAAAACAGGTTTGCTTTTGATAGGACCCCTTCTACCTGAGGAGGAGTAACATAATTGGAAATCCTTCAATAGCGTACTATTCACGTTATCTCTGACAAATACAGAGGGTGGCAGGGGGACTGACGCTTCTCGGATACTTGTTAAAGATCAATACATACATATTAAATTCATATGGAATAGTACGAAATATGTCAGAGCTTTCAAGCGCAATAAAATCTGTTGCCAAGAATTTTTTTTATGATCCTAATGTGCAAATGAACAGTACAACGCTCATTGCAAGGTTAGTCGATGTAACATGAAACACCGGTGTTTCTTTCTCTTGGTTCGTTGGCCATGAGTTTTGTTGCGTCAATCTTATGAAGTTTGCATGCCTGGAGTTTCGGAATTGCTGGCGCGCCATCGTTCCTACCGTCTAGGGCAGAAATGCGAAAAAAGAACGGACAGAATAAATGACATGCACAAGTGCCTCGTGCATGCTTTCTCTCCTGTCTCTTATTTGAAATTACTGCGCTATACGCACTGGACGGACAATGTTTGCTATATTGCTGTTAATATGCTATTTATTCGTTTACCTATATATATTCTAGTCATTGTTCACGTGACTCATGGAATTTTATGGTCTGCTTAAACTCATGCACTGTAACATTGCACGTTTTTTCTAGTCGTGCTCGCTTGGCCAATATGTAGACCCAATTACGTACTTAATGTTTACATTGGAAAATAGTTTTCGTGAATAAGTAAATAAATAAATAAATAAATAAATAAATAGAGATGTAGGGATAACTGGCCACAGCAGCGGCGCCAGCGTTTTGAGACCGCCGGTCTAGGCTGATGAATAGAGTTCGTGTTTGATTTCGGTACAAATTCAAACATATTTGATGGCATTTGATTGAAAAATTTAAGTTCCAGCAACTGGATCATTCCCAATTTTGAACCAGGTTGTCAACTTGGAAAAATTTTGAAATCGCTACGTTAAGAGTAAAAAAAATTTTAATATATTAACTACACAAATATATATATATATACCGCAGTAATAATAGCTGCTTCTCTTAAAGAATCATAAGTGGACAACTTCCTTTGTATCCATTTCCAGCTTGTGTGAAGTTTGGGTTTGCGAGAATTTACAAAGCATCTGCTCATAAAATACTGTACTTGAGGGCGCCGCGTAATAAATCAATTTTGTGCGCAATAGACGTGTTATTAGATGCAGTTTAGAGAATCGCGGCGTGGCCTTTATTGCCAAATTGTTCATGATATTTTTAAAGGTACGACGTAAATCGGAAATGCAGTTCCATACAATATTATTGAATTTGTTTTTCCAATGCCAGAAACTTGACCATAGGTGCAGTGTGTTGTTGATCAAATTGATGTCTCATTTTCAATCAACTTAGGTCCTTAGCTAAAGCTTCCTGTTTGCGCCAGCGCCATATTGTCTCAACTGCACATGACATTTCAGGCATCAACACTTCTATCCATCGCACAAGTTCGTCAGTGCAAGTATAATTGAGCCATAGACAGCGTTCCGTGTGGTCTGAGTGAATTGCTCCGTCGAAAGGAATTCATACAAAAGTATGGCTCACCAAGCGTCGTTCCCAAAAATGTCCGATCGTTCCTCCATACGCGCACAGCTTGTGCTGGCCACTAGGCTGCCGCCGTAACCCGGAAGTGTGAAACCGGTGCTTCCGGTTTCAGTGTTGTCTGTATGCCCTGAAAGCAGAGGTGTCGATTTCCCATTGTGCGACGACAAAGCTGGATAATTCCATGATAGGAAGCGCAGGAGGCAAGAAGAGACCCTGACAGCACTGCGGCCGTCTTAAGTGATTCTCTGAATTCAAATAAAAGTGGGAAACAACAATGTGATGCTACGAAAAAGACACGCATGCGTCTCTGGAGTTGTTCATTGCTGTATTCAGTCGTTTTTTCTGCCTAGACCGGACCTTCGTTGACCTTGGAATGGCTGATTTTTTTTCTGTCGCTTCTTGTTGCGCTTTGGTAATGGTTGTGCTATATTTTATGCAACTCAGCGCCAAAAATCAGTAGGGTATGGTATGGTGAACTTTAGTTAATGTCCTGAAGATTGGTGCTTTATGTCGTACAACAAAATGTGACATGCAAATGCATGTACGGAACGATCGCTGCATACTAGTTTGCTGCTGTTATTGAAAAGTAACGCGAAGTGAACTTTCAATGTTTTACATTTAAAATCACTAGAAGAAAATCGGGCTTACGAAAAAAATCTGTTAACCCCAAAAAGCGGTTAATGGTTCACGAAAGAGAAAATTGTCACTCGTTAAGATGAAACTTGGAACCGTGTGTTACAGTGAAACCAGGACATCTTGGGAAATTTTATGAGTGATGCGCATATCAGTGCTGAGATAAAGTTAATAATGTAACTTGAAATTGCGAGCTTTCCTTCTTCGATTATGTTTAAATTTACGTTAGCAAAGCGAGGTCATTCCAGCTGGCTTGGCTTCCAGAAGGTAACGGCGGGTGCACTCGGATCTTGAGGGCGGAGCTCAGTGTATTGGATGAGGCAAAGAATGCATAGCAATAAAATGACCTAACCGAAGCAAGAAAAGTTTGGATCAACCGAATAACGAAAAGGTGTATGAGCGACATTACGCCAACCATACCTCAAACAGCGGCGATGCTGTTTAACACTGGTGGCTTCTTAAAAAGTCCCCTGGTGGTCAAAATCAATCAGCAGTCCTTCACTACGGCGTGTCTCATAATAAAATCGTTGTTTTGACACGCAAAACCCCATATTTCGTTCATTCATACTGTTTAAACGTGTCGCGTGTGGTAGAAAACGTTAGTTTCTTCAATCACTTTGATAGCGAGGCATAGTATACCAGTGACCGAAAACCTTCCCGCACCTACCGGAGACGATGGACGTGCCATAAGCCGGGTGGCACTGCGTGTTGCATTGGTCAACACCGGTAGTGTCAGGAATTCTGCAACACAAGACAGATATTCACTTGAACACTGAGGCAACAGTGGTTTGACAAAAAAATGCATCTGAAGCCAACGTTCTACTAGGGGACACAACACATCAGGACAAGCTCGCTTGTGGAAATATTTGCCTCAAAAATCCTTCAGCCACACAGGCATATTGCATTCAAGCAATTTACTGCGATCTATGATATCAGAACGAGAGAGCTCTCGTACCAATAAAGACACAGTCTTCGCGCAAGGGCGAAGCGGTTACATCTACAGAGTGATATCAGAATATTAACGAAAGTAGGGCTAGTAGTGTTTAGACAGTGTATATTCTAATAACGGATCACGTATTAACTAAATGATATATCACGTGCCCAGTGACACGCATAACACGTAACCTAATGACCTCTAACATGCCTGGTCAAAAAGATGGCGTGATGAGGAGGGCCGGCGATGGAGACTGTAGGTGCTTGTCCCAAAGCGAACTTTTCCGGGTGCCTCTACACTTTACGCGTAATTTATGCCGCACAGGCCAAGACAGCCGGAAGCCATTGCTTACCAAGGCGACAGACGCCTCTGCCTGCCGTCTCTTGGTCAGTCCCCCTCCCCCCTCGTAGAAGTTCACGTGACTTGCAAAAGTCCGCCTGGGCGGCACATGTGCTGTGAAACTCACGATAGAACGGTGGTATCGACGATGCTAGAGTGCCTCGAGATTTCCTATCATGATCTTTCTCACAATATCAGCTAGAGAGAAATTTGGCACCACCATCTAAGCTAGTTTTCTAATAGGCATCGTGCTGTCATTGTAATGCCGGGATATGGATGTCTGAAGAGTCCTCTCTAAAGCGGCATGGCTTGTAACATGGTCACGACTTCATAGACACCGATGTATTAGAATGAAATATTCGTAAAATATTTTCATTCCGTGGCACAACATCTTTCGGTAACTTTTACTCGCCTACAGTAGATACGCATAGGCTAGCAAAACGTTGTCATGCTTACTTAAATCTTGTCTGTTCTCCAAATTCACTGGCTCGTAGGCACTCTATAGATTTCATTATTTTACGTCAATCTACAATCGCTCACGATTGAAAATCAAAAATGATTTTTTATCAGTAAAGAAAGAACACTTCAATTACGTACTATTCTAGACCACAAAAATTAACCACCATGAAGACGAAACGGTGCTGGCCATGCGCGTCTTCGAGGTGTCCTGGCTCTGCGATAACGATGCGTATCCTAAGTCTCGTATCCTAATCTCGCATTCCGATGCATAGAACACAAAGGCACAGCGGAAGTTTTTCTTCGACGTAATGTACTAAAAACCGATGACGAATCATGGATCCGTGACATAAGAAATCCATCTGATGAATAAATAAAATTACGCACAACATGGCTTCCACAGAATAATAGAGAACCGACAGTAGCCTCTTAGGGAAGACTCATCTTGAACACTCGAGAAGAGAAAGACGCAGTCAGTTGAAATTAAACATATGTGACAGAAATGTGTTCTTATGAGTTTGCTTCACGTATGGCCTATGCAACTGCGTCTACGATAAATTAAATTGAGTTGCAGGGGCATGAACAAGGCTATCATTCCATACTATCATTCCTTCTTATACCATCCTCATTTTGTTAGCGTCATACAGTCAGCATGCCTCCAGGTTCATAGGTAACCTTCGTAAGCGAAAGTCATAGCGAAGCGGCACAATATTTGAGCACGTAGCATATAGTCGAATCATCGGAAACCTAAGAATTATCGCTGCACCCTGAAATGAACGTCACTTAAGCAATATGGCCCGTCACTGCATTGCTCGAATGCTTTAAACACCCGCCGTGGTTGCGGAGTGGCTATGGTGTTAGGCTGCTGACCACAAGGTGGCGGGAATGAATCCCGGCCACTCCGGCCGCATGTAGATGGGGCGAAATGCGAAACCACCTCTTTACTGAGGTTTTTTAGCGCACGAAAAGGGACGAAGGACAGTGGCAAGACGCGGACACAGCGCTAATTTCCAACAATTGTTTTATTCCACGAAGCGGTATACATATATATAGGGAACAGACACCACCGTACGCAGGCGCATATGTACTGATTTTTAGTAAGATGAGACAGCAACGAAAGACGTGTAGGATGATATCGAAGATGAAAAACGACCATGCATAGCCAAAAATTTTTTTTTGTAATTGCAAGATTAAAATGTCATCTCCATCAGGCCACCCTCTGTGTCACGTTTAAAAAATCGAATTCTTTTTTTGAAAGATAAATTGAAGGCGCGCTAACACAAGCGCTCCCCAAACTAGCGATCTTCGCCGCTTCAATAATCTCACGTGTTGTTTGCGTCGGGCTTCTTCCTATCACCGTGGACTGTTTATAAATGGGGCTGCATCCATGTTTTCTGCAGTGAAAAGCCAGATGCCGCACTCCTCCAGTTCGCACATTATTTGCGTGTTCACGCAACCTGTCATTTACACACCTTCCCGTTTGGCCGGATATATCTTTTGCCGCACGACAAGGGTAGTTCATACACGATATTCTTCTCACAAGGAACGTGACATTCCTTGTGATCTGTCCGGCAACTGCGCTTCTCAGAACCACAGTAGCTAGCCTTACGCAAGTTGGACAGCTTGATTGGCGCTGAAAAGATGATGCTTATATTTGCGTTATTGCCAATCTTCTTCAGTCTGTGCGAGATATCGTGGATGTACAGTATGATTGCGTATGACCTCTTTACGTAGATTTTGGTGCCTGTTAAAGAACAACAGGTGGTCGAAATTTCCCTAGTCCTCCACTACGGCGTGCCTCATAATCAGAAAGTGGTTTTGGCACTTAAAACCCCAGAATTTAATTCAGTTTCGTCTTTAGAAGGACACTTTCCTCTTTACTATCTTTGTAAACGAATATGGCGTAGAAACCTGCAAGAGTGCTGAGCATGACAAGCATGTTAACATCACCTCCAGCTTACCGCGTGCTGAGAATAACGGATGATATTGGGCTCGTTTCACGCAGCAGAGCGCTGCTCCATAAAAAGAGTGTGACACTGGAGGCATAGTTGTACCACGGGGACCATAACGCACCGTCTGTGATTTACTTTGTGGAAAGAAATTTTTCCAAACCTGGCCTCACCTAGCGATGTTTTCTGGAATGGCTGATGCTTTCTCCCTGCCAGTGTGGCTTGTACTGGGCTGTGCGTAATGGATGCTGCTGCTAGACACAATAGGTGGGGAACTGGTGCTTCCGCTTTCAGTGACAGGAGTATTGCCTGAGAGAATAACAGACGTCTTAGCTCGTCGTGGTGCAAGAGTCATTGAACGAGCGTCAACACTTCGTGCTGAAAAAAAACCACAAAGATTTAGTTGAGGTTTAGTGATAGGGTAACCTGACTTCAGTGCTTCCGTACGAGGTGCTCTTTCTGAAAATAGGCCTTAAATATGCATGACGAAAGGGATGCGCGTGATGGAACTTATGCAATGTTGAATTTCCCGAAAATATGTGCTGCATTTAGTACACCAGGATAGAACACTACAGTGTTCCATGCTGAAGGCGAGATTACGCATTTTTAACGCGTTACGGGCCCCGCATCGCAGCAAATCCGGTGTCCGCGTGCGGCGCTGGCGTTGACCGTCGTGTCAGCGAAAAATCATTCCGAATCATGCATACCGAACCACGCAGCCCTTCTGTGTAGTGCAAGGGCGTTACTGAACTTGACGAATTTCTCAATGTAAAATGCGTTCGAAACATTGTAAATTACGACCTACACACAACCTATAGATATGGCAGCGTCAGATTGTAATTTGAATAGACGAGAAAACATTCTTTTAAGCGGACACTCAGACACAAACCCATTTTCCAGCGTTTCTACCACTCATACAGCGGTGTGCCCGGCTCCGTGCAAAACCACCCAGATGGCGCTCGCCACCGCGAATCGGCAGCCCACGCAACAAGCCGCGTTTCTATCAGAAAGCTCGCTTTCGTGCATAGCGTTCGCCACCAACGTTTCCCGGTAAACATTACGGTTACATAAGCTGCAGTTACTGGGAAGCGCGAGAACCAGCCAGGGATCTTTGAATGGTATAGCGTTCCACTCTTAAAGGCGAAGCTAAAGTGTCCTGCAAATTTTGTTGTTTGTAATCAGAGTCAAATCTTGGCTTTACATTTCCAGCAATAAGCATATTTCAGGCTATAGTAAGGGGCCGATGGAAAATATGCAAAATTCCGTGAGCAAGCTTTCGCACTAACCTAACTTGCTTTAACCATAACGGCCGCGTTCTCTTTTTAATAAAGCTCCTTAGTAGCGCAGAAAACTAAAGTTTAGCTTCGGGAATTCTGTCCGAATACATGAGATATACGCGGCAAGCATCGCACTAAATTTGGTGAAACTTGTTTCACCTAAAAGAAACAGTTGAAATGTAGTGTCATCAGCAGACGAGTTCTGTTTTGGTTGTGAATGAGCAATAGAAATAATATAGCAATAAAAAGGAATGAAGAAGATAACAACTTTGGAAACAACATTTATTATTATATCTAAAGTAGTCAAAATGATATAATATGCAGCGCTCTGAAGTATAGGTTGTTGGTAGGAATATTGCAAAACGCTCGTAAACATATGAACTTTCCGTTAGTTGAAAATTGCTGAATCAATATTGGTCGCCTTAGGTGCTCTAGCACATGCAGTTTTACAAAGCTGTGATATCTCTAATTTATCTGGGGGTGGGGGGGGCCGAGCTAGAAATTTGTAAACTATGTCCGTGTCAGTTCTGTCGTCCAAGTATGGCTATCACGCTGTATGGCTTTCACGCATGAACTTCCCCAATCAGCCATCCAGTTAATTTGCATAAGGGCTGCTCATGCGGAAACCGACACGGTGATGCTCGTAAAGTGTGTCCTTTTGTGCAGTAAATGCTTCGCTGTGGTGACCTATGTAAACGTTCCTTCCTTCGAGGATTGCCAGGAGTCTTCGCAAGTGGTGCCGACTGTCGAATGCCATGCCGTACATACCAGTAACGTCCATCGGATCGTTGTGGCTGTTCAATGCGTTCCACAGGTCTTCGAAGGAGTCGTCACAAACCCTAGAATTAGACACATGTATCGGTATCCGACTCTTTGCTTCCAGATAACGCGGGAAAAAACTATTTTGTTAATAAACTGCTTGTATGTAATGCTTCATTTTGCACAAATGCTCTCTTGGTGGCTGGCATAAGGGGAAGCCTGTGTTGTGCGTTGAGTGGGGAGCGACCATCGACCGTAGTGGAAACGTTGACTTGCACGAACACGCAAGTCAAGTTTAGTTTAGTTCCCTTACAACGGTTCTGATTAGTGCTTTGTAGTTGGCAATATGTGTTTGGTTTTCAAATTGTGGCGTAAATAACTCGTGGAGGAGAATCGCAGTGATAATTTTCGAATATGCTGACCGGAAAATTATTATCTGATTCTATAAAGTAGGATGAGGCTCAAAAAAAGAGGCTGCGTGAACTTCTTGGATGTTTTGAATCAAAGCAGAGCTGTAAGAAAAAGAGATGCTCCTTCCGCGCCGGATTGGATTCGCAATCGCCGTGCTGGTATTAGGATTTTCACAGAAATGTCAATCAATGACGAAGCATGGATCCGTGACATGAGAAATCCATCCGATGAATAATTAAAATTACGCACAACATGGCTTCCACAGAATAATAGAGAACCGACAGTTGCCTCTTAGGAAAGACTCATCTTGAACACTTGAGAAGAGAAAGACGCAAATTAAAAATATGTGACAAAAATGTGTTCTTATGAGTTTGCTTCACGTATGGCCCATGCAGCTGCGGCTACGAAAAATTAAATTGAGTTGCAGGGGCATGAACAAGGCGCAATTGCAGACATAAACCTCAGCAAAAAAATCGTAAATCAAGGGACGTGTTTCTACAGCTGTATACCTTAAATCATTCTTTCTTGTGACTTCTTTACCGTCGCAGTAAAAAAAGCTGTCCAGGATTACTGTTTAAAACCTGATATAAACATAAATACACTTATAAGTTTCACTTCAGCTATGAAAGGAAGAGACATCATCAAGGTGACACCGGGCGTTAGAGATACTCTTGTACAGGGGGCGCATCAGTCGGCTGAGAGAGTAACCAGGCGCGAGATGGTATTTCAGGAATCGCCCGACGTCTGCGCGCAGGCGCAAGTAAGAGCGGGTGCGAGAGAGAAAATCTGGGTGCTCCTGCTCCTTGAATATCTGACAACGCCTAGGTACTACGTAGAAGTTTCTTCTCTCGTTTTGTATGCGTTTGTTTCTGTAGTGCTGACATTGCGGAATGAGGTCGCTTGCTGGCCATGCCCATGCACTTGTATGTTTACGCTCCCACGTTAGCTGCCGGTACGGTAAATCAGGCGACGCCGTGAGCACTGACGGACCATCTGGTGATCTCTGTTTCTAAAGGTACGACGGCCGTAGCTGATTTGCTTCGGTTACGCTGGCTCCGCAGCTCCCGCCTACCGATTCTTTGAGCATGTTTTTGTGAACCGCCGTTATTTAGCTCAAAGGGGACCATTAGGAAAATATGCGTTTGAAATGTCAGAGCGAGTAGCATACAAAAGGCCTCACACGAGCGAAAACACTTCACCGCCAGGATTTCTGTAAAATGCGTGTAGACCCGTGTGTATTTTTGCATTACAGCGTGAGGGATGATAGGCCGTTGCTCCGAAAACGTTAGGGGGGACCTCGAACTCGGCAGCGCAATGCCGTAGCCACTGCGCCATCGGAAAAGGTGTGCGATGCGATGACCATACACGAGCGACAAACATGTTCTCTGATAAAATCATTCGCTTCCCGCAGCGAGATTACTTTGGCCCTTAACGATAAACAGCCGCAGCTGTGCTTCCCGTGACGATATTTTCGCATCACCCGTGCATCGACGCGAAAAAAAAAAAGCTCAGAAAGTCGCCCACGTACGCAGGCTGACGTTGTCCGCCAAAGGCCTGCTTTGAAGAACAACTCTATAGCTATCAAAGCCTGCGTTCCGGGTCATACCTACGGGGCACAACATTCATCGATAATTGTTAAAGCGGCACGACTCACGTAGTGCTACAGTCGGAAGTCCATGAAACGCCCTCGAAGAATTCCTGGCTTGTGCTCGGCGTTGCTTCGTCGCCGAAGGTAAACGCAGGAGGCGTGTGTCCACTCTTACTTCCTTCAACCATGGCGGTTTTGGCGCCTCCGGAGCACCAGCGTCTGTTTCGTGACAGAAGCACGCGGAATCGCAGCGCATGCGCAGTCATTGCCGGCGATGAAAGGGAACTAATAAACCTTTTGGCTTTTTGGAAACTAGAAGGTAACCGTAGGGCTCATGTGAAAAAAAAGGGACGATAGCGTGCGCCACTATCTCGACGCTAAAGTGCTTATATGTTAAAGCTAGAAGAGGCGTCCTGATAACCCACGCTGTCATCCCATCAAATGATCAAAACCGTGTAACCCCCTCTGCCAGTTAAAAACCATTCACATGAAATGTCGTTGTTAAGGCGAAAGCCCTAGATGGCTCATAGGTCGAAAATTGAACCGTGCGGCGGTATGGCATCAAAATTCAAGCGCACGCGCCAGTATTTCTTTATCAATAATAAAAGATAAAGAGTTCGATCATCTTTTTTCGCGTTGAACGGATATCCTAATTAAGCAGTGTGGCCACAAAAGTGTCTGCGTGTGGTTCCCACGGTTTTGTTCATGCCTGGTGAGCAATGTACACGTGTGTCTTATGACGTTTTGACAAGTACCAGTACGTCTGCGTCAACTGGAAATAAATCTGTCGTATTGTTACCTGGTTAAAACAGTCAGACGTATATTTAAAGGATATTTAGAATAATTGTAGCAGCTGACAAGATGGTAGACAGCACGCGAAGTCCAGAGCGTCGTCTTCTTCCGACCAAGATGACAGCAGCTTCGTCAGCGTGTCGCATGACCCCCGGCGGCTGAAGCACCAACTCGGTGCTGGTTAGGAGGCGGGCGAGTGATACTAAAGAAGCGCGACGTGGACCACGTCGGAGCGAATCTGAGCCACGGTTGGCTCAAGAAGGGCGATTTCCGACGTGAGGTCACTTACTTGACGCAAGACATGGTAATGGCCAAAGTAGCGCGAAAGTAACTTCTCCGAGAGGCCAAAGCGCCGCGACGGCGACCAAAAGAGAACCGGGGCGACCAAAAGAGAACCGGGGCGCCCAGTGTGTAATGGACGTTACGATGGCGGGGGTCATATAAGCGCCGCTGATTGTCCCGCTACTCTACAAGTGGACGTCGCGCAATATGGCGTGCTTCTTGAGCTTTGAGTATGGCTTCACGGGCGTACCCGGATATGAAATTCAGACTAGCAGGCAGCACGATGTCGAAAGGTAGCGTAGGGTCACGGCCAAACTAGAGGAAGAATGGAGTGCAGCCTCGGCAACATGGCGAGACGAATTATAGGCGAAAGTAACGAACGGCAGCGCAACGTCCCAGTCGCTATGGTAAGCGGAGACACACATGGACTGCATGCCAGAAAGGGTACGGTTAAGGCGCTTGGTTAGACCATTTGTTTGTGGATGGTAAGCAGTAGAGAGTTTGTGTTTAGTCGCGCACGAGTGTAGAATGTCACTGATAACTCTAGAAAAAAAGTAGCGGCCTCGGTTGGTGAGGAGCTGTCGAGGGCAGCCGTAGTGAAGGATGACGTTCTCTAGGAGGAAGTCAGCGACATCGGTTGCACAGCTTGTCAGAAGAGCCCGTGTGATTGCATATCGGGTGGCGTAATCTGTTGCTATAGCAATCCCCTTGTTTCCCGAAGCAGACGTAGGAAAAGGGCCTAACACATCAACACCTACACGGAAGAATGGTTCTGATGGTACGTCAAGTGCTTGAAGGCGACCAGCAGGGAGTGTGGTCGATTTTTTGCGTCGTTGAAAAAAGTCACAGCAAGCGACATAACGACAGACGTAACGGTATATACCAGGCCAAAAGAAGCGCCGACGAACGCGGTCATAAGTCCGTGACACGCCAAGGTGACCGGCAGTCGGTACATCATGAATCTGGGCGAGAACAGTCTGACGCAGATGCTCAGGGACAACGAATAGTCAGGCAGTGTCATCCGGACCCATGTTAGAGCGGTACAATATAACATCTTGGAGTTCAAACATGCAAAGGGAACGATCGGGCGTCGTTGAAGTGAGCCGTTGAATAAGGTCTTGAAGGAGGCGTCCCGACGTTGTTCGGCTCCAATATCGCGAAAAGCAGCCAGAGAGAGAACGGTGACAGGTATGCCGGCCGCAGAAACGTCAGGAAGGTCGACAGGATGGCACGGCAAGCAGTCCGCATCTTGATGTAACCGGCCGGTCTTGTATACAACTAAATAGTTGTATTCTTGACGGCGCAGGGCCCAGCGGCCAAGGCACCCTGAAGGATCTTTGAGGGACGAAAGCCAACACAGAGCTCGGTCATCAGTGATGACTGAATTGGCGGCCGTACAAATAGGGGCGGAATTTGCCCACTGACCAAACGAGAGCCAGGCACTCGAATTCGGTGATAGAATAATAGCGCTCAGCCGAGGAAAGTAGGCGGCTGGTGTAGGCAATAACACGTTCGCTCCCTTGTTGTTTCTGTGTCAAATAGCTCCAATGCCGTGGCCACTGGCATCGGTACGGACTTCTGTTGGAGCTGACGCATCAAAGTGAGTGAGAATGGGCGGGGACCTAAGCAGCCCAACCAGCTCGGTGAAAGCATCAGCTTGCTCAAGGCTCCAAATGAATGCAGCATCTTTCTTGAGGAGCTGATTGAGAGGGCGCGCAACATTTGCGAAATTTCGGATAAACCGACGGAAGTAAGAGCAAAGGCCCAAGAAGCTGCGAACATCCTTGGCACATGTTGGCACGGGAAAGTCTTTCACTGCCCGTGTTTTATCGTGATCAGGGCGTATACCAGAAGAATCGATGAGATACCCGAGCACAGAAATTTCGCTACAACCGAAGTGGCGATTGGACAGATTTAGCGGTAGCCCCGCCTGACGGAAAACAGATAGGATTGTCGATAGGCGTTCGAGGTGTGTCGAAAAAGTCGGAGAAGAAAGGATCACGTCGTCCAGGTAACAGAGGCAGATGGAGCACTTGAAACTGTGTAGGAGGGCGTCCATCATTCGTTCGAATGTGGCCGGGGCATTACATAAACAGAAAGGCATCACTTTGAACTGATACAGGCCATCGGGAGTAATAAAAGCTGTCTTCTCGCCGTCGATGGCATCGACGACAATTTGCCAGTAGCCGGAGCGAAGGTCGATGGACGAAAAATATTGTGCTCCATGCAGGCAATCCAGGGCATCGTCAATGCGTGGTAGCGGATAGACGTCTTTCTTTGTTAATTTGTTGAGCTGTCAATAATCGACGTAAAATCACCAGCTGTTGTCCTTTTCTTTAACTAGTACAATAGAAGATGCCCATGGGCTGCAAGAAGGTTCGGTGATGATTCGAGAAAGTATTTCGTCAAATTCATGTTGGATGATATGTCGCTCAGTCCTGAAAGTTCTATCGTGAGCAACACGAGCGAGAACCGAGGAGCGCGTGTCAGATGTCCTCGAACCATGCTATAGCTATAAGCGACGGCAGCCGCCGGAAACAAAGTGGGAAGGAGGACGCTATTCTAATAACTGTCGGCACTCCCACAGTGTGTCTCTTTATACAAAGTGCAGAACTTCACACATCGCCAACGCCCATGGATAAAACTGTTTGACATTGCGGTTACTTATAACTTTGTGCACCGAAGCGGGGCCAATCGCAGCACCGCTCCGACGCGTAAGCATTCTTGGGCTACTTCGCGGGGAAATCTTCCTGTATAACTGTAACGCGTGACACTAGGTGCTCCATAAGATGTGCATCACCTCCTGGGGGTATATCTGAAAGAACCTTACGCTAAATGCAGGAATGGGCGCCTAAGAGCTGCGCTCTAAAAATATGAAAAGCATGCAAGAAAAAAAATGACCAGCTGTAAGTCACTACGACACATAACCGTCTTAACGGCTGTCGGCGACCAGTGAATGGCCGCCTGCTACCGTTTGTGAAAGAAAAAAGAAGGTGCAGTGTGAAGGCTAACATTAAGCGCAAGAGCGTCCGCCCCTCCCCTTTGTTTTCGACAGCGCCATCCGCGCATCACTCTAGCTCGGTTTCGAGGCCTTTTGCCACCCATTCGTGTGCTCCCCCGCTCACACTTCTCACGACAGTACTCACCAATTCGGCAAATCAAGGGAGGCAGTGCACTCACAACTAATGAATTCCTACGTTTTTCGCGCCAGAACCAACACCTATCAAAACGCATTCCCCAGTGGAAACTGCATATAGACTATCACTACCGGTGCTTCTGTAACGAGCACCGAAAGCCAGGCAACACGAGCCTTGTACAGTGCGCTTTCATCGAAATACGATGGTCACATCTGCACTTTCACCCGGGACTTCAAGCTAGAGCACCCAGTGCGGTGTGTGCAGTGCAATAATCCTACAAAGACGAAAGTTTTCTTTCTTAAGTCAATTCGTTTCGCTTTGTGATAAGTTTTAACCCGAACGCTGTACAGCTGAATTTGCGCTATACATGACAATATTTACGCACCGCCCATGCATGGACGAGTCTAAATTTAAGAAAGTCCCCGATTTAAAAGCTTAAGAGAGTGTCTTGCTTTGCTAGTTGCTACATGGTTATACTGGGAGAAGGACAGCAAACTTAAAGGTAGAAAAAATGGAGAAGCAGAACACCGACAAAGCGACAGGGAGGTGGCTGGGTAGATGGTTATACTACGAGAACACCAGCAAACTTGAAAGTAGGAAAAATCGACAAGCAGCCACCTTCCTGTCACTTGGTCTGTGTTCTCCTTGTCGATTTCTTCTACTTTCAAGTTTGCTGGCATTCTCCTAGTAATAAAAGCTGAAGTTGGACATCAACAGAGACCCGGTATAGGCGGGAACAAATGTACAGATGTAAAAGCCTATTACCTGGGCCAAGTCTAAGGGTAACAGTATTCAAGGAAAAAGTGACACACTGTAAAAGCTCACGTTTGGTAGGCGTCCAAAGCAGACGAAGCGCCCTCGGTCTTGTCACAGCTTGTACTCGGGGTTGCTTCGTCCGTGTAGCTGAACACATAAGGTTTGCATTCGTTGCTTGCTTTTTAAGCCTTGCCTCATGTTTCCATGTTTGACGGCCTGTTGTGTATTCGCCACTGCGCTATGTTGAATTCACGCGCATGCGCACTCAGTGTCCAGAACTAACTCAATAAATAACGTTTTTGGCAATTCTGGATTTAGGATAAAATGAGATTGCATATCTTGTAAAAGCGACTTGCATATCTTGTAAAAGCCAGCTTGACGCTAAGGTGTAAATTTTTTAATGCTTGCTGAGGCACCCAGAAAACCCTAGCTATGTTTCTGCCAAATCATCTAACCTAACAACCCCCCTCCCCTTTAAAACAAGGCGTTGACGTGACGATATTATTACTTTATTTCATGCTCTCGTCAAACTGAAGTGCACAGCTTACAGGGGATAAGCTGTTGCTCGTGTAAGGACTCGTGAAAGTGCAAAAAGTATACAAGGATAATTAGCCCTAAGAAGCGTATGATCACCGCATGTGACAATTCGTCTGACTCTCAGGCTCTGTTCAAATGAAGCACATACTTCCATCACCTGATGGGTGCGCTCACTTTGTTCCGTTATCCACAAGTTGCAGTGCTGCCTTGCCACTTCCTAGGAATAAAGAACTGCAAATGCTTCGCACTTTCCGCGCTTCTTCGGGGAGGAACACTCATGCGTCGTTCATAGTCGTAGTTCAATCGGGCCTCGCGCACTAGGGACAGTTTCACGTCCCGGCCAGTGATTGGGCCGCAGTCGAAAATTGCGTTTTATGCCGACCACGACGAGTGACACAGTCGTTAAATAAAATACGCTGCTGCCTAAATCGAACCTTACAGATTCGTGTTGCACAACCGTTATTCCAATATGGAAGACATCGAAGCAACTGTGAGCGCTTTATCACGTTGCGAATGTGATGCCGCATGACGACGGAGTGGCAAACAGAAAAAAGCCGAGTCAGTAGTCGAGCTTCTTTTCGAAGTGCTCTCACCGTGTGTGCATTCAAACGCACTTTTTTCGACGTCGTTTCGACCACAGGTGGGACAGTTCGCATTTTCTCTTGCTGCCAGTGCATTATGAAAATTGTGGTGCCATAAATCAATTACCGCCACTGCACACATGATTGAATTCTGAGAAAAAATCCAGGTAAGATGAGGCGTTGATCGTGTGAAGCTGGTTGTACATCGTTCAGACTGTAGCACGCCATTTCTACGGGCAGCAGCTACGCGATGCTGCACTAGAAGTGCACTATAGTGAGCATCAACACGCCATTTGAACACGCTTATAGCTCTGACAATGCTTATTTAGTTCCAACTTGCCCATGTGCCGAAGAAGCTCACTAAATAAATCTTTTCATTTATTGATCATTCTGTGGCGGCAGTCAGGTCTGTTTTTATTGCCTAAGTAAAGGTAAAAAGTATACCGCAAGTACGACATGTGACGATCCCAAAAAGTCGTTATCACCAACCGGCGGCTCTTCGCCCCCTTCCGGCGCGCTGCGAAAAGTGACTCTCTTGACATCACACCCAAAAAGAAAGCAGATCTTCAGTTATATCTCGTAGCTGTGGCTTTTGCACGAGAATGCTTAGGCAGATGTCAGGAAAAACTGCGTTACACTCATCGAGAATGCTTCGCATTGAAGTACAAGTGCGCCATGGGAACCCTGATTCATTTCTCGCGTTGCGGTAAGTTTTGCGGGGACTGTTGACCAGGGAATTCTTGCAGGCACGGATCATAACGTAGCCACTTATCTATTTTGTGCTCAGAAAGGTCTGCACTTGGCGCATGATTATGACGAAAGGCAGCAGCGCAGTAAATATAGTTACGACATATTAAGCAGCCATGCCTGGCTATAGGCTACTTTTCCTCGACGAATAAGAGCCGCACTCCCGGCACCGATATGGTCTGTAAGCAATGTGCAGGCTTAAGGTTTCGAACATTCTTCGCAAGCCTGAGACGCTGTTGCATTATGTTCGATGATTGTTGTCGCACGCGATTCGAACGCTGCATCACATTGCTCGCATACGTAAGTCCCCTTGGCGAAGCACGTGACACGATATATTTTCGAATCAAGCGAACAGATGCAAACACCGATGCACAGGTTGCAGGCCCATTACTGGTCTCCTTGGCGTTTCCTGGTTGATGCAACGTTCCTAGAAGTAAATCGAAGAAGGGCCCTAATACGCAGACAGGCTACAGCAACAGCGAAACCATTTTCTAAGCCCTGGGAAACTTCGGTGCACCAATTAGCACATTTACGTGAAAGCGATTCGCGGCTCCTGTCATCGTAGACCCATGTTGACCATTTGGGCTAAGGTGAGAAAAGAGAGTTCATGTATTCTTTTCTATAAAATTTATTGGTCAACGGAACTCCGTTCATATACTTCCAGAGAACTACAGATGCGGATGCTGCTTTTTGCATTACAAGCTACGTCGTCTTGTCTTGAGATGTGTGTTGATTCACGAGCTTCGATTTCGAGTCAAGATGCAAGAAGTTTTGATATATGTGCATGCGTGCGTTCCCTCAAACAGGGGAACCAGCACGGTTTGTTACATTGTGTTTCCTACAGTATATTAGAGGGAACTCTGGCACTGAATTCGTTGAGCCACCATTGCAATGAGAGAGAGTACGGAGGTTTGTCTGATCTTCATGCTTTTCGATCCAGACGTTCTTGTGGATTCGTTCATTTCGCTTGGTATGCATTCATTATCGTGAATTACTGAGCAATCTATACTTTCTATGTGGAGAAGACGCTGTGAGCACACACAATTGCTACTCATTGCAACAGTTTAGTTTGTCAAGGTGGCCCAATGAAAACGCGCCAAGGGTCTTAAGGCACTAGCAGGTGCGCGATAAATTCATGTTGGTGCCCGCATCCATGGCGTAATTGTTTCGAAAGCATGTACCATGTATTCAACTGTTTATCACGCAGTACATTGTCGCGAATTACGAGTTTACAAAATTGCGAAGACGTTTGAAGCCAGAAGGATGAAGTCTAGGCAAATCCATGCAGTTCCCATGATTCCCATGCTGGTTGAGCCGCGCCCACTGCATCTGCCGTGGATGCTAGCGCGAGAGTTCCCTATACTAGTTCTTGTATGAAACTATTGCTTATTCGTTACTTGTTATGTAGAGCTTACCAGGCATTGTACAATGTATTGGCGTTGTGCGTCTTTGAAACAGAATTCCCAGCATGACAACAACCAGTGACCACTCAAACTAATGTGAATACTAGAGAAATAGTTGCGTTAAAGCTGATTTGCTGAAACGGAATGCTCAATTATGGAACAAGTGGTTCAGGGTAGGCTGTCCTCCCTTTTTTTAAACCTGAAAGCAACGCTTCCAATTCGAGACGCAATGATAGCAGGCATGGCTATTGCGAAGAGTACGCTTCTAAAAGGTATTTGACAAATGCAGAGTGTGGTATAGAGGTACAGAGTGATAAGATGCATCACAAAGGCCGGCCAAGGTTTCAAAAGTAGGACTTATCTTCGTCAAATGCGGTTTTCTCGTTGTCTGCAATTCTGGTATTAACAGGTTACTTGGGTGATGTCATGGGTGGTCCTTGTCGGGGGTAGCTCGCTGTAAATTGAGAGACTAAAAAGTAAATGAACGGTGTGGCTTGATTTCTAATGCGACGGGAAGAGAGAAGAAGACAGGAAAGGGAGTAGAAAAAAGGAAGGAAAAAGTGCGTAGGAGGGTGTTGGTGGACGGAGAGGTTAGGGAACCTTCAGAGAACAGAACAGAAGCCATGGGTATCGTAGCCTGCATGCGTTTATAGTGTTAGAAAAGGTGGTCAACCGGTCAGTACGCGAGTAACAAAAAGAACCGCATTGAGCAAACAATTTGAGCGGGGTACCAGCAGTGCGTCGGGAAAAGGTGGCGCCACAGAGTCTAGGGGCAATGAATGGGGTAGAAAGCGTTTATGAAATGAGATAATGGTATAGAGTGCGAGTAGACAAAAATAGAAACCTTGTGGACTTTCTTCTTTAGACAGTCTGTGGATTTTCTATCAACGAAAGACCAAATCTCTATAAAGGCAAGGTCGTCTAAAAGAAGTCCATATTATTTCTCTAGTCAGTCTGTAATCAGGTTTGAAAGGAAACGCAGCAGCAAGGATATTGAGTGAAGAAATACTCTTTATTGAGCAAGACTGAACTGTCAAAAGACGTTATACTCAGGAAGAAAAATTGTGGCGGCCACATGCGTCGATCATCCAAGAGGGAGTTTGTGTTTAATGAGCGTCGACTATGCCCACGCGATTCGACGAAGATTCCACCGTCATCGCTGGAGCTCGCACGCATTTAAGAATGCACATGTCTATTCGCGTCGCGCGTACAACTTGATCACAAAAGGTTCGACTACAACGTAGAAAAAAAGAGACAACCGCCGAGAAAGTTCGAGAACGTTCTGATACATGCAGGCGTGTCATGCTCTGAGCAGTCACTTAACATTTGCTGGCGGTTTAAACGTGTTCAAAATAAAGACATACACAAGTACGCGCGCCGATACGCATAGAATCTAAATCTTACTTGTCATGTCATTGCTCGCACCGATGCGTTTGTCATATCGGACTAAGAAGATTTTACAGCTGTAAGTAGAGAGCACACCTAGTCAAAACATTCGAATTTCTGGGGGATATATTCTGCGATTTAAAACTGGCAGAGGTTCTGCTACAATAAAACAAGAATAATTAAAAATTTTATGGGAAGAGAACATATCACATAGTGAAGCTCCACACTATTTGAATTTTAAAGTCTCCCTACTGTCATCAACTTAGTTTATGGCGTAGAACAAAGATCTTCGTTAAGAATATAAGAGCCAAATAGGAAGCTAAAATATTGAAGGCATTGAAAAAAATGTAGCTATACATTTTCGTAAAAGTTCGTACAAGCATTGTCGGTTCCAGGCAACAGGGCTAAAGAACCTCAAATAATGGGAGAGATTACTTTCAAGTTGACACTAAAAGTTCTTAATTTTTAATTGTTTCCTAATTAGAGGTGTTTTCTTCTATTCACACAACAGAATCAATAAAAGGATGGCTAATACGAAACTGTTGCCGAACGCACTTCTATAACTAAACAAGGTATCAAGGATCTCGTGCGAACCATTTCAACCTTCTACTTACAAAGAACATACCTGCAGCCCATTAGGGTTTGTGTTGAAATGAGTTTGCTAAAGCTACGTTCACGAACAACATAATTCTGCAGACAGATAGTGAAATCCAGGACCTGCACTGCACTTCGACATTGATGCAGGATAAATACCTGTGGCGACAATGTCTCGTCTACTAACTTCAAGAAACGAGCATTTTACTCAGCCGTGTCCAATGTTAAAAGAAGCCGGTCTCTGCACGCGATGTGTTTAGTTAGTTGCTGGCTCCTATCAAAAAATGTCGATGGTGTTTCCCTGCCCGGTTTCACTCTCACATTGTTATGCAAACGCCGCGGGCGATTTATCAAACTTGCGCACTAGTCAGAATATCATGGATCCACACCCCTAGGCGTCACGAAGTGTGTATTCAGTTGAACCGAGTCTCCAAATGAATGTACACCTAAGTAGACCGTGAAATTCTGGCACAGGTGTCCGTCAAAGTTTTCTTTCTCTGAGAAACGAAATCACTCAGTGTTTTATCCCCGCTCACCATTTGGCGGTGATGAGTGAGATGTTAGTTGTCTATAAAAGCTTCATCACGTGTTTTGCAAACGAAAGCTCAGTCGCTGCAATACAAGTGGAGATGACGCATGAGATCTCATTTCGCTTTGAATGGTGCAGTACATTTATGGCAGACATGGTGTCTCTCGTCCGTGTGAGTGTGCTGGTGTCTATGCAGATCCGTCATCCGCACGAATGATTTACCATATGTTTCGCAAGTGTAAGCTTTCTCGCCACTATGCGCGCGCATACTGACATATATACTAGTATGGTGCCAGAAGAATTTGTTACATATTTGGCGTTTGTAGGGTATCGTCTGTATGCGTGCGTTTATGGACATCTAGATGATAAGAACGCCGAAACAATTTACCACAGGTTTCGCAAGTGCAGGCTTTGTCGTATGTATGCGTGCGCATATGGACATATAGATTTGAGCATCGCCGGAACGATTTCTCACATATTTGGCATTTGTAGGGTTTCTCGTCTGTATGTATGCGCTTATGTTCAACTAGGTGCTCAGAACGCCTAAACGATTTATCGCATATTTCGCATTTGTAGGGTCTTTCCTCTGTGTGCGTGCGCTTATGGTTATCTAGATGTTGAGAACGCCGAAACGATTTACCACATGTTTCACAAGTGTAGGGTTTCTCGTCTGTATGCGTGCGCACATGGACATTTAGATTAGACTTCCGCCGGTACGATTTTTCGCATATTTGGCATTTGTAGGGTTTCTTGCCTGTATGCGTGTGCATATGTTCAACTAGGTTATAAGGACGCCTAAACGATTTATCGCATATTTCGCATTTGTAGGGCCTCTCGTTTGCATGCGTGCGCTTATGGACCTCTAGGTGATCAGCCTGGTGGAACAGTTTACCACAGCTTTCGCATTGGTGATTCTCGGCAGTACGCTTGCGGCCGCTCTGTACAAACTTCGACTGCTTTACAGATGATTGATCGCGTGCTTTACAAATGTGGGCTGTGTCGGCCGTGTGTTGGTTGTCGCACCCTTGTAAGGCATCCCGCCAGCTCAAAACATTGCCAGAGACACCGGACAGCTCTTCCTGCCCCCTTCCTCCGGTTCCAGTAGCATTCCTGTAAGTAGGCGGACAAAGGAGCTCAAAATGGCCGACGCATATTGCAGGAGAACAAAACACATTTTGCAATTGAGACCTTCACAAAGTAAATCGCGCGTTATTGCTTTGGTGACTAGCTGAACCTGAGTGCTAACTTGCTGCATTTAATCTCGGTGCACGATTTGGTCTCTAGTTCGGCCTAAATTGAACCCTGCTGCTTTTCACGGTCTTTGTCGCGAAACTTCCAAAGGACCGTCTTCGTTAGAGTGGCAAGCAATAAGAAATATGTTTGGTCGAATACATCACGTATGGCCAATCTAAAACAAGTGCAGGTGAGCAGAAAGATCTGGCAGCGAGTTTTAATCAAGAAACATAGCCGGTTTATGTATTTAAAATTAATGTGCGTATTTAACACGCTCACAAGGAGTTTTAAGGTTGTAAGTGCTCAAATGTTCCTTGGAAGTGAGACGTTCGACATTGAAAAAGCCTATTCTGCATCAGGTAAAATGCGTCTGCGTTTATAGGACGCCTTGTATATTAGGAAGAGTAAAAAAGTTCGGCAGCTTGTTACACTTCTGTAACAGGTGAAGGCGAGAGCTTGCTGGTCACGTGGTCGTACATTAAGTTAGGCTATCGGAAGGGTCAGACTCCTTTCAAAAGCGTAATCAGCCTCATTGTGAAGTAAACGTACGACGCGGTAGGTCGACCTCCTATACCACACATGTTTGAACCTAATGCAATACCTAAGGTCCTTTCGTTCTTTCCTTCTTCCATTCTTTCTTTCTTTCCTTCGTCCTTACTTTCGTTTCTTCATTCATTATCAGCTATTACATCGTTGCTTGTTAACGGGGTATTAGCCATTCCTTATGATAATATCTTGTCTGTGGGCTAGAGCTGCATTTTCCGGGTAGGAGCCGTTGTGTAGAGCCACTTAAGGCTTTTCTCCTTCCTAATTGAAAAGAGTGCAAAGGCGCGCTATTCGCGTTATTCCTGAGAAGTGCACAGGTAGACTGACTCCTGAAAGGTCATTTTATGTCCTAACTCAATTTCTACCTGTAGGACACGAAGAAAAAAATTCGAGGTTCAAATTTTTGTGCTGTCATTGTATCAGGTAATTTTCCATTCGACTGGCATTCGAACATTAAACCGTTCCTGCCGAAGGCATCGAGCAGCCGACGTGCAGATAATCTATCCCCCATACGCAGCGAGCACAAATGTCTGATATCGTTCAGTGTTTTCACGCACAGTCGATGAAATATGCTGCCAAGAAAGTTTGTTTCCTGCTTCTTCATCTCTTTGTTAAAATATGCAATATGGTGTTCGGTGTATTCTACGTTGAAGTAATATAAATAACCTGTATTTCTCTCTTCTGCCCATGGTGGACAGCATTTTTCTCGCCAAGGTAATGAAGTTGACAAGCGTTGAGTCAAGTCATTGTTGGTACGACATCTTTTGTACCGTTTAAGGGAGAGAGCAGAGCAGAGATGCCCGAACCTAGTGTTTGCCTTCCACCTTGTCTGTTGCTGTTTTAAAATGCCTGCGCTAAGCCCTAGATGAACATTGTTAGCTATTGTTCAGCTAATGTACTGTTTATTTGTTTTCCTATACCTATTGTTGTTACTGTTGTTCACATGAGTCATACGGCGTGGTTAACTCTCATCGTGTTAGCTTGTAAATCTTTTCAAATCATGCGTACAATAGAAACTCATTCCATCGAACTGTCCAAACAACAATGGAATGAAGTGTGCTCCTCGGTTGATGGGCAGATGAGAACGGGGGGCAAATGGAACCTGCTCAAACACAGACTCGACAATTCGCAATGCAAAAACAATCAGAGACTAGCCATCGATCGCATAGTATGTTGACACATGTATTTAACTTTATCGGGCGACCGCGTTTCGCCGCCTTACAAATGTTATCGCACAGCGCAAGACGCGCCTGCATGTGAAGGAAATTTCTGGAATGTTTTCGATGGTTCTGTCCACTGTCTTTCACCGCAACTTGGGTAATCTTATTGCATCTATGCGCGACGCGAATAGTGTAGAACTTTGTGGAAGACACGCGGGTCCCAGCGTTTAATGTGGAACATTCCACGACCGATCTATAAAAGCCGACGCACTTGACCCCCTGATCAGATTTTGGACGATCGCCGACCGTGTTCGCCGCTATCGTTGTGCTATAAGTGTAGCCTGTTTTTGTGGGCACAGGTTCGCCCAATAAAAG
This sequence comes from Dermacentor variabilis, assembly GCF_050947875.1. Lineage (NCBI taxonomy): Eukaryota > Metazoa > Arthropoda > Arachnida > Ixodida > Ixodidae > Dermacentor > Dermacentor variabilis. Next base: position 59,889,397 of record NC_134577.1, on the reverse strand, counting down.
TTAGTTTTGTCTTTCACAGTATTTGCTACTGTGTTCTTCAACGTCACCACCACGTAGCATCTGGTGGAGGTGCTTTTAGTTCATGTACCAGACGCCCCCGACAAGCCGTGATTCAAGCCCGGACCGCAAAGAGAATACCAACGTAGTCCCGGAGCATCGAGCAAGCCGCCGTCTTCAACAGCTGCCCCCGGAGAACGGACTTCTACTGAGAAGACCAAGAAGATTATGGCCAAGGCAACCCCAATGGCAGCTCCAGCGTCCCCCATCGTGCTGCAGCAGCCCAGAGAACCTCCGACGTTCCGCGGAGCAACATTCGAGGACCCGGAAACCTGGCTCGAGACGTATGAGAGGGTCGCTACGTTTAACAGTTGGGACAGTGACGACAAGCTGCGGCAAGTCTTTTTCGCACTGGAAGACGCCGCCAGGACCTGGTTCGAGAATCGTGAAGCCACCTTAACGACGTGGGACCTGTTCCGAAGCGGCTTCTTGCAAACGCCTACAAGCGTCGTGCGAAAAGAGCGAGCCCAAGCATTACTAGAAACCAGAGTGCAGCTGCCAAACAAGACGATGACGATCTTCACGGAGGAGATTGCCCGTCTTTTCCGGCACGCCGACCCGTAAATGTCAGAAGAGAAAAAAGTCCGCTTCCTGATGCGGGGCGTCAAGCAAGAACTTTTAGCAGGACTTATTCGTAACCCACCGAAGACCGTAGCTGAGTTTTCGGTAGAGGCATCGACGATCGAGAAAACTCTGGAGATGCGCACCCGGCAATATAACCGCCAGGGGCTCACGCCGAAGTACATCATCCAAGGACTGGATTCCAGCGACCTTCAGGAGACCATCAGGGCCATTGTGCGCGAAGAACTGCGCAAGGTCCCGCCTTCTTCGCAGCCCCAAGTGGCTTCGATCGCCGACATCGTGAAAGAAGAGGTGCACCGATCGCTTGGAGTTCCCGAGCTGCAACCACAATTACCGAAGCCCCAGCCAAAAGCGATGATATACGCCGCCGTCGCACGCCTTCAAGGTCCCCCTCCGCGACCACGCCAGGGCCCTGCAACGACGCAATTTCGTCGTCCGCAGCCGCCGCCACCGCCACCGCCAGCACGCCTACCCGTCGCCCAGCGCACCTACGCGAAGAAGAAGGACATTTGGCGAGCCCCGGACCACCGCCCGCTCTACTATCACTGCGGCGAAGCCGGCCATGTCTATCGTCGATACCCATACCGGGAGATGGGACTGCGAGGTTTCGCCGTCAACGCTCCGCACCCGCAACAAGGTGAACGCCCTCGCGATATTGCCGACTACCTCGCCGCTACTCAGTGGAGCTCTCGACGACCGTCGCGTTCGCCATCACCAGGCCGCTACCTCTCGCTGCAGCGCCGACCATACACTGGCGCAGCCCGGGGCCGGTCAGCGAGCCCATATCCGCAAAACTAAAAGCAGCAACCAATGGAGGTGCGGTTGCTGTTCGTCGAACTGACGAAGATCCTCCGCCGCCGACGAAGACGACAAAGAAACCATCTCCACGACCTAATGACGACACGCCGCCGTCCCGACGAAGTCAGGAAGCCAAGACTACACCGACGAAAGACGGCTTGACGACGCGACGTTCCAGCTTCAGTTCAATACGACGCAGCCGTGACCCGACGCCAAGACCCAACTGCAACGCCAGACAAAGAACCACTGACCTCGACGTACTTCTCGACGGCCACGCAGTCACTGCCTTAGTCGACACAGGGGCCGATTACTCCGTAATGAGTGGACACATCGCCGCCCAGTTGAAGAAGGTTAAGACTGCATGGGAGGGCCCCCAAATTCGGACCACTGGAGGACACCTCATTACGCCGACTGGAATCTGCACGGCAAGAATAACCGTTCATGACCGGACTTACGCTGCCACCTTCGTTATCCTCCAACAGTGTTCACGAGACGTCATTCTCAGCATGGACTTCCTGAACCAACACGGCGCAATCATAGACCTGAAGTCAAAATCGATAACGCTGTCGGAACATCAAGCGATACCGCTGGGGAGCTTTCGTAGTCACCACGCCTTGAGTATTCTGGAAGATCAAGTGAGCATCCCGCCTCGCTCGGGCATTGTTATTTCGGTCGGCACCGAAACACCCGCTGACGTAGAAGGCGTCATCGAAGGCGACCAACGTCTACTGCTAGACCGTGAAATTTGTGTCGCAAGAGGGATCGCTCGACTGCATGCAGGGAAAACTGAAGTGTTGCTGACAAACTTCAGCCAAGAGTTCAAGCACATCAACAAGAGCACGACGATCGCGTACATCGAGGAAATTCTGGAAACTAGTAATGCGTTTGTCCTCTCGGATTCCGCCGCATCTACCCCGACGACGATGGTTCCCGAACCAGACTACGACATTAATCCAAGTCTCCCCGTGATTAGGCAACAGCAGCTCAGAAATCTGCTCCGTCGATACAAAGGCTGCTTTTCGACATCATCGAGGATTCGACAAACACGTACCTGTCAACAAGCATCGCATAATCACCGAGGAGTGCGCTCGACCACTCCACCAGAGCCCTTACCGACTTTCGCCGCGAGAACGTGCAGCTATAAGAGAACAAGTCGACAAAATGCTGCGCAACGACATCATTCAGCCGTCGAGAAGGCCGTGGGCATCCCCTGTTGTCCTGGTAAAGAAAAAGGACGGAACCCTACGTTTCTGCGTCGATTATCGTCGTCTGAACAAGATCACGAAGAAGTACGTATACCCCCTCCCACGAATAGACGACGCATTGGATCGGCTCTGCAACGGTAAATACTTCTCGTCGATGGACCTCAAGTCTGGCTATTGGCAAATAGAAGTCGACGAAAGAGATCGCGAAAAGACGGCCTCTATCACCCCAGGCGGCCTCTACGAGTTCAAGGTTATGCCATTCGGACAGTGCTCGGCGCCTGCAACGTTCAAGCGCGTCATGGACACAGTGTTAGCAGGATTGAAGTGGCAGACCTGTCTCGTTTATTTGGATGACGTCGTCGTCTTCGCCGGAAATTTCGACGATCACCTCAGGCGGCATGCGACAGTGCTAGAGGGCGTCAAGTCGTCAGGGCTTACTCTGAAGCCGGAAAAATGTCGCTTCGCTTACGATGAGCTTCTGTTCCTAGGCCACGTAATCAGCAAATTTGGTGCCCGTCCAGACCCGCAAAAGACAGCTGCCATCGCACAGTTCCCGCAACCCAGCAACATAAAAGCAGTGCGTAGATTCCTTGGCATGTGTGCCTACTACAGGCGCTTTGTCAAGGACTTTTCACGCATCGCCGAGCCTTTGACACGTCTTACTAAACGTGATGTTGAGTTCAACTGGGGAACGCCGCAGGCCGACGCATGCAGTCGCCGCCGGTACTTGCACACTTCGACGAGTACGCCGATACAGAAATCCATACTGACGTCAGTAGCCTAGGCCTCGGCGCCGTTCTAGTCCAGAGAAGAAACGGAGTCGAACAGGTGATAGCTTACGCTAGCCGGTCGCTGTCAAAAACGGAAGGCAACTATTCTAGGACCGAAAAGGAATGCCTCGCCATCGTTTGGGCTACAGCTAAATTTCGCCCTTATCTTTATGGCAGGCCATTCAATGTCGTCAGTGACCATCACGCGTTGTGTTGGCTAGCGAATATATAGGATCCTTCAGGACGACTGGCGCGGAGGAGCCTCAGACTACAAGAATACGACATAACTGTAACCTACAAATCCGGACGAAAACACTCCGATGCCGATTGCCTATCACACGCACCCATTGACCCGCCGCCGCAAGATGACGAGAAAGACGACGCCTTCCTTGGAATGATAAGCGTGGAACACTTCGCTGAACAGCAATGGGCAGACCCGGAGCTAAAAGGCCTCGTCGAATATTTGGAAGGGCACACCGACATTGTCCCCAGGGCATTTAGGCGCGGATAATCTTCTTTCACGCTTCAAAACAATCTACTCGTGAAGAAGAACTTCTCACCAGTCAGCCCCTATTAACTTGTTGTCCGGTCAGGACTTCGTCCAGAAGTATTGCAGGCCCTACATGACGATCCGACCGCTGGACACCTCGGATTCTCCCGGACACTGTCGATGATACAGGAAAGGAATTATTGGCCGCGCCTGACCGCCGACGTCGCCCGTTATGTCAGAACATGCCGAGACTGCCAGCGACGCAAGACACCGCCGACAAGGCCAGCCGGATTACTACAGCCAATCGAGCCTCCTTGCCGACCATTCCAGCAGATCGGGATGGACTTGCTGGGACCCTTTCCGACATCAATAACCGGAAATAAGTGGATCGTCGTGGCGACGGACTACCTCACCCGCTTCGCTGAAACAAAAGCACTGCCGAAAGGTAGCGCAGCCGAAGTGGCGAAATTCTTTGTCGAAAACATCCTGCTGCGACATGGCACCCAAGAAGTCCTCTTCACCGACAGAGGGACTGCCTTTACAGCGGAGCTCACCCAAGCCATTCTGACATACAGTCAGACAAGGCACAGAAGGACAACGGCCTACCACCCGCAGACGAATGGTCTTACAGAGCGGCTGAACAAGACCCTCACCGACATGCTAGCGATGTACGCCGACGTCGAACTCAAGACCTGGGATGCCGTCCTGCCGTACGTAACATTCGCTTACAACACGGCGGTGCAAGAAACAACACAGATCACGCCGTTCAAGCTGGTCTACGGCAGGAACCCGACGACGACGCTCGACGCCATGCTGCCGCACATCACTGACGAGGAGAACTTTGACGTCGCTACCTACCTTCAGCGCACCGAAGCCCGACAGCTCACCCGCCTGCGGATCAAGAACCAGCAGAGGACCGACAGCCGACACTACAACCTCCGACGACGCTTCGTCGAGCACCAGCCCGGCGACCGTGTTTGGGTATGGACCCCGATACGGCGACGAGGACTCAGTGAGAAATTACTGCGACGCTATTTCGGACCCTACAAGGTCATCCGACATATTGGCGCACTGGACTGAGGTCGTGCCAGACGACATTTCGCAATCACAGCGGCGCCGCGCACGATCTGAAGTGGTCCACGTGGTGCGCCTTAAACCCTTTTACGGACGCGGACGAACTTCCTTACTTTTTTTTCTGTGCTACAAGTGCTTTTGTTTATTACTTTCGTTTGTTTGCAGCGTTGGGTCGATGCTCTTTAAGAGGGGGGGGGGGCAATGACACATGTACTTAACTTTATCGGGCGACCACGTTTCTCCGCCTAACAAATGTTATCGCACAGCGCAAGACGCGCCTGCATGTAAAAGAAGTTTCTGTAATGTTATCGATGGTTCCGTCCACTTTCTTTCACCGCAACTTGTGTAATCTGATTGCATCTACGCGCGACGCGAATAGCGTAGAACTTTGTGGAAGACACGCGGGTCCCATCAGTTAATCTGGAACATTCGACGACCGATCTATAAAAGCCGACGCACTTGACCCGCTGATCAGATTTTCGACGATCGCCGACCGTGTTCGCCGCTATCGTTGTGCTATAAGTGTAGCCTGTTTTTGTGGGCACAGGTTCGCCCAATAAAAGTTAGTTTTGTCTTTCACAGTATTTGCTACTGTGTTCTTCAACGTCACCACCACGTGACCATATAATCAAAAGGCGGCGGGTGTATCTGAGCACGTCCTCCTCCATGAGTTGGCCGAAAAGTATCTCCTGCCGGGCCTCTCCGATGACGGGGATTATTCTCGTTACCGGGGGGAGCGGTGGGGGAGCTCGACGGCCCCTTCACGGAATCCGAAATCTGGGAGGTGCTCCAAACGCTCAATGGTCGCTCTGCACCGGGCCCGGATAATAAGCTCCAATAAGCTCCAATAAGCTCCTCCGCAACTTGGACGAGCGATCAGTTGCGCTGCTCACCGGGGAGGTCAATAAAATTTGGGAAACGGGCCTCGTCCCCGACTCCTGGAAGATAGCCTCAGTGGTGCTCATCCCGAAACCAGGCAAACCTCTTGCGCCGGAGAACTTGCGACTCATCTCGCTTACGTCCTGCGTAGGTAAGGTGGCCGAACATGCCATTCACAACCGTATATCTAGGCACATAGAAACTAATGAGTTATTCCCTCACAACATGGTCGGCTTTCGGCCGGCACTCTCCACACAGGACGTCATGTTACTTATAAAGAGGCAAATCATTGCTGACGACACTAGAGACACTCAGGGCATCCTTGCTCTAGACTTGTCGAAGGCTTTTGATAAAATCTCGCACCGGTTCGTGCTAGACGCCATCTCGGACTTGGGCCCGGGGCCACGATTCCATGCGTACGTTAGCTCCTTCCTGAGGTATCGAAAAGCCGCTGTCAAAATAGGGCAAATCAAATCCAAGGAATTTACATTGGGAGCGAGAGGCACCCCGCAAGGGGCGGTCATCTCACCCCTACTGTTTAACATCGCCATGAAGGGCTTCTCGGACAGACTGGCCACAGTAAGAGGAACGGGTCACGCCCTCTACGCGGATGATATTACCATGTGGTGCATGGGAGGGTCTGACGGTGTAGTTGAGAGTGCCCTCCAAGAGGCGCTTGACATCACAGAACACTTCCTACTAGACACGGGCCTAAGTCTGTCACCAACCAAGTCTGAACTTCTATTGTATAAGCCCACCCGACGGGGCGTTAGGTGCTCCACACCTTTAGATCAAGTTCCCATAGCCCTCTATACGAGGGACGGACAACAAATCAACAAAGTGGATACCATCAGGGTCCTCGGACTCTTGTTGGAATCTCGGGGAGGGGGGGGCAACTTATAGCCCGCATTACCTCCAAGACGGAGAATATGCTTCGGCTTATCCTCAGGACCTCAAACCGCAGAGGAGGTTTAAGCGAGAGCAATCTCCTCAGACTCCACCCCGCGTTTCTGATGAGCCACGTTAACTATGTAGTCTCCGCGTTGCGCTGGTCTAAAGGGGATGAGGCCAAAATCGACGCCGTCATGTGCAAAAGCATCAAGCGCGTGCTGGGTTTACCAATCTTTACCAGCACCGCGCGTCTTATGCAACTAGGCATGCACAACACCCTATCAGAGGTGATCGAGGCTCAACGAGTGGCCCAAATAACACGACTCTCATCATCGCGAGCGGGGAGACGCATCCTCGAATCCGTAGGATGCGGTCACCAGGAAATCACGGAGCGCAACGTGACCCTATCACCCGTGTTCCGATAGTCGTTCAAGGTAGATCCCATGCCACGTAATGTCCACCCTCAATACAATGTAGGGCACCGGGTAGCCAGGGTTCGTGCCCTGCTAAAAGCGGCTGCGGCCTCTCAGAATCTGGCATGTTTTGTTGACGCCGCCCAGTACGAGCACTCTGATCACTATGCCGTAGTTTCGGTTGACTCCTACGGCACTCTCATTACCTCAGCATCCGTGCGGAAGGTTTCTGCAACAGTAGCCGAGCAGGTTGCTATAGCTATAGCACTGAAGGACCCTCTACGTCCCAATATCTTTAGACTCCCGGTTTGCAGCCCGAGCTTTCGCCTCCGGCTCGATCTCAAAGGAGGTGGCGGCCATCCTCGGCAGCGAGGAGGCTGCTGGTTTTCATAGCATCAAATGGTTCCCAGCCCATATGGGAATCAATGTGCGCTCAGAGGTTGTTAACGCCAATGAGTTGGCCCATGACTGTGCGCGAGGTCTTACACGCCGCGGCGGTTCAGGTGCACTCACGGGTGGCGACTTAGGACTGTACAGGGATTCACTTCTCACCTTCCATGAAATGTTGGCACATTATCAACTCGCTCGACGGGCCTTTCCACTACCACGCCCTAAACTTAATAGACCACAATCGTCGGTATTTCGCATGCTACAAACGCGGTCGATCCCCTCCAGGGGCCGATTCAGTCACTTTGCGCCTAATGTAGAACCCCACTGTCCAGATTGTGGGGAGGGTAACTGCTCCTTATCCCATATGCTCTGGCAATGCCCTGCGTTACGCAGCTCATCGCTAACCACTCTAAACGACTGGGAGGCAGCCCTTAAAAGCGGCGACCTTTCAGAGCAACTACGGGCTGTCCAGAGGGCCTGCGACAGGGCGGAGGACCATGATCTTCCTACCCCGACGTGGGTGCGGCCCGCGACGGCTACGGGGACTCCCTGAAAAGGGAAGTACCCTAACGCTGTTCCTCAGGACCATTAGTAAAGTTCTTTGTCTGTCTGCGAGCTTGGTTGGTGTCGAGACCGGATTATGTAATAACCAATTAGAGCAAGTCCGTGAGTAAGTAAGTAAGTAAATAAATAAATTTGAGGGAAGGTGAATAACAGGCCACGACAACGGCAGTATCCTTTTCAGAGAACACGTGCAGGCCTAGGAACATAATTCTTGATTGTCTTCCGCGCACATTTAATGAAATTGGTTCATTTTATTAAAATATTTACATTCAACATTCAAGCAACTGTATAAATCATACTTTCATATTCATTTTTCTCATATCAAAATTCTGAAATCGCTAAATAATAAAAGAACAGAAGCATAGAATTTCCCAATTTAACTTCCCTATAAGTTGTATTTATCTTCGCCGTAGTTTTATTAGCTGCATATGTTAGAGAATCCTGAGCGGACAACTTTTTTTGCAACCCTTTCTAAATGCCTGAAATTGTTAAAACTTGTGCAATTACTTCAAGAGTATCTACTCATGAAAGAGCATATTAGAGAGTGCTGTGTTATAGACAAATTTTGTGCAGTTTAACGGGGTATTTGGCACATTTGATAGAACCATTACATTGCTTTTATTTTCGTGTCAAGAAGTTTTACTTCGGATGCTTGAGTTTCTCACTTTATACCTGGGTATATGACACGAATCAAAAATAGAATTTCTCCAACTATAGTAACATAACATCTTTTAAATGCCGCAAACTTCCCCAATATTCGTGCAGTGCATCACGAGAAAATGGATTTCTCCTTTTCTATGTACCTAGGTAGTAGATCCTGAACTAAATATTACTGCTTACTCCAGCACCATACGGTGTGAACAGCAGCTGATATTTACCATTTCGAAAGTCAGAACTTCAGTCCCTCCCAAATGTTCCTCAGTGTAAGCATAATTGAGCTATAGACAGAATTCCCTGTCGTCTCAGTCAGTTGCTCTTTCGAAAGGAATTCTTGCAAATGTCTGGCTCACTTAGCTTCGCTTCCCAATATGTCCGATGCGTCCTGCATGCCCGTGCGGCTTGTGCTGGCCACTGCGTCATCGCTTCCACCGCCGCTGCTGCTGCTGTGGACCGGCAGTGGGAAACCGGCGCTTGCGCTTCCAGTACTCTTTGCGTGCCCTGAAAGCAGAGGTGCCTATTCCCCACTGTGCGACAAGTTACAATGCTGGAGCATTCCGTGATGTGAAAGCGTAGGAAGAAAGAATAAATCCTGACAGGACTACTGCCCTGAGGACTGCTCCCCAATATTTGAGGAACAAAATCCTGAAACCACAACATGATGTGAACGAAGAAGAGAAACATGTGTTTTGATAGTTATTAATTGTTGATTTCTAGGTGTTTTCTGCCATAACGGGAGCTCGGTTGAACTTGCAATGACTGATTTTTATTCGCTCGCTTCTTTTCGCGTACTGATAATGGAATGGCTCCGTGATATGCCACTGTGCGCGAGACATTGATGCTGCATGATATACAACCAGATATGACATGCATGCACGGACGAAACACTACATACTAGTTTGCTGCTATTAATGTTCATGATGGTGAGCCCGCATGGCTCTGTCCTATTAAATTTTACTCGTATTGGCTGGACAGTCTGAAAGATTTTCTCACCTAATGCGGAAGCTTTTCGAAAGATCATTATCTCTGTCTAATGCAGGGCTGAAATGAGAGTAAGCTGTCGATCGTTTACCTTTCAAATCGCTCAGATAATGGTCGGTTTAAGAAAAATCAGTTAACCCCGAGAAGCGGTGAACCATTTACCAAAGGGAAAGTTGTTATGCGCCCGCACAAGAGTAAGGCAGGAACTCCTCTGGGAGTTATCTAAGTGTGCGTAAGTATTGTGCCACTTGCTCATGACCACGCCGCCTGGTGGTATTATCATAGTTGTGAAACTTGATCCGGCCAGTAGAAACGACGGTTCTGCTGCTGACGGTGCCGCAAGGAGTCGGCAAGTGTCGACACCAGTTGTACTGATGACCTTCCGATCATTATAATTGTTATCGCTATTTAGTGCTTTATCCATCAGCTTGCAGCCGTTATGAACGGTGACCAAACATACTGGGCCGGCTGCACTCCCGCGCCGACCATGCCTTGAAAGCGATCTGCGATGCCGACAAAGAGCACCGACTGCTAATAGCTTCGCGCGCTGTGTTCTCGCCGCTTACTGATCGTTTAAGAGACACACGGGCCCATACCTTGAAAGCGATCTGTGAACGCTGCTGAGTGAGGCGTGCGCTGAGAGCTCCATGACCTCCCTGGTGCGATGGCTTCGTTAGCGCTGAAACGAGAGACAGCACGAAATGCAATTTGGGACGGACCGACGGAGGGACGGAGTGATGGTTTTTCTCGATGGGTAAGCATGGAAATGATTGCGGATTAAAAAGCGTTTGCTTATGCGAATTGCTCTAAACAGAAGAATTGCTTACGGCACACCTTTCATTTTGAGTTCGCCGGATCGAATATAGGCCACGGTGGCCGCATTTCGATACGGTCGATATGCAAAAACTCCCGTGTACTTAAAATTAGGTGCACGTTAAAGAACCTCTGGAGGTCCAAATTTCCGGAGCCGTTTCACCGGAATTTATGCACAAGATTAATGGGTACTGCAGAGGTACTCAACGGGAGTTAGAGAGAAAAGGATATTAAAACGTAATGTGGGCCAACTGCTAGCGTTATACAATAATATGTAGCGTGTATTTATGTTTCTATTATGAGGTTTATGGAAAACGATGATGTCATTTGTACTCGGGCAATAAAACAGTAAAATTTCTTCAACCTGCGCCGATAATCAAATCCGCACAATGTCACAGTTTGTACAAAGCTTGAGCTGCAATGACGAAATTCCTGAGGAACGGGGGCCAATCCCTGTGAAATGCAACCTCAAGGCGCCCGAACACCTCAGCGTTCAAGAGTCAAGAAACTGACCCGACGCACACACCGTACGTTTCAAAGATCTGGGCTGGTTTTCAGCTGTTAAAGTAGCCTTCCCATGGCGGTTGATTTGTCAGTAAAAAAATTTTTCTAATGGTTAGAGCCCCAGGCTGCTGTGCTTGACGGTAGAGGTGCGATTGCGAAAACGACGCCGGACAGGAACGGACGTTACCTGCCTACCTACTCACATGCCTACCTACGACTATGTGCTCGTGGTCAGCCACAGCCAAATAATAAAAGGTTATACGTACAATGTCCAACTCATAAAAATTCCATCGAATCGCCATACCATTCGGTTCGCTTCTTTCGTTGTCGTGAAACGGCACTGGAAGTTCAGAACAACTCTTCGTAGATAGGTATCGGTGCCATTGTTGGTACAATGAATCCTGGTCGTTCTGTAAAATTTGATGCGTGATCCTGACAACAGCGTTCAGCCAAAGGCAGTAGTTTAGCTTGTAGCAGCGAGCTTTTGTTCTTCAATTAGCTTTACATTTTCTTCAGAAGTGTGATAGACCCGCCGTGGTTGCTCAGTGGCTAAAGTGTTAGGCTGCTGAGCACGAGGTCGCGGGATCGAATCCCAGCCACGGCGGCCGCATTTCGATGGGGGCGAAATGCGAAAACACCCGTGTACTTAGATTTAGGTGCGCGTTAAAGAACCCCAGGTGGTCGAAATTTCCGGAGTCCTCCACTACGGCGTGCCTCATAACCAGAGAGTGGTTTTGGCACGTAAAACCCCATAATTTATTTATTTAGAAGTGCGATACCTTGACGATACTGTGAAGCTGATGTACTGGAGACTGCATGCCAGCGTTAAAATAATGACGGCTTGGCACACATTGCGTAATAGAGGTAACGAACTAAAGCACATAGAAAACGCAGATTCCAGCCGAATATTACCACTGCCAATTCAAGTGACAAAGGTTAGGGATATAATGTGAGACTTCGTTGATCATTCAGTCATTTGCTCAAAATATTAGCGATGGTTTCATGCCGAGGAACACAAATTTTGAGTAGAAATTGAAGCAGCACACACAATTGAAGCAGAAACAACAACAAATATTGAAGCAGAAACACACACAACAGGAGAGCGCTCGCCATTTTGTGAGTGTTTTCGATTGTTGGCCTCTTCCAACCAACTCGTCTAAATCAAGTTGTTCAGGTACACTGTTCCACTTGGTCACGCGTGCTAAAATATCCTTTGATAATTTTCTACTTCTTTATTTATACAGGCGAATTTTCTTTCTCTGCCGGTGAAAGAAAATGCTGGATGTGTATGCCTTCCTGCGCCTCTTCTTGGACCACATTAAGTACTAGTAACATACAGAAAGAAACTGAGATACCAAAGTGCCGGCAAAATATAATAGGATTTCATCATTTGAATCACGTCAAATGAGCCATGTGAAGAGTTGTCGGTTTAGTTGGAGATTTCTGACTCAGTAACAACGGCGTCAAACAGATGAAGAGAAATGGCATGCCTGGCATGAAAAGGACATCTCCTGTCACACGTCGTCTTCATGCGTTTATGTTCTCTGTTCCATTCAATAATTACGGCTATTTTCCAGCATATCTTGCATGCAGCCTAAGCCAAGGACAAGCGAAGTCTCTCTTAATACATGAATTAATACACTTCAACAGCCCCCCAAAAAGCATCACTGCTAATGGCACAAATTATTAAGAGCCCTAATGCTGATTATGTTCCCTCCTAACGTCGACACGAAACCTTGAACAGCACAGTGGGACTACCTGCTTCGCAGTTCTGAATAGCGCCTCTCGCATAGTCAGAAAGTGTCTTCTCGAGGATGTACCACCCTGCCTCTTTTACCTCACCCACCTACTTAGATGCAAATATTAATTTCGTACACCGGTTAAATGAGTGTCAGAAATTTCTCACGGATAATCTTCCAACCATCATCGCAACTTGTACAGAAGCGTACATTCGTGAATAGTTGTACTGACGCATCAATTAGGCTGTCTCTTAAGCTGTCCATTAATTAAGCTGACGCAGTACCACTCGGCGTTCGGCCGGATGGCACGACGTGTTCAGTTGGCCAGCACTGGCGGTTTCAGGAATTGTAAAACACGAGACAGATATTCACGTGAACACTAGGGCCTGAGGTGGCGAAAAGTGATAGATGAAATATTGTTGCTGAAGCACACGTTCCAACATGGAGACGCAACTCACGAAGACAAGTCCCATTGTGGAAACGTTTCCCTCCAGAATGCTTCAGGCACACAGGCATGTTGCTGTGTGCAGAATACTGCGAGCTATGAAATCAAAATGAGAAACAGGCCGCCAATGGAAACTGACCCTTGAAACGTTTAACACCCGAACCCTCGCGAGTGAAGCTAGCTGAGCAGGACTCTGAGGAATTATCAGACATTGTTTGGGATATTATCGGCCTTAGTGAGATTAGAAAAAAAGGTGAGGCTTACACTTTGCAAAATTAGGGCCATGTCCTCTGCTACACAGGTCTCCCTGATAACAAGCAGTACGGGGTAGGATTCCTAATCCACAGGGACATAGCGGGCAACATTAAGGAATTCTACAGCATTAACGAGAGGGTGGAATAAAAGCAGATTTCTTTAAAGATAGAGGAGACATAATGCTTGGAAAACTGGCGGCTCTCTATACGAGGTGTCTATCGACTGCAATTCTCCCAGAAAACTTGAAGAATGCAAACATTATACTAATCCACAAAAAGGGAGACGTTCAAGAACTATAAATTATGGGCCTATGAGCTTACTTCCAGTATTATATAAAATGTTTACCAAAATAACCTCCAATAAGGACAACACTGGACTTTAGTAAACCAAGGGAACAGGCTGGATTCAGGAAAGGATACTCTACAATGGACCACATCCTTACCATTATTCTGGTTATCGAGAAATCCACAGAGTACAATAACCCTCTCTATATAGCTTTCATACATTATGAAATAGCATTCGATTCAGTAGAGATACCAGCAGTCATAGAGGCATTGCGTTATCAAGGAGTACAGACCGCTTACGGAAATGCCTTGGAAAATATCTACAGAGATTCCAAAGCCACCGTAATTTTACACAAGAAAAGTAGGAACATATAAATAAAGGGGTCAAACAAGGAGACGCAATTTCTCCAATGCTATTCACTGCATGCCTGGAAGAAATTTTCAAGCTATTAAACTGGGAAGGTTTAGGAGTAAGGATCGACGGCGAATAGCTCAGCAACCTTCGGTTTGCCGATGATGTTGTTCTATTCAGAAACACTACGGGCGAGTTGTAACAAATGATTGAGGACCTTAACAGGCAGTGTGTAAGAGTGGGGCTGAAGCATAATAAGTAGAAGACAAAAATAATGAGAAATAACAGGGCAAGGGAAAAAGAGTTCGAGATCGCAAGTCAGCCTGTAGAGCCTGTGAAGAAGTACGTTTACCTAGGTCAACTAATCACGGGGAACCCTGACCATGAGAAGGAAATTCACAGAAGAGTAAAAATAGCTTGAATCGCATATGTCTCAAATCGTGAGCGCCTTACTGGGAGCTTGCTATCATTATTGAAAAGGAAAGTATACACTCAGTGCATTTTACCGGTGCTGACATATGGGGCAAAGACTTGCAGACTGGCAAAGATTGGATGAAAAATGCTAGGCATAACTTTAACAGACAGAAGGAGAGCGGTTTGGATCAGGAAGAAAATGAATACCATGAATAAACCATGAATGCAACCATGAATAAACGCCAGTTCCGCCGGCCAAATGCTCAAAGACATCAGAGTTGCCCCTCCCCCTGAACATTCGAAGGTGCAGGCATAGTTGCACCACGGCAAGCATTCCCTGTAGTCCACGAGGTGTTTCAATGAAACCTTGCTTAATGGGGGCTTACCTGGCGTCGTATTGTAAACTTGCTGATGCTTCCACCATGCCAGCGCAGCTTGTGCTAGGCAGTGCGTGATCGATGCTGCTGGTTGACTCCAGGTGCAGGTAAGTAGTGCTACGACTGTACGAGACATCTGCATTGGATGAAAGTACATAACGTGTGTTCATTTGCAGCTGTTAGGGGCCAATTCATAAGAAAGGAACATTTCTTTTTTTGATGGTCGAGGCAAGAAGCTTTTAGTGGTACAGTAACCCTATTTCAAAGGTCGCGAACGTGGTGCTTTTTCATGTGTGAAACTTTCTTGAATGCATGCAAGAACTTCGACACGATGAGCGAGCTGAGCACTCTAAAGAATGTGCAATGTTGGCTTCTTCGGAAGGTTTTTACGCTCCACCTCAAAGCGTGGACAGAACACGTTAGTTTTCCAAGTGAAAATGAACATGTTGGTTTCTTGAGCGCGCAACACTTGACAATAAATCTGCTGCTTCATCCAGTAAAAGGCGCATTAGGTGTTTGACGAAGTTCTTGCTTTTTGTTCATCTATCACGAGCCGCAGACATCACCCGAGTAAACGAGGACAAAGTAAAAGTGAGGGGACGCGTATCAGACGAGGTATTATAATTCTTCGAAGCATGCCCTGAAATTGTTGACAGGCTATGATACATGCAGGGTCCATTATGAAAGTAATGCTTGTGATATTGTTATGACGCGACCATCTATGTCAGCGCGGCAAAATCAGTCGCGAAAGGGGGGCGAGCGTGCTGCCCTGCCAAAGAACGTTTTCTGTATATGGGATATAGACAGACGATCTGCAAATGTGCGAGGTCTGCACCAAGCTTGTGCCGAAAGTGTTGGTGGAAGATCAGAAAGAACTTAGACTTTTCATCTGTCAAGAATTGTTCGATCTCATCCAAAATTAGCCGGACGTTCTTAACTCTGTCGCAGCCGGAGACGAATCCTGAATGTTCGAGTACAACCCAGAATTGAAAAGGCAAAGCAGCGAGTGGCACAAAATCACCCCCCCCCCGCCCCAAGAAAGCGCGTATGAGCAAGTCTCGCATTAAAACGATGCTCATGGTCCTCTTTGCTGCCCGAGGAATCGTCCATTTTGTGTTTGTACCGCAGGGAGAAACTCAGCTCATGATTTCACCTGGAGGTGCTGAAGAGATTGAAACACCGCGTCGCGCGCGTGTGGGCTGACATCAAAGACACGGGCAAGCTCCAGCATGACAATGCCCCCAGCCACACGCTCTTCATCGTTAGTAACTTCCTGGCCTGTTGCAACACCCCCGCGGTCCCCCGTCCCATTACCCTCCCGACTTGGCTCTGCGCAACTTTTTTTTGTTTCCCCGACTGAACAGAGCGTGGAAAGGAAAGCATTGAGAGGCCGTGGAAAACATACAAAAGCATGTTCCAGCGTTCTTGAGAGTCGTTGCCGTCGAGGTCTTTCAAGGTGCCTTGCAGACGTGGCAGACACGTCTCCGCAAGTGTATTGATACAGGGGGAGAGTATTTTCAAGTATTTCATCCATTCGTACAGGTGTAGTCAATAAATCTGTTTTTCGCAGAAAATACGCATTATTTTCATAATGGACCCTGTAGAGGCGCTAGCCAACGACGTATTCGCATTTAAGAAATGGGTTATCCGAATCCCATTTCAGGACTTCTGTAGGTGATGTTCTTAAGGAAACACAGGTGGCCAACACTGCATGTTTAGGATCCCATCACGTAAGGAAAATAATGCTGATTCCGCTGCAATCTAGAGTAGATGCAAGTACGAAATGCCAACCAGAAAAAAAGCATGGTTGAAGCAATTATGATGCTTACTCACAACCATCATAACACTCACAACAATCCGCGCTTTGCCGGACGCTGCCGGCCTGGTCATGCAGCGTTGCGCCCCCTTTCGGAGGAGACGGCGCAAAATTCGCGCCGCGTAACTCACGGACCACTGGTCTTGAAAAGAGCACGGTCAACCCTATCTCAGCACTGAAAATTACAATCAAGTGTACGGTGCACTGTATTGGAGCGACCGGTATTAGAAATGACAAATTAAACTTCAACCTACAAGAAATTACAGATTGAGTAATATTAAGAAATAAGAGTGAGAACAAGCAGCCTAGGGAGCCACCGCACCCCAACCTTAGTGGCGACCTCGAGTCCTTGGACACGGGCGGCTTCTTCGGCCTGCCGAACACCACACAGTTTATCGGTCAAGTGGCGGCTGAAAAGGGGCCCCCTCTAATCGCGTCTCCGGATCGAGACCGGCATACATACCCCATTCGTCGGGGACTCCTGCTGCTCGCTTCCGATGCAATCGGAACCAATTTTTTAAACTTCTTTGTACAGTAAGTAGCTTATGCAATGCGGTGCTGTACAAGGAGTTGCAGGCCGGAGACTGCATTGTCTCACGTTTTGACTGCTTGCCCGGATGATCTAGTTTTACTGTCGTAACGATGCCCATTTGTTGTCGTTTTGTTCTCGCCCCATTCACGTCCCATTCTCCTCTTGAATTCCTGGATAATGGCGCTGTAGTTAGGCTCAGATTTTTTTGAAGGTTGCCGACAATGTGCGCTGTATGTATTTCATGCTCCAAATGGCTGTCATCCCTTACATTTCTGTATAGGCCATCGATAGACTATCACATATAAAAAACCGGCAGAGCCAACACCCTGTGGGAATCCGTGTTATGCGAAGCAGTGTGCGACGAGCCTACCAAAGTAATGAAACGACCATGAGAGCACCAAGACGTAGGCGTCTCTTTGATGACCTACATGACAGGCATATTATGACACTCATGTCATGACCTATCATTTATGTTCGTAATATACTCCTACTGCGTGGGCCGATTCCGGAGGTTGCAAAGATGCGCGCCTAAAACAAAACCTAATTATCAGATTTGAGTTATTGTTTTGGTGTTTAATAGTTTAGTCATAGAAGATTTAAAAATGAAAGCATGAGTTTACGGTGTTCTTTTCGTGGTATTCGTTTGCGGGCTGTCATTCTCAAAATTACGGGGAACAACTTTGTAAAGAATGTAACACAAGGTTTGAGCATCTTTAGCGACAGGATGGTGGGGTAATATAACCTGCATATACTGCATGTAATATACCAAAGCGTCAAATACATGGGTACCTTTATGGTAAAACACGTATTTTTTGCCAAGCACACACAGAAACAAACACGGCTGGCATGTGTTTGTGTATCTATGTGTCTTACTTTTGTACGGGTCGTAACTTGCGGATTTTCTGCGACACGTGGCCCTTAAGGCTATCGCGTTAATATTTGAGACTACATTGTAGCACTGCTGCGAAGTACTAGGCAAGCACAAGAAGCGCAGCACTCTTGAATTTATCATGCAGCTGAATACTTCAACAGTAAGCACCCGAAGAAAGAAACGTTGCTTCTAATGGCAAAGCTTTAGGAGCCTTGCTGCTGTTTTTTACCGACGTCGACAGGTTAGCAAACTGGGAATCCCCGCTTCGCAGCTGTGACTAACACCCCTTGCATAGCCAATGCATAGCCAGAAAATTGCTCCTGGCGCTTGGTGCATTGGGCCTCTTTTTGCACCATCCTCTACCTGACCGCACGAGTTAGGTTCGTACCCCTCCTAATTCTACGTCAGGGATTGTTCACAGATAATCCTCGTTCTGTCTTCAGCAGGAGTACAGGACCGTACGCGCGTGAGTAGCGTTATCGCGGCAGCGATTCACCCGTCAGATTATCTCAACTGTGAGCATAAGTTCATGAGACAACCATTACATTTCTTCGATATGAAACTATGCAGAATGTAAAGCGCAGATTGACAGGTGCAGAACCATGCACCCGTGAGCCAGCGGCGATGCTCTATAAATGTGTCGTGTACGATTGCAGACAGATTGCTGAGTCACCTGCAAGGTGAGGCATGGTATACCAGCGGCTGAAAATCTTCTCACACCTACCGAAGAAGGTAGTTGTGCCACTAGCCTGGTAGTACTGCGTAGTCCATGGATCAGCGGGGGTGGCGTCAGGAATTCTGAAATGCCAGAAAGATATTCACATTAACACTGCGGCCTGCATTCAACTGAATTCTTATAGAAGTTTGGCTCACCTATCAACGTTTTCCGGAATGCCCGATGCTTCCCCCGTGCCGGTGTGGCTTGTAATGGCCACCGCATCGTTGCTGCCGTCGCTGCTGCTGTAGACTGGAAGTGTAAAACCGGTGCTTCTGGTTTCTGTGTTACGTGTATACTCTAAAATCAGAGGGGCTGGATCCACACTGTGTCACATTTCCTACTAGAAACGCGAGGGAAGCAATAAGTTTTCGTAGAGTGTTGATGCTAATAAATCCTAACAGCAGTGCTTCCGTCTGGAGCGATTCTCTAAATGCAAGTAAGAAAGCCCGCAAGGCACAACGTGAGGCTACAGAAAAGACAAGTAAGCGTAATGGGAGTTCATTGCTTTACTCCATGGTCTCTGATTCCTAGACTAGAGCATGGTTGATATTACAAAGCCTGATCTTGGTTTGCTTGCTTCTGGTGTTTGGATAAAGCATTATCTCCGCGATAGGCAACTAGGAGTCAACCACCGCTTTGCCTTGTCACACAACAAGAGTGAACATGCATGTATGCACCAATGGCTACATACTTCTGTTCTGCTGTTATGGAAAAGCTTAACGACAGGAAAACCGCATGGTTCTATAGTAATTTATTGGACTCGTATTGGCTGCTCATCTTCAATTTTTCGCACTAAATGGGAAAGCTTTGTGGAAGATCAAAGGCTGTGGCTTAGACAGACGCGAGCTTAATGTAAACTCTCCATTTTTTGCCTTCCAAACCACTCGCACAAGATCCGTCTTGTAACATACGTGTTTACCTCGAAAGGCAGGGAAAGATTCATGAAAGAGGAAATTTTCATCCGCCTGGCCAAGAAAGATTTGTCCTCATCCGAGATTCTGTTAAAAAAACTTTCTTTATAAATTGCTAAGCTTTCGTTCTCAGAAACGCGCAAAGTTTTTTTTTCAGTACATGTGTGGTATACGCGGGTGCAGGACAATTCTTCCTTCAAGAAATTCTGCTTAGCTTCTGGCACCTGGTCATGCCGAGGACGGATTCAGGGTAGCCTCCAGTTCTTGAAGCCTTTTTTGTCTGCAGAAGAAACTGTCGAAATGCCACGCACTGCCCGAACTCACGTGACTTGGCCATGCAGGAATGTTTGCGGGAAACGTGATGTGTTGGTGTAAATCGAGTAGTTGATTGTGTCACAAAAGCGCCAATGCTGAAGGCGATGGTATGATCTCAACCGCATGGATACTGCAGCCACTTGATACGAATTTCTACACCGGAGTTATTGCGTCCTGTTGAGGTACTGAGTGGGCGTTACCGAAGGGAACGCATACTGCGGCCTAATCTCCGCCTAAATGATAGCGTTATAAAATAATGCACAGTTGTCTTCGTTCGCGTCTGCTATTTCCACACATCCGATTCAATTATTACGAATATTTTTTTTTCATCAAGTCTATTGTAACAACTAGATGCGTTTCCGAGTTCAACTCATGCAACTATGCACTTTATTTTAATTCTTGTGGACAGGCAGATCGGGTCATGTGCAAAGGAAAAGGTGACAGGACAGCGGCAAAAACTGCATTAAAGCTTGACAAATACCCAGAAAACTCTTCTCTTGATGTGATAGATGGAAGCTTCAACGGATTGTAGACTATGCCCTGAGAGCCTAGCTATCCGATGCAGATATTTACATACGTGTGTAGCTGAAGTTCCTAAGAATACATTTGCAGTTAGCTGTGCATGTTTCGGACCTAATTATTAACAAAAAATGGCTGTGATCTTCTGCACGCTTTCGACACCTATCACACTAATTAAAATAGGTCGTCGAATGCGCATATGTGAGGGTAGTGTTACCGGCATCTGACAAGATAAGGAAGACGTGCAGAATTACAAGTTTAAAAGGCAGTATCGTTTAACAATGTATCACCAACAATCCTTCCACTTTGCGTTCAAAATCATGACCGCATGTTGTACGGAATACTAACAAGGCGTGGCTGGTTTTCCGTAATGTACATGGAGAGCTGTCTTAAAGGTCCCCTCACCAAATTGAGCTGTCGTAAACACACAAGCGCGGTTCTTAAATTAAGTGATGTCTACCGCGTCTCCAACGTCTGGGAGGCTGCGTAGCAGGAAGCAGTTGCAATTTTCAACACTAGGCCATGTGCCCTCCCTCTGGATGCAGCCGCGCCTTGGCAAAGCCGGTCATGGCCCTATGAACAAATGCATCTGTGCAATGCGAACTGCTTGCATCGACATGGACTACTGCACGGGAATTCGGTTGATCATCCTATGACGGAATGCACCCCAACAGATGTGCCGTACAACAAAAACGTATCAATATAAAAAGGGGGCGGGGCTGGTCATGTTGACATGACGCAGGGCCTTTGCTCCTGTATGGGAGAGGGCAAACAAGGAACGCCGCTTGAGGATGGCATTCGAGGCAGAGGGGGAGAGTCTGTAGAAATTGAAACTCACCTGCATATGGTACCGTAGCAAGACAGCTCGATGTCATCTATCCTCTCCCATAACAAATGCACTTAAAAAATTGTATTACCAAGACGCTCCCTTCAAGGTGCCTTGGCAATTTCCAGTGTGTAAATGAAATTTGCCCTGGCACCTGGCAAGAGGCCCCTAATGGCAGGATCCTCTAGCAAGCATTTAGCGTGAAGAATAAAACATGCAGTTGGCTTGATACGCATTGCGAATCTTGTTACCCTCACCCGATTCCAACACGAAATTCAAGACAAATCGACAAGCGTCCATTGTCATAACGAATGAAGTAATCTCGTTGTAAATTAATTCATTCGAAACTTGAGTCATGAAGAATATGCGTACTGTTCTCTCTATAAGCACTCAATTCATTTGCATGAATTTAACGCTGACTGCTTAAGCAGCAACAGACATGGTGACGTTAGTATATTGCCCGTATGAGCAATAAATGCACGGTCGTCATGATCGATTGAAATACTGCCTCCTCTATGGGTTGTTAAGCATCTTGTGGGCGGTATCGATGGGTAAAGGCCATGCCATACATACCATTGACGTCAGTGTCGTCGGTCCGCCTGTGCAACGCCTTCCACACGTCGTTTATGTATCTATCACAAATCCTAGGATCAGGCATAAGTATAGGCTGTCGACTCTGTGCTTCCAGGAAAAGCAGAAGGCATCTGAAGAATGTGTTTGGAAAACAGAATTTGGAACAAGAAAATTGCTCTTTTGTTAATCAAGGTATTGTTGTAAAGAATCATTTTATCAATATTATCACTTGCTGGCTGGCATAGGGAGAACGGCACATAATTAAATTGGACAATTTTTAAAATATGGACATCAAGCAAGCAATCTGTGACAGCAATAAATGATGATAGAACCAAGGTAAGAAAGTGAAATTCGCAAGATTACGAGATGATTGTGCACTACCATTCCCTCCGGGGCGCCCATTTTAGACTACGTGCGTGTAGCTCTACGACGTCATGCGAGTCAGCTCGAAAGCGCTGGTCATACAGATTGTGACAGAACGGCCGCGCCATGAGCGGCCTGCGGGAACAGCGCGCGAGAGCTTGAAAAATGCTTTAGGTAAGGCAAGGTTATGTTAGGGTTAGCTGGGCCACGTCAGATTAGCTCTCGTACAGGTGCTTTGCCAGTCAGCCGTATCGGTAGCCCAACCACGTCCGCAACAGCTCGGCTAGAGTGCGACAACTCTTCATAATATTTACGGTCGGCAACTGTTCTCGCCATTTCACGATTACGTTCGCACACTCTGTCAACGCGTCTGTTCGCTAATAATAATAATAATATTTGGGGTTTTACGTGCCAAAACCACTTTCTGATTATGAGGCACGCCGTAGTGGAGGTCTCCGGAAATTTTGACCACCTGGGGTTCTTTAACGGGCACCTAAATCTAAGCACACGGGTGTTCTCGCATTTCGCCCCCATCGAAATGCGGCCGCCGTGGCCGGGATTCGATCCCGCGACCTCGTGCTCAGCAGCCCAACACCATAGCCACTGAGCAACCACGGCGGGTCCGCGTCTGTTCGCAGTTGCGCCGAAATGAAGCAGCCATCACGGCGCCCAGGTTGTACCTTCCTATTGACCCGGACATGCCATAAAAATAAGCACAGCGTTCATTTCAAAGCCGTATGGTGTTTTTCTTCAGTCGCACCTTTTGTATTTCCTCAAAAGCACGTAACAGGAAAAATTGCAAAGGAAATGTGCTCACTTGGTCACACATTGTTTTGCATTTTGAGCAGATTGTACTATTTGTGTGTTCTTTCGTGAGCCTCCTGAAGTATGCTCACTCGAGCGCCAAAGGAAGTGTGACGTACTGTTCCTTTTATTTATATCCTTGTGTTTGACATTTCAAAACCTCGATCTTGCTATGACAGCGTCTTGGAGGGATCTAGGAATTAAATTTAACCACCTAGGTTTCTGTAATGGCCACGTAAATGAAATTATCAGTGCGTTCGTGCATTTCAGAATCGCTGGTGACAGACTATCGCGCCTGGAACATTACCGTTGTTGTCGAGCTATGCAACGCAACATCCCAGACAATGGGCAACTGCTACAAGTGTGCGATGCGGTGATTAAACGCCATCTCAATATATACGTGTACACTTTCTTAAAAACATTTGCCTCCTGTGGGGACATTTCTTTTTACCATGAACCTAAACAGCCGCAGCTACGCTGCCTGTAAATTGTCCTCAAAAACGCCCACTTCGATGTGGGAACAAATCTATAGCTGTTAAAGTCTGTATTCCGGGTTGTTTCTGCGGCTGGCACTATCCAACGAGAATTTCGCAAGCGCGAGTACTCACGTAGTGTAATCGTCCGAAGTGCCTGAAGCACCCTCGCCACCTCCATGGCTTGTACCCGGGGTTGCCTCGTCGATGAAGGTAAACGCGGGAGGCGTGTGTCCACCGTTTCCTTGTTCTGTCATGCCTGATGCTGACGCTCTCGAGTACTAGCACCTTTTTGAGACAGAACGCTGTCGAATGATCGCGCATGCGCAGCCTGTGCCAAGGATGAAATGGGTTCAATAAAGCGCTGGGTATTTGGGCAACTCGAATGAAATCGTAAAGTCCATCTGGAAAAAAACAGACGATAGAGTGCGCCACTATGTCGACGGTAAAGTGCTAATATTCGAACACTAGAAGAGGTGCGCCAGGGACCCGGGCTGTACTAACATGAAATCATCAAAGCAAATTTAAGTAAAGCCCTCGGCCAGCCAAAAACCGTAGAAAAGAACATGTGTATATTACTGTTCCTTTCTTTCAGCAGAAATGCTAAGGCTTGCCCGGGAGACAGTGGCAGTGGTGGCGCTTTTAGTGAATACATAAAGTAAGCACAAGCCGACCCAATGTTTACACGAGGGCGAATTAGAAAGTATTTTCCTCTATTTTTTAGTCAAATTATGCCTGGACGTGTGAAGTCAACATATCAATTCCCAGCGGTGGATCGTTTTGCAACGGCCCAGTACTAATTTGCCGGTAGCGCCACGGCGCGGTGCTGTTGTCAGTTGTTAAAGATGGCGGCTGTGCTTGACGCTTTCACGGCGTACGAGCAACAAAGCGTGATTCGTTTTCTGTGAAGCAAAGGAGGAACGCCCTCCCAAATCCACAGGGAAACGCAGCCCACGTATGTGGAAAGGTGTCTCGCATTGAGAAATTTGAGTTCGCAAAAAGCCTTGAAGCCGCGTGCGTTGCTTCCTGATCTTCGATTCATCTCAACGTTAATGCGGCGATAAGACAAATCTTGGAATTGGTGTGGGAACTATATGGAAAAACGGTGTAAGGTACGTGCAATGCTACGTATACTTGTAACTACCTGTATGTACCTTATTTTGGCTAATCAATAATAGGGTCCAGGACGTTCTGATTCCCCCTCATACATACATATTCAGTTCCGGAGCTTCTCGTCTGAAACCAGGAGTGGCTTGTCACAGATCTTTGAAGGGCATTGCAGTCGACGGCAGCTTGAGCGGGCGTTGGCGATGTTGTTGCGTCCTTTCCCTCATTTCTTTGCCAGTGCGCATGTTTTTCATCGTTTTTTTGTTGACACTGCGAACAAGTGATCACTTTTGATGGTTAAGTGCATTAAGGTCGTCGAACACTAGTGGCCTGCGGACCAAAACATATTTCTTGTGGAAGGATGCCAACTTCCTTCGCGCCAGGTTCCTGCCTTCGGCTCAATGACCAAGCCAGGATAGCCCCACTTTTTCTTCGCTATCATCCTATCCGCAGCTTCTCGGATGATTGGTTAGAGCAATGAGTAATAAGCTGTGACCGGACGTGCTATGGTGTGTCTGTGCGCTGAAACTACGTGTGCATAGCCATTTCCTGTTTACGTGAACGACGTCGGGCCTACGCCATTACTCTACAGCTATTCCTCGCCCAAATATACGGCTCGGCAACACGTGTACAAATGTGCGACGTGTATTTTGTGCAAGATGACTTTGTGAAGACGTACAAGCATGTCCTTGGTGTTGAGATTGTTGAGACTACTCTTAAAGTTCCGGCAATGAAGCCTGTTGCAGTTTCATGTCAAAATATAGAGCTAGTTGCCAGAAAAGTGCAGTAGACGGCAATCACAAAAGAAAAGGGCTCCTAATTTCTCTGCTGTACAGCTCTTTAGCTCTACGAAATGATTGAGGTGTACTGCACCCAACTGGTATGCGAGAGCTAGGGGTTTGAAATCACGATGAAACCGCAAACCCACCGATATTTTTAAAGGGTATAGTTGTACCCTGGCCTTATTCTGGGCTGATTGCCTGTGTGCGTCTGGAAATTGTGTGTTATAGAAATCTGTGGGCGTGCGTTCCAGGCACCTGTTGTCGCACCATATTCTGTAGGGGAAGAAGTCATTCTTGAAAGAGTTGACATTTGACCAAGGTGTTGCGCAATTAGGAGACCTGTGATGTGCGGTCCGTGAGTTTCAAAGCGCTTTTTTTGTTTCTTAGAGTTTTACACGGTCCTGCTGTCACTGTCTTGCAAGCCGCGTCGGGAGCTGGTTTAGAGCGCGCATATATATTACAGGAGCGTGTTATAGAGAAACCTGTTTGCGTCGCGCGAGTCGCATAAGTGTCTAGCTTGGTGGCTTCCTCCTGGTTTTAATGCGCTGCGCGTTGCGTTCCGATTATGCTTATGTACATGTAGTATAAAGAAGCATTAGGGTTGCGAGAATAAACAGCCAAAACTAGCCACCGTTAGTTTTTGTGGCTGCTTATCCAGTAAATCGCAGTTATTGCCTGCTGTAGGACCGTTTTCATCAAGCAGATGGGGCCGCCAAGCGCCCAGATAGTGCCTGAGGTGCCGTGGAAATATCACGGAATCACTTAACGCTTGAAAGATCCCCTCTAGACATCCGCTCTCGATTGAAAATTTTCTTCCACAGGGGCAGATTTTTTGACATTGGCCTTAGCCCTGGGTGTGTAGCTATCCAAGCAACGATTGACGTTACACATCCAAGACACGTATAAGTGACGTCAGTGCTCTCTGTAAAGACGGGCTCGCTCCTGCTCACTTCAGTGTTTTTTTAGTTGTGCATAGAGCCTTCAAGTAGTGTTAGAGGACTGTTTCTTGCCAAAACGCCTCACCCCAAAATATTTTCCATCCGACCGAGTTCATGGAAGATTAGCGTAAGCATCGCGAGGCCGCTTGCAATCATCATGTGGCTCCGACACCACAGACCCGTGTTGCCTTACTTTAATTAATAACATTTACCATTTAAGATAAATAACATTTTGGATCTTGTTCTATCGTCCGGGCCCGATAGGGTTAACACTATCACTTTTACGGATGGGTTAAGTGACCACCTGTTATTACAATTCACAGTTCATACACCTTCGTGCTCACGTCACCTGAAAACTAAACAATTAATTACAAAAGCGCAAACGTCAGCGATAATAACAATGGTTTGGCAAGCATCACGTCGTCATTCTTAGCAACATTTTCTGAGCGGACAGTGAACGAGAATTGGTGCCTATACAAAGAAAAGTTAATGGAATTAGCACATGCGCATATACCAAAGGTTTAATTTCGCGTTAACTCATTGAAACAATGGTTCAGTAAAGCTCTTCGTACTGTAAGAAAGAAAAAGAAGCGTCTTTAGAGGACTGCCAAATCTGTGGACACACCTGTTTCTTGGAGCAAACAGAAGTCTTGTGATCTAGCCTGCTGTAAAGCCCTGCGTCGAGCCAAGCAAAACTATTTCTCTTACGACCTGTAATCACTGCTTCAAAACAACCCAAAAATTTTTGGAAAACGATCTCTGCCGTTAATGGTTCCTACATTTCACAAATACTTGATAGTTCTGGCGTGCCGATTGCACGAGAGCTTTCAGCATCTGTCTTTAACAATTACTTTATCTTAATTACTATATTTTTACCAATTATTTACAAAAAAAAGACCATCCGAATATGCCAACATCAATCGAACTGGATTATCCATACATCAGTATAACAACCACGGGCTTTGCTGAGCTGATAAACTACCTCAAGTTGTCAACTTCTTCCGGCATGGGCGGTATAAACCCGAAAATCTTAAACTATACAGTAGTACCCTCTAGGAAAGTCCGTTCTTGCTTGTTGCAAAAGTCTCTCTCAACAGGGAAAGTTCCGTATGACTGGAAGGTCGGTAATGTTATAACTTTCTTTAAGTCCGGCGATGAAAGCGCTGTTAAGAATTACCTCAGAATATCACTAGCAAGCGTTCCTGGTAAGTGACTAGAACACATACTCTTTTCAAACGTAGCAAATCACTCGGAAACTAACAAGTTCTTCTTTAAACATTAGCATTTTTTTAGAAAAGGACTATCATGTGAAACGCAACTCTTCAAGTTTACTACGGATATTTTCCTAAACATGAATAGAGGCACACAAACAGATTCAATTTTCATAGATTTCGCTAAGGCTTTCGATCGCGTTGCTCATTGCCGTCTCATACCTAAACTTTCATGCTTAAA
The DNA here is from genome assembly GCF_050947875.1 of Dermacentor variabilis. NCBI lineage: Eukaryota > Metazoa > Arthropoda > Arachnida > Ixodida > Ixodidae > Dermacentor > Dermacentor variabilis. The sequence continues at coordinate 59,861,463 of NC_134577.1, read as the reverse complement.
CATCCATTCCCTAACAGTTTCTTGGATAACACATTTCTTGTCATTCCGTAAGCAATTCACCGTCGTCGATAACTTTATGTCCAGTATCAGCGATGTGACATCAGGTGTACCACAAGAAAGCATACTCGGACCATTACTTTTTCTGATCAATCTTAATGACCTGCCATCGGAAATAAACCCATCCATTCGCTTGTTCGCCGACGATTCTGTGATCTATCGTCAAATCTGCTCACCTTCTGATCACGTCCCTCTCAAACAAGATCTTGACCGTGTTACTAAGTGGTGCTCTTCTGGGCAAATGACCATAAATACTGGTAAATGCAAACTAATAATATTCACCCTCAAAAAGACTTTTCCCGCTTTCGATTACTCACTGAAAAGAACCCCGTAACACGCACCAACTCATATAAGTACCTCGCCATTCTCCTTACACCTAACCTGTCATGGCCTCCGCACATCGAAAAAACAACTGCCACATCCTCACGTACGCTCCGTTATCTTAAACGTAACCTGCGCGATGCTCCTGCCCTCACCAGACAAATCACCTATCAGACTCTCGTGAGGCCACAACTGCAATTCGCAGCCACTATCTGGTCACCTCATAAAGCTTACCTAATCGCGACTTTCGAATCAGTCCAAAACCGTGCCGCCCACTTCATTGTCAGAGATTATCACCGTGACTCTAGCGTGACTAGCATTAAGTCATCTTTATCAATCTCATCTTTTGAATCACGAAGAACCGTAGCATTGCTTTTTCTATTTCACAATATAGTCGATAGCACGGGCCCATCCACCCTGCCGCTCAATCGTCCATCTCGTACACCTCGGCGTTTGCACAATCACCTCACTTTACAGCGTATCTTTGACTGAACCAATGCTTTAATTCTTCCGCTTAGCACGTGTCATTCAGGATTGGAATAACCTACCAAACGACATAGTTTACATTTTGACCCTGTATCCTTCAAAGCACGCTTATACATATTATTTCCATAGTTCATCACAACTAAACCATATGCTGCGCGCCTAAGTAAATACTTTTAGAGAAGTTGCATAGATCGTTTTGCTTGTTTTGTATGAATGTCTGCTTCGTATTGCTTTAAAATTGTTAGAGATTTGTTCTTTCATCTTCACCAGCTACCTTTTGTATAATTTCTTGGTACTCCTTTTTTGCTACTTCACACAGTCGTTTTGTTTCCTTTATCGCGTTATTTATACTGTTAGATATTTGTTCTTTCATGTTCACTCGCTAGCAACGCATAATTTCTTCTTACTCCTTTCTTTTTTACTAATTCTCTGTATCCTCCCCTCACGCAATACTACTTCGGGAGCCTGTGAGGTAAATGAATAAATAAATAAATTAGCGAACGTAAACTATAGATGGCCCCAACGAACTCCCCCCCTTCTCCCCAGTGACGTTACTTCAGTATAACATTGCATCTACAACAACCACCGCGCAGCACCCACTGCACATGCGACCAGCTGGCACCACGTTAGAGCGTTCACTGCTTCGCTCCAGAATGTAATATGGGTTGTGGCTGATAGAAATTTTTTTCTAGTACGACAGGCCCTGCCGTCAATTTACATCATGATCCACGAGATACTGCCGCGTTATTTGGAAAAATCCTGCGCTAAAAGGAGCGGTCCTTTCCCACCTGTCTGCGTCACCACATTTTCTGCGAGACAATCAATCTCTCAATATCATCAGAGGGACAATCTTCAAAGGAATCGCAAAATCTTAACGTCTAAACCATGCAGACCGGACCATATTTCGGAGCGGTATGTTGTGGTGCCTGAGTTCAGAGGTCGCCCAGAGCCCGAACGTGCTCGGGTAGTATAGCAAGGTGCCCTATATATTCACGTTTATTCATCGTAAGAAAGCCAAAACAACGAAACACACCTGTAGTAAACGTTCCCCTTCCACTAAACTTCGTTGTTACTGGCTCAATAACGCCTTTCACCTCCTTGTCAAATGATGGGCCTTTCCAGGAAGAGCTTACCTTTCAGACAAAGCGTTCGTTCTCTGAAGTATGTAAACGCAAGTTAAGTTTTCGTTTTTTCATCTTTGTGTGCCTAAGATAGGGGCCTTTTATTTAAATTGATGTTCTGCCGCTAAATTTACTATATCCAAAAATTTAAGCATAATCCTTCCGCACAGCTGTCACTTAAAATTTGAAAGCATTTGGCGCCGCGCCCGCACGTGCGTGGCGATGCCCATAAAAGTTGGCTTCGCTAAAGATTTGTTTTTTTTAGTGGTAGCAAAACTTAATCGGAAGCAGTCTACAATGCTGTGCCTGCTCGCGGTTGAAGATAAGCAGAGCAAAAGAAAATTATGCGCATCCAGTACACATGTTGGCATTGTGTAAGTACAGGTGTGTAAAGGGTGAAGTATACGACTCCAATGACAGGTGTAAGGTTGACTTCTTTTTTTCTCAGTTCATCCTTGTGCTTGTGGCGTAATGGAAACTACACAGCGCATGCGTGCGAAGCGACGTGAAGCACGCACCTATTCGGTGACACAGCAGCCACCACAATCGACAACAAAGACCGTGATGGTTTGCGTAAAAAGCTTCAGTGTAAAAACAAAAATGCAACAATTGCACGGGCTCAACCTGAACTGTCTTTCGATGTGGTTTATGCTTCGTGGATGCCTACTTGGCTTGTGCTTGGAGTGATATTACTACTCCTGGACACGTCAGACACGTTTGTCATGTTTCTGTGTTTATCCATGTCCTACGCTACGAATGAAGAACACGCGCCAAGCCATAGACACTCAAGTGAGCTTGCTGTCCTTGGAAGCGATGACGCCATAGTCGTAAATTATGTTTCGCACTCAGCACCAGTGAAGTGAGGTTACAGATAAAATGATGAAATAAGGAAACAATCTTTGACATGCTGTGCGGCGAATGCCCGAAGGATCAAATCTGGCTAGTACGGCTGGCCGACGCCGCCGCCAATACTCAAGTTGCGGCCGACCGCTGAGGAAGGAAGGCTCCGTTCGGGCTAGCCGCCCGTCTCCCTTGACCCAAGCCAGGACTTTGAATAAGGTGTTCTCTCTTTCTCTATCACCCTGATTAAATTGTGTGGTGCACGGACGATTGATTGAAAGCGTTAGTTGAATAATGCACAAGTAAGCCAGTTGAAAACGCGGCGAAATGAACGTGCCGGAGGCAGCGCACGTTTTCTTCGAAGATCAGAGAAGCTGTAATAAGTCTTAAGGAAAAGATAGAGATAGTTGAATTTTCGGCATAGAGCTACAGACATGCTCGAACTGTTCACCAAGGGTATATTTGTGGTCAAGGCTCAGTCATTCACGAGGATCTACGGATGAGTTTCCTGTCATTGTAAGCTTATTAGCCCATATCACACTTGCATCTCTTGTGTGCAGGACCTTAAGCCAGAGAGAAACTGCCCCAGTATCTTCTCCAGCGTGCCCTTGCGTCGGCCATGCATTTGAAAAATCTTCAATTCGATAAAATTTGACGTGTTTGGGTAACGACGAAGTGTGCGCCATGTTTTGATTTGCTTTTCTCGTCTCTTCGCAATCCTCATTTCCACACTCTTGCATGTATTTCATAGTGTCAGTAATAAAAGTGCTAAAGTATGCTATTGCGTTGTCTAGGCTAAGTTTGCTTATCTAATAACGAATTAGACACGTTGATTTCTTCAGATACGACCAATTGACTGAAGCTAGCATCAGCATAGGAATATGGCGAGGAGATACGTGTTGCTGCACTAAAGTAGACGCAACTCTGAAGTGGTCATTGCATAAAAAGTTTGTGTAACATTCCTTTCCAAGTAGGGAAGAAGCCCAGGCGGGCCAAGCGCTGAATCAACAGAACAATATTAGTTTTGTGATACATCAAAATAGATGGCCTTCTCTTTATTAACCAATCACCGGAGGTTACAAGAACTTGTTCCATGTGCTTACCCTCGGCATCGCACCTAGAGTCTCGCTACAAATTGTTGAGCATTCCGCACCAGCATTCACTCACCAGCCATAAAATCTTATCTTTATTAACACGCAAATAAATCGAAGGTAAAGAGAAGGAATTGTAACCAATCTATCATTTAGAATTACTCGTACAGACACTGACTCGAGGGGTGCTTTAACTTGTGGATTATGACAGACTTGTCCGCACAATTATTGCCACACCAGCCAATGAGGCAATGCCGTCGTCACGGTACCTTCAGAAGATGGCCGGTCACCGGAAGTTTGATTGGTCAGAGTTTAGATGCCTCTCCTAGACTCAAAAATACCTTAGGTTCATGTTGAAGTAACAGTTTAATAAGGTCATCGAGGTTTTATTTAGCCCTCTCGCATTTCAAAAGATTATCCGCAAGGCCGTAGTAGCCCTAATGAAAGGTAAGTGTTCCAAGTGCCGGGGTAGAATTCAAGGTTTTGTTTCTACCATTTTTCTTCAGCATTAGCTCTTTTTCTTTGTTTTTGGGCGGTCAAGTGACCTATGCTGGTTATTCGGCACCAACGGCTCGAAAATTGTGTCCCTTGTCTTCTGGGAGGTGCTGAAGGCCCGCGCTTGCAGGCTGTTCGTGCGTGTCTTGGCGTCACCTGGTATAGGAGGCGATGTAGCCTGATGGTCCCGGAGTCGCCTAGCTTTCTCGTAGTGAGTGAAGATTTAACTATTGCCGCAGATGGCTACCTGCGCAGGAGCTGGGGAGCTGAAGTTGGCCTGTGCGGCACCCCCAAACCCGCCTCCACCCCCTCCTGTGAATCCTATCAGCAAAGGTTGTGTAGTGAAAAACTGAGCACCTTTTATGGGCTTACTCAAGCAGGGTATTCTCTTTGACATTGAGTGTGACGACCCTTTTCCTTCTTTTTCATTTTACACATAATCCTGGTTATGCTGCGTGATCACCATCGCAGATCACTTCATGCAATGGGGTGTGTGAGCGCACAGTGTGTCAGTGCACTGTCAGCGCATTGCGATGCTTTTGTTTGTCACGAAACAAGAGCAGGAGGTCTCCGTTGACAATTTTTAGCACCTTATAGCGCGCGCCTAGGTTGTAAGCCAAAGAATTGCCAGCAACAAAAGGAGGAAGTATCCTAGCTTGGTTTTCAGTTTTATCCTAGTTTGCTACATAGAAACGGTGGAAATTCTTTCGGTCGATAGAAAGAGTTAATAAGCCTCCATCGGTGCGCCAAGTTATTTGGAGAGTTACGGTAGTGAAGAAGATGAGGTTCTCATTGCCTTGTATTTTGTTTAGATTGCAATGACTATGGAACGTTGAAGGACCTAAAATGTAAGAATGCATACGTCAGCCATACAAACAAATACGAAGGTAGGAGTTGTTATGAGTAAAAGCTAGCACCTTAGAAAAAAAATACGGAAATGAAGAAGGGGAGAAGAAAATGCGAACGCAGAATTTTTTCCGATAGGTCACTCGGGGTGTGCGCAAAATCCAAGCCAATAACGTGCCGAGTTTCCACTGAAGGGCGTTAAAAGGCCCTGGCAGTGTCCTAATCGTCCTAACTGCCCTAATCCTCTTTCTTTCCGACACGGCTAAGCCGAGCATGAAGGGGGAACGAAGGGTGAGATCACAATTTGCTGGACATTTTGGTGTCGCGGCGCACAAACACTTGTGGACAAATGGGCATCTGTGGAGGCAACTGTGTGGAAAACGCAGCGTTGTGTAAACACAGCGGAATGTAAATTGAGATGTAATGTAATGGAATACTTCTTCTAATTCTTGAATACTATGGAGATGCGATGACTGCGGAGCTTTTGACTTAATTTCAGCTTTCCTAGATGTCCTCAGGCAACGCTCCACCTCATGGTTGCTTTACGTGATTTGCGCCCGAACGAATACGCATATTTTCTGGCGCTCTTTTTTACACTTAGAGGTATTTCGTAAACATGCGCAATCGCCATGGTTTTAGTTTTTGTGAATTAACTGAGGGTATGCTAGCCTCCTCTTCATCTTATATCGGACAACTGGAATGCAAATGTCAGGAAACGCCTACTTCCCTTTAGTTTAGGACACGATTAACTTTACTGACCTGTCCTTTATAGCATCTTTTTATGGTGCTTTAAAGCAACCTACCCAGTGAGGCCCAATTCACAAGCAATTGTCAGTTCTCATTACTTTTAATGCGTTCATTAGAAAAAAATTGCTCTTGATATCAACGCCACAAAATAGCAACGTAACATGTCACGTACCCCAGGAAAACCACGTTTCGTGCGTTATTACGAGATTGAACATGCTTGGCACATCTCCATGCGTAGCGCAGAAAACTGTACAAAGCTAACGTAACCACCTCCTTTCCTTTCTGGTCTTCCTCCCCTCATATTCTCTTTTGTCACAATGCGCTAAAGTATTCTGCTATCGGTGCCAAATGAGACGTGAACAGCGGAGTGCGTTTCCGAAGCGTAACCCAAAGTTTAGTGTGCAGAAACTGCCAGTCATCAGCATTGAAGGATACATCTGGTTTGACCTCACCAGGCGATGATGCTCGCCTAATATTGCGATATTTTCTCTTCTGTTTTGTTCCTCTTTAATTTCAAAAGAAGAAAACAAACATCAAAGAAAACAGATTTGAAAATGTCGTGGTATAGTGTTAGCACTGTCGCATAGTCCAGTAAAACCGGATGTGCGAGTCTGTCAATGGTAATAACTATCAGATGGCGCCCATATTACCTTCAGTTATGCTTTTGTCACGGGACCCGCTGCTCGTGTTTCGTTTGATATAGATAGTACATCGGCTTGTAAAGTAATGCGAGTCAGCAGAGATACAGTCAGTCCACCTAGATAAGAGACTTTTACAGTGATGTTACCGCCTCGCTGATTTTCTCGTGACGTTCGTTGAACTGGGGGAGAGGTTGCTGAGAGACAGAGAGAGTGAAAGAAGAGTATAAAAAATAGCTTCGTGCGGCATAGCGATACGGTGAGGGTGGGTGGAGTCTAGCGGCGGAGAACGAGCTGCGAGGCTGTGACACAAGTGGCGTAACGTCTTTGTCAGGTGGCCTCCAGCTGCTCTCATTTGGGGTCCTTGCCATGTAGTCATAACTGTCATCGACGGTGTGGTTAAGGATTCATTCATGACGGAGTAGGCGGGTTCTCTGTCCACTAAAGCGGCCACAGCGCGGCGATAGCGGCGATGTTGGTGGTTGTTAGTCTTAGCGTAGGTTTCGCGAAGTGGGGTCTGATCATGGGTCGATGGCACTGTTTCACTGTTTCGTGGCGTCATCAGGTATCCTTTGAGTACCGCAGTTTTTCTTCGGAGCCTAGTGCATGAATTTTTCACCTCGGCGAGAACACTAGGCGACATTGTTGCGAGTGCGCTTTTACAATGTCTTTTCGATGCCTGTTTCTTCCGTTAGAAATTTCGTAATGGTATTGGCCGGTTTACATATGACGCCGGCGTAAACCACTTGCTTAAAAACTTGCGCGGGTCGACGTGGCTGAATTAACAGTTCATTCAGCCCTGAAGATCACGGTGTTCTCATTGAACTTCAGCCCGCTCTTTAAGCATGACGCTCGTGAATGCTTGTAGAAATGTTGTAATCGGTGAAATGGTGTAAAAATGTAAGCTGCGAGACCACAGCTTTTCACACTTTCAATTGTTAAACATAGCGATTCTTGAGTAGGTTTTCGGCCAGCTGTTTAGCTCTCCAAACAGTGATCCGCGAATGATGGGTGGCTTCCTTGGCTTTTGCAGCACACGTCGCTGCAGGTGACATGGGCAGTCATTGTGGCTGTTGCCTGGGCCACGATCTTCGTAATCACCTGGGGCAGAGGTCCATACTCGGGCGATGGTCGTAGCCTGCGGCTAGCGCCCTCGTCCATAACGATGTTTAACGATTTTTATGGCTGGTAGGGTTCATTCCGTTTCCATAAAGCACCTATACGAAATGTCACGTTGTAGTGACGGTGAACAGCACAGTCCGAAGAACCACGAGTCAAAAAATGCTCTTTATTGAACGAACCGGAACCAACAAACAAGTTACATTCTGGCAAAAGATAGTGCCAGGTACATGAGTCGGTCGTCGAAGAAACGATTTGCGCTTAACGAGTATCGCCTTATATCACTTTTTTCGTAGAAGATTCCAACGTTATCATTCGCGCTCGCCTGCCATCCACAATGCACAACAGTATTCGTGCTGCGCGTGCAATTCGATTACAACACGTTCGACTGTAGCAGAATGTTCTGATACATGCTGGTGCCTCAAGCCCTGAGCTGTAACATTTGTTATTCGGTGAAATGCGTTCAGTCGAAAACGATATAGAAGTAGGCATGTCAGTAATATAACTAAAAACTATCTCAATCGTCCTGTCATTGCTCGCAGGGATACGTTTGTCACATCAGGCTAAAAAATTCCACAGCTGTAACTAGAGGGGAGCGCAAGTGAAAAGGGACGACTTCCCAGTGAATAAGAAACTGCAGTTTAAAACTGACAGAGATTCCACCTCAATAAAACAATAATTAAAATATTAGCGGTGGAAGAACATATATAGTTGAGCTCCACATGATTTGAGTTTAATACAGTCTGACTCTTGTCCTCAGCATGATAAAGAACTAAAATCTTCGGCATGAATACATGAACCAAAAAGAGAACCAAAACATTACGTGTATTGAACAATTTGTAGGCGAAAGAAATTTTCCTATGCCGCTGTCTATATACTGTAAAAGCTGCTTCTGAAAAGCAGCAAGGCCGAAGGGCCTCAAATATTAGCAGAGATTAGTTTTTAGTTGACAACAACACAGCGCCTCGTTTTTAAAGTGTCCCTCATGTGAGGGAATCCTTTCTATTCACACTGCAGAATCATTAAAAGCATGGTTAGCTAAAGCTTGTTTACTAGTACACTGTCAAAAGACTTGCGCAATACTAAACGAGGTGTCAAGGATGTTGTGCGAACATTCAACCATCTAGTTACACAAAGCTGCAGCCCATTAGGGTTTGTCTACAAATGAGTTCCCTAAAGCTACGTTGGCGACCAACATAGTTTTGCGAAGAGTGAGCTATAGCCAGGACCTGCAGTATACTTAGACATTGAAGCATCCCAAATTGTGCTGGAGACATCGTTTTGTCACGTAATTTCGAAAAATCAAGCGGCATCCTTTATGTGTTTCATCTCAATCAGCAGTTTTAAAAGTAAAAAGAAGCCCGTCTTTCCACACGATGCGTTGGGTTAGTTTCTCGCCCCTGTGGGAGAATGTCAGCATTATTTTCCTGCAAAGCTTCATGGTCACGGTAATAAGCAATACCCGTGGGTGACTTACTTCACTTGCGCACTAGTCACCCTGTTACGACTGCCCCCCCACCCCTATGCGCCACGAGATGTGCAATCAGTTGAGGTGTATCTGTAAACGACTGTCCACACAATTCGCACCTAATATTCTTGCAGGCGTGTGTGTCGAGGCTTCCTTTCCTTCCGCACCGAAATCCACACTTCTTGCACTCGTACGGGAATTTGCCCTCGTGAATTATTCTGCGGTGTCTTAGGAGATCTGAGTTGCGCTTAAAGGAGCGATTACATATGTCGCAAACCAAAGGTCTGTCGTTACTGTGTGATATGAGGTGACCTTTAAGTTCCCCTTTGTTTTTGAATGCTTTAGTACATATTTGGCAGGTATGGGGTTTCACGCCTGTGTGAATCCGTTGATGATTACGGAAATGCGACTTGTTCGCGAACGATTTACCACACATTTCGCATTTGTAGGGTCTCTCGCCTGTGTGCGTGCGGTAATGCACAATTAGGCTTTTAGCCCTGCTTAACCATTTACCACAGGTTTCACATTGGCGGCTCAACTTCTTGACAGACGATCGAGCGCCCGTGTGTTCATTGGTTTGCCCCTGTAGGGTGTCCCGTCTGCTGGAAACATTTCCACTGACATCGCTGGACTCTTGCTGTTCCCTTTCTCCGGTTCCAGTAGAATTCCTGCAAGGATACAGACAAATTAGCTCTAAATGGCCGACTCTGTTTATGGGACGACAAAAACACATTTTGACTTACTGAGAGTTTCACAAACTAAATCGCGCGTTAATGGTAAGTCGAATCGTTGAATTTGAGCGCTAAGTTGCTGCATTGATACTTAGCGCTCTATTTGGACTCTAGAACTTTCCTCGTTCGAGATGCAAGCATAACAGAAGCCTTGCTTTATATAATGCGTCATGTATATCCTACATGAAACAGGTTCAGGAGATTATAAATATCTGTCAGTGATCGTCATTTAAAAAATAACTGGTCTAAGTATTAAAAGTACAGCTCCATCTTCAACACGCTCACAAGGAGTATTCAAGCTAAAGTCCGGAAACGTGCCCTCAGAAGTGAGACATTTGGCATTGAGAAACTGTTTTGCGTCGGCTGATATACCTCGCCGTTGTATGACGAAGCTCCTGCGGCGAGCATCGGTAGCGTACCAGACCGAACGACCACAACAGCGAAAGATGAAAGAGCGAACGCGTATAGGCAGGAGACGCGAGCCTTGAATGGTCGAGAACCTGAAACTTATGAGAGCTGCCCCTTCAGTGACACGAGTGCGGAAAACTGGTTTCATGCTGACCCGCCCGACCGCTCGTTTCATACTAGCATATGGTCTCAGCCACAGCGCTCATTTCGCACTATGATCAGCTCGTGTCGGTTCTCGCTTATGCTTGTTTGGATTGCTTGGTTCGTTTGTCTTGGTTTGCGATTGTTTTGCAATCGTATCTTATGCACAACGCAAATTGTTTAGGATTTTATGGAAGCCAAGCAGCACCACCAATTACACAGGATTCTTCGATCAGTCGTTCACAAAAACCGTCGCCCTTGACCTCTGATTCGGGTATGTCAATATATTTGCCTCAGTATATCGCGAAATGAAAACACATGCACAGCTTCTCTCAAGTTTTGCATTATGGATTTTTCTAATGGTCGGTGAATTTTTGAGGACGGATTGTATGCTGGGAAGAGTAAAAAAGTTCGTTAGCATGGTACACTCTACTAACACATGAAGACGAAAACCTGCTGCACACGTGCTAATGCCCAAACTTGTTGGATCTGACTGGTCACAATAGTGAGCTGTAGTATGAAGTAAACTTTTGCCACTGTAGGTTGACCTCCTCAACACCACATGCAAGAACCTAATGCAATACCTAAAGGTCATTTTGTTCTTTTCATTGGTTCTTTCTTTCCCGTCGCTCATTTGTTCGCCCGTTCGTTCGATGTTTCTTTCCTTCGTTCGTATTCCGCCGTTACAACCTTGCTTGCTTACGGAGGTATGAGACATTCCTGATGATGGCATCTTTCTCGCACTGCACTAGAGTGGCTTTTCTGCGGGTATAGGCCATTAAAATTAGCCACTTGAGGCTCTCGTTTTAAGAAATAGAAATGGTGCAAAGAATAACTCTTCGCTTTATTTCTGACAGGTGTAGGGGGACCGACTCTACGTCGGACACCATACGTCTTAACTCAAGCCTCACATTTCGAATACGAAGAAAAACTTCCGGGTTCAAGTTTTCCTGCAGTGTTTGTATGAAGGCATTTAACATGTGAATCGCATTTGAACTGCGCACCGTTCGTACCGAAGGCGCCGGGCAAACGACAAACACCTAGTCTACTCCCCCCATACGCAACAAGCAGACACAACAAATACTGCAGTGTTTTCCTGTGCACTGGATCACATATGCTGCCGAGGAAGTTAGTATTTTCTCTTGTTTTGCTCGGTAAGTTTCTGAACGGTGGAAGCCTTGAGTTAAGGCATTGCTGGTAGAAGTGTAGAAAATTACAGCGGGCAGTAGAGAAGAGACAGCGCATACAGTGTATGTCTTTTGTGCAGCCTGTTGCCCGTTTGAAATGTCTACGCTAAGCACTAGATGAACATTGGTCGCCATTCTTGCGGTATTGTGGTTTTTACTTGTATACTTCTATTTATTCTTCTTGCGGTTGTTCCCATGACTCATGCAATGTTATGATTTGGTTCGAGTCATGAGGTGTTACTTTGTATGCCGTTTCTAATAATGCCAGCTTGGCCGGCGTCGCCGCACCAGCCGAACGCTCTACACTACTGATGCAGTAAATGTTTCAGACATCAGAACTTGCCCTCCCATGCAGAAAATACGATGTAGAGGCATCATTGTTATACCGGATAACACTTCCTTGCCTCTCTAAGTTGCTTCTTAAGGGAAATTTTCTAAATGTGAACTTACGTGGCACTATCTTCAAAATTGGCTGATGCTTCCTCCATGCCAGCACGGCTTGTGCTGGGCCTTACGTTATCAATGCTCCTGATGGACCCCAGAGGCTGGCAACTTCTGATGCCATTGTCAGGGGCACCTGTATGGCATAAAAGTATAGCAAAGATGTTCATTCGCTGTAGCGAAAGGGCACTTCGTGAGGAATGCTTATGCTGCAAGGCAAGAAGCTTTTAGTGGTAGGGAAAATTCGCTGCTCTGTACGGTGCTTTTTCCGTGGCGATGAGGAAGCCGAGAACAATCAAGATTGTGCAGTGTTGGATTCTTCAGAAGCTTATCACGTTTTAGCTCAAACCATGGGCATAACATTACAGTGCTCGAAGTGAAAAGCGACATGTCGGTTTCTTGCACGTGAAAAGCTTGAACCAACATATTTGCTGTGTTATCCATTAATAAACACACCAGATGCCTTACGAAGTTCTCGCTTATTGTTCATCTATTATGAACAGCAGAAATAGCGAGACGCAGACGACGACAATGAGAGATTGAGAGCACACATTTCTACCAAGGGATTCAAAATTTTTGTTTGACGTATGCCCTTAATTTATTAACCGTCTATAACACAGGTGCGTCTTCGAAATATGTTCTCGCCTTTCAGATAGTGGTTATTCGAAACCCCTTTAGTGACCCGTGTAGCTGAAGTGCATAGTCACCCGCTGTATGCACTGCAGGTTTACCAGCTCATTACGAGCACTAAAACGGTTGTCCTCGCCATTGTTTCTGTGTATACCATCAATAGATTGTCGGACAATAATAAAAAAGATTGCTCAATGCGCACAGTAAGAGTCGTGTCGCAGACAGCACATTAGCTCGGAAATAAATGCGGAAGTGGTAATTCATGAGACAATGTCACTAAACTATGCAACAGAAGGCCTCAAAGCACGTTAAATGTGGGAACTGTATGGATAGCGCTGCAAGTATTGTAGCTAGGTGCACATACTCCCTATAATGGCGCAGAAATTGCGTGAAACTGAAAGGAAAACGCTAGAGACCTAGAAGCAAAACATTACGTAAGAATCTTCCTCACGATGACCATCGACGCTACTGCAATTAGCATTAAAACTGCTGGGGTTGAATGAATGAATGAATGAATGAATGAATGAATGAATGAATGAATGAATGTGTGTTGTTTAGTGGCGCAACGGCCAGGTATGGCCAAAGAGCGCCACGACAGTGCTAGTGATTTCGCAGTGGAATGATGAGTTCTGTGAAGTTCATGGGACGTGGCTGTAAAGGGGCCTAAAATATAGTCGCTATAAAGTGCGTAAAATCTACGTGCAATAAGATTATGGTGATAACGAATGATGAGTACTATGAGTCTTGCACTGCATTGCGGAAGAATCATATGATATACAGAACAAGGAAGATGCAAAAATTAGCTACAGCACAATTGCCTCACCAGAGCCCTTGATGCGCAAGGGCCCGGAGGCATGTGCTCTATAGTACGACTATCACAGTGGCATGCTCTCAAGAGAGAAAATGCTACGAATGTATGAGACTAATAACTTGTAAGACCACATCTCTGAGGAAACCTAGACTGTGTCTGTATTAAAAAGCGATTCTGGACCGAGAAACATCGCAGGATGAAGATGAATGTGCTGCCGGTATGCTAAGGAAAAATGTCTCTCAGATTCGGCTTCCCGACACTCAGGAGGACGTGGAGTACGGTCAGCCTTTCCCCGCATCTACCACAGGTTGGAGGCTCAATTCCATTAAGTGGAAAATTATGGGTGCCAAATTATGTGTCCTATTCTGAGACGACAGAATAGCACATCTGTTCATCGCAATATTGTAGTAGAGGGCCAGAATCCTAATTGTGGCTTTATCAGGTGGAGCTTATTTGTTTCTGCACCCCACATGCATTGCCAGTGGTTTCGCAGTTTCTTTCGTAAGAAGGGCATCAGATCTGTGACTGGCACCTCAGCGATAGGGTTAACGGCTTGCGATGCGGTTGACGTGGCCATCTCGTCCGCAAGAACGTTACCTTTGATGCTCCTATAGCCAGGTACCCAGCATATAATGATATGCTGGTTAGACATGTACGCTTTATACAAGACGGAATAGAGTTCATTAAGTACTGAATTTTTGTGTGTATAGAGTGACATCTAGGCTTTCACGACGCTTAGGGTATCTGGATATATCGCTGATTTTTGGACTTTTTTCTTATATGCTTCACAGCAGACAGTAATGCATCCACCGTAAAGATACTTGTTTCCGGATGCAGTACATCGCATTCTGAGAAGGATGGGCTGACGGCAGCAAAGGATACCCCGGCATTTGACTTCGAAGGGTCTGTGTAGAACTCTGGGCAGAAGTGCTTCTACTGGAGTTCTAGGAAATGCATTCGGATTTCGATCTCTGGTGCGTGTTTTGTTAGTTCTAAAAAGAATATATCTCAATCTATCACCTGCCACTCCCTAGGTGGTAACAGCTTGGTTGATGCATTAGGCGAAGCTCGAGGAGTGGGACATGCATTTCATAACTAAGCTCCCTCACACGAAGCTGAAAAGAAAAGGCAAGAGACAAAACGGGGAAATTGCGGCAGAATCGTCCTCAGGATGACCAATGACGCTACAGCAATTGGCATTAAAACTGCAGGGAAACGTCGTATTTTGAATGCACCTTTGTTTACAACATGAAGGGGGGGTGTTGTCTAAGAATGTTTTCGCCACTACTACACCCACATGCCTAAGTCTCTATGCCTTCGTAGGCTACAGAAATCATTTAACGCGGATTGCCAACTACTGGAACTAAAGATCTTGGTTTCATCTTCGACTTCGAATGAACTACAGTGTGATCATCAGCTTGGTTACACCCACTGCCGGGCAAAGGCCTCTCCCATACTTCTCCAACTACCCCGGCCCTGTACTAATGTGGCCATGCTGTGCCTGCAAACTTCTTAATCTAATCAGCCCACCTAACTTTCTGCCACACCCTGCTACGCTTCCCTTGGAATGCAGTCCGTAACCCTTAATGACCATCGGTTATCTTCCCTCCTCATTACATGTCCTGGCCATGCCCCATTTCTTTTTCTTGATTTCAACTAAGATGTCATTGACTCGCGTTTGTTCCCTCACCCAATCCGCTCTTTTCTTATCCCTTAACGTTACACCCATCATTCTTCATAGGCGCGTAGGCGTAATTTAAGAAACTTATTTTTGATTGTCTGGCATGCTCAACTTTATTAGTTTTGCCGTTAAAGTCACAGCATTAGTCAGGCCAGCGATAGAGGCTGTGCAGACAGTGGCAAAAGGAATAATGCTTGACGCGTCCAAGGAAAGCTAATTAACTTAGAAAAAAATGGCATTCAGTTTGAAAGGCCGGTTTTTCAGCATGGCGTAGATTTTCTCGTTAACAAAGTGTTACCATTTTGAAGCAGTGGCACACTTACCGGAAATCGTTGAGTACAGTGATTTTTACTGCGTCAATACTAATAATGTTCATGTTTCAGAATCACATAGTGGGATATTTGGTAAAAATAATGGCAACAGAGTGCGAACAGCTACCTAAAAATTTTATTTCTCTTTGCACTGCATTTTCATTAACTTTTTAGGGTTGCTTATGCTGCGGTTGTCGTTTCGCATGCTTGGTATGAAAGAACGAAGAACTCGAATATAAACTGTTTTGGGTGCCCTAAATTGTGCACTGTAACTACTGCATTCGGCCGCGGCGGGATATGTCTGATGCTCGTAACATGCTATTTATAAGAAATTCTCACACTCTGCCTAAAACATAAGTGCACCGTTATGACTCTCCAGTAAAGACATCTGAAACGCCGCGCCAATTGCACATCAGAAACGGTATTCGCACCAAAGCATTTTCTCTGTAAACCAGCGTGATTGGTTCAAGGGAAACATTGTCGCGATATTACTAGGTCAAACCCACTCAGATTCTGCTTGACAAATAAAATTGTAGACCAATGGTTAAGCGCTGATTCCATTTACGAGCGTATTAGTCACTACATGGAATGTACGGTCGCGGCTTCTGTCCTCCGCCTCTAGGAGCGTGCTTTACCAGCCCACCGATACAATAAATTAATTCAAAAACTTCTACTGCATAGGTTATGTATGCATTTGGATATATTCAGATAAGCACAAAGTTCTTGGTAAGGACAGTTATAAGCTGGCTCATGCGGAAACAGTCTTGGCCGTGATATTAAAGTGCATCTTTATACGCAATAAATGTACCTCCTCCACGGCAACCGTAGGGGCTATCTGCCATGTTTGTGGTAAAGGCGAGTGACACTCGCCTACGTACCGTCGACCTTGCAAGTCTCGTCGATCGTCGGCGTGTGCTGCGTGTTCCCCTGGTAGCGCAAGGCGTTGTCAGCAAACCTACAATTAATAAAGTATTGGTCAGGCAGTTGCACGGAGGAAGACATTGAGGAGGTGAAACTCCCGTCAGCGCGAGCGAGCGCGGGAGACCAGATAAAGTCACAATTGTTGTATGCGCCGACGGGGCCATATACAGTGGCGGCGCCATGCGGCGCGTCGTATAAGCCGCAGCGAAAAAAAATGCAGCGTCCGGGCAGGCGGCTCCGGCGCGCTCTCAACGGCGGTAATTTCTTTCCAGGCCGCCAGGCGCCGCCAGCACGATAACAGCTACGCGGGCTTGTGACCTTTCCTGGTCGCCGCAAACAGTGGAGTTTCCACTCCTAAATGTTTCTTGGTCCGTGGACAGTTGCTAGCTGTGACAAAAAAAAATGAGGTGAAATCATGTTTAATGTGCACACGAGACAACGAGCTACGGCACGCCATCGCGTGCGAGGAGTGCAAGACTTATGCATCAATGAAAAATATTTTCTTCAATAAGTATACGTTCGCTTCACGATCTGAAAAATCTTATCCTGAACGCTGAAGAGCTGACTTTGCGCTGAGCATGGCGCGTTGTTGTCGGGGTCACAGAGTAGAAAAAGGCGAGGTGTCGTCACCGGGAGCCACGGCGCAAAGCATGAGGGTGCGGCCGCAGCGGAGCTTCGTGGCGAAGACGGGGAACAGCACCCTCCACCAAAATGCGAACGAAGCATTAAAACTGGCGACTGTTTACAAAATATATTTACACAGGATAATGCAGCGCGACCCAGTTCAGCCGACAGCTCGAGAGCCAGCGAGCGTTCTTCCTCCGCTTTTCTCGAGTGATGGCGCCCACGGGCCTCGTTCAAACAATCAAATGCCACACGCGTGTAGCAATATTTTCGCACCGGTCTTGCGTCGACGCGTCTTGATCTAAAGATGCTTCCGATTTCAAAGCTCAAGCTGGCTGCAAAAAAGACCCATTTTAGGTGGGAACAAATGTGCACATATTAAAGCCTCTTATATGGGTCGTGTCTAAGGGTAACAGTACTCAATGGAAAAATTGACAAGTGGTAGAACTCACGTTCTGTAGGCGGCCAAAGTAGATGAAGCGCCCTGGTTACCGTCACGGCTTGTGCTTGGTGTTGCCTTGTCCTTCATGCTTAAGTCAAGAGGCGTACATTCGTTGCTGCTTTCTTCAGCCATGCCTGATCTTTCGATGTCCTGTAACTGGCGTGCACTGTCGAGAGCGTGTTATTGATTCATCGCGCATGCGCACTCAATGCCGAGAAAGAGCGGAAAGTAATAAAGCTTTTGTAACTTCTGGGTTTTGATTAAAATGATACCCCACGGCTGTAAAAAAAGAACGAGACGTTTGAGTGCGCCAGTAGCTTGTCGCGACTCTGCAAAGTTTTGAACGGTAGCAGGGGCGCCACGATAAACCTTGCTATCTGTGTGCAAAATGTGCATTTACTGATGATATCGCTACTTTTTTTCATGGTCCCTTTAAAGTGAAGTGCACATCTTGCTGGTAAGAGATTGTTGCTCGTGTAAGCACTGGTGGAAGAGCAGGTGCTATAGAAGCTAAGTTATGCCTAACTCGCTTATGATTACCAGATGCTTCAATTCTGCTGACTGCTGCGGCACTCTCTGGCGCAGTTGAAATGAAGCCGGTAGTTCTTACCACCCGACGAGTGGCGCTTGCTTTGTTCTGTTGCCCACAAATGGCGGTGCCGTCTTCTCTAACCCCTAGCAATACAGATCTAAAACTTCTTAGTAATTAACGCGAATATTCGGTAATGAACGCTCATGCGCCGGGCACAGCCGTAACTCAGTCATACACAGAACAGCGGTGACAGTTTTGTGTGATTGCTCTACAGCCGTAAATTGCGTTTCATGCCCAGTACTTCGAGTTGCGCAGTCCATAAAGAAAATGCCCTACATCCCACTCCGGCCTTCAAATGTTTCTCTTTCAGAAACTTTAACCAAAAATGAATAACAATGAATCAAGTGTGGGCTCTTTATAACAGTTGCGAGTGTGGAGCCACAAAATATAAGGGGCCGCGAGCAGAAACAAGCTAAGTCAAGAGTCCAGGCAGTTTTCCCTGTGCTCTCGCCGTGAACGGATTCAGGCTCATTTTCTCGCCATCGTTTGAATTACAAGGGGGACAGGTGCCATTTACTCGTGCTTCCATTGCTTCGTGAAAATGGTAGCGGTACAAAAGGTTCCGCAGCTGCAAACACGACAGAATACTGAGAAGAAATAGCGGAAAGTTATTTCGTCCGTGGTTTTGGGGCTTGTTCTACACCGCGCAGGCTTTCATCATCATCAGCCTGGCTATGCCAACTGCAGGGAAAAGGCCTCTCCCATAATTCTCCAAATACACGGTCTTGTGCTAATTGTGCCCATTGGTCCCTGCAAACTTCTTGATCTCATCCGCCAACATAACTTTCTGCTGCCCCCTGCTATGCGTCCCTTCCCTTGAAATCCAGTCCGCAACCCTTAATGACCATCTGTTATCCTCCCACCTCATTACCTGCCCTGCCCATGCCTATTTCTTTTTCGCCACCTTAACTTTCTGCCGCCCCCTGCTACGCTTCCCTTCTGTGGGAATCCCGCCCTTAACACTCAATTACCATCAGATATCTTCTCTGTCGTTGCATACCCTGGCTATGCCTATTTCTCTTTTTTTTATTTCAACTAAGATGTCACTAACTCGCGTTTGTTCCTTCAACCCATTTGCTATCTTATATCCCCCCCTTAACTTTACACCCATCATTCTTCTTTCGATACTTCGTAGCGTCGTCCTGAATTTAAGTAGAACCCTTTTTGTAAGCCTCCAGGTATCTGCACTACTGGTAAGACAAAGCTGTTATACAGTTTGCTCTTGAGGGATAATGGCAACCTGGTGTTCATGATCTGAGAATGCCTGCCAAACGCACCCCAGCCACCATTCATAATCTTCTGATTATTTCAGTCTTATGATCCGGATCCGCGGTCACCTACCTGGTCTCACTTCCCTTACTACTTCCAGTGCCTCGCTACCTATCGGAAACTGCTGTTTTCCTCCGAGACTGTGCAACATTACTTTAATATTCTGCAGAATAATTTTTAGACCCACCCATCTTCTTTGCCTGTCCAGGTCAGTGAGCATGCATTGCAATTGGCACCCTGAGATACTACGCAAGGCAGTACCATTAGCGAATTGCAAGTCACTAAGGTATTCTCCATTAACTGTAACACCGAATTCTTCCCAATCCACGTCTCTGAATACATCCTAAAGACACGCTTTCTGGAGAGATCGTATCACCCTGCCTGACGCCCTAATTTATTGGAATTTTGTTGCTTTCTTTATGATGGGCTACGGTGGCTTTGGAGCCGTAATAGGTATCTTTCAGTATTTTTACACATGGCTCGTCTACACCCTGATTCCTTAATGTCTCCATGACTGCTGAGGTTTCGACTGAATCAAACGCTTTCTCGTAATGAATGAAAGCTATATATAAAGGTTGGTTTTATTCCGCACATTTGTCCATTACCTGTTGATAGTGTGAATATGGTCTATTGTTGAGTAGCCTTTACGAAATGCTGCCTGGTCCTTTGGTTGCCAGAAGTCTATTGTGTTCCTGATTCTATTTCCGATTACCGTAGTAATTACTTTGTAGGCAACGGACAGTAAGCTGATCGTTCTATAATTTTTCAGGTCTTTGGCGTCCCCTTTATTATGGATAATGATTATTATATTGACGTTCTTCCAAGATTCCGGTACGCTCGAGGTCATGAGGTTTTGCGAATACAGTGAGGTTAGTTTTTCTATAACAATCTGCCCACCATCTGCCGAAATGTGTTGTTACCTGATCCTCCCCAGCTGCCTTCCCCTTTTGCACAGCTCCCCAAGGCTTTCTTTTCTTCTTCCGGCGTTACTTGGGGGAGGTAAAATTGCTCTAGATTATTCCTTCTTCCATTATTGTCGTGGGTGCCACTGGTACTGTATAAATCTAAATAGAACGGCTCAGCCACTTGAGCTATCTTATCCCTATTAGTTATGATAATGTCGGCTTTGTCTCATAACGCATACATCTGATTATTGCCTATTCCTAGTTTCTTCACTGCTTTGACGCTTCCTCCGTACCGGATAGCATGCTCAATTCTATCCAAAATATACTTCCTTATGGCAGCTATCTTACGCCTGTTGATTAACTATGAGAGTTCTGCCTGTTCTATTCTAGCTTTAGGGTTAGAGGCTTTCATAGATTGACGTTTCATAATCAGAACTTCTGTCTCCTGCGATAGCTTGCCGGTATCCTGTCTAACGAAGTTACCACCGAATTCTATTGGACACTCCTTAATGATGCCCCTAAGATGGTCGTTCATTGCTTCGACACTAAAGTCCTCTTCCTGGGTTAAAGCTGAATACCTGTTCTGCAGCTTGATCCGGAAATCCTCTATTTTCCCTCTTACCGTTAACTGAGTGATCGGCTTCTTATGTACCAGTTTCTTCCGTTTCCTACTTAAGTGTATGCTAATTCGAGATCTTAGCATCCAATGGTCACTGCAGCGCACCTTGCCGAGAACGTTCACATCTTGTATGATGCCAGAGTTAGCGCAGAGTATGAAGTCTATTTCATTTCTAGTCTCACCATTCAGGCTTCTTCCCGTCCACTTTCGGTTATCCCCATTGCGGAAGAAGATATTCATTCTCCGCAAATTCTTCCATTCCGCAAACTCTACTAATGACTATCCCCTGGTATTCCTATAACGTATGCCATATTCCTCCACTGACTTGTCTTCAGCCTGATTCTTGCCTACCCTGGCATTGAAGTGGCCCATCAGTATAGTGTATTTTGTTTTGACTTTACCCATCACCGTTTCCACGTCTTCATAGAAGCTTTCGACTTCCTGGTCATTATGACTGGATGTGCAAGCCTTAGTGTGCTATTTATATGTGCTCTAGCTGTGCCACTTGAAAATAAATTAAACTGAGCATCAACAGGCTATTTTAACACGCTAATGGCTCAGACAAGGCTAATTTAAAGAAGTAAATTGTGTCAGTATTTATTACGTAAGCAAGAGTGAAAAGTGTCGCCAACACGCTCTATGCAGAGCAAGAGCATATGCAGTCTCTCAGAAGGACAGCAGTCTACATACGCAATGCACTGACGTCACACAGAAAGCCCACAGATGCTCATTAGGGGATACAAGCCTAGTCCCGTAATTCATTTTTTCCTACTACCGTATGCTGGTTTTATTTTTGTTTTTTGGTACTGCACGGGATGGCATACGTGACAGCTGGCGTGTAGCCTTTGTACAGTAAAATATGCTGCAAATGCCAAACGAAACGGCATTTATTCCAGGCTTAGTATATTCAAAGCTTTCTCAGTAAATCTCTCAATAAACGTAGATATCAAATGCAAGCATAGTGGGACATTGTTTACGCAATTGCATAAAGCTCATAAGTATATTTTTGACTCAATACCAGCTGTCCAATCGCGAACATTCAGTGCCGTACGTCTTCGATGAAGGAATATTTTTTTCCAAATGCAATAGCGCTGTGGAACACTCTCCCGGACTGTATTGTCTCTTCCGCCGAGCACACGACTTTCCGTGAGAAACTAACAATCCACTACACCTAGAATGCTTCGTCTCAAATGCATTTTCTACTTGACCCCTTTTAAGTAATTAATTGATGGTGATTCGTTCTCACGCATAATATGTTTTAATAGTATTTATGTAGTATGTATTTTGTAGTATTTTATGGTTTCTTTACAGTGATCTTGATGATAGTACTGCTTGCTCGGTTCCCTCCTGAGCGTTGTTACCTTTTCTATTCTTCGTCTATCTTTTCTTCCTCTTTTCCCTCCTTAGCGTGATGAAGAGTTCCTCACACTTTGTTTGCCCCCGCCTTATGTAATGCCTCCGGGCCTTTAAGGCTTCAATAAATGAAAGTGAAATGAAACTTCTGGAACACTTTTGCCGTTGCGTGATGCTTTCTCGTAAATATTTTTATTTAAGCAATATCTTACCTGACAATGAATGATTAAAGTACTTTTACTTGTTTGCGACAAAGATGATTTTTCCTAAGCTTGTTAACACAGATAGTTATTAGGAATATATTTAAAAATTATTGATTGTCAAGAAAAAATTCATCGTAGCCAAAGTTGCCATTACGGTGAACTGCGTGACTCAACTAAACGAATTGCAATAGACCGTCGCTGTTGAAATTTCCCCAGCTTGCTTTCCAGCCTGCAATTTTGTCGGCCTAGTTGGTGACGTACCTTTCTAAATTCATGAAATTTTCCGTGCTAGGGTATCGAGGAAGTGTGCCCCGTGCTTTGTTTTGTTTCTTTGGCGCCCTTGCGCAATCCTCATTCAACCAGTCTTTTGCGCGTATTGTCATTCGTATGCGGAAAGAACGTCTTTAATGCGCTTGCGTTCAAAATCCCGTGTCGCAGAAAATGCGGTGTCGGCGTCCGGCGCAGGCGTTCCTTAAAACGAAACTTCGCGCTCTTACATTATTGTATATCTATATGCCACAACTTGCTTATGACGTAGTATATATACGAGTTATATTGCATAAAAATTCTATCCCTAAAGTTTCTCATTCCTTGTGTTACATTCATCACAAGGTATTTCCATGGAATTTTGGGAATGACAGCCCACAAACAAATGCCCTGAAACGAGCCACCGACAGGGCATGTTTTTATCTTATATCTTCTTAGACTGAAATATTAAAATTGACGAACAATAACAGAAACGTAATATTTGTTATTTCTTCAACGCGGCCGTTAACAACCTCCTGGATCATCCCTAGCAAGAGGCCGCGTTGCGACCAGAAAACTCGCCTTCGGTAATAGCGTTCTCCAACAACGTTTCCACGAAAACGTTGAGCTTGCGTAAGCTGCAGTTGCGGGCAGCGCAAGAAGCAATCAAGGACCTTTGAGTGCTACCGCGCTCCACTGTTAAAGGCGAGGCCTAAGCGTCTTGCAAGTTCATGCTCAGTCCATCATTAAAGCGCTAATGTATGCTACTGTCTAGTCTATAGTAAGGTCGCTTAAGTAAAAGCGTGTTAGATATAGTGATTCTTTAAATATTCGAGGACACCTAAGCTCTTTTTTGAGTTGGGAATACGAAAGCATTGATCTCCAATTGAACGATGTGTTGAGTGGTCCTTCGAGTTACGCACTGCTCGCTGAAAGGCGAGTGCATTAAGACGCTGGGCCGACGCTTGCGAGATAGCCCAAGACCTAAGTACTTCGTCCCGCGACGTCATGTTACCTCGCCCTACTGCCATAGAAGCTGAAGTGGACGCCATCGAGTAAGCAGTAGTAATTTATTTTCTGTTTTTTTTAACATTACCTTCCTTCCAGCGACTACCGAGGCGAAGTTAGGACGCAGGTGAGAGTCTGACCTCGGAGAACGCAGACACCCGAGAACGACAGTGACGTGGCGTCGCGGCGATGCCTTCTCCCCTCACCCAACACGTGGCGCGCCAGTACGGCAGCACGTGTTCCCTTCACGTGGTCTGCTCCATCGAGGCACGCACGTAACGTGACGCCGCATCAATTGGGTATGTAGGTGTCGCTTCGCTACTACAGACGCCGTCTACTTTGGTCAATGGGCGTTTTGATGCTTTCACACCAATATGCGACCAATCCTCTGAAACTGGGTCGAACATATCGACATGCGGAAAGGAGGCGTGTAGGTGCATTGAAGTAAATGCTAATGGGATGTGGTCGTTACTAAAGGAATGTAACAGCAATCCATTCCAAGTTTGGGAGAAGTGCGACTCAGGATCAGGCAGTCAGGAAGCGATGATCAGGTAGTGAAGAAAAAGATGGGGTTCCCATGTCCTTGTATTTTGTTTAAATGGCAATGGCAGCCTCCCAGCACGGAGTCCAACTAGGGGACGCTGCATGGAGTACTTATCATGTAACAAGCCATACGCGAGCCGTACATAGGTACTGTAACTTGATTAATTATACCCCAGACTTGGCACGCTATAGAATGGTGAACTAAGGCGCCTCAGAAATACAAACCATTGGGAAGAGAGGAGATAGGAGGAGAGAAATGAAAGACGAAAAAGGAAACGGCAATGGAAGAGAGGACAGGGAAAGGCGACCGCTGAATTTTTACGGGTGGGTCAGTCCAGGGCATACCTGAGGCCCGAGACAAAAGCGTGCGATGGCTCCACCCACGGGCCCTAAAAAAGTCTTTGCACTCTGCATGGACTCCACTGTCCTCAGCGACTTTCTCCTGCACACGACTTAAGGCTGTTTCACATAGTGCGATTGGGGCGAAAAAAAGTAGTTCTGCCGCGCACGTCGAAGAGTGATTTTCGCTGACAGCTCTCACATGCATTTGCAGCAGCGCGATTTCGGTTGCAGCGATGCGCAGGCTTGCCCCATTCTCACTAAGTATCCATGCCTGCATCGTTAAACAAAAACAAGGAAACTAGTCAAATATTCGAGTTTTCCTATTATTATTTGATAACAAAATAAGTACACAATTTTTTTAACGTTTAAAAGCGTTGAGACTATACGACAGCTTGCCGATGCGGTGAGTAAAACGCTGCACAACACCACAAGTACGAGCGTGCGGCTTTTGCGCCTTCGGTGGGGTGGGTCCATCAAGTACACTCAGGTTTCGTTGGTACTATGGAAACAACAAATTCTTTCCTGTATGACTACTTGCTTTTGCAGAAGAACAAGCAACTATTGAGCGTGCACGTATAAGCAGCTGGCAAAATTCCCAGTGATGAAGAGGTTGACGACGCTGGCTGTCAGGTGGGTACATGCAAGCGGCGTCCTTTTATCGACCTGGATAGCGTGCAGCTTTTTCTTTTAAACCAATTGTGCAAGCGGAAGAAAAAGAATGTTTATGAAGCGCCTGAGTCACAGACGCTGATGGGTGCGCCTTATTAAAACGTAACTAAATCTGGCGCGTGACATTGCTCCACAGTGCTGCCAACGAGCGCTACAACAGGAAATCGCCAATTTTGACGGCGCTTTGTTTCGTAACACACTGCGCCTCCCACATCGCGCCGATCGCTGCCACTCAGCGACGGCGGGACCAAATTGTTGGAATCTAATAGCGAAGAGCACACGACGTCGTGGCGGTCGCTGAGCGACGGGATTCGCTGTGTCGCTGACTGAAAATCGCGCCATGTGAAACAGCTTTACGCAGCGCAAGATGAGGCACCGAAGGGTCCAATCTCCATGTGCTGGAGTCATTGGTGCCACGGCACTCCAAACACCTGCCGACGCGTAAGCAACTGGGGGGTCAACTGTGTACAAACGACACCGCCGTGTACACAGTGGAAAGGACCATAAAATATCAGGTTAAATTAATGAGGTAGTTAATCTGGTTGTCGAATAGCATGGGATGCGACGACTGCATGGCCGTTGGCGCAACTATTCATAATTCCAGCTTTCCAAGACGTCCTGAGCCAACGCTCCAATTCGCGCTCGCTTTACTTGATTCGCCGACGAACGAAACTGCACGTCTTGTGGCTCATTCTTTTTACACTTATATGTATGTTGTACACATGCGGAATCGCCACAGTTGTAGTTTTTGGGTACTAAGGGACGGTCTGCGAATAGCCCTTTTATCCTATTGCGCGCGGCGGCAATGCACATGTTGGAGGGCACAAGCTTCCCTTTACTTTAGGATTTGATTTACTTTGTGGATTTGTTCTTTAAACCATCTTTTTGTGGTGCTTTCTAATCACCTAACTGGTGAGGCCCATTAGGCAAGCATAGGTTGTTGCTCTAATTATTTTTGAGTGCTGTGATTAGCACAGAAACAAACTTCTGCGAGCGCAGGCAGTATTTCAAGAATAAGTGGGCGCCGCGTGTTTCGACATCCAGAAAGAGCTTTTATTTTTGTTGGCAAGTTGGTTCGGAGACTCCAACCTATACTGTTCTTCCTCGCACGCGTCATGACCTCATGTGTTTGGGCAGAATTATGTTGTCTGTTACAATCTTGTAATTTAAAACCGATAAATATTCCTCTAACACACAACAACGGCCCTACATCGCGGCAGCTCCCGAACTCCATCTCGCCGATATTCTCCGATTCGTCTTTCCGTGCTTTGTTCTATTCGGTATTCACATCATTTTCGGGGCAATCTTTAAGTGGTCAGTTATGCATTCCCCTCGGTTAGGATCCACTGCATGAACTCGTATACATTGTCACGGCTCACTTGAGGCAAGAGCGGAGAGGGGTATTTAATCGAGACAATCAGGACAAGCGCTTAGTTCACGCTTCTTCTCTAGCACCTCGCTTGCACACTCGAGGTCATCGTCTTCGTCATCAGCATCGTTGGGGCACAGATGATGTCGCGCTATTTGCCCCCCTCCAGAAGGAGCATCGTCCCGATGCTCGGCGGGTAGCATCTGGTGTCCAGTGAACCAGCGAACGTCCATGTCATTGATAAAAATAAGGTTACATGCGCACCGAGTGCACAGTCTCAGGCAGGTCCTGATGGCGCCTCGAGCGGGATGGGCTGCCAGGAACGACTTCATAGTTGACATCGCTGAGGCGTCGTAGAACCTTGTATGGTCTGAAGTATCGGCGCAGAAGTTTCTCCGCGAGGCCCCGGCGGCGTACTGGAGCCCAAACACAGACTCTCTGGCCGGGCTGGTAGACGACGCATCGATGGTGTTGATTGTAACGTTGGGCATACCGGCATTGCTGGCTAGTTATGCGAACGCGCGCGAGCTGTCTTGCTTCTTCAGCGCGCTCGGTCAAATCTGCAGCGTCAGTCTCGGAATCGCTGAAATCATAAGGATTCATAGCATCCAGCATCGTAGTAAATTCTCGACCGTCGAGGATAATGAATGGCGTCATTCTCGTAGTTTCTTCGCGAGCCGTATTTCAAGCAAACGTTACGTAGGGTAACATTTGGTCCCAGCTCTTGCGTTCGACATCGACATACCTGCACAGCATGTCTGCGAGAGTCTTGTTGAGGCGCTACGTAAGTCCATTGCGTTGCGACTGATAGGCTGTGTATAACTCGCGTGTATTGTCGAGAGCGCGTTGTTGAATCACCGCACTTGCGCACTCAATGCCAAGTAAGAAGGGAAACTAATAAAATAGTTGTCACTTGGGGGTTTCGATTAAAATAACAACCCATATCTAGAAAAAACTAGACGTTTAAGTTCGCCACAAGCTTGACACTAACGTAAAAATTTTTGAACGCCAGCAGAGGCGCCCCGATTACCCGTGCTATCTAGCCACCAAATCATCTAACTAAATTGAAGCTCACTTACTACGAAATAAAGTACATTTATCAGATGATAAAACTACTTTTCTTTCATGCTCCTATCAAAGTAAAGTGCACATCCTGCTGGGAAGAAATTGTCGCTTGTGTAACTGCTCGTGGAAGCGCAGGAAATATACAAACTTCCATTGCTTCGTCAAAATTGTTGCGGGAGAGAAGTTTCCGCCACTGCAAACGCGAATGAGTATTGAGAACAAATCGAGGGAAGTTAAGATGTGTATCAATTTCGAGCTTGTTCTACATCGTGGACGCTTCAGTGTGCTATTTGTACTTGCTGTAGCTTTGCCAGTTGAAAATACATTACACTGAGCTGCACCAGGCTATTTCAATGCGCTAGTGGTTCAGACATACGGTTCAGGTTTGGTTCAGTAATGGTTCAGGTTTATTGTAGTAAGTTTGGTCTTTTTTTATTGCGTAAGCAGGAGTGAAAAGTCTCGCCAACAGGGTGACGGCAGCGCAAGAGCAGGTGCAGCTTCTGAGAAGGACAGCAGTCTACATACGCAATTCACTGACGTCACAATTATAGCCCACAGGTGCTCGTAGGGAACGCAGTGCAGTGAACGCAGTGCAGTAACTTATTTCTTCATGAACACAGACAGTTGGGCTAGTTGGTACTGCAGAATTTCAGGCTAAGCGCAAAAAGGCTCGTAGGGCAACAGAATTGAAGCGTTGTGTTTTTGCTAACTTCTGTTGTCCTACCTACCTTTCTGCACGTTGCCTCAAGTAATTTCTTTCCTGCTACTATCAGATACCATTTATATTTTTGGTTTTTCATACCTTTCGCAAACCGAACACGGGACAGTGCGTAAACATCGAAGAGGAATATGTGCTCTAAATGCAAAACAGAAGGGCATTTATTTTCGTGTTTGGTATATTCAATGCTTTCTAAGCAAATCTGTCTATAAACAATCATATCAAGTGCTATCAAAGCAGGAGATTGTTCACGTAATGACTTAATTCTCGCAAGTAAATTTTTAGCCTAATTTACGCAACATTTTTCGCACCGCGTGAGTTTGCCTAGCAAAAACTTTTATTTATGCAATATCTTACCTGGCAAATGAATAATCAGAGGGTTTCTAGATGTTTGCCACAATGTTGATGATTTTGTGTTAAACACAGATTATGCAAACCTCGGTGAAAAAATTATTCGTTACCAAGCAAAACGCACCGCACCCAAAGTTGCCATTACGATGACCTGCCCGAATCTACAAAAATATATGATGCGATAAACCTTCGCGTTCGAAACTTTCCCCAACTTGCTCTTCAGTCTGCCACTGTGTCGGGTACTGTGTGACTTACGTTTTTCATTAGATAAGAATTTCCGTGCTTCGGTATCGGCAAAGTATGCGCAGTGCTTTCTTGTTTCTTTCGCGCCTTGCTGCAATACACATTCCCCAGGTCGCAGGCCTTTTGCGTAAATTGTATTTCATTTATGGAGCGATAAATGTTAACACGAAAGCGTCAAGGGCGCCGTAGGTATGACAGAAAATCCGGTGTCGGCGTCCTGCGCCGGCATTCCCTTGAGCGAAAATTCTCGTATGTTATGCAGCATCGGACGCGCAGACGTGGGACCCTTCCCCAGCAGCGGCAAGTCGTTCTTTTTCACCCACCTACAATTTCATTATTTATCATTTCTTTGATTCAATTAGTGAGGAAAAGTCTCTGGGAAAGATTCTGGGCGTGTGCGTATGTTTGCCAGCAACGGTTGCCTTTCATTCCTTTCCCCCTCTTCTTCCTTGTCACAATATGCTGAAACATTCTGCTATCGGCAACAAATGAGACGCAAATAGCGCGTGCGTTTCGGAAACGGAACACACAGGTTCAGTGTGCACCATCTGCCAGTCATCAGCACTCAAAGGCGCACACTTCTGGTTCGACCTCACCGGTCGATGATGATGGCCCTTCACTGCGACACATTCTCTTCTATTTCGTTTCGCTTTAATTTCACAGCAAGAAAAGAAAAATCAAAGAAAGCAGCTGCGGAAATATTGCAGCACAAAGTGAGCATGATCGCCCAGTGCAGTAAGACTAGCCGACGGCGCCCACGTTTCATTCAGCTATGATTCGGACACGGGCTCCACTGTTCGCGTTTCGTTTGCCAGAGATGGAATATCTGCAAATGAAGTAATGCGATACAGCATAGATCCCTTCCACTTGGATAAGTGGTTTGTCTTTTACTATACACTAAGTTTTCGCTAAGATGCGAGTAAATCGTCGGTATTTTCACCTTGCATTGACGGTGACGAACACAGTAGAACAACCGGGAGTCACGAAACCAATTCTTTATTGAGCGAAACTGTGCCCACAAAACAAGTTTTACTCGGGCTGAATGATAGCACCGAGCATATACGTAGATCGTCGGAAAACTGATCTGCCACTCACGCACGTCGGTTATGCATCAAGGTTTATTCGAAGATTCCAGCGTTATCTCATGTGCTCATGCGCCTTGCAGCATGTGGAACACTTCTGGTCACCCATGCAAGTTGATTACACATGGTTCCACTACAACATAGACAACAGATAAAATCAGCGTGGGTGACCCCGAATGTTGTGATAAATGCAAGCCCATCATGCGCCATGCGATAACTTAGAATTTGTTAACCGATGAAACGCGTACACAGACGAAAGATTAACAGTACTTGTGTTTTTGCGCCCATCTTAATTTATCGTCCGATTACTATGAGCACCACACGAGAGCGAAAAGCAAAAGACGTTGTAAAGAAAAATAGCCAAATTACAAAGTTCGTTAGCTACAGGCTTGAGTTTGACTGGACTTGACTATGGCCGTGACTTAAGGGCCTGAGCAGCGCCGCTGTGATTGCGTGCCGCAAAGCACTACATCTAAGTTACGTGCCGATACTCAGTGAATTTTCGTGTAGAGTCCTAGTAACATCGAAGTAGCTTTTCGCTCGGTCCATGTCGGCTTATAGGGGACCCAAACGCAGCCACGCCACTGGTGTTCTACAAAGCGTCGTTGAAGATTGTAGCTTTGGCGGTCCGTCCTTGCCTGGTGCTTGATGCCTATAGACGAGCCAGCTGCCGCGATTCTTGAGGGCCGCAGAAAGCTGGCGTCGTTGATAATTTCTTCGGCGGTGAAGTGTGGCGGCGTGCCGTTGAGAGCCACAGTTACGTTCTTTTTCCTGAACTGGCTTGAAAGCCGTGAGCTCAATTGATTCTTTCACAGCTGTGTTGTAAGCCCAGGCTACGTATGGAAGGGTGGCACCGTAGGTCTTGCGTTCGACCTACGTGCACATTCAAGTAATCTTTATCAGGTGACCTCCAGCTGCTCGGATTTGGGGGTCTTGCCACGTAGTGATAACTTTACCACACTACGCGGTTAACGGCGGTCTCATGACGGAGCAGACGGCTCCGTCATGTCCAATAAAGCGGTGACTACGTGGCCATAGAAAAGCACGTCGATGTTGGTGGTACATGGTCCAGCCTTAGGTATTTCGCGGCGTCAGATAATAGCTGCATCGTAGTGTCGAGGCTGTTCCGTCGCGTCGTAAGTTAATCCTCAGGCAGCGTGGTTTCGTCCGCGGAGCTTCGTCGAAATGGCAAGGTGTCGTCGTTCCGTCGTGGAGACTGATCTGGCAATGGCGGTGGAGGGTCTTCGGCATTTCTGCGAAGTGCGGCCACGCACTTCTATCGGTTGTGGCTTCTACTTTACCGGATATGGGCTCAGACAACGTCCACACATCGGCCCAGTGTACGGTGGGTGCTGCAGGGAGAGGCAGTGTCCCGGCGACGGCGATCGGCAAAGTCGTCGGAGTTTCGATGAGTTGTGGCCAAGCAGCTAGCAATTTCACCGGGCCGTTCACTTTGCTGGGGACGCAGAGAGTAGGCGGCGAAACCATTGAGAAACATACCTACGTAGGAGCTGACACCCGAGCCGTTTTGCGGCCGAACAAGTAAGGATATAACCACCCGTTAGGTGGCTCAGCGATGTCCGCTTCTGCTTGACCTTAAAGGTGGACAGCTTATCATACGTCTACGGGGTTACATCCACACATCCTGTTTCCAGAGAGACGTTGATGCTACGCAGGTCATGTGCCTTTGGTTACACCCACCCCACCACGTTTTTCCGTGCGTCACCTCGCTCGTATGTGAAAGTGTTTTCTTTGCTGATATAATTTTGCTGTTTCTTGGGTTAACAACACGGTTAGAAAGACTTTTGTATTACTTGGTGAGCGTACTTTGCACGTGTAGAATAGGGCCTGAGCCGTGGAAGCCGTTTACCTTCCACCCGCTTATTTGTTTTTGCACCAGTCTTTTCTGGAAATGCACACTGATTACTTCCACCGTGTAATCTTCCAAAAGTCTCTAGCAAGACCTTCGCTTTAAAGCGCAGAATTTGTTATCTGGGGCTCACCCGTACCTTTACACAAACGCTTCATTTGAAGTGGATCGAGCGGTGTAATGCGCATTTCAGATCGCTTCGCGAAGGATGTTTGCCTGACATTATATGCACGCGTCATGCGCTTGGCCCGGTTCGCAAGTGCCACATTTACTGTACTCGTTGCTTGTCCTGGCTAAAACATTCTTCGTTTAATCTGCGTCTTTCTGTCTGGATTTTATCAAGCGTGTAAAGCAGCATTTGTTCTGTTGAGTTTCCTAAGTGAACAATAATATTTTTAGAATGGACCAACTGCTTCCTAATGCATGCAACTGAGAAAAGCGCCTTAACAATGGCAAAATAATTGGAATAATGAGAAATCTGATTGCATTAGTTTTGCAGTCTGTATGAGCCAATCCAGGCTTACTAAAGCTCTGTGAGAAGCATGGCGGCTTTTCCACTAAAATGGGTGGCGATCTGCGGGTTTTTAACGTCTATATGTTGGGCATGCATAGAAATGAAATATTGAAGCTCTTCCGCGGCACTATAGGCGACGTATGTGAACATTTTCACCGGCAAAGGTAAACCGGAATCGAAAGCATTGCTATCAAAAGCTAAACGAAAACTGAGAGAAACCACGTGTAATAAATCTCTGAAGACAAAGTTTGCGGTCTGACCAGCCGCTTGGGACACTTGCGGCAGTGCAGTAGCTCGGCCGCAGGGCCCTATCGGACTGTCCCGTTTTTGCTTATATGTTTGTCTACGGCCAAATTTCTTAGTTCATCTCACGGTATGGCCATCGGAATAGGCCTGTCCGGCTTCTCCGCGGGGCAGTAGTAGGGTGCCGGCGCGAAGGGCGACGCCGACGGCCGAAGACAGCGACGTAGGCCATTACTCGTGGCTTGAGCTGTTGGCAATTTATCAGCTCCAGGTGACTGCTGGATGTCATTTCACACCACATCAACACTGAAGACTACTTAAGGCTGCGTCGAAGAGAACGTCGTACGCAGTTTGCCGCGTGGAACGGTTATGGTTGCCTTTCGCGAATCATCGGAGAAGAGTGCTTTCATTTTTCACCACGGCGAAAGCCTTAGGTGCCTATGTTGCCGGTTACGCATTCTCATCACCTTATCGATGCCCGTAGCTTCCGTTAAAAATATCGCCATGATCTAGGCCACTTTCTTCCCAGGCAAGTCGGGGTCGACGTGGCTGAACAGATGGTTCATTTCCGCCGTGAAGATTGCGATGCTTCGACTCGGTATCTCCACACCAGTTTTCAGCATAACTTCGGCCAGCTTCCGGTGCACGACAATGGTGAATCTTTGCAGGAAGCCGCTGCGAAACGACTTTCGTGTTCTCAGGCTGTACTCAAGTTTCTCAAACTACGTCCAGGCGGCGTCTTTTAATGAGGGTTAGTTGTACCATCATACAAGATGTGGACGTGCTCGGCAAGGTGCGCTGCAGTGACCATAGAATGGTAAGATCGCGGAATAGCCTAGACTTGAGGTAGGAACGGAAGAAGCTGGTACATCAGCAGCTAATCAATGAGTTCGCGGTAAGAGCGAAAATAGAGGTATCCCGGATCAAGCTACAGAACAGGTTCAACTGCTTCAACTAAGGAAGAGGACCTTACTGCTGAAGCAATGAACGACAATCCTATGGGCATCGTTACGGAATGTGCAATCGAAGTTGGTGGTAACTTCGTTAGACAGGATACCGGTAAGCTGTCGCAGGAGATGAAAGATCTGATTAAGAATGCCAATGTATGAAAGCCTCTAACCCTGCAGCTAGAATATCACTGGGAGAACTTTCCAAGTTAATCAACAAGCATAAGACAGCGGACATAAGGAAGTATAATATTGATAGAATTGAACATGCTCTTAGGAACGGAGGAAGCCTAAAAGCAGTGAAGAGCAAACAAGGAATGGGGAAGAATCAGGTGTATGCGTTAAGAGACAAATCCGGCAATATCATTACTAATATGGATGATATAGTTCAAGTGGCTGAGGAGTTCTAGAGATTTGTACATTACCAGTGGCACCCACGACGATAATGGAGGAGATAATAGACTAGAGGAATTTGAGATTCCACAAGTAACGCCGGAAGATGTAAAGAAAGCCTTGGGGGCTATGCAAATGGGGTAGGTAGCTGGGGAGGATCAGGTAACAGCAGATTTGTTGAAGGATGCTGGGCAGATTGTTCTAGAAAACTGGCCACCCTGTATACGCAATGCCTCGTGACCTAGAGCATACCGGAATCTTGGAAGAACGCCAACATTATCTTAATCCATAAAAAAGGGGACGCCAAACGCTTGAAAAATTATAGACCGATCAGCTTACTGTCTGTTGGGTACAGCGCATCTACTAAGGTAATCGCAAAAAGAATCAGGAGCACCTTAGACTTCTGTCAACCAAAGGACCAGGAAGGAATCATTAAAGGCTACTCAACAATAGGCCACATTCACGCTATCAATCACATGATAGAGAAATGTGCGTAATATAAACAACCTTTATGTATTGCTTTCATCTATTACGAGTAAGCGTTTGATTCAGTCGAAACTTCAGCAGTCATTAAGGAATCAGGGTGTAGACGAGCCGTATCTAAAAATACTGAAAGATATCCATAGCGGTTCCATAGCCACCGCAGTCGTCCATAAAGAAAGCGACAAAATCCCAATAAAGGAGGGCGTCAGGCAGGGAGATACGATCGCTCCAATGCTACTCACAGCGCGTTTACAGGAGGTATTCAGAGATCTGGATTGGGAAGAATTGGCGATGAGAGTTAATAGAGAATACCTCCTGTAATTTACCTGCAGCATATGTCTCTGCATGTGAAACGGAGACTGTCATTGTGGCTGTTGTCTGGGCCATTATCTTCCTAGTCTTCTCGAGAAGACGTCCGTGCACTGCGAGTAGTGGTAGACTGTGGCGTGCTCGCTGGTCCATGACGAAGTCGACATCATTTTCATGGCTGGCAGGGTTTATGAGGTCACAAGGAAGCACCTATACGAGATGTCACGTTGAGTGACGGTGAACACAGAAGAACCGGGAGTCACGGAATAGTTTATTGGGCGAACCAGAAGCCGCAAAGTATGTTACATTCGGGCAAAAAGTGAGTGCTGAACACATGAGTCGATCGTGGAGCAAATGATTTGCGATGAACGAATATCTGCTATCATCACTTTTTTTTCGTAGAAGAATCCATCTTAATCAGTGGCGCTCGCGTGTCTTCCAGAATGCACTACTGTATTCGCGTTGCGTGTGCAATTTGATTACGGAGGGCAGGACTGCAACATAGGGAAAAGATAGGATCGACGAGAATATTGCAGAATTTTCTGATACATGCTGGCGCCTCATGCCCTGCTCTCTAACTTTAGATTTGTTATTTGGTGAAACGCGTTCACTAGAAAAAAGATACAGAAGTACGTGGGTCAATAGTAAAACTACAGAACTGCATCTCAATCGTCCTGTCATTCCTCGCAGGGATAATTTCGTCACAGCAGGCTAAAATATTCCACAGCTATAACAAGAGTGGAGTGCAAGTAAAACGAGACAACTTCAGAGTGCACATAGAACTGCGCTTTAAAACTGACAGATGTTCCACTTCAATACAACAATAAATAAAATATTCGTAGTGGGAAAACATCATATTGGGAAGCTCCAAATGAGTTAAAACTAATAAATTGTCACTGCTATCACTGGCTTAGTTTATGGTATAGAACAAAGATATTCGGAATCAATACGAGAGCCAAAGAGGGAAATAAAACGGTCAATGCATTCAACAAAGTTAAAGGAAATAAATTTTCCTGCGCTTACAATGCGTCTACACACTGTCGTAAAGCTGTGTCTTGAAAGGAAAAGGGCCTAAAGACCTTAATTACGGGCAGAGATTACGTTTTCGCTTGCAGGAAAGCAGGGCCCCCTTTTTTTAAACGCTTCCTGATGAGACATATTCTCTTCTATCCATACTCCAAAATCATGAAGTAGGGTTCCCTTACAGCTGGTTTACTAGCCCTACACTGTCGAAACACTTGTAAACGTGATTCTCACAAAATGAGGACTCAAGAGTCTTGTGCGGACGTTTAATCTCTCGAGTTACGTAAAACACAAACTTTCATCGCATTAGTGTTTGTCTTAAAATAACTTTCCTGAAGCTACGTTCGCGACTAACACGTGCAGTTATGCAAACAATGAGCACTGGCCAGGACCGGCTGCATGCTCTGGGCCTTGAGGCACCACAAATAATTTCGGCGACAACATCTTGTCTCGTAATTTCTTGAATACCTTATGCATGGTTTACATCGTTCATTTTACTCAGCCAATTTAAACGTTGAAAGAATATGGTATCTGCCCTCTATGCGTTTAGTTAGTTTCTCACTTCCATGGGAGAATGTCAGATTTGTTTTCCCGTACTCTTTCGGTCTTACGTCGTTATGCAAAAGCAGCGGGCGATTTACCTCACTTGCGCCCAAGTCGCACTGTTACGACTGCACACCCGCATGTGTCTCGAGGTGTGCAGTCAGTTCAAGCTCATCTCTAAATGAATGTCCACATAATTCGCACCTAATATTCTGCCACAATATTCTGTCAACGTGGAACGGAACATCCTACGCCCTTATTCGCGTACAACGGCTCCGATGGGCTTTGGGAACTTGTCGGAGCCTAGCGCCTGTATTTTTCACTTAAGCGAACGCACTTGGCGGCTATGTTGCTGCGTGCGCATTTCCAGCGTTTTGTTGACGTGGCTTCTGTTAGAAATTTCGCGACGGTCTTGGCCGGTTTACGAATTATTCCGGCGTAAATCTCTTGCCTCAAACCGCGCATGAGGAAACACGCTTGCTTCTCCAACATGTCAGGGTCGGCGTGACTAACAGATGGTTCATATCATCCGTGATGATCGCGCTATGCTAATTCGGTGGCTGCGCCCAAGTTTATATCATAGTTTTGATCGGCTCCTTGCGCACGGCGCTCGTGAATATTTGTAGGAAGCCCCTGCAAAACATGCCGGATTCTCGTTTTTTAAACCACGCCCTAGCGGTGTCGTTTAATGAGGCATAGTCATAACGCAGCTGGTCGCACTTTCATTTGTTATATGTGT
Organism: Dermacentor variabilis; assembly: GCF_050947875.1. Lineage (NCBI taxonomy): Eukaryota > Metazoa > Arthropoda > Arachnida > Ixodida > Ixodidae > Dermacentor > Dermacentor variabilis. The sequence goes on along the minus strand of NC_134577.1, from coordinate 59,824,265 downwards.
TGATTTATGCTTCGTTTTCCATCCAACTTTCCGGATCTTAAACGATGATACGTGGAATAACGGTGGCTCCATTGGCTGCTGCAGCGCAATCGTTGCTGGCGACGCAAGAATTCTCATTGGGAATGCTGATGGGGCCATGCTCTTCCTAGTATTCTCGGCAAGACGAGCATACTCGAGTGGTAGTCATAGGTTGTGGCAAGCTCGCCAGCCGATGACAATGTTTACGTTGTTTTCATGGCTTGCTGGCTGTATCCGGTCACAACAAGCACCTCTATGAGATGCCACGTTGTAGTGACGGTGAACAATACAATAGCAAGAACCTTGTGTCACGCAACTAACTATTATTGGGGAACGGGAAGGCACAAAACGAGTTACACTCGGGAAGAAAGATAGTTGCGAGCGTAGACTTCAATAATCAAATGAGTGATTGACGGCTAACGTTTTTCAGATATTCACGCGTGATTCGTTGAAGATTGTAGCGTAATCGTTGGTGCTTGCAAGCCTTCAAGAATGCACATTTCTATTCTTATTGAGCATACCGTTTGATTACGAAAGGTTTGACTACAGCATAGGAAAAAATGTATAATTGGTGAGAAAGATCGAGAAGGTTCTGATTCACGCAGGCGTGTCATGCGCTGAGCGGTAACGTAACGTTTGTTACCTGGTGAAACGTGTTCACAGGAAAAATATATACACGTAAGCGTGTAAACATACATGAAAACTTACTTGTCATGTCAATTCTTTATTGTAATTGTTGCACAGAAACGTTTGTCACATCAGGCTAAAAAGATTTCACAGCTGCAGCTAGGTTGCAGTCCGACTGAAAACAGACTACTTCCAAGCGGATAAAAAACTATGCGATAAACTACAGAAGTTCCGTCACAATAAAGCATAACTAAAAATTTTCCTTTTGGGAGACCATATTATATAGTCAAGTTCCAAATGATCTGAATCAAATTCAGCCTCCCTAGCGTAATCAGATCATTTGAAGGTATAGAACAAACATCTGCGGTATGAATACAACCACCAAAGAACGGTCAATGCATTGAACAAAATTTCAAGCAAGAAATTTTGAAACGCGCACAATGTATTCATGCATTGTCGTAAAAGCACCTGCAAGTGCTGTCTCTCGAAGGCAACTTGGCCTTTGGACTTCGTAATGGCAGAAATTACTTTTTTTTTGACTAGAATACAGTACGTCCTTTCTCAAATGTTTCCTTATGAGAGATTTTCCATTCTGTTTAAGATGCAAAATCACTAAGAATAGGGTTCATTATTGCTTGTTTGCTGGTACAGTGTCAAAAGAACTGCACAAGAACTTTGTCTAAGCAAATACGGGTCAAAGATCTTTTGTGAACTTTTCAGCACTCTAATTACACAAAGCACAATCTACAATCTTGCAGCCCATTAGGATTTGTTTTGAAGTCAGCTTGATAAAGGAACGTTCACCAATAACATAGTTTATGGAACAGTGTGCGCTGGCCAGGACCTGCAGTATTTTTCGACATTGAAGCACCCTAAATACTTCTGGCTACGAGTTCTGGTCGCGCAATTTCGAAAAATCAGAAGGCATCGTCCACATCTTGCATTCTTTCTGGCACACATGCCTATCGCGTGTTCCTTTGTCTGCAAAACGACATCCGCACTGCGTACACTCATACGGTGTTTTATCTACGTGCTTCGTTCGGTGGTGACGATGGAGATTTGAATTGGTCTGAAAGGACTGATCAAAGTTTTAGCAAACTTTAGTGCTGTTTCCGCATTGCGAGTATACATGTCTCTTGAGATTATATGGGTTCTTGAATGACTGAGCACGTTTCGCATGCATGACATGTCTCCTCTGCGTGAGCGTGCTCATGTTTACGGAGATTTGCCGCCCGCGTGTATGATTTACCGCAAGTTTTGCAAATGTAGGGTTTCTCACCTGTGTGCTGGCGCTTATGGTTATTAAGATGGCTAGACACGCGGAACGATTGATAACATATTTGGCATTTGTAGGGTCTCTCATCTGTATGCGTGCGCTTATGGATATATAGATGATTAGACTCCCGGAACGATTTTGCACATATTTGGCATTTGTGGGGTCTCTCGTCTGTATGCGTGCGCTTATGGATATCTAGATGATTAGACTGCCCGAACGATTTTGCACATATTTGGCATTTGTGGGGTCTCTCGTCTGTATGCGTGCGCTTATGGATATCTAGATGATTAGACTGCCGGAACGATTTGTTACATATGTGGCATTTGTGGGGTCTCTCGTCTGTATGCATGCGGTTATGTTGATCTAGATGATTAGACTGCCGGAATGACTTATGACAGATTTTACATTTGTACGGTCTCTCGTCTGTGTGCGTGCGGTAATGTATAGCTAGGTAACCTGCCAGGCGGAACTGCTTACCACAGATTTCGCATCTGTGTTTTTTGTCAGCAGGCTTGCGGCAATCTTCTACAGAGTTAGACTTCTTCACACGTGATTGGTCACATGCTTTGCAAATGTGGGCTGCGTCATCCGTGGGTTCCTTGGCGTGCCCGTGTAAGGCGTCCGGTCTACTGCAAACATTACGACAGACACCGCACAACTCTCGCTGTTCACTTCCTCCGGTTCCAGAAGCATTCCTGCAAGGACACGGACAAAGGAGCTCAAAACGGCCAAATTTTGTTGCGAAAGGAGAAAAACACTCCCTGACAATTGTAAGGTTGACAAACAATCGTGCGTTTATGGTAAGGCGACTTTCTGAACCTTAGCGCTAAGTAGCTGCATTTAACCTTCGCGTTCGATTGGGGATCTAGTTTGGCGTAAATTGAACACTGCTTCCTTTGATGGTCTGTGTGGCTAAACTTGAAAATAGGAAACACCCATACCTGTCTCACACAGGCTTAACAAAGTAATGAGTAAAGCATGGTTCTGGCATTTCCTTCTACACGAACGGAGAAGAAATGCGTGGTAGTGGTGGTTAGATAAGGAACTTAGCCGATCTAAACATGATATTCTTGTCACACGGCAGCAGAGCTGCTTTTTTGCGGGTATAAGCCATTACAATTAGCCACTTGAGGCTCTTGCTTTAAGAAATTAAAATGACGCAAAGGCGAACTACTCGCTTTATTTCTGACAAGTGTAGGTGGACTGACTCCCCGTCGGACATCATTCGTGTTAACTCAAGCCCTACATATAGAGTACAATGAAAAACTTCCGGGTTATAGTTTTCCTGCAGTATTTGTATGAAGTCATTTAATATTTGACTCGCATTGGAACTGCACAGCGTTCCTGCCGAAGGCATCGTGGGGAAAACACACACATAATCATTTCCCCTAATACGTAGCAAGCACAGATACTTCAAATGCTTCAGTGTTTTCATGTACAATGGATGAAATATGCTACCGAAGAAGTTTTTTAATTATGGGGTTTTACGTGCCAAAACCACTTTCTGATTATGAGACACGACGTAGTGGAGGGCTCCGGAAATTTGGAGCACTTGGGGTTTTTTAACGTGCACCCAAATTTAAGCACACAGGTGTTTTCGCATTTCGCCCCCATCGAAATGCGTCCGCCGTGGCCGGGATTCGATCCCGCGACCTCGTGCTCAGCAGCCCAACACCATAGCCACTGAGCAACCACGGCGGGTGCTTCCGAAGAAGTTAGTATTTCTCTCTCCGTAAGTTAGTTAACTCTGCAAGCGTTGAGTGAAGGCATTGCTGGTGCGACATTTTTTCAACCGTTTAGTGAAGAAAAATACAATGGGGCAGAAGAGCCGAGACTGCGTATATGGTGTATGTCCTTTGTACAGCCAGTTGCTCGTTTCAAATGTCTACGCTAAGAATTAGATGAACATTGTTCCCTATTTTGTAGACTTCTATTTATTATTATAGCAGTTGTATACATGACTCCTACAATGTCATGGTTTGGTTCGAGACGTGTGGTGTTCCCTTGTATGCCGTTTGTAATGATGCCGGCCTGCAAGATCGCAATATTTATCGAAGAAATTATAACTATCAAACAATCAAATTTCGTTTCATAGAGCCAGGTAAATGCGGCAAATTATCCATCATAACTTTTATTCAGGCTTGCAAGTGGGAAACGTTATGAAATTACTAAGTTTAAAAAGAATACAAGCTTAGAATTTACAAAGTTAACTACATGAAGAAATACATATTGCAGTCCCCCAAGCTGCATCTCTTGGAGAATGCTAAGCTGAAAACTTTCATTATATTCACTGGCAATTTACTTGAAATCGATAAAATGTGTCCTAGCACTGGCGAATGATCTCCCCATAAAACTGAAAACATTAGAGCGCTGTGCAATACATAAATTTTGAGTGCTTTAAATGTGTTACTTGGGGCAATTGATTGAATCATGGCGGAGTTTTGGCTGCTGACGGTGTTTTCGCTGCTACTTAAGTCTCTTCTCAACGCTTTATTCAGTATACGAGAAATCTAAAAGGTAACTGCTTCTGTAGCGATATTATCAGATTTCTTTAAATGCCACAAGCTTCAATACTCGTATAGGATGTTGCCAAGCACATTCATTTCTCTTTTACAATGTGCTTAAGTACTAGGCCCTGAGCTAAAGGTTTTACTTTACGCCGACACCATATTGTCTTAACAGCCGCTGATATTTGTCATTTAATTCATCGTAACATTTATCCATCACGCAAGTGCGTCAGCGCAAGCGTAATCCTTGCAGGAATTTTACAGGAAAACAGGAGTATAATGTTTCATTTTATGACCCTGGGCTCCGTTGAGCATCTCTGCTTCACAATCCTTAAATATTTCATAATGGGGAGTGAGTAAGCACGCTACAAACCTGCAAGTGCACCGCAAATTGTGGTGTGCTAACAGGATGGAAAATCGGGCGAGGTTGTGTGAATTCGTGGTTGCGGCATGGGGTGTGCACAGGGCTGTGTGGTATAGAATCCTTCTTTCGCTGTTCATACCCGGTCGCGTTGTTTGAACCATGAAGTTTGACAAGGCAGGCTGCGCTGGCTGAACTCTCAAAACTGCCGATGCAGGACCTGTTTCAGCACCAGAGCTAGCCCTCCGAAGCAGAAATTACCGAGTAGAGACATTGTTATACTGGGTAACCATCCCTCGCCTCTTTGAATTACATTTTAATGGAACTTTTCTAAATCTGAACTTACGTGGGGCCGTCTTGAAAATTGGCTGATGCTTCCTCCATGGCAGCGCGACTTGTGCTGGGCATTGCCTTATCGATGCTCCTGATGGATCCCAGGTTCTGGCAACTTGTGATGCCATTGCCAGTGACACCTGTGTGGCGTAAAAGTATAGTGAAGGCGTTCATTCAGTGTAGTGTAAAGGCAAATCAGGGGAAATGGATATTTCATGCTTGTGGCGCAGGGCAAGAAGCTTATAGTGGTGGGGAAACTTTACTGCTGTGCTTCCGTACACTGTGCTTATTCTTTCTGAGAGTATGTCTTGCATGCATGAAAGAACTTCGTTTTGATGGGGAAGCCGAGCACAATCATGATTGCGCAGTGTTGGATTCTTCTGAAGCTTATCACGTTTTATCTCAACCCGCACGCAGAACAGGACAGTGTTCGAAGGTTAAAACGACATGTCGGTTTCTTGTGCGTGAAACCCTTGACCCAATATATTTGCTTTGCTATCCTGTAATGTGCACACTACATGCTTCGCGAAGTTCTTGCTTATTGTTCATCACTTACGAGCACCAGACATAGCCCGACGCAGACGACGACAATGAAAAAGAGAGAAGACGCATTTCTACCGAGGGGCTTACAAATTTGTTTGACGTATGAACTACAGTGTGATAGCATAGTGTAAATTTAGTAACTAATTTTTTATCGCCTGGCATTCTCAAGTTTATAAGTCGCGCCGTTAAAGTCGCAACGTTCGTCAGGCCTGCGAAAGAGGTTGCGCAGATACTGGCACAACGAATAATACTTACCGTATCTAAGCAAAGCTAATCACCTTACAAAAAAGAACGTTTAATTCGGAAGGTCGGTGTTTCAGCATGGTATAAATTTTCTCGTTAACAGAGCGTTATAATATTGAAGTAGGGGCACACTCACTGGAAATTGTTGTGTACGGTGATTGTTGCTCATTCAATACGAATAGTTTCAGAAGCGCATGGTTGGGATATTTGTAAAAAATTATGGCACCAGAGTGCAAACATCATCACCATGAGGCAGTGCGCCCACTGCAGGGGAAATCCTCTCCCGTACTTCTCCAACTACCCCGGTCACGTTCTAATTGTGATGTTGTCCCTGCATACTCTTTTAATCTCATCGGCCCACCTAACTTTCTGCCGCCCCCTGCTACGCTTACCTTCTCTTGGAATCCAGTCCGTAAACCTTAATGACCATCGATTATCTTGCCTCTCTAAATGTCATACCCATGCCCCCCATTTCTTTTTATTGATTTCAACTATGATGTCATTAACTCACGTTTGTTCCGTCACCCAATCTGCTCTTTTCTTATCCCTTAACGTTACACTCATCGTTCTTTCCATAGTTCATTGCGGCGGCCTCAATTTAAGTAGAACCCTTTTCGTAAGCCTCCAGGTTTCTGCCCCGTAGGTGGGTACTGGTAAGACACAGCTGTTATACACTTTTCTTTTGAAGGAGAATGGTAACCTGCTGTATATGATCTGAGAATGTCTGCCAAAAGCCCTCCCCCCAGCCCATTCTTATTATTCTGATTATTTCAGTCTCATGATCCGGATCCGCGGTCACTACCTGACCTAAGTAGATGTATTCTCTTACCACTATCTGTGCCTCGCTACCTATCGTAAACTGCAGTTCTCTTGCGAGACTGTTAAACATTACTTTAGTTTTCTGCAGATTAATGTTTAGACCCAACCTTCTACTTTGCCTCTCCAGGTCAGTGAGAATGCATTGCGATTGGTCTCTCGAATTACTAAGCAAGGCGATGTCATCAGCGAATCGCAAGTTACTAAGGTATTCTCCATTAACATCATCATCATCAGCCTAGTTACGCCCACTGCAGGGCAAAGGCCTCTCCCATACTTCTCCAACTACCCCGGTCATGTACTAATTGTGGCCATGTTGTCCCTGCAAACGTCTTAATGTCATCCGCCCACCTAACTTTCTGCCGCCCCCTGCTACGCATCCCTTCCCTTGGAATCCAGTCCGTAACCCTTAGTGACAATCGGTTATCTTCCCTCCTCATTACATGTCCGGCCCATGCCCATTTCTTTTTCTTGATTTCAACTAAGATGTCGTTTACCCGCGTTTGTTGCCTCACCCAATCTGCTCTTTTCTTATCCCTTAACGTCACACCCATCATTCTTCTTTCCATACCTCGTTGCGTCGTCCTCAATTTCAGCAGAACCCTTTTCGTAAGCCTCCAGGTTTCCTTTTGAGGGATAGTGGCAACCTGCTGTTCATGATTTGAGAATGCCTGCCAAACGCACCTCAGCCCAGTCTTATTCTTCTGGTTATTTCAGTCTCATGATCCGGATCCGTGGTCACTACCTGCCCTAAGTAGATGTATTACCTTAGCATTTCCAGTGCTTCGCTACCTATCGTAAACTGCTGTTCTCTTCCGAGACTGTTAAACAATACTCTAGTTTTCAGCAGATTAATTTTCAGACCCACCCTTCTGCTTTGCCTCTCCAGGTCAGTGAGCATGCATTGCAATTGGTCTCCTGAGCTACTAAGCAAGGCAATATCATCAGCGAATCGCAAGTTGCTAAGGTATTCTCCATCAACTTTTATCCGCAATTCTTCCCACTCCAGGCCTCTGAATACCTCCTGTAAACATGCTGTGAATAGCGTTGGAGATATCGTATCTCCCTGTCTGACGCCTTTCTTTATAGGGATTTTGTTGCTTTCTTTGTGGAGGACTACGGTGGCTGTGGAGCCGCTATAGATATCTTATAGTGTCTTTACATATGGCTCATCTACACCCTGATTCCGTAATGCCTCCATGACTGCTGAGGTTTCGACTGAATCAAACGCTTTCTCGTAATCAACGAAAGCTATATATAAGGGTTGGTTATATTCTGCACATTTCTCTATCACTTGCTTGATAGTGTGAATATGGTCTATTGTTGAGTAGCCTTTACGGAATCCTGCCTGGTCCTTTGGTTGACAGGTCTAAGGTGTTCCTGATTCTATTTGCGATTACCTTAGTAAATACTTTGTAGGCAACGGACAGTAAGCTGATCGGTCTATAATTTTTCAAGTCTTTGGCGTCCCCTTTCTTATGGATTAATATAATGTTAGCGTTCTTCCAAGATTCCGGTACGCTCGAGGTTATGAGGCATTACGTATACAGGGTGGCCAGTTTCTCTAGAACAATCTGACCACCATCCTTCAACAAATCTGCTGTTACCTGATCCTCCCCAGCTGCCTTCCCCCTTTGCATAGCTCCTAAGGCTCTCTTTACTTCTTCTAGCGTTATCTGTGGGATTTCGAATTCCTCTAGGCTATTCTCTCTTCCACTATCGTCGTGGGTGCCACTGGTACTGTATAAATCTCTATAGAACTCCTCAGCCACTTGAACTATCTCATCCATATTAGTAACGATATTGCCGGCTTTGTCTCTTAACGCACACATCTGATTCTTGCCTATTCCTAGTTTCTTCTTCACTGTTTTTAGGCTTCCTCCGTTCCTGAGAGCCTGTTCAATTCTATCCATATTATAGTTCCTGATGTCCGCTGTCTTACGCTTGTTGATTAACTTAGAAAGTTCTGCCAGTTCTATTCTAGCTGTAGGGTTAGAGGCTTTCATACATTGGTGTTTCTTGATCAGATCTTTCGTCTCCTGCGATAGCTTACTGGTTTCCTGTCTAACGGCGTTACCACCGACTTCTATTGCGCACTCCTTAATGATGCCCATGAGATAGTCGTTCATTGCTTCAACACTAAGGTCCTCTTCCTGAGTTAAAGCCGAATACCTGTTCTGTAGCTTTATCCGGAATTCCTCTAGTTTCCCTCTTACCGCTAACTCATTGATTGGCTTCTTGTGTACCAGTTTCTTCCGTTCCCTCCTCAAGTCTAGGCTAATTCGAGTTCTTACCATCCTATGGTCACTGCAGCGTACCTTGCCGAGCGCGTCTGCATCTTGTATGATGCCAGGGTTCGCGCAGAGTATGAAGTCGCTTTCATTTCTAGTGTCACCATTCGGGCTCCTCCACGTCCACTATCGACTAACCCGCTTGCGGAAAAAGGTGTTCATTATCCGCATATTATTCTGTTCTGCTAACTCTACTAATAATTCTCTTCTGCTATTCCTAGAGCCTGTGCCATATTCCCCCACTGACTTGTCTCCAGCCTGCTTCTTGCCTACCCTGGCATTGAAGTCGCCCATCAGCATAGTGTATTTTGTTTTGGCTTTACCCATCGCCGATTCCACGTCTTCATAAAAGCTTTCGACTTCCTGGTCATCATGACTGCATGTAGGGGCATAGACTTGTACCACCTTCAATTTGTACCTCTTATTAAGTTTCACAACAAGACCTGCCACCCTCTCGTTAATGCTATAGAATTCCTGTATGTTACCAGCTATTTCCTTATTAATCAGGAATCCGACTCCTAGTTCTCGTCTCTCTGCTAAGCCCCGGTAACACAATACATGCCCACTTTTTAGCACTGTATATGCTTCTTTTGTCCTCCTAACCTCACTGAGCCCTATTATATCCCATTTACTACCCTCTAATTCCTCCAATAACACTGCTAGACTCGCCTCACTAGATAGCGTTCTAACGTTAAACGTTGCCAGGTTCAGACTCCAATGGCGGCCTGTCCGGAGCCAGGTATTCTTAGCACCCTCTGCAGCGTCACAGATCTGACCGCCGCCGTGGTCAGTTGCTTCGCGGCTGCTGGAGACTGAGGGCCGGGGTTTGATTGTTGTATTCATATAGGAGGTTGTGGCCAAGTACTGCACCAGGGTGGCCAATCCTGCTCTGGTGAGAGAGTGCGTTACCGGTTCTGGTCACCGGGATCAGGCCGCACTCCAGGCCTGTTTGTGCAATTTTCTCAACACACGGTTTTTTTGTATTTTCCGGTGGAGAATTGCGCGGCACCGGGATTTGAATCACGGTCCCCTTGCACTGGAGACGGATACTCTACCGTCCCCGCAGGAGTTAAATTAAATATTGAATTATGGGGTTTTGCGTGACAGAACCACTTTCTGATTATGCATGCCGTAGTGGAGGACTCCGAAAATTTCGACCACCTGGGGTTCTTTAACGTGCAACTAATTCTAAGTACACGGGTGTTTTCGCATTTTGCCCCCATCGAAATGCGGCCGCCGTGGCCGGGGTCCAATCCCGCGACCTCGTGCTCAGCAGTCTAACACCATAACCACTGAGCAACCACGGCGGGTCCCGCAGGAGTTGTACGCCTCATTTGACCTACAGTGGTGCCCTATTTGATCAGTCAAGGTGGACCAATCTGAGCTCGGTTATACCGCATGGATGGCACTCGGCTAGAGAACCTGGTATTTATGACCTGCACATGTGTGGCCACACATAATTGAGGATATATATTTTTTTAGGAGGGTTTCCATACAGTGATAAAATGAAGGAAAATACATTAAAAGAAAGAAAAAAAGGGGGGGAAGGAACATAACATGTGATTTGAACTCGTGATCCTTCAATGTTGCCCGGAAAGGTAGCTCAGTCGGTTGGTTCGTCAAGCCAACGGTTACTTTCAAGCGCCATAGCTCCTGCTCCGAGCCTCATACTTATGTGGAAAGGGACTGATGTTGTCCGCGGCAGTCGATTTTGGAAAGATGGTTGGAAGGCATAATTTCTTGGAAAAATGGCCGTCAGAGGAGCAGCGTGAACTCGAGCGGCTTTAGGGACTAGGAAAACTGCCTTAAAATATTTAGACTTGAGGGGAAGCTTCGTTAACAAACAATAACACGGCAATCAGCACTCGAATACGACGAGAGAAATTATTGAGACGTGGAAAATTCCCTTGAAATAAATCTGGTTTGCGAGACAAATGCTTGTATGTATTGAATCTCTTAAAAGATGAGGGGGGAAATATGCGCTCACCGAGAGGGCATCGTCAGCACGAGGCCACCACCAGGCACCTTACTGAGATGTAGAGAGCTTCGCGGCCGGAACGAAGTCTCCCCTCCCCGCCGGCCAAGAGTGGAAAACGCGCTTTCCGATCGCTCAAAGTTGCGCGGACATTGTATAGCTCTAGCGTCTAGGAAAAAGCTTAAACAGGTGCGAGGGCGGCACGCATAGCGTGGGAAGCTAGCCGCCGAATAGCTATCTCAAGTACTGCTGCTGGCGAGGGCGAAATACCTTCGTGTAATTATAATAACCCTAATAGGACTTCTTTCAAAGAAAAAAAAGAAAAGGAAAAAAAAAAGAAACGGCTCAGAAGGCTATACTACGAGAGCTATGACTGATACTTTTCTATATATATGTATTCATCTCATCTATGGGATCGCATGCGCACTTCACCCCAAATCTTCCCAATCCAGTTCTCTGAATACCTCCTGTGAACAAGCTGTGAGTAGCATTGGAGCGATCGTATCTCCCTGCCTGACGCCCTCCTTTATTGGGATTTTGTCGCTTTCTTTATGGACAACTGCGCTGCCTGTGGAACCGCTATGGATATCTTTCAGTATTTTTACATACGGCTTGTGTACACCCTGATTCCGTAATGACTGCTGAAGTTTCGACTGAATCAAACGCTTACTCGTAATTGATGAAAGCAATACATAAAGGTTGTTTATATTACGCACATTTCTCTATCATCTGCTTGATAGCGTGAATATGGCCTATTGTTGAGTAGCCTTCAATGAATCCTGCCTGGTCCTTTGGTTGACAGAAGTCAAAGGTGTTCCTGATTCTTTTTGCGATTACCTTAGTAGATACTCTGTACGCAACAGACAGTAAGCTGATCGGTCTATAGTTTTTCAAGTGTTTGGCGTCCCCTTTCTTATGGATTAAGATTATGTTGGCGTTCTTCCAAGATTCCGGTACGCTCGACGTTGTGAGGCATTGCTTATACAGGGTGGCCAGTTTTTCTTGAACAATCTGCCCACCATGTTTCAACAATAATGCTGTTACCTGATACTCCCCAGGGGCCTTCCCCCTTTTCATAGCTCCCAAGGCTTTTTTTTTACTTCTTCTGGCGTTACTTGTGGGATCTCAAATTTCTCTAGACTATTCTATCTTCCATTAGCGTCGTGGATGCCACTGGTACTGTATAAATATCTATAGAACTCCCCAGGCACTTTCTGTATCATCCATATTACTAATGATATTGCCAGCTTTGTCTCTTAACGCATATACCTGAGTCTTGCCTATTCCTAGTTTCTTCCTCACTGTTTTAGGCTTCCTATGTTCCTGAAACCACGTTCAATTCTATCCATATTATACTTCCTGTGCGACCACTGTGTTACGCTTGTTGATTAACTTCGAAAGTTCTGCCAGTTCTAGTCTAGCTTTACTCTTAGAGGCTTTTATGCATTAGCGTTTCTTAACCAGATGTTTCGTCTCCTGCGATAGCTTACAGATATCCTGTAACGAAATTACAACAGACTTCTTTTGCAGACTCATTGATGATGGCCATAAGATGGACGTTCATTGCTTCAGCACTTAGGTCCTCTTCCTGAGTTAAAGCCAAATAGCTGTTCTGTAGCTTGATCCGGAATTGCTCCATTTTCGCTCTCACCGCTAGCTTATTGATCGGCTTCTTATGCACCAGTTTCTTCCGTTCCCTTCTAAAGTCTAGGCTAATTCGAATTCTTACTATCCCATGGTCACTGCAGCGCAGCTTGTCGAGCACGTACACATCTTGTATGAATGGAAAGACTAATCGAGAATTTTGTTTGTTCTTGCATTGTATTTTCATTAACTCTTTACGGTGCTTTGTGCTGCGGCTGTGACTTGGCTTGCTAGGTTTTAGAGAACAAGTGCTTCAATATAAATTGTTTTAGGGTGCCCCAAATTGTATGCTATAACTTCGACATTGGGCCACTGCGGGATATGTCTGCTGCTCGTAACATTGCTTTTAGTGAGCTATTCTCACACTGTGCCGAAAACGTAACGGCACCGTTAAGGCGCTCTGGTATAGACATCTTAAGTGCCGCACTAATTACACATTCCACACGGAATTATTATCAACGCACGTGCTTTTTCAACGAGCTTGATCGGTTTAAGGGAAACATTATCACGATATTAGCAGGTCACACCCGCTGAGATTCTGCTGTGCAAATAAGATTGCCGACCGATGGTCGAGCGATGATTACATTTACGAGTGAATTAGTCACTGCAAGGAATGTACAGTCACGGTTTCGGCCCTTATCATCTAGGAGCGTGCTTTACCAGCCCACCGATACAACAAAATATTCGTTCAAAAACTTATATTGCATAGATTACGTATGAATTTGCATATATTCAGATGCGCACACATTTTTTAGTAAGGACAGTTATAAACTGGCTGAGCGGGAAACCGCCTTGGCCGCAGTGGTAAATGCATCTTTATACGCAGTAAATGTACTGCTACCCCGTTAACCGTTGCGGCTATCTGCCATGTTTATAGAAAAGGCGAGTGCCAATCGCTTACGTACTGTCGACGTTGCAAGTCCCGTCGGTTATTGGCCTTGGATGTGTGTTTCCATGGTTACGCAAGGCGTCGTCAGAAATTCTACGATCAATTAAAGAAGTATTGATCAGACAGTTACTAGATGTGACAAAAAAAGGTTAAATAATGTTTTAATAAAGCAAAGTTCTGGAAAAGCAATGTCGTGTTTTCTAAACACACTACTCGCGATGGTTAGTTCTCATTAAATACCGACTATGCTGGCTGGCATAGGACGAACGGCACACTGGGGGCAACACATGGTGCAGACTACTCATCCACAATAGACGAAACGGCGCATTGACTTGCAGGAATACTTTCAGTTGAACTGTTAAAGTACTTACAACGTGTCCTATTCTGTTTGTTACATAAAATTCTTCCTCCGCATGCTACAGCGACAGAAAGCCAACACTAATTTCGGAATAAAATCTTTTAAAACATGGAACATGTTTTTGCATCAATAAAATAGGTTGAAGTATAACAATGACCCTGTGCAGATGGTTTCTGTAATTATGATGCAAACCTGCGCTGATATTAGAATAATTAGTATTTCTGCCTCTCTGATGCGGTTCGGCAACGCCGTGGTGAGTATATTCTCACGCCACTTACAATCATCACTTATATATCCCGCAGCTACGGGAAATATATGAAATTTCAGCTAACATTTGAATATATGGGCTCAAATGTCTTGCTCGGAGGAATACAAGCAGATTTCCTCCTCTTAGCCAAGTAATAATTTGAACACTTACGCACAAAATGACGACTTCGAATGGAATAATTATGAACTAGAATGCAGTTCCTAAATGGTTGTTTTCAAACGGTGCTATGTTTGCTTCTATGTCACTCGCAGGAGCCTATACAAGAATTTTTCGAAGGATAAAGATTAATGTGAGAACGCATGAAAAATATTCTAAGACTGATGCAATGCATAGCAAGGAAATAGCTGAAATGCGACGTGCAACTGCATTCGTTCAAAAATGGTAAAGAGTACCGCAGAATATCATGACTTCCCACTTCTTTAACACTCTGGTACTAACTCAACCCAGTTTGCTATTTGAAATAAAAAAGCCGATTTACAATTAAGTCATCTAAAACAAAGTTGTCAAAAAGCATTAAAAAGAGAAACGAATACCTTTTTGGCCACACACGTTCAAGCGGGAAAATTGTGTTCGTTTGCGCAATTGTTGTCCATGAGCAACACATACAAACGGAAGAAAAATAGTTTTAAATGAAGTTGTGGCTTTTCATGCACCGGGCTTACTTTTTATTAAAGTAACGCTTTAAGCGGGCAGTACCCAGTGAGTCACATTTTCTTGTTAATCGGTAAATGGCAGTATTGTTCTGGACTTCGACGAGTTGTCTACAAAACACTTATGGTTCGTCCCACCAATTGTACACTGTGGTTAAAACTAACTCCGAGGTTTTTCGTGGAAGATCCATGGCCTGATTAAACGCATAGCAAACTGAGGGAGACTGCGCATAAGTTTTGACCATCGGGACTTCTGTATACTCGCACCTAAATGCGAGTAATCAAGAGCCTTTTTACAGTGAGCTTTCATCGAAATACGGTGGTGCAACCCGGAATTGTACCCGGGACTTCGAGCTATAGCACCCTATCGCGTGTGTACAGTGCACGAAATATACATCAATGAAAAATATTTTCTTTTGTAAGTATACGTTCGTTTCATGTTCTGAAAAATCTTATCTTCACCGCTAAACAGGTGACTTCGCGCAGAACATGGCAATATTTTTGCACCGCCCTTGCGTCGACGCTTCTTCATCTAAGAATGCCTCAGATTTCAAAGCTCAAGCTGACTGTAAAAAAAACCGTTTTAGGTATGACCAAACGTACAGATGTTAAAGCCTATTATATGTGCCGTGTCTACGGGTAACACTATTCAATGAAAAAAATTGACAAGCCGTAAAGCTCACGTGTTGTAGGCGCCCAAAGTAGTTGAAGGATCCTCGGTACCGTAACGGCTTGTACTTGGTGTAGCTTTGTCCTTCACGCTTAAATCAAGCGGCGTGTATTCGTTGCGGCTTTCTTCTGCCATGCCTGATGTTTGGATGTCGTGTAACTGGCATCTATTGTCGACTGCGCGTTGTTGAATCACCGTGCATGCGCAGTCAGGGCCGAGAAAGAACGGAAACTAATAAAACTTTTGTCACGTCGCGGTTTCGTATAAAATGATACCGCATATCCGGAAAAAAACTAGACGTTTGAGTCCGCCACTAGCTTGACACTAATTTACAAATTTTTGAACGCCAGCATAGACGCACCGATCACCCGTGCTTTCTATCCACCCAATCATCTAACTAAACTTCACTTAAGTGAAGTTTAAGTAATTTTTTTTCGTAGTAATTACTACGAAAAAAAATTACATTTATTCGATGATATCGCTACTTTCACACTCCTCTCAAAGTAAAGTGCACATCTTGCTGGGCAGAAATTCTTGCTCGTGGAAGATCTCGTGGAAGCGCAGGAGGTATACAAACTTCCATTGCGTCATGTAAATGGTTGGAGTACAAAAGCTTAATCCGCTGCAAGCGCGAATGGATATTGAGAACAAATCGAGGAAAGTTATGACGTCTGTCGATTTCGAGCTTGCTCTACATCGTGGAAACGTCTGTGCTATTTGTATTTGCTGTAGCTGTGCCAGTTTAAAATACATTACACTGACCATCACCAGGCCTAATGAAGTAAATTATGTCTGTTTTTATTCCGTAAGCAAGAGTGAAAAGTCTCACCAACAGGGCAATTGGAGCGCAACATCACATGCAGCCTCTCAAAAGGACCCACAGTCTACATACGCATTTCACTCACGTTATATATATAGCCCTGAGGTGCTCATTAGGTGATACAAGCGCAGGTAAGTTATTGATTTCTTCAAGAAAACCAACAGGTGGGCTAGTTGGTATGGCATAGCTTCAGGCTAGGCGCAAAAAAGGTACGTAGGACAACAGAAGTGAAGCATTTTGTCTTTGTTCACTTCTATTGTCCTGCGTGCCTTTCTGCGCGGTGCCTGCAGTAATTTATTTCTTGCTGCTAACAGATACCGGCTATATATTTGGTTTTCCATACCTTTCGGAAACGAAACAAGTGACAGTGTGTAGCCTTCGTAGAGCAATATGTTCACCTAATGATAAACGGAAGAGCATTTATTTGCGTGTTTATTATATTGAATGCTTTCTAATTAAATCTGTCAAAAAACAATAATATCAAGTGCTAGCATAGCTGGACATTGTTCACGTAATTACGTTTTTTCGTAAGGTAAATTTTTAATTCAATTTACGCAACACTTTTCCCACTGCGTGACACTATCTAGCAAATAGTGTTATTTATGCAATATCTTACTCGAAAAATGAATAACAGTGTTTCTACATGGTTGTCACAATGTTGATGCTTGCTAAGCGTGTTAAACATTGTTTATACATACCTAGCTGAAAAAAATTTTGCCTGTCAAGGAAAAATACACCACACCCAAAGTTGCCATTACGATGACATGCCCGAACCAACAAAAATATATATTGCGGTAAACCTTCGCTTTCCAAACTTTCTCCAGCTTGCTCTTCAGCCTACCACTGTGTCAACTACTCTATGACTTACCTTTCTGATTCGATAATATTTTCCGTGCTTGGGTATCGACGAAGTATGCCCAGTGCTTTGTAGTGTTTCTTTAGCGTCTTGCTGCATTGCTCATTCCCCCAGGTTACCGGCCTTTTGCGAGTATTGTATTCCGTTTATGTAACGATAAATTTTAACAGGAAAGCGTTAAGGGCGCCGTACGTGACGAAAAATCTGGTGTCCGCTTCGGTGCCCTGCTCCGGCGTCCCCATGAGCGAAAATTCTCGTAAGTTATAGAGCATCGCACGCGTAATGCGAAGACGTGGGATCCTTCCCCACCTGTGGTCAAGTTGTTTTTTCATCAGCTTTCAATTCCAGTAATTTAGCATTTCCTTGATTCAATTGCTAAGCACAAGTTTCTTTGAAAGGTTTTGGGCACGTGCGCATGTTTGCCAACAACAGGTGCTTCTCATTCTGTTGT
The DNA here is from genome assembly GCF_050947875.1 of Dermacentor variabilis. Classification (NCBI taxonomy): domain Eukaryota; kingdom Metazoa; phylum Arthropoda; class Arachnida; order Ixodida; family Ixodidae; genus Dermacentor; species Dermacentor variabilis. Next base: position 59,806,669 of record NC_134577.1, on the reverse strand, counting down.
CCCTTTTCTTCTTTGTCACAATATGCTGAAATGTTCTGCTGTCGGCACCGAATGGGACGCAAACGGCGGAGTGCGTTTCTGAAGTGGAACACAAAAGTTTATTGTGCGCCGTCTGCCAGCCATCAGCATTGAGAGGCGAACACGTCCGGTTTGACCTCACCGGTCGTTGACGCTGGCCCTTCCACTGCGACATTTTCTCCTCTATTTCGTTTCCCTTTGCTTTCAAAGTGAGAAAACCGAAATACAAAGTAAGCTGATGTGAAAATATAGCAGTTTAAGGCGAGCATCGTCGCGTAGTGCGGTAAGACAAGCCGACGGCGCCCACCTTTGTTTCAGTTGTGATTCAGGCACGGGTTCCGTTGTTCGCCTTTCGTTTGGTACAGATGGTGCATCTGCAACTAAAGCAATGGGAGACAACACATAAGCCTTCCACCTGGAGAAGTGGTTTGTCTTTTACTATCGACTAAGGTTCCCCTAAGATGCGAGTAAATGGTCGGTATTTTCACCTTGCATTCAGGGTGAGGAACACAGTAGAAAGAACCGGGAGTCACGAAACCAATTCTTTATTGAGCGAAACTGTGCCCACAAATAAGTTTCGCTCGGGCTGAACGACACCATCCAGCACGTGCGTCGACCCTCGGAAAACACATCTGCGACTCAAGCGCGTCGGTTATGCATAAATGTCAACTAGAAGATTCCAGACTAATCGCATGAGCTCAAGCGCCTTATAGAATGTGGAACACTATTCTCGTCAAGCATGCAGTCTGATTACACAAGGTTCCACTACAACATAGACAGCAGACAAAATCAGTGAGGATGACCGAGAAGGTTTTGATACATGCAAGCGCGTCATGCACTGAGCGATAACTTAACACTTGTTAGGCGGTGAAGCGCGTCAATATCAATGCGCCCATCTTAAAAAGCACTGTGCCCCGGTTACGAGCGTCAAATGAGAGGTAAAAATAGAAAACATGTAGTAAATAAAATGAACACAGCAACGAAATCACAGTTGTTTAGCTATGGTAGAACCATGCTTACAGGCATGAGCGGCGCCGCTGTGATTGCGTGCTACCCGACACTACGTGAATGTAGCGTGGACACAGCAGCTAGGGAATTTCCATGTGGAGGCCGAAATAACGTAGCTTTTCACTCAATCCACGTCGGATTGAAGGGGTGCAAACCCATACATGGTCACTACCTGGTGTTCGACAAACGTTCATCGAAGATTAGCCTGGTTTGGCCGTCCGTGGCTGGTGCTTGACGCTTAGGCAAGCAAGTTGTGATCCTGCGAGGCAAGGATGATTCTGCGACGCAATGGTGTCTTGACACATCTTGTGTACGACGTACGTGCGCATTCCACTCATCTTTGTTAGGTGACCTCCAGCTCCTCGGATTTGGGGGTCTCGGCATCCAGTCTTAATTATCGTCGACGGCGCGGTTAAGGATTCATTCATGACGGAGTGATCGGGCCCTGTGTCCACTAAAGCTTCGACTGCGTTGCGAGAACGCCGATTTTGGTGGTTCATGGTCTTATTTTACACTATTTCAAGGTGTGTGATGATGACTGCATGGCACTGCCCCACTGTTTCTTGGCGTCATCAGGTATTCTTTAGGCAGCTTGGTTTTTTTCTTCGGAGCCCCGTCGGAATTGCAGCGCGTCGTTTCTTTGTCATGGAGACTGACCTTGCGTTGGAGGTGGAGGACCTTCGGCATTTCAATGAACAGAAACCGCACCTCCGTAGGTTGCCGTGTTTAGTTTACCAAATACTGACCCACATATGGGCCACCTATTGCAACAGTGTACCCTCGGCGCTGCAGTGAGACGCAGTGCCTTGGCGACGGCGACGAGAAAGTCGTCGGTGTCTCCATTCAGTCGCAGCCAAACAGTGGGGAATTTCACGGGGTCGTTCGTCTTGCTGTGAACGCAAAGAGTTGACTGCAAAACCCTTTAGTAGCATCTCGCGGTATGGATATAAGCAACTTACGTGTCCGGCTTCTCCGCTATTTCATCAGAGCGAGCAGTCGTCAGGTGTGGGCTGAAGGGGCACGCCGACGCCTGAACGAATGAATGTTTGATGTTTAATGGCGCAAGGGCCAAGTATGGCCAAAGAGCGCCATGTCAGTGGTAATGAGTTCGCATTGTAGTTATAAGTCCTGTGAAGTTGGTGTGACGTGCTTGTAAAGGGGCCTTAAATATAGTCGCTCCAAAGTGCGTAAAATCTGTATAATAAGATTATGGCGAACATATGATGTGTACTATGAACATTAAGGTGCATTTCAAAAGAATTATACCATGTGTAAAACGTATCAGATTCTAAAATTGGCTAGAGCACTACTGCCTCCTTAGAGCCCTTACAACACAAGGGCCTAGAGACATCTGCTATTAAAAAACAATTATCGTAGCGGCATCCTCCGGAACGAAGATGCTCTACGAATTTAGTGGACTGATAACATGCAAGATGACATCATTTAAGAAAACGAGGACGGCTTTAGTGTTAAATAGCGGTTCTTGACCAAGAAACATAGCCGGGTGAAGAGGGATGCAAAAACAATATGCCAAATGTAAAATATTTCTTTCTCTCCGCTTCGTCCTCCCCACACTCCAGGAGGACGTGAAGGACGGTAAGCGTCTCACCAATCTACCACAGGTTGGAGGTTCCTTTCCAGTAAGTAGAAAATTATGGGTCCCAAATGTGTGTCCTGTTTTGAAACGACAGAATAGGACATCTCTTTGCCGTGATTTTGTTGCGGAGGGCCAAAAACCTGTGGTTTTATACAGTGTAGTTGATTATTTATTTCTGCGTCCCACATGCGTTGCCAGAAGTTTCTAAGTTTCTTAGGCAAGAAAGCCTTCAGATCTGTAACAGGGACAGTGGCCGTACGAATAATAGCTAGTGATGTGGGTGATGTGGCCATTTTGTCAGCTATTACATTACCCTCGATGCCTCTATGGCCAGGTACCCAGCATAATATTACATGTCTATATGATGAATAAATGCTGCAAAAGGGTGAGTAAAGTTGAATGAAGACAGTATTTGTATAAACTTTTGTAAAGAAATCAGCGCTTTTACAAGACTTAACGAGTCTGTGAATATTATTGCTCTGTCAAGTTTTATTTCTTGATATGTTTTGCTGCAGACAGTACAGCATAGGCTTCTGCAGTGAAGATACTTACTTGTTAAGGGGTTCAATACGTCAGATTTTGAAAAAGAAGGGCCAACAGCAGCATAAGATACGCCAGCGTGCGATTTTGACGCGTCTGTGTAGAATTCGGAGCAGCAGTACTTCGATTGAAGTTCGCGGAAATGCATAGTGATTTCAAGGTCAGGAGCCTGCTTTGTGACCTGTCCAAAGGATACATCAGTTTATCACCTGCCACTCCCAGGTCGGTAATAGCTTAGCTGGAGGAATTAGGCGATGTTCGAGAATTGGGACATCCATTTCTTCTCTAAGCTCTCTTACACGCAGTGACAAAGGTACACTCATAGAGGGTCTATTACGAAAAAGTATTTCACGCGTCAGGTCATTAGCGGTTGTGAAACACGGATGCTCCTTAGTAGAGCGAACTTTGAGAAAATAGGTGAAGCTGATGTATGTTCTCTGAAAACGGAGTGACCCCTCATCTGACTCGCCGTATAGACTTTCAGCAGGGCTTGTTCTAAATGCCAGTGGCCAGGCGGATACCGAGATGGTGAACGGGGTCTAACATCTTCAGCGCGCTCGGGGAGACAGAGCGATATACTAGGGCACCATAGTCCATTCGTGATGGAACTAGGCTCCTGTAAAGATTCAACAACCACTTCCTGTCGCTGCCCCATGTTGTGTAGGATAGTATTTTAAGTAGGAATTCATTGTTTTTAGACATTTTGCTGTAAAACATTTCATGTGTGAAATGAAAGTGAGCCTGGAGTCAAGTATAACACCTAGAAATTTGTATTCTTCGTTAAGAGGAAATTGTTTTCCGTCCAGTTCTAGAAAAGGATTTGGGACCAGGCCTCTCCGTCTTGTGAAGAGAACACAAGAGCGTTTCGGGGGAGGGGGGTGATTTTAAATTCATTTTGGTCTGCCCACTCGGACACTTTGTTTAGGCCCTGCTGTACCTGTCTCTCATACAATGCGAGGTTGCAGGATTTGAAACGAATTTGTATATCGTCTACGTAGACGGAATAAATAATAGCTTGTGGTAATTATGCATGAATCGTGTCCATATTTACCAGAAAGAGCGTGCAGCTGAGTACGCGCCACAGGGGTACCCCAGTTTCCTGTATGAATGTAGACGACAGTGCATGACCTATTTTCACTCGAAATGTACGGTTCTCTGGATAGCTCTCTGTAATGTTTAACATATTGCCGCGGATGCCCAGCACCGAAAGGTTGCGTAGGATTCCGTACTGCCAAGTTGTACGCTTTTATCATATCAAGAAATGCGGATAAGGATTGTTTCTGCTCGAAGGCATCGCGAATGCTTGCTTCGATGCACACGAGATGGTGGGTTGTAGATCGCCCTTCCCTAAAACGACATTGAAATGGGTCAAGCACTTTGCTGGACTCTAGGAAATGTACTAGACGGCGATTGACCATTCTTTTTCAAAAAAATAACAAAGGCAGCTCGTATGCGCTATAGTATGGTACCTAGTCAGCAATGAAGTATCTTTACCATGCCTAAAAACAGGGATTACAATAGCTTCTTTCCACTAAGACGGGAGATAACCAGCAGCCCAGATATTATTGAAAAAATATGAGCAGCATGATTTGTGTGTCGGAGTGCAGATGCTTAAGAATATCGTACACGATTCTATCGGGGCCCGGTGCAGAGCTCCGACATGCTGATAAGGAAGCTTTAAGTTCAGCCACAGTAAAAGGACGGTTGTAAGGATCATTTGGGATATATTTCCGAATCAGTGGTTTAAGTTCTTATATTGCTTCATGTTTAAGAAAGTTCTCCGAACAGTGAGTGGAGCTAGACACGCGCTAGAAGTGTTCACCGAGAGCGTCGGCCAACTTGTTTCCTTCTTTATAAACCAGGGCGCAATTGATGAATTTGTTGTTCCTTAAGTCTCCTCAGCCCGTTCCATATTTTGCCTCCTTTGTGTTCGAGTTCATGGCAGATAAGAATCTCTCCCAGCTTGTCTTAGCTTTCCGTCGCGTCCGCCTTCCCTGTGATTTGATGTTCTTAAATTCTATCAAATTTCCTGCAGCGGGCGATTGGTGCAGTATGCCCCATGCTTTATTTTGTATTTTCCGCGCCTCCCTGCACTCGTCATTCAAACACGGAACTCGTCTTTTGGATAAGCTACCGCTTGATTGCGGAATGAAATTATTCGCTGCCTCGATGATAAAAGCGGTAACATACGCTACCCCGTCGCCAGTACTAAAATCGGTAATAAAATATCGGAATGGGTAGGTCAATTCCTTAATATGGTCCCAGTCAGCAGAAGCTAGCTTCCACCGAGGCGTATATCGAGGGCTTTGATGTAGTTCAATTAAGTTTAAAACTATGGGAAAATGGTAAGTTCCGTAAGTAACTTCCGTAAGGCTACCGAGCCGATAGATAGGTCTACAGAAGAGTGTGAATTGTGATACACATTATAGTAAGTCGGTTCGTTTTTACTGAACAGACATGTATCAGTGTTTACTAAGAAGTTCTCTATCAATCGACCTCTCGCGTCGCATCGTGAGTCTCCCCCCAACGCCGTGGTGAGCATTAAAATTTCCCACTAGTATGTACGGCTCGGGAAGCCGGCTAATGAGGCTATAAAAGTGTTTTTTCAAGATGATCGTTCGGCGGTGTATAAATGGAACATACAGTGATTTATTTATTAAAAAGAATTGCCCTAACTGACGCTGCCTCAATACACGTCTGAAGGGCGACGTGTCGGCAGGCTACAGACTTATCGGCTGCTATTGTTACACCGCCATAGGCGTTTGCCTCGTAACGGTCCTTTCAGAAGACGAAGTATTTGCGAAGAAAATTACTGCTTGTAGGTTTGAGATGTGTCTCTTGAACACACAGCAACTTCGGATTGTGTTTTTGTAGTAGTCCTCTAATGTCGTCGAGGTTATGTAGAAGTCCTCATACATTCCACTGTAGTATTTGTGTTTCCATTATGATAAAGGTGTTTGGGGCTGTGTGTTTAGGAGACTGACATTAGCTCAAGGGCCCTTTGGAGGCGCCATTACACGGTGTCTTTTTTTTGGAGTGATCGAGGGAGGCTCGCCGCTCCTTCGGTGCTGGTGGCGCCGTCTTGCTGGTCATTGTGTGCATCGCCTCTTGCGAGCCACTGGACACGCGCTCTTGCGAGCGCTTTGTTTGATGTGAAGGCCTCGGCACGTTCGGGGAGACCTTCGAGGCCACCTGCCCGGAGGTGGATGACCCTTACTGCTGGGGTGGTGGAGCAGCGCTAGCTGCAACCGCCGCGGGTACAGATGGCGTAACTGCCGACGCGCTGCCTGTAGCTCGGACAGCCACCGGAAGCCGTTGTGTCACTGCCCCCTGAGGCGTCACATCGGTAAAGGTGTTCTTGGGCAGGTGTGAAACCCGCCTGCTTGCCTCCTTGAAATTATTTCTTTTAATTGCAATAATTCCTTTTCGTTTTTCCAGGATGGGCCCGACCGCGACTACGCGGCGTTCTCCCCATCACAGTGTACACAGTGGAAAGCGTTCTCGCAAGGTTCAGAGGTGTGTGTTCATGGGCACTGCATTTCGCACAAGTTTGATGGCCTTGGCAGCTCTGCGAACTGTGGCCAAAACACTGGCATTTGAAACATCGGAGGGGAATTGGTACGTGTGGCCTAACATGAAGCTTTATGTACCCGGCCTCGATTGACTCGGCCAGGAGGCTTGAACCAAAGGCGATTATTATATGCTTTGTTTGGATTTCTTTGCCATCCCTCCTCATCTTAATTCTACTGACATTGATCAAATTTTGCCCACTGAAGCGTTCCTTGAGTTCCGCCTCAGTTAGCTCCAACAGATCATCTGAAACTACGTCACGGGTAGTATTCATAGTACAGTGCGGGGTGATAATTACTTGGGTTTCCCTAAATGACACTAGTCTTGGCAATTTCTCATATTGCTTCTGATCGCGGAGCTCCAACAGGAGATCATCGCTTGCCATCCTCGACGCCTTATATCCTGGACTTAAAACTTCAGTCAACGACTTTGAAGCAAGGAATGGTGAAATGGTTCGCACTGGTTTGTCTTGTTTTTCTGATTAAACTAAATGAAATGGAGGGAAATTGTGGACTTGGCGTCTGAAAAACTGAAAGACCTCTTCGGTGCGCCCTAGTTTCTGAGGGCGATCAGGGGGTTTAGGAAAAGCATTTTCCATAAGTAATGCCGCAGTTATCGGCCGCGATGCCGACCACCCGCCATGGAGCCCAACAGGGGGACGCGGCAGAAGTTCCTGAAAGAGAAACCCTGCCAACGCCAGCCGTACATCGCTGCTATAACCAAATACAGCCTAACCAAAGCTGGTTAGCCACACAAGGTTAACCCTCACCACCGGAAAATTTGGTAGTCAGTAGAAGTGAAGCAAAGACAGGAAAGGTGAAAAAGGTGAGAGAGCAAGACGAAGATTGGAGAGGCAGACAGAAAAAGGCGACTGCCGATTTCTCCCAGGTGGGTCAGCCTGGAGGGAACGTCTATGTGAAGCAGAGGCCAAAGAGGTGTGTTGCCTTCGCAGGGGGGCCTTGAAAGTGCAAACACCCAGCATCGGTTCAATCCCCAGGATCCCCCTTTCCCCAGACACGGCTACACGTGGGAGGGGCCAACCCTCGTGTGCTCGGGTACGTGATGTCGCAACACACCAAACACCTGCTCACGAAGACGCCTAAAGAATGACTTAGGCCATCACTCCAGGCTTCAGCTGCGGCAATTCAGTAACCGCGAATGGATACTGGAACTCCTCTCAGAGGACGTCAACAATTAAGGCTACCTGAGACTGCGTCGAAAAGAACATATTAAGCATATCTTCGTGTGCAACTGTCCTGTCGGTCTTTCAGAGTTCGTCGGAGCCTAGTGCTTGAATTTTTCACCTCGTTGAGAACACTAGGCTGCAATGTCACCGAGTGCGCTTCTCCAACATGTTTTCGATGCCCGTTGCTTCCGTTAGGAATTTCGCAATGGTCTTGGCCGGTTTACGTATCAATCCGGCGAAAACCACTTCAAAAGCACAGATGAGGAAAAACGCGTTCATCTCTCACATGTGCTGGACGACATGACTGAATTAACAGTTGATTTCTGCCCTGAAGATGACAGTGTTCTCATCGAACCTCAGCCAGCTCCTTAAGCTTGTCGCTCGCGAATGTTTGTAAAAATGCTGTAATGTTGTAATTGGTGAAGGGGTGTAAAATATTTAAGCTGTGAAACCGCAGCTTTTCAGTTTCAATTGCTAAACATAGCGGTTCTTGAGTAGGTTTCCGGCCAGCTTTTCAGATCACCAAACAGATATCCGCGAATGATCGGTGCCTTCCTTGGCTTTTGCAGCACACGTCGCTGCAGGTGACACGGGCACTCATTGTGGCAGTTGTCTGCACCACGATCTTCCCAATTTTCTGGGGCAGAGGTCCGTACTCGGCCGGTAGTCGTAGCCTGCGGCTAGCTTCCTTGACCGTAACGATGTTTACGTTATTTTCATAGCTGGTAGGGTTTATTCGGTTTCCGTGAAGCACCTATACGAGATGTCACGTTGTAGTGACGGTGAACAGAACAGTCAGAAGAACCGTGAGTCATGAAAGGCTCTTTATTGGGCGAACCGGAACCAATAATACAAGTTACATTTGGGCAGAAAGGTAGTGCCGGGCACGTGAATCGATCGTTGAACAAATGATTTGCGATTAACGAGTATCGGCTATTCTCACTTTCTTCGTAGAAGATTCCTACGTTATCGTTCGCGGTCGCGTGCCATCCAGTATGCACAACTGTATTCACGTTGCGCGTGCAATTTGATTACAACACGCTCGACAATAGCAGAATGTTCTGATACATGCTGGTGCCTCATGCCTTAAGCTGTAACTTAACATTTGTTATTCGGTGAAACGCGTTCGGTCGAAAAAGATATAGAAGTACGCGTGTCAGTAACATAACTAACAACTGTACCTAAATCGTCCTGTCATTGCTCGTAGGGATACGTTTGTCACATCAGGATAAAAAATTCCACTAGTTATAGTGGAGGGCAAGTCAATAGAGACGACTTCCGAGTGACTAAAAAACTGCACTTAAAAACTGACAGAGGTTCTACTTCAATACACAATTGAAATGTTCGCAGTGGAAGAACATCTGAGTCTAATATAGTCTCACTGTGGTGATCAGCATGACAAAGAACAAAAATCTTCGGTATGAATAGAGGAGCCAAATAGACAACCAAAACATTACGTGCATTCTACAATTTGTATGGGAAATAAATTTTCTCATGCCTGTGTATATGTGTTGTAAAAGCTGTCTCTGTAAGGCAGCAAGGCCTAAAGGCCACAGTTATTAGCAGAGATTAGTGTTTAGTTGACGAAAACATAGTGCCTCATTTTTAAAGGGTTCCTCATATGAGGTACTCCCTTTTATTCGCACTGCAGAATCATTAAAAGCATTGTTAGCTAAAGCTTGATTACTAGTACACTGTCAAAACGCTTGCACAAACTAAACGAGGTGTCAAAGATCTCGTGCGAACATTCAACCTTGTAGTTCCACAGACACAATGTTGCAGCCCATTATAGTTTGTGTAGAAATGAGTTTTGCTAAATCTACGTTTGCAAACAAGATAGTTTTGCAAACAGTGAGCTCTAGCCGGGAGCTGGAGTGTACTTCGACATTGAAGCTTCCCAAATTCTGGTGTAGACGACGTTTTGTGAAGTAACTTCAAAAAATCAAGCGGCATCCTTTACGGTTTGCATTTCACTCAGCAGTTTTAAACGTCGAAACCAGCCCGTCTCTCGACACGATGCATTCGGTTAGTTTCTCGCCCCTGTGGGAGAACATCAGCGTTATTTTCCTGCACGGCTTCGTGGTCACGCTCCTACCCAATACCCGTGGGCGATTTACTTACTTGCGCATTAGTCACACTGTTATAACTTCCCACCCGCATGCGTCACGAGATGTGCAATGAGTTGAGATGCATCTTCAAACAAATATCCACACAATTCGCACCTACTGTCATGACAGAGATGTGCGTCGAGGTTTTCTTGCTCTGCGAACCCAAATCCACACTGCTTGCACTCATAGGGCATTTTGCCTACGTGACAACTTTGGCGGTGTCTTCGGAGATGTGACTTGCGCTTAAAACAGACATTACATATGTCGCAAACCAAAGGTCTGTCGTTACTGTGTGATATGAGATGACTATTAAGTTCCCATGTGCTTTTGAATGATTTAGTACATATTTGGCAGTTATGGAGCTTCACGCCGGTGTGAATCCGTTGATGTTTACGGAAAGTTGAGTTGTGCCGGTAGTATGTCTCACATATTTCGCATTTATAGGGCTTCTCGCGTGTATGCACGCGGTAATGGGCAGTTAAACATTTAGCGCTGCTTAACAATTTACCACATATTTCGCATTTGTGGTTCGACTTGTTGACAGACGATCGATCACGTGTTCTGAACATAGGGCCTGTACCACCCATATGTTCGGTGGGTTGCCTGTGTGAGTTGTCCCGTCTGCTTGAAACCTTTCCTCTGACACCACTGGACAGTTTCTGACCTCTTTCTCCGGTTCCAGTAGCATTCCTGCAAGTATATGGACAAATTAGCTCAAAATGGCCGACTCTTCTTATGGGACGACAAAAACAGATTTTGACCCATTTAGAGTTTGACAAACTAAATCTCACCCTAATGGTATGGTGACTCGCTCAATCTGAGCGCTGAGTCGCTGCACTGGTATTTAGCGCTCCACTTGGGCTCTAGATTGGCAGAAATTGAACATTAGTGCTTTTGGTGGCCTGTGTTGCTAAACAGGAAATTAAGGACTTTCCTCGTTCGAGATGCAAGCATAATAGAAGCCTTGCATTATCCAACACATCATGTATACCCTACATGAAACAGGCACATTAGAGTAGAAATATGTGTCAGTGATGGTAAGTAAAACTAGCCGGTCTATGTATTAAAAATGTAACTCCGTCTTCAACACGCTCACAAGGAGTATTCAGGCAAAAGTCCAGAAACGTGCCCCCGGAAGTGAGACATTTGGCATTGAGAAATTCTGTTTTGCGTCTGCTAAAATACGTCTCCATTTTATAGCGCAGCTCTTAATGACTCGCTCTTGCAGCGAGCGTCGACGGCGTAACCGAGCCAACGAGCACAACAGCGAAAGATGAAAGAGTTGACGCAGAGTGGCAGAAGACGCGAGCCTACAACGGTCGAGAGGCGGAGACCAATGATAGCTGCCCCTTCAGTGATACGAGTGCGGAAAACTGGTTTCATGCGGACCCGCCCGACCGCTCGTTTCGTACTAGCATCTGGCCAAAGCCAGAGGGCTCATTTCGTGCTATGATCAGCTCGCGTCGGCTCTCGCTCCGGCTTGATTGGTTTGCTTGGTTCGGTTGCCTTGGTTTGCGGTTGCTTTCCAAGCTGGATTTTATGCGTGACGCGAATTGTGTAGTATTTTATGGAAGCAAGCTGCACCGGCCATTACGCTGGATCCTTCGATCAGTCATTTTAAAAAGCCGTCGCGCTTGATCTCTGCTACGTGTCTGTCTTAAAATATTTGCCGCAATATATCGCGAAATGAATACATACGCAGCTGCTCTACAATTTCACATTATGGGCTATCCTAAGGGTCGGTAAATTGTATGCTAGGAAGAGCAAAAAATTTCGCCAGCATGTAACACTCTATTAACACGTTTAGACGAAATCCTGCTGCACATGTGTTAATGTCTAAAGTTGTGCGATCTGACGGGCCAGACATAGTGAGCCGCAGTACAAAGTAAACGTTTGGCATTGTAGGTTGACCTCCTCAACGCCACATGCGAGAACCTAATGCAATACCTAAAAGTCATTTCGTTCCTGTTTTCATTGGCTCTCTTTTTTCTGTCGCTCTTACATTCGCTCATTCGTTCGTTCGATGTTTCTTCCCTTCGTTCATATTCAGCCATTATATCCTTGCTTGCTTACGCAGGTATGAGCCATTCCTGATGATATTTTTCTCTCACTGCACTACAGCTGCATTTTCCAGGGATAAGCGATTGCAATTAGCCACTTGAGGCTCTCGCTTTATGAAATAGAAATGGCCTAAAGGCAAACTATTCGCTTTGTTTCGCACATGGACTGGCTGTCCGTCGGACATCAAACGTCTTAACTCGAGTCCCACGTATCCAATACGAAGAAAAAGTGGCGCGTTCAAGTTTTCCTGCAGTGTTTGTATGATGTCATTCAACATTTGACTCGCATTTGAAATGCACACCGTTCCTGCCGAAGGCGTCGTGAGAACAAGACACAATCATTTCCTCCCCCGCCCTACGGAGCAAGCACAGATACGTCAAATATTTCAGTGTTTTCATGTACATTGGCGGAAATATGTTGCCGAAGAAGTTAGGATTTCTTTCTCTCGGTAGAATAATGAACGCTGCAGGCGTCGAGTTAAGGCATTGCTAGTACGACATCTTTTTCAACCGTTAAGTGAAGAAAAATACAACGGGCAGTAGAGCAGAGACAACGCGTGCAGCGTGTGTCTTTTTTACAATCTGTAGTTCGTTTGAAATGTCTATGCTAAGCCCAAATGAACATTGGTCGCTATTCTAGCGATAATGTGCTTTTTACTTGTGCACTTTTATTTATTCTTGTAGCGGTTGCATACATGACCCATGCAATGCAACGGTTTGGTTCGTGTCGTGTGGTGTTACCTTATACGTCGTTTCTAATCATGGCAGCGTTGCCGGCATCAAGACCGGATTATTTCATGAAGAAATAAGAACGATCAAACAATGAAATTGATAGGGCCAGGTAAATTCCGGCAACTGTACCCATAATAACTTTCTTTAGGTTTGCAAGTGCCAAAATTTATGAAATCGCTACGCTTAGAAACAATAGAAGCTTACAATTTCCGCAGTTAACTACACAGAAGAAATATATATCGCAGTTCTATTAGCTGCATCTCTTGGAGCATCCCAAGCGGACAACTTTATATTCATTTGCAATTTGCTTGAAATCAATACAATGTGTCCGAGGACTGGCGAATGATCTGCCCATAAGAGAAGAAATTTCACAGCGCTGTGTAATACATCAATTTTGAGCACTTTAAATGTGTTATTTGGCGCAGTTGATTGAATCATAGCGCTGCTTTTATTTCTGCATTACAAGGAAGTAAGTTTGTTACTTGAGTTTCTCAACGCCGTCTTAAGTATATGCCGAATCTAAAATGCAACAGCTCCAGTTACGATAGTATCACATTTCTTTAAATGCCACAAGCTTCAATACTCATACAGTGTGTTGCTAAGCACATTCATTTCTCTCTTCAAATGTGCTTAGGTCCATGTTCAAGTTTCCTGCAGTGTTTGTATGACGTCATTCAACATTTGGCTCGCCTTTGCAATGCACACCGTTCCTGCCGAAGGCGTCGTGAGAACGATACACAATCATTCCCCCCCCCGACCCCCCTACGGAGCAAGCAGAGATACGTCCAATATTTCAGTGTTTTCATGTACATTGGCTGAAATATGCTGCCGAAGAAGTTAGTATTTCTTTCTCTCGGTAGAACAATGAACGCTGCAGGCGTCGAGTTAAAGCATTGCTAGTACGACATCTTTTCAACCGTTAAGTGAAGAAAAATACAACGGGCAGTAGAGCTTGTTACTTAAGTTTTTGTTTACACCGACAGAATATTCTCTAAACACCAGCTGATATTTGGCATTTAAGTCATCTTTCAACGACATGTTTTCAACCGTTCAGTGAAGAAAAACACAACGGGCAGTAGAGCTTGTTACTGAAGTTTTTGTTTACGCCGACAGAATACTCTCTAAACACCAGCTGATATTTGGCATTTAAGTCATAGGAACTTTTATCCCTCGCGCAAGTGCGTCAGTGCCAGTTTAATTCTTACAGGAATTTTACAGGAAAACAGGAAAACCCTGTTTAATTTTATGAGCCTCGACTAGGATGAGCATCTTCCCTTGCAAATCCTTACATATTCCATAATGGGGAGCAAACCTGCAAGTGTACCGCACATTGCGGCGCGTTAACTGGATGGAAAATCGGGCGAGCTTGTGTAGCTTCAGGGTTGCGGCATGGGGTGTGCACTGTGCCTTGTGGTGTTCCCTCCTCCTTACTCTGTCCATGCCTGGTCTCGCTATTGCAACCATGAAGTATGTCAAGGAAGGCCGCGCCGACCGAACGCTCAAAACTGATGAAGCAGTACCTGCTTCAGCCATCAGAGCTCGCCCTCCAAAGGAGAAATTACCGAGTAGGGGCATATTGTTACCCGGCTAGCCGATCCTGTTGTCCCTGAGTTGCATTTTATGGAAATTTTCTAAATGTGAACTTACGTGGCGCCGTCTTCAGACTTGGCCGATGCGTCCTCCATGCCAGCACGACTTGTGCTTGGTCTCACGTTATCGATGCTCCTGATGGACCCCAGGTGATGGCAACGTGTGCTGCCATTGTCAGTGACACCTATATGACATAAAAGTATAGTAAAAGTGTTCATTCGCCGTAGTGCAAGGGCAATTCATGGAAATGGATAGTCCGTGCTTATGGTGCAAGGCAAGAAGCTTTTGGTGGTAGAGAAACTTTACTGCGGTGCTTCCATACGCGGCGCTTTATCTATGTCTTGAATGCATGCAAGAACTTCGTGGCGATGGGGAAGGCGAGCACGATCAAGACTGTAGTGTAGGATTCTTCTGCAGATTATGACGTTTTATCTCAGCCCCCGGGCAGAACACGACCGTGCTCGAAGTTAAAAACGACATGTCGGTCTCTTGTGCGTTAAACCCTTGACCCAATATATTTGCTGTGTTGTCCAGTAATATGCACACAAGATGCCTCACGAAGTTCTTGCTTGTTGTTCATCAATTACGAGCAGCAGACATAGCCCGACGCAGAAGATTAGAATGAAAAAGGGAGATAACGCATTACTACCGAGGGATTTAAATTTTTGTTTGCCGTATGCCCTTAATTTATTGACCTTCTATGACACATATGTGCGTCATCGAACGACGTACTCGACTTTCAGAAAGTGGTTATTCGAATCCCATTTGGTGACATGCGTAGGTGAAGTCTATAAGCGCCGGCTGTAAGCACTGCAGGTTTACCAGCCCATTACGAGCATGGAAGACCTCGACGATGTTCCTGTGTAGCCCATCAATAGAATATACGAAAACTTTCAAAAAGATTGCTCAATGCGCATATGTAAGTCGTATTGCAGACAGCAAATTAGCTTGGAAAGAAATGCAGAAGTGGTAGTTCATGGGACAATGTCACTAAACTATGCAACCGAAAACCTCAAAGCACGTTAGAAGTGTGGATTGTATGAATAACGCTGCTAGTATTGTAGCTAGGTGCACATCTTCCCTTTAACGGCGCAGAAATTGCGTGAAACTGAAAAGAAAACGTGAGAGACGTAAAAGGTGGAAATTGCGGCAGAAACCCTCTTCAGGATGACCATCGATGCTACTGCGATTTGCATTGAAACTGCAGGAACACGCCGTATTTTTTAAAGCACCTTTATTTACAATATGAAGAGAGTGTGGGTGGGAGTTAGCTAAGAATGTCTAACGCATTACTACACCCGCATGCCTTAGTTTCTACGCCTTCATACGTCACAGAAAACATTCAACGCGGATTCGCAACCACCGAAGCTAAAGACATGAGTTTCATCTTCGATTTCGAATGAACTCCAGTGTGATAGCATAGGCGTAAATTGAAGCACTGATTTTTATTGTCTGGCATTCTCAACTTTAGTAGTCGCGCCATGCAAGCCGCAACGTTCATTAGGCCTGCGAAAGAGGTTGTGCGGACACTGGCAGAACGAATATTGCTTGGCGTATCCAAGGAAAGCTAATCCCATTACCAAAAAGAACATTCAGTTTGGAAGGCCGGTGTTTCAGCATGCCGTAGATTTTCTCGTTAACAAAGAGTTACAATTTTGATGTTGTGGCACACTAATTGGAAATCGTTGGGTAAAGTGATTTTTTACACTGTCAATACGAAAAATGTTTGTCTTTCAGATGCCCATAGTTTGCATATGTGGTAAAAATTTATTTCAACCAAACGCAAACTACCCAAAAATTTTGTTTCTCCTTCTGTTGCATTTTCATTAACTTTTTAAATTTGTGTATGCCGCCGCTGTGGCTTGGCTTGCTTGATATAAAAGGACCAAGAGCTCCAATATAACTTGTTTTGGGGTGCCCCAATTTGTGCGCTGTAACTACTGCATTCGGCCGCAGCGCGATATGTTTGCTGCTCGTAACATGCTAGTTATGGGCAATTCTCACACTCTGCCTAAAACATAAGTGCACCGTTATGACTCTCCAGTAAAGACATCTGAAACGCCGCCCTTATTGCACATCCAACACGGCATTCACACCAAAGCACTTGCTTTGTAAACGAGCGAGATCGGTTTAAGGGAAACATTGTCCTGATGTTAGTAGGTCAAACCCACTGAGATTCTGCTCGGCAAATAAAATTGTAGACCTATGGTCAAGCGCTGATTCCATTTACGACCGAATTAACCACTGCATGGAATGTACACACAGTCTCACCTTCTGCCCTCATCATCTAGGAGCGCGCTTTACCAGCCCACCGATACAAGAAAAAATTGATTAAAAAACTTCTACAGCATAGGTTATGTATGAATTTGGATATATTCAGATAAGCACAAAATTCTTAGCAAGGACAGTTATAAGGTGGCTCATGCGGCTCAGTCTTGGCCGCGCTAGTAAAGTGCATCTTTATACGCAATAAATGTACCGCTACCACGGTAACCATAAGGGCTATCTGCCATGTTTGTGGTAAAGGCGAGTGACACTCGCCTACGTACCGTCGACGTTGCAAGACTCGTCGATCGTCGGCGTGTGCTGCGTGTTCCCCTGGTAGCGCAAGGCGTCGTCAGCAATCCTACAATTAATAAAGTATTGGTCAGACAGTTACTAGCTGTAACAAAACATGAGGTGAAATCATGTTTAATGCGCACACGGGACAACGAGCTACGGCACGCCATCGCGTGTGTGGAGTGCAAGACTTATACATCAATGAAAAATATTTTCTTCACTAAGTATACGCCTGCGTCAACCTAAGGGTTGATCTTCAGGACATTAAATAAAGTTCATCATACCATACCATACTAAGTATACGTTCGCTTCATGTTCTGAAAAATCTTATCCTGAGCGCAATAGAGATTGCGCTGAACATGGCGCGTTGTTATCGGGGTCACAGAGTAGAAAAAGACGAGGTGTCGTCACCAGGAGCCATGGCGCAAAGCAGGACGGAGCGCCGCTGTGGAGCTCCGTGGGAGGACGGGGAACGGCACCCTCCACCAGAATGTTGCGTGAACGAAAGATCAAAACTGCCGACTCTTTGCAAAACATATTTACAAGGGATAATGCAGCGCTGCCCAGTTCTGCCTACAGCTCCAGAGCCAGAGAGCGTTCTTCCTCCGCTTTTCTCGAGTCATGGCGCCCTCGCGCCTCGTTCAAACAATCAAATACCACACGCGTGTAGCAAAATTATCGCACCGCCCTAGAGTCGACGCGTCTTCATCTAAGAATGCCTCCAATTTCAAAGCTCAAGCTGGCTGTCAAAAAGACCCGTTTTAGCTGGGAACAAATGTACAGATATCAAAGCGATGGGTCCTGTCTAAGGGTAACAGTATTCAATGAAAAATTGGCAAGTGGTAAAGCTCACGTTCTGTAGGCTCCCAAAGTAGACGAAGCGCCCTGGGTACCGTCACGGCTTGCACTTGGTGTGGCTTTGTCCTTCATGCTCAAGTCGAGAGGCGTATATTCGTTGCTGCTTTCATCAGCCATGCCTGACGTTTCGATGTCCTATAACTGGCATGTACTGTCGACAGCGCGTTATTGAATCACCGCGCGTGCGCGCTCGATGCCGAGAAAGAACGGAAACTAAACAAACTTTTGTCACTTCGGGGTTTTGATTAAAATGATACCGCACGGCTAGTAAAAAAACGAGACGTTTGAGTGCACCACTACCTAGACGCGACTGTGAAAATTTTTGAACGCAAGCACGGGTGCCCCGATAAACCTTGCTATCTTACCGCCGAATGATGTACGCACACTAACCCTCATTTACAACAAGAAAAACAAAAATGTGCATTTATCGGATAATATCGCTTCTTTTTTTTTCGTGGTCCTCTCAAAGCGCACATCTTGCTGGTGAGAGATTATTGCTCGCGTAAGCACTGGTGAAAGAACAGGAGGTATAGAAGCTAAGTTATGCCTAACTAGTTTATGATTACCAGATGCTACAATTCTGCTGACTGCTGTGGAACTCTCTGGCTCAGTTGAAATGAACCAGGTAGTTCTTACCACCCGACGAGTGGCGCTCGCTTTGCTCTGTTGTCCACAAATTGCAGAGCTGTCTTCTCTAACCCCTAGCAATACAGAACTACAACTGCTTCGCACTTAACGCTATTATTCGGTAACGAACGCTCATGCGCCTTGCATAGCCGTAGCTCAGTCTTACGCAGCACAGGAGGCCACAGTTTTGTGTGATTACTCTACAGTCGTAAATTACGTTTTATGTCCAGCACTACGAGTGCCACTGTCCTTAAAGAAAATACGCTACTTCTCACTCCGGCCTTCAAATATTTCTCTTGCACCAACTTTAACAAAAACTGAATAACAAAGAATCAAGTGTAAGCTCTTTATAACAGTTGCGAGCGTGGAGCCACAAAATATAAAGGGCCGCGAGCAGAAACAAGCCAAGTCAACAGTCGAGTCAGTTTTCCCTGTGCTCTCGCCGTGAACGGATTCCCGCTCGTGTTTCCGCCATCGATTGAATTACAAGGGGGACAGGTGCCATTTATTCGTGCTTCCATTCTTTATTCGTGCTTCCATTGTTTCGGGAAAATGGTTGCGGTACAAAAGGTTCCGCAGCTGCAAACACGAATGAATATTGAGAAGAAATAGCGGGAAGTTGAGACGTCAATGGCTTTTGAACTTGTTATACATTGTGCAGGCTTTCATCATCATGAGCGGCAGCCTGGCTACGCCAAATGCAGGGCAAAGGCCTCTCCCATAATTCTCCACCTACCCCGGCCTTGTGCTAATTGTGGCGTTGTTGTCCCTGCAAACTTCTTAATCTCATCCGCCAAATTAACTTTCTGCTGCCCCCTGCTACGCGTCCCTTCTCTTGAAATCCTGTCCGCGACCCTTAATGACGATCTGTTATCCTCCCTCCTCATTACATGCCCTGCCCATGCCTATTTCTTTTTTTAGATTCCAACTAAAATGTCACTAACTCGCGTTTGTTCCTTCACCCAATCTGATATCTTCTTATCTCCCCCCCCTTACCTTTACACCCATCATTCTTGTTTACATACCTCGTTGCGTCTTCCTCAATTTAAGAAGAACCCTTTTTGTAAGCCTCCACGTTTTTGCCCCGTAGGTGAGTACTGGTAAGCCACAGCTTTTATACACTTTTCTCTTGAGGGATAATTGCAGCCTCCTGTTCATGATCTGAGAATGCCTGCCAAACGCACCCCAGCCCCCCCCCCCCCCCCTCCCCCACTCCTATTGGTCTGATTTTTTCAGTCGCAAAGTGCGGATCCGCGGTCACCTACCTGCCCTAAGTAGATGTATTCCCTTACAACTTCCAGTGCGTCACTACCTATCGGAAACTGCTGTTTTCTTCCGATACTGTTAAACATTACTTTAGTTTTCTGCAGATTTAGTTTTAGACCCACCCTTCTTTTCCTGTACATGTCAGTGAGCATGCATTGCAATTAGTCCCCTGAGTAATTGAGCAAGGCAATATCCTCAGCGAATTGCAGGTCATTAAGGTATTCTCCATTAACTGTTATCCCCAATTCTTCCCAATCCACGTCTCTGAATACATCCTGTAAACACGCTGTGAATAGCGTTTAAGAGATCGTATCTCCCGGCCTGACGCGTTCCTTTATTGAAATTTTGTTGCTTCTTTTATAAAGGACTACGGTGGCTATGGAGCTGCTATAGGTATCTTTCAGCGTTTATACATACAGCTTGTCTACACACTGATTTTGTAATGCCTGCATAGCTGCTGAGGTTTCGACTGACTCAAATGCTTTCTCGTAATCAATGAAAGCTATATATATTAAGGGTTGGTTATATTCCGCACTTTTCTCTATCACCTGATTGATACTGTGAATATGGTATACTGTTGAGTAGCCTTTACTAAATCCTGTCTGGTACTGTGGTTGACAGAAGTCTGGGGTGTTCCTAATTCTATTGGCGATTACCTTAGAAAATACTTTGTAGGCAACGGACAGCAAGCTGACCAGTCTATTATATTTCAAGTCCTTAGCGTCCCCTTTTTATGGATTAAGATTATTAGGTTGGCGTTCTTCCAAGATTCCGGTACGCTCGAGGTCATGAGGCATTGCGAATACAGGGTGGCCAGTATTTCTAGAACAATCTGCCGACCATCTTTCAACAAATCTGCTCTTACCTAATCCTCCCTAGCTGTCTTCGCCCTTTGCATAGCTCCCAAGGCTTTCTTTACTTCTTCCGGCGTTACTTGCGGGATGTCAAATTGCTCTAGATTATTCCTTTTTCCATTATCGTCGTGGGTGCCACTGGTACTGTGTAAATATCTAAAGAACTCCTCAGCCACTTGAGCTATCTTATCCATATTAGTCAAGATATTGTCGGCTTTGTCTTTTAGCGCATACATCTGATTCTTACCTATTCCTGGTTTTCTCACTGCTTTTAGGCTTCCTCCGTTCCTGAGAGCATGCTCAATTCTATCCTTATTATACTTCCTCATGTCAGCTATCTTACGCCTGTCGATTAATTTTGAAAGTTCTGCCAGTTCTATTCTAGGTGTAGGGTTAGAGGCTTTCCTACATTGGTGTTTCTTGATCAGATCCTTGGTCTCCTGCGATAGCTTACCGGTATCCTGTCTAACGAGGGCACCACCCACTTCTATTGCACACTCCTTAATGATGCGCCTAAGATTGTCGTTCATTGCTTCAACACCAAAGTCCTCTTCCTGAGTTAAAGACGAATACCTGTTCTGCAGCTTGATCAGGAATTCCTCTATATTCCCTCTTACCGCTAACTCGTTGATCGCCTTCTTATGTACCAATTTCTTCCGTTTCCTCCTCAAGTCTAAGCCAATTCGAGATCTTACCATTCTATGGTCACTGCAGCGCACCTTGCCGAGCACGTCCACATCTTGTATGATGCCAAGGTTAGCGCAGAATATGAAGTCCATTTCATTTGTAGTCTCGCCATTCGGGCTCGTTCACATCCGCTTTCGGTTATCCAGCTTCCGGAAGAAGGTATTCATTATCCGCAAATTGGTCCGTTCTGCAAACTCTACGAATAACGCTCTCCTGGCATACCTATAACCTATGCCGTATTCCCCCAGTGACTTGTCTCCAGCCTGCTACTTGCCTACCCTGGCAATGAAGTCGTCCATCAGTAATGTGTATTTTGTTTTCACTGATTCCATCACTGATTCCACTGCCTGGTCATCATGACTGGATGGGCAGGCTTTAGTGTGCTATTTATATGTGCTCCAGCTGTGCCGGTTGAAAATAAATTATACTTACAGCAACAGGCTATTTTAACACGCTAATGGCTCAGACAAGGCTAACTTGAAGAAGCCAATTGTGTCAGTATTTATTACGTAAGCAAGAGTGAAAAGTGTCGCCAGCAGGCTCTATGAAGCGCAAGAGCGGATGCTGTCTCTCAGGAGGTCAGCAGTCTACATACGCAATGTACTGACGTCACACAGAAAGCCCACAGTTGATCATTGGGTAATACAAGCGTAGTCCAGTAATTCATTTCTTCCTCCTACCATATGCTGCTTTTATTTTTTGTTTTTTGTTACTGTGCGTAATAGCATACGTGACAGCTAGCGTGTAGCCTTTGTACACTAAAATGTGGTGCAAATGCCAAGCGGAACGGCATTTAATTCCACGCTTAGTATATTGAAAGCTTTCTCAGTAAATCTCTCATTAAAGATAAATATCCAATGCAACCATAGCTGGACATTGTTCACGCAATTGCATAAAGCTCATAAGTACATTTTTGGCTCAACTTATGCAACACTTTTGCCGTTGCGTGATACTGTCTAGTAAAGACTTTTATTTAAGCAATATCCTACCTGAAAATGAATTATTACAGTTTTTCTACTTGTTTGCGACAAAGGTGATTCTTGATAAGCTTGTTAACAGAGCTAGGTAATAGAAATCTAGGTAAAATTATTGATTGTCAAGAAGAACGGTACCCTAGCCGAAGTTTCCATTACGGTGACCTGCATGACTCAACTAAAAAACCAATTGCAATAGACCGTCGCTGTTGAAAGTTTCCCCAGCTTGCTTACCAGCCTGCAATTTTGTCGGCCTTGTATGTGACTTACGTTTTTAATTTTATGAAATTTTCCGTGCTAGGGTATCGAGGAAGTGTGCCCCATGCTTTGTTTTGTTTCTTTGGCGTCTTTGCGCACTCCTCATTCAGTCAGTCTTCTGCACGTATTACCATTCGTATGAGGTAAGAACGTCTTTAATACTCTTGCGTTAAGGGCCCCGTGTCACAGAAGATGCGGTGTCAGCGTCTGGCGCAGGCGTTCCCTAAAGCGAAACTTCGTGCTCTTACATTATTGTACAAGTATATGCCACACCTTGGTCATGACATAGTGTATATATACAGGTTATATTGCGTAAGAATTCTATCCCTAAAGTCTCTCATACCTTGCCTTACATTCATCACAAGGTATTCCCACGGAATTTCAGGAATGACAGCCCACAAATAAATGTCCTGAAACAAACCACCGACAGCACGTTTTTATGTTATACCTTCTTAGACTGAAATATTAAAAGTGCCAAAGAATAAAATAAACCTAATCGTTCGTGATTTCTTCGGTGTGGCTGTGCTCAACCTCCGGGATCATCCCACGCTAGAGGCGGCGTTCTGACCAGAGAGAGACAGTAAACGTCTATTGTAGTATAGACTGTTTGGTTATGGTGGGTGGAGCCCCTCCTACAGGGTCCCACTGGTTACAGCGGCTCGCCGGGCCTGGTAAAGGGTCGCCAGTTGGCTTCCCAATTCCACTTCTGCTAGTCACGCCTCCCACGACCAGTTATGGAGAGTGCTGTCTAGCAGCGGCGAGGTGTCAGCCGCCGGACGTAACGCGCACTGGAATGTTGTGTTCGAATGTCGGTGTTCCTTCACACCAGGGGCATTTGTTGCTGTATTTGTCTGGGTACATTTCGTGCAGCCTGTATAAATGGGGGAAAATCTTTGTTTGCAGGCGGCGCCAGTCCCGTGCTTGCCTCCTGTCTAGGTCTGGGTGAGGAAGGGCTTTGGTTCGCCTACTTAGCCGCTGTAATTCGAGGATTTCTCTTGGCGCACCGGGTGTCGAGGTATTCTCTTAGGCGGTGTGGCCCGCAGCTCGGCCTGTCATGCCTCGAGCCAAGCGGTCCGCCCGTTCGTTCCCCGCTATCCCTGTGTGCGCCGGGCACCAGGTCCCGGAATGATACATGGTGATTTCCGTTCCTAGGATGCGGAAGACGCAGCTCGGGAAAGCGCCCCCCCCCCCGCCAAGGAAGAGGCGGAAGGGTCCTGCGAGTCTCTCAGCACGTAGGCCTATTGGCCCTTAGCTTCCGCGGCGCCTATGGCCAGGGCTATGGCCACAGCTTCAGCCATTGCAACTGATTTCGTGTGTATGGATGCTGCTGCAGTTGTTCGTCCTTGGCTAGTCACGACTGCTGCAAATATATTGAGGGTGCCTGTATTCCTGTCATACGAACTCGCGTCTTTAAAGTAAGTATCCGATTCGCTTCGCCGCCTTAGTAAGGTGGCTGCCCGCGCGTCTCCGTGCCGCATGACGGACTGGGTGCATGTGACGGGGAATTGGCGCCACGTAGATCCGCTTTCGGATTTCAGATGGCAGTATTATTGTTTCGTCGCCACAATATTGTGGTTTCAGTGGATAGTAAAGTCTTTCTTGAAATCAGGTGTGGAATCAGGACTCGAAGGCAACCAAAGGTCGGTGGGACGCCTCACATTCGGGGCTCACGGGAAGACTACAAATGAAGCTGTGCAGGGTGATATGGGCTGGAAAAGTTTAGAAGTGAGGGAAGGTCACAGAAAAAACTATTACGAAGTACTACTGAGGAATGTGGAATAAAGTAAGTGGACTGGTAGTGTGTTGAGATATTTGTACAGAAAAAAACATTGATTCACAGTGGAGGAAAAGAACTAGGAATCTTAGCAGCAAGTATGCGGCCTGTAGGGTGAACAACACAGCAACAAAAAGTGGAAATTCAGAAAGGCTGAAATAATTTCGTGGGTGGCGGCAATGGAAAAGAAACCTGCCATGAGTAAATACTTAAGAGGAAGAAACAAAATCAGGAAAGAAACAATTTATGGCAACTCAACGGGAAGTTATTCCTTTTCAAAGCGAGATCACACTGCCTTAGAACACGCATCTATAAGTCGAGATGCAAGAAGGAAGATGAAGCATGTGCTTGCTCCGGTAAAGCTAGGGAAACGATGGAGCATGTTTTATTACAATGTTAAGATATCTGCTCAGCGGTAGATTTAGGCCCCAATGGACCCCTTCAAGCGCTTGGGTTCAGCGAGAGCAGGGGGAAAGTAAACGTGTCCGCAATAGAGATTAGTAAGAGGCGATTGAAAGATTGGTGGAAGAAAAGTAGGGAAACGACAAAAAACAAATATGTAGAAAAGCAAAGTTCACAATAGGTGGGTCCGAAAATTTGCTTATTGGAATTCATCGTGCGTCTTTTTTTTTACACATTAGGCATTATAATATTAGGCAGTATAATAGCAAGAACTTCGTTGAGCAATCCACCGCCGCGTTCCAAAGGGGACGCACATAACATCCATCCATCCAACCAGCAACTAGACGGCTTCGAGGATCATGGTGCGACCGCGATGTTCCTTGTCGTCTCGGGCTACGCGCTCGGCCGGGGTGGAGGCGACATGAACCCCTACCTCCGTGCCCCTACGTCGGCTGCGATTACGACACGCTGTTCAGCAACGTTGAAGGATTCCCTGAAGCGTTCGGCTGCGACCGTGGCGGCCCCACGAACCCCTACGACAAATGCATCTTCGGGAGAATTGGCGTTGTCATTTGCCTGTGTGGCGCGTATGCTACCTGATGTTATTGTCGATTCTGATTCGCCATGCGGCATTGGCACAAACTCTAAACTATCTGCTGACAAGAACGCTGAACACGCATATGTAGTTCAACGCGGTAACATGTGAAGAAACATGGTTTTAGGCGACTCGGAATGAAGGGGCGCACATTATGATGCTTTGCCATTAGAAATGCGTGCCGCGAATGGAGATGCTGCAGTATTTACCGATTTAAACTTCAGTGCGCCAGTGCTAAATTTTCTTCGGTGTTACACTCTCCAGTTTCAAGTTGATCAGCAGTTTATGAATAAACAAGTAAGAAATTACGCAACAACCAGCGAGAATTCAAACCCCAGTTTTCAGCAATAGCGGATGGAGGTTTTAGCTCTCCAGCTGTTCGTTTACTGCATAAACAAAAAAGTCGCGGCTTCGCCCGAAAGCCGATGCGTCGATTCCGATAGCAAATTAGTAGACGGCTATACGAAGTAAGGATAGTAGTTTTTATCGGCCATATGAACTTGGAAACACTCGCTTGCTAACTGAAGCATGGTGTCAGCGTCTACTAGCAAACGTGAACAAATCATACTCGATGAGTGCGGACGCTCGCTGTAGAAACGCCAGTGTGAGCGTGCACATTTGTGTAGAAATGAACCTTCGAGTCTTACTTGCGTCTCCTAGCAACAAGATATCGGCGCAATCGGCGCGGCAGACGGGCCGATGCATACGTCACGCGCCAGACACGCTACCGAAGCGAGCGAGGCCGGCTGCGCGCGTCAAGTTTGCCTGTTCAGCGACCGGTCCCTTTTGGACGTCGTCTGGCGGTTGGGCTCCCCGCGCATTCTTGCCTTCCTCTGGCACTTCGACACGGCACCGCTGCAATATTCGACTACGGCAAGGTGAGAAATTTTGTTGCACAAGATGCGACGCATTTCAAGCAAATCAGACTTTTACGGCACGGAACCGAGACATGCGACACAGTTAACGCAAACAGCTCAGCCGTCCTGGCGCAGTTATCTTGAGTTAATGACTCGTTCTTGGAGATATTTGCGGCGCTTTCTGTGAGTCCCACATTATTATAACTAAGTTCGTCACATTTTGGTGTGTCGTTGAAGCACAGTGGCCGCGCCCGGCGTTGTGGCGCACTTAGCAAAAACAAGCTCGTTTGTGCGAATCCGAATCTTACTGGGAGAAGTTCGTTACGCATTCTCTGAGCCCCTACAATATTGTAATTTCGTTGCCTTTTTGGGATACTGTTGAGGCGTGCTTGCCGCTCCTGTCGTTGTGGTTCACTTTGCAAGAAACAGCTCGGCCGTGGTGACTTGGCGTGTACCGAATGTTAAGGAGACAAGTTTGTGACGCCTGCTATGGCCGCGCGACATATACGTTCTTTTTGTACTCACGCTTGTCCAAAACGCGACGAGCTATTCGCAAGAATGGTAACGCGGGAATGTGCTCATTAAGACGGCAGAACGCGCAAACGGTTTCTTCTGGCCGGCAAAGCACGACACCTGGGTATTATTAGGCGCGCTCAAAAAGAATTGCACAGGAACTGCCAAAAGTAAGGCATAACAAACCATCAATTATCACCCATGTACGGAGAGGCAAGTCAAATACGGAACGGCGTTTTTTTTTTTCGGACCTCGCCGTAGCGCATCGCAGCATAGAGTTTCCTACAAAATTACTAGAGGGAACTCTGGCGCTGCAGTCGTTGTCCTACCATGGGAATGATGGGAAGTATGTACATGGATTTGTCTGATCTTCGTGCTTGTGGATTCAGACGTTCTTGTGGCTTTGTATATTACGCTATATAAATCTTATTGTCGTATATTCCAGCGCAATCTATATTCTTCGAAGTGTAGAAGACGCCAGGGAACGCGTACAATTGCTATTAATTGCAATGATTGAGCTTGTTTATGTGCCCAAATCGAAACGCACCAAGCGTCTCAAAGCACTGGCATGCCCGCGATAAATTCATAAGTGCGTTTCATTCGCTTGTCGATACATGCATCCGTGGCTTAATGGTTTCAATATCAGGCTTCTGTACTAGAGTCCCTGTGTTCGAATCCTGCAGTCGGGCAATTTTAATGATGTTTATTTAATTATTTATTACGCAATAAACTGTTGAAAATGACGAGTTTACTAAGTCACAAAGCCGTTTGAAGCCAAAAAGGACGAAGTTTAGTCAAATCCATGTACTTCCCATAATTCCCATGCTGGGACAACCGCTCCCATTGTAGCTCACGTAGACACTAGCGCCAGAGTTCCCTCTAGTAATTTTGTAGGAAACTCTATGCATCGCAGCAAGCGACCCACATTGCCATTAGTCACGTGCTCGTGTGTTCCGTTTCTCAAAGATGACGGTTGTACGTACAGCAAAAAAAGATAACGCCAACGTCATTCTTTCTGCTGGTAATCGAAAGGTCGCACGCAAGCTAAATATTCGCAAGCGGGAAGTTTGTTTACCCCTCTCTATTGGAATTCCTGCATCGTCACGGCAAAATATACGGCCGAGTTGGTAGGCTAACATCGTTCAGATCAGCGGCTTTGTTATCGTTTATTTCGCGCCATTTCGGCGAGTTTTCTGCGTTTGAACGTTGCCTTCGTAGCGATAACGAGCGATGTAGCCTGCACCGATACCACGGCTTGCTTTGGTCTTGGCTGCCGTTTTGCCGTATGTCGGTGCATGTGATCGCGTGCAATAGCGCCCACCTGCTTTCGTGCGTAGCATAGGTTTCTGGCGTCATGCCGCAACTCGGGACGCTTTTTTTAAAGGACCACAGAGTGACTCAGAGCATGCTGGCTGCTCATTTTTTGTGGAACAATGCGGTGGCTCATAGTTCGAGCAAAGCGGCTGATGGAGAACCGGGCCAAGTTACGTTTCCCTGCAGACGAGGTGAGATCAATCCCTGCGTTTTTAAATTCAGCGCTAATTTTTTTCTTGTTTTGTTCTAAAGGTCTTTTTCCTGTTCGTTAGATTAAATCCATAAATCTGCCAGTCCAGTGCAGTATCCCACTTAATTTGATGTCGACACGTTGAAAAAACAAATTTGTTTCTTTCACGCTGTATACCTCTAGCCATTTCGTCGCGTTTAAACGTTGTCTTGGCCGCAGTAGGCAGCGAGGTAGCATTGCACTGATATCGCGGCTTGCTTTCGCATTGGATGCCATTTTGCTATTTGTTGCTTCCTGTCACTTAGCGCGAGATTATTTGCCTGTTCTTGCGAGTAACGTTAGCTTGTGCCGTGCGGCCGCAACCTTTTCGACTGCGCCACAATTTTACTGAAAGAACGCTGGCTATTCGTGCACTTGTGCATTACAATCATGTTAAGAGCCCACCTTTTAACGAATAAACACCTAATTTTGTGCACTGCTCCGCGTGTGACACCGAAATCACACGAGTACAGTCACTCCTACTGCACTGGTGTAGAACGCGAATAAGCAGTCGCGGAGCCATTGTTTCACACGGTATATTTGGACTCGCGAGATAACGTAGCTATGCTGCTTTCGAGCAAGCATTCCGCGTTCGGAAACATTCACAACACCATCGGCTACATTAATTGTTGTTTTCTTGTATATGCTATTGTCGATCGCTTAGTGGCGTTACGGAAGAGCGATACATGGCCGTACCCTGGACTAGGGGCCCCGACCATTAGCGATTATTCTTTTAATACAGTTAATCTCTCTCTTTGGCAAGTCACGCTCATCGCAACCGTGGCTCAGGGCGAGGGCGACGGCCGCGCGCTGGCGAAGCGAAGGGGTGATTCGGCAGCAGACGACGTGCGCAGTTTGCGCATGCGCCGTGTTCTCGCCGCTTCCTGGGCATGACGCTGCGCTTAGCATGGCAGCCAGGCGCTCGCGCCTGGTCCTCCCAACAATGAACCCTATCCATGCTCTTTGCTGTCACGACTGCGTGCTTTTATGTCCGTGAGTATCTTTTAGGAGCGATCTCATCAGCATGGAAAAGAGTGCCTTCGACGTTCGTCTGGTACTAGGTTAAAATAGTGAGTACACAATGGGGAGAGTTTGGGTATCGGCAATGAAGCTTCATCGTGACAGTGGCATACGTCGCTCTTGTTAACCTACATGACAGCAAATTCACGAAATTGTGTAGGAATAAAATGTGCTTTTGGCTATTTTATTTTTCGGCGTCTTATATCTTTTTTTAGTCGCTTCATTTGTTGCGCCAACGGGCGGCGTTCTGGCACTTGTCGCTTCGGCTGCCATTCAGTTCGTCTGCTCCTGCCGCTTTCAATGCACGCGCACGTTTTTTTGTACGCCTGTGGCTAAGAATTTTCTTTCTCGGCCCGCAAATGTTCCGGCAATTTTGGAAAAACAGAAGGGGCACAAGGGAGTGCCGCACGGCTATGTGGTGTGGCGTCTCGCATAGCAACAGCTGGGTTTAAATTTTTCCATTTTTCAGTGGTCGAGGGGTAAACACACTTCGGCTGCAGTCATTATGAAGAAACAAGCGCTATCCTCATAGAAACAGATACAGGACAAAATGAAAAATCTTCCGCGGTGGTTTTCAAATGAATGTTTTTTTTTTTTGCCGCGGCGCATTTTTCTGCGGTTTCGTAATAAACCGAAGCCAGCTATCGGTAGTTGCACAGGTTCCGATCGATTCCAGTTGACGAGCAGACGGAAATTTCGCTACGGTATATTGTAGCAGTTGCTAATCATTTTTGCAGAAGTAGAAAAGTTGCAATCTTTATTTGTCTAAGGTATTTGAATGCAAGGCTATTGCAAAACTGGTTACGCTGGAAAGCATAACGGGGACCAGGTTTTAGTTACACTAACAACCTTTGAATGTTCGTGAACATAACAAAGGCAAAAAAAAATATTTTGCAGTCTCCGCTTGCTATTTGAAACACAAGTTCGGGTTACCTGCGCGACGACCGAGGTGCGCTTCATTTTTCAACCTGTGCTGAAGGACAGAATTTGTTCCTCGCTTTTTCGTACTCTCAACTTTGGTTTCGCTTTTCCTGTCTTCTTTAATCATAACCACGAGGTATCCTGCCTATTTTTTTTTCAGATGGCACGTATGAAAAAAATACGCTGAAGGGGGGGAGTCCTGGCTGGTCTGAGATGGGAGCAGACGTACAACTGCTACGGCCTCTGCTCGGACCACTTCGGAGAAAGGGACTACCCCGTCTCTGAAGGAAAGCCCTGTCTGTTCTGGTCGCCTAAGCAGATTGTTCGAGTGGATGAGCGCTCCTCATGGGTGAAGGTAAGGAGAGCGAGTTATTAGTGGTTGCGAATGTGTGCTTCCGTAAATTATTTTTCTACAGAAACCACTTGACAGGGCACGGTGCAAGTGCCATGAGCACGGCGAGCGATGTGCTGCGCCAGGTCGTTTGTTACGGCGCCGGCTACCACGTGACGTTACGCCACGAAATTTGTCAGTCCCTCTTTATCGCTTGCTCTTCTGCGGTGCACGATGTACCTGATTATAAGCTAAACTAAAAAGCTGGAACAGTTTTCGCCGACAGCGAGCGAATGGAGGTTCTTGAAAAGTCGCGCCGCGCTTGGCGCTACCGCATGCGATACGGCGAAGCCAGATCTTTCCGCAGGCTGCCGTCTTCTCCCTAAGTGTGGCTCGCCGTTTCATAGCAGACAGCCTTCTGGATGACAAATTGTAGTGCTCAGTTGCACAGCGGCTCTAAAGTATTGGAAGTTAGTTATCCTCTCATGGGTATTTCGCTTAAAGATGAAACCAAAGAAAATAAAAGGCCGAATTGCCCAACTCTTAACAAGATGAACAAAAAACTCATCCAACCAGAAAACTAGCCCTTAAAAACTGATGCCTAGTAGTCTCAGCCTACTTGAAATCCTGCAACCAAATACAATCAGAACTGACCTACGTCGATTTGAAGCACTGTTTTACGAAGACAGTTCTGTTCGCCACGTGCAGCATAAATTTGATAATGAACGGGTTAATTATGTCGCGTTTCCATAAATGTGAAATGATGCCACGTGGCACACATTTGGCACCAATGGAATTCGCTCTACAGTGGAACATGACACTCCACATACACAGGACACGGCGCTTGTCACGCGTGTAATGTTCTTTTACACAACGCGAAACTTTCGCAAAACATTGCCAACTGGCCCAACAAGATGGTATAATGATGCATCTGTCTTTACATGTGCTCTATATCGCCGCAAGCATGCCAAAGAGTGGAAAACAAACTCATGAGAGCCCGTAGGCGTCATCAGTCAACTGAGAAATGATACAGAAAGTTGACGTAAGTCAGCGAAGTTAAATAGTGGCCGTAAGATTACCAGGGGAGGAAGCACCAGATAAGTTAGTGTGGGATGTGAGCCCAGAGTTCTAATAAATCTTGTGGACCCAGGTGGCACTCCATGATCGCAATAGGAATGGAAGGACATGGAGGAATATATTCTGGAGCACGTTGGCACGGTCGTGGACTTGAGCGGTGTGACCACTGTATTGAAGTATGAGCTAAACACTAGTCTACATTTTGCTCTAATAATTGCCGCGTAGACCTGCTGCAGCAGTTCTTCTATGCATTGCTTAAGCTGCCCATAAATGACATCAATCTAGATCTCGAAAAACATCGAGAGATAAAGTCCACTGTAGAAAAGAAAGCTCCAGTAACTCGAAAATTAGGAAAGTTTCTTACTGATACGTTATTCGTTTTGTAATTCGGATAGTTCTGAGGGCGGCCCCGAATTAGCCAATATTTACAATATATTTCGGCATATTTCATTATTTGCATAAACATAGCGCAGCATATTCTCTTTGCGCAGGCAATCATTGCCCCTGAACTTCTACTCTCCCCTTTCAGAATAATGCGTAGCTGCTATACAAGGATCTTGGCATGCAAGAATCTTCTAGAGTTTATTTCAATAAAGTTGTGTAAGCATGCTCGACATTCTTGACTTCAGTGGTTTCATTAAAACGGCAAATCTGTATGTAGGAGGGGTGAGTGGTGCTTCTGGGAGTGATGGATGCTATGCCAGGAACGAGTGTTGAAGAAAAGTTGAAATGCTTTCGCCTGCTTTTTCTGTCAACATTAAATGCTCATGAAGGATGACCTCCAGTCCATAGAAAAGCTGCTATGTCATCTTTACAAGGAAGAGTAGCCTTGTCCCAGAGCAGTCTCCACCTCCATGGTCAGCGCTTACCTTTGAACACACAGCACAAATTTCTTGGTGTCCTACTTCAAACTAGCATTCATTCGACATATGTATTTGAAATCGAAATCTTTGAAAACAATGAAAATTCGTAAAATTCTGGCGCAAACTACACGGTGCAGTCACAGGGGCTGCCTAATGAACCTGTACAGGAGCCTCATACGGTCACGTCTAGACTATGGCCCTGTGGTGTATCCATGTTCTGCTACAAGTGCATTAAAGATTATGGATCCTGTTCACCATTTAGGTATTGGCCTGGCGACAAGCGCCTTCAGAACAAGTCCTATGCAGGGTTTATACGTAGAAACTAATGGGTGGTCATTGAACCTGCAAAAAACATGAACTTTCACATATTTTCTCAAAGTTCAATTTAATCCTGAGCCCTCTTGTTATAAAACCACCGATTTCACGTCAGCCACGTCATTTGAAAACCGACCTTCAATAAGAAAAGGTTTCTAACTTCACGTGAGGAAGCTGTGCGACGAAATGAACGTCCCATTTAATGTGTATCCACTGATGGCTCCAACAACGCTGTTGCCACCGTGGCTGTGGCTGCTGATAGAATGCGCCACGTCCTTTCTCGAAGTTACAAAGCATGCTCCAGAGATGCACATCCGTATGCACTTTCTGGAACCACAGTCGAAATACTCCTGCCCAGAATTTTATGGCCATACATCAGTCACCTAAAGTCGTATCCTACGCGGCAGTCGGCCCCTCCTTATCGAAATGCAGTATTCTAGACACAGAAACGAGCACCTTTACTGCAGCAGCTCATGCATTACTCTCGGCTGTGAGACCGGCATTAAAACTACAAAAAGCTGTATCTAGGGACTCCCGCACCGTAGTAAGAGTTTGTGTCTTTACGGAAACACAATAATCCATCATTACCTTTACTCATGCGTTGTACTATGCATGCATCTCAACATATCCTAGTGTGTTGGATGGCAGGCCACAGAGGCATAGTGGACAATATGCTTGCAGGCGAACTTGTTACATCCATAACAAAGAGAGCCTGTAACACCACCATAGCTATCCCTCCCACAGACTTAGCCTTTCTTGCGCAGAACGCTGAGAAACTTTTGACAATCCATTTGGGACCGTGAAGCCTCCAATAAACGTCATTAAGCCACATGTACTAAATTGGCCTTCAGTAACAAAATCGGGACATACTGACGTCATGTTCTGTGGACTTGAGAATAGCACACGCATACTCTACTCGTTCTTACCTCATGACTGGTGGTGAACTTCTCCTCTGTTGTAGATGGGGTGAGAGGCTGACCGCTCTCCACGTCTTGGTGAAATGTCGGGAACTACGAACTGAACGAAAAAAGCTTTTTCCTTTATCATACCGATGCAACATACCCTTTCATCCGGTATTGTTTCTTGGAGCAGAACCAATTTTCGATCAGAAAGCTGTGTTAGATTTTTTAGGGGATGTCGATTTATTGCGCTTTTAAAGCCCACGATATTTGTAGCACATTCTCTCACGAGAGGCTGATGCTGCGATAGTAGCCACCTGTATGGCACTTGATTCGGGGCCCTTGTGCTTAAGGGCCTTGGTGAGGCAGGGGCGCTACTTGTAGCGGCTTATTTTAGTAAATCACTTCTGCATAGTGCATCGTTTCTGAACAGCATGTCTCATGTATCATTGTCAAATTTTATTACGAATATACTTACGCACTTTCCAAAGAATATTTTAGGCCTATGTACATACATGTTTCAAGTACGTCTTATGATCCTCATTATTTACCGATGGCAGTGCATTAGCATAGCCTTGGCGCTCTGTGGCGCCAAGAAACTCCCACATTATGATTAAACTCTTAACATAGCACTGACCCCTGTCCAATGCTTCAAACGAGTCGCATGAAACTCATCCTGTGGGCTGTGTTAAGTACAGTGCATTATGTACGTTCTGCCTATTAGAGGAAGGTCTTGAAAACCATTCAAAAGAGAATTGTTCTGAGCATGTTGCCCTGGTGCATTGAATGCAGCCGATTTGAGTTATTGTTAGAAATATTTTTCCATCCCCCGAAGCTACAGGTTTAACAATACATTTGTGCATCACTCTGTCGTTGCCAAATATCACTGACTTTGAACCGCCGATTGATACATATGCTTCTTCAATATTTATTGTTTCTTGATTAAAAAACAAAAAAACACAAACAGCCTGCACTAGTGGGGCTAGGCTGGAGTCAACAGCGGAGATTGTGATCACTTAGCTTTTACGTGATTTGCTTAAGTTGTTTGTAGATTTTGCGATGTTATGCTAGGTCTTGCAAAGTGTGGTTGATATGAACGTGGATTGCGGCATCCTTGGAAAAGCTGCAGGTCAGGCTTTTAAGTCTTTTGCGCATCGATTAGCACTTGATCACTTGGCCGCGAAACCCGCATTGCCCGGCTCCATGGGTTGAGCGACGAATGTTCATAAGGGATATGCGGGGAGCAACCATCCGTTCTTCCATGTCTTTTAAGCGAGGCAGGGACGATGGCTTTAGACCGGCATACAAAGCCATTCGTAGAGCTAAATAGCGGTAACTTGCCTTGGAGAAGCGAGTCACCGCAAGTGTTACACACCTTTATCTCATCGGGGTCGGTAGCGTCGGGAAAGGCTTCGCGAAGCACTTGTAAGGCCAAACTTCGCTGTTCAATGTTGCGCACAGAGTTCATGATAGGCAATTTCACGTCTAATAAAAGTCGGTCACAGACGCGACAGTTGTTCCCAAACTGTGGGCCCAGAAATTCGCGCTGGAATCGGTCGTTCGCACCCCCACGTCTCAGCGGGCTTCACGCTGGAAGTTTTCGAGCAGTCGCAGGCCGGGATAGCTTTCTCAACGACGTTCAGCCTTCAGGCGCCGACTACCCGTTGCGTGTACCCGTTGTATGGAATAACAATGGCTGTTCTTACTGGTAAGCGAGAAATGTGAATCTGCTGCTGTTGATAATCTTTTCACTATTCACAAATTACTCTTGCGACACAAGTTGCTTTGGTAGAGTCGTGTTGTGCACAGCAAGGAAATATGACCTCTGTAGCAATTTTCTGTCAGAGAAATTACAGAAAGCTGTGTTTTATATGATCATAGCAAAGAATGCTCCAATGTGTGCTGAAGATTGGAAAGAGGAAGGTAATCTAAAAAATAATAAATACAAGCGTAGTTAGTTTCTGTTGGCGCCTGCAGACGAAGTCGTTTGCTCGTCGAGCGCATAACACACGAGCGAGTTGGAGTTTCCCCTCGCGCGTCAACAAAACCGTTGCCATGGCAGCATGCTGGATTTTTTTCAGTTTTGTTTCTCCAGGAGTTTGGCCTAACACGCACCAGGAAAGCGATTACTGTTCGTGACGCAATTCCCGTTTACCTCGGGGTATACCAGTTGACAAAGACATGGTTAAAATTTCGAAAAATGATGTTTCTGTTGTCCATGCTGCTTTTTAAGGGAAACCAGTGTACGCCTAACATTATTGTTTCTGCCCATGCCCGTTTTCTTTGTGAGTGATCCTTGAAACCTTTCTTCGTGTGAAATATGGACCTTCTGTCTATGTTCCCTTGTGTTTTTAGCTTTCGGGCCCTCTTTTTTTAACGTCTCTTCTCACGAAATTCTTTAGAAATTGTGGACCCCAGGGACGTGTGTTTCATTCTCTTAACAGCCTATAATAATCACGCACTACACAGAAATTGCCTAGAGCGGCCAGTCCCGCGTCAATTTTGCTGCCATCTTTACGCTCGGAAAAACTTCTATATAGCACTTCATCAGCAACAGAAAGCTGTAGTGGCAGTTTTTCATGCCGCTCTGCAATTTCCAGTGACAGTTTTCATCTAATTATAATAATTGAGAATTTGATTAATCAAATAAGACTAATTATATAAGTAGATGGAATGCAAAAAATTTATCTCCAACGACAGCAACCAATATTACCTTGGTTCTGCCCAGCTACGTGATATTCGCATATTCTTCGACTCTGGCTACAGTTAGCTGGGACGCGGTATGTGTGTGTGTGTGTGTGGATGCGTGTGTATACGTATGTATGTATGTGTATATGTATGTGTGTATATGTATGTATGTATGTATATGTATATGTAAATTGGTGTTTCTGCATGTGCAGACGTCCTAATGAATAAGCGCATTCATTATAAGCAATTGAAGACTATTGATTTTCTTTTATTGGGCCATGTGGTATGTTACAGTGGGCGTGTGCCGATCCTCGGAAAACCCTGCAGGGTGGTCCTGTGCCATTGTGACACCAGATGTACGTAATCCTTAATGTATCGAAACTGGTGGCATACTTCTATGTCTACACACCTGTTATGGCCATTTTCGCATCAACATGCGTCTCTTGGCTTTGTCTTCGTGACATCCCTGCGTAGAAGTCAGACTGCGTCTCCACCTTAGTGTTTCATTTTCTACGTAAGCTGTGAGCGGAGCAGTCTACAAGATGAGGCATTTCATAAGATTGAAGATGTGGCCCTTGTGATAAATTTCAGCGTTGTGTGGAATGACAAGCTCCACACTATGAAAGTAAACACAATTGCATGCCTCGTCCTCGGATGTATAGCATTTGATTGCACGTTTCATTTAAGGTTCGTTTCAGCTTCGCGCCATATAAATTCGGGTATATGCTCGCAATCTGCATTAATTTGTTTTCACGTGGCAGACGCTAGACATTTCATAGGTTGTCTGGTCTACTTGAGGTCATACATATGCTACGTAGCTTTACGCAGTCATCAGCTGATAGGCACCCACAAGCATTTAGCCTTTGCGCTTCACCTTGCTACACCAGTAACCACCTAGTCCTACTCAATTCTTTATTCCCGGTCCTTACGGCGTAATTGTGCTTACCTTAATATTGTTACTACCTACTTACCTACTTACTGTTAATTGTGTTATGCTTCCATTTGGTTTGTGTTTTCTTATGTTATCTTTTATCTTTGCGCTTTTATCTTGCCTCTTCTACCTGTCCTGCCTAGCTTCGTCTACCAGTAAATATAGTAAAGGTATACTGATATTGCATAAATGGGCTAATACAAGCGAAGCACGCAAGTATAGCCCGATCTATTGAACAAAATTTAAAAACGGGAGGAACACAACCCTATGTGTCAACCATTGCAAGAGTATATATGCGGCAGC
Source organism: Dermacentor variabilis (assembly GCF_050947875.1). Taxonomy (NCBI): domain Eukaryota; kingdom Metazoa; phylum Arthropoda; class Arachnida; order Ixodida; family Ixodidae; genus Dermacentor; species Dermacentor variabilis. The sequence continues at coordinate 59,769,145 of NC_134577.1, read as the reverse complement.
ACAGCTTGGTGCTATGTTCAAGCACGACCAAAATAAAACAGAATTTCTCTAATGTGATACCTCATTGGGGTCCTTAAAGCAAATAAATGATATATGCATTGTTCTGGATGATTCATCGATTAATTGTGTTGTTTATTGTCCAAAACTTACCGCGTTGGTTCGTCTGGTTGCCAATTGCACGCAGTCAGTCTGGGAATGCAGACATTAACTGTCGTCGCAGCTGAAATCGCTGAAGGCTTTGTTGGCCTTTTTACGTGGCGGTGGCGTATTAGAAAAACTATACTTATCCCGCCGTTTTTTTTCGCCCCTTTCTTTTTGTCCCCACTCTTGTCTCCCTGTTTGCTTCCCCTTTCCCTTCCCCTAGTGCAGGGTAGCAAACCGGAGGTTTAACTCTGCTTAACCTCTCTGCCTTTCTCTCATTTGCATCTCTCTCTCTCTATTGCATCTCACTGCGTCTATCAGCGACCGTGACGTAAAAATGGTACGGAAATGAAATGGAAACAAACCACAAAGGACAGAATTAAAGCACGCGTCATCATCACCATCAGCCTATTTGTCCTCTCCAGTTTCCCCTAATCTTCGTCTTGCCGCAGCTGATTGTATGTTATGCCTGCTAAGTTCCTAATTTTATCACGCTGCCTAAATTCCTGCCTTTCTTGACTGCACTTCGCTTCCCTTAGCACCCATTGTGTAAATTACCGGTGATCGGATTTACACATTACTTGGCCCGTCCAGCTCCATATATCTGTGCTAATGTTGGATTAGCCTTCACGTATGGTATTCCAGAGGCTAACGGCCTATCGTGAATTCGGTAGTGTGGGCAGGCGATTCAGCATTACCTTAGTCTTCTGCATATTATTCAGCCTTACTCCTTTATTGAATTGGCCCAGTCAAACCACAGCAGTCATGCCTTACTATTGCCACTGATTCAAATATTAGAAAAAAGGTAGGGATTCGAAATCGCAATATTATACACCCGAGAATGTCAGCACCAAAAAGATAGAAGGTTGCACCAAGAATTGATCCTCCTAGAAAAACATCACCTGCACATCAATCCATAGGTGCGATGGCAAGGTCTAATCTGACATTCCTCAGTCACTCGGTAGACGTTACGGTAGACATTAGGCAAAAAAGCGCGCTTTGTTAAGCAAAGGTCGAATGAGCATAATTAAAATGGGAGAATATGAAGATGGCGTCCACCTTACAGGCATATGGTTATCGCAGAAAATTCAAGGCAACTGAAATCTTTCCTATGCGTTCGCATCGCATGACTTAGGCTCTTGTCCCACGTAAGGAATTGCGATTTCATGGACTCTTTCTCTCCATGTTCTCTTCTCGCTGTGTTCAGACAGTAGTTGTTAACCTTTTCCAGGATAATTCATATGTTGATAGTTAGTATTATGTTCTTCGGCTTGGCTTGCATTTGCCTGTTTCTTTTTTCTGTTACTATCGATCGGGCCATTAATATCTTGACAGAAAACACCGAGGCGCGTACGTTTGTGTTTACACTAGCGTTACTGTATGAGACTATGTAGATGAATGTTTTTCATTGAACGGCGGATGGTCAGTGCTTCGGGAGCAACTTCTGGGGCGATAACTTTACGGGCGATCACTATTGAAAGCGATCATGCCGGTTCAGTGCGAGTATACGGCCGAAGGGGGTTCTGGCTCAGTGCCCAGCTCGTTAGCTGACTGTGAACAGATTAGTTCAAGACTTCGCGTTCTCATCACTTTCTCCGTGCTTATCACGCATGCGTATCGTTTCTTCCTTATTTTCCATCGGTGCCGAGAACGAACGGTCGGCAGGTTCCTGTCGTGCCAATATCAGTCGGAGAAAGGCGATGCTGGCCTTTCGTTCATCGCCGGGTCAAGCCTGGGAGACACCACGGCGCTCTACTCTGGTGCAGGCCAGCAAGGTGAGCACATCGAAGACGCGACGTGTTGCATCGTAATATTTCCATTGCATCTCGCAATGGCAAAATAATTCTTTATAAAACGATTTCACGCACTCTAAATGTATGGAATAAGGTTAGTCGTTTTATTAGCCGCATACACTGCTGTGAAGATTTGCTTACTAAATTATCAAGCACGTTATTATGCACCAAGGCGAATGTGGAGCCTCGCTGACGTAACTTATAATTATTGCAGTTAGCATTCCATGGGAACTTCGCCCAGTTTGAGCTATATTTGTCCTCCTATTGGTTTGTTTATCGGAATCTAACCTGTTCCACGCCAACTTAGGTCACGGTGTAGTCGTGGTTTTATGGGTTGAACCTCGGGCTGCTGTGCTGAGTGGATACGAAACGAAGCTTCGGGTTAACTTGTGCCGCTGGTCATGTGATTGTAAGTGCTGCTCCTCAGTGAACTTTCACGACATTCTGAATCTCTCTTTATGCGCCGCGCATCAGCAAACCATCTTTGGTTACTGATTATGTCCCATGGCCAGTCTTGGTTGCGTAATGGCTATGGCAATGTGCTTCTGCGCCCAAAGGCGCGTGATCAGTTCCCTGCCGTGGTGGTCGCATTTCAATGGGGTCCAAGTGCATAAATGCCCATGTATCGCGCATTACCTGACGGCTGAAGAAACTCAAATAGTCAATTATTCCCTAGTACCACCCTGCGGTGTGCCTCATAATCATTTCATAATGAAGCACGTAAAAGCCAATAATTAAAGTTCATGTGCCATTGAGTACGTACGCCCCTTGATTAAATGTTCTTGACGCCAACTTTCTGTGTTCCGCATTGCGGTGAACTCCTTTCACGCCAACTAGGGTCACTGGGCTATTCTAGCGGCCCGTTGCCATGCTGCCTGACCCGACGGGCCTTCTAGCGATCTGTTTTCATCATCATCATCAGCCTGGTTACGCCCACTGCAGGGCAAAGGCCTCTCCCATACTTCTCCAACAACCCCGGTCATGTACTAATTGTGGCCATGTCGTCCCTGCAAACTTCTTAATCTCATCCGCCCACCTAACTTTCTGCCGCCCCCTGCTACGCTTCCCTTCCCTTGGAATCCAGTCCGTAACCCTTAATGACCATCGGTTATCTTCCCTCCTCATTACATGTCCTGCCCATGCCCATTTCTTTTTCTTGATTTCAACTAAGATGTCATTAACTCGCGTTTGTTCCCTCACTCAATCTGCTCTTTTCTTATCCCTTAACGTTACACCTATCATTCTTCTTTCCATACCTCGTTGTGTCGTCCTCAATTTGAGTAGAACCCTTTTAGTAAGCCTCCAGGTTTCCGCCCCGTAGGTGAGTACTGGTAAGACACAGCTATTATATACTTTTCTCTTGAGGGATAATGGCAACCTGCTGTTCATGATTTGGGAATGCCTGCCAAACGCACCCCAGCCCATTCTTATTCTTCGGATTATTTCCGTCTCATGATCCGGATCCGCCGTCACTACCTGCCCTAAGTAGATGTATTCCCTTACGACTTCCAGTGCCTCGCTGCCTATTGTAAATTGCTGTTCACTCCCGAGACTGTTAAGCATGACTTTAGTTTTCTGCAGATTAATTTTTAGACCCACTCATCTGCTTTGCCTCTCCAGGTCAGTGAGCATGTATTGCAATTGGTCCCCTGAGTTACTAAGCAAGGCAATATCATCAGCGAATCGCAAGTTACTAAGGTATTCTCCATTAAATTTTATCCCCAATTCTTCCCAATCCAGGTCTCTGAATACCTCCTGTAAGCACGCTGTGAATAGCATTGGAGATATCGTATCTCCCTGCCTGACGCCTTTCTTTATTGGGATCTTGTTGCTTGCTTTATGGAGGACTACGGTGGCTGTGGAGCCGCTATAGATATCTTCCAGTATTTTTACATATGGCTCATCTACACCCTGATTCCGTAATGCCTCCATGACTGCTGAGGTTTCGACTGAATCAAACGCTTTCTCGTAATCAATGAAAGCTATATATAAGGGTTGCTTATATTCTGCACATTTCTCTATCACTTGATTGATAGTGTGAATATGGTCTATTGTTGAGTAGCCTTTACGGAATCCTGCCTGGTCCTTTGGTTGACAGAAGTCTAAGGTGTTCCTGATTCTATTTGCAATTACCTTAGTAAATACTTTGTAGGCAACGGACAGTAAGCTGATCGGTCTATAATTTTTCAAGTCTTTGGCGTCCCCTTTCTTATGGATTAGGATTATGTTAGCGTTCTTCCAAGATTCCGGTACGCTCGAGGTCATGAGGCATTGCGTATACAGGGTGGCCAGTTTCTCTAGAACAATCTGTCCACCATCCTTCAACAAATCTGCTGTTACCTGATCCTCCCCAGCTGCCTTCCCCCTTTGCATATCTCCTAAGGCTTTCTTTACTTCTTCCGGCGTTACCTTCGGGATTTCGAATTCCTCTAGACTATTTTCTCTTCCATTATCGTCGTGGATGCCACTGGTACTGTATAAATCTCTATAGAACTCCTCAGCCACTTGAACTATCTCATCCATATTAGTAATGATATTGCCGGCTTTGTCTCTTAACGCATACATCTGATTCTTGCCAATTCCTAGTTTCTTCTTCACTGTTTTTAGGCTTCCTCCGTTCCTGAGAGCATGTTCAATTCTATCCATATTATACTTCCTTATGTCAGCTGTCTTACGCTTGTTGATTAACTTCGAAAGTTCTGCAAGTTCTATTCTAGCTGTAGGGTTAGATGCTTTCATACATTGGCGTTTCTTGATCAGATCTTTCGTCTCCTACGATAGTTTGCTGGTGTCCTGACTAACGGAGTTACCACCGACTTCCATTGCACACTCCTTAATGATGCCCACAAGATTGTCGTTTATTGCTTCAACACTAAGGTTCTCTTCCTGAGTTAAAGCTGAATACCTGTTCTGTAGCTTGATCTGGAATTCCTATATTTTCCCTCTTACCGCTAACTCATTGATCGGCTTCTTATGTACCAGTTTCATCCGTTCCCTCCACAGGTCTAGGCTAATTCGAGTTCTTACCATCCTGTGGTCACTGCAGCGCACCTTGCCGAGCACGTCCACATCTTGTATGATGCCAGGGTTAGCGCAGAGTATGAAGTCTATTTCATTTCTAGTCTCGCCGTTCGGGCTCCTCCACGTCCACTTTCGACTATCCCGCTTGCGGAAGAAGGTATTCATTATCCTCATATTATTCTGTTCCGCAAACTCTACTAATAACTCTCCCCTGCTATTCCTAGTGCCTATGCCATATTCACCCACTGCCTTGTCTCCAGCCTGCTTCTTGCCTACCTTGGCATTAAAGTCGCCCATTAGTATAGTGTATGTAGTTTTCACTCTGCCCATCGCCGATTCCACGTCTTCATAGAAGCTTTCGACTTCCTGGTCATCATGACTGGATGTAGGGGCGTAGACCTGTACAATCTTCATTTTGTACCTCTTATTAAGTTTCACAACAAGACCTGCCACCCTCTCGTTAATGCTATAGAATTCCTGTATGTTACCAGCTATATTCTTATTAACCAGGAATCCGACTCCTAGTTCTCTTCTCTCCGCTAAGCCCCGGTAGCACAGGACGTGCCCGCTATTTAGCACTGTATATGCTTCTTTTGGCCTCCTAACTTCACTGAGCCCTATTATATCCCATTTACTGCCCTCTAATTCCTCCAATAGCACTGCTAGACTCGCCTCACTAGATAACGTTCTAGCGTTAAACGTTGCCAGGTTCATATTCCAATGGCGGCCTGTCCGGAGCCAGTGATTCTTAGCACCCTCTGCTGCGTCGCAGGTCTGACCGCCGCCGTGGTCAGTTGCTTCGCAGCTGCTGGGGACTGAGGGCCGGGGTTTGATTGTTGTGTTCATAGGAGGTTGTCGCCATGTACTGCACCAGGGTGGCAAATCCTGCTCTGGTGAGGGAGTGCGTTACCGGTTCTCGTCACCGGGATCAGGCCACACTCCAGGCCTGTTTGTGCAATTTTATCAACACGCGGATTTTTTTTTTAAATCCGGTGGAAAATTGCCGGCACCGGGATTCGAACCACGGACCTCTTGCACGCGAGGCGGGTGTTCTACCTCTACGCCACCGCTGCACTGTGCACCGCCACCGCCACCGCGATCTGTTTTAGTGGCCTGCAATGGCAATGTTTGCCCTGCGGATTTTGTGGTTAGCTTTTCTTGAATCCTGGTGTCTCAGTGCAGCCCCCACTCACCCCCTCCTTGTGTGATGGGCACCTTGCAACCTGGTATCTCGATGCCCTGTCTCCTGACCTGGTGTCCAGCTATGCTATAAGCCTGGTGTCCTGATGCTCGCCCTGTGGACTTGGTGGCCAGCTCTTCTTGTTTCTTCGGCTGCTGATCAGAAAATCGCGCATGCGTTACGGAATCAGAGGAGGTAAAAGTTCTGAGTTTTCTTTTTATCGAAAAGGCAAGTTGATAGAGTGACTGGTTAACGTATGCAGAATCAATGTCTGGGCTAACTTCGTTCTTTTCGTGTTGCTTGATTTCGTCAATTTTTTTTTGTGTTTACAGACTGCCTTCACCGCTATAACACGAGATGTGACCTGAATCGAAATCGCGGGCCGCTTTCGCGCTGGCTGTAATTTTGCTATTGGCGATGAATTAGGTGGTTGGGAAGAGTGCTCATTTTCTTTCGTGACTTGCTTTCCTTCTTACTTTCTTTGTTTCTTTCGTTCTCTCTTTCTTTATTGATTTATGTAAGACAATACACAGATTGTCTTAGGGGGCACGGCTAAAGGCAAACATTTGGCTGACTAGGCCGTGCCACCTGTATATTTATTTATTTATTTATTTATTTATTTATGCATGTATTTGTTTATTTATTTATTTATGCATGTATTTGTTTATTTATTTATTTATTTCAGGAGTACTGCTGACCTCTCATATGGGGCCTTAGGCAGGAGTGGGTTATAACACAAAAACAGATTTGAAAACAGAGAGAAACAAATCTAGAAGCGCAAAGGAAAAAGTTGCCACAGCAAGTCCAATGCCGTCACGAGGGAGAACGTGATTTATGTACAGATACAAGAAACAAACGCTACAAACTCGAATACTAGAAATTATACAATTCAAGGGCAGAATGACGGCAACAGACATCTCTTGACAAACATATCTGCAACGAGTGAACATACCATAATAAGACCAAGATAAACTTGTGAAACATTATGCCTTGCGAACGCCGAAAGATACACATGATGCCAAGCAAATATTTTTAGCACACTGAAAAAGTACTAGAAAACATAAATTGTAGCGTAGTGCGCGTGCGTTGAACGAGGCCAGATAGGGGAAGGGGGGGGGGGCTTGTACGATGGTGTAAGGTCAAGTGGATTGTTGCCGCAGTTTCGCCATGAACGACTCAACACAATTTAACAGAGTGGGCAAGGTGGCAGCAGTACGAGCATCATGCTTACCCGCTGCCTATTTCTTACGCAGATCGCCTTCCTCGCTTGTTGCCACCTCGAATGTGCTGCGGTCATCTCTCCTGACGTCACAGCTCTCGTGCACTCGCCGCCATCATCAAGATCCCTGGGTGATTCCGCTGGCAGCTGTACGAACTGTCCTATCTCCCTTCCGGATGACTCTCTTGATCTGACCGCCACCACACGTGCCCGGAGCCCTGGCATAGCTGGCACACTGAACCGTCCATTCACATTCAAGCCCAGACCCATGACGTCAACGATCATGCCTATAAATTCCCAGCCGGATCCTTCCTTCTTCAGTGGGCAAGGTGGCAGCAGTACGAGCATCATGCTTACCCGCTGCCTATTTCTTACGCAGGTATGTTACTTTCAGAATGCCCGCTGCATTCGCTCTGATGTGCGGTTCTTACTGCTGCTCCCTTGCCCACACCATTCTCGCAGATGCTTTGCTTATATTTCTTTGTACTCGCAGCTCGCTGTTTGTATTAGTAGATTGTTACAGAGTGGTGACGTTGAAAGCAATCCTGGTCCTCGCTCCCAAAAAAATCCGAGCCTTTCGCAAGGTTTTGACGATCAACCATCGGTGTCTGAAATGCTCGCTGAGCTTTTGAACGGACAGAAAAGATGAGCTGAGGATATCGCCGAAATTAAAAACTTTCAACAATCTGTTAATACACGTTTTGAGACTATCGAATCGCGTCTGGCCGCTCTGGAGTCCTCGTCACATAAGCCTGCAGTCCCAAGCGGCAGCCTTAACAGTGAACTGGCACGTCTAACAAACGAAATTCACAACCTTTCAACTAAAAATTATGAATTAGAAAGCCGTGCTCGAAAGAACAATTTAATCTTACATGGTCTGCCAGAATCCTCCGATGAAGATAATGAACGCCTGTCCTCAGACATTGCGAAATGGTTTGAGGATAAACTTAAAGTGAGCTGTCCTCAATGAGAAAGATGCCATCGTCTTGGAAAGCGTTCACGTGACCGTCCGCGACCCGTGATTATGAAACTTCCCGACTATCGGGAGAAAGTTTCGGTATTAAAAAGTGGTCACAAGCTAAAGGAAACCAATTACCGTATTTCGGAAGATTTTTCACTACGTGTCCTGAATATCCGCAAGAAACTTTGGGAAGCGTCTGAGAGTTTTAGGAACAATGGGTGCACGGTCTGCATACGGTTTGACCATATATTTATTGATAAAGTTCGCTATAACTGGAACAGCGCTTCTAATACATTAGAGAAAGTACATCGTAATACAGCACTAAATAGCGTCGCACCTGCCTCTCCGCCTTGACTCCTTCGTCGCAAAACCAATGGCCTCCGTGTATTAAATATTAACGCAAGAAGCCTTCTCAATACATTTTCCGACTTCATCTCTCTAGTAACTGCTCATTCCCCCCATATTATAGGCATTACTGAAACATGGCTACATGATGGCATATTCGACTCTGAAGTTGCGTTAAGTGGATACACGTTGGTAAGAGTTGACAGACCGAATGGTAGAGGCGGCGGTGTTGCCCTCTATATACAGTCCCACCTGAAGTTTTCAGTCCTTGAAACCCCATGTGAAATTGAATTGCCTTTGTGCAAGATTCATTTGGAAAGGTCATCCACGCTAATTGGAGTGTTTTACCGGCCTCCTGGCTCTTGTGGTGATCAGTTCGCTTCCCTTAGCAACGTTCCGCATGATTTGAAATCAGCAAATATAATACTTATGGGAGATTTTAATACACCAGGCATTCACTGGCCCTCTCACCATTACCGGCTGCGACGTGTCACTCTCAAGAAAATTATTGCGCCTTTCCCTGCCACTCGGTCTTAAACAAATTGTCCACGAGAACACCAGGGAAACGGCTGTCCTAGATTTAGTTTTTCTTGGCTCAAGTCTTTTCGAGGGTGGCTTCCAGTGCTGCGTTACTGACGGGATTTCTGACCACAAAGCCGTTCTGTTCTCGGTTTGCTGTATTCTCAAACCGCGGATTGAGTACTGCACTTTTCGTGATTTTAGCCGCGCCGATGATGCTGCAATTACCGACACACTTAGCGGATCGTTTGAGAACTTTCATGAATTATCTTTGAACAATGATGTCAATGTTGCCGTAGGGTTTTTTGAGAATATTGTTGAAAGATGTATTAACCAATTTGTTCCCCTGAAAACAAAAAGAAAAATATTAATTCACCGTGGATGACAACAGGACTGCTGCATTTATCGCGTCGTGTTTCGCGATTGCGCAAATCTAAAAGAAATGGTAATCCTGACAAAATTGCAGAGTTCAATGATGCCAAAAATGAACTGCGCCAGAACATCTGCCAAGGATTTCTACTATGCTGTTACTTTGCCAAAATTAATGAACACAAACCCTCGTATGTTCTGGAAATCGATAATGCCAAGTAACAGCACAACTAACAGTGTAGTTGTTAAGGACGTGGCAGTTTCAGATTCACTCACGATTGCTTCCGCTTTTAACACCTATTTTCATTCCGTGTTCACACAGGATAACTCTTCACTTCTACCTTTTAGCTGTGACTCATACCCTCCTATTGAAGACATCGTCGTCTCTAGCTCAGGTGTTCTGAACATGATCCTCCATTTAGATACTAAAAAGAGCTGCGGCCCAGATCACATACCAAATTCTTTCCTCGTTCGCTACTCCCTTTGGACAAGCAGATACCTCTCCGTTATCTTCCGTAAATCATTATCCGCCTCCACTGTTCCCCCATCCTGGAAGCTTGCTACGCTCATACCGATATACAAATCCGGTAACGCTCAACTTCTGCAGAACTACAGACCCATCTCATTAACTGCCCACTCATGCAAGTTACTCGAACATATAATTTTTAAACACGTCACGGAATTTCTTGAAAGCCACAATATCCTATCCAATTAACAACATGGTTTCCGTCGCGGATATAGCACCACTACCCAACTAATCGAATTCACGCATGATATTTGTCAGTCATTAGATTTAGGCGGACAGATTGACGGCATTTTTGTTGACTTATCCAAAGCTTTCGACACCGTTCCACACCCAAAACTCTTCTACAAGCTTAACTCCATTCTAAATAACCCATCTCTGGGTGGTTGGATACATAGCTTCCTAACCCAGCGTTCTCAGTCTGTGCAATTTAACGGCTCTATTTCCTCTCCTGTCAGTGTTTCATCCGGCGTCCCACAAGGTTCCGTTTTAAGCCCGCTTCTTTTCTTATTATATATTAATGACTTGCCGCATTGCGTGTCCGTTAGTATTCGTCTTTACGCTGATGATTGCGTCCTCTATCATAGTATTAACACACCAATGGATCATGATTTACTTAATGACTCCTTTGCAAAATTTTGTAGGTGGTGCAAGGAATGGCGAATGAACATTAATTTCTCTAAAACTGTTTCCATGTCCTTCTCCAGAGGCCCATCTCCATCACTTTTCACGTACACTTTCCATGGTCAAGACTTAGACTCACCGAATTTAAATACCTTGGTCTTCATTTCTCCCATGACATGTCATGGTCGAAACACATTGACATCATATGTAACAAAGCTTTCAGACGTCTCGGTTACCTCCATCGTTCATTGCGTAAGGCTCCACAGGATACCAAACTGATGACGTATAAAAGACTTATCCGCCCCATTCTTGATTATGGCTGCATCATATGGAATCCTCATAAGAAATCCGATATTAAAAAGTTAGAATCAGTCCAAAAGAAATCAGTGCGCTTCATTTTTCGCAACTATAGCCGAGATTTTTCCCCTTCTTCCCATTATACAGCTACAGGGCTTACAGTTCTTTCATCTCGCCACCGCTTAGAATGCATGAAATTTTTACACACGCTGATTCATTCTGAGGGCCTTGACACACTACATGATTATTTGAAATTTAGTCCACCTTCTATCACTAGGAGTTCTCATAATCTCAACCTTATCCCTTTCTTTTGCCGAACGGAGATGTTCAAGCACAGCTTCTTTCTACTGGCCATTGAACTCTGCAATTCACTGCCTGGAAGCATCCGCTCTTTACCTATGCAAGAATTTTTGAAAGCAATTACATATACTTGATATTCATATTTTTTGTGCCTGTATCTCGTTTTCTCGCTTTCCTTTTTCTTTCACTACCCACTCCTGCAATAGCCTCACCGAGGCTGAAGTATGTATAAATAAATAAATACATAAAATAAAAATAACGTATCAGCAGAAAGAGCATCCCATTCAGTAACGGTGCGCGGAAAAAAAGAATGTTTAAAAGCTCGGGTCTTGCAAGAATACTCCCCCAGTTTCTTTGGGCGTTCGGATCGCGCGGATCGCCAGTAACGGATTCTACGTACGTATCCTTGTTTATGCCCAGCTTGTCATGATAAAGTAAAAAAAACACGTATTTCAAACGATAATGTTGTCTTGTCTGCAATGTATCCAGGTTAGCATTATTTAGTAGTGTGGTGGGGGACGTAAACGAACTGTAGCGATTGTAAACAAATCTAATTGCTTGCCTGTGAATCACTTCAAGCTTTTTAATGTTTTCTTGGCTACGCGGATCCCAAAGCACGGAAGAGTACTCGAGGATTGGACGGATGTAACTTTTGTACGCAATTAGTTTTAATTTTGGGGTAGATTTGCGCAGAGACCTTCTTAAAAATCCCATTTTCTGCATAGCTTTCTTTTCGATGTAGGCGACATGCTCGTTCCACCTAAAATTAGCGCCAAGTATGACGCCCAAGTACTTGTATCAACGAAAGATAGTTTTTGGCCATTAATAAAATAATCGCATTTTAAGGGCCACTGTTCACGCGTCACGCTCATAGCCACCGTCTTCTTTTCGTTCACCTTCATTTGCCAGACTTCACAGCAAGTAGATATTTTGATTAAAGCTGTGTTTAAGAGAGCCTGGTCGCATGGACTGCGTATTTCCTGATAAAGGAGGTAGTCGTCTGCAAATAACTTAATAGTAACCGGAATATCAAGGGGCATGTCATCTGTGAATATTAAAAAGAACAGTGGCCCAAGCACTGAACCTTGATGTATTCCCGACTTCACCGGTCGTGGATCGGAGCATACGCTGTCGATAGAGACGGTTTGATTTCGATACGAGTGGTAGGCCTCGATCCATGAAATTAAGGTATCATTTTTCAGCATAGGTTTGAGTTTTGTCAGAAGTTTGGGATGGGACATGACATCAAACGCTTTTTCAATGTCTAGGAAGATCATGTAAATTTGGCCTTGCTGGCAGCAAAATGGCAGTGGCAGGCGTTAAGGAAGTCACACATGAAATCAAAGTAGTACACATTAGCCAATAACGTCCCTATGCAGCTGACCCAATTCTTTGAAGACTAAGTAGTGACTGTGTCAATGCTGGCTGCTCGGTTATTGTAGGCACTCCCCATTGCTCTTGGTTCGGACAACGAGTGGGCAGACTGCCTGGCCAAGTTCCGCTTCCTAGCAGACGACGTGAGCAAAGTCATCGCGACTCATGTTAATCAATTAACGCTGAATCAACTTTTCGTCTAGCATCCACGCGAACAGGCATCCGCTGCTTTTTGTTGTAACGGCATTCTTTTTCGGGCTCGTAATGTAGGCCTATGTCTGGTTAGGCAAATGTACTAGAGCTGTAAAGTGCAGCATGTTCTCGAATTGATGTGTAGTTGAAAGTTCGTTCTTTATTCCGAAAAGGCAATTCAAGCTTCACTGACAGAGTATTCAAAGAATACTGCAGGCCAGTTCACTATTATTCATGCTTCACCTTGTTTTTTGCTCGTTTCTCTCAGGGCAGCATGAGTGGAGAATATTGCTGATCCAACGCACATGCTATAATCTATTTTGACCGAACCTTTCGGTAAATGCAACCAACGGGGGCGCGCACAATTCTTTGATTTCACACTACGCAACGAGTAAATTCATGCACTGTTTACCCACCACCTTAGCCGCGTATAATTTTTTATTTGTGCTACACACCGTTCAGAAGCTATTCTGAAATGCAAACATCCAATCTGATGGATGCACAGTCTGAGCTGTCTTAGTAATGATGTGGCGAGGACGAAGGCGACGTGTGTTGCTTGTCTAGAGAACAATGCTGATGACAGGTGTGTGCACAAAGAAGTAGGACGCATTTGTAGTCACATGTATTCTGGACATATCCGGGGAAATTTCAATCTTGAGAGAGCTTTGCTTGGACGGCCACCGAGGGCGATGTACCATTTACTGTGGCATCTGCTGTGGATTTTCTTTCATTGGTTATTTTGTCCTACATGCTTACATTCGCAATCATTGTAGATGGTTACTGCACAATACTTACTTGCCACAGCACTTAAGTAGTCATGCCGCAGACATGACAATCCCTATCATGTATCCGTCATATCATCTTCGTCTTGTAATCTAATAGTTGTCGACCTCGGCATGCTTATTGGTGTCATCTTCGTGTCCTTGTCTCCACGCTGTCCTCGTCGCCGTTTCCATATCTCATCGTCATTTTGTTGTCATTGTCAGACCCTTATAGTGGTTATGTCATCAGTCACGTTCATGTCCTACACAAGCTTCGTCGCAGTCATCACAATTGCAACCATCTCATCTTTCTGTGGTGGCCGTCTTCGTGACATTAACGCAGTAATCATGTTATTGTTTTCACCATGACCTCCGTATTTTTTGTCGCCCTTCAATGCCTTTTTGATGCATGACTTTGTGTCGTGATCGTCATACCATTGCTTTCTTCCCTCTCTCTCTCTGACACACATGCACACACAATGTTTTTCCGTCCGAAAAGATTGAAGAATCTGGTAGCACGCTGCGAAGCTATTAATTAGGATGCGATATGTGTAGCGTTGGACACGGACATTAATTAGCACCGGTCAAGTTCTCCGAACGCAACCACTCGCCGTTGCATTCCAATTGTGGTGCGCAGGTGCGCGTCGATGGACCATGCTACCGGACCCGCCACACAGGTTGGCTATCCCGACGCCGTGAGCCCCCGCGTGGAGCTTTTGTCTCCCCGTGTTTCCCGAAATACCAACAAGAAGCCGGAATGGTTCGAGGTCGTTGACTCCTGCAGCACTGGGAGGTCGTTCAAGGAAGATCCACCCCTTTCAGATGAACGCCTACTAGGCGGAGAGGCAACTGCGGATGGATGCAGCCATCGGAGAAGAGACTTGCCCATGGTGTGTCTCCATTTGCTGAACATGACGGCACTTGCACGGGCCCTATGATTTGATGAGCCTGACGACACCTGTGCGGAATCGACGACTGGGTGAAAATGACGCCCTCCCCCCCCCCCCCGGACGTACTGGAAGATTATAAGCGAGAGAACCGTCGGGAAAAGACGTTCTTGCCGCTAGCCACAGCGTCCGAGTTTCTGGTAGCCGTAAAAACGGCTTCCTATTATTTTGCTTTGTTCTATTCCTGTAAAGAATGTAAATAAACCTTCATTCCACTAAGCCCCCCTCAACTTCGGCCATCTGCCGCACACGCAACGGCAAGATACCGCAGTAAGCAGGTGGCCACTCGCTCAGTGGAGATTACCGTAACCACAACATAAGCCATCAAAAAAGTATAGTAGCTGCTCTGATGGGAAAAGTCTCCACGTTGCGCAGCGATTTAGACACTTGTCTATTTTTGTCTACTAGTCTATCCTATTTTGATTTGTGATTCACACCGCTCTCTTCCTGTGTCTTAACGTTACGCAAAAATTACTCCGTTCCATCGCTTTGCATGCTCCTTGACTTCTTGTCGAAGTTGTTTGTTAACCTCCAATTTCCATGCAACCAGTCTGGAAAAATTAAGTATTTGTTGTAATCTGTACACAGTACTTCCATAGGGTATAATGGGACTGTGTCTTCTTCGCTCACATTACCTGCACGTCAAGATACAGTTTACTTTTGTTCATTTTGGGCAAGCTGCGGTATGAAAGAAGTACAAACAAGAGCTCTGTGTTAAGTAGCACCCTGTGCTGATGAAGAGCCGCAGTCGGATTAAAAGTTAGTTCTTATAACACACCCCTGCTTTAAATATCACATTAGGAAGCTAGGGAGTTGACTTTTCTTTTTAGAGCTGGCCATTTTCGGTCCTATCTTGAAGTTCGCAACGTCTTGCAGTGAACTTCATATGCAAATTTGTAGGTATCATCACCGTCAATCCAAGCGTGAACAATTCGGAAACAATTCCGGCGTATTGCTCTGTTTCCAAGTTCACTTGCATTTGTAAATGTTTCCCTTCAGGCTCGAAGGCGTACACTCTGGATATGCTCGAAAACTGGCTACAGGGCAATTAGATTCAATGCCATTGCCCTTAACAGGCGTTCCAATCAGGTATTTTTGGTTGAACTCTGTGTGTGGTCTTTAAGGGAAGATTCATATATAAATTAGTTATAGCCCATGTCAAAATTTCGGCCTTCATGTTTACACTATCGAGTTGCTGGACAGCACATGAAATGTTTTGTTAAGCTAGCTTCATGTGTGCCTTGCAATCGGAGCACCTAAGGAGCACTCATTCTTGTGTCAGAGTTCACATAAAGCGCTGCTTGGACTTGTGGTTTGGACAAAAACTTTGACTGCCTTCACAATGCAGTGTGCCATTCACAAATTCAGAACTGTTTCGTTTTCATCATGGTGGGCATGAAATGGCATAAATTTTCTTGCAAGAGTTGTCCTGCGGGGGCTTTAGAGAGATCTATCTAAAATACTTGATTATCTGTACTGTAATCGTTCGCCCTAGCAACAATAGGTGTGTGTTAGAGCTCCTTTCTCGGTACAGTAGACTGCAGTACGGTACACAAAGCTTGCACTGATTACCGCCCTATTAGTAACCACAAACTAGATGAAATCTCTCATCTTTAATGCTTCTCTGTACATTCACCTCACGAATAGCTTGCCTGTCTCAGCAGGAAGGCGGGCGATAAAAATCAAGACGATGAACACAACGAGAACAAGGTGGAAGCAGGAGCCAACGTTTCCACAAGTCGACTTGTCTTTTGCAAGGCGACATATGCTTTCCTCTGCACAGTATATATAGGTAAGGTTCTTCTAAAGGGGAGAGGGCATTATTCGGGTGGGTGCGGGAACGAGCGAAAGTGTGTTAATGGCGAGGGTGTAGAATTAAGAATAAAGGACTGCTGTGCACAATGCCGGTGACACGGCCGTGTTTCAGTCGGCCTGTCAACAGTGTGTGCAGCAACCCTCTATTACCTGCTTCGCTGGTGGCCGTGGGCTATGCCGTCTGTGAAAGAGATGAAATAGAGAAGGAGCGGCAAAAACCAGTGCTCGTAGAAAATATAAAAACTTGCAGAAGGAACATTCGAGGATATGAAACACTTCCGAACTAGTACAAGTAAAGGCAGTTTTGACTTCCTGTGTGTGACTATTTGCAGTGCTTTTAGTTTTAATGTCACCTTGAAGGTGCTTATAGGTTTTCCACCTTGGGCGACATGTTTTAATAACGGGGAATAATCTTTTCTGACTGTTGCGCACACTAACCTGTCTTTGAAATTCCTGTTGGGGCGCTAGGTAACCCTTGGTACATCATCGCTTTTCTCAGACGCTCATTACTTGATAATAATGGTGTTACTTTAGTAGGATGTTTATGATTGGGAGGGCATTAGAATATCTTGTTATGAAGGCTGGCGATCGGTGTGGTTCTAGTGTAGGCTGTTTCTTAGCTAATTCCGACTGTCTCTCCAATCCTGACGCGACATCATAAGCTCTATCGAGAAGCACTTGAGGACACTTTCGGTCTGCTAGCGTTGTTTTAAGGTAATTTAAGTGGTGGATATAATCGTCATCTTCGCTGCAGATTCTTCTTATCCGTTTCGCTTGCCCAGCGAAAATTCCTTGCTTGCAGTGTCGCTCGAGAGGAGTGTTGTAGCTCACTGGGGGTTAAGATAGCAGCATGCGAGCACCGGAGGTCGAGGACGGGAGAGAGCTCGCGCATTGGCCCACAGCACCACGGACGTTAGTTGCAAAGAGAAGCGCGTCGGAGGCCGGAGAGGGCCGCGGTGGGAGAGGAGCACGTGCGTTGCGCTGCGCATTTGTTGCCCAACGGGTACGTGCTTTAGCGCGAAAACTTTGTGGCGTTCGAAGGTTTAGACATTGCGTGCAGTTGGCTAGCTTATACGAAGTGTGCCGTAGATCAGGTGCTGTGGTCGGCGCTAGGAACCGGGGACGGTGAATTTCGTCTTCCCGCGGTCCGTAGCGCCGACCGCCTAGCGAACAGCGTAAAACTTCTCGAAAACTAAGGAAAACACGTGAGAAGTATTTATTTTTGTAGGAAGCAGTTGCCACCTCTCTCAAATGTTTTCACTTTCCAATTGCAGACATTTGCAGAACAGCGTGCTTGCCGGAAGTGGCGAGGATGACCCCACCACGGACTTCGAACGACAGCCCCTCGAGCAGGAGCAACTTGCTGCGTGGTCCGCCGCACACCGATGACCCAGGCTGGAGCGGTCCTTCTCGATCGTCAGGTCTTGAATCTGCGTCAAAGCGACCACATTTATTGTCACGATGACGTGGCCATTGGCCCAATAGCCCACAATTCTGGCAAAGGCGTGGTTACGCGCACACAAAAAGAAACATAATCCTGGAAACAGCGCTGGCCGTAAGGCCAGGAGACGACAGTGATGACGTGTAACGCCGTGCACCAAGACTAGCCTGTCACGTGTCGTGAGTAGACTCGTATGGGTTGGCAGGAGCAGATGCCGGCTATTCTAAGGAGGGGCTTGGGGGCTGGATGAGGGGAGGGGAATCGAAATGGAGCAACAATATAACCGGGGCTTAGCTCGTTGTCAACGTGATAAAGGCAGAGGGAAGACCAGGAGTACAATCTTGGTTTAACCCCGGGGTTGCGATGCATAGCCGATAGAACGGAAAACTGGGTGAAGTTTCAGGAAAGTGACTCTAAGCACGACGCGACTGCCCCGCCTTCTGGCTAGAAATGCACGTCTGATGTTCGTGTCTATTGCGATACGTTCGTTCTTCACCTAACGTGACGTAGCCTAAGCTGACGTTAAGCTGATTTAATTAACCCCTGGCTGTAGTTGTGTGTTCTGGCGCTGGTATCAGCGTGGAAGTTTATTGATGAAGTATAAAACAGCGCATGCAAGCAGGCTGGATGTAATTGGGCACGTTTCACTGTCACAATTTGCGAGTTGCGCGCAGTAGCATCAGCTGCGCATCACCGTTGCCAGTGCCTGGAGCGGAAAAAGGAAAGGAGGAATCTATAGCAAACCTCCACGCTGCCTCCGCCGAAGCACCGATCGGCATCTTTTCAATGTTACTGACGGCACAAACTAATCAAAGTGTGGCTGTCTTCACAACTTTTAACACCAACTGTGTTCGTCGACGAGATGGTGGGGCAGTATTGAACTATTGCAAAATTGGCAATTTGGGGGCGGCTGCTATCGCTTGGTCAAGCCGGTGTAGCGAAGTCTGCCAGCTACAGCAACATTCTCCAGCCTGGAGCGACCAGGAGCGAGCCGCGCTGCGTACGTGCGGTATGTAGTCGAGTTTCGCATGCTTGGAGGGTAGTTCAGTGTTTAAACTAATAGAAATTACCGAGACCCGAGGGCTACAGCACCAGCAAGCGGTATGGCCAGTGTTGCATTCCTGCACAAACGCATTTTCGCTTACTTCAGCATGCTCATTAAACTGCGATAAATTTTTGCTGCAGCAGAAGGAAGAACCGCACTGATTCAATTACCCTCGTATGGGAATTTAACGGAATAAGACAGACCAAAAAACAATTGTAAGAGTGCTTCTGTTGAACAGAGCATTTGAGAAAAGTGATCTCGCGCTCCATTTGAGAGCTCCACACGCCACTGAGTAGTGCAAAAATTTTGGGGGGATATTCACAGCTGTGTTTGCCATCCGCATACTTTTTTTTTCACCAAGGCACGATGGTGGTTCAGGAGCCTTTTAACCCTGTAATGCCTAACGCACCTTTTGCATACTGTGCTGTTCAAGACGGCAAAGTTCGAATTATCGCAAGTAAAACACAAGTAGCCGTATTATTAGGCTGGAGAGCATTGCAACTTGGGCATAGCTTACGAATCTGATAACAAACTATATGCTTATTCACTCGTACATTTTGTTGTGTTCAGTACAAGTGTACCCTCACTGACGAGAAATAAAGGTGTAAAAAATGTGTGAATTTGCTGTGATGTAGAACTGTTTTTGGCCCTACAGGATTAAATACACCCCAATACTGTTGTTGTCAGTGTTGTTGGATGCTTTGAACGGCAAACTGTCCAAAGTAAGTATTAGAAAACTTCAGCAACCAGCTACGTCAGGAACGGACGACGAATCTTGGTGGCACCTGACTTCAAGCTGCTTTGCGAAAATTTGTCGAAGACACCACAGGTAGAGTTCATAAAACATCGATGACTCCATACGGCAACTCCGGATGAGACGTCCGTCGCGATTCTACAGCCGCGAAGGGTACACGTGAAATTGACATTTTCTGTAGGCTAATCAATCGTGGTGTCGGAATAAAGAACCACTTACTGATATATGGCATCCACGTCAGTGCTGTTTCGCGGTTACGTCACGTATTTTGGTGCTTTGCTCAGAAGCTTCAGTGTATATCTCTAAACTGCAAGCTATACGCTTGAGCCTAGCGTAATGAAGAGCCGATTTGTGTCCATTGGTGGGCGAAGGCCTCTCCCTGCGATTTTAATTGCTCCTGTCCTGCGCCAACCGATTGCAACTTGCGCCTGCAAATTTCTTAAGTTGATCACCCCACGTAATTTTCTGAGGTCTTCGACAGCACCTTCCTTCTCTTGGCAGCCATTCTGCAACTTAGACGGTATACCAGTTATCCATGGTACGCATACATGGCCTGCCCAGCCATATTTTCTTCTCTACTGAATTAGAATGTCGTCTCTCCCCGCTTGTCCTCTGATCCGCACCACTCCCTTCCTGTCTGCAGGTTACACTTAACATTTTCGTTCCATCACTTCTTGCGCGGTCCTCAACTTGTCAAGCTTCTTTGTCAATAAGTTTCTGCTGCTTATGTTAGCACCGTTACAATGCACTGATTATACACCGGTTTTTTTTTTTCAATGATGGCGGTGAGCTTCCAGTCAGGATATCTCAATTGCTGCCATATGCCCTCCTACACAGTGCATTACAAATGTCTTGGTCGTGGTCAGTCCAACCTGTGAGTCATTAACCTAGGTATACGTATTCTTTCGAAGACTCTAGAGGCTGATTGGCGATCCTGAACTCTAGTTCCCTTGACAGGCTATTGAACTTTTTTTTACATGTTTAACCCCACTTTTATGCTTTCATCTCTTAGTCCTCAATCATTTGTTGTAATTCATTCCTAGTGTTGTTTAACAGGAGAATGTTATCTGCAAACCAAAAGTTGCTCAAATATTTGCAGTTGATCCTCACTTTTAAGCCTTCCCAGTTTAGTAGCGTCACTAATACTTCGAAGCCAACAGTCCGTAGCATTGGAGCGATTGTATTTCCTTCTCTGTCCCCCCTTCTTGATAAGTAACTTCTGCTTCTTTTGTAGAGTACGAATCACATCCTAGACTTCAAAGGTATTCACGTGTGCTTCCTGTACTCCGTTACGCAATGCTTTTGTGACTGCAGGTATCTCTAGAGAATCAAATTCGCTTTCATAATCTGCGAAATCCAAAAAGAAGGGTTAATTGTAGTCTGCAGCTTTCTCAACTACGTGATTGATGACATCGATGTGATCCTTTGTGGAATATCCCTTCCTGAAAGCAACCTGTTCTCTTCGTTGACTGAAGTGTTGCCCTTATTGGAGATTGAATATTTTCTGCGGTACTGAAAGCAAGACTAATGGACCCAAATTTTTGTCAATTTTGTCACGTCTCCATACGTGCGTATTAATATTATGTTGGCATTCCAGTTCTCTGGTACACGTGAAGTTGTGAGGCATTTCGTATAAAGTGCCGCAGCTTTTTCAAGCATAACTCCTTCAGCTTCGATTAAACCGACTGTTAAAACGGCAAAAACGGCCGAAGAACACCGTTTAACTTCATCGCTATAGGAGAGACTGCATCATGTTCATTACTACTACGATTGAAGGTGGCATCACTGCTTTGGGTACTGCTGGAGTCGGTGTAGAATTCCTCCACTGCTTTTACTACAGCTGCGAAGTTGCTTATATTACCCTGCTTACCTTTCGGTGTATACATCTTCGCTTCTCCTATGCGATGTTTTCTTACTCATTTCAAGCTGCGTCTTTTTCACTGCTTCGTTACTCTTACGTTAAAATTTCGAAGATCCCTTATTTTCGCATTGTTGATACGTGGTACATACCCAGCGGCAATATTCCTACCGTAGTAACACTGCGACCGTTCTTCGCTTTAAGTTCCCGTAGAAGTTTTCACGAGGACTGTTAGAGCCTGCTAAAGGACTGCGCCTTCTCGCTTGGAACATGGCAGTATACGTCTCCGTGAAGTCTCAACGCCTTGCCTCTCTTTCGGAAGTTGGACCAGAGGAAACATTTTCGGGCATTGTAGCCTCGTACCTATCTTCTCTTCCTCCCAATTTCGTGCCTGCAGCAAGATCCGCTTTGTGGTGTCTCCGGCAGCTTGAAGTGCGGCTTTCGATTCCAGGAGTTATAAAAAGGTTGGACTTGCCTACTTAGCCCTTAATCAGTATGGTGCAGTTTCCAACGAAAGCTATGCTAGAGCCAACCGTGGCCCTGGGTATTATCGTGGTGCTTGTGGCTTCGAAAGTTTTTCCGACGTTTATGTCATATTCGTGAATATTTAAGCACTCGTACTTCTTTCAACCCATAGAGAGGAAACTTATGTACATTATTTGTTCCGAACTGATCATGCCGTTGAAAAACATTTTTAAAAGTCGTATACAGAGCTCCCATACAAACCAGATCGAAAGTTCGATCTAGTAAATTTTTGTTTCAACCTACAGGTGCATCATCATCGTGATCGTCATTATTATGTCTACTGGACTCCCAGCGATCTCCCATGACTCCCCGTCTTCCCCCATGTGACCAGATTTTTGTTGAACCACTGGTTGCTAGACCACTGGGACTTCGTTTACACATTACATGTCCTGCCCAGCTCATTTACTCTTAACGTCGGCTAAAATCCGATAATATTGCTATACGGCGAAAGGTTGGCCGATCGAACCTCGTCGTTAGTGGGATGCCTGCCGAGTAAGTGGTCAATGACCCGCTGCGTCCAGGTAGGCAAGATTCAACCTTATGGCAAACCGACCCGGAAAGGCTACGCCATGGAGTCACACGATTGCGAGCTCGTGCCGCGCTCGCACAATACTCCCACACCACCTTGCCACGACGTTAGTGATGAGCATTCCACATCCTTGCGTAGGCTGCCGTGCCGTTCCAGTGGCCGAGTGGTTTAGATGCTTAGCTTGGGATCCCAAGGGATTTCTAGCGATGGTGGTTCGAATCCCGGTGCCTGCATTGCCTTAAAAAATTGCGATGTGGGCACTGCGGTTCCAACGATCGTTACGTTACTGTGGGGCAGCTGTAACTTCGGGTGGAAGGGGGTTGATTAGGCGGGCGCTACGTGGAAGGCAGGCTCGGGGGTAGGGGGTGGCTAGTGGGTCATGTCTTGTTCCGGGCTCAGATGAGACCCGGTCGCAACTCAGCCACCGAAATGTGGTGGAGAAGTCGCAGTGGTCTGTCTTAGTCCACCCCATTTCATCTCGCTGACCCTCGGGTATCCGAGAGGGTGGTTGCTCCTGTTTCGGGCACAAGTACCCATGCTGGAGAACTGATATATGGGGAGAAAGTACGCTTTCGAGGCACTATATTTTTCGTCGGAAAAACGATATTTTCATGGGCTTGGCATTTTTTCAATTTTCCGGGGAAAATTATTCTTTGCCAAATCATTTAGTTACCGCGTCAGACGGAATCCGCACATGATGGAGAACTGATATATGCTGAGAAACACCGCTTTCGAGGCACTTTATTTTTCGCCGGAAAAACGATATTTTCATGGGCTATAGGCTTGGCATTTTTTCAATTTTCGGGAGAAAATTATTCTTTGCCAAATCGTTTAGTTATCGCGTCGGATGGCATCTGCGCATGCTGGAGAACTGATATATGCAGAGAAACACCGCTTTCGAGGCACTTTATTTTTCGTCGGAAAAACGATATTTTCATGGGTATAGGCTTGGTATTTTTTCAATTTTCCGGGGAAAATTATTCTTTGCCAAATCGTTTAGTTATCGCGTCGGACGGCATCTGCGCATGCTGGAGAACTGATATATGCGGAGAAACACCGGTTTCGAGGCACTTTCATTTTCGTCGGAAAAACGATATTTTCATGGGCTATAGGCTTGATATTTTTTCAATTTTCGGGGGAAAATTATTCTTTGCCAGATCGTTTAGTTATCGCGTCGGATGGCATCTGCGCATGCTGGAGAACTGATATATGCAGAGAAACACCGCTTTCGAGGCACTTTATTTTTCGTCGGAAAAACGATATTTTCATGGGAATAGGCTTGGTATTTTTTCAATTTTCCGGGGAAAATTATTCTTTGCCAAATCGTTTAGTTATCGCGTCGGACGGCATCTGCCGATGCTGGAGAACTGATATATGCGGAGAAACACCGCTTTCGAGGCACTTTCATTTTCGTCGGAAAAACGATATTTTCATGGGCTATAGGCTTGATATTTTTTCAATTTTCGGGGGAAAATTATTCTTTGCCAGATCGTTTAGTTATCGCGTCGGACGGCATCTGCGCATGCTGGAGAACTGATATATGCGGAGAAACACCGCTTTCGAGGCACTTTCATTTTCGTCGGAAAAACGATATTTTCATGGGCTATAGGCTTGACATTTTTTCAATTTTCGGGGGAAAATTATTCTTTGCCAGATCGTTTACTTATCGCGTCGGACGGCATCTGCGCATACTGGAGAACTGATATATGCGGAGAAACACCGCTTTCGAGGCACTTTATTTTTCTGCGGAAAAAGGATATTTTCATGGGCTATAGGCTTGGCATTTTTTCAATTTTCCGGGGAAAATTATTTTTTGCCAAATCGTTTAGTTATCGCGTCAGACGGCATCTGCGCATGCTGGAGAACTGATATATGCGGAGAAACACCGCTTTCGAGGCACTTTTTTTTTCGTCGGAAAAACGATATTTTCATGGGCTATATAGGCTTGGCATTTTTTCAATTTTCGGGGGAAAATTATTTTTTGCCAAATCGTTTAGTTATCGCGTCAGACGGCATCTGCGCATGCTGGAGAACTGATATATGCGGAGAAACACCGCTTTCGAGGCACTTTATTTTTCTGCGGAAAAAGGATATTTTCATGGGCTATAGGCTTGGCATTTTTTCAATTTTCGGGGGAAAATTATTCTTTGCCAGATCGTTTAGTTATCGCGTCGGACGGCATCTGCGCATGCTGGAGAACTGATATATGCGGAGAAACACCGGTTTCGAGGCACTTTATTTTTTCGCCGGAAAAACGATATTTTCATGGGCTATAGGCTTGGCATTTTTTCAATTTTCCGGGGAAAATTATTCTTTGCCAGATCGTTTAGTTATCGCGTCGGACGGCATCTGCGCCTGCTGGAGAACTGATATATGCGGAGAAACGCCGCTTTCGAGGCACTTTATTTTTCTGCGGAAAAAGGATATTTTCATGGGCTATAGGCTTGGCATTTTTTCAATTTTCCGGGGAAAATTATTCTTTGCCAAATCGTTTAGTTATCGCGTCGGACGGCATCTGCGCATGCTGGAGAACTGATATATGCGGAGAAACACCGGTTTCGAGCCACTTTATTTTTTCGCCGGAAAAACGATATTTTCATGGGCTATAGGCTTGGCATTTTTTCAATTTTCGGGGGAAAATTATTCTTTGCCAGATCGTTTAGTTATCGCGTCGGACGGTATCTGCGCATACTGGAGAACTGATATATGCGGAGAAACACCGCTTTCGAGGCACTTTATTTTTCTGCGGAAAAAGGATATTTTCATGGGCTATAGGCTTGGCATTTTTTCAATTTTCCGGGGAAAATTATTTTTTGCCAAATCGTTTAGTTATCGCGTCAGACGGCATCTGCGCATGCTGGAGAACTGATATATGCGGAGAAACACCGCTTTCGAGGCACTTTTTTTTTCGTCGGAAAAACGATATTTTCATGGGCTATAGGCTTGACATTTTTTCAATTTTCGGGGGAAAATTATTCTTTGCCGGATCGTTTACTTATCGCGTCGGACGGCATCTGCGCATACTGGAGAACTGATATATGCGGAGAAACACCGCTTTCGAGGCACTTTATTTTTCTGCGGAAAAAGGATATTTTCATGGGCTATAGGCTTGGCATTTTTTCAATTTTCCGGGGAAAATTATTCTTTGCCAAATCGTTTAGTTATCGCGTCGGACGGCATCTGCGCATGCTGGAGAACTGATATATGCGGAGAAACACCGCTTTCGAGGCACTTTTTTTTTCGTCGGAAAAACGATATTTTCATGGGCTATAGGCTTGGCATTTTTTCAATTTTCGGGGGAAAATTATTCTTTGCCAGATCGTTTAGTTATCGCGTCGGACGGCATCTGCGCATGCTGGAGAACTGATATATGCGGAGAAACACCGCTTTCGAGGCACTTTCATTTTCGTCGGAAAAACGATATTTTCATGGGCTATATAGGCTTGGCATTTTTTCAATTTTCCGGGGAAAATTATTCTTTGCCAGATCGTTTAGTTATCGCGTCAGACGGCATCTGCGCATGCTGGAGAACTGATATATGCGGAGAAACACCGCTTTCGAGGCACTTTTTTTTTCGTCGGAAAAAGGATATTTTCATGGGCTATAGGCTTGGCATTTTTTCAATTTTCGGGGGAAAATTATTCTTTGCCAAATCGTTTAGTTATCGCGTCGGACGGCATCTGCGCATGCTGGAGAACTGATATATGCGGAGAAACACCGCTTTCGAGGCACTTTATTTTTCTGCGGAAAAAGGATATTTTCATGGGCATAGGCTTGGCATTTTTTCAATTTTCCGGGGAAAATTATTTTTTGCCAAATTGTTTAGTTATCGCGTCAGACGGCATCTGCGCATGCTGGAGAACTGATATATGCGGAGAAACACCGCTTTCGAGGCACTTTTTTTTTCGTCGGAAAAACGATATTTTCATGGGCTATAGGCTTGGCATTTTTTCAGTTTTCGGGGGAAAATTATTCTTTGCCAGATCGTTTAGTTATCGCGTCAGACGGCATCTGCGCATGCTGGAGAACTGATATATGCGAAGAAACACCGCTTTCGAGGCACTTTTTTTTTCGCCGGAAAAACGATATTTTCATGGGCTATAGGCTTGGCATTTTTTCAATTTTCGGGGGAAAATTATTCTTTACCAGATCGTTTAGTTATCGCGTCGGACGGCATCTGCGCATGCTGGAGAACTGATATATGCGGAGAAACACCGCTTTCGAGGCACTTTATTTTTCGTCGGAAAAACGATATTTTCATGGGCTTTAGGCTTGGCATTTTTTCAATTTTCGGGGGAAAATTATTCTTTGCCAAATCGTTTAGTTATCGCGTCAGACGGCATCTGCGCATGCTGGAGAACTGATATATGCGGAGAAACACCGCTTTCGAGGCACTTTATTTTTCGTCGGAAAAACGATATTTTCATGGGCTATAGGCTTGGCATTTTTTCAATTTTCGGGGGAAAATTATTCTTTGCCAGATCGTTTAGTTATCGCGTCGGACGGCATCTGCGCATGCTGGAGAACTGATATATGCGGAGAAACACCGCTTTCGAGGCACTTTATTTTTCGTCGGAAAAACGATATTTTCATGGGCTATAGGCTTGGCATTTTTTCAATTTTCGGGGGAAAATTATTCTTTGCCAGATCGTTTAGTTATCGCGTCGGACGGCATCTGCGCATGCTGGAGAACTGATATATGCGGAGAAACACCGGTTTCGAGGCACTTTATTTTTCGTCGGAAAAACGATATTTTCATGGGCTATAGGCTTGGCATTTTTTCAATTTTCGGGGGAAAATTATTCTTTGCCAGATCGTTTAGTTATCGCGTCGGACGGCATCTGCGCATGCTGGAGAACTGATATATGCGGAGAAACACCGCTTTCGAGGCACTTTATTTTTCGTCGGAAAAACGATATTTTCATGGGCTATAGGCTTGGCATTTTTTCAATTTTCGGGGGAAAATTATTCTTTGCCAGATCGTTTAGTTATCGCGTCGGACGGCATCTGCGCATGCTGGAGAACTGATATATGCGGAGAAACACCGGTTTCGAGGCACTTTATTTTTCGTCGGAAAAACGATATTTTCATGGGCTATAGGCTTGGCATTTTTTCAATTTTCGGGGGAAAATTATTCTTTGCCAGATCGTTTAGTTATCGCGTCGGACGGCATCTGCGCATGCTGGAGAACTGATATATGCGGAGAAACACCGCTTTCGAGGCACTTTATTTTTCGTCGGAAAAACGATATTTTCAATAGGCTATAGGCTTGGCATTTTTTCAATTTTCGGGGGAAAATTATTCTTTGCCAAATCGTTTAGTTATCGCGTCAGACGGCATCTGCGCATGCTGGAGAACTGATATATGCGGAGAAACACCGCTTTCGAGGCACTTTATTTTTCGTCGGAAAAACGATATTTTCATGGGCTATAGGCTTGGCATTTTTTCAATTTTCGGGGGAAAATTATTCTTTGCCAAATCGTTTAGTTATCGCGTCAGACGGCATCTGCGCATGCTGGAGAACTGATATATGCGGAGAAACACCGCTTTCGAGGCACTTTATTTTTCGTCGGAAAAACGATATTTTCATGGGCTATAGGCTTGGCATTTTTTCAATTTTCGGGGGAAAATTATTCTTTGCCAGATCGTTTAGTTATCGCGTCGGACGGCATCTGCGCATGCTGGAGAACTGATATATGCGGAGAAACACCGCTTTCGAGGCACTTTATTTTTCGTCGGAAAAACGATATTTTCATGGGCTATAGGCTTGGCATTTTTTCAATTTTCGGGGGAAAATTATTCTTTGCCAGATCGTTTAGTTATCGCGTCGGACGGCATCTGCGCATGCTGGAGAACTGATATATGCGGAGAAACACCGGTTTCGAGGCACTTTATTTTTCGTCGGAAAAACGATATTTTCATGGGCTATAGGCTTGGCATTTTTTCAATTTTCGGGGGAAAATTATTCTTTGCCAGATCGTTTAGTTATCGCGTCGGACGGCATCTGCGCATGCTGGAGAACTGATATATGCGGAGAAACACCGCTTTCGAGGCACTTTATTTTTCGTCGGAAAAACGATATTTTCAATAGGCTATAGGCTTGGCATTTTTTCAATTTTCGGGGGAAAATTATTCTTTGCCAAATCGTTTAGTTATCGCGTCAGACGGCATCTGCGCATGCTGGAGAACTGATATATGCGGAGAAACACCGCTTTCGATGCACTTTATTTTTCGTCGGAAAAACGATATTTTCATGGGCTATAGGCTTGGCATTTTTTCAATTTTCGGGGGAAAATTATTCTTTGCCAAATCGTTTAGTTATCGCGTCAGACGGCATCTGCGCATGCTGGAGAACTGATATATGCGGAGAAACACCGCTTTCGAGGCACTTTATTTTTCGTCGGAAAAACGATATTTTCATGGGCTATAGGCTTGGCATTTTTTCAATTTTCGGGGGAAAATTATTCTTTGCCAAATCGTTTAGTTATCGCGTCAGACGGCATCTGCGCATGCTGGAGAACTGATATATGCGGAGAAACACCGGTTTCGAGGCACTTTATTTTTCGCCGGAAAAACGATATTTTCATGGGCTGTAGGCTTGGCATTTTTTCAATTTTCGGGGGAAAATTATTCTTTGCCAAATCGTTTAGTTATCGCGTCAGACGGCATCTGCGCATGCTGGAGAACTGATATAGCGGAGAAACACCGGTTTCGAGGCACTTTATTTTTCGCCGGAAAAACGATATTTTCATGGGCTATAGGCTTGGCATTTTTTCAATTTTCCGGGGAAAATTATTTTTTGCCAAATCGTTTAGTTATCGCGTCAGACGGCATCTGCGCATGCTGGAGAACTGATATATGCGGAGAAACACCGGTTTCGAGGCACTTTATTTTTCTGCGGAAAAAGGATATTTTCATGGGCTATAGGCTTGGCATTTTTTCAATTTTCGGGGGAAAATTATTCTTTGCCAGATCGTTTAGTTATCGCGTCGGACGGCATCTGCGCATGCTGGAGAACTGATATATGCGGAGAAACACCGCTTTCGAGGCACTTTATTTTTCGCCGGAAAAACGATATTTTCATGGGCTATAGGCTTGGCATTTTTTCAATTTTCCGGGGAAAATTATTCTTTGCCAAATCGTTTAGTTATCGCGTCAGACGGCATCTGCGCATGCTGGAGAACTGATATATGCGGAGAAACACCGGTTTCGAGGCACTTTATTTTTCGTCGGAAAAACGATATTTTCATGGGCTATAGGCTTGGCATTTTTTCAATTTTCGGGGGAAAATTATTTTTTGCCAAATCGTTTAGTTATCGCGTCAGACGGCATCTGCGCATGCTGGAGAACTGATATATGCGGAGAAACACCGCTTTCGAGGCACTTTATTTTTCGTCGGAAAAACGATATTTTCATGGGCTATAGGCTTGGCATTTTTTCAATTTTCGGGGGAAAATTATTCTTTGCCAGATCGTTTAGTTATCGCGTCAGACGGCATCTGCGCATGCTGGAGAACTGATATATGCGGAGAAACACCGCTTTCGAGGCACTTTATTTTTCGCCGGAAAAACGATATTTTCATGGGCTATAGGCTTGGCATTTTTTCAATTTTCCGGGGAAAATTATTTTTTGCCAAATCGTTTAGTTATCGCGTCAGACGGCATCTGCGCATGCTGGAGAACTGATATATGCGGAGAAACACCGCTTTCGAGGCACTTTATTTTTCGTCGGAAAAACGATATTTTCATGGGCTATAGGCTTGGCATTTTTTCAATTTTCGGGGGAAAATTATTCTTTGCCAGATCGTTTAGTTATCGCGTCGGACGGCATCTGCGCATGCTGGAGAACTGATATATGCGGAGAAACACCGGTTTCGAGGCACTTTATTTTTCGTCGGAAAAACGATATTTTCATGGGCTATAGGCTTGGCATTTTTTCAATTTTCCGGGGAAAATTATTTTTTGCCAAATCGTTTAGTTATCGCGTCAGACGGCATCTGCGCATGCTGGAGAACTGATATATGCGGAGAAACACCGGTTTCGAGGCACTTTATTTTTCGTCGGAAAAACGATATTTTCATGGGCTATAGGCTTGGCATTTTTTCAATTTTCGGGGGAAAATTATTCTTTCCCAGATCGTTTAGTTATCGCGTCGGACGGCATCTGCGCATGCTGGAGAACTGATATATGCGGAGAAACACCGCTTTCGAGGCACTTTATTTTTCGTCGGAAAAACGATATTTTCATGGGCTATAGGCTTGGCATTTTTTCAATTTTCCGGGGAAAATTATTTTTTGCCAAATCGTTTAGTTATCGCGTCAGACGGCATCTGCGCATGCTGGAGAACTGATATATGCGGAGAAACACCGCTTTCGAGGCACTTTATTTTTCGTCGGAAAAACGATATTTTCATGGGCTATAGGCTTGGCATTTTTTCAATTTTCGGGGGAAAATTATTCTTTGCCAGATCGTTTAGTTATCGCGTCAGACGGCATCTGCGCATGCTGGAGAACTGATATATGCGGAGAAACACCGCTTTCGAGGCACTTTATTTTTCGTCGGAAAAACGATATTTTCATGGGCTATAGGCTTGGCATTTTTTCAATTTTCCGGGGAAAATTATTTTTTGCCAAATCGTTTAGTTATCGCGTCAGACGGCATCTGCGCATGCTGGAGAACTGATATATGCGGAGAAACACCGGTTTCGAGGCACTTTATTTTTCGTCAGAAAAACGATATTTTCATGGGCTATAGGCTTGGCATTTTTTCAATTTTCGGGGGAAAATTATTCTTTCCCAGATCGTTTAGTTATCGCGTCGGACGGCATCTGCGCATGCTGGAGAACTGATATATGCGGAGAAACACCGCTTTCGAGGCACTTTATTTTTCGTCGGAAAAACGATATTTTCATGGGCTATAGGCTTGGCATTTTTTCAATTTTCGGGGGAAAATTATTCTTTGCCAGATCGTTTAGTTATCGCGTCGGACGGCATCTGCGCATGCTGGAGAACTGATATATGCGGAGAAACACCGGTTTCGAGGCACTTTATTTTTCATCGGAAAAACGATATTTTCATGGGCTATAGGCTTGGCATTTTTTCAATTTTCCGGGGAAAATTATTTTTTGCCAAATCGTTTAGTTATCGCGTCAGACGGCATCTGCGCATGCTGGAGAACTGATATATGCGGAGAAACACCGGTTTCGAGGCACTTTATTTTTCGTCGGAAAAACGATATTTTCATGGGCTATAGGCTTGGCATTTTTTCAATTTTCGGGGGAAAATTATTCTTTCCCAGATCGTTTAGTTATCGCGTCGGACGGCATCTGCGCATGCTGGAGAACTGATATATGCGGAGAAACACCGCTTTCGAGGCACTTTATTTTTCGTCGGAAAAACGATATTTTCATGGGCTATAGGCTTGGCATTTTTTCAATTTTCCGGGGAAAATTATTTTTTGCCAAATCGTTTAGTTATCGCGTCAGACGGCATCTGCGCATGCTGGAGAACTGATATATGCGGAGAAACACCGCTTTCGAGGCACTTTATTTTTCGTCGGAAAAACGATATTTTCATGGGCTATAGGCTTGGCATTTTTTCAATTTTCGGGGGAAAATTATTCTTTGCCAGATCGTTTAGTTATCGCGTCAGACGGCATCTGCGCATGCTGGAGAACTGATATATGCGGAGAAACACCGCTTTCGAGGCACTTTATTTTTCGTCGGAAAAACGATATTTTCATGGGCTATAGGCTTGGCATTTTTTCAATTTTCCGGGGAAAATTATTTTTTGCCAAATCGTTTAGTTATCGCGTCAGACGGCATCTGCGCATGCTGGAGAACTGATATATGCGGAGAAACACCGCTTTCGAGGCACTTTATTTTTCGTCGGAAAAACGATATTTTCATGGGCTATAGGCTTGGCATTTTTTCAATTTTCCGGGGAAAATTATTTTTTGCCAAATCGTTTAGTTATCGCGTCAGACGGCATCTGCGCATGCTGGAGAACTGATATATGCGGAGAAACACCGCTTTCGAGGCACTTTATTTTTCGTCGGAAAAACGATATTTTCATGGGCTATAGGCTTGGCATTTTTTCAATTTTCGGGGGAAAATTATTCTTTGCCAGATCGTTTAGTTATCGCGTCAGACGGCATCTGCGCATGCTGGAGAACTGATATATGCGGAGAAACACCGCTTTCGAGGCACTTTATTTTTCGTCGGAAAAACGATATTTTCATGGGCTATAGGCTTGGCATTTTTTCAATTTTCCGGGGAAAATTATTTTTTGCCAAATCGTTTAGTTATCGCGTCAGACGGCATCTGCGCATGCTGGAGAACTGATATATGCGGAGAAACACCGGTTTCGAGGCACTTTATTTTTCGTCAGAAAAACGATATTTTCATGGGCTATAGGCTTGGCATTTTTTCAATTTTCGGGGGAAAATTATTCTTTCCCAGATCGTTTAGTTATCGCGTCGGACGGCATCTGCGCATGCTGGAGAACTGATATATGCGGAGAAACACCGCTTTCGAGGCACTTTATTTTTCGTCGGAAAAACGATATTTTCATGGGCTATAGGCTTGGCATTTTTTCAATTTTCGGGGGAAAATTATTCTTTGCCAGATCGTTTAGTTATCGCGTCGGACGGCATCTGCGCATGCTGGAGAACTGATATATGCGGAGAAACACCGGTTTCGAGGCACTTTATTTTTCATCGGAAAAACGATATTTTCATGGGCTATAGGCTTGGCATTTTTTCAATTTTCCGGGGAAAATTATTTTTTGCCAAATCGTTTAGTTATCGCGTCAGACGGCATCTGCGCATGCTGGAGAACTGATATATGCGGAGAAACACCGGTTTCGAGGCACTTTATTTTTCGTCGGAAAAACGATATTTTCATGGGCTATAGGCTTGGCATTTTTTCAATTTTCGGGGGAAAATTATTCTTTCCCAGATCGTTTAGTTATCGCGTCGGACGGCATCTGCGCATGCTGGAGAACTGATATATGCGGAGAAACACCGCTTTCGAGGCACTTTATTTTTCGTCGGAAAAACGATATTTTCATGGGCTATAGGCTTGGCATTTTTTCAATTTTCCGGGGAAAATTATTTTTTGCCAAATCGTTTAGTTATCGCGTCAGACGGCATCTGCGCATGCTGGAGAACTGATATATGCGGAGAAACACCGCTTTCGAGGCACTTTATTTTTCGTCGGAAAAACGATATTTTCATGGGCTATAGGCTTGGCATTTTTTCAATTTTCGGGGGAAAATTATTCTTTGCCAGATCGTTTAGTTATCGCGTCAGACGGCATCTGCGCATGCTGGAGAACTGATATATGCGGAGAAACACCGCTTTCGAGGCACTTTATTTTTCGTCGGAAAAACGATATTTTCATGGGCTATAGGCTTGGCATTTTTTCAATTTTCCGGGGAAAATTATTTTTTGCCAAATCGTTTAGTTATCGCGTCAGACGGCATCTGCGCATGCTGGAGAACTGATATATGCGGAGAAACACCGCTTTCGAGGCACTTTATTTTTCGTCGGAAAAACGATATTTTCATGGGCTATAGGCTTGGCATTTTTTCAATTTTCCGGGGAAAATTATTTTTTGCCAAATCGTTTAGTTATCGCGTCAGACGGCATCTGCGCATGCTGGAGAACTGATATATGCGGAGAAACACCGCTTTCGAGGCACTTTATTTTTCGTCGGAAAAACGATATTTTCATGGGCTATAGGCTTGGCATTTTTTCAATTTTCGGGGGAAAATTATTCTTTGCCAGATCGTTTAGTTATCGCGTCAGACGGCATCTGCGCATGCTGGAGAACTGATATATGCGGAGAAACACCGCTTTCGAGGCACTTTATTTTTCGTCGGAAAAACGATATTTTCATGGGCTATAGGCTTGGCATTTTTTCAATTTTCCGGGGAAAATTATTTTTTGCCAAATCGTTTAGTTATCGCGTCAGACGGCATCTGCGCATGCTGGAGAACTGATATATGCGGAGAAACACCGGTTTCGAGGCACTTTATTTTTCGTCAGAAAAACGATATTTTCATGGGCTATAGGCTTGGCATTTTTTCAATTTTCGGGGGAAAATTATTCTTTCCCAGATCGTTTAGTTATCGCGTCGGACGGCATCTGCGCATGCTGGAGAACTGATATATGCGGAGAAACACCGCTTTCGAGGCACTTTATTTTTCGTCGGAAAAACGATATTTTCATGGGCTATAGGCTTGGCATTTTTTCAATTTTCGGGGGAAAATTATTCTTTGCCAGATCGTTTAGTTATCGCGTCGGACGGCATCTGCGCATGCTGGAGAACTGATATATGCGGAGAAACACCGGTTTCGAGGCACTTTATTTTTCATCGGAAAAACGATATTTTCATGGGCTATAGGCTTGGCATTTTTTCAATTTTCCGGGGAAAATTATTTTTTGCCAAATCGTTTAGTTATCGCGTCAGACGGCATCTGCGCATGCTGGAGAACTGATATATGCGGAGAAACACCGGTTTCGAGGCACTTTATTTTTCGTCGGAAAAACGATATTTTCATGGGCTATAGGCTTGGCATTTTTTCAATTTTCGGGGGAAAATTATTCTTTCCCAGATCGTTTAGTTATCGCGTCGGACGGCATCTGCGCATGCTGGAGAACTGATATATGCGGAGAAACACCGCTTTCGAGGCACTTTATTTTTCGTCGGAAAAACGATATTTTCATGGGCTATAGGCTTGGCATTTTTTCAATTTTCCGGGGAAAATTATTTTTTGCCAAATCGTTTAGTTATCGCGTCAGACGGCATCTGCGCATGCTGGAGAACTGATATATGCGGAGAAACACCGCTTTCGAGGCACTTTATTTTTCGTCGGAAAAACGATATTTTCATGGGCTATAGGCTTGGCATTTTTTCAATTTTCGGGGGAAAATTATTCTTTGCCAGATCGTTTAGTTATCGCGTCAGACGGCATCTGCGCATGCTGGAGAACTGATATATGCGGAGAAACACCGCTTTCGAGGCACTTTATTTTTCGTCGGAAAAACGATATTTTCATGGGCTATAGGCTTGGCATTTTTTCAATTTTCGGGGGAAAATTATTCTTTGCCAGATCGTTTAGTTATCGCGTCGGACGGCATCTGCGCATGCTGGAGAACTGATATATGCGGAGAAACACCGGTTTCGAGGCACTTTATTTTTCATCGGAAAAACGATATTTTCATGGGCTATAGGCTTGGCATTTTTTCAATTTTCGGGGGAAAATTATTCTTTGCCAGATCGTTTAGTTATCGCGTCGGACGGCATCTGCGCATGCTGGAGAACTGATATATGCGGAGAAACACCGGTTTCGAGGCACTTTATTTTTCGTCGGAAAAACGATATTTTCATGGGCTATAGGCTTGGCATTTTTTCAATTTTCGGGGGAAAATTATTCTTTGCCAAATCGTTTAGTTATCGCGTCAGACGGCATCTGCGCATGCTGGAGAACTGATATATGCGGAGAAACACCGCTTTCGAGGCACTTTATTTTTCGTCGGAAAAACGATATTTTCATGGGCTATAGGCTTGGCATTTTTTCAATTTTCGGGGGAAAATTATTCTTTGCCAAATCGTTTAGTTATCGCGTCAGACGGCATCTGCGCATGCTGGAGAACTGATATATGCGGAGAAACACCGGTTTCGAGGCACTTTATTTTTCGTCGGAAAAACGATATATTCATGGGCATAGGCTTGGCATTTTTTCAATTTTCGGGGGAAAATTATTCTTTGCCAAATCGTTTAGTTATCGCGTCAGACGGCATCTGCGCATGCTGGAGAACTGATATATGCGGAGAAACACCGGTTTCGAGGCACTTTATTTTTCGCCGGAAAAACGATATTTTCATGGGCAATATAGGCTTGGCATTTCTTCAATTTTCCGGGGAAAATTATTTTTTGCCAAATCGTTTAGTTATCGCGTCAGACGGCATCTGCGCATGCTGGAGAACTGATATATGCGGAGAAACACCGCTTTCGAGGCACTTTATTTTTCGCCGGAAAAACGATATTTTCATGGGCTATAGGCTTGGCATTTTTTCAATTTTCCGGGGAAAATTATTTTTTGCCAAATCGTTTAGTTATCGCGTCAGACGGCATCTGCGCATGCTGGAGAACTGATATATGCGGAGAAACACCGCTTTCGAGGCACTTTATTTTTCGTCGGAAAAACGATATTTTCATGGGCTATAGGTTGGCATTTTTTCAATTTTCGTGGGAAAATTATTCTTTGCCAAATCGTTTAGTTATCGCGTCAGACGGCATCTGCGCATGCTGGAGAACTGATATATGCGGAGAAACACCGCTTTCGAGGCACTTTATTTTTCGTCGGAAAAACGATATTTTCATGGGCTATAGGCTTGGCATTTTTTCAATTTTCGGGGGAAAATTATTCTTTGCCAAATCGTTTAGTTATCGCGTCAGACGGCATCTGCGCATGCTGGAGAACTGATATATGCGGAGAAACACCGGTTTCGAGGCACTTTATTTTTCGTCGGAAAAACGATATTTTCATGGGCATAGGCTTGGCATTTTTTCAATTTTCGGGGGAAAATTATTCTTTGCCAAATCGTTTAGTTATCGCGTCAGACGGCATCTGCGCATGCTGGAGAACTGATATATGCGGAGAAACACCGGTTTCGAGGCACTTTATTTTTCGCCGGAAAAACGATATTTTCATGGGCAATATAGGCTTGGCATTTCTTCAATTTTCCGGGGAAAATTATTTTTTGCCAAATCGTTTAGTTATCGCGTCAGACGGCATCTGCGCATGCTGGAGAACTGATATATGCGGAGAAACACCGGTTTCGAGGCACTTTATTTTTCGTCGGAAAAACGATATTTTCATGGGCTATAGGCTTGGCATTTTTTCAATTTTCGGGGGAAAATTATTCTTTCCCAGATCGTTTAGTTATCGCGTCGGACGGCATCTGCGCATGCTGGAGAACTGATATATGCGGAGAAACACCGCTTTCGAGGCACTTTATTTTTCGTCGGAAAAACGATATTTTCATGGGCTATAGGCTTGGCATTTTTTCAATTTTCCGGGGAAAATTATTTTTTGCCAAATCGTTTAGTTATCGCGTCAGACGGCATCTGCGCATGCTGGAGAACTGATATATGCGGAGAAACACCGCTTTCGAGGCACTTTATTTTTCGTCGGAAAAACGATATTTTCATGGGCTATAGGCTTGGCATTTTTTCAATTTTCGGGGGAAAATTATTCTTTGCCAGATCGTTTAGTTATCGCGTCAGACGGCATCTGCGCATGCTGGAGAACTGATATATGCGGAGAAACACCGCTTTCGAGGCACTTTATTTTTCGTCGGAAAAACGATATTTTCATGGGCTATAGGCTTGGCATTTTTTCAATTTTCCGGGGAAAATTATTTTTTGCCAAATCGTTTAGTTATCGCGTCAGACGGCATCTGCGCATGCTGGAGAACTGATATATGCGGAGAAACACCGGTTTCGAGGCACTTTATTTTTCGTCGGAAAAACGATATTTTCATGGGCTATAGGCTTGGCATTTTTTCAATTTTCGGGGGAAAATTATTCTTTCCCAGATCGTTTAGTTATCGCGTCGGACGGCATCTGCGCATGCTGGAGAACTGATATATGCGGAGAAACACCGCTTTCGAGGCACTTTATTTTTCGTCGGAAAAACGATATTTTCATGGGCTATAGGCTTGGCATTTTTTCAATTTTCGGGGGAAAATTATTCTTTGCCAGATCGTTTAGTTATCGCGTCGGACGGCATCTGCGCATGCTGGAGAACTGATATATGCGGAGAAACACCGGTTTCGAGGCACTTTATTTTTCGTCGGAAAAACGATATTTTCATGGGCTATAGGCTTGGCATTTTTTCAATTTTCGGGGGAAAATTATTCTTTGCCAGATCGTTTAGTTATCGCGTCGGACGGCATCTGCGCATGCTGGAGAACTGATATATGCGGAGAAACACCGGTTTCGAGGCACTTTATTTTTCGTCGGAAAAACGATATTTTCATGGGCTATAGGCTTGGCATTTTTTCAATTTTCGGGGGAAAATTATTCTTTGCCAAATCGTTTAGTTATCGCGTCAGACGGCATCTGCGCATGCTGGAGAACTGATATATGCGGAGAAACACCGGTTTCGAGGCACTTTATTTTTCGTCGGGAAAACGATATTTTCATGGGCATAGGCTTGGCATTTTTTCAATTTTCGGGGGAAAATTATTCTTTGCCAAATCGTTTAGTTATCGCGTCAGACGGCATCTGCGCATGCTGGAGAACTGATATATGCGGAGAAACACCGGTTTCGAGGCACTTTATTTTTCGCCGGAAAAACGATATTTTCATGGGCAATATAGGCTTGGCATTTCTTCAATTTTCCGGGGAAAATTATTCTTTGCCAGATCGTTTAGTTATCGCGTCGGACGGCATCTGCGCATGCTGGAGAACTGATATATGCGGAGAAACACCGGTTTCGAGGCACTTTATTTTTCGTCGGAAAAACGATATTTTCATGGGCTATAGGCTTGGCATTTTTTCAATTTTCGGGGGAAAATTATTTTTTGCCAAATCGTTTAGTTATCGCGTCAGACGGCATCTGCGCATGCTGGAGAACTGATATATGCGGAGAAACACCGCTTTCGAGGCACTTTATTTTTCGTCGGAAAAACGATATTTTCATGGGCTATAGGCTTGGCATTTTTTCAATTTTCGGGGGAAAATTATTCTTTGCCAAATCGTTTAGTTATCGCGTCAGACGGCATCTGCGCATGCTGGAGAACTGATATATGCGGAGAAACACCGGTTTCGAGGCACTTTATTTTTCGTCGGAAAAACGATATTTTCATGGGCTATATAGGCTTGGC
Source organism: Dermacentor variabilis (assembly GCF_050947875.1). Classification (NCBI taxonomy): domain Eukaryota; kingdom Metazoa; phylum Arthropoda; class Arachnida; order Ixodida; family Ixodidae; genus Dermacentor; species Dermacentor variabilis. Next base: position 59,729,714 of record NC_134577.1, on the reverse strand, counting down.
ATTTTTTCAATTTTCGGGGGAAAATTATTCTTTGCCAAATCGTTTAGTTATCGCGTCAGACGGCATCTGCGCATGCTGGAGAACTGATATATGCGGAGAAACACCGCTTTCGAGGCACTTTATTTTTCGTCGGAAAACGATATTTTCATGGGCTATAGGCTTGGCATTTTTTCAATTTTCGGGGGAAAATTATTCTTTGCCAAATCGTTTAGTTATCGCGTCAGACAGCATCTGCGCATGCTGGAGAACTGATATATGCGGAGAAACACCGCTTTCGAGGCACTTTATTTTTCGTCGGAAAAACGATATTTTCATGGGCTATAGGCTTGGCATTTTTTCAATTTTCGGGGGAAAATTATTCTTTGCCAGATCGTTTAGTTATCGCGTCAGACGGCATCTGCGCATGCTGGAGAACTGATATATGCGGAGAAACACCGCTTTCGAGGCACTTTATTTTTCGCCGGAAAAACGATATTTTCATGGGCTATAGGCTTGGCATTTTTTCAATTTTCCGGGGAAAATTATTCTTTGCCAAATCGTTTAGTTATCGCGTCAGACGGCATCTGCGCATGCTGGAGAACTGATATATGCGGAGAAACACCGGTTTCGAGGCACTTTATTTTTCGCCGGAAAAACGATATTTTCATGGGCTATAGGCTTGGCATTTTTTCAATTTTCCGGGGAAAATTATTTTTTGCCAAATCGTTTAGTTATCGCGTCAGACGGCATCTGCGCATGCTGGAGAACTGATATATGCGGAGAAACACCGCTTTCGAGGCACTTTATTTTTCGTCGGAAAAACGATATTTTCATGGGCTATAGGCTTGGCATTTTTTCAATTTTCGGGGGAAAATTATTCTTTGCCAAATCGTTTAGTTATCGCGTCAGACGGCATCTGCGCATGCTGGAGAACTGATATATGCGGAGAAACACCGCTTTCGAGGCACTTTATTTTTCGTCGGAAAAACGATATTTTCATGGGCTATAGGCTTGGCATTTTTTCAATTTTCCGGGGAAAATTATTTTTTGCCAAATCGTTTAGTTATCGCGTCAGACGGCATCTGCGCATGCTGGAGAACTGATATATGCGGAGAAACACCGCTTTCGAGGCACTTTATTTTTCGTCGGAAAAACGATATTTTCATGGGCTATAGGCTTGGCATTTTTTCAATTTTCGGGGGAAAATTATTCTTTGCCAAATCGTTTAGTTATCGCGTCAGACGGCATCTGCGCATGCTGGAGAACTGATATATGCGGAGAAACACCGCTTTCGAGGCACTTTATTTTTCGTCGGAAAAACGATATTTTCATGGGCTATAGGCTTGGCATTTTTTCAATTTTCGGGGGAAAATTATTCTTTGCCAAATCGTTTAGTTATCGCGTCAGACGGCATCTGCGCATGCTGGAGAACTGATATATGCGGAGAAACACCGCTTTCGAGGCACTTTATTTTTCGTCGGAAAAACGATATTTTCATGGGCTATAGGTTTGGCATTTTTTCAATTTTCGGGGGAAAATTATTCTTTGCCAGATCGTTTAGTTATCGCGTCAGACGGCATCTGCGCATGCTGGAGAACTGATATATGCGGAGAAACACCGGTTTCGACGCAGTTTAATTTTCTTCGGAAAAACGATATTTTCATGGGCTATAGGCTTGGCATTTTTTCAATTTTCGGGGGAAAATTATTCTTTGCCAAATCGTTTAGTTATCGCGTCAGACGGCATCTGCGCATGCTGGAGAACTGATATATGCGGAGAAACACCGCTTTCGAGGCACTTTATTTTTCGTCGGAAAAACGATATTTTCATGGGCTATAGGCTTGGCATTTTTTCAATTTTCGGGGGAAAATTATTCTTTGCCAGATCGTTTAGTTATCGCGTCAGACGGCATCTGCGCATGCTGGAGAACTGATATATGCGGAGAAACACCGGTTTCGACGCAGTTTAATTTTCTTCGGAAAAACGATATTTTCATGGGCTATAGGCTTGGCATTTTTTCAATTTTCGGGGGAAAATTATTCTTTGCCAAATCGTTTAGTTATCGCGTCAGACGGCATCTGCGCATGCTGGAGAACTGATATATGCGGAGAAACACCGCTTTCGAGGCACTTTATTTTTCGTCGGAAAAACGATATTTTCATGGGCTATAGGCTTGGCATTTTTTCAATTTTCGGGGGAAAATTATTCTTTGCCAAATCGTTTAGTTATCGCGTCAGACGGCATCTGCGCATGCTGGAGAACTGATATATGCGGAGAAACACCGCTTTCGAGGCACTTTATTTTTCGTCGGAAAAACGATATTTTCATGGGCTATTAGGCTTACCGTTTTTTTCAATTTTAAGGGGAAAATTATTCTTTGCCTAATCGCTCATTTATCGCGTTAAACGGCTTCTGCGCGTTCCCGGGGACTCGTATATGCGGAGAACCAGTACCTTAGAGACACTTTATTTTTTGCCGGAAAAAATGATATTTGCAGGGCTATAGGCTTACCGTTTTTTCAATTTTAAGGGGAAAATTATTCTTTGCCTAATCGCTCATTGATCGCGTTAAATGGCTTCTGCTGGTGCCCGGGGACTCGTACATGCGGAGAACCAGCGCATTAGAGACACTTTATTTTTTGTCGGAAAAATGATATTTTCATGAGCTATAGGCTTACCGTTTTTTCAATTTTAAGGGGAAAATTATTCTTTGCCTAATCGCTCATTTATCGCGTTAAACGGCTTCTGCGCGTTCCCGGGGACTCGTATAAGCGGAGAACCAGCGCCTTAGAGACACTATTTTTTGCCGGAAAAAATATTTGCATGGGCTATATAGGCTTACCGTCTTTTCAATTTTAAGGGGAAAATTATTCTTTGCCTAATCGCTCATTTATCGCGTTAAACTGCTTCTGCGCGTTCCCGCGGTCTCGTATAAGCGGGATTATAGGCTTACGGTTTTTTCAGTTTTTGTCGAGCTCTGTAGAGACGGCGCGACGCGGTTTGTTAGAGGTGATCAGGATTCGTTTTATGTCGTGGGGTGTGGTGGAGGTTTGTGGGGATGGTGCGGCGTGGGCTCTTACAGGTGGGCAGGGTTGGATTCATCCTGTGGGGGCGGGGGGGTAGAGCTCTGTGGTGATGGCTCTTAGAGGTGGGCTGTGTTGGCTTCGTCGTCACAATGGAGAGTTTCGTAGGCGGGAGTCCGGTCTCTTGCGTGAGAGGGCGCATGCATTCGGGGGCTTTACCTCACGGGTTCGCTTTCCCCAAAGAGGACAGTCCATTCTTTAAGTGGGTGTGTGTCTTGCTCCTGCGGCCTACTCTGCACTTGCTCTAAAAGGAACAGGTATCCACCCTCTTAGGATACCCGCGGAACAGCGAGAGGAAATGATGTGCACCATGTCACAAAACTCCCCCTTATCCACCCCATTCCAGTAGCCGAGTGGATGCCGGGTCTCATCTGAGCCCGGAACACGTCCTGACGCACTAGCCGGCCCCTACCCCTTTTCCCCTAATCCTCAGCCGACCTACCTCCTTGCGCCCGCCTAATCAACCCCCTCCTGCCCCAATTTACAGCTGCCCCACAGTAAGTTAACGATCGTTCGAGCCACTTCTCCCGCATCGCAGTTTTCTTACGCAATGCAGGCGTCGCGATTCTAACCACCATCGCTAGAAATCCCGTGGGATCCCAAGCTAAGCATCTAGACCACTCGGCCAACGGAACGGCACAGCAGCATACTGAATGAAGGCGACCAGTACCTTGAGGCAAGCGGCAGCTAACGATAACAGCCGAGTAGTGTGGCTAATCAGGCGATAACAGCCGAGATGCTCAGCTTCTGTCGTGGCCTACAGGGATGCGGTGCGATAGGCTGGAACGGAACGCAACGAAAGGACGCGCTCAGAACATCGCCCTGTATGTTTTTTTTTTCGGCACCGTTCAGAGCCGCAATACCGCTGCGGTTCCGCACGGAGGTCGAACGCTGATCTCTGGCCTCGTGCTTCGACCACTCGCGGTTAGGTGGTGTAGGAGCGTTGTGCGAGTGTAGCAGGAGCTCGCAATACTGCAACGCCGGGACGTTGCATTTTCCGGTTGATCAGCGATGAGGTGAACGAGTCCTTGCCTACCGTGCCATCACACCAACGGCGAGTTTCGATTGGCAAACGTTTTGGCGATGTTGGGGCACTTGCGCTGAGGCTGCCTCGTGAGCGCGTATGCGTGTTCACTGTATGGCGGCGACGGCTTTGTCCGCCGACGAAATGCAGGCACTTGACGCTACTCAATACAGCGCAGCCAAATGGCTCCTGGTGATTCCAGCTACGCTTTGGAGGGGTTATGCATCCAGATGTGCAGTTAAGCTGCAAAGGCCAAGACGCCAACTAGACGAACGATCACGCCGCTTTCTTCCGGGACACCACGCGACTGGAACGCTTCCTGCGTAGCCTAGTAGGAGGGCGGCGTTAAAGACGGCGCCTTGGACCAGCTTCGAACTTGCTCGAATAACGAATCTTGGCGCGCTGTCGCTGTGAGAACGCAGTAGAGATGGCGTCCTCTCGCGAGCCAACCAATAGAAAACGCTGCCTTGAGGAAGCGATATTCTACAATGGATCACACCCTTGCCAATAATCCGCTAATCGAGAAATCCGCAGAGTACACTTAACCCCTCTATATGGCCTTAGTAGATTACGGAAACGCATTAGGTTCAGTCGAGATACCGGCAGTCAGAGGCATAATGCAATCAAGGAGTACAGAAGGAGTACGCGATTATGTTAGGAGGTACGAAGATTCCACAGCTACCTTCTTCACAAGTCTGAAGTTACCTATCAAGAAAGGAATCAGGCAAGGGTAAAATTCCTCCAATACCACGCATCCTTGAAAATATTGAAGCTATTAAGTATAGGAAGGCTTAGGAGTGAGGATCAACGGTGAATATCTCTGCAACATATCGTTTGAAGATGACATGGTCCTGTTCAACAACATTAACATCTTAACAGAGAAAGATGGGTGGGGTTAAAAATTTACGAAACGAACAAGAATAAAGGATTGCCAATCAGCCTTTGAAGTCTGTGGAGGAGTACGTTTACCTCTACGTCAATTACTCACAGAGGACTCGGATCATGATAAGGAAAGCTACAGAATGGGTTGGAGCGCATACGGCAGGCGTTTGGAGACACTTACTAGAAGCTTACCAATATTGCAAAACAACGTGTATAATCACTGCATTCTAAAGGCGCTAACATATTGAGCATCAACTTCGTTAACAAAGTGCGAGAATAAGCCGACGTCGGCGCAAAAAGCGATGCAACCAAAATGTTAGGTGTAACGTCGAGACAGGAACAACGGTGTGGATCAGAGAACGCGGACAGGCGAGCCCGACACTGGAAGGGAAAATATATAGAGCACGGCGGGTCATGCAATTCGTATGATGGATAACCGTTGGACTGTTAGAGTTACAGAATGGCTGCCAAGAGAAGGAGAGCGCAGTCGAGGACGCCAGAAGATTAGGTGAGGTGATGAAATTCGGAAATTTGTAGTTACAAGTTTGAATCTGTTGGTGCAGGACTGGGGTACTTTGCGATTTCTACAGCAGACACGCTGATGGGTAGTCCAGGCGCACGCGCCCAGCTTGCTGCTTCAAAAGAGGCTGAAGCTTGCGGACCAAAGCACCAGAAAAAAATGTGCGTGACCAAACTGCAAAACAGCACTTCATTCTTTATTCCTACACGGAAATTGCTCAGCCCACGGAAAATGTCACTGGCACGCGCACCCTTCCAGGCTAAAGAATCATGACTCGCGTCTCAACTGGATTCTGCGTAGTGAGTCACCCAGAGACATTTATTAAACCACCTGTGGAGTCTTCAGGATGCCTTCCAAAAATTGCACAAGAAAGGTGCCGCTTCAGCCTTGGTTGTGTGTTTGAGGCCGATAGTTGCTGAGGGTTTCTAATATTTTGCACAGTTTGTTGGTCAAAGAACCCAACAACACGGACAACAGTATTGGGCAGTATTTAACCCTGCAATGCCCAAACACATTTAATCACAGGAAATGCGCTGAATGTGTCCCCCTTTATTTGTTCACATGGAGGGTACATTTGCACTAAACATAACAAAATGTATAAGTAGAGAACATTGTGGTTAGTAATTGGATTCCTAAGCTATTCACAAATTACACTGGGCTCCTGCCTAATATCGTTACTTGTGTTTGACTTGCGAAAATTCCAACTTTGATGTCTCAAACAACGCAGTATACACAAGGTGCGTTAGGCATTACAGGGTTCATCATCATCCTGCTTTCGTCCACTGCAGGGCAAAGGCCTCCCCCATACTTCTCCGACTATCCCGGTGCAGGTAGTAATTCTGGCCATGTTGTCCCTGCAAACTTCTTAATCTCATCCGCCCACCTAACTTTCTGTCGCCCTCTGTTACGCTTCCCTTCCCTCGGAATCCATTCCCTAACTCTTAATGATCATCGGTTATCTTCCCTCATTACGTGTCCTGCCCATGGCCCCCATTTCTTTTTCTTGATTTCAACTAAGATATCTAACGCTCGTTTGTTCCCTCAACCAATCTGCTCTTTTCTTATACCTTAATGTTACACCTATCATTCTTCTTTCCACAGCTCGTTGCGTCGTCCTCAATTTAAGTAGAACCCTTTTCGTAAGCCTCCAGGTTTCTGCCCCGTAAGTGAGCACAGGTAAGACACAGCTGTTATAAACTGTTTCTCTTGAGCGATAATGGCAATTACCCTCAATTAACCTATTTGCAATTACCTTAGCAAATAATTTGTAGGCAACGGACAGACCGATCAGCTTACTGTCCGTTGCCTACAAAGTATTTACTAAGGTAATTGCAAATAGAATCAGGAACACCTTAGACTTCCGTCATCCAAAGGACCAGGCAGGATTCCGTTAAGGCTACTCAACAATTGACCATATTCACACTATCGATCAGGTGATAGGAAAATGTGCGGAATATAACCAACCTTTATATGTAGCTTTCATTGATTACGAGAAAGCGCTTGATTCAGTCGAAACCTCAGCAGTCATGGAGGCATTACGGAATCATGGTGTAGACGAGCCGTATGTAAAAATACCGAAAGATATCTATAGCGGCTCCACGGCCACCATAGTCCTCCATAAAGAAAGCAACAAAATCCCAATAAAGAAAAGCGTCAGGCAGTGAGATACGATCTCTCCAATGCTATTCACAGCGTGTTTATATGAGGTATTCAGAGACCTGGATTGGGAAGAATTGGGGATAAAAGTTAATGGAGAATACCTTAGTAACTTACGATTCGCTGATGATATTGCCTTGCTTAGTAACTCAGGGGACCATTTGCCATGCATGCTTACTCACCTGGAGAGGAAAAGCAGAAGAGTGGGTCTAAAAATTAATCTAATTTAAACTAATGTCTAATCTAATGTTAAACTAATCTAATGTTAATGTCTAACTAATGTCTAGTCTAATGGTAAACTAATGTTTAACAGTCTCGGAAGAGAACAGCAATTTACAATAGGTAGCGAGGCACTGGAAGTAGTAAGGAAATGCATCTATTTAGGGCAGGTAGTGACGGCGGATCAGGATCATGAGACGGAAATAATTAGAAGAATAAGAATGGGCTGGGGTGCGTTTGGCAGGCATTCTCAGATCATGAACAGCAGGCCTTTACAGGGTTAAAAGACTCCTATACCACGTCGGTGTCTTAGTGAAGAAACAGTATGCGGATAGCGAACACGGCTGCAAATATCTCAAAAGAATTTTGCAGTCTGGCACAGCGGGTGGGATTCAAAAACGGAGCTGGAGATCACTATTTCAAACGCTCCTTTCGACAGAAGCGCTCTTCTCTCTTCGGGCTGCCTGACTCGGGCGAAGAGTCCCATACGAGGCCAATAGCTGCCATGTAAAGGGTGTTTGAGTACGGCTCATCCTCGTGCTACTGTGAAAACTTATCGTAGCAGTTTATTAAACAGGGTGAAGCGAAGATCTTCATTTCGAATATCGGAGAAATTACAAACACAGGCAAACGATAGGCCGCGTGCGCTTGTGTAGTAATGCAACACCGGCCACACTGCTTCCTTGTGTTGTAGCCCTCGGATTTCAGTAATTCCTATTTCCTTCAACACACAACTAGCCTCCAACAACGCGAAACTCAAGGACAGGCCACATGTGCGCAGTGGCGCTCGATCCTAGCCGCTCCATGCTGGACAATGTAGCTGTAGCTGTGAGACTTCGCTACACCAGCTGGACCAGCCGATAGTAACCACACCCAAATTACGCGTTTTAGAATAGATCAATACTGCCCCACCATCGTTCGTCTAGGAACGCAGTTGGTAGTAAGAATTGCGAAGAATGCTACACGTTTATTAGTTTGCGCCGCCAGTAACTTGCAAAAGAAGCCGATTGGGGCTTCGGCGGCAGCAGCGTGGAAATTTGCTGTAGATTCCTTCCTTCCATTTTCCGCTCCAGGCCTTCGTAACGGTGATGCAGCCTGCCTTTATGCGCTAATATCTTATGTTTGATGAATATATTTCCACCCTGAAGCCAGCGCCAGAACACACAACTCTAGCGACCGGGTAATTAAAGAAGGTTAGCATCAGGTTAGGCAACGTCACGTTAGGAGAAGCAACGTATAGCGAAGGACAACGACAACATAAGTGCGTTCGTACACAGAAGATGGCGGGGCATTCGCTTCATGCTTAGAGCCACTTTCCTAAAACCTGCGCAGTTTCCCGTTTCTTAAGCTATCTATCCCTGCCCCAGGGTTAAACCAACGATGTACTCCTTGTCTTTCCTGCGCCTCTACCAACTGGATATAGAGGTAAGCCGCGGTCCTACCGGTGCTCTACTTCGATGACACCCCCTCCCCATGGCCACATTAAATTACCTAGTATGTGCCTCTGCCAAAACTTATTCGACTCGCGGCTTGTGACATGCGAGTCGTGGTGCACGTCATGGGCGTTACACGTCGTCATTGTCGTTATCATCATCATCATCCGCCTGTTTACGCCCACTGCAGGGCAAAGGCCTCCCCATACTTCAACAACCCCGGCCATGCACTAATTGTGGCCATGCCGTCCCTGCAAACTTCTTAATCTCATCCGCCCACCTAAATTTCTGCCGCCTCCTGCTACGCTTCCCTTCCCTTGGAATCCAGTCCGTAACCCTTAATGACCATCGGTTATCTTCCCTCCTCATTACATGTCCTGCCCATGCCCCCCATTTCTTTTTCTTGATTTCAACTAAGATGTCATTAACTCGCGTTTGTTCCCTCACCCAATCTGCATTTTTCTTATCCTTTAACGTTACACCCATCATTCTTCTTTCCATAGCTCGTTGCGTCGTCCTCAATTTAAGTAGAACCCTTTTCGTAAGCCTCCAGGTTTCTGCCCCGTAGGTGAGTACTGGTAACACAGCTATTATACACTTTTCTCTTCAGGGATAATGGCAACCTGCTGTTCATGATCTGAGAATGCCTGCCAAACGCACCCCAGCCCATTCTTATTCTTCTGATTATTTCCGTCTCACGATCCGTATCCCCCGTCACTACCTACCCTAAAGAGATGTATTCCCTTACCACTTCCAGTGCCTCGCTACCTATTGTAAATTGCTGTTCTCTTCCGAGACTGTTAAACATTAGTTTTCTGCAGATTAATTTTTAGACCCACTCTTCTGCTTTGCATCTCCAGGTCAGTGAGCATGCATTGCAATTAGTCCTCTGAATTACTAAGCAAGGCAATATCATCAGCGAAGCGCAAGTTACTAAGGTATTCTCCATTAACTTTTATCCCCAATTCTTCACAATCCAGGTCTCTGAATACCTCCTGTAAACACGCTGTGAATAGCATTGGACAGATCGTATCTGCCTGCCTGACACCTTTCTTTATTGGGATTTTGTTCCTTTCTTTATGGAGGACTATGGTGGCTGTGGAGCCGCTACAGATATTTTTCAGTATTTTTACATACGGCTCGTCATTGTCGTATTGTGGTCTTATGGCCAGCGCTGCTTCCAGTCTTCTTTTCTTTTTGTGCGCGTAAACACGCGCCTATCAGAATCGTGGTCAATCATGTCACGTCATCGTGACAGCAACTGTGGCCACTTTGACGCAGATTCGAGACCTGACGTTGCAGAAGGACCGCTCGAGCCTGGGTCACCGGGTGTGCAGCGGACCCCGGCGCAAGTTGATCCTGCTCGGGGGACTGTCGCTCGAAGTTCGTGGTAGCAACATCCTCGCCACTTCCGGTAAGCACGCTGCTCTGGAAGTGTCCAAAAATAAGCAAAAAATTACAACGTGTGACAGAGCTTCCAACTCCTTCCAACACAAATAAATCCTTGTCGCGTGTTTTACTCGGTTTTCGGGAATTTGCATACAGCGAGATTACAGTCGGGGCTATGGACCCCGCCAGGACGAAATTTGCCGACCCCGATTCCTAGCGCCGACCAGAACATCTGGTCTGCAGCCCACTTCGTATAAGCTAGCCAGGTGGACATAATACCTTAACCTTTAAACGCCACAAAGTTTTCGCGCGAGAGCACGTGCAAGTTTGGCAACAAATGAGCATCGCAATGCACGTGCTGCTCTCCCGCCGCAGCCCTCTTCCGTCTCCGACGCACTTCTCTTTCCGACTAACGTCTGCGGTGACACGGGCTAATACGCGAGCTCTCTCCCGTCCTCGACCTCCGGTGGTGGCGTGCTGCTATCTTAACCCTTCGTGAGCTACGCAGCAACAGGCGCCCCGCCGTGCAAAGCGGCAGCATAGTGCAGGAATAAAATCTGAGAACTTACGTACTGCAGGAGGCTACGTCACTTAGGCAGCCAGACCTTACAGGCTGTGCTGCGATCATTCGCACACTTTGTGCGCGCGAAGAACCTACTTGTTTGCCCCTAATGTTCCATTTGTGCTTTTTAAAGCAATTCCATGTAACGACAGAAACTTGCTAACTTGAATAGTTGAATGTAGACATCCTTCTATATTATTTGCGACAACGGCTATTCATTATACGAAAACTATTGGGAAAGTATTCGACATTCGGTTCAACTCGCTTTCGGCACTATTCGTATAAAATTCGGCCTCCATTGTGACTATTGCAAAATTAATGGTGTATTTGAGAAGGAGAATACCGCACATCTAGTTTCGCCACTCTTGATGTACTGTCATGTGCAGTTTACAAAACTGGGACATGATTTTGAGTGCCAAGGTAGAGTTGCAGTGCTACTGTTCTTTTTTTAAAGTTTCTCTCAGAATTTTTTAGAAAAAGAAAGACGATGGCGTTCATGCAAAGCTCACCTCGTTTGTTCGTTCTCATATATATAGGCAGGAGCTCCCAAGGTACCATCAAGCAGTGGACAGAGGCCTCGAAATTGCGTTTTAGTGGCTACCTGGGCACAGCAGCATCACTGGCAATGAATGTGCCGACCAAGCGGTCCGTGAGGCACATGGAGAACCTCGATACCTTTGTCCAGAACGGATCGAGTGTAACTCCCCGGAAATGGAATGCACCGGAATTTTACCGATGGGCGCCCAGTTGCCATGGAGCCACTTATGGAATTACAATTCATACCGGGTTTTAACCGACCGCAAGAAGCATTACGATGCCACCTGCGAATAGGAGTTTCCTTTACAAACGCATACTGATCCCTCATTGGATTTTTGGAAAGTGTCAACTGCCGCAGAAGTGGTGCTGGGGGAACAACCTAACATCTCTTACGTGGCTGCCCCACATCCGACGGAAGAAAGAGGTAGGGGAAGAGGGAAGTGGGACAAGACCAAAAAAAAGAGAGGCTAAATTGAAACAATGATGCACAGATGAATTTACAGTAGACCGAGAAGAAAGGAGGTTAACCGAGGGACTCGATTTTTATTATTCATATCATGAGAAGCAAACATATAAAAACTCCCCAACGCCCACAATTGGGAAATTACTTGTACTTACTAACTGAATTGAAGAAGTGATAACTTAATGGCAGTGAAAGTAGTGAAAAAAGAATTTGCCGCAGGTGGGCGAAAATCCCACCTCTTCGCATTACTCGTGCAATGCTCTATTTTGTTGTTTTCATCCCCGTTCATTGCCATTATTTATCATTTCTTTATTCAATTAGTCAGTACAAGTAATTTCCCCAAGGTTGTCCTTGGCGTCTTTGTTTGTTGGCCTCTCATGATACGAGTACAATAGACCTAGCACACAGCAGTCGACCTGGGGCGATTGGGCTGCCCGAGTACAGAGCTTGCGAAATAATTTTGCAGGCAAGTAAACTGGCAGAGTGAAAGGCATTGGAAAGATTGGGAGGCAAGAAGTCCCGCCTTGGATGAGCTCACCTCGCTGCTCTGACTCGTATAGCTGCCCCCGGAGCTGCCTCCGACACTTGACCTGGTGACGAAGAGCGAAACGCTGGCGTCGTCCTTGCCCGACAGATGGGTGCACACAACAGGATCACGGACACCTCGTGGAAGCAGGTCACCACAGTGATGAACAGAGAACAAAACATACCACAACGTTAGTACACGAGAAGAACGGCCACAAAATATGACCACTGGAGACACTGGGTAACTAGTCTGCTGGTCATGATGAAACTCCACCTTGTTCTCAGATACCGCCAAGTTTTTTTAATCGGATAGCGATTATATGGAGACGCCAAGCGTGTTTATGCAGTCGGCGTCGCTAATCAACGTATACGAGTAATTTACCTTACTCGTACATATTTGTTATGGGGAAAAAATATACACCTACATCTTGTTCGACCCTCAACCCAGCCGTGCTCACACCTCTGAAAAGCTCAAACTCGACGCACACATCTTCAAACGCACGTATACTGAAAGTAACATGCATAATTGATTAAAGAATTCGCGTGAATTAGTTATCGCGGAAAAAATGCCACCCTAAAAGCCCTTAGAACCTCAGCGCACACCTTCTAACTCAATTCTCAGAAAAGTTCAAGTTCCACGCTTACGCCACTCCTTCTGAAACACACATATATTGAAACTAACCTACATGATTGATAAACGATTTTGCGCAAATCAGTTATCGCAGAAAAAACATCAGTCCTTATCACGTCGGAACCTCAGCGTCGTCCGGTTCACTCATCTGAAAAGCTCAAATTGCACGCACACATCACTCTCCCTGCAAATACTCGTATACTGATGCTAACATACATGATTGATAAACAAATTTCCTCAAATCAGTTATTGCAGAAAAACCATCAGCCTACAGCTCGCTAGAAGCTCAGCCAACCTCCTATTCACACAATTCTTGAAGAGCTCAAATTCGACGCAAACACCACTATCTCAACATATACACGTATACTGACACTAGCTTGCAGGATTGATAAACGATCCCGTGCAAATTAGTTATCGTGGAAACAACATCAGCCCATAGCCCGTTAAAACTTTAGCGCCTTCCTACTCGCTCAATTCTCTGAAAAGTTCAAATTGCACGCATACGTCACAGCTTCCGGCAAAGCACGTACGATAGGAATAACTTTCATGATTGATAAACGAATCTGCGCGAATTTTTTAACATGGAAAAAACAAAAGCCTATAGCCCATTACAAGATCCATTCCGTCCAGTACACTCACTCTTCTAAAAAGCTCAAATTCGTAGTACACATCGCTCGCCCTGGAATTGCTAGCATACTGAAACTAACTTACATGAATAATAAACGAATTCGCACCAAATATATATCGTGCAAAAAAAAACATCAGCCTAAATGCAATTAGAAGATCCCTTCACTAATGTTCACTCACAAACCTAAAGAGCTTTAATTCGTAGCATATATCACTCGCCCTGCAAATGCTAGTATACTGGGACTAACTTTCACGAATAATAAACGAATTCGCACCAAATATTGATCGTTGAAACAAAACATCACCTTAAAGCCCATTAGAACATCCATTAACTGGTGTTCACTCACAAACCTAAAAAGCTCAGATTGTTAACATACATATGGACCCCTGATATTGCTTGTTTAGCGAGACTAACTTAAATGATTAACAAATTTTTGCAAATTATTCAATGCCTAAAAGAAGATCAGCCTATATTACATTAAAAGATCCGTTCACTGGTGCTTACTCACAACCCTAAAAAAGATCAGATTCGTAGCACACATACCAATACGTACTTTACTGAGACTAACTTGGATGATTACTCTAAAAATTTGCGCAAGCTATTTAACGTCCAAAAACTATCAGCTTATAGCCTATTACATGATCCGTCCACTCGTGTTCACTCACAACTATAAAAAGATCCGATTCGTAGCACACATACCAACCACTGCAATTGCTAGTTTACTGACACTAAGTTACATGATCAGCAAATTTCCGCAAATTATTTAACCTCCAAAGCATATCAGCCTATAACCCATTAGAAGAGTCACTGGTGTTCACTCTCAACCCTAAGAAGATCAGATTCGTAACATACAAACCAACCCTGCAATTACTAGTTTACTGAGGCTAAGTTGGCAAATTACTTAACAAATTTGCGCAAATTATTTAACATCCAAAAAATATCAGCATATAGCCCATTACAAGATCCGTTCACTGGTGTTCACTCACAACCCTAAAGAGATCCGATTCGTAGCATACATAGCAACCCCTGCAATTGCTAGTTTACTGAGACTAACTTAGATGACTAATAATATTGCTCAAATTATTTCTCGTCCAACAAATATCAGCCTAATGCCAATTAGGAGATTCGTTCACTGGTGTTCACTCACAACCCTAAGACCAGACTCTTAGCATACATACCAACCCCTTTTATTGCTAGGTTACAGAGACCATCTTAGATGATTAACGAATTCGCGGAAATTATTTAACGTCCAAAAAAGATCAGCGTATAGCCCATGAGAATATCCGTTCACTGGTGTTCACTCTCAACCTTTAGAAGATAAGAATCGTAGCATACATTTCAACGCCTACACTTGCAAGTATACTGAGACTAAGATGACTACTTAAAATTTGCTCAAGTTATTTAACGTCCAAAAAAAAAAAGATCAGCCTATAGCCCATTAGAAGGTCCGTTCACTGGTGTTCACTCACAGCCCTAAAAAGATCAGATTCGTAGCACACATACCAACCACTGAGACTGCTCGTTTACTGAGACTTACTTAGATGATTACTTAACAATTTTGCGCAAATTATTTAACGCCCAAAGTGAAAAATCAGCCTACCGCCCATTAGAAAATTCGTTCACTGGTGTTCACTCACAACCCTAAGAATATGAGATTCGTAGCAAACATACCAACCACTCCAACTGCTAGTTTACTGAGACTTCCTTGGATGATTACTTAGCAAATTTGCTCAAACTAGTCAAGGTCCAAAAAAACTGCCTATCAACCACTAGAAAATTCGTTCACTGGTGTTCACTCAAAACCCTAAGAAGATCATATTCGTAGCATACATACCAGCCCCGACAACTTGTAGTTTACTGCGACTAACTTAGTTACTTAACAAACTTGCGCAAATTATTTAACGTCCAAGAAGAAAGATCAGCCTATAGCCCATTAGAAGACCCGCTCAATGAAGTTCACTCACAACCCTTGAAAGATCAGATTCGTAGCAAATGTACCAGCCCCTGCAATCGTTAGTTTACTGAGACTAACATAGATAATTAACAATATTGCTCAAATTATTTAACGTCCGAAAAATATCATCCTATAGCCAATTAGAAAAGTCGTTCACTTGTTTTCACTCACAACCCCAAGAAGATCAGATTCGTAGCATACAAACCAACCGCCTAATTGCAAGTGTACAGAGACTAACTTCGATGATTATTTACCTATTTGCGCGAATTATTTACCGTCCCAAAAATATCAGCCTATTGGCCTTTAGAAGATCCTTTTACTGGTGTTGACTCACAACACTAAAAAGATCAGACTCGTAGCATACATACCAACGCCTGCACTTGCTAACTTACAGAGAGTAAGTTAGATGATTACTTAACAAATTTGCTCAAATTATTTAACGTACTAAAAAATATCAGTCTATAGCCCATCCCAATTTCCGTTCACTGGTGTTCATTCACGAACCAAAAACGTTCCGATTCATATCATACATACCAATTTCTGCAATTGCTAGTTTAGTGAGGCTAACATAAAAGATTACTTAACAAAATTGCGCCAAATTATTTAAAGTCCAAAAAAAAATATCAGGCTAAAGCCTATTAGAAGATTCTTTCACTGGTGTTCACTCAAAACCCTAAGATCCGATTCGTAGCACATACCAAGCCCTGCAATTGGTAGTTTACTGAGACTAATTTAGCTGATTACTTTAAAATTTTCCGCAAATTATTTAACGTCCAAAAATATATCAGCCTATAGCCCATTAAAAGATCTGTTCACTGGTGTTACACAACCCTAGAAAGATCAGATTCGTAGCAAACATACCAACCCCTGCAATCGCAAGTTTACTAAGAATAACTTAGATGATTAGCAATATTGCTCAAACTATTTAACGTCCAAAAAACATCAGCCAATAGCCCATTAGAAGTGTGGTTCACTGGTTTTCACTCACAACCCTAAGAAGATCAGATTCGTAATATACAAACGAACCCTGCAATTGCTAATTTACTGAGACTAATGTAAATGATTACTATGTACTATGTAATCCAAGTACAACTCATTATGACGTCCGGTAATCTGTCGTGCGGGAGAGAAAGACATCGACACTTCTATTGTCGTATACCTCGGATCCGAGAGGGCGGCGGCCCTCTCGGACCCGCGGAAGTAGCGAGGAACCAAGACCTCGAGGAGCACAATGCACGAGACTGACGTAGTGGCCGCGTCGCGGTAGAAGCTTGTCCTCCCTGCGTGGAGGGAGCCTAACAGACTCTGCAGGCATTTTCACTAAAGTTGTTATCTCTCTCTCTCTCTCTCTCTCTCTCTCAGCTGCATTATAGTAAATTAACTGACAGGACAACCAGTTCCGCTTGTGCCCGCCGGTGGTAGTACGCCTTGATATTTCTGCCTTCGTCGTTTAGAAAAAGCAGGCGCGCATTCTGGCGCGATGACTTGCGGAGATTGTTTCACTTTCGCAAGGTTAAAAAAAATTTACGGGGTTTTACGTGCCAAAACCACTTTCTGATAATGAGGCACGACGTAGTGGAGGACTCCGGAAATTTCGACCACCGGGGGATCTTTAACGTGCACCTAAATCTAAGTACACGGGTGTTTTCGCATTTCGACTCAATCGAAATGCGGCCGCTATGGCCGGGATTCGATCCCGCGACTTTCGCGAGGTTTCACGAGAGTCGGGATAGGATTGAATGAAGTATACGGCCCACAGAGCTCCTCCCACTGCGAGGTGAGCGAGCTTAACATGGCGCCTGAAACGCTCTCGGTCGTATACAAAAAAAAAAAAAAAAAAGCAGGCGAACGCATGCGCAGCACACAAAGCACCACCTCTAACAAACAAATAATTCTGGAAAAGGCGAATTTAAATAGTATGTCCTATCAGAGCGAAAAAGGAAAGCGCACGAAAAAAAGGCGAAATAGTAGGTTGTGCAGAAAGGCCTAGGCCATTAGTGCAAAATTCCTGACGGGGGACAACGGAACGCATGCGATGGGAACACAGGACAAACCCAACCGCCATGGCATTTTACTCAATCCTTAGTCCCCTTCATGGATTATTATGGATATGCGACGTACGAGTTTCAACTTTTGGCGACGGCAGCATGCCTCGAGGCTGGATGTCAATATCTCATACCTCTGACATTTGGCTGATGCTTAATCAACCTTTGCTAAAAGGAGCATGCAGATGTGCCTACTTGATATCCGATGACGGATTGTTGAATGTCAGATTTTACCTTATGCCAATGCCGCGTAATAACGACGGCGTTTGTGATGAGCTTTGCTGGAAGGATCAGTTCTTGGTTATAAGCTTACCATTTAAGTTGCGGCGAGAGTATAACGCGTTTATCATTGTCTTGTGCAATTTTTTAAGTTATACGAATTCGTAAGTAACGTAAATTATGAATGTTATTGCATGACAAAGCCGACAGAGGAAGAATAATGTTGAAGATTATTATGCGTGACATTCAGGTAATGTTTGGTTGCCTAGGTATGGCGATTGATCACGGCAAGCAATTTTACGAAAAAATAGGTTGGACCCTACACGGTATGCATTAGAAAGTCATGACCGGCAACCTTCCGCTATCCTTAGACCAATCAATGCATGCTACGGGTACCAATGTATCTATGATATCTCCCGGGATTTCTCACAACAAATCCGTCGAGGTAGGCCAACACATACACATCTACACCCTTAATACGGAGCATTGGCAGGTACTATACCCCAGCTCATATACAAGAAAGCAACTAGCCTCATCCAACTGGTCCGGCGGGCAGCAAAGGCAAGCAGAGCCTTGGACTGAGGGCACCGACCACATCGACTCCTTTCGGCAAATAACATTAAATGAATGAATGAGACAGGGATTAACAAACAACCTTGAGAAATGTTAGGGATACCATTTACAGATAGGTAGACCGCAAAAGCAGGCATGGGTAGCCTATATTCTGGCTCAGATTAAGAGTGAAAGAGGGTACTGGGCTACGTAATGCGTAGGAAAGATAACGGGAGTCGTATTATGGAATGGGTGCTACGGCGAATGCAGCGCAGTTTAAGACGGCAGGGAAGTAGGTGTGATAAAATTTGGAAGTTCGTAGCCGTGAGATTGAATCAGCTGTCCCAAGTAATGGATTATGTAAATCGCTGGGAGGGGACAAAACAGGCGTACTGATAATGATGACCGCTATATCTTTTCCGTGGTGCTTGCTTTCTATATTTCATTGCTCATTTTTTTTTTGCAATCATCGACCACGACAGACGCTATAAGGTGCTATGGGTATCGAAACGAATAGCCGTGGTGCCTACGGGCAAAAGCCAACAAAAGGGACCAATACTCGAAAAGAAATATACCTGCTGATTTTGTGATGCTCGAGCGTGAAATAGTTGTCCTAGCGCTTAAGGAGTTATGGTACCTCGGTATGGTTTACATAGGACCATTTCACCTATCTTTGAATTTTTTTGCCAGAAGATTGCGCTTTTTTTGCCTGCTTCCTTTGTACTTCTTCATTTCAGCGATATCAGCATATCTTTTACCAACGAATGCAAGTCGTAACTTTTTTAACTAACAGCGTTAATGTGACGGGGCCGTCAGAATTTCCAGTAGCGACAGAGCCCAATACTGCATGAAATCGAGATGCTGTAAACTGGTCGAATGCAATAATCATTTGTTTCATTATCCCAAAAGGTGAAAGGCACATTTGCATTCGTTCTTTATGCACCTGACACCTCTACGCGTTAGGCTGTCAGGTGGTCGCGACTCCTGTCGTTTGGCTTGAGTCATAGTAAGAATAAGGAGCCAAGAATTTGGTATGATATCGTGGTTTCTGGAGTAGCGAGCCGATAAGCAGAAAATATTTTTGACGCCTGTTAGCCGATGGTTTTACCCTAAACGGTGCGGCACATATATAATTGACTTACAAAAACCGAACAAGGCATAAGAAAAGTAATGAATTACGAATACTCAATATATGACCCGGAATAGAATTTTCTTTCCCGCATTGTGACGCTGTTGTTGAACCAGGAATGAACACGTTTGCGCTAATTATCATGTCGATATGGCAGATGCTTGTCTAATGACAGAAAAGTTACGCTCTTACTAAGCGTAAGTCGGAATATATCAAGCGAAGTGCAGGTGAGGCGTGTAATGAAAACCCATAGGAAGTGAAACGATACACACAATTCTGTTTACATGCACCCTGTACATCATGTAATCTCATGCAACATTTTGTCTATCCACTCCAAAGTTGCACCTTCAATCTTACTTTTGTAGACTATACCGGCCACAATCGATGCAAAATTCAAAAACTCAGTCGGGCAAACGCACAGTATCAGACATCTACACAGAGGTGCCACAAGGACATAGCAGGCATGCTTGTCGAAAGAAAATGGAAATGACAGGCGAATTGATCGAATTGTCTCCCTTTTATATCCCAGTGGCACAAGCCCATTCCGGAGGATTGGCCAAGAATCAGCACACCCCTTTGGAGCATACCAAGCGGCTATTAAAAAAGATCAAATGTGCCAATTCATTAGGACGCGTGTTTGTCTGAGAAGCTCTTATGTGCAGAATGGTATTTATTTTCACAGACGTACACTATGGCACTGCCGGTCAGAATACAGGGGTTGCATAAGCCCGTTTCCTGTGTGCGCGCGCGTGTATATCCCCGTCGAGGTAGCGACTCACCCAGGAACAGCAGCAGCCACACCAAACTCGGGAAGGTAGTCAAAAGAAGCTTCGATTTAGAAAAGACGGGTATCTAAATCGTTGCGCAACCTGTCGTTTTTTCATATCAAAGCTGCTACAGTACTTCGGTGGCTTACGTTGATGTTACGCCATCCTCCAATGAGCGAGAGGCCGCCTGCCTACTATTGGATCTTGCCGTTCCATGCGGCAGATGGCCGAAGCTGAGGCAGACTTAGTGAAATGAAGGTTTATTTCCATTATGTACAGGCCTATAACAAAGCAATAGTAAAAATTTATCGTTACGGCCAGCATAAAATCGGACGCTGCGGCGCGTGGCAAGAAAGTCTCTCCTCGACGGTTCTCACTCATCTCTCCAGTCCATCGGGGTGACGTCATCTTTAGCCAGTCGTCGAGCCCGTGCAGAAGTCATTTTCATCCAGTTGTCGAGCCCATACAGGTGTCAGATTCATCCAATTTTAGGGCCCGTGCAAGTGGCGTCATCTTCTATAAATGGGGACTTCTCCGATGGCTGCATCCGTTCGGCATTGCCTCTTCGCCTAGAAGGCGCTCAGCTGAAGGGGATGGGTCTTCCTTGAACGACCTTCCAGTGCTATTGCGGTCGACGACCTCGAACCGTGCCGGATTCCCGTTGGTATTTCGGGAACATCAACAAGGAAAGACAAAAGCTCCACGCGAGGACTCACGCCGTCGGGATAGCCAACCTGTCTGGCGGGTCCGGCAGCACGGTGGACGCAAACATGCGCACCATAATTGGAAGGCGACGGCGAGCAGTTGCGTTCGGAAAACTTGGCCGATGCTAATTAAGGGTCCGCGTCCAACACTACACATCTCGCATCCTAATTAATAGCTCCACAGCATGCAGCCAGTTTCTTCATTCTCTTCGCACGGAAAAACATTCTCCGTGCGTGTGAGACAGACAATGGTATGATGATGACTAAACAACATCATGCATGAAAACAGCGTTGAAGGACGACAAAAATGAGGACGTCATCAAAGACAACAAAATGACGACGATAAGATATGGAAACGACGATGAAAACGGCGTGGATGACAGGAACAAGCATGCAGAGATCGACAAATAATACATTACGAGACGAAGGTGATATGACGAATATGTGATAGTGATTGTGCCGTATGTGGCATAAGTACTAAAGTGTAGTGGCAAGTAAACACTGTGCGGTAACCATCGACAATGATTGCGAATGTAAGCCTATAGGACAAAAGAACCAGTGAAAGAACATAAGCACATTGCTGCTACAGCACATGGTACATTCACCTCGTTGGCAGTCTACACAAAGCTGCCGAACCATGCCATAACCACGCTCTCCCAAGATTGCAATTTCCCCGGATATGTCCAGAATACTTTTGATTACAAATGCGTCCTACGTGTTTGTGAACACACCTGTCGTCATCACTGTTCTCTAGACAAGCATCACACGTCGCCTTCGTCCACGCCACATCATTACTAAGACAGCTCAGACTGCGCATCCATCTGATTTGGTGTTTGCATTTCAGAATAGCTTCTGAACGGTGTATAGCACAAATAAAAAAAAATTATACGCGGCGAAGGTTCTGGATAAACAGTGCATGAATTTACTCGTTGAGGACGAAATCAAATAATTGCGCGCACCCCCGTTGGTTTTATTTACTGAAAAGCTTCGGTCAAAATAGATTATAGCAAGTGCGTTTCATCAGCAACATTCTCCGCTGAGGTTACCATGACAGAAACAAGCAAAAAATACCCCGCCAGCGAGGCTTCAATTGCCTTTTCAGAATAAAGAACGAACTTTCAGCTACACAACGTCAATTCTAGAACATGCTGCACTTAACAGCTCTAGTACATTTCCCTAACCAGAGATAGGCCTACTTCACGAGCCCGAAAATGAATGCAGTTACAGCAAAAAGTTGCGGATGCCACTTCGCGTGGATGCTACCCCAAAAGTTGACTGAGCGTTAATTGATTAAAATGAGTCGCGGTGATTTTGCTCACGTCGTCTGCTAGCAAGTGAACCTTGGTCGGGCTGTCCGCCTCCCTCGTTATTTGAATAAAAAGCCATAGGGAGGGCCTCCAAAAACGAGCAGCCAGCATTGATACAGCCCCTGCGCGGGGTCGTAAAAAAACTGCGTGAGTTGTGTATGGACGTTATAGGCTAAAGCGAATCACCGAAAGCAGGGGAGCACTCTAATTTCTTTCCCCTCATTCAATGCCAATAGCTAAACGCCAGCCAAAGCGACCCGCGATTTCGATTCAGGTTACATCACCCGTTATAGCGGTGAAGGCAGTATTTAAACAATGAAATTGACGTAACTAAACTACGCGAAAAGAACGAAGTTAGCACAGGCGCTGATACTGCGTATGGTAACCAGCAACTCTACCAACTTCTCTCTTTCATAAAAAAAACTAAGAAGAAAACTTTTACCACCTGTGATACCGTAACGCATGCGCTATTTTTTGATCGGCAGCCGAAGAAGCCACAGGAACAGCCGGCCAGCAGGTCCACATGGCGAGAATCAGGACACCAGGCTCATAGAACGGCTGGACACGATGCGAGGAGGTGGGGCATCGAGATGCCAGGTTGCAAGATGCCCATCACGCAAGGAGGGGGTGGGGGTGGCTGCATTTCGACACCAGGATGTAAGAAAAGCTGGCCACAAAATCCGCAGGGCAAACATTGCTACTCCAGGCCACTAAAACAGCTGGCCAGAAAGCCCGCCGTGCTGGCAGCATGACAACAGGCCGCTAGAACAGCCCAGTGACCCAAGTTGGCGTGAAAGAAGTTCACTGAAATGCGGCACACTGAATGTTGCCGTGAGCAATATTTACTTAAGGGCAGTACGTACTCAATGGCACATAAAATGTTATTCTGGGCTTTTACGTGCTTAATTACGATATGATTATGAGGCCCACCGCAAGGTGGTACATGGGAATAATTGACCATCTGGGTTTCCTTAGCGGGCACCTGATGCACGGAACACGGGCATTTCTGTACTGGGGACCCATTGAAATGCGATCACCACGGCCGGGATTTGATTTCGTGCATTCGGGCGTAGAAGCACGTCGCCAAAGCTACTAGGCAACCACGATGGGCAATGGCACTAACCAGTGACCAAAGATGGTTCGCTAATGAGCGACAAATAAAAAGTGAGCCAGAATAGAGCGAAAGTTCATTGAGGAGCAGCGCGTACCATCACATGAATAGCGACACAAGTTGATCCGAAGCTTCGTTTCGTATCCACTCAGCACAGCAAACCGAAGTTCTACCCATCAAACCACGACTACAGCGGGACCTAAGTTGGCGTGGAACAGGTTAGATTCCGATAAACAGACCAATAGACAGACAAATATAGCGCAAACTGGGCCCAGTCCCCATGGAATGCTAACCGCAATAATGAAAAGGTACAAGAGCGAGAGTCTACGTTCGCTTGCGTGCGTGATAAAGTGCCTGTTAATTTAGTTCGTAAGCGAATGTTTGCAGGAGCGTATGAGGCTGATAAAACGAGTAACCTTACTTCATACATTTAGTGTGGGTAAAATCGTTTTACAAGGATTTACTTCGGCAGAGCGAAATGGCATGGAAATAATACGACGCGACACGTCACGTCTTTGATGCGCTCACCTTAGTGGCCTGACAGGTACAGTAGGGCACCGTGGGGCCTAGCAGGCTTGACCCGGTGATGAACGAAAGGCCAGCATCGTCTTTCTCCGACAGATCTTGGCACGACCGGAAGATGTCGATCGTTCGTTCTCGGCACCGATGGGAAATAAAATGGAAACGATACGCATGCGTGAGAAGCACCGGCAAATCGATGGGAACACGAGGCTTTGAACTATTCTGTTCATCAGGTAGCGAGCTGGGCACTGAGCCAGAACCACCTTCGGCCGTATACTCGCACTGATGCTGTACGATCGCCTCCGATAGTGATCGCCCGAGAAGGTATCGGCCCAGATGTTGCTCCCGAACTACTGACCATTCGCGCATAGAGAAAGAAATTCAACAAGAGGGGACACTCTTCAAAAACTGGCAACAGGAAAGACGTCACGCCTAGTTTCAACAACATCCGTTAGTTGACGCGAGCATCAGAAAAAAAGAATGTGAAATAAACTTCCAGACAACGTTTTATTTTTTTTATTCCTTCCCACTAAAGGTGAAAAAGTTTTGCGTGTAAATGAACTTATACTTTGCAACTTCTTGTTGCGTTGCCTAGCAACAAGCTAGCGGCACGCCAGTCGCGCGTGCATACGTCATACGCCAGACAAGCCGCAGGAGTGAGCGAGGCCGGCTGCGCATGTGAAGCTCGCGTGCTCGGCGAGCCGTCTCTTTTCGATGTAGCCCGTTTTTCGGGCTCCCGGCGTTCTCTTGTGTTCCGTCTGCATTTCGACACGGCACCGCTGCACTACTGGACAACAGCAAGGTGAGGAATTTTGTTTGACAGTCTGCGACGCACTTCAAGTACATTTAGGCTTACTGCACAAAACTGAACCTATATAGTGACGCAGTTATCGAAAAACAGCTCCGCAGTCTAAGCCTAGTTAATATGAGTTAATTACTCGTACTGGGAGATGTTTGCGACGCTTTCCATGAGCCCAAGCATAATTATAACCTGTTTGGGTAGTTTTTGGGCACGCTCGCCGCACCTGGCTTTCTGACGAAAAGCACCTTGGCCGTGTGACGCAGTTTCCCGTGTACTGAATCTTACCGGGACAAGTTTTGGCGCTTTCTCTGACCCAAGACATTATTGTAACTAATTTCACTACTTTTTGGGGTACTTTTCAAGCACAGTGGCCGCACTCAGCGTAGTGGCGCAGTTAGCGAAAAGCAGCTCGGCTGTGTGCCGCAGTTAGTTTCGCGTGTACTGAATCTTACTGGTAGAAGTTCGTGACGCATTCTCTGACCCGAAAAAGTATAGTAATTTATTTGGTAACTTTTTGGGATATCTTGAGGCTTGCTCGCCGCGCCTGGGGTTGTGAAGGTGTTAGCAAAAAAGCAAGCCGGCCATAGTGAGTTAGTTTTGCGTGTACTGAATTTTAGTGGGACAAGTTTGTGACGCATTTTATAGCCCTGCAACAACATATACCTTATTTCAGTACTCCCGTCTCGAAAACGCGACGAGCGATTGCCGAGAGTGATAACACGGGAGTGTTGCATGCGCCGGCAGGACGCGTAAAAGATAACACGGAGGAGCTCAAGAACGTGACATTTATGTATTCTGAGCGACTGAAAACAGGCTTTGCACCCACGAGTCTGACTTGAGTGCGATTAGAAGGCATTCTGTGAGCGTCTAACATGGTCTGGCTGAGCCTATGTTGCAGCCACCTTTGTGTACTTGGCGTACCATCGTGTCGACTGAGGCCAAGTTGTTTTGGAAACGCGCAGTCCCCCGTGTATTTGTGCACACAAAGTGCAGGAAATAATGCCCGGGAGAGGAGGGGTGCTTGAGATCGGATGTTCAGATTTTATGGCATTGTTTGGGAGGAGTCTTTGCTGCAGAATGTACGAAAAAGTGAATTTATCTGTAATGCCGCTCATTCACCACTTACGCACGTTTCGCCTCTATACGCAATACTCCTGTTAGGTCAATATACCGAAATGATACATGCTTGTAATTTAATTTCTTTCAGCTGATGGCATCCGGTGGAGCATCGTACGGCAACGACTGCTGCTTACATGGGGCCACAACTTTGGATGAATGCAGAAGCCCGGAACGAGCATTTATATAGAGCAAAATAAACATTTCATCATTTCAGAAGGCGTCTTTCGTTTTCTTTATAAAATTGCACCTGACAGATTCGGCGCAGTCTTGTAAAGGTCAATCGCAATCATTTCTACTTAATAATGAAACGATTCCGCGCCAAGGCCACGCGAGGTTCAGCAGAAGCGAAGAAAAAAAATGAATGCCGCACCAAGCAGCGGAGCCGGCGCGGCGTGTACCAACTGGTGTTCAAAACGCGCGCGCCCAAAACCGAAACCGGAAGGAGTCAACAACATCCGCTTGGTGTGCTACAGTCAATTCGGCCGCTGGGCTCTATGGGAGTGTCCGCTCTTGTTGAAATTTCTTTCTCTATGATTCGCGCTTCGATGATAATCATTCCCCTACATAGTGCCATTTACAAGAACGCTAGTTGAAACGCAAAGGCACGGGCCTCGGTGTTTCCTGGCAAGACATTATTGGCCTGATGGATAGTAAGAGGAAAAAAATACTACTAAACTAAAGCGAAGCCCCAGAACCCAACACCAACTACCAACAAATGAAAAATCCTGAAAAGGCTAAATGCTGTCTCGACACAGCGAAAAGAGAAAACGCGGAAATGAAGCGCAAGTTCTACAAAATGGCTTAGGCCATCCACTCCATGAAACGGCAATTCCTCACGTGAGACAAGAGCCAAAGTCATGCGATGCTAACTCATAGCAAAGCCAAACGCCATATGCTGTTTTATCTCCAGTATCTCTTGTAACTGATTCTAATAAATAAGCAACATTTCAGCTTCCTTGAATTTTCACGATAACCATATCTCTAAGTTGGACGCTTATGTTCAAATTCTCCTCTCATTTTAATTACGCTCATTGGACCTTTGCTTAACACAGCTCGCTGTTTTGCCTACGTAATGTCTACCGAGTGACTGACTAATGTCAGATTTCACTTTCCTGCCATCGCACCTAAGGAGTGCTGTGCAGGTGATGTTTTATTAGGAGGATCAATTCTTGGTACAACCTTCTAGCTTTTTGGTGCCGACATTCTCGCGTGTATACCATTGCGTCGTGCAATCCCTACTGTTTCTATTATTTGAATTGGTGGTAAAGGTAAGGCATGACTGCTATGGTTTGACTGAGCCAACTGAATGAAGGAATAACGCTGAAAAATATGCAGAAGACTACGCTAATGTTGAATTACCTGGCAACAATATCGAATACGGTCGTAAGTGTCTAGAATGTCATATATCAAGGTAAATCTAACATTAGCAGAGATATATGGAGCTGGATGGGCCAAGTAATGCGCAGATCAAATAACCGGTAATTTACTAGAGTTACACAGTGGCTGCCAAGAGAAACGCAGACGAGGAAGCTAGGAAATTAGGTGGCGTGATTAAATTAGGAACTTGGCAGGCATAATATATAATCAGCTACGGCAAGAGAAGGGTCATTGGGAATTGCTGGGAGATGACAAATAGGCTGACAGTGATGACGCATGCTTTGTTTTATTCTTTTGGGGTTGGCTACCGTTTTAATTCCCGAACTGTTTTAGGTCGCCTTTGCTGCTGGAGGCAGTGAGGTGCTATAGGCAACGAGACTAACCAGCGCGTTAAGTTTCGGGCCATAACCAACAAAAATAAGCGACAAATACTCGAGAAGAAAGCATATATGATTTATTTGCCTTTGAGGACCCCGATTGGGCCTTACATTACAGAAATTCCGTTTAGTTTTGGACGTGCTTGTGCGTAGCACAAAATGTTCTATCGCAGGTAGACTTATAATGGTATCTCGCAATGGATGACAAATAGGATTGTGCCTCTCTCATTTTCGAATTTTGTTACATAGATCGGAATAAGCTTGCGTACTTCGCTTGTATTAGCCCATTTATACAATATCAGTACTTCTGTACTATATTTGCGAACGAGCGAAAGTCGTAATTTTTTCATATGCAATTTTTTTCTTCACGAGAATTAAGGTAAGCACAATTACATCGTTAGGACCAGGATTAAAGAGTTAAGTAGGATTATGTGGTTTGTGGAGTAGCAAGGTGAGGAAGAAAGACTAAATGCTTGCGGTGCCTATCAGCTGATGACTGCGCAAAACTAAGCAGCATATGTATTAAGTAGAACAAACACGGCTTGTGAGCAGTGATTAAGCACGAAATGTCAAAGGATGGTATTGTCCAGAGTAGAATTTGCTTTCCCCTGTTGGCCACGCTTTTGTACACTCTGGAATGTCTCAGTTGGCGCGAATTAGCACGTGTTGCGGAGCGTGTCACTCCACCCGATGTTTATTGTTTATCCACCACAAAGGCCACAACTTCAATCTCATGGAACGCCTCATATTTGTAGACTGCCCCGTTCACAATCTACGTCGAGAATCAAACACTAAATAAGGCGGACACAGTCACCGAGATCTACGCAGCAATATTACGAGGGCAAAGGCAACACAGCGACGCTTGCAGATGCAAGAATGGCCATAATAGGTGCACGCACAGAGAAGTATGACACCCACTTCGATACACTCAGGATTGCGTACGCCTGTTGTCACAGCGGCACAGAAACACTCGACAGGATTGGCTATGATTCGGCCCACGCCCAGTGGAACATGCGGAAAGGGTAATTCAAAGCAAATGAAGTACTAAAGAACCGATTATCATGATATGCTAATTCGTCTATAGATATATCCCAGCTAAGTTTAGCCAGAGTTGTTTGATACTCAAATTATTTCTTTCTTCCCGCCTAATTAGAGAATGAGTCTTAATCAACTTTTCAAATATTATAATTGCATGAAAATGTCAGTGAGAAAATTGTAGAGCGACACGAAAACGTCCCGTTCTTTGCTCAATACATGCTATGTAAAAGTTTTTCCGAACGTGAAAGAAGCCCGCAAATGCGCGCTAAATTGCCGCGCGACTCGCCGCTCGAGGCACTTTGCGTGTATTGCGTGGTGATTATAGATTATTAAGAGAATGTAACAAAAATCCCTGGGGTCCACAATTGCTGAACTATGACATGAGAAGAGACGTTAAAAGAGACTTCCCGAAAGCTAAAAACAGAAGTGAACATAAGACAGAAGGCCCATATTGCAGGAGAAGGAAGGCGTCAAGGATCATGCACAAAGAAAGCGGGCATGGGCAGAAAAAAGAATTATGCGATACACTAGTCTCGCTCAAAAAGCAGCATGCGCCACGCAAACTCCCTTGTTCGGAGTTGTACCCGCTGCTATGTCAGCTGGTACGCCCCCCAGGTAAACGGGAATAGCGACACGAGCGCAGATTTCTCCCAAAACGTGGAGAACGGTCAGCCTCTGACCACACGTACAACAAAGGGGAGGTTCAGCACGAGTCGAGAGGTAAGCATGAGTACCGTATGCGTGTCCTCGCCTCAGTCGACAGAACATGACATCAGTATGTCGCGCTTTTGTTACCGAAGGTCTATTTCGTACGTGCGGCTTGATCAAATGAAGTTTATTAGAGGCGTCATGGTCCTAAATGGATTGCCATAAGTTTCTCAGCGTTGTGCGCGAGAAAGGCTTTAAAAATTGGGTTTTACGTGTCAAAACCACTTTCTCATTATGAGGCACGCTGTAGTGGAGGACTCCGGAAATTTCGACCACGTGTGGTTCTTTAAAAGGTGCACCTCAATCTAAGTGCACGGGTGTTTTCGCATTTCGCCCCCATCGAAATGCAACCGCCGTGGCCGGAATTCGATCCCGCTACGTCGTGCTCAGCAGCCCAACAAAAAGACTTTCAATGTGTGGGAGAGATAGCTAAGGTGGCGTTAGAGGCTCTCGTTGTTATCGATATAGCAAGTTCGTCTGCAGGCATATTGCCCACTGTGCTTCTGTGGCCTGGCACCCAACATACCACGACATTTTGTTGAGATCCACACATAGTACACAGACATCAGTAATGTTCGCTACCTGCTGGATTATTAGCTTTTCGTAAAGACTGTAAAGCTCGTACTACGCTTAATTAGCGTAAATACAACAGCTTTTGTAGCTTTCATGTCCGTCTTTTACAGGCCAGAATAATACATACGCTTCTGCAGTATATATGCTCGTTTCTGCGTGTAGAATATTGCATTTCGAGATCAAAGGCCCGACTGCCGCGTAAAATACGCCGTTAGGTGAGTCTGAGGCGTCGGCATAAAATTCTCGGCAGGAGTATTTCGACTGTAGTCCTTGAAAGTACATACGGACGTGTATCTCTGGAGCATGCTTTGTAACTTTGACAAAGGATGTGGCGCACTCTATCAGTTGCAACAGCCATGGTGGCAACAGCCATGTTGGAGCCCTCAGTGGATGCACCTTGAGTGGGACGTTCATTTCCTCGCTCAGCTTTGTCGCGTGTACTGAGAAAGGTTTTCTCATTGAAGGTCAGTTTTGAAATGGTGTGGCACACGTCAAACCATTGACTGTTTTCTAACGCGGGTGCTCAGGATTAGATTGAACTTTTAGGAAGTGTGCAAAGCTTATGTATGTTCTTTGCATCTGGAGGGACTACACATTAGATTCCACGTGTAAATTGTCTATAGGACTTGTTCTGAAGGCGCCTGAGGCCAGGCCAATACCTAAATGGTCAATGGAATGCAAACTTTTTAATGCACTTGGAGCGGCACCTTGATTCACTGCAGGACCATAGTCCAGACGTCAAAGGTTCATTAAGCACTATTTCGTGCGCGCCAGAATTCTATAAATGTTCATTGTTTTCAAAGATTTTGCTTTCAGATACTCTATATGTGGAACGAATACTAGTTTATATTCCAGTATGACTCAAAGAAATTTGTGCTGTGTTTTCAAAGGTAAGCCCCAGTCCTGGAGGTGGACACTAGGCTCGTGGACAAGGCGCCTCTTCTGAAGAGGACATAGGGGCTTTTCTACGAATTCAGCTTGGAGCCATTCTGATGTGCCCCATGCCGAGACTTTGTTCGGCCCAAACTGAAGGTTATCCTTCATGAGCACTTCAATGTCGACAGAATAAGGAGGCGAAAGGATTTCAACTTTTCTTCAACACTCGTTTCTGGTACAGCATGCTTTGTTTTCTTAAGATTATTCGTAGCTCTGCCGAAAGGAGCACCCTCCACCCCCGTCCAACACGCAGTTTTGCCGTGTTAATGAGCCCACTGAAGTCAAGATTGTCGAGCAACATTAGTAGTTACACAACTTTGTCGAAGTAAACTCCAGAAAATTCTAGCGCCCCAAAATCCTCGTATGGCAACTAATTATTAATTTTGAAAGGCGAAAGTGCAAGTTTGGGAACAATGATTCTCTACAATACGCTGCCCTGTGTTTATGGAAATATTGAAATATGCCGAAACGTTTTGTAAAGATTGGTTAATCAGGGGCCGCCCTGAGAACTACCGGAATTACAAAATTAATAAGATATCACAAAGAAAATGTTTCCTAATTTTCAAGCCTCTGGATCTTTCTCTTTTGCAGAAGATTTCCTCTCACGCTAATTTTATTTTGAGATCCAGATTGGTCTCGTTTATGGGCAGCAAAAGACGAGAATAGCCTAACTGCTGCAGCAGGTCTACGCGGCAATTATTAGAGCAAAATGTAGACTAGTGTTTAGCTCATACTTCAGTACAGTGGTCACACCGCTCAAGTCCGCGACCACGCCAACGTCCTCCAGAAAACATTTCTCCATGTCCTTCCCTTCCTATTGCGATAATGGAGTGCCGCCGGGCTCCGCAAGAGTTGGTAGAACTCTGGGCTTACAAGGTACATGGACATGCCGTGCTCATGGCACTTGCGCAGTGCCCTGCCCAGTGGTTTCCGTATAAAAATAACTTACAGAAGCACACATTCGCAACCACTAATAATACGCTTTCGTTACCTTCATCCATGAGGGACCGCTCATTCACTTGAAGCATATGCACACCCGCCGTGGTTGCTCAGTGGCTATGGTGTTGGGCTGCTGAGCACGAGGTCGCGGGATCGAATCCCGGCCACGGCGGCCGTATTTCGATGGGGGCGAAATGCGAAAACACCCGTGTGCTTAGATTTAGGTGCACGTTAAAGAACCCCAGGTGGTCAAAATTTCCGGAGTCCTCCACTACGGCGTGCCTCATAATCAGAAAGTGGTTTTGGCACGTAAAACCCCAAATATTATTATTATTATTAAGCATATGCATAGCCAACTGAAAGAGACAAGGTCTCAGCAGTCCTTTTCTCTGACGTGATCCTAGCAGAGGCGGACGTAGCCGAGAATTTAGCATAATTTTTCCATATGCGAAATCTGGAAAACGGGCAAACTACCTCGTGGTCATGATTAAAGAAGACCTAAAAAGCGACACCAGAGTTGAAAGTATAGGAAGCAGCGACGAGAAAATTCTGTCCTTAAGCCCAAGTTGAAAAATGAAGCGCACCTCGGTCGTGGCGCAGGTAACTCGAACTTGTGCTCATGGACTCATGACATGTACTCATGCCCATGAACATTCAAAAGATGGTGGTGTCACCAAAAAAAAAAACTGGTCCCCGGAATGCTTTCTAGCGTAATCAGTTTTTGCAAAAAACTTGCATTCAAACAGCTTAGACAAAAAAAAAAGACTGCAAATTTTCTGCCTGCGGAAAAATATGAAGGGCAGCCGCTAACATATACCGTGGTAATTTTTCCGTCTGCGCGTCAGCTAGCATCAATCGGCTCATGTGCAACTGCCAACGAGTGGCTTCAGTTTCTTACGAAACCGCAAAAAAAATGCGCCGCGGCATACTAAAAACAATATATTCATTTGAAAACAACCCCGAAAGATCTTGCGTTTTGTCCTATAACAGTTTCGACAAAGATATCGCTTGTTTTTTCATAACCACTGCAGAAGAAGTGTGTTTACACCTCGTCCGCTGCGAAACGGAAAAACTTCGTCCTGCTGTTCCTCCCCGAGACGCCACACCACACAGCCGCGCAGCACGCCTTGTGCCCCTTCCTCAGTTTTTCCAACAGCACAGAAAAAGAAATTTTTTAATCACGTAGCGTACGAAAAAAACGTGCGCGTGCACAGAAAGCAGCAGGAGCAGACCAACACAATGGCAGCCGAAGCGACAAGAGCAAAAGCGGTGCCCGTTGGCGCAACGAAGGAAGCGACTAAATAAAGATATAGGACGCAAGAAAAGAAAATAGCGAGAAACACATTTTATTTCTACGCATTATTGCATCACTTTACAGCTATGTAGGCTAAAAAGAGCGACGTATGCCACTGTCACGGCGACGCTTTATTGCCGATACCGAAACTAGCCCCACTGTCCGCTCACTATTTTAACCTAGTACCTTGACGAACGTCGAGGGCACTCTTTCCCATGCTGATGAGATCGCTCTTCAAAGAAACTCACGGACATAAAATCACGCAGTCGTAACAGCGAAGAGTACTGGTAGGGTCCACTGTTTGAAGGAGCACGCGAGTTCCTGGCTCATGCTAAGCGCAGCGTCCTGCACACCATAGAGTTTCCTACAAGAATTACTGTAGGAAACTATGCTGCACAGGAAGCGGCGAGAACCCGACGCATGCGCATAACTGCGCGCGTCGTCGCCTGCCGAACCACCCCTTCGCTTCGCCAGCGCTCGGCGTTCGCCCTTGTCTTGAGCCACGGTTGCGATGAGCGTGACTTGACAGAGAGAGATTAAATTTATTGAAAGAATAATGAGAATGATCGTTAATGGTCGGGGGCCGCTAGTCCAGGGTACCGTCACGTATCGCTCTTCCGTAATGCCACTGAGGGATCGACAATAGCGCACATAAGAAAACTGAACTTGCGGTAGCCGACGGTGTTCGGAATATTTCCGAACGCGGAATGCTCGCTCGAAACGCAGCATGGCGACGTTATCTCGTGCGTCCAAAAATACCGTGCGAAACAAAACAGCTCTGCTGCTGCTTATTAGCATTCTGCACCAGTGATGTAGGAATGAGCGCAATTATGTCCTTGCTATGTCTCGCGCGGGGCAGTGCCCGAAATTGTTTCTTCGTTGAGTCGTTGAGCGGTGGGCTCTTGACATTGCAGTGTACGTGTAGCCAGCTATCTCATCTCACGCAAATCATCTCGCGCTCAGTCACATGAAGTAACTAATGGCAAAATGGCATCAACCGCCAAAGCAAGCCACGATATCAGTGCAATGCTACCTCGTCTGCTACCACGGCAAAGGCAACGTTTTAGCGCGAGCAAATGGTCAAAGTTATAAAGCGTGAAACGAACGAATTTGATTTTTTTCAACACGTTGACATCAAATTCAGTGGTATACCGCACTGGACTGGCAGTTGTCTGGATTTCGCCTAATGGTTGATAAGGCTACTTCAAGAGCACGGAAAAGCGTTTTACAACAAAGGAGCCATTGAGCATAGCTGCTACGGCAAATGTTGATTGCGCTGAATTTAAAAACGCAAGAATTGGTCTCACCTCGTCAGCAGGGGTACGCAACTTCGCCCGGCTGTCCGTTCCTCCCTTTGTTCTGACCACGAGCCACCGGAATGTCCTACATGAAGCGAGCAGCCAGCAATCTCTCAGTCACTCTGTGGTCCTTTGAAAAAAGCGGCATGAGTTGCGGCATGACGTCAGAAGCGAATGCTTCACGAATGCAGGTGGGCGCTATTGGACGCGACCACATGTGCCGACATGCGGCAAATTGGCCGCCAAGAACAAAGCAAGCCGTGTTATCGATGCAGGCTACATCGCTCGCTTTCGCCACCATGACAACGTTGAAATGTAGATAACCCGCCGAAATGGCGCGAAATAAACGATGACAAAGACACTGATTTGGACGACGTTAGCCTACCAACTCGGCCAACTTGCCGTAACGATGCAGGAATCCCGATAGAGAGAGGGGGAAACAAACTTGCCGTCTCCGAATCTTTAGCTCGCTCGTAGCATTTCGATTACCTGGGGCGCGATCGGAGATATTTTGTTCGATACGCGTTCTGTTCAGTTGCTGCAACGTCACAGAGTTGCAGTATGCAAAATTTGTGACAGCGGGGCGGAGAGAGCAGCCAATCAGGAAGCGGTGACCTCCCCGGAAGTTTACTTGCGTCGTTTGTCGTCTGCTTGCAAACAGTGTACTACAAAACCAAATGTTTCTCGTCTTCCAAGTGAATTAAATCTTTATCTAAAGAAATGTATTTTTTTCTTCTCAAGCCCAAACACGTTTTCAAATAGTAGTACGTGTGACTACTGCAATTTAGAACTATTAGGTTCTTTGCGTCGTCCCTAGGTGGTGTCGCGCACAGCGAGAAGGAAAAAGAAAAAAAAAACGACGGGAAGAGTGGCGCACTTTTCAAGAGGCAGCGACAACATCCCAGTGGCTCGCTGGCACCGATGATCTTGTCGATTTCTCTGTACAACCAACGAATTATTTGTTTCGAGAAACAAAAACGACGCCAGAATTCACTTTCTGCCATCTCTTCAAACGCGTTTCGCACCGCCACCCGCTCTCCTCCTTCCTCTAGAAAAGCCAGCGCAACAACCTAAGTTTCCAACGGAAGCGCCATTTTCTAGAATTAAACTATGAATTGGATTAAAACCTGCCATATCGCAGCCGAAAAGGCCGCCTGTTGGATCCAATCCAATCCACCAGACGCGCCATGCGAAGCCGTATGATCGCTCCAAACTTCTCAACTCCCGTCGCGTTCGGACGAAATGCTCGGTGGGCGGATGATTGACAGGAGCGTGTCGTCATTTTGACGTCACCAAAAACGGGGCGGCGCCCCGCGGCTGGCGACGTCGGCGCGGAGTAGGCCAATCGCGCGCGCCGGTAACCGAACGAACGCGCCGAACAACCATCTCCGATCGCACCCCTGCAGAACGAATGACGTTGGCGTTATCGTTTTTGCAGTACGGACAACCGTCATCTTTGAGAAAGGGAACATGCGGGTGCGTGGCTAATGGCAATGTGGGTCCCACGTTGCGATGCGTTTCGGAGAGGTACGAAAAAAAAAAACGCCGTTCCATATTTGACTTGCACCCCTGTACACGGGTGATAAGTGATGGTTCGTTATGCTTTTACTTTGGCAGTTCCTGCTTAATTCTTTTTGAGCGTGCTTATTTAGACTCGTGTGTCGTGCTTTGCATTCTAAGTCTGGTATAGCGCAACATGAACGTGAGAAACAAGCCGAGCCGGCCAGAAGAAACCTTAGGCGCGTTCTGCCGGCGTCAAGAGCACACTCCCGCGTTACCATTCTTGACAATAGCTCGTCACGGTTTGGACAAGCGCGAGTACAGAGAGAATGTATATGGCGCACTGCCATGGAAGGCGTCACGAACTTGTCGCCCTAAGATTGGGTACACGCCAAGTTAAGTCACCATGGCCGAGCTGCATTACGCTGTGTCGCAACGACAGGCGAGGCGAGCATGCTTCAACAGTATCCCAAAAAGGCAACGAATTACGATATTGTTGGTGCTCACAGAATGCGTTACGAACTTGTACCAGTAAGATTCAGTACGCGCGAAACTGCGTCACACAGACGAGCTCGTTTTTGCTAAGTGCATCACAACGCCGGGCGCTGCAACTATGCTTCAAAGGTACCGCCAAAAAATAACGAAATTAGTTATAACAATGTGGGAGTCACAGAAAGCGTCGCAAATGTCACTCAGTGTCAGCCATTAACTCAAATTAACTGGGCCAGGACGGCTGAGCTGTGTTTCGTTAACAGCGTCACAAGTCTCGGTTCCGTGCCGTAAAAACCAAAATTGCTTGAGATGCGTCGCATCCTGTGCAACAAAATTCCTCACCTTGCCGTAGTCCAATATTGCAGCGGTGCCGTGTCGAAGTGCCAAAGGAAGGCAAGAATGCGCGGGGAGCCCAACCGCCAGACGACGTCCAAAAGGGACCGGTCGCTGAACAGGCGAACTTGACGCGCGCAGCCGGCCTCGCTCGCTTCGGTAGCGTGTCTGGCGCGTGACGTATGCATAGGCCCGTCTGGCGCGCCGATTGCACCGATAGCTTGTTGCTAGGCGACGCAAGTAAGCCGCGAAGGTTCATTTCTACACAAATGTGCATGCTCACACTGGCGTTTCGACAGCGAGCGTCCGCACTCATCGAGTATGATTTGTTCACGTTTGCTAGCAGACGCTGACACCATGCTTCAGTTAGCAAGCGAGTGTTTCCAAGTTCACATGGCCGATAAAGCTACTATCCCTTACTTCGTATAGCCGTCTACACTAATTTGCTATCGGAATCGACGCATCGGCTTTCGGGCGAAGCCGCGACTTTTTTGTTTATGCTGTAAACGAACAGCTGGAGAGCTAAAACCTCCAACAGCTATTTCTGGGAACTGGCGTTCGAATCCTCGCCGGTTGTTGGTTAATTTCTTACTTTTTTTATTCATTACCTGCTGGTAAACTTGAAATTGGAAAGTGGAGCACCGAAGCAAATTTATCACTGGCATACTGGAGTGTAAGCTGGTAAAAAATGCTGCATCTGCATTCGCGGCACGCGTTTCTAATGGCAAAGCATCATAAGGTGTGACCCTTCCATTCCGAGTCACCTAATAACCACGTTTCTTTACATGCTACCGCGTTGAACTACATAAGCGCGTTCAGCGCCCTTGTCAGCAGAAGGTTTAGAGTTTTTTTTGCCAGGGCCGCATTGCGAATATCTGAGAGTCAACAAGTGCTGCTAATTTCTTAGCCGGACTAACTGTATGCCTGAGACATCATTAATTACAACTGGAGTACATTAGTTTCTAGATAAGCAACTTGTCATCACTATCGCTGTGTGACGTTTCTTACAGCTGGTCGAGGCTTCTCTTTGGGCTAGAGGTCATCCTAGCGTGGGAGCATGTGCTCAGTCATGGGCTTAACAGGCAAGCCGCCGCCTTGAGTAAATGCTGTGACAAAGGGACTTCATTTGTTATATTCAGTATTGAATGAAATCACGTATCGCATACATCCAATAAGGGGTGGGGACAATAAAAGCGATTTAGATTTTCATCTGGCCATTTGTCATCGTCATAACTTTTATTCAGCAATTGTCGTCGGAAAGAGAGATGTCCCCAGAAATAATAATTTTCAATGCGAAAGTTTCCCCAGAAAGAAAGCAGATAAATCCCTGTGAAGTAGTACTGCATTTTGAAAGCGTGCTGTCTCCAGCAACGAGGCTGCCATAGGTACAAGGCCGCAATTATAGATTTGTTATCATTCACAAATAAAATCTTCAAGCAGAAGATATCACGGTGTTCGCCGCGAGGAAACCAGCATGACAAGTTCTTTCTTTTTATTTCTTATTCTACCATGGCGGCTACCATCAGAAAGTGTACCTTGTGGCGTTGGACTGGCACGTATCGCTTTAATGCAAAGCCTACAGAATGGAACGAATGCAATGGCAAGAACTATTCTCCTTGACACCGTTTTACATAGCTCACTCTCACCCTATAGGCGAGGATCATAAGCAGGCAGAAAACGGTAGACTGAGGGAAAAACAAATGCCGTCGTCATCATCCACGGAGGCGGTAGCAGCGGCAGCCTATTTTTACGTCCAATGCAGGACGAAGGCCTCTCACTCCGATCTCCAATTACCCTTGTCTTGAGCTAGCTGGTTCCAACTAGTGCCCGGAAATTTTCTAATTTCATCCCTCACCCGCCCTTATTTTTCTGCCATCATCGACTGAGCATCCCTTCCCTTGACACCTGTTCTGTATTTCTAATGGGTCTCCGGTTATCTGCCCTATGCCTAACATGGCCTGCCCAGCCCTATTTCTTCATTTTAATGTAACCTAGAATATCCGTTTGCTCTCTTTTGGCCATTTGCTCTGAGATCCATTCTGCTCTCTTGCTGTCTCTTAAAGTTATACCTAGCATTTTCTTTTTTGTTTCATCGCCTGTTGCAAATTCTTAACTTGTTCTCAAGCCTCTTCGTTAAGCTCCACGACGCTGCCCCTTATGTTAGTACTGGTAGAATGCAATCATTGTACACTTTTCTTTTCCGGGATAGCGGCGTTTCACCGGTCATGATTTGGTAACGCCTGTCATATGCTCTCCGGCCCATTTTTACGTCCTGCGAAAGGCAAATTTCGTAGCTTCTAAGGCGGATTGTTTTTGGCAGTGGTCTTGTTAGAAGTTGAAACGGTACACGCGTCCCGAGGACTAGGTAGTTTCAGCGTGTCCTGTATTTCGGTATACACAGCAAGCGGATTCGTCCGATTGGCGGGTCACGTGAGGCGTAGACGTGGCCGGCCGGATTGGTGGCGCCACCTCGTGACGCAGAGCTCGAAAACACAAACGCAGAGCTAATAACTGCAGTAATAACGAAGTGTGCCCTACGTCACTGCTGGTGCGAATTTACGGCAGCGGCGTAATCGCAAACACAACTGCGCCGCTGCTGAAGATTTCCGCCAGCAGCGAAGGAGAATATTATACGTTTACGCCTACACTCACCCAGCGATTCGCCCACTGCACCTGCGTATGCCCGAAAACCGGGCACGCTAAAACCCTCTAATAGCCTATTCACGTTCGCCCTTAAATTCAAGGTGGTTTCAACGCCACATACACATTAGATTGAAGGAATCTTACAAAATGACCACACAAACACTTGCAGCCAGCCATTCAACACTTTAATCAGACGCGCCAGCGCACATCATTGCAAGACACCACCCTCCCTCTCCCTCTACACTCAGAGAGAGACACGATAAACGTTACGAAAGTCGTCGTTAGTATCGTAGGTTCGATGCCGGTCCTGGCGGCCGAGATCCGACAGTCGTAAAAAAGAAAACAGGAAGAAAAAGAATAACGCTCATGTACCCAGATTTGGCAGCTCGTTGAAGAATTCCAGTTGGTCAAAATTATTCCGCGATCCACCACTACAACGTGCCTCGAAATCAAATCAAATGGTTTTCCCACTTAAAACCTCACAATATAATTTCGACGCACGTGAAACCTCTTTATTTAATTTAGCCTCACAAAAGTCATCAGACTTTCCGTGGTCACTCCACTTAACTACAAGGAAATCCGGGTCCTGTGTTGTCCAACAGGACAGAGTCCGGCAAGATACAAGAAGTCGGTGCCCCCCGGTGATCTGTTGCGAAATCATGGCTATGGGTCTTCGCCATGGTCTGCGAAGCCGGTTTAGACAGCGACGATCGGAGTTTCGGCTTCGAGCACCGGTCGTCGAAGCAGTCTTCATTTGGGCAGCAAAGACAAACGTGCGTCCACCCTGTCCGACAATAAAACGTGAAATTTCATTCTCGCTTGCTGTCGAGATCTAGTAGTTTTTGGAACACAATCTCATTTTACGGAAGAGATTTGTCTAGTTACCGAGATGCGGCTTCAAGTAGCGTTTCAAGACAAGGTGAACATATTCTAAATGGACTGTAGCGAATTATGTCGTTAATATCGTACCGCTAGCTTATGCAAGAACATATATTACGCATGAAATACCCTGTTGTTGTGATTTCATAGGAAGTTAATTCTGCCCTGGGGTTGAATTCGTCACTCAAATAAGTTTCATTGATGTGCCCATAAAACATGCAAAATTTCGTCCAAATTTTAAACCATGCGCGCGGCATGAAATCAAATAAAGTTTTATTTTCAGTAAAACACTGACTGGCAATTTTGTCCTAAAAGCTACAGAAGTAATTTAATTGTGGCCCCAAAGACCTTACAAGGTAGTAGCCCCATGCAACAATTTACAAGACTCAGTTCATGTCAAAACAAAGTCAGTATTCTCATGCGAGATCTTATGTCCTTTGTGTTAAAGGGAACTCCGGCGATTTTTTTACCGTGTCAAGGTAATGGAATACTTAGGTTTCCTAAACCACCCCGTCACGCGTCTGATAGTAGAATTGTTGCGCAAATTCGAAAATAACATTAAACGAGCAGAAAAGCGCAAATACGAAACCGAACCCTAACGGAACAACCGAGCAAACCCCTTCGTGTGACGTCACGAGTGTTCCCTGCGGGGAAGACGCGCAAGGCATGCCGGTCTCGCCTGCTGGGCGAACGAAATGAGCGAAGAGCAGACGTTCAGCGTATTCGTGACAGCGCCGGACCTTCGGGTGACAATGTCGGCTGCACCAGCTCTCCCCGGATCTGATTCTGACTATCTCAATTGCCACGAATCGCCGTTCGCATTCGACCCGCCACCACAAGAGCCAGCGCTCATGCGCTACATATCGTGCTGAACTTGAAGACCAAAAGCAGCCCTAACCACTGATTTTATACGTGCTGCTTCCTAATTTAGGTGTTTAAACCCTACTCAGTGAAGCGCTCCGCATGCTTGCTATAAGATGCGGAACACGACATTCCGCATTTGTGTCCCGCAAGAACGCCGCTGAGTCCGAAGCATCGACCAGTGCGTTTGCTTACATCGGCACGTACAGCGACCACTCGCCGTTGGCTTGAAATGTAATGCTAGCTACTCATCATTGCCGTCACTTAATGTCAGAAGATATCAAAACAGGCAGATTTTGTGCGTGTAAGCACCGTCGCATCACTCTCAATCGCACGATGAGCGACCACACATCTTCGAAACCAGCGAGCGGGACACCGTAGTACGGGATCGTTGCTAAGCTGGCTGCTTATCATTCTTCGTATTAACTTCGGGCACGCGGTATGTTCCGTAAGGTAGACACAGATGAGAACTTGCGCGTATGATCATTCATTTAGAGATCGTGTAGTTCTCTAGCGGGAACGCCGATGCCAGTAAATATTGACATCGTAAACAGCTGAACGAGGTGGTTCACGCTGCTCTATCGAAGTAGCCTACGATTGCTGCCCATTTGGATTACAAGGCAAACAGTGCACCACGGAAGCTAAATAACGAGCCCGCATGACAATATGTAAAAATACACCCATGTTAGTAGTCGCATTTAATTTAGGGAAGTGCCGGCGCGTGCGGCTGGCGGCAACGTACCGATGTTGATACTGCTCCGCGTCATCGCTTCTCGCTTTTTATGTGTGCTTTGTATGAAATGACGAATGGTTTATCGCATATTCGTATGGTCAAAACTGAACTGCACAAGCAGTTTTACTCATCCTGATGACCCACTTAGCTTCAGGTCAGTCGCTCAGGTCCGTCATCAGTAGATGCACAAACCCCGCTACTGTGATTTATAGGCTTAAGCTCGGCTGAACGCGGTCGCCATCGGCTCAAACTGTGTGCGGATGGGGAGGGCTGAAGTTTGTGCAGCCGACAACGCAACACCGCTTGCCACCCCTCATCGCTTTCCCGTTTACAGGGAACGCAACTTCTCGCGACAGCAGCTGCTCACGCCATGAACTATACAGGCACGTAACCAAGGGGGGGGGGGGGGGGCGGAGGGGCCCGCCGCCACTCCGAAATTAAGACGCATAACCCCCCTCCCTCCACGGCCTCGCCACCACTTCCCTACACATTCTTAAAGCGGCGTCAAATACTTGACAGCTATTCGGCGGTCAACATTTTGCTGCCTTTTTCACTCCTTTTGGATGGCAGTAGTTATCGGCGTCTCCTCGGATGTGAAGGCCAGTTTCCTCATGTATTAGGTGCCCGCGCGATTAACTCGAGTTGTCACCGTCTATTCAACGGTCACACGCATCGTTGTTGCTGCGTTAGTTCAACCTTCTTCGTTTCGACTGATCCAGGGACCAGGAAAGGGATTCCGTTCGTGGTCAGCTGATCTGTATGCACGCGGAACGAGTTGCGGTCAGAGAAAATGCCAATTGCGTTTAACTTTTCTTTTTGTTTCATTATTTCCTCGAATGACGGCTCGCCGTGACACTGAGAAATCCTCGGAACAATATACCCCTAATATGGGTTAGATAAGCTGTAAAATAATATAATGCGAGACAGCGTCCATCATCAAATCCTGCAATAACCCTTGAACTCATAGGCAACGACTGTCACCCGTTAACTCGTCTGGTTTTTCCCTAATTGTACAGCTCCTTTTGTGCAAAATTGCCAATTGGAAACAAGAGTCGCTAGGATTTGATAAATTAAGCGATCTACTAAGGGGACCAGCCAAGGCAACAGCCAAACAGGTAAGAAAAGCGAAAATTAACAAATTTAACCATTATTTATGAAAATATTTATGGATCAACAACTTTTATTTAAAAAGGAATTAGAGAAAACACCGCCGGAAGTGGAGGACCATTCCATGTGTTCTGAATGACGCTTCTACAGTTATCATTCTAGCCGCCCAACGTAGCCACTTCTCTGCTGTGTGTATGTAGGTGCTTTTCTAACCTTCTGCGGTGGGCGCAGTACGTGTAGAATCGCAGCTTCCTGTGCCATACGCGCTTGTACGCGACTGGTAGCCACGCATCGTTACGTAACTTTCCAAATAACAATACGAGTCGGTTGTGGCACTTAACTTGTTAGAGCAGTAAACCAGGGATCCAAAATAACTGATTGTTCTGCAATTATATATTTCTGTATAATTCTTCCAGAGCTAATTCAAAAAGAGCTACTATAGTCGGACACAAGTTAAGTCTGCCCACGCCCTCATAACCGCCAGTAACTGTTCCTCCGCGAGGCTCCAAATAATTCGTACTTCAATCTTTTTCTGTTACCCAAATAAGGCGGTAAATACAAAAATAAAATTATTAGCGCGTAACTTAATACCTGTTCCTTCGCCTATTATAGTGGAATTGGCAAAGCCTAATTCTTTATTGGACTGAAATAACGTGTTTGCTTTGTTGTAACTATTTATTGTCAAGTTGCACTTCAGTTGGCAGTGAAGTTTCATCAGTAAAACGGGTTCAGCAGTGAAATGAACAGCCCCGCAGACTTTTGAAGAGTGAAATGCTCAGACTCCATAAACTTTGTCTATGTC
Organism: Dermacentor variabilis; assembly: GCF_050947875.1. Classification (NCBI taxonomy): domain Eukaryota; kingdom Metazoa; phylum Arthropoda; class Arachnida; order Ixodida; family Ixodidae; genus Dermacentor; species Dermacentor variabilis. The sequence goes on along the minus strand of NC_134577.1, from coordinate 59,686,063 downwards.
TGTTGCACACCTCAGTGCTTCCACCGATGAAAAGACTCTTCAAGCGCAGCAGACGCTCCGGAGGTATCAAGTACGACGCCATTTTGAAAAGGCCGCATGACGACGATTTCGTTTGCTTCTGTGATTGGCTGGCGAAGTAACACAACCCCGCGCGGTCTGTGTGCCTTTGTTGCCAACTGCTGTTCTTTTAAGTTCTATTCTACTAAAGTAATCGTTATTTTACACTTTCGCTTCTTTACTTGTTCTTGGCAGTGTTCTTCCTGCGCTTCTTTCCTGCGCGAATTCATTTGACGCGGTTATTGGTCTACCAAGTAAAGGAAGGGTGTATCGCACAGGCGTACCTATATAATACACCTTATTTCATTTCTCTTTTGTGGGTTTACGCGTTTTTATGGTGAATGGTGGGCGTTCTTCTCATTCGTACTAGTAAAGGCACCCCCCCCCCCTCATTTGCATAGAAAAGTTACATTGGGTTAGCCCCCCCCCCCCCCCGAAAAATATCCTGGGTACGTGCCTGGCACAATAGCTCACTATCGTCGACTCCTCGACGCCCTCGTCTCTGTCGTCTGCATGATTTCAGCATGCTCTGCATAGAACACTCCTGACGTCATACACAATGTGGCCTGTAACAGAGGAGGAGGTGGGGTGTTCGAGGCAATTAATTAAATGCATTTGTAAAACATCTGCGCAAAACTCAAACCTGCTGTTTTGAGAACATGGCGGAAGTGTTCAGAGGAACGTACCCAGTGAATTTCATTCCCATCCGCTGACATAAGAAAAATCGCCAAAGCTGCCCTTTAATGGCAGTGCGTATTTCAATTGAGAGTTCCCGCTCTGCCGTCGTTTCTATAGTGTGCATCTTTCAGGCCCCTTATTTTTCACGTGAACCTCACCGAAGCTATTCCACATTGGGCATAAACATGTGTCATCATGATATGTTTTCTGTAAAGTCGCCGTGACGAGGTATGACACAGATGTGCGGGGGGTCATTACATATCTCGCCTGCTTATTTAGCCAGCGAAAGGCGCGGGAAGCGCCACCTGCAGAGTTAAAGCGCCTATAGTGCGGTGTTCGAAAATTCTTTTCTCCATTCCTGCAGCCTATACTATGAGCAATGATGAAGGTGCCGAGGTATTTTTTTTTTTTTTTTTGCAGAGACGGTAAATCAGCGTAACGCCTTCGAAACTCTCTCTTCACAGACAATTTTGCATTCCACAGTGTCCAGAATACAGGAGTTGTTGCGGGGACCCCAAACCCATAACCTCACGCAATAAATATATTATTCGGTATCTCGTTCTCTGAAGCTGTATGCCACAGGTCACAACACCGCGACGACCTTGTTTCGTCGTCGCCTCCTCGTCTACTCCGCCGGCTTGCTCGTGTCGGATGTTCCTAAAATAGTGCGACCTCTTCGGGGTGCGCTGGTAGGCGCCGTCTTCGCAAAACGTGTGCGCTGGGATGTGGTCCTAGGCACCTCGATGGAGCGGCGCTTGCAGGGCCACGTTGAATGCCAACTGGGCCGCGTGTACGATCTGCAAGCGCGGCTCTATACCATGTCTTCAAAGAGAGCGAGAAGATTTAAGACAACGAAGCAGCTCGATGTTAGGTCGAGTAGCTATTTTATGAAGCCGATAGACACTCAATGCAGGTAGAACACGCTCCCTTTGGAAAAAAAAGGCTGTGTCAGTTACTGATGGAAGGCTAGTAACACCTTGTCGCGTGATTCACTAAGAAACCCTAGGTTGCAAATGCGCCGGTAGCGCAAAGAAGCTTGTACGAAAGCCTAGCAGTCACCTAGCAGGCACCGGCAGTAGTATTTATCACTCGAAGATGGCACTGTATCGGAATTTGACCGGTTCTGCTAAGCATACGTCAGTTACTAACTGAAAGCTAGTACTGGCTTGTGACAAAGTTTATGAACGTATTAGCAACCATAGATAGCAGTGGCGCCGGTAGTACTCTTTGCTACCCACATAATTTGGTACATAATAGTGGCGCAGATAGTAACACTTTGCTAAGGACTCAGTTACCATAGCTTGTAACTTCAGCAGTAGCGCTATTTACTTCTCAAAAAGGTTACTACAACGAAACTTAATGGCTTTTGCCAATTGCATTAGGTTTTTATGGTAGGATGAAATTTGCGTTAAATGCTAGACACCTAGTTAGTAGTTGTTTTGTTTGCTTAATACTATAGTTGTCATTGTCTTCTTCACAGTCACCTAGAACGATTTCGTTGACTGAACAAAGGGTGCTGAAAATGACAAGCGAAGTCATGCTACCAAAACTGCAACAATTGACGTTTTTATTACGCCAGAGACGTTGGTGATGTGACGTGCTTCCTGGGTTTGCGGCGGCAGCGTCACAATGTGGCCATGCTTGTCCATAAGGTCGAGCTTGAGGTAATACGAGTGTACATTTAATCATATGCGCCAAACCTGCGGCACCAGAAGCGTGAGGGCGGTGTTTCAGGAGGACAGCTAGTATTAAAGGGAGCATTCGGTGTGGTCGAACATTGTCGGTTCTGGAAGCGAGGTTCAGCTAGAGCTGAGACTTGTGCCGTGGAGACTGGGGCATTATCTTGAATTATTGCGCAATCTGACCTCCTTCCTAGCCCCAATATGCGATACAATAGCGTAATAGTTGCTCGCGTATACGCAGACAGCAGCACCACAGTTAGTGTAAATGATGATTTTGACAATTTTAGGAGCATTTAGTACTTCAAAATCCTGAAAGTTGGAAGGACTACTGCTGCAGCAAGGCAGTATCCTCGCTTTCCACTTCCGGCATTGCTGAATAAATCTAACCGAAACAAAGGTGGTCATGTCGTCGTCTACCTGTAATCGCGACGCATATCCGCAGTGAGGCATTCACCACGAATCGGGTGTATAATGTTATCCGATAACAACAAGGAAATCAACAATTTGAATGGTGAAACAAACAACTTTCGTGTGAGGAAGAAAGTATATGAAAGCACAAAACAAAACCACGAATTAAAGAGACATCAAACTATCATTTCGCTGGCTGCCATCGCCGTCTCCATCAGCCGATTTTTCGTATTTGGCACGCTCCAGTGCCGGCTTCTCGGCATGAAGAAATAAAAACGACCATTCTTCTGCCTCTGCATTTGGCTCTGCCGGTTCTCGGTCGATTTCTACACGTTCCTATAGCGGCTCCAGCATCAGTTCTCATAGCATGGTGACTCGGAAGTGATCTTACGGTGCGCATACCATCATGAACCGGAGGGGGAAGTCCAATAGCGGAGCGCGCGAAATCTGGAACGCGGCGGATGGGGAAGACGAATGGCACTAGATTTTTACCAAACGTCGCCTGACTAATTTTTCTTTCTATTGCAGTTATATGGACCCTCCACTCGAATTTCCGCCATTGCCGTGAACGTGTATTTCCGCAAATGTTTAAGTATACGTATGCTATAAGTTTTGCTATGTCGCATATGCGAGATGCTGTAAATATTTTACCGCTAATGTTGCCCAAACAATGTATTTTCTTCTTGACCGAATTATTTCTCAGAATCTTGACAACTGTGGTGCGCGAACAACAGTAATCAGATTACAGCTAGCGCCTTTGTTCTTGAGTCTTTTGAGACTCTTAAAAAGTGCGACAAAATATATTAGTGCTCACAATCTGAAAGCGATGTAATGACACTGGTGCCACTGTTTGCAGGCAGCGCCATGGCACCTGTTCGATACTATTACGAGCCCCTGCACGGCGTGTCAAAGCTTTTGAAGGAACCAGAAATTTTGGCGCGCCCTCATATGTCGATGGCGCGTACAGTTCGAAAACTGTCCGAAGAGTGCAGGTGCGAGGCTAAACTTTGCTATCTTTGTGTGCTTCCACCGTCGGGCGGAATTGCAAATGCTTTTTTAAAGACCAATAGACGTTGGTTAGCTTTCATGATTATTGAGCTCCCGACTGAGTTACGCGGCATGCAGTCTTGCACGGTGGCATCTTGAAACTTTTCTTGTCCATTTTTGAAACATTTTCAGCTTCTCCGTACGCTACCAGCACTTCGCAGAAAAGTATAGATGTTTTCCCGTTGCCTGTGAGATGTCTAGTATCTTTATTCCTTCTTATTGCTGTTTTCCTAGCTGCTTTTCTTTTTTTCTTGAAATGTTACCATGCACATGGATTACGATAGTTGAGTTCTCTGCTCAAGTAAGGTGACAAAGCAGTACTTGTCTGCAGGTGTCAAATCAGGGGCAGGCACTCCATACAGCAACTCGGTCCGGCAACTTTTGTGTAGCTGCTCCTTTCCTTGCGCAAACAAAAAAATTAACAATTGATTGATTGATTGATTGATTGATTGATTGATTGATTGATTGATTGATTTATTTATTTATTGAAACACGTTTCAGGAGTACGAACTACCGACGTTCCGTCACTACGCAGCTGAACCTGTTGCGCGTTACTGCCTGAAGGTGGCCGAGCCTTGAGCCTCTGGGTTCGCATTGGAGCGTCGCAGTGGCGTAGTCTTTGGGCACGAACGAAAAGTGACAGCAAAGCAAGCGCTATTTGGTCGTGACGATCCAGACAAGCGTTCCCTACAGCTGTCGAGCAAAATAAAATCATTGAAGTCAAGTACACTTCCTTGCTTTGTTGACGGCTACTCTTAACCCAAATTTTGATGCTATAGTGAGAAGCTTTATAACATTACAAGTGCCTAAAGAAGATGCGCACTCGGGATGTATCTATTGGACACAACATAGTTCACTCTGTCGCATGTACTCGTAGCGCATCTCGTAGATGCATCTTGACTCACGAGTTTGTACTGAATGCGTACCCGCTTTTGAGGATGTAGGCAGTGCACGTATCGTTAATGGACTATTTCTCTCATCAAGACACAAAAAAAAAAACATTGTGAGTAATGAATACATCATAGGACGGCATGACATACACGCAGCAACATTTCCTACGCTTTTTTTTTTGTATACAGCAATGCCTTGTAGCAGAAAGTGTGTTTATAAAAAACCTGTCTGCGCAATCTCTTTTTTTCTATGTCAATGCTATCGCGAAGACAAATTGGTGCTGATGGTCAAAGTGGTTGAATTTAGAAACCGACAAGAAAATCTCGCGTGGTTCCGCAATAAAATGTATTCCATTCTAGCTGTCTTATTTTTTGTCGAGTCTTGATTTAAGGAACTGAAATCGAAACTAATATGGTGGAGCTTCGCCATGCAACAGAAGATGGGTGTCACAAAAAAAAAAAGAAGGCTGCGAAGACGTGGTAGTGCCCGTTGTTTGTGCTCGTTTTCCTTCTTTCACCGTTTGCTTACTCCTGACACTTATATGGTCGCATGAAAGAGCTGCGCGTGTTTGTGTGCAAGTGGAGCTCGCAATGAGTCACTCATCTTGAGTGATCTTGATGTGGCGCCACGAAAACAACGTGCGCCAAATACAGCTTATAGAAGTATGGCAAACTACTGACATAACAGCTCAAACGCGAGCTCCGGCCCACGACGAACGTCGAGAAATCCGCCGAAAAAAAAAAAGAATTTCCAGCGTCTGCTTCGAAAAAAAGCAACTACTTGAAAGGGTCTTGTTCGCTGCTCCTGATTCCGGACATTGCGCTACTACATCCGCAAATGCGAGGTGTATACAGATCGGCATCCCCGAGATGGCGATCTTCAGCGCGATTCGATCATGACGAGGCTTCCAGGCGGCAGCACGTAGACGGTTCCTGGTGGCTGCCTGCCCAGGTGCAACACTGGTGCATCGTCGGGGGCCATGACGAGCCGCGGCTCGTCGCGGTAGCCACTCTTTTTGCTTGGCAGGCTATACACCGGCTCCCTGCAGAAGTATTTAAAGGCAGTAAGTACCTGCACACAGACATACGTAAGTCACCAAACTATATGGAGCAGCACAGAAATGACAAATCACAGTTTGAAGGGAAATTCAAAGTGAATCACAAAACTAAATAGAGTCCCGTGTCACAAGAACCCTTCGTTCGATATATATTCCAATAGCCCCAACAAGACCTACTTCGAAAAATCATTAGTATCGAAGCATGCTGCAGAATTGCAAGACAGTGTATTTGAATTGATGTTAACGCACGGACATAACAGGGCATTGAAACGTCGAAAGTTTTTTTTTTTTCGCCTATTTTTGGATGCGGCACTGACATTGTATTTTAACCCCCCTACGATAATGCCGTGCAGGCGATGTAGGTGTACCGAATAAATAAATAAATTCTCAGAAGATTATGTATACTTTGAAAAGGAACGCTATTTTCGGAATACTGTCGACCAATATTAAGCGAAAGCAGTTTCCTAATGACGAGGAAACCTCTGCAGCAACATTTAGTTGGCATTAATGTTCATCTACAGAACCTTTTATGGGCTAAATAATGAAAGCTCAGCTTTACGAGAAAACGGAAGTGTTCACGGAAACATGCAGTGACATTTTGGAGATACTTTTTCGAAGGACCCGTTGTTAACATATCGCTCATAATATGTTACAGTCTACCTTGCATTGTGGATAACTTTCCTTATCAATTTTCATGTCGCCTCGGGTGACGTTTTGTATACAGGTATTTTAAGACCCGAAGCAAAGTAGTCATCAGCGTATTATTTTCGCATAGTGGCGAAACATTAAAAACGCTCAATGATAAGTTTAAGGCCACCACAATAGTAAAAGCCTATCTGAAAGTTTATCTAAACAGAAAGAGAAATAGCTATGCATCCATAGATTGCAACAGCTTTTCTGCGATATTCTTTAATATGTAGCCGTTAACTTGACATGAGCCCAGTGTGGTCAATTGTATTAAACGAAATAGGTTAACATTTTGTTTATCAGATAAGCTAAAATTTGAAATCAATTTTGTCGCAGCGAGCATATTTAGTGCTGAAAACAGGTACGTTATGCCGTCGCTGACCACCTTTCTCGCAGTAGGGTCCAACTTCACCTGGACAGCATACATTCAGTGAACGCATAATTCCTCATGCAGATAGATTTACTTTAACGTTAAAGTACTCCATGTGGACGAAATTATTCCGGAGCTATGTATTTAGATATGAGCTCCTGTTGCTGTTTACTTTTATGATTTTTTACATTTGTTGTTGGTGTTCGTCGAGGTAAAGGTTGGAATTGGCATCATTTAGGCATAAAAAATATATTTCACTAATCTTAAGATGCTCGAATGTACTTTCTCACTTATCCGTTACGACCTGTGCATGCATATTGCCATTTTGTTATTAACAGAAACATCGCTTTTCTTATTGCGCTGTGAATTAGGTTAGTTTTGTTGCTGTTTCCTTTTCAAACTTATTTATCGCATATTCACAGTATGGCCTCACTGTGCAAGTATGCATAATGATAGGCAAACTATATTTTCCTTATGCTCAAGTATGTTCTGTACACTGCTTTTCTTTCGGAAACATTAGTTCTTCTCTGCCCGTGTTCAAATGGAACGCGGTGGTAGAGGCCTCCTAGTCAAGGTGACTCCTTACGTCACCTCTCCCACTAGTGCCTCGGCAATCGTGTATCGCGAAATAAACGTGCTGCCTTAACAAACAACAACTACGGCCTTGCACACTGCGAGGCAGCCAACTCGAAGTCGTCACAGCTCACCGCTCCGTAGTGTGGTACCGCGCTGCGGTGAGCATGGGCACGTCGGCCTCCCCCCGCGGTCGTCGCGGGGGCAGACCTGGCGCGTACTCCTTGCGGCCGTCGGCCTCCTCGTACTCGGGCAGGCACCGCATGCGACGTGTGCGCGACACGAACACCACGCAGCACACGGTGGCCGCCAGGGTCGCCAGCAGTGCGATGACGTCAGCGGACAGGAGCGTGATGAGCAGCACCGCGGCTAGGTTGTCCAGGGTGACCTCGGACGTTGCTGCATGGACCGCATAGAAGTTTTTTTTTTAACACGCTCGGTGCGTCAGTTACATAGAACTGAGAGTGTCACGCCTGCGCGATATGAACGTTTCGTTCGTCTGCTTTGCACAAACTAAAGAAAAAACGCAATCTGCCAATCAACTTATCGGATCATTAACGTGTCTCCAAGTAGAAGCGAGGATATGTCAGAGGCTCGAAAGAAAGAAAAGTAAGAGAGAACTGTACTTCAATCAAGACTCCGTCTCCGGAACATCAATGGAAAAGGTTTGACAGATGTTCGGGCGTGCCACTAGTGTTTTGCGAATACACCATGATGCAATAGCAAAAACAAGAAAAAAAAAATACCGGCGATTTGGCGGCTTCTCTCTAAACAATAAGCATCATCTATCTCACATGCATTTGCTTTCTCTAACAACCTGCATCGCTGCGTACTGGTCAAGGACGCTAGGTCATGCTGATATGATCATCTAGTTTCTACCCTGCACTTAACATGCGCACAGCATCACAACAAAGAAACTCCCGCAATACCCCCGTGGCCTTGAAAAAAGCGCGTCGTCTGGTTCAATGTTACAGAAACTATCATCAGCAATCTCTCATAACCCCCTAGAAGTAAGGAAAACAAGAGGTGAAAGGCAATGAGATTAATCAGATGAAGTGTCCGGTTGGCTACTCTACACAGGGGGATGTGGTAAGGGCAGGAAAGATACGAAAACGAGAGGAGACTTTAAAAAAGAAAAAAAGGAACGCATCAATTCGCACATTTTATACGTTTTCAGTAAGTCCCGTTTCCTTTAAAAAGCACACTAGCACTTTTAAAACAGTTCGCACTCACGCTGGCTGGGACATACCTCCCTAAGCAAGCAAAAAATGGAATGGTTCATCCCTCTCGTAATGCAGCAGCTACACGCATTCATCAAAGTAAAGTGTACAGTGCATACATTCGTGGGAATCAAGTATACAACGCACAGAAACGTGGCAGCTAGTCGAGCAGTAGAAAAAAAAGGCACATGACCTTTTCAATGACTCATAACCCCGTAAGCAAACGAAAAATTTAGTGACTCACACCCCCGTAAGGCTCAGTCAACAAGCGCTCAGCAAAGTGAAGCGAACAGTGCATACATTCATTGAAATCACCTATAAGCACACGGAACAGCATACGTTTCAATACCCTCCTGAGAGGACGCAACTTGATGTCGACGACAAACGCCGTTGGCGCGAGTCCGACCTAGCGCGCGAAGCCGCAGCTAAGCGTCGAAAACGAGTCGGAGAAGCCGAAACGCGAAAGCAGCAACGCGACGATGCGAGACGGTGCATATACCAAGTGTGTGCAGCAGCCTTTCGCCTTTGCGTGTTAGAGTGCGAAAAGCCGCCGATTTTTCTTTTTTTTTTTTTTCAAGGAGAAGACATTCCTAGAGCGGAGTCCCAAAGAAAAGCACGTTGTCGCGTATTTCTTCAGCTCCATCACAAACACGGCATCAGAAAACTGCTTTCCTCCTGAAACATTTCTGCGGGCGGAGCAATGCCGACTGTCGCATTGGTTGACCCTTCGACTGACGATGACGTCATAGGTTAAACTGCCTTGCGTTTGCGCAGACGCAAGTATGCGCCTCCATTTCCGAGTGTAGGTACGACAGCTGGGCCGCGATTGCTTTTTTTTTTTTTGTTTTTGTAGGAGGCAGCGCTCCCTGCAAGATGCCCAAGCACAGGAACCAAGCTCCTCCCTCCCCCCCTCTCCCCGGCTCGCCAAGGGAACTGTGTATAAAATTCTTTCCACGTTCTTTGGCACCGCGTGTTCCGAGAAGTAAACCGAGGAAGGAATGCGGCTTCATTTCCGGGGTACAACGCGAGCACGTGTTTTCCACGGACCGCTGGTAAATGGCGGCGCGGTTTGTTTTGACGAGCGATCAACGCCCCGCGGCGTTCCAGCTACCGAAGCTATACACAACATGCCTCGCCGGTAAAGTAGCTCCACCCCTTCCTATTCAGCTCCGCGCAGGTTCTTTATCACAACTGAGTTTACGTCTGACCACAATCCCAGTTTGGACTAAGCGCTGCACAGTTATTTTCCCTGTATGCCCCAACTTAAGCGCACAAGAAAAGGCAAGTCATTCTTAAACAGACATTGCGAAAAATTTTCAGAGCTCTGTGTCATGTCTTCCTTATAATCAATCTTCTGCATCATCGTTTCTTTTTTTTTTCTGGTCGTACTAAAACAAAACAACACGCGAACATTTTCCTATGGCTCCTATTTTCTTTTGCACCTTGGTTTTGCACCATAGCTTACTAAAAAGTCCTTGTGAGAAAGTGATAGTGCAACGCTAACGCTGAAAGCGGCCGATTAGACGATGGCTGTACTGAAACTGGCATTACCTTCACGATTCCTCTGGTTTCAATTCCTAGTGCGCTTTTTAAAAGCAACGTGATTGATCGAAAAACTTATAATGTGCGACCTAATGCGTTCTTAATTTTTCATATTTTCTCATCTTCCCTTACCCCATTCCCCTGTGCACAGTAGCCAACCGGACACTTAATGTGGTTAACCTCTCTGCCTTTCACCTCTTGTACTTCTCTTTCTCTCTAAATGCTTTCTGCAAATTGCAAATGAATTGTCTGGTTTTAGGTGCCGAAAACTCGATCTGATTGTGAGGCAAGCCGTAGTGTGGGACTCTGGAATAGCTTGAACCACCTGAGGTTCTTTAATGTCCACCTAAATCTAAGTGTAAGGGGAATTTTCGCATGTCGCCCCATCAAAATGCGGCCGCCGTGGCCAGGATTAGATCCCGCGACCTCGTGCTTAGCAGCCCAAAGACTATAGCCACTCAGCAACCACGGCGGGTAATTTCCGCAAATTGAATGCCTCGAGGACAACAATTGCGTTAGCACCGTTCAGACGATTGGTTATATATCTCTTATTGTAGAGATTACACCTGTCGCACAATTTCAAGCGAGCGCCATCGCTACAGAGGTGTCGGTTACACTATGATCATCTATAGTTCACTCACAGTGAAGGCTTTCCACAGAGATATTTGGTAAGCCTAGCCAGCCTCACTTTACTGCATGTGTTGTCCGCAATTTTCACGACATCATAAAACATCTAATATCTCGATTCACACTGCGTTTCCCTTGCCAAGAGCGTGTTTTGCGGCTAAATAATCTACCAGCAGTGCCTACTTCCGTCATCGCAATCTCAACTAAACTATCGCATGTCTATCGAGTTATTTTTTTTATTTAGCCAATACTGAGAGCCCCTTGTTGACAGCTAAAGGAAGAGTGGCGTAGTTTACAAACGTCTGAATGAATGAAGCGAGAAAAGAGAGAATGTAGATAGAACGTTAGCAATATATTTCCTTTAATTATCCGCTGCAACGTGTCAAAACCACGATACGATTATGAGGGGCGCCATAGCCGGTGTATTGGGATAGACTTTGACAGTTTCTGTTTCTTCAACGTCCACCGCACAGTACAAAGGCGTGTTTGCGTTTCGCATCCATCGAAATGCGACCGCCGCGGCCGGACTTTTCCCAACAATGGGTCAAATCGTATTTTTTCGTGGTAATTCTAACAAATTAACATGCAGCGAAAAGGCAAGGAAACAAAAAAGAAAACACACACACACAGCAAAATACAAAACAACGAGAGTAAGAACGCCAGCAGTGAAAGGCCTCTCCTTGTTTCTTAAGGCTATTAGTCCTGCGATGAAAGCCTATCCGTGCTTCTGAACGTCAAGTTATACAAGACGGTTTATAGTGGCGGTTAATAGAAGAAATTAAGCCATGGTCGCTGTCTCGCACCACTCGTGAACGCATCAGCTGTGGTGCAATGGAAGAGAAACAAAGGACAAGAATAAGGGCCACTAAACAGATTGTTTCGTAGACGGAGTTTCCTAGGAAAATTTCTACAGGCAACTTTAGCAATGTGAGTGCAAGATCAGACAGCCAGAGATGTAGGCTGGGCATGGCGAGGCAAGCTGATGCAGATTCCGAAACATCACACTTAATTCATGGAACAGTGCCCAGCGTCAGCGCGTGCCTCCGCTGATGGCCGGCAGGTGAGAAGAAGAGGAAGTCCTCAGGCGCCACTTGTGCCTGCCGCCGTGACGCTGTAGAAGGGAAAACATTTATTTGGACCATCGAGGTCGTTGCTCTTGAGGTCGAGTGGGTGGTGTCCTCATTCCAGGACTCCACTGACCATGGCTGCTCGACGTACTTGCTGGACGAGAGCTTCTTGTCCCGCCAGGGTACCGCCGGTCCGCTGTACCTCCCATCACTCAAATGACGTGTTAGGCGTCTTCAAGGGTTGAGGTTTCCCCCGCATCACCACGACATGTGAAAGAGTATAGGGCGTTTGTCGCCGCACCAGGGGCAGATGCCGCAATATGTATGTGGGAACATTTTGCTGTATGTGTGTAGGTTTGGAAATGTGTTGGTCTGAATAGGTCTGAGAGTTACTGCCTCTTCAGTTCTGAGCTTTCTGTGAGGGGGAGGATAAATCCTGAGGTTGAGTTGCTGGATCTTGAGTCGGTCGCAGTAATTGGATGGCAGGGGCATGAAGGTAAAGGGTGGGGATTGATGGAACGATTGGTTTCGCCCCGCTCGGTTGGTTAGCGCTCGAGCTAAGGCGTTCGCCCTTTCGTTCCCCTCCACTCCTGCCTCGCCCGGCATTCACGTGATTTGATGGCATTATTGCAGCGTCGGGCCTAGAATCTGAGCCGCCAGCAGCGGTGTTCGTACGTTGGTAAAGTTACGGCAGGCCTCTTGCGAGTCGGTAACGACATGAACTTCCATGCCTACCCTGTCTTGTTGCTGTATTACTAGCGCCGCGGCTATGGTCTGAGCCGCAACTGGGGTCTCTGCCCTGACGGAGGCCGCGAGGGTCAAGGAGTTGTCTCTCCCGTTCACGCCATTCCCGTGCACCCCTACAGGGTACACTGCCACGTCCACGTACGTTACGTAGGGGTCACCCTTGAATTTTCGGCGCTGTGTGTCGACGCGAACCTTGCGTCGTCCTTCATGGAGTTCATAACTCATGTGCTTCGGTATGGGGTTTGCCTTGACCTTGCCTCTGACCTCGGGCGCGAGTGATCGTTGTCGATCGAGGGCACGGAGCTCTGTTGCCGTTCCGGTCCGGTGGAGGATGGCTCTACCCGCCACCGTGTTCTGTAGTCTGCCTTTTTGCAAAGCCATAACCGCGTCCGACAGCTCAGCGGAGGTGTTGTGGATCCCGAGGACCGCTAACATTTCGTTTGAGGTGCTGACAGTGAGACCCAGGGCCGTTTTGTACGCTCCTCGGATGATGGCATCGACTTGTTCTTGGTCGCGTTTGTTTAGCGAGTGGTAGTGATACGGCATACTATACGTTACTCTGCTGATCACCAGAGCCTGGACGAGGCGAAGCGTGTCCTGTTCTCGCATGCCCTTGCGGCTTGTTGTTATTCGTTTGATAATCCACGAGGTCCGGTTGGTGGCAGACCTTAGGGTTTGGATGGTGTGGGATGCTTTCAGGTTGCTCTGGATCCAAAAACCCAGAACCCTACCTAGTCTTGTTGCTTTCCGTGATCTTCTGGGCCTCTAGAAAGAGGTCGATAGGACCGGGGGACTTGTAGATTCCTCCTCCGTGCACACGGATCACATCGGATTTCTCGTGTGAGCAACGGATCCCGCTCGCTGCCGCAAATCTCTCCACGGCCGTCGCGGCCTCCTGAAGGGTCGCCTCTTTTCGCGCGAGGGAGCTCTTGGTGGCCCAGAGCGTGATGTCGTCTGCGTACAGGGCATAACCTAGGTCCGGGATCTTTCGCAGCTCTTTGGTCAGTGCTAGCATCGCGACGTTGAAGAGAATCGAGGAGACTATCGCCCCTTGCGGCATTCCTTTATTCGGCACGTCGATCGTATCCAATCGAGTCTGGCCTATTCCAATGGTTGCCGTCCAACCCATCTGGAACGATTTGACGTAATTAAAAATGAGCTCCCCGCAGCTGATGCCGTTCAGTCCCTTGAGAATGGCCTCGTGAGAAATGTTATCGAAAGCCCCTTTCAGGTCGAGTGCGAGCAGGAGGGGTCCTCCCTTCGGGATGCCCTTGAGAAATTCCCTTAGGATTAGCAAAGCATTTTCCGCAGAAAGTCCCGGCCTGAAGCCAAGAATGGTGTGCGGGAAGAGGTCCCCATCCTCTATGTAATGTTGGAGGCGGGTTTTGATGACCCTCTCTACAGCTTGCCGAGGCACGAAGTCAGCGAGATGGGACGGAGGGCGTTGATCGCGGGCTTCTTGCCGGGTTTGGAAATGGTCACAATTTCCGCGTGTTTCCACTCGTTCGGCACGTGGCCCTTGCTCCAGAGTTCCTCGTTTAGGTATTAGGCCAAGTCCTGGGTGTGCATCCGGCTCAGGTTTCTAATCGTGGCATTGGTGATTTTGCCAACCACGGGAGCAGTGCTGCGCTGGGAGGCTCGTGCAGAGGCGTACACATCTTCCTCCGTGATCGGAGCGTCCAGGTCTGGTCTTGATTCTCCTTAGTATTCTAGGAGGCAGGGTCGTATAGGGTCGCTACCCAGGTATCTGGTTTTTAGGGTGTCAATCAGATCCTGGTCGTTTCCGGGGAACTTGTGAGCGATTTCTAGAAGCGTCCGACTGGTTGTCGATTTCGCCTTGTCGGGCTCGATCAGGCAACGTAGGATGGCCCACGTCTGCGCTGTACTCAGGGGGCCCTTGAGCGAGGGGCAAAGCTGTACCCTGTAATTATAGCTGTAGCTGTAATTTCTAGCTTCGTCTGTTATATGCTCGATTGGCAAACGTAATTTCCGGTTTAACCGATGTCGCTTCCACCGTTTGAAGAGGCCCTCACGGGTTTCCCATAGGTGTAAGAGCCGGCGGTCGACTTCAGGCGTCTCGACCGTGCGCTGGATGGTTTTGGTGGTTTGGATGTGGGAGTCCCGGAGGTGCTGCATCCATTCCGCTACGTCTGCTATACCGTTTTCGGGCAGGGGGTACTGCCTGAAAGCCTCCCGGCCAGTGAGCCTAATTTCGCCAATTGTTCTCTTGAGTTTAGGGGTGGATACCGAGGTGCTGAGGATGTAATGATCACTGCCCAGTGGTTCGCCCAGGTGCGTCCATGAGTACTCCCTCACGTTTTTCACAAATGAGAGGTCCGGCAACGTTTCTCGACTTACACTGTTGCCTAATCGGGTTTGTTAGAGGAGATCGGTTATCAATTCGAGGCCCGTTTGGTCAACCGCATCGAGGAGCGACCTCCTCTTTTGCGTGTCTTGTTGGTTAGCCCAAGTCATGTGCCTAGCGTTCACGTCTCCCCACACTACCAGGTGGTTGTAGCCAGCGGCTCTCGCGCTATCATAAATGATGTTGCGAAAGTCGTCCTTCTGAGCCCTCGGCGGACTGTACAAATGCGGGAGGGCTTCCACTAGCACGCGATTAATGTCGTGATGTTGATAATGTTGTCCCACAGCCATCACCGCTTTGTGAACTAAAACCGCGACCTTCGGTGATCCCGCGTGTTTAATTACATAGTAACCCCGTAGCTTGATTGGCTGGTTCCCGACCTCTTGAAGGCAGATGACGTCGGAGGGTATGGGTGATTTTGGATAAAGAGCTGGAGTGAACTTGCCTTCTTGTTGAAAGAGCTATAATTCCACTGCCAGATCTCGAGGTGCGCGAGCGCACTACGTGTGGTGGTGGCCATTGCTGACGTTCATGCCACCGCTGTCGCAGTTGTCGGCATCCATGACGTCAGCCGTGTTGTTTATGTGCCTGTACGCCTTCATGCGTGGGTTGCTGCTCTCGTCGTCGACCCGCTTGCGCGAGCCAAAGTCACCTTTACTAATTTTTCTTTCAAGGTTTTCATGGCTTAATGAGTTCTCCTTGACTTTATTGTTTAATTCGCCCATCTGGTAACGCATCTGTTGCATCGTAGCATATATACTTTCGTGGGCGGCTACACTTGACTGGCCTGCGGTTCCCGAGACCGCACCAGGGAGCGAGGAGGGCGTAGTGATTCTTGAGGGGGGAGGAATGGCGATGGCGGGCTAGTGGCCTATCGTTCCGCTTTGCGGCCCTGCCTGTGTGTTGTTGTTTGTTTTGCTTAACAAGGTGGCACTCGATGTGCTGCACTAGACCCTCACAGCACTAGTCTCTGTGATAGCGGCAACCAAAATGAATCAACCAGCATCATGCTTCTGACTTGAAGCGGCTGTGCAACTTCGCAAATTGACCATTTCCGGCAAATTATAACATTAAGAATGCCAAAATGTGCAGTGGCTATGCATACGCGCAGTCTCCTTGCGGCATACGTCTGGAAGCAACGGCATTCCATCAACATTTAGGCCATATTGTACGCGCAGAGCGTGGAAAGCGAGGACGTTTAATACAACAAGCATGAAAATAGGACAAATACACGTACTAATAATACTTCCCGTGGTCTGCAGAAGACAGTGCCAAGCTTTCCCTTTTCCACAAAGAACCACTTCTCTCCCTCCCCATGGTGACTCAACGATCGCAGCGCCACCATTCCTTCTAGCTGTTTTAGTGAAAAATTTTTTTATCAATCTGCTGGTGGATGTTAGCGCCGTGTGCTACAACCACGTCTCCCTTCTACGTCCGTATCGTTGCATCCGCGCTGAAACGAACGAGAATCTGACCTGGTGCATCGACAAGCTGCAGGAGCAGTAGAAGCTTGTAGGCGAAGAGCACGGCCGTCAGGCAAGCGGCCACCACGGCTAGCACGGCGCACGAGCCAACCAGCGCGTGCAGTCTGGAGGAGCGGTGGCAGTAGGCGGCCAGGCCGCACACGGCAGCCATGGCCAGGAAGAGGCCCTGGAAGCGGCACGCCACCTCCACGCTTCGGAGCTCTGGAACCACCTGCAACACGTGACGCCACAGGTAGATTTTTCCCTTGTGCGCCACTCTGGTTCAGCTTGCTAAAGGGGCGCAGGAAACCAACATTAAACAAACTTAGGCTGATTAAGTATTACATTTCAAAATTTCCATTCTTCGTTCTTCCCCTGGTGGAATCACGTTGGATGCTGCGAATGAAATTGATGGCTCTTACCTCCTCTCCGTTGCTCAAATTGTGCGCCGAAGCGTCAGTGGCTGGCACATCAATAGGGAGTCCCGGATTATCGCATGTATTAACGCGACATCGTTAAGGGCCTCGTGTCGCAAAAGAAATGTGTTGTCGGCGGCCAGCGTCGGAGTCCCATGAGCGAAAATGCGCGTATATATTTAGGTATTTATATATTCCGCGCCTTGCAATATATGTGGGTTATCTTGCCACACGATTATATCACTAATGTTGCTCATACCTTGCCTTGCAGTCTTGACATAATAGTTCCTCGGAATTTTAACAATGACAGCCCATAAACAAATCTAATGAAAATAAAAAAAAAAATACACACCGACAGTGCAAGTCTTTTATCTGAAATCTTCTCAGATTGAACTACAAGAAGTGTGAAACAATACTAAACACCTGAAAATGATGTAAATTTCTTGGCGCAGCTGTGGGCAACCTCCGGGATCGGCCCTCGCAAGGACGGCGTTTCAACCAGAAAGCGCGCCTTTGTGCGAAGCGCTCACCGCCAGCGTTTCCCGGCAAACGTTACGATTACATAAGGCACAGTTGTCGGGAAGCGTGAGAAGCAGTCAGGAATCTTTGAATGCTATCACGTTCCACTCTTAGAAGCCGAGCTTAAGCATGCTCCAAATTTTTATGTGATATATATATATATATATATATATATATATATATATATATATATATATATATATATGTTTATTAATATTTCAGTTAATTGTTTATTTCCTTTGTCTTTATTTATTTATTTATTTATTTTGTAAGTAATTTTTAATTCTGCTCTCATGCGAGAGCATTGCTACTGAGCATTGACGGATTTTTGTTATGAATCAGCTCAAAAGCTGTAAGTAAAAGACGCAAACACAATCAGTCATACGAAGGAAAGGAAACATTGACACCTTACAGTTAGTTTACGGGCTTTTTTTTCTGCGCGCGCTTAAAAAAAGAAGACTTTCATTCCTTTAGAATGCGATGTAGTCTATTATTACGAATAAGCAGTTCATTCTAAAAGAAGGAGGAGGAGAATGTCGCTAGCTACAGGTTAATTTAGCCTTTCAAATGCTACTCTACTCCCGAACAAGCGCTGCGAAATTTCCTAACATCCAAGCGAGCTTGCACGGGAACTGCAGGGTCACCGACACCACCCATCTTTTCTTTTCATGGCTTACCTAACCTCCTTTCAGGATAAAACTGGCTGCTCGACTATGGCACAACTGTAATTTCAACATGCAGCTTTACTTTGTGTTTCCTTTAGTGCCCTTATAAGCACTGGGGAGAAATAAATCTCCTGCGTTCCCCGCCTGCGGCCACCGGCGTTACGAGTTGGCCTCGTCTCCAATACTGGCAAAGTTAGTTCCGATGGTTTTACGAGAAGTGATGCACTCGGCATGCCACGGCCGATCGCTGGCGGCTATTCTTTGTACAGTAGTGAACGCAGTAGTATAGGGCAGGCCTATATCAAGTCACGACCAACAGCTTACAGTTATTCTTCAAAAGAAAAGCGTAAGATCATTGCATTCTACAGGTATACTTACATATCGGGGAACACAACTTGGAAGTTGGGAAAGAAACTTGTGAAGCAGGTAAGGACCACGCGACAAGCGATGGAAGAAACACTGACAGGTGTAACCTCAAGAGACAGGAAGACAGCGGTGTCGTTTAGTGAGCAAGCGTGAGTAGTCGTCATTGTAGTCAAAATAAATAATAAGTGGATTCGGGAAGGCCGTGTAATGCATAGAGTATATAACGAATTGTCTATCTGATTACCAGAATGCGTGTCAAGGCAAAGGAAGCACAGTCCAGTATGGTAGATAATTAGGTGTGGTTATCAAATTTGGAAATCTGCAGGCCTGGCATGGCGCCCTCTGACGCAAGACAGAGGCTCATTGGAGGTCCCTGGAAGTGGCCTTTGTTATGGACTACACACAAACAGGCAGATGATGATGATGAAAGTAGTATATCTTGCATGACCTCCGATGTAACGCCCGCTTTTTGTCACTCTAGGTGTCCATACTTGTGCAATTCCAATGCTACAAGTTGTCACCATCAACAGCATAAAGTTTGAGTCCCACTTTCTTCTAGTCAATTTATGTCTTCCTCCTGTCACTTCAAGGCTCCTACGCTTCCACATCCGTACGCAAGCATGTGTGCGTGCGATACTGAAGAATTCAAGCAAGAATGCATCAGGGGGTTGGTGACCATTTAGAACGCGTCAGCTAAATGACATGGTCACATCGTGCAACCAATCGACGTGCAGAATCGTTAGAAAACGGAGGTAGCCAAATGCGATTACCTCCATGTCATGCATTAATTCCAATTTGTCATTTTCAGTTCAAAAGGGGCACTTCGGTTAAGAAAGACGCGATATTGAAAGACTGATTAATACTGAGAACTGGGTTCGCCTTCACTAAATGTTTTGTCTTTGCACTCTGCTCCTATAAAAGGTGCCGGCCTCTACATGGGAGAATTCGAACCCTTCAACAACCTCCTTGCTTCTGTGAAAGTGCACGTTAAAACTGCACAGTTCAAAATTATGCGCAACTACTGAAAGAACGTTCTAAATTGGCATCCTAGTGCTATTAATTGGAAGGCGCACGCCATTCATAGATTCACGGAGTGAAGCGAATTCGCTCTAAAGTTCGTATATGAAGCTGTCTCAAAGGAGTCACGTAGAGAGTTAGTACGGACTGTAAAGATTAGAGGTCGAATTTATATTTATGCAGTCACGTGCCATCATGACGCTGATACAAGAAATTCCTAAAAAAAAAGTAGCCCATGCACATTAGCGCCTTCTATTCTTGTTAAGAAAGCGGGTCTTTTCTTTTCCGAGCAGATCACCACACACACGAACTCTCAAGACGGTTCGACGAATGGCGCATTGTGATCAAACCGAACAGGGCAAATCACCACAGCTGTTGCAGAAAGCAAAGTTATACAAGCGCTCTTTCTTTACTAGTGCCTATTCTGCGCCAAGAAGCCGTCTACACTGAGAGGGATAAATGAAAGTAACCGCAATAGAGAAGATTTAGCGTAAGGAGAACAGTAAATGGTGTAAACGCTCTCCTAGAAATTTCCATCTGTGATTTCACGGAGCTTTACAACGAAAAGTAACACAACATTTCTGAGAGTTGCGGAAGAAAAGC
Source organism: Dermacentor variabilis (assembly GCF_050947875.1). Lineage (NCBI taxonomy): Eukaryota > Metazoa > Arthropoda > Arachnida > Ixodida > Ixodidae > Dermacentor > Dermacentor variabilis. The sequence continues at coordinate 59,665,996 of NC_134577.1, read as the reverse complement.
GTTGCATTTTTGATTTGGACCTCCCGGAGTTCTTTACAGTGCGGCCATAGTTCAGAGCACAAGTTTTTTTTTAGGAACAAAGCCCCCTTTCTCTCACAATAGACCATCGCGACAAGAAATCAAACGCATGACATGTCACTGAGTAGAAATCCGCAATTGCCAGGCCACCTTGGTGGATTCCACACATCTGCACTCGGGACATTTACCTGCCATAGCTGGCCGAGTATTGGGAGGAGAATGACCAGCAGCGCGCACAGCACCAGGACGCAGCAGGCGAAGAAGTTCACCGAGAGGGATTTGCTGGGACTGGCCATGGTTGCAGGCTGCGGGGGAAGGCCCGTCCCCGCCCGACGCGAGCCGTATTCCCGAGACCGATCGCCTCGAACCGCCGTACTGCACTTGGCTTTTCCCGAGATTTCAGTTTACACGGTGTTTCTGCATGTCGAACATATTGGCAAACGGCCGCCGGACGTTCTCCAACTTGCGGTGCACTTTCAGGCAGAACGGCCGCGAGTTTGATCCGAACGCCAGCTCCGAAGGTTCGAGTCTTGCGAGTCACAGCCCCGTCGCAACGAGCGGATCAAACGTGTCGTCGTACAATACGCGAGGGCCTCGCCAACCACGCCAGGGAAGCCTGCCGCCCTCAAGGACACGCGGTCTTGAAAACAAACTCGAGGCACACGTTTAGAAAAACGCTCACCAAATCACTCCCGAAACCTCGCGCACCACACCCTCGTTTTGGCGCGACGGCGACGCCAAAAGTGGAAACCCTCTCGAGACGAAAACGACGGCTTTTTTTTTCTTCTTCCAACGAAGATCACTGGGTCACAGGCGCACGGGGACTGCGACGAATCGTTCGTTGGGCCGATCCGGAAACGAGGGCTCAACGAGCCACGAGTCCACGTCAGTTTCGGCCTGCGCGGTCAGTGGGCGCACGAAGGGTGTCGAGTTCGGCAAACCACGGCTGGTTCGTCGGACGACCGCCCTGGCGTGGCACGTAGCCCACATCGGAGACCCCGGGCTCAACCACTCCCCCGCGAACCCTTCTCTCGGAATCGCCACCGGGGGCCGCCGTGCGCCAGCGCTGCGCCTCTGGCAACGCTGGCTCCCTTCCGGATGAGTCGCCAAGGCCTCGCTGCTATTTAAAGCACCCCACTGCTCCCTCCACCGGCTGACCCGACTGGAGGCTGTTTGCGTGCCTGCCGATGTTTGCGTGTTTGTGCGTGCGGTACAGGGTATGCGGTAAAGGGGGATGGATGGGGGGGACGGGGGGACGCGGGGGAGGTGCGTGGTTGCGTGTGCGAGAATTCTGTATCTTTGTTCTTTCGGTTTATGTCACTCACGGCCGGGTCGGAGCTCATCGCCTCGCTCCCACAGAACCCTACTATCAGTATAAAAGCGTGCAGCATTGGTGACAGATGGCTCGTGTTCCGGCTTCTCAACGACTGTTTCTGAAGCTCGATTCACTCGAAGAAATTATATGACTGAGGATAGATTTGGCGAACGCATACAGTATTTTTTTTTTAATTATGAGTGGTCTAGCAGTTTGTTCCAACCATTCGAAAGAAGCCACACCATTTCACTCTCTAATACTCGCGCACGACCTGTCTGGCTTGGCGAACACTGCACAGTTTTACTGAGACGGAGCGCGTGGTTGCGTTCCTGCGGTTCTTCGGAGACTGCGAGCAGGTCGCCACGGTGGTGGTTCGTCCGTCACAGTATTTGTGTGTCTACGCGCTTTTTTTTTCTTTTTTAAGCGATGTAAGATATTGTTTGTGTATTCGGGCTGGATAGGATGTGCTGCCGGGACCATCAGAAGGGGGCCTTTCTTTTGTATGTGCCAGCTTGTTCGAGCAAATGTTTATGAGCGTGACTGGTAGGCTGTGAGTTTTCTAGTGTAGTGAGTAATCTTGCGTCGTTTTATTGTTGCCGGCTGCTTTGCTGCACATGTTTGAGCTCAGGTTTCGCATTTTCTTATTTTTGCTGGGCGTACACATTTCTTTCTTTGTGTCTATAGAACCTGCTTCAGAGGAAGGATGCCAGAGCGGCAGGAGGTGAACAAGATGGAATCGTGCTGATGCTGAAAGGCTTTGGACGACTGTTTATCTGTTGTTTTTCTCATAAAATGAACGCCAGTGCTTTGGCGATGAGAGAATGACGGGACAAGACGTAGCAGCACCTTGTAACTCGCCGAAATGGCTTTTATGAAAAAGGAAAGCAGCACTTCTGTAGTTTGTAAAAGCAAGTTGAGCTGTTCTTGAATGCATTATAAGGTGCGAGCTGTGTGAGTACATGGCTATCACTAGTGCTGTGTAGTTAAACATTTGGATGGATTGTAAATAACTCTGACAGCTAATGCCGCCGGTGTTTCCTTAGGTGGCCCGTGACAACGATGCAGTGCGTGAACTGCTCTGTATTATTCAGTGAATGTGTGCTTTGTGAACGAGCAGGCGAGGTATAGGTAAAAGTGGAGCCCGTTTATGTGCTATGGCACTGTACACAGTAAGTGTCAAAGCTCCGATAACGGTTTCTAGCCACCGCACACAAGGCGATGAAAACGATATGCCGACACCCGTTTCTGGGGACGAATCACCATACACGTTAACGTCCGCCCGGAGTTGTAACTTAGTTGAAGGTAGATAGTTTTCACTTCTGTTTTTCTACCTACTGTTGTAAAACACCGCAAACAACCTTGAAAGAGGAAGCACGAGTTTGTGAGCCTCGTATTTAAATACAACTGAAACTTAAAAGTTATCTCATTAGACGTGCGATGGCTTGCACGTTGAACAATATCGAGCATTCTAGTGACTGGCTGGTTACATTCTTTTATGTCTACCGTTATATGTCGCATCGAAAAAAGACAGCACTTCCGAACTGTTCAATCATTCAAGTATCAAACAAATTTCGCAGGAGGCATTACTCTACCGTAAACTGCGTTAGCGAGCGAATTCGGCCACCAAAACGGACGCGCACGTGCGCGTGTTCGTGCATATTTAAATATAAATGCGGCTATTTTGTTATTAGGACGAACGTAAAAAGTTACAAAAACGCCCTTACTCTTTCACAGAATTTGCACGTTTGCAAACTCATCCTCGCCGCTTTGAACACTTGGTCTGCAGCGGTTTACAAAATTTACATGTCCGCCGGCGTTTCCAAATTGGGTGCCAAAACTCGCTCTTGATTATTTTCTGCAGATATGCAGCCACTCAATCCTTTAAAGAAGCTTGGAAGTCCTTCCAAAATCTGCTCCAAGCAGCAAGTATAAATTGGCTTGTAACGGCAACAGCATTACTGCGTCCCATTGTTAAAGGGAAAATCAAATTGATATTCCGTGTTAAATCGCAGCTAAATTTTGACATGAAGGCCTCAGAAATTAAATTATGCAATTAACATCACAGCAGGCAATTTTTTTGCCCGTGAAGTTCATAGCACGTGCAAGTTACGTTAGCTTCGACTACAAGACGGTGACCTTATTTTGCGAAAGTCTGCAAGCTCGAGGATCATTCTTGAAACAAAATATGACATACATCCGACAGTAGCAAGACGCTACGCAGGAAACCCCGTACGGGTCTCTCCATGGTTGAGAGGAAATTCGTCCCAAGGCGGGCTTCATACCCGGGACTAACGCTTTTTCACCCTTTTATGAATATCAATTAGTTGTATTGTGTAATGGTGGACCGTTCTGTACATTTACGTAGCTGCGGTCCACTCAGTTATGAAATCTTCGTTCTTGTCGATTCGTTTGCTGGCATAACGTCCTTCTTTTTTTTTTTGGAAAGATCCGGTCAAGTTCTTTCAAACATCATCATTTTTTCCTTCTACTTGTTCTTTTTCTTCCAAACCAAGAAAGCATTGTTCTGATCCGCTCCCTTACAGAAACATTGTTGAGGTTGGTTGGTTTGCTGGCCTAACGTCTCACTTAGGTTCCCTTTAATTTTCTACGAAGATCTCCCCATCAAGAGCTTTAATTAAAAAAATAAAAGTAATAACTGTATCCATGGAAAGCCTCAACATCGTTCCACATAAAAGAAAATTAATATTATTTGTACATATTTACTTGTGGCCATGGTCAGTACATGAGCACTGAAAAGAATATGAAATGGTATTTGAATTAAACTCTAATAAGTATAGCAATTACTTTCGGCTGGCTGGAACATCCACAACTAAAGCTTAGTTCAAACGAATAAGAAATTCTACTATAGGTTTGCAATAAATTTACCGTCTCTAAATCATAATTTTCTATTAGCAACCTCAGCGTACCAAAAACGATCCGTCTTTGCGGGGATACTATATATATATATATATATATATATATATGTTTGGTCAATGGATCCATTACCATGTACGCGAGCCACATCTAGGTAAGTGAAGAAGAAGAACGGTGCCGCACAGCTTGTCGTGGATAGGAGGAGGTGTCAAATGTTTACCGTGCCAAACTCAGCTATGCATCTTTCTCCGTCTACAATTAATCTGGTGAGCGCTCCTCGATTAACTAGCCTGTTTGCATATCCCACGATTTCCCAAATTGCGGGAAGCGACGCCTCAGCTAACACATATTGTCATCCCCTTAAGGCACTAATCGTCCTGGCAATTTAAAGTTGAATGACAACGTATTGTTTTCCTCATCTTTGGATCATGGAACGCATACGGCAGCTGAACGGAAGAAGAATTTTAAATTATTTGGTGATTTCTGCGAAGTTTACAGAATTTAGACTCCACGCTAGAGCTTACTACAGGATGGCAAGATAGGAGAAAATCAACTATTTACTTTGGTGTGATTGCATCCAAAGCCATCTATCTGCCCTGGGTTTGTCCAACAACAAAGGCACAAGAGACAAAGTATCTAGAGGGGACGGAATACAACCACAGCAGCTCAAGACTTCTTAAGGGTCAGTCAAGGACAATATGTTCCACAAGTCGCACTTCAAGAAGATGGACTGCATGCACCTATTTAACCATAATATCCCGTATGGCACACCTTGCGGTACAAAAAAAAAGAAAGAAAAAGCTATTTCGCATATGTCAAGAGCACCCCATCCATCACCTTGAAGAACATTGCCTGGTGCGAAAAAGATGGAGAATTGAACCAGCTGCATGATGAAACACTAATACCGAGAACACCCAACCGTGTACCTAATGGCACGTTGTACTCGAACACTTTACACGTACTGTTCGAGCTTGCAGCACAGGTGCAAATGGAAATATCTAAGATGTACCCGACATGTCTTTAATATTAGTGTATTTACCAGTGCCTCTTGCTTTTGATACGTGAACTTGGTGTACGCAATCTTGCGCGCACTGCCTGAAGTGGATATATTCTGTAACGTTGCTTCTGCTGGAAGGACGCATCTTTATTTTCCTTGATGTTAAGCCGACGCTCACTTTATCTCTCCTCAGGGGTCTGGCAACAGTCGTTTCTTTGGCTGATTGTGAATCTACAGAGACAAGTGGCGCCACGTGGTATCCTACTCGTGTCTTAAAATTCCTTTGTTCTTGTGGCCTCGTTCGTGCTGCACTAACTTACTCCTGGTTGCCGTATGGCCTGGTAAACAGCCTTGTTCACTGGGTATAGGCCCCCACTGGGTACGTTACTTCAACAGACAACCTCGGCGCTCGAGATGTGCAACTTGTTACGTGCCCATGTCCATGTACATGAACAAGCACAGGTCTATTCTTGTCCAGTGTCCCCTGTTATGATTGGGGGTTCAATCCCATCGCTCGTGATGCGTTGTCAAGATTGGAGTCGGGCATGAATTAGAAGGTAGCTGGCCCATGCCGTCGTGCAACTTATCCACGCTGAGGACGTTGATGAAGGGAAAGACTGCTTCTCATCGAGAACGAGGAATATCGGTTTATTTACAGTATTTACATGCAGTTCATCAGTCTAGCATGACTGCGAGAGAAAGTACGTCAGTCTAACAAGACTGCTTGAGAGAGTGTCTCCGTCTAACATGACTGCTTAAGAAAGTGTCTCGAGCATCCGCACAACAGCCGTCTATAAACACTCGGTCCTCCCCCGATTCCAAGGTGGCGGAAACGTTCGTCCAGGCATCGTAAACACGCCGCCTCTCCACGGGACGGTTTACACACACACACACACACACACACGCACACACACACACACACAGGTTCTCGGTCCGAAACCGACATCACACGAATTTCGTAGAACTCGTAGCGGACCCTCGCAGCGCGCCGGGTAGCGATTGTCCTGCGTCTTGGTCAGCGCGTGGGAAGGGGCCTCCGACGATGTTCCCGCGGCGACTCCCCCACCCGTAGCAGATCAGGTCCGCGTTGGTGGGTTCGGTAACAACAGTTGGCCCGCCGAACTCATTCAGTCAAAATGGCGATTTAGTGGCGCCGTGGCTAGAGGTTTGCGGCGGCGCTCCAGGAAAAGATGACGCCCGCGGTCGCAACTGGTTGGCAAAACTTGCACTGCAGCTGGCCGTTCTTAACACTCCGAAATTAATGTGCTATTGTGACGCACGGGATTCCAAAGCCTCAAATGTGTTTGCACATGTGCCACTTTGCCCTTGCGCCTCCTGAAAACACATTTCCATCGACCAGCATCATTCGTCCCATCCGTCCCTGTGACGCAGACGGCTGACAGCTACATGCCACTGGGCTAAGCCTGTGTCAGCCGCTACTGCTCCTTCCTCGCCAACTCAAACAAGCTTCGCGTCATCTAAGTCGCAACATTGCGTTGAATCGGAGTGTACTTATTTTTTTCATATATAAGTGCGCATGCAAGTGTCTGCATTATACAACTGACTTGTGACAGTAAACTGACAGTGACTAGTGAAAGTAAACAAACAATCAAAAGAACAAATAAATAAATAAATAAGCCGCAGCGAACGTTCTTTTCAGGGAGCTGGGTACCAGTGCGGCGATGCACTCTGGAGCGAGAAAAAAAGCCCGCGCCACGAGCGCTTCTTCTGCGAGCTGATGTGCCTGCTGGTGCTGGTGATGCTGTGTCTGTCCGTGGTCTGCTCGCTGGTGGTGGTGTTCTCACCCAGGCAGGTGGTCGCCATCCTGCAGCCCGGGGACGCCAACGAAGCCGTGCTGCATTTGGAACCCGCGTCGCCGTTCGGTGACCGCGGTTCCCAGAGCGGCTATATAAGCATCAAGGTGACCCGGGCTGACGACACAGCCTGCACAGCTCTAACAACACTCAGAGCAGCATGCAAAACAACATACAGAATAGAGAAGATTTCTGGTAGGTAACTCCATAGGAGGAAGCCTATATTGTAGCAAAAAGGAACACTTTGGATGAGCAAAAGACAAGAAGGATGCTGGTGTGATTGTTGTTTTTTTCTTTCTTACTTTTTTTTTTCGCTGGCACTCTTCCTCTCACGTACAGGGGAGCTACCGCACAACGGCGCTGTAGCACTCTGCAAAAATTATTCACACTACCTAAACGACACCTAGCTACGGCTGGAAATCGAACTATTGTGCCAATGAAATGTTGCATTAATAAAAGAGAACAAAAAATGTCAATTGTGCGCTTTTATATATATATATATATATATATATATATAAAGAGTTCCATTGGCATGCAACTACTCCATTACCGCACACATGAGCCCACTTATTGTTTGCAAAGCAAACACTTCCCTCGCATTCTGTCGCATCAACAAATGCGCTCCTAAAGCGGGCCTGCAAAAACGCTCGCAGCCCATGGTCGCCGTCCCCGAGACGCCGGCCGAAACGAAACAATTCGAGTCGGACGCCGAAGCAGCCGCCGAAGTGGTTTCTTTCGGAGTAACCGACCGTGGCCACGATGGGCGTCCGTACGGGAGCGACAACCTCCCACCCGTCCGCCACGGCAGCAGGCTGTGGAAAGCTATTCGCCGCCGGGCCACCTCCGCCCCTCGGGCGCACGTCAAGGACATGGACGGCAAGAGACGCCGACTGCCCCGCGTCCTCAGCATTGAAGAAGTGCCCGGAGATCGTGTCCCTTCAGCGGCGCACAGGTAGACAGCCTAAATAAGCGCTTCCAGGTCACCGTTGCTTGCCATCTTGGCTTTTAAAAAATGGAGTGCAATGATTAACAAACATGGGGAAATACCACAATGCTAGGATACGAGATAACGATCGGCAGTCGTCCCGCGTATTCCTCGTTTCTGGCGTGCGCGTTTCTTTCACTGGTTTTCGTCCTAGTGAATCCTGTGCTAACTCGCCCAGCACTTAGCCTCGTCACTAACATGCTCGCGGGAACGAGTATCCGCCTGCAAGCGCTTCATCCTTTATCAAAGCGATGCCCACACTGCGTTCCTCCCCTTGGGCTTCGCGTGTAGGCAGGGTCGGTTTTGCGCTCAGAAAAGTGGGTCGACTACGGGGACAGTGCAGAAGTAAACTGTAGTCGGTGACACCCTAGGAGTTGCAAGGTTATATCCGTACGCTGTGAAACTCGAGCACAATTAGCGTATATCGCAAGAAATTTTACTCAGACGCAGGCTAGCATATGCGGCCGTGGTATGAACATCGAGCACAACATTACGTATCACGTATGCAGTACGTCGTACTTGACACAAATAGATCAAACAAACAAACGAGCCGAGCCAACGCTGCCTGCTTGACACCGGCTTTGCCAGTTCCACTTGCGCCACTCAATTGGGTGCGCTTATTTGCTGGGCGTCAAGCGGTTTCGTGTGTTCAAAGCAAAATGCTTTTTCCTCACCATATCGGTCTTTCTGTTAACCTGTTTCAGGATGAAACGATGGGACCCAGCCTTTCAGACGCAAACACCAGGAGAGAAGTAGACAGACACACGATGTGTGTCTGTCTACTTTTCTCCTGGTGTTTGTGTCTGTGAGGCTGGGTGCCATCGTTTCCAAAGGTGTGTACCAACAGGCCCAGCAACAGACTCTTCAGGATGAAACCTGTGCGTATAGGGTAAATTTCATGAGTGGTCTCGATATCAGCGCTCAGCAATAGCCAACATATTAGCTTGAAATAACTAATATTTTCTATTAGCTTATCACTTATATTAACAGAACAGAGTCATTAAACTGTGAGCAAACAACAGCTGGCTCGGCTCCCTTCCATAAGGGAAGAGCAGGTGCACTGCGTTTTTTGTAGGGAAAAGCTTGTTGTTTATGTGGGAGGAGCTTAGCTTGTCACCGAATGTAGGCCAATCAAAACTGTGAGCTGGGCGAGTTGGTGTGCTTCCATCTTAACAAAAAAAGTGCGCGAAACAGCGCCTGTGTTTGGCGTTTCTCTCTTTCTCGTCTACGTCTTTTTCGCGCACTTTTCCTCTAATACAGGCCGATCCCTGAAACGGTGCAAAAGCAAAACTGGTTCGGTCCTGCGGTGCTATCCTGAACACTGACAAACACCGCCGCATTGTCGACGAACTTGCCGTCTTGCGAGCTCCGATTGGCACAGCTCAGGCCCAGGGGGGTTATGCTGCTGTACGGCATCTCTGATTGGCTCAAAACTCCGCCATTACCAAATTTGACAACATGGCGGGATTTGATGACGCACCGAATAACCACTCCTGAAGGCGCGCCTGTGTTTGACGGCTTCGTCGGTCACGTGGGTCGCCCGTCGATGAGGGGCCCCACGGGTTGAGTGAGTGCGCCAGCGGGAGAGAGTGGTTGAGCTTGAGTATATATATATATAAAAAACGCGCCTTGCTTTTACTGTTAATGCTTCAGCACCCGGGTGAAACTGCGATATTCAGGGTGTCCCCAACTGCCATGCCCCAAGATTTAAAAACATGCAAATTCCTCGCAGGTGGACAGAACCAAGGTTCGCCGTTGTTTGGAGATACTCAAGTTATCTTTTTTCTTTTCCGCATAAATACATAATTAGTCTTCATTAATTAATGAGCTTATCAAATATTGCAGTTAGATGAAAAGTGCCAATGAGGAAATTGTAGAGCGACACGAAAAACTCCCGACACAGCTCTCTGTTGCTCAATACGTGCTAGATAATAGTGTTTTTCCCGAGCGTTAAGGAAGCCCACGAATACGCGCAAAGTGCACTGTAAAATAATTTACACCCTTAAAAGTGAAAACTGGTGTAAATCTATCTATAGCTCACGCCCTTAGGGTGTCAGTTTTATAAGCCACCCTAAGGGTGGGAGTTATAGATACATTTACACCTTCTTTCACTTTTAACGGTGTAATTTATTTTACAGTGCATGCCTGGAGCGGCCAGTCGCGCGTCAAGATAGCTGCAGTCGGGGTCCGAGAATTTTGTTTTTCGTGAGGAGACGCCGGTCAAGTTTGTGGATTCGTGCTGCAGACCGCTGCTCTTGTAGCACTGACCAGGAAAGTTACAGAGAAGGTGCGCAATCGTCTCTTTGCACCTCCACACTTTACATTCGAAACTTGTGGTCATCATACATTGCGGAAAAGTTCGGCCTTCGCGAATATAAAAGGCAAAATTGTCTTCATATACACCTCACGCTGTGTTCTGATGTAGAGCTCGTTTGGAAATGTATGTATGTATGTATGTATGTATGTATGTATGTATGTATGTATGTATGTATGTATGTATGTATGTATGTATGTATGTATGTATGTATGTATGTATGTATGTATGTTTGTATGTATGTATGTATGTATGTATGTATGTATGTATGTATGTATGTATGTATGTATGTATGTATGTATGTATGTATGTATGTATCTATGTATGTATGTATGTATGTATGCTTTATTTCCACAAAAACTAAATACAGCTTTGTGGGGGTAAAGTGGGGAAAAAAGCTGCTCGTAGCAGCTTGACCAGCCCCAAATACCTTTAATACAAAAAAAGAAGGGAGTAGGAGAGCGGAAACACCGTTTTCCCCAAGTACTTACATATTCAAGCCCTACAACACACCATGCATACGCATCGCAAATCAGGCGAGGAAGAAAATACAACAAAAGCAAGATGTGAGCAAGCAAGCAAAAACACATCATCTCAGTGCACTTCAAAAGCATATAGGCATTGTACAATTCACATATGAGACAAAAAATCAAGGATATCAGGAGGAGAACAAGTTGCAATATCAATTTTATTAACAATAAGATCGTTTAATAACCGAGGTAGCCTGAAGAACAGCATTTGTGATCCATAGTTTGTGCGCGATTTCGGTACGTGCCAGTACTCTGGCTTTCTTGTGCTGTATGGAGTTTCGTGTAGTTTTAAGTTAACCATAAAAGTAATGTAGTTTGTGTTCTTTTTCTGTTCATATTTATACGCAAGCACTAAACGATACTTTATAAGGGCCTGTACTTTCGGTGTGTTAAGTTTACGAAATAAATAAGCTGCAGGGAAATCGTATGGCTTATTACAAATAGCGCGAAGAACCTTCATTTGCAGTATGTACAGCCTGTTGATATTTGTGTCAGAAGTAGTAGCCCAGACAAAACAACAATAATTTAAATGGCTGAGAAAAAGTGAATTATATGAAAAACACTTAATAGAGCGAGGAAGATAGTTCAAGGAATAAAAAATTCCAGTAATTTGTGAAAGCTTACTAGCAAGAAAATCTATATGGCTCTGCCACGTCATAGTATGATCAAAAAATGCACCTAGCGATTTTACTGAGTGTACAGGTTCAATTTTAGAATTGTTCATTAGAAAATCTTCCTCTAGCGTAACTTGCGTGTTCTTAGCGCGAAATAACACCGCCTTAGTAGATTTGCGAATTAATAGTCAAACCGTTCTCAAAGACCATGTGTATAGTTTATTCGAAACGGCAATAGCTCTTATAATCAATTCGGCAGGGCGGTTAGATGAATAGAATAACGTAGTGTCATCAACAAAGATTACGTAACGCGTATCAACATCAATGTTTACTAAATCGTTAATAAATATATTAAAGAGGAGGGGCCCTGAAATACTGCCCTGGGGTACACCTACATTGACCGACCGAACTTCAGATTTAAGGCTATTTACTTGTACAAACTGCTTTCTATAACCAAGATACAACCTAATCAAGTCAAGTGCATTGCCGCGTATACCGTAGTGGTTTAACTTACTAAGCAAGAGATCATGATCTATAGAATCGAAGGCTTTTGAAAAATCGACAAATACTCCCGATGTTAGCAAACGTTCATGATTTATAGAATCGAAGGCTTTTGAAAAATCGACAAATACTCCCGATGTTAGCAAACGTTCCTCAAAATTATTTAGAATTAGTTCTTTCTGTTCAAGCAAAGCTAGCTGCGTTGACATATTTTTCCGGAAAGCGTACTGATGCTTAATTATTAAGTTGTGCTTGTCCAGAAAGTCTGATATTCTGCAAAAAATTATTTTTTCCAAGCACTTCGAAAATATAAGGAGAACAGACACAGGTCTATAATTAGGTAAGGCAGCTTTGCCACCTTTCTTGAACAATGCAACTACTTTTGCCATCTGCATTTTTTACGGGAACACACCGGTAGAAAGGCAGATATTATAAATATGGGCTAGTACTGGAGCGATTATATCTATTACAAATTTCACAGGCTTGATTTTAATGTTATCAGCATCACAGGAATTGCTGTTGTTTAGTGCGGAGAACAGTAAAATTACTTCTGAAGTGTTTGTGGGACACAAAAAAAATTGAATGCACACAGTTCGTTGTAATGAAACGGCAGGCGTTGTCATGCACATTGCGTTTAGGTATATTAGGGAAATAATTATTGAAACAGTCGGCCAACTTCTCGTCAGGTATGTCCGCTCCATCGGAAATTATGCGCAGCCCTGCCGCTGAATTGGGCACTCTATTCAGCAAAGAATTAAGCGAATGCCATATCTTATTGCTGTCATGGCTGCAAGATGCGGAGGATTGCTTATAAAATGTCATTTTCGCAGCACGTAATTCCTTAGTTAAGCCATTTCGAAATAATTTAAACACTTAAATCATCAGGATCCCGAGATGTGATGAACTTATTGAATAACCTAGTCTTTTCTTTTATCTTTTTAAATAATTGATTAGTTACCCAGGGTTTACGTATCCTTGATGGAGCGGATACTTTAGGAATGGAAGGAAAATGTTTAACATAATAAGAGATGAACGTTTCCAGAAAAGCACCGTAAGCGCGATCAGCACTTGTAGCAGCAACAACACTGTCCCAAACTACGTGACGTAAGTCATCGCGAAAAAACACTACCCGTTCTTCAGTTATAATTTGCGAGAAGCAAACTCGTTCTGGTGATCTTTTATCTTTCCGTTTGACAGTGACGAATACCGGCATGCGATGACTCAGGCTGTATGAAATAGTGCTACATTGAACACTGTTTGATCCGTAGTTAGTATAAACAAGTCAAGGCATGTGGACGTATCGCAGGTAATCCTGGTAGGAGTATTGATAACGTTGGAACACCCATACGTTTTTAAAAGCAATTCAAAATCACGTGTGATATTGCAGTCAACAAGCATGCTTATATTGAAATTGCCACCACAAATCAATTTCTGCTGTAATTCAACAATGTATTTTAATAATTTCTCAAAAAAGAGAAAGAAGCCTTGGAAATTACCTCGCTGTGGTCTGTAGACAACAGAATAAACAGTTCGCGCATGTAACACTGACAATACCTCGGAGTCATCGTTAACGCAAGATAATTCTTGAACACAGTTGACATTAAATGTACCGCACACAATTAGGCTAACCCCGCCACCACGCGAGTTCATTCTTGATCTTGGAAAGCACTCGTACTTTGGCGGAAACCAGGGGACCGTACAATCCCTGTACCACGTTTGAGAAAGCATTATGAAATGAAAATGAAAGTTTAGGCTGCTGAAAAAAATGTCAAGTTCATCCTTTTTATTTTTCACTGATTGGCTGTTGATATGTATGCATCTAATCAATCCACCGTTCTGTGAGCTTGCATTATCATGAAGATCCGACGATCACGCGTGGCTCTCGTGATTTGTTATATAAGGTTGTCTTACTGAGCTGGTGATACAGAGTTCTGATATAGCGCCCACAAAGAGCTCTAAGAGTCGCTTGCACCTTCGAATAAATTGCGACCCACTGACCACATCAATTTCCACTCCACAATAGTTTGTGGCTAAGGTAAATTAGTTCCGTGGACGCAAAATGCCAGATTTTTTCACAGGAGAGAGAGAGACAGAAAAAAAGAAATGTAATTCATCCGAGAATGGCTTAAAGTCCGATCGCAAAGTTTTATTTTTGGAAAGCCCATTTGGGTTTTCCTTTGTAGTTTCGCGCTGTTCTGTAGAGTTGAGTACGTTTTCTTTTTTTTTTTTTCTGCTCATGTCTCGTATATACTTGAAGCGGATAAGCTTGTATGGGCCCACAAAGCAGTCGGTCTGGGTGGCAGCGACGGCATTCAGAGCGCGCGCCACCGCTGCTTGTTGCCCACTGCACAAAACTCGTATACACTGCGACGAGGCCGTTCGGACTTTGTGCTTCGTGCGACCTTGACGCCGCACGAAGGACACCGCACAACATGCAGCGTTGCTCCGGATGCTACTTAAGTCAATTACGAGACAGCCCTAGAGCCTGGTCCTTTAAAATTAAACGCCGTTCCAAAGTGAATCTGTGGCGTGAAACGATCGCGCGCTCTTTTCTTCGGGGGAAAAAAAGAACATTTCACCATATCCGTTTTTTCAGGCAGTTTTCCTTTGTGAAAACGAGGTATCAGACTCGCGTAATGGTCTATGGTCATCAATGACCCTTGCGCCAGAAGAGCTCTTGTATCACCAACAGCGGCAGCAGCACTTGGTTCTGGGGTGTTTTACTTCGGTCATTATCTGCGCAATTTTGCCATGTACCGTTATGAAGACGTTCTACACTACATGAACTTGCGCACGAAATGTGATAGCATCACACGACGCGCTACCACACGCAGCCAGTGAAGCGTTGAAGTTTGAATTTCCTGGCGCTATTGCAAGACCGAGCAAGGAGAAGCACTATTAAAATGCCTCGCGCGGCGGAATCCAAAACCCTGTCGAATGTAAATATAGTTCATTATATTCATTGGTATGACAGTTGCCTTTCATTGAATCAGGGCAGCTTGTCTTTGCCTACATACATCCCTGACGTTTTGAAAAGGTACATCATAACATTCTCTATGTTATTTTGG
This sequence comes from Dermacentor variabilis, assembly GCF_050947875.1. NCBI lineage: Eukaryota > Metazoa > Arthropoda > Arachnida > Ixodida > Ixodidae > Dermacentor > Dermacentor variabilis. Next base: position 59,650,966 of record NC_134577.1, on the reverse strand, counting down.
TAGATCCCGTCTTTTTGCCAGAACCAGTTTCAGCTGTACATGTGTTTACGACAGAGATGCAGCAGCACATTGTGCGTATATATAAAACTCCCGGCTGTAATAAAGGGGAGCTAGACATGGGCCAAACTTTTCACGAGTAATACAATAACAAATGTTCCTCTCCTCAAAGGTCGCAAGAGACTACGGCGGGGTTCTCCACTTTCTACGGCACACCGACGCCAGGAAATGCAAGTGAACCTGAGACGTTCACGGTTTCTGACAGCGACTTCACGGGAAAGCACAGCCCTTCATGCAACGACACCACAGACTTGCAATCTGAGCGCCCTACTGACTCGTAATTACTTAGACAACGTGAAGGCACGACTGTTCGTGCGAAGTCGTTGGACGATTGCACATTTGCCGATTTTTATATCATTAGCATTCTTGTGCACCCATTATTTCATTTACGGGCCGTCGGGTAAAACGAAATAGGACTAAAACGCCGATTCTGTTGATCCTGCGTGTTTTAGTGTTTGTGTATACGTGCGTGTGCGTGTGTTCTGGCTTTCCGCGCCCAACATTTGGCGAGATTTACTGACAAGAGAAATCTGCAGTTTCATTGGCTTTCCCCCTCAGAGACAGAGAAAGAGAGAGAAAGATTTATTACCCTTTGGGTGGGGCTTTTTCTATGCGGGGTGGAGCTCCTGCAGTCCACTGTCCCATTGGTTCGTGTCACACCGCATGCCAGCTCAATCAGCCGTCCTCGTCTTGTGGCATCTGCACAACGGAAATACCAGTGACTTCTGACTTCAGTTGTATTTAAACATATTTAACCTAATGTGTTGAGCAGACCTGCGCAGAGCAGAATTCTGTAGGGAAATATGGGGTATTCTAGCGAACGTGGTACTGAGGGATCGAATTAAATTTGCTATTGAAATAGCAAATTTAATTTGCTATTTATGCATTATGCATTATGCATTTAATTTGCATTATGCAAACACTGTTTTATGTACGCTTTTCTTTTTTTTTCCCCGCTTCTTTGCCACCAGCTGAATTTTGATAAGTTGAACTGATTGGTCGTAACTCATAACTGAAACGCCAAATCTGGCCAAGTAGTCTTTCGAAAGCAATAGGGTATGTAGTTTTTTGTCTACGTGGGCTTTGTTAAACTAAACATTCGAGCACTAAGGCCACACCGAGAAGACAATGCACCTGTTAACTAGTCTGCGGTATAGAGCCGCCGGTGCCACCTAAGCCGAAGCTGAATTTGCAATGTCAAGACACTGCAACGGGCAGCTTCGCAACAGGAAAGCGCTCTGCTTTAAACCCGCACAGAAACGCGCTTACTGTATAGCAATAGGGGATGTACAGAACATGGGGTACACGACCTCTTTCCGGCTCCGTAAACACTTCCGGCACATGCGGCTTGGAAAACCAACGCCTTCGAGATCTTTTTCTGTTATGGAGAAGCAACCGTCGCTACGGCGTGGATTTGGGCACCGCTCTTAATTTGAACGCATTTTTTGGAACATTAATATGTTTTCTCCCTGTTGCTCTGGGTGTGGTGGGGGATAGGATGGCACAGAAAGCTTCGCTTAGGAAGCTATAGCAGTGTCCCAAGAGGATTAGAACTCCGGAGACTCAGATTGCCAAAGATTCCACCTCTGAGCTATTCCGCAAATGTAGCAGCGAAGAATACTGCGCATGTAGAACACCGTGCATGGACTCTTGAACGCTCTTAAATTAATGGCTGATGCCATGCTGATACACAAACAGACGCCGAAGTGCAAGAGTATAAGCTAAGCCAGAGATAAGAAACAAACGGCAGGATAAGAAAGCGGAGGAAAAAAAAGTTTGTCTTCATGTCTACCCTTAAAATAAACATTTTTTTAGCTACTTCCCGTTACCTGATTCCTGGCCTGTTCACTTGAGTTGGTACGCGCCATAAATGCGAATTCTCATAACCATCATAATCATAATTATCATTATCCGCCCAAGGGCAGCGCACGTTCCCAAACAACAACTTTGAATATAGACAACACTGAATAAAGTATTTTATTTATCGGTAGCAGGTGATTCGCATACATCATAACAATGCAAACTCGATCCCATTGGACATTTTATTGGCCTTCAGCAAAATCGTCCTAATGAAATTCAGTGTATTTTTGTGCTTACCATAGATGCAATACAATCTGTGGAAATGACAGTAATTAAAAGTTCTTCATGTGATTGGCATATTTAGGATACTTCACGCAATTTGCGTAGGCTGTTTGTCTGTCGGCCATTGTTTCTAACCATTTTCCCGCCAACTTGGGTCCCTAAAGGTAGTTCATGGTCGAGTAGTCAGTGCATCGCTGATGTTATGACGGAAGAGGGTTCGAAACCAATCGTTGCGCTAACTTCGGTCACGGGTGTGCGTGAAATTGCATTTGTGCCACTCATCAGTCGGCCCGTTTCACATCAACCTGTGTTACTGGGTGTGCGCCATTACTTATGCGTCGCTCTTCAATTCATTCCCTTCGACTTCATTCACCTCAACTTGGATAAATGAGTAATGCAAACAAGGTACGTGGCGCAATTTAAAGGACTTCTTTGACGGCAATTTGCGTTGCTCCGGTATGTGCCGCTCTCCACTGAATATCTCTACCCCGAACTTGAGTCATCGGGTACGTTCCACTGGGCGTGCGCCACAAGGTATGTGCTGCGCTTGAACGAATCTGTTTCACGCCAACCTGGGGAACTGGTTATGTGTAACTGGGAATGTTACGTTCTACAATGGACGTTTTTGACGCCGACTTGTGCTACTAGCTATGTGTACTGACTATGTGCCACTATTCAATGGACCTCGTTGACAACAAATTGGGTCACGGGGAATGTGCTATTGCGTATGTGCCGCTCCTGAAGAGAAAGAAAGTGACACAAATTTATGCGATCCCTGGCGGAGTCGAACCTGCACCGTAAAGATTTAAACAATTTTGCTTGAATATGTTTACTTATGCGTTCACACGGGCGCCAACGCGAACAGTTTGCTGCGGCGACGCTAGATGGCACTGCGTGTGCAGGGGGAAGCGCGAAAGAGCATCCCGGTTCCACACACGCCTGATGCACGGTGCATTTTGGCGGTTGCAATACGGTGGGTCGGTGCATTGCTCCAGTGCTAATCGCAGTAAGGTCTCCATTGATGGTGAGATGGGTCCTGCCAGTTTTTTCGTTTTTCTTGTTCTCAGCTTGATTGGGCTCCTGCCCATTGTTTTCCCAAATATACAGAAATTTGTAAACTGACCTCTTGATTATTGCCTTGGCCTGGAGAAATATCTGTCCATAGCACGTTAATTCAATCAATATGAGCGACTCTTCCTGAGTTTACACAGGCTAAGACTGTGCAAAGATCTCTGCTCTATCGTGTTTTTTATGCACACTGACGCCAAATAACGTGCCATGTTCGCCTCGTGTGGGTACTTGGACATACTCATGTTTTGCACAACTAGGACGTACTCAAGTTTGCCCCTAAGTAGTGTGCCGAGTCTACAGCGTCGTAACCACTGCTTGTGTTCTGTTCCAAGTAGCGCCGTGTTTTTTGTTTTCCTGTTCACGAACACCAGAATTGGGCAGTATATGCGTGTGGAATTATCTCGATGTGCTGTATGTTTATTCGCCCTGCTGGCTGTATTGGGCAGATGCCCTTAAGCTTGCTTCTCTGAAGTGATCGAAATATACTGCGTACTTGGACCTTGATATTCACACACCTGCATCCCACCATGCTATCGTTGATTACCTTCCAGTATTTACGTCATTAATATAATGTACATCAATACCACTCACGCCAAAGCGAGGTTATGTTAGACATCTGCGGATGTAGTCTCATCCATAAATTTTTACCCTTATGGATTCGGCCTCTGCATTTCGAAACTTTGCTTCTTTTGTTTGCGAAAAAGAAACTATTAACTTTTGTTTTTCTTCTTTGCCGCAACTGTACATATTTTTGGGGAAATCTTCCTCAAACTCCCGCTTTGTCAGCTTGCATTTTGGATGAGTGTTAAAAAAGTTAATATGGTGTCAATATGCCCGCCACAACAGGGCTATTTGCGATGCACATTTTAACTTTATGCAACCATCCAGCAGTATGTTCCTATACGGCACCTTGTATTCTGGGATCTTGGTGTATTTAATTATTTCTATTTTAAGATGTTCTTATATTTCCTCATCAGATTCTTTTATTTTCTTGCTTGTTGTGATGTCTCTTGTCCAGAGTATACTTATTTCAGTGGTCGTCTGCGCAGCCCCAATTGTGGGTGGGTGCCATGTCTGTAAAGAAACACACATCGTGCGGTGCCGCGTGACCATCATCAGCCACGTGACCACCGAACCTTTGTGCATCATGTGGTGTTATAGAATCGGTCGACCGTTTCCTTCTATTACGCGGAAAATATAACTCCGAAAGAAAGACCTACTTAGAGCTACCCCTATATTCCGCATGGGCCTACCTCTTTCGGAATTACTTGCCCCAAACATTTTATCGTTTAGGGCAATTACACTTGGCCGAGCCCGAAAGGAAGTCGGTCAGACAGAACATGTGTACGTCACTGCGACTGGGAGACTCTCATGTTAGGCACACTTTCCTCGTTATTAACGCCGAATCGCGTAATTTTTCCTAGTACAGCATCTTCGTCGTAATTGGCATGACCACTATTCAAGAAACGGAAACGGAAAATAATTTATATTTACCATAATTAAATATGAACAGTACTGATCAATACATTAACAGGAAGCCAGAAGTTCATATTATGTTTCCACTGAGAACCATAGCCAATCTGCCCCCCCCCCGCCCCCCGCCCCTCGTGGGCAGGTGACAAAATTTGAAGGTAGGAGAAGAAGAAGAGACTGCCTTTGGCGAACAGCGGTTCTGACTCGTTTGTCCTGATTCGAATCAGAGCGGCCGCTCCTTTTGCTACGCCTCCTCTGCAAGGGACGAGTATTTCTTTGCGGAGTCCCCCGTGGTGCCCAGCGAGCAGGGTGAGCCCCCACCGAGAACGGAGAGATCGTCTCGCATCTATATATTGCGTCGCATTCCCCGCCACTTGTAAGCCTAAGTAACGTTGACTTCGAAAGACCGTAAGTTTCCCCAATATAATGCCACGGACAGCACAATTTTGTGGGAGGAGCAACTGAATTCTTAGCGTCTGACAACGCAGGGTTTCCAGCATGTACAGGGTGTCCCAGCTAACTTCGCTCATGGTTTTAAAAAAAGATATCGGGATGCCACGTAGCTGGACAGAACCAGGGTAATTTTGGTTGCCTTCGCTTGGAGACGTTCAAATTATTTTTGCGTTCTGTCTAATTGGATAATTAGTCTTCATTAAAATCAACTTGTCGAACGTTATAGTTAGATTATAAGTGACAATCAGAAAGTTGTAGAGCCACATGAAAAACTCCCAATACTGCTTTCTGTTGCTTGATACGCGCTACATAAAGGTGTTTTTCGGAGCGTGAAAGAAGCTCGCAAATGCACGCGAGGTTGCCGCGCGACTGGCCGGTCGAAGCACTTTGCTTGTATTCAAGGGCTTCTTTCACTCTCGGAAAACACTTTTATGCAGCACGCATTCAGCAACAGAAAGCTGTATCGGGAGTTTTTCATGTGGCTCTACAGTTTTCTCATTGACACTTTTCATCTAACTATAATATTTGAGAAGTTGATTAATGAATTAACACTAATTACCCAAATAGGCGGAATGAAAAAATAATCTGAGTATCGCCAAGCGACGGCAAACATTACCTTGGTTCTGTCCAGCTACGTGGCATTCGGATATTTTTAAACTCTGGCTAAAGTTAGCTGGGATACCCTTTATGTTCGTGCACACAGGTGCATAGGCAATACAAGGCAGGGCTACAATCTTGTAGTGATGCCCCTCTCGATGTTATTCCTTTTCACGCTTTTCGCACTTCGCTAAACCCATTGGAGGCATTGAAAACGCTGGTGGAGCCACGCTCCAGCAGCGTTATCAGTGGGATCAGTTATCATTTGTCAGTTATCAGCTATCAATAGGAGAAGAACGGTTGATGATTAGCATTGCTACAAATATGCGGCCTTAGCAAAACGAACTAAATCATTGGCACACCGTTTATTTGAGTGCATCGTATGCAATGAAACCAGCTGCTTAGCTAGAGGACGTTACCATATGTATATATTATATATATAAAGAAAAGCTTTGTGCCCGAAACACAGCGCTTCGCTTAACACTAGAAGCATTTTTTTCTGTAAAATATATTTGGACATATTGATGCCACGAAAATGTCAAGTAAGAGATAACAGAGGTACGTATTCAGCATTTTTCGATAGAAGCCTCATATGCAACCAGCCCTATTATTTCATCGTCAGCCTTCATGACCTGGGAAAAAAACATCTATAAACTCTCTCGCAAAATTGGTTCAATCATTTTTGCTTCTAGCGTGCCGCTTAACGCTATTCGTCAGACTTCCCCATTTTTAAAGTCGCGTAACCATTCTTTGCCTACTTCAGCTGTTTTCTATCTATCTATCTATCTATCTATCTATCTATCTATCTATCTATCTATCTATCTATCTATCTATCTATCTATCTATCTATCTATCTATCTATCTATCTATCTATCTATCTATCTATCTATCTATGGCTATCTACCTACCTAGCACTTCCATTTTTGTTTACTTATTTATTTGCTTGCGCAGGCTTTGCGCTTTCCGAAGAACGAGAGGCGGCATACCCCGACGTCTGCCCTACCTCCAGCAATCAACACAGCCTACTGCCATGGGTGAGTACCGCTTTCGGCGCTCCGTTCGGTGGCTCGGTTACCGAATCATGCCGCAGCGCTTCTGACGCTCACTTTGCCTTTCGGTCTCCACAGGCGAATCTGAAATGCCAGCGCGTCCTGTCACGCACTGCCACGCCAACGCTTTTACCACGCCGGCCGTAACTAATGCTCGCTTTTATTACATACATTTAAGGAGACACTGTTGAGATTTGCGATGCAGGTTCATTAAATTCTTTTTTTTTTAGTTCGGCATCGACGCATAGCTTCAGAGCACCTAAATCACGACAAAGCTGGTTTTATGCATGTGATATACGAGCGCTCATACGTAGTGTCCGGTGTTGTGTCGGTTGTGCATGTGCTGATATTACTTTTCAAGTGCTGGACCCGAAAAGTTGTGAAATCCGTGACATGTCGTTCAGTTGGCGCGGAAACCTGCATGACGGTGTCGTAATGCGTCTTTTAATGTGAAGTATTATTTGCTTCACTCCCTGTACTACGCGGTAGGATATGCGTAGATAGATTCCCGTCTCACCTCACTTTAACAGATGAGGGACTAATGCGTGGCCGATGGTGGAGTCTAACCTTCGCCGTCGAACAGAGCAGCCCGGTGCTTTATTCATTAGGCCACGGTTCTTTTCTCTTTATCGCCTGTAAAGCACAATAATATTTCGCACGCCTGTTTCTGTCATTTCAAAGCCAGCGAGCTCTTTGAAACACTCGGCGCTTGCGCTCCGTGCCACTCACTCGTCTTCATTCCTTGTTACAGCTCACGGCTTTGAGGCGACGTGTTAGAATGCATTACCCCTGAGACCTGCGCACTTTTCTCAGCGCTTCTCTAGCAGCACGCTACGTAGAAATTGTACAATGTCCCACCAACTTCATGATCGCCCTATAGTTAATCGCGCCTTGGCATTTATTCGCCGGAGTACAAATACAAATGTCATCGTCGCTTTAACATATACCACATGAAACAGCCATTCACAAGTACGATTACACAACAAACAGTCATACATCACAATCCGTGTTTCAATCCCTCACGTTGATTCAGTATCGATGTAGAAACCAACAATTGCCATGTCGTAAGCTCGCGTCGAACGACCGGCTTCGAAACCATGCCATGGCCGCCATGCGCATGATAGTCTTCAACGTGGCTGTCCTCGTACTGCTGCCGTCACAGACACGTACACTCGCGACCCACATTACAGTGTACCATACCCAAACCCACCCACCCACCTACCCAGCTTACATATGCGAAACTCGGTGCCCTGTAGTATTGGATATCCCGCGAACGCAAAACAATTACGGAACGCGAATGTAGCACTACATCATACGTCAGAGCTTCAAACATCTCTCTAAGCCACCCTGCTAAATTTCGTGCCTTTCGCTCTGTCTTCTTGCAATAGGTACCATACGATAATGTACTATCTTTTGTTTTACATATGTAGACGCTTTTCAAGGATTTTATTATGGGAATATTACTTATCACGCTTGCACCAATCTGTCTCCTTCTTATGTATTTTTTTTAGGTTTACCACGATGCCACTTTATTTATACACTTCTTTGTTCTTGAAGGACCGATGCTGTCGACAACGCATGTTTTGCTCGACCACTGTAATCTGCTCTAAGTGCGCCGAACCGTGGGCCTCGCCACTGGATTTTACATGGAGCTGTTAGAACCTCGCTGGGTTTCTTTCGACCTCAGCAGCTTCGCCGAGCTGGGACAGAGAGATCTGAGAGAGAGCGAAACCAGACTGTAAAAATGGCATCGCGCACCATAGCGGCGTGACGAAAGTGGGCGGAGCCTAGTGGGGGAGAAGGAACGGCGCGCACGCGAGCGACGAACGCGGCCCGGATGCGTGCCCTCTCCTATGGCGCGCGAGGCAGGGGGGTCCGGCGAGAGAGGAGGGGCGTTCTCCGGCGACTACTAGGGTGCCTCGATGCCCACCTCGGTCACTGCTCCGTAAGGAGTGGGGACAACCGCGGCGTCCACTGCGGCGTTTTTCACGCGAATCGCAGACGCCGTAGTAGACGCATTTGGCTGACGCCGTGTCTTGCGTGCGGTTTGGCATTTCCTGCCTTTCCCTCAGCTCCACTGGTCTCTGGTGTTTTCGATAGCAGAGCCGCGCATACTTTTTAACGCGATAGCGTTAAGGAGCTGGTGTCGCAGAAAAGCCGGTGTCGTCGGCGTCGGTGTCGGCGTCCGCGGCGTTGGCCGTGAGCGATAAATCACGGCAGGCACTTCATAAATAAAAAGCAACTTCCAAGATGGGCTGGGTGGGAATCGAACCAGGGTCTCCGGAGTGTGAGACGGAGACGTTACCACTGAGCCACGAGTTCGATGCTTCAAAGCGGTACAAAAGCGCCTCTAGTGAACGCGGTGTTACCTTAGAAACGAGCTGTTTCTAAGGCTCAGGCGTGCGTCGCTTGCTGAGGCGCACATTTCGTTCTCGCGCCGAACGCTGCGTTGCTCGACGCTCACCGCGTCCGATGCGGGGCGCGTAGTCGCTGCGCCGTAGCCCAATACCCCTTGGCGGGTCGACGGGAACGCTGTCGCGTTCCACTCTTGAAGGCGAAGCTTAAGCGTCCTCCAATTTTTTTGTTTATTCCTTTCTTTCCACGGTCCTCAATATCTTAACCTCTGATGATTGACTAAAGATTGATTGATTGATTGATTGATTGATTGATTGATTGACGTTGGACGGGGCATGGTACAGCAAGATGAAATGAATAGAAAATCACTAAGTGCCCTATTTCTGACATGACTTCACGATTTGTTTCCCTTTTCCAGGTGGCATTGAGCCGTCCAGTAAGAATAAAACGCTCCCTTCTTTATTTATACAGGAGCTGCTTGTTGTAACTATGCCATGACTGTTGCGCTTTCAAACTGCCCTTTTGTGAGCAACAAAGAGGCAGTAAGTTTTTTAAAGTCACAGCCGGTCTTGATGAAGGGCTAGTCGATATGGCCACCCGAGTGCCGTCCTCGCGACGGGAAAGTTGCGTGCACACGTGAGGTCGGCGTTGACCAATATAGAACACGCCCGCTTCCTAATTGGCCTAAATAAATGCAGCCTGGCCGCTTTCGCGCCTAAATTTTATTACGTGCATGGAGGAAGATGTCTCTGGCTTATGTTAGTTGAATATAGCGTCGATAGGTATAACACAGGATGCTCCCTTAAAGCTCTATTTTTTTTCCCGAAATGCGCGGAACTCTTGTACTTCCAGGTGTACCACGAAGCGCTACCGGTCACACGTGACATCCGAGACCCCCAATCTTGCAACCTGTATGTGTACATTCCGAACAGGTGTTACGGCTCAAAAGCGTGGCGTGTAGGTTTCAATGCGAATTCGCGTGTCCGTTTTAGGCCCTTACAACAAACCTTGCATAATGCCGGGCGCACTGTAAATGCTCGCGCCAAGCGTACAGGCGCAAATGTGTCTACATACGCACAGGTCCGTAGGATTCGGTAAATGCAGGTTGGTGGTTGCTTCGTGTGGCGTTTTCGTATCGCCAACGGTGTATTGCGACTGTGCAAGTAATTGGCAATGCCGACAGCTCCTGCGCGTTCATTGGAAACAGACAGGAACGGGGCGCATGCGCGACAGAGGTGATAACGAGCGCTGTGGCGGCGTCTCATTTTCTTGCGCGTTCTCTTGCAGCCACCGACGGAGGGGCTCGTAAGTCTAACCCAGTTCCTTCCTCAAGAACAGTCAATTTTAGGGGCTAGTGACACGATAATTTCGACGGTTCCTTCCTTGCGTTCAATGAATGCCCTACAACATTAAACCCCAGAAAAAGAATGAAAGAAAATGAGAGCACCATTGAAAATTCATTATAACAGCGTTTATGGAACCAATTTTGGTTTCGTTTCCAGGAGGATACGCTGTCGAGACGCCACGACAGTGTGTGCATTCTTTTTTCGCAACATTAAGTCGCAACACTGAAAGGCGTAAAGAAATTACTGTGGAAAATGAAGCGAGCTGGAAATTTTTTGAATGTGGTGTTTTCGAATGCGATCCACAGTTTGTTATTCGCGCTTAGGAAGTTGTGCAAGCAACTGGAAGTTTAGGCAATTTAAGTTGACTGAAGAGCTAGTCAATGAAAACGATTCACCGGCTTTCATAAGGCGACTGCTAAACAAACACCTTTTGTCCCACTCTTTCATCTCGTGGCCTTTTTTCGTTAAACAGCTTGAAGTGAGGTCCTTGCCTATAGTCACTTGATACTCGTGATGCTCCGCTGCTCGCAGGCGCTGCTGCGAGAATCGGGCGGCTGGCTCGCGTTCCGGCTTGCTTCAAATAAATGAATTCCTTTATTCCTTCTTTCCTACACGTGAGTTAACAAATCGGCGCAGGAGGAGCGGCTCACAAATGTTCGTTTAAGCTCGTTATCGGAATGTTTGGGTGCAACTAATTACTCGATATAACGAAACGTTTACGCCAAGCCTGCTCGTTACAACGAGGATGAACTGCAACAGCAATTATATACGAAACGGGAGCGAGGAATGTGGGGAACCGAGCGGTCATGTTTACTGTCACCAACTACCAACAAACTTAGCTAACATCCAATGAGTCGAAACAAAGCGCAAGTGCAGTTAGGAGCCCTCTTTAATGAAAACGTGTACACGAAAGGGAATGTAAAAAAAAAATACGTCCTGCCGTCGGTGGCAGCCAAACCGACAGCGTCTGTTGAACTGTGCGATGCTCTACCAATATATCATCCCGCTCAATGTTGCGCGTCGAACGCTCGGTAAAGCATAGAGCAACGCACTCCCCATACAGCCATTAGAGCATCACGCGCTCTATATTCAACTATAAGTGCGCTCTCCAGTATCTAAACATGACTTCAGCGGCTGACTCATAATAGTGAAGAGAAGTTCGGATGGTTATTCGTTCCTCAAGTGATCACAATTGCTTACACAATGGGAGCGTGAAAGAGCTTCGTGCAATGCGCCTGAGCTGGCACCGGCAAACGATCTCGCAAAAGCTGCTGCACACTCCAAGAGGGAAGTTTTACACAGTCTTATGACAACGAAAGGGCTAGAGAATTACGACAAGTTCTTGTGAATGAATGAGGTAAAAGGTATTGTTTGTTTTTCAGATACCTAACGTCCCGCCTCAAAGAGGACGTCTTCGAAGCCGCATAGTGTGATGTAGACACGACAGCGCAAAAAAAAAAAAGTTTAAATGTTCTTTTTTTTTCGTCCCCGTTTGTTCGCGCTACCCTGCCTATACTTATAGAATCAGCCAGTTAGCACATACCAAAGTTTTATTTCTCATTAAGAATACGACACATTTACTCGCACTCAGGGCGCTAAGACTTCACAACTGCCACTTAAAGAAAAAAAATATCCTACGCATTGAGATTGTGAAGAACCAATGTTGACCGCGTTTGCTTTTGTGTCTTGCACTCGTTAAAAAAACATTGGTCGTCAGATGTTCATGTCAGTAGGAGGTCGGTACTGACATTTTTAGTTAGCGTGAAATCTCGATACCTGTTCAATAAAATTTGAATATTAGGCAGCTCTTAGCGAATCATTCGTTTCTTCGAAAGAAAGAACGCCCCATTTTCTTCATGATGCAATAAGAAATTATACTGACCCTATTTCGTCTCTTTGTGGTTGCTATTATACCTTTCCAGATGGCCAGTAAGTAAATGACGATTCATACCTGCCGAAAGTTTTCTGCATTTTTCTTTTTTTACGGAAAGCTTGCAAGTGAGCCTCGCGTGCTATGAATGTTGTATTTAAAGTTCCTTATTATGCACCATTATCTCGTCCCACATGAAAATGTAGAACTGCTAAACTGTATATAAAGTGTGCTCACAGAATAAAGCACTGTTTGAGGTTTACAGGAGCGTGAATTGCGTATAAATGTCACTAAGCACGGCTTTCTGCAAGTACAAATGTGCTATTAACAAAACGTTGCGTGTAAGATATTCTCAAAATTCATTTGCGAGTTCACTGATACACATGTGCATTGAGCAAAATGAACTGCATTGTGCAATTACCGCAAGCTTTCTTTTTTTCCCGCAGCCAGTAGAACTAGCATTTTGTGCTCGCCATGTTATGTACATACCACAACGTCTATGACTATGTTGCAGAACAACGAGAATTTGCAGAAGAGCTTCTTCAACCTCAGTTTATAGAAATATACAATATTTTCGGGCACTGCTCCCCGCGCCCCACCAAATTTTGTCCACAAGAAACCCCCAGTGGTTGCCGTGCATGGTGGCACCGCTCAAAACATGGCAATTCTACTGCAATGGATCAGAGGCGGCATCTGTCACGACTGCACACCGTGTTTTTGCCGCTGTCACGGTAGGTGGCGTCCCCATTCCGTGGCAGCGGAATGAAACACTTGTTAGTGGCGTCGCCGGAGGCGACCCTCACTTAGACTTGACGTCAATAAAAGGGTAAGCAATGCCTCAAAACGGGGCATTGAAACTCTCCTCAGCGCCATCAAAAAAAGAAAAATGCTGCCCTCTGCGCAACGTTTCGCGCGAATGAGCCAGCGGTTCAGCGAGAATAGTTATGTACACGACGACATTTGTGTGTATGTATCTCAACAGTTTCACACCGAGTTTGTAAAACTCCCTCTTCAACTTCCCCGCTCCAAATTCGCCTTATCAATCGAAGCTCCTGCTCACTATTTCCAATCGGTTGTCAAAGCTGGTCAGACAGTATTAAGCTACTCTTTTCTAGCAGTGTTCCGATTGGGTGCCGAAAAGGCTCGTTCATACCGCCAAGAGAAAGGGTACTCATTAACAGTGTGTTCAATGGGGCTGGTTGGTTCATCTTTGGAATAAAAACAGGAACAGCTCAACATAGTACGAGCGAGTAAACAGGACCGAGCGCTGTACTGTTCACTCGCTCGTCCTGTATTGCGCTGTTCCTGTTTTTATTCTAAAGAGTACTCATGTTTATACATCGTTTGCACGCGTGTCACTTCCGGCGGCTTTCATAACGGCGTCCCCAATTACTGAGTGCCATAATATTCGGCAGTGACGTGAAGCCGTACGGACCACTGCGTTTGCATCGCATATAGTTCCATGCGCAGTAAGACTCAATGTATTGCTGCTGAGCAAAAATCAACGCTGTTAAGAGGCGCAACAACAAGAAAGCGGACGTAGGTATGTAGAGTATGCATTAAGTAATAACTCGAGAGTGTGAAAGAGCGCAGATTATCTCCAAAAAGCTCCAATGACCCTGGCTTCCCCGTATCAATAGGAAGAACTTTTGCAACGTCCGTGTCTGCGCTCGCAACTTCATCACACGTTAGGAAAAAGCAGATAGCGGAATATGCAAAAATATGCGTTACAACAGACGATATCGGCAAGCCATACCGTCGATTACGTCACATGCCCGAAGTCCTAGACTAATGTTTAAGTACACCGCTCACTTTTCCGCTCCTCTTACTGGCTCTACTAAAGCGAAGCTGTTTATGGCTAGGTTCTGGTGGATCTCGTCTCCGTGGGTCTAGGCCAACAATATTTCATAGTTGAGACCATCGAGAAGATAGTGCAATGCCGGGCCGACCCGCATCGGAGGTGAAGAAGGCTTTAAGCATTCTACATACGCAGGCCGATCCCGAATATAGTGAAATACCGGGCCGCCCACGGCGGAGCTGTAGTTCGCCATTAAGGGGCCCACATAAACAGCTTCGCTGGTCATCCTTCTACACAGAGTGGAAGGGCACTGAATTTTGTAGCTAAGTTACCTGTGTAACGCGACCGTGTGCATGAACAGGAAAGAAATCACATCTTCCAAAGTTGTGTTGGTTTGATGGCTTCATTGCGTGGCTTTATGTTGCTGCGTACAACGGCTGTGGCATTTAAGCGTACAATTATTTGTGCGAACTTGCAATATGAACAAAATGTCTTTTGCCTCAGATTTGTGTTTTTGGTGCATAGACGGCGTATCAATTAAGCGCTCTAGAGACTGGGTAGGTGCAAGGTTACACCACGTTTCATTTCTCTGTTCTAGAGCTCAGGAGGACAAAAAGTCATCTGCCAGCTGCATGAGTATTGGCGATTATTGCTCATTTTAGCTATATATATATATATATATATATATATATATATATATATATATATATATATATATATATATATATGTGTGTGTGTGTGTGTGTGTGTGTGTGTGTGTGTGTGTGTGTGTGTGTGTGTGTGTGTGTGCGTGCGTGCGTGCGTGCGTGCGTGTGCTTCCAATCTCAAAAAGACAAAATATATTCCATTTTTGCACAGTTGCTCATTCCCGCGTGTGGTGCACGTGGCCTCAGAGATTGGAGAGGAGGCCCGCGTGTTGCATGTCCTGTGATGTGTGCCCCTGTGGGGGATTGCTCGTCTTCGTTCGTCGAAACGTATACTATTTTTAAACACAAGGATCAGTATGCGAGTTCCGTAGTCAAAGCTGCTCACACCGAATGCAAATGTGCTGACTGCGTTGGGAATGCGATTACAATATCAACGAAGATAATGGCGTGCCTTCAATGTTTGCTATAGGAAAGGAGCTCACGGATAAGTGAGCATTTATTTATGGATCTGGTTTGCTGTTATGTGCTCATTCGTAATATCTTGCTTTCTATGCATAAAACTCAGTTGTGAGCCAGCTGTTGTCCCGTGGACTTCTTTGGGTTTGGATATTGTCCGTTCGCGCTGCCTCCTAGCCAGTGCTGTCCGCAACCCAAGGAAAGCTTTGCGCTCCCTCACACAGATATTGTCACATAAATAACTATTTATGATTGTGAAACTGCAAATGACCAATGAAAAATCGAATATTTATACACCCGGTATAGCCTAAAGTAAGACACAGAAGGAAGTGAAAAGCACAAGAAACTTCCACTTCGGTTTGTGTACAAGTTGCAGCAATGTCGCTTATCTTAAGCTGCAATCCGGAAAAAAATAAGGGAAGTACCGCGAGGAGGGCGAATCATTAAAGCGATATCAAGGTTTAGCGTTACGGGGAAGCTGTTGAAACGTCGGTTAAACAACACGTGGGGGCGACATGGTGACGTGACGTGCTTGACGTCATGGCGGTGCACCTCGATAATGAATGAGATGAGACGGAAGGAAAAAATTCACCGGCAATTACTATAATTCCTACTTCCAAATGTGAACGCAGCTCTGTACGTGATTTCATTTCGCGATATATTGGCTGACGCGGACAATCTGTCACAGCAGCCTCCGCAGACAGACCTCCGCTCATGCAGTGTATCGGTGGAGTCATCGGTGAACAGACGACAGCGCGCTACCCTGGCGCCATAATGTAACGGCCGTGTCCGGAGAGCCCGTCTTGCGCGGCACCCCGCTTATTTTTTCACGCACTTGCCATACCTTCCTCATCCGCTTTCCTCCTCGCGCGGTCTCCGACATCGCCGTCTTTCATCCCCCGCTGGGCTCCGTGTTCGCTGTTTCATCCTTGGCTGTGCTTGTTCACTAGGTCACGCCGAGGGACGCCGACGCTAACAGCAGGCGTCCGTTACATTGTGGCGCATGACGAACTGGCGAATGCGGCGCATCAGATGAGTGCTTGATTCCGAGATCGTGGGTTTCGGTGATATGTACGCAAATATGGCGTTGGTTCACCTGTGAGATAGAGAGCTCTCATTCCTTGGCGCGGTTGCGGAAAAAGGCGCGAGGTCGATTGCTTTGTCTTCAGCTTGGTAAGCGCGCGAATGAGCACTGTGTGTGCATGCTTTTGAACGAATTTAGTTCCAATAGAATGCACTCGATCTGATACCCCGCCCCCCTTATTTCAGCGACACATATGTGCGATGTGACGCCGAAAGCCTGCCAGAAGCCACTGCAGAAAGGATTTCCGAACATGCCATGTACCGCTTTCAATTGCCGGCGCACACGTCCGCTCTTCCTACAGGCAGTCGCCATACCGCCAAGATTCGAGAATTTTTTTACGAGATTTTACATGGCAAGGAAACGATCTCATTATGAGGTGTGCCGCCGTGAAGGACGCGGAAGTAAATTTGACAACCTGCCTTTTTCTTTTTTTTTTTTTTGTACACTTGCACCTAAATCTACGCACGCGGACGTTCTCGCACTTCGCCCCCAGCGAAATGCGGCCGCTACAGACGGGACCGAACCCAAGTCCTCGATCTCGGCAGAGAAATGCCATAGCCACTGGGCGACCACAGTAGATTCGCTGAAACTCTGCTTTGAAAGAAAAAAAAGAAAAAAAACAGCATTTTACAGTTCACCGATGTAGGCAAATGTCATTTTGTCTATGCTAGCAGACACATTCCTCAGCCGTAGCCTTCGCTTTGGCTGAGTTGGCTTTACGTCCCTATTTGGTGCGCAGGTGACTGTTGCAAATATGATGACAAGACACAAGAAGTTCGCATCCGATGTACAGGTGGGAATCTCTTTCCAGCTCGGCGCACTGGGCTACGAGCTATACCCGAGGCCAAGATTGATATATGTGACTTTTCAACGCGTGAACGAGAAGTGCAAACGCTCCTTTCTCACCACCATGAACGTTCTGGTAAGTTTCCGCTTTACTTTTCACATCGAAATTGTTGGTCGTGACACATTGAAAACGTCGCCGTACATCAGGCGGGATTTCATTACGCAATATCTACTGCGGGATGCAGGTGTAACTATTATACAGTCAGTCATAGGCGATGCAGATAATAATGATCGGGCGATAACCATTGCGTTACAGTACTCCAAATCACTAGGGTTTCGTGAATAAAAAAAAAAGATTTTGAATTGTTATGCACTGGTGTGGCGTTATCGGTAAAATGCCAGTAATTTCGGAAGTTCTATCAAGCAGATCAAAAGCTATTCCGCTGTCAAGCATGTCCCGCACATGTGTACTTTAGGCACCGACAGAGGTAATAATAATAATAATATTTGGGGTTTTACGTGCCAAAACCACTTTCTGATTATGAGGCACGCCGTAGTGGAGGACTCCGGAAATTTTGACCACCTGGGGTTCCTTAACGTGCACCTAAATCTAAGCACACGGGTGTTTTCGCATTTCGCCCCCATCGAAATGCGGCCGCCGTGGCCGGGATTCGATCCCGCGACCTCGTGCTCAGCAGCCCAACACCATAGCCACTGAGCAACCGCGGCGGGTACCGACAGAGGTAACAGGAAAGCTGCGCCACCTATCAAAATTTACTGCATACGTGGGACAATTGGAAAGAACAGCGTTGTGACATAGCACTTATGGCACACACTTCGCTTTTTTTTTTTTTCGCTAACATTTTGTGCTGTTTGGCGTTACGAAGATGAAACTATTGTGGCCCTATTGGCGTATTGATCGCGAAGCTGCACTTACGAATCGATGAACCCAGTGCGACTGACAAGCTGTTCTTTGTCTTCCCAGCCTTGCAAAATTAACAATGGCCCCTTGCGCAAAGAGATCTTTCCTGGCACCAACGTTGCATACTCCTTGACCGGAGGAACCGGTTATGTCTTTCTTTTTGAGGACAAAGAATCAGTTTCGTATAAGGTGAGCCCTACAACACCTTGTTGTGCAATTTTTCGCTGGTGTGACGACACAATGGAGCACCAGCGATCAGCAATACGATCAGCAATACGATCTGCAAACTAGACTCGAGCAGTTTGGTTGACCAGGCCACTCTCAGAGGAAAAGAAAAGAAAAAGGGCACTGGGACCTCGGCCTAATTATTCTTGCTTGCGCGGAGCCACAAAAAGGCATCTTGCGATTATTGAATGCGACTGTGCCAACTCTTGTGGCTGCGAGCGAACGTTCTTTGCAATTTTTCCTATATTTTCTTGTTCTGTTCTATCTTATCTGTGTGCGAGCGTGCGTTCGGATTGGGAATCTCCCGGCAACCTGCTCACAACCTCACAGCTACTATAGGAGCAGCTCCACGATGAGAAAGTTCTTGCGCGTTCTGGTCCACATGCGAGGGCGCCTCCATTCCAAGTTTGTTGTCCCAAATATGGAAAATTTTGTGCATTATTCGAACCTCTGAACATTCATTTTGCGACGTCAGTGATATTTGAAAGGTTGTAGAGTATGCTCGAGAACATAATAATAAAGTTCTTTCCATTTCGTCATATTTTACGTGGCCCCCTTCCTTACGGTAACTGTAGAATGTCCACGAAATAATATATATATATATATATATATATATATATATATATATATATATTATCACTGCACCCTCGGGCGGGCTGGTTGCAATGCTGTCCGTGGTGTTTAAAAAGAACTACGCCAGCGTGCTGATAGCAAAATAAGGCAGCAGCGATGGCGTCTAGTGTACGTCTCCACCGCCGAGTAAGTTACGCAGGAGAGAAAGAGGGGGAGGAAGAGAGGGAGAAAGAGGAAAGGACAGGAAGGTTAACCTGTGTTTTACCATCTGGCTACCCTGTTCTGGGGTAAGCGTGCAAAGGTAAGGTGCTATGGGATATTCGAAGGAAATTGTCGAGAGCTGCGACAAACGCAAAACTTAATGCGTATAAAGCACTGGTTAGTCCAATCTTGGAGTACGCGTCCTGCTTATGGGACCCTTACACTAAAACAAGCATAGACAAATTGTCCAGAGAACGGCCGTTCGCTTCATTTGCAACTGCTACGAAAGGACAGACAGCGTGACAGATATGATGAATAAGCTAGACCTTGAGACTCTCCAATCAAGACGCACAGGACACAGGCTTAAGTTCTTATATTTGTTATACAATGATAAAACCCAGGTTGACAAGACTCGCTATCTAACCTCTATATCGGGGGCAAACACTTGCTTTATCTCGGAAATCTTTTACAAGAATACCGGGTTCGTACCGATTCATTTAAATATTTTTTTTTATAATACTGTTTCCCATTGGAATAAGCTACCACAGAGTGTTGTTGATTCTAGGGATCTAGTGGATCCTTTGTTTCTGTGCTTTTGTATTGATTACGTTCCTGTGTCCACTCATGCTTGGACTCCAATCGGAGTCTGCAGTATTGTCAAATAAAATAATAGACAAGCGAGCAAAGCACAACGCGTACTTGCTGTCAGAGTGACACGAAGCTTCGTTCTTTTCATGTAGTCTAGCTACTAGTCATCCGCTACAGGGCCCTCATTACGCTACAGAACGGCCGCTCGCCAAGTGGCTGTTTGTTATCCAATTTTGTCCGCAAATGGCGCACTGAATCACTGCTACACTCTAAATAAAGCTTACACCCTTTGGGGTGTATATCTGCCATACAACGATAATCGTCATCTGCCTTGCTTGCGCTTCCTCTCTTGAAAACGCCGCGCCCGCTACTTTCTCGTCGGCAGTGCTATGTCACGCTGATAACGCGCATACGGTTCGTTGCTGGGAAGTACCGGGATTGCAGCGTTAAAGAAAGGAAATGCGGACAACACAGATGACGTTTATAGTTCTGTGGCAAGATACGACTCAAAGGGTGTAAACTTTTCTTAGGGTATATTACGGCGACGTGGTGCACGCGAACAGGGCAGAGCGGCCGACGCACATGCGCAGTCGAAAAATGTGGGGCTTTTAAGGGTGCAGAGCAAACGGTTGTGCTAAAGTCGGCGGCCCTGTGCATCGCCCGCTCCGTCGTCTCCGCAGTCATCGTGAAGAAATGCCCCACATTTCTACATAAGAAGCGATACAGGACGCCACCGAAGACGGTTCCACACACACTCGCTGGCGGACTTCGTTCCTTCGAAAGACGACTGAGAAAGCTGCAGTGCGGGCGCCGCAAGCACGCAGCGACGTCATTCATATTTCACCGGCTTTCTTCGTAGATCGGAAAAAAGAACCACGTAACGAAGTAACTTACTAGGTGTTTCTGAGCAACGTTTGTCGCTTTTCAAATGTGACTTAAGGTCTTAATGAAAGTTTGCATAATTAACCATATATAATTACCTAGCTAGTTACTTTTAAATATATAGCTTCATTCATTAATTCATTGATCAATTATTTATAAGATTGATTGATTTACTGAGTGAGTGAGAGAGAGCGATTGATTGATTTACTGAGTGAGTGAGAGAGCGATTGATTGAGTGAGTGAGTGAGTGAGTGAGTGAGTGAGTGAGTGAGTGAGTGAGTGAGTGAGTGAGTGAGTGAGTGAGTGAGTGAGTGAGTGAGTGAGTGAGTGAGTGAGTGAGTGAGTGAGCGAGTGAGTGAGTGAGTGAGCGAGCGAGCGTCAACAGAGTCCGTGAGCTACTGTCTGCCTTCATGAGTGACGGCATTGCTCAAAGTGTGCACAGCCGAAAATTAATAAATTTAGCTCCAAAAACACGACCAAAAAGAAACAAAGACAAAGACAGGGCAAGCGCTTAGTTGTATTTTTGCGGACAGTGAACTAGTAAAACGTATCTTTTTTTTTTTCTTTTCTCAACGCATCAGCACCATGCTTGTGCGCGCACTTCGCTCCACACCAACATAAATGTCTCCACACGATGCGTCTCTGAATAAAGCGATCGGAGAAGGAAACATGCGCTCAATGTCAAGAATCCGGACAGCATGCATTCAGACGTGTATGCGAATTCATGTGGACTTGAGCCGCGCTGTGCGTAGACGCGGATTCTAAGATGGAGCGCAAACAAGGCTGCCCTCGAAATTCTGGAAGCGGCTTTTCAGATTACAGAAGGGTAACAATACAAGTGAGCTTGTTTGATTAAGAAATGCGGAATCTGTAGAGTTATTTGGTTGCGTGAACTGACCTGCGGGCGCGTACGCGGTGCGCGCGCTTTAAGAAGAAACAAAAAAAAAAACAATAAAGAATACCTCCTATAATCTCGCTGTCTCCAAAAGTAAACAGTCGAAAGTAAACGTTCATCCTGTCGTCATGTCATTGCCTTTCTTACCTTTATTACCTTTTTTTTACCATTACCTTTTTTTTTCGCGTGATGAAACTGGTCGTACAAAGCGCGTCTCCTAACTTCCCGTGCAGGTAGGGGAGTTTCGGAACCGCACAAGAGAACTGCGCGCGGACATGGCAGTGCTCGTGCTCGATGTGAACCTTGACGACTACGCCGGCACCAACTGCACGGATGGCTACGGTCCGTTCGAGCTAGTCTACTCTATCGGAAATGCGTTCGGCTTCAAGTTACCGCGAGCCGGGTAACCCTTCGAACCGGTCGCTCAGCCTCGCCAGTGGTGGCCTCTGGCGTCGACCGACGGACACGGAGAGAAAAAGAACTAATTTCTCGCATAAATTATTCGAGCACACAATCATCGACGTAGTCTATACCACGGGCCCAAGACGTCGCCTGCAGAACTAATAGCAACTACAATGTAACCTCGGCTTTGCAGGGCACGCCGAAAACCGAAGACTGCCACGGGTGAACGGTAGCGCCTGACGAATTGTCCGCGGTTTTCACACCCACAATTGGAGTTCACTGAGTTACAGCATGGTACATCAGAATACATTTACGACATCACGTCTTTTCTTTTTGCGTTTTTGTAAACGGAGCTTGTTTAAAATACTTAAGTTGTCATCGACTATACAGCTTGAATTTGGACAAAGTCCTGAATAAGCCGCACCGATATCGCACAAGAAATAGCGCGTACCCAGCTAAAGTATATATAGGCAGTGCAATTTGTTATACATTACCACGGGCACAGCAATGCAAAAAAAAAAAAGCCCTACACGAACAGTAGGAGAACAAGCTCAAAGAGAAGTTAGCAAGGTGGCAGTTTGGTTTGTTGGTGAGCTATCAGAAAATGTGTGCTTGTAGCCGTTGCAAGGCTAATCTTAAACAGAGCCAGCGCTGTCCGTGTAATCTTTTTTGACAATGTCGAAGTTCAGCCGTTCAATGTAAGCATGCACTTCAGCTCAAAAGCGCCACGAACCTGACATACCTCTGGTGATGTCGACAAGCACATCTGTTTGTTGTGTTCTGTGCTTTGTGTGGTCATCATTTCGGTTAGTTCCCGCTCTCGACGAACACACGAATAGTATAGGTATTTCATGTTGCTGTTCTTAAGTTACGTTGCGAATGTTCATTTTCTTCAAAGAAATAAAAGCATTACCAGAAAAAAGGAAACGCTGCGTATTTCATTGTGTACGTATATATTATCCTAACCTGAAGTTTGCTGACAGGCACAGCAACATTCCTTCCCCTGGCAGAGAGCGGCGCCACTATATGAGGTCTCCGGCACCATGGGGTGCTCTCGATGCCCGCCGTTAGTGTTAATATTATCGATGAATAATTGATTAAATGTATCCCGTAAAACTATTAACCTTCATCGATGTCTCATCATAATCATCATCATCATCATCATCGTCATCATCAGCAGCAGCATCATCACTTTTATGTCCACTGCTGAACGAAGGCCTCTCCCTGCGATCTCCAATTACCCTTGTCCGGCGCCAACCGATTCCATCTAGCACCCGCGAATTTCCAGATTTCATCGCACCACTTTAGTCTTCTGCCGTGGTCTACTGCGCTTCGCTTATCTTAGTACCAATTCTGTAACGTTAACGATGTAACAGTTATCACCTGCGCATTACATGACCTGCGCAGTGCCACATTTTTCTGTTAATGTCAATTACAACATTGAAATGGCTGTACCCGTTTGCTCTCTGGTCCAATTTTATCAATCTTTGTGCGGTCCTTAACTTGCTCTCAAGCTTCGTTGTCAATCTCCAAGTCTGCCGCATGTGCCAGCACCGGTAAAATGCACTGATTATACACCTTCATTTTCAATGATAATGGTAAGCTTCCAGTCAGGAGCTGACAATGCCTGCCGTATGCGATCCAACCAATTTTTATGCTTCTGTGAACTTCCTTCTCATGATCAGGGTTTCCTTCACAGACTCAAGAGGCTGACTGGCGATCCTGAACTTTTGTTTCCTTGACCGGTTATTCATCATTATCTTTGTCTTTTGGATATTAATCTTCAACCCCACTCTTACACTCTTTCTGTTGAGGTCCTCAGTCATTTGTTGTAACTCGTCTGCATTGTTGCTGAATAGAACAATGTCATCGGCAACGAAAGTTACTGAGATATTCGCCGTCGATTCTTACTTCTAAGCCTTCCCAGTTTAATAGCTTGAATACTTTTTCCAAGCACGCAGTGAATAGCATTGGAGAGATTGTATCTCCCTGTCTGACCGCTTTCTCTATAGGTATCTTCCTGCTTTTCGTGTGTAGAATTAAGGTAGTTGTAGAACCTCTGTAGATATATTCCAAGGTTTTCACGTAAGCATTCTGTACTCCTTGATTACCTAATGCCTTTACGACTGCTGGTATCTCTACTGAGTCAAATGCCTTCTCGTAATCTATGAAAGCCATATATAGAGTCTTACTGTACTCTGAAGATTTCTCAATAACCTGATTATTGACATGAATGTGATCCACTGTAGAGTAGCTCTTCTTGAAGACAGTCTGTTCCCTTGGTTGACTAAAGTCCAGTGTTGCCTCTTATTCTATTCGAGATTATCTTGGTGTATATTTTATATAATACAAGGAGTAAACTAATGGGGCTATAAATTTTCAATTCTATAACGTCTCCCTTTTTGTGGATTAGTATAATGTTTGCATTCTTCCAGTTTTTGGGATCCTTGCACTTATAGACACTAGTTTGCCTAGCATTATGTCGCCTCTATCTATGATTAAATCATCTGTTATTCCATCTTCTTCTGCCGCTTTTCCCTGTTTCGTGTCTTGCAAAGTCCTTCTGACCTCATCGCTAGATATAGGAGGAGTTTTGTATCCTATTCATTACTGTTTCGAATGGAGTTCTCCTGAGTTTTCCGGGTATTGTCATCATCATCCGCCTGGTTACACCCACTGCAGGGCAAAGGCCTCTCCCATATTTCTCCAACAGCCCCGGTCTGCAGCGGTGGTGTAGAGGTAGAACACCCGCCTCGCGTGCAAGAGGTCCGTGGTTCGAATTCCGGTGCCGGCAATTTTCCACCGGATTAAAAAAAAAAAGTCCGCGTGTTGATAAAATTGCATACACAGGCCTGGAGTGTGGCCTAATCCCGGTGACCAGAACCGGTAACGCACTCCCTCACCAGAGCAGGATTGGCCACCCTGGTGCAGTACTTGGCCACAACCTCCTATATGAACAATACATGACCGGGTATTGTACAGGTTAGTATATAATTCGTCCGCTGTTTTTACTATACTTTGGAAATTGCTGGTGATATTACCCTGCTTATCGTTCAGTGCATACATCTTGGTTTGTCTGTTCCAGCTGTTCCAGTGTTTCCAGCTATTCCACAATCGCTAGGAATCCACTGCAGCACGATGTTATGCCCGGATTGAGGCGCCTCAGCAAGCTGAGACATGATATAATAAACCAGCAGACTATATGCAGTTCTGTGATTCGTATAATTGCTGATGAGTTACAGTGCTGGTTTTGAGTCACAGAACACTGTCCACTTCTGGAGGCTTTGATGCAGTACGCAGTGAATTGCTTCTCGAACTCCCGTCAACGCAGCTGCTGTAGACGACGTTCTGTGTGCTATCTTGAACCGTTGTGCTATGCCCATTCCAGGTACCGTGTAAGCCGCCGCGGAAGGGGTCTGTGTCACAGAACCATCTGCAAAAACATGTTCGGTATATCCACACATGTATGCAATGTAGGATAACGCGAAATGCTTGAGCCCCACAAGAGGCATTTTCGACTTCTTCGTAATTACGGGGATTGAGAGTCTCACCGCTGGCTTTGCCATCGTCCAGAGTGGAACTTCTGGTATGTCATGCGGTTCAAAATCCGACGGCAATAAGGCTTGCTGTGGCAACACGGCTTCTAAGTAGGCGGCGACAGCCCGTATGCTTGTGATGTTCGTCAGTGGATGATTCCTGTGTCTAGTCAGTAGCCTCAGATGCACTCGCAATGGCTCGTGTTGCCGATAAACTCGGTCTGGGGGCGCGCGTGTCTCTGGAATAGTGCCCCAAGTAGACGCACATCGTGGTTGCCCTAGGCAAGTTCTTAGTGCGCGAGCCTGAGCACACTCAAGTTTGCGCACAGCAGGTGTACTAACTCGAGAAAGTACAGGCGCACAGTAGCGGAGCTAGCCAACAAAAAGTTCCTGGTAGAGCTGCAGAACAGATTATTTGGATCGCCCCCACGACTTTCCTGACATGTGTCGACTGATTTAAGTAAAGCTGTCCAGCTTGTATTTTTTTTTATTTGATGCGGAGATGTGCTTCGACCAAGTAATTCACGGTCGATGATGACTGCGAGAAACTTGGGGTTACCGGAGGTATAATCTTTCCATCAATCATAACAGGGTAGCAGGCCATTCACATCAGTGTAAATGCCATGTTTACACTTTTTGTCGGCGAGAGCTGCAGTCCTCGACTGTTTAGGTATGTCGACGTTATTGACATCGCACGCTGCAGCTTCGTTAGTACTTGCAAGCGCGTTAAGCTCGTGGTCCATATACAGATGCATACTGCGTACACAGAGACCGAGACTGGGCCTGCGAGTTCTTTGACGAGTCCAACGAGAACGACATTAAATAAAAGCACTTCTTCTTGGGCTAGTTGAATATAAGGACGCCAAATATAAAGGTGCCCGGTCCCATTCTCTTCTCTTGTGTGTGTCCATTTACTTGGCGTCCTTATATTTCATAACGGACATTAAATAAAGTTGGGCTCAGTACACCATCAGTACACCACCTTGAGGCAAACCACGATAGACTGGATGCTTTCTTGTTTCACCGTCTAGAGTTGTCATGAATATCGTTCTCTATTGAAAATAGCTGACTGTTGAAATAGCTGACGCTGTCGTATGCCTTGGTGATATCAAGCGTAACCAATGCCGCATACTGGCCTTTGCGTCGTGTAAGTTGAAGACGACTGTCCAGGTATTTATGCGTCTGCCATACTGAGCAACCAGAACTGTATCCAATTTTATATGGGCTGAGAATCATTCTCACGTTAATAATATACATAATGCGAACATGCAAGACTCTTTCTATCGACTTTACAAAATTGGACGTTAGGGCAATTGGCCTGATGTTAATGGTGTCTAAGGTATAACCCTCTTTAGGTTTTTTTTAGGTAATGGTACAACCTTCGCAATTTTCCTTTCTGACAAGCCTCTCTCACAGAATATTTTATTGCGTTTAGCAGATCTTCTTGACACTGTTTACCTAAGATCGAAGTTACTCCATCAGGGCCCAGAACCGCACTCAGAATTTTTCGTAATACGTTTGACACTTCATCCTCAGATATATCCGTAAAATCATCATCAATAGGGAAAAATAAACGTAGGGGGAGAAAGATTAGAAGAAAAGCAATGATCCAGCTCTTTAGCAATAACCTCCAGCGATTCCATTTATGTTTTGTGGTGATAAAACTGCAGATAGTACGTTTTTGGGCAACGAATTATTTTCTGATATCTAAAAACGCCCAATAGCGCACGTCTGTT
Source organism: Dermacentor variabilis (assembly GCF_050947875.1). Lineage (NCBI taxonomy): Eukaryota > Metazoa > Arthropoda > Arachnida > Ixodida > Ixodidae > Dermacentor > Dermacentor variabilis. The sequence continues at coordinate 59,623,882 of NC_134577.1, read as the reverse complement.
GTTGATTTGGAATGAACATCAAGACTCCTTTGTCATATTCATCTATTGCTTTCTGAACAGGGCGCTTAAATGTTCGTACAAAAAATTTACGTTTTCACTAATTCTTTTCGGGCATGGGTTATGTAATAATTTCTTCTAGTTGGCTTTTCGGCTAAAATCGCGCGAGCAGTCATCATTCCAGCAGCGTTAAGAGGACTTATTTTTAACTGCGTGAACCTCGAATTCAGCTTTTCTACGGAACTCCTTAAGAGAGAGCGAATGCTTAATGCTTTTCGCTTAGAATTCAATTTAGACCGGCCAGCCAGTGATGACAGCAAATTACTTTGAAGTTTACTTTAATGTACGTGTGTTCCCGTGTGAGACACTAAGTATGTCAACGGATACATCATCCCAAAAATCACCCGAATGTTGTTACTACTTGTGGCATAGTCAACAGGCGACCAACAGGATACGCAAAGACCTGAACCTGAGAATGTCATATCTAGAGAAGCAGCTAAACCTCTAACAAAAGTAGGATGTCCCGAACTTAGACATAAAAGATTATTGTCCCGTGACCAATGCCACAGTCGAGTACCGCATGAATCTGTTGTTAAAACCCACGCCAGATGATGAGAGTTCAACTCACCAGCCAATCTAACATAATTTCCGCTAATAGAGATTACACTACTCATAGGCCGTGTGCTGTGAACATCTGAAACATAGTATACATTCGCGATGAAAAATGAACGGCGTAAAGGTAGAGTTAAGGCTGGTAATATAATTTCCAATTCAGGGGACAGAAGTTTCAATGCTATCTTTGTTTTGTGGAAAATTCTGGTTTATATTAAAATAAGTAATATCGTAACCGAATAATGTAAGCGCGGCGAGATTACGATGAGTAATTACACTGGTTTGACGCCGGTAAACCCCCTCTTGTAGACCGTTCTAAACAAAAATAGCGAGCTTTTCTGAGATGAAAATTTTCTTTGCGGGGCTAGCCAAGTCTCTTGTCAAATGTTTATATCTGCAATTAATTGGGCATTCAGAGAAGATAAATCTGAGGAGGCAGGAAAAATTGAATTACATTTCCACTGCAGTACTTTTAAAGATCCTACGGTAGGGATAGGATGGCAACAGCAACAGCCTTTGCATTAGCAACAGTTAAACGTCAGTAGAGACTTGCAACGCCAACGTGTGATTTTTATCAGAACTTGCCGAAGATTCAGATATCACACGGTTGTCATAATTACTCCTTCTGGAAACCTAGAAGTTACAAGAGCACGAGCTGGCGTTATATTTACCAAGCTAGTAACATGAGTACTTATTAGCTGGCACAAGCATTCTGAGAGGCTGGCAACTAAAAAAGATCCATCGCTTTCGTCATTGCTTTTTCAAGTGCGGCTTCAACTTTCCGCGCAAAGGTCGCATCCGTGAAGGAAGTTGATGCGCGGTAACTCCAGCGTATGCGTGTGCCCCCTCCTTGACAATCATCGCAGCGTCTGCCCTAGAGTACCTCATATCAATAACTTCGAGCACTTGCACTTCTTGCATACCTACGGGAGAATTTACATAGTCTGCAATGTGTTCACCTTCGCAGAGGTACCTTCACCTCCTCATCTTGGGCACTGCAGTCAGTATTAGAGTGGCCCTCTCCACAGTACAACAGCGCGAGCCAGATTTGCACAAATCTGCACTATGACCGAATCTCCAGCAAGTACGGCATTGTAGGAGACGTGAAGCGCTTGACACATGACCCTATTCAGCAGTGGCATTATGGTGAGTCACTACACCGGTTCGATGCCGGTCGCATTAAAGGTAACCTGAAACGATTTTGACGATATTGTACAAACGTGTTGAGTCGTTAGAGTAGGTCCTTCTGATCATTAATTGACGCACCTAAGTGTTCCGCGTAAAGTGTGTAATTTATCATAAGGTTTTAAAAATGTACATCGCTGCCGATCGCAGAACACTTCTCGGAGGAATTTTAAGCAGCCCCTACCCATATGGCGTAAGTCACTCAATTGACGTCAGTAGGGCGAGCTATCCTATTGGCTGCCCAGGGCGCGTCATCGATAAATTTTCCACCTTAATGGTGAACAAATCATGTTCGTAATAGTTGGAATGTTAGTTAACTTGTTTTTATAAAGAGAAAGTAACAGAAAGAGAATGCGCAAGAACTATTTCTCACTACACTTAAGTACTTCCGGCACACAGCAAGCGTCCTCCGCTTGTGTCACAAAGTGCTCAATTTTGACAGAGAGCTCCGCGGTCAGAGTCGGTCACAGTTTTTCGCGAGCACTATGACTCGACTTTCTTCGTTGTGGACAGCAAACATAGCGACTGCCACGATGTCAATCTGTGACATCGTGTCCCTCTGCAAGGCAGACGAGTGGCCTGGCAGCAGCGCATCGGACTGCCGCTATCCGATCGGCGCCAGGATATGCGCGTTTGCGGCCGTCACTTTACACCGGAACATTACTAACGCAACAGCGTTTCGCGAGTCCGGTATCATGGTAAACGCAAGCGCAAGGGCACAGGGCCTGGCCGTTTAACCGGGTCATTTGACCGAATCATTTCAGGGGGCCATTTAACGTCAATATTCGTTGTGAAAAGCGTTTTGCGGGAGCTTTTAACACGGTCTTCCACGGCAGCATGAAGGCAAAAGATATCATGTTTGTGGAATTCTGGTTGAATTACACTGACTGCAGAGCATCTTTTCTCCAAAACCAACACCGTTTCTTTTTCCGCTACCACAGTCGGCCGTCGAACGAGCTACCTCGTGTTAGGCTGCAGATAACCGTAAGCACAAAGTCGTAGACAGAGAGCTGCGAAGGGCGGTTCACTTCGAATGTTACCACTTCATTATATTCTTTTTTCTTTAAACTTTATTTCAATTATCTTTAAGTAAATTTCTAAGCTTTTACAACTTCGTTTTCATACCGCCCACCGCGTCTCGGCACAATCCAACGTAGTGGGCAAGAGCTACAGCCCGTTAGCCCCGACCCTAGCAATCAACGATCTCATTGTGCATGAACTTTGTGGTACCACGTGACGCGAGACTACCGTTGCTGGCCCCGACCTCCAGTTCGTATATACTCGTCAGTCCGCGAAGAAGAGCGGCCTTCGGTCTTCGTCGTTGATTCAACCCGCGTATTCAGGCAGCACTAACCGTGTGGCTGCGTCTGTGACCTTCGCCACCCTTGACGCCATCTTTTCTCCTCGACCGGGCACCTGGAACCTTCCACCGCTCCGGCCGAATAAGGTTAGCTTCCGTTCAGTATACGAAGTCCTCCCAGCGACTGTCACCTCAGGTGGGAGCGAGATGTTGTGCCGCGATAGAACCGCAGGCAGCCGCCTACCGTAAGCCGTAACGTAGACTTCGAGAAAAGGAAAGCTACGGACGCGAAAAAAAGAATGGGCACTCCAATACGGGCACTCGAAAGCACGCGCTTCGTCCTTACTCCAATCTCATCGATAGTTAAATGTAACGGCAGCGCATTTACACGTCGTGCCAGACAGTAACGTCGCTCAGAATCGCTTAACACGTAACTTCCAGTTCCAACCACTTGAACTTTTAAACCTTTACTATGTTGGTAAGAATCGCGGCGATAAGAGAGAGATTACTGTCGTGAACGGTATGGTTTGATTGTCGGGTCGGCGCTGCCTTCTCACGAGCATGCGTAAATATAGGCTTTCTGTATTTCTTTCTTTGTTTTTACACCACAGAGTGACCTTTCAGTTGTTAGTGTACAGTACTTGGTTACGTGATACTCAGACTGCGTGGTTCCCAGCACTTTTTCTCAAAGCGTATCAAAGCATTAAACGAGTCAGCTATCGATAGAAGCAAAAAAAAAAAAGAAGCTTTTAGAGTGTTAGCGAAAAAAAAAACAAGGAAGAGGTTAATAGGAAAGAATCAGTGAGACATAAGCAACTGTATACGGGGTGGCTATACAGGCTTTAAGGGAAGAAAAATATTTAGGAGCGGTATTCAAAATGGTAGCCTCATAAATATCTATAGATCACTTCAGCAACTCAAGCAGGCTACGTGACTAATTGTCCCGGCCCCTCTTCGAAGGTGATCCCAGGAATGCATCATCATCATCATCATCATCATCATCATCATCATCATCATCATCATCATCATCATCATCACCATTATCATCACCATCATCATCATCATCATAACGCATATTTTGTGCTACACAAAAGCGAGAGTATTGATGCATTGTGGCTACATTCGGGCCCTTAGCAATCACCGGTGCCAGCCTTCCCAGGTGGCAAAAAATCCACCAGCAGCCCTTAGGCTCATGTAGCGCGTTTCCACCGCTGAACACTCTACGTTTATGTCGCCCTTCTCGTTTTTCCGGTGTCAGCGTTTGCAGCGCCCCCCCCCCCTTCGTTTTGCATAACACGAGGTGCGCACGACCGCAGTTCGCGGTTCACTGATAAAGCAAACACATTCTTGTAAAGTGCGCAATCTGACGTCAAGAACATTCTTATACAAGGTGCTAATTTCTCTGACGACTAACCCCCCCTCCCCCCTATTGTCTAATGATAGTCAATTAGTAGGCTTTTCTTCACTGCACCGAGTAAAGCAGTACGCGGCCCCTCGACTGAACTAGGCACTACATTTCTCACGAATTACCGTGAAGAGTTAAAAAAAAACGCCGTGCCCAGTTCTGTCGGTCGTTGGCGCTGCCATCCACTTTCTCGAGTCGAGGTGGATTGTTAAATCGGCGAACGTTCTACACGCGAAGGTAAGTAATTTGCATAAAATAGCCTCGCGAAGGTAGCACAAGTCTAGTCCTTCAGCCCGTCTGCTCGAAGAAACGTTCATTACTTGCATGAGATCGAAATGCACAATGGACTAATTAACAAAAATTCACGTATTTGCTTTTTTGTCTCATTACGCCACAGAAACTGTTGCAACAGACAAATTATAGCCGGTGAGCATTCAAGGAATATACTGACACGTGCACTTGTGTACCCTCACTTATTCTCTTTTTTTTTAGAACACTCTCTGAATGACATCTCTTAGATGTGAGGCATCAAACTCGCAGTAAAGATGCACTGTAATTAAACTTACTTGAACAAAAGACCATTCCAGGAATTAAAGCGAGAAAGTAACTGAACAGCCAGTGCATTTTGGTTCGCAAAGTTTGGGAACCAGTACCTCAAGATTAGTATCATTGTATGAAGTGTTCCAAGTGAACCTGCCTTGCGATTTTGCTGGCTACAATTTGTAAATTGTCCCGTAAGGTAGTTAGTTAGCACCTAATCAATTTTCGCTAATTGGTCGATTATACGTTTTGACGTCTCTCGCAAATAGGTCCACCTGTACGAGCAATAGAGCTCAAGAACTCAAATGGTCCTTTCTGATGCACGTGCTCTTTTCTTAAATTGCAGCAGAAGCCATCTGTGTAGATGACTCTCGGCGGTAATGCATTTAATAGTGAACCACTACAGCAACACAGCGTATTGCCACCGTCGAAGCGAGTTATGCGTGAAGCTTCTAGTGCGGCGGCATTCCTCTTATCGCTTCCCTAAGTACACTTAGCGCCATCTGGCGCCGCTGCCGCGAAGCCTGGGCGTGGCCTCAGAAATGCACGGCTTTCGGTGCGTGCGGACGCTGAGAAATCTCATGCGGCAAGAGAGCTCCCATCTCGCGCTCCTTTCTGCACCCGCTGCGACATCCAGTGGCAGTTCCAAGCGCGCTGGTGCCTGCGAAAGCTGATAATTGTTTCCTGGCTTGCCAAAATCTCAGTTGCACATCCTCGGCCAACGCAGAGGACTTGTAGTTTCTGGCGCAGGCGCCCGTCTGCGTCCCTGTACACGTGCAGTGCAGTGCATCAAAGTCGTTTGTTTTTTTCTCTTCGATCTTGCCATTCTGTTTTTACCTTCCTCCAGCGTAGGGCAGCCAAGCAGACGCTTTTCTGGTTAACATCCCTGCCTTCCCCGTTTCTTTCCCCCTCCTCCTAAACCCACCCAGTTAACAGAATGGAATCGCCAGTCTTAGTTCATTCAAGCCTTCCGTATACCTTGGCTAGAGCAGTGTAATAAAAAATGGCTATTGAAAGGACAGTCACAGGACACGAGTCGCCCGAGCGTGCGAACGTTTGATATTCAGAATTCTAAAGCGTACTGACGTGTGCCGCTACGAGGTGGCGCCACCAAATAAGTTATGCGCGTTCGAAATTCGACGTCCCGAACGCGCATGTGCAAGGACTTTCCTCGCTGTCTTCTTTGCAAAAGGCAGCCGATTTCACTGAGAGTCGTACAATAGAGCGCAGAAAATTGTTTGCTGCGTATAGCTGCAATCGGACAGAGGTATAATTTATTTAGTAAAAAAGAATAACCCAATAGAATCAAGAAAAGTTGTCAAAACAACCACAGTTAAGCCACAGTCGCCCATGTGACCATGGCTCGAGTCACCACTGTGGGAAAAAATCCACTACTTGGAAGAATCAAAACTAACGATCACTGCTCTCTACCGTAGGGGCCAAAACGCGATAACGCTGACAATGATTCTTGGCCGATCTTCCACAGTGGGTATGCGCCACAGTTTCCGATGCCGTCTTTTAACGGCTGCCACCGCGCGTGAATTTCACGCGACCGTTGCGTGCCCCCGACCGTTGGGTCTCATTCCTTCGGTGACGTGCGCAGCCGAGCGAACGTGTACGCTCTTCGGGAAGCGCCGACCTTTGACCGTGAGCGTCACCGCCTCTTAACGTAGCCTTTTTCTCCTTTGACGTCCACAATTTTCCAGCGCTTAGAAAGTAGGCCTCCGCTCTGCCCCGAGTGCTGCCCACGCCGGTCGTGGGAAACGAGACGTCGCGCTGCCATAGCATCGCGTGCTGTCGAAACCCGTAAGCTCTGCTGGTGAATTCGGCAAATGCGAACGGTGTTGCGCAAGGGGGAATATCACTCATGGAAAAACGTAGCCCGTTTACCTTAGGCAGTCCCGTTTGGCCGTTAGAGCGGTTGCAGAACTTCCAGACGACGTGCCGACCTTGCTCCTCTGATCTACCGGCAAGCAGTTTCTTGCAAGTGCACTCGGCAAACGATTTACTCCGCTTACCTCCGCTTACCCTCGTTTTAGCTCCCAGTGCCTAATGTCTTGATTGGTGACTGCCAATGCCATAACATAGAGAATTGTCGTGAATGACGACGCATGTGGGCTTTGTCTGCGTGTGCGTGCGTGTGTGCGTGCGCTGCTGGACACATAATTTAACAGCTTCTGTGCAGAAGGCTATAGGGGCATTGTCGCTCGAGCGTTTTGGTCTCGATTTTATACGTTTTGCTTTAACTGTTCGCAGAGTACGCCCTTCTGAACACTTTCTGTCTGTGTCCTGGACCGTTCTCCGACTTCAAGCGAATAATCCACTCCAGCCATGAGTAAGTCCCGGTAGCCACTACCAATTCCGGAATTAATTCGCCCGTAATGAGCTCGAACGTGCTTAACGCGCGATTCTCTTTTTTTCTGCAGCTGAGATGTCTGAGGCAGGCAGTAAGTTCGCTCGTCGAGCGCATGCCTCTTTTCAGAGTCACTTTGGTTTCGTCCTTGTTTTCGGCCCCGTGTGTTGGCGTGCCTACTGGCGCAGCGCAGCTCCGAATCGACTTACGGAACCAGTTTTCATTCACGTGCACGCTTTGACATTGAAAGCTTGCATGCATCTTTCAATAGCCATGCTGGGTGTCACAGTTTCATGATTTTTTTTGGAATGTCTGAATGTAACACGAACTGGCAGCAAACGTTCAATGATAATGTAATAGTATTTTGCAGTTCCTGTGTTAGGCGTCAATTTGCGGTGTTGTTCTAACTGGCCTCGATGTTGTAGTTTTCGCTGTTACATTTACTTGGATCAGCGCTGTTTCCACTACATGCTAACTATACTACCGACACTGACCAGTGGCGGCGATGCCATACCAGAGATGGTGAAGCGAAAACCGAGAAACTACATAAGAATAACAACAAATGAATTTCCCTTGATGCTTATATCTTTTATTTTTTATTTTATTTTTGTGGCGTAATTTTGCTTTATTTGCATTTCCAGGCGAGATGTCCGGGATTGAGTCGTCGGGTAAGAACTACTGCTGAAGGAGACGCCTTTCTTTTTTCTGCTTCTTTAAGTCGATCCCCAATGCGACACCGCGACTGATTAACATGCGTCTTATGCACGCATTAGGGATACTTCGAATCGCGGATATATGAAGGAATGCGTAGAAACTGGAGGCACAGCAGGGTAGTGGTCTACGTTCCAAGACACCTGCAACCTGCGTCCGTTTTTTTTTTTCGCCTGTACCACAGATAGTGTGTCCTATAGGTGCACCTAGTCCGGTGTTCTTTCTAATCTAATTCACCTCGATGAAGTACCCTACGCGACAGGTTCTTTCCCGCAGACGAGTGTGATACGGTGAAACCTCTCTCCCTCTCTTCGTGGTCAAAGTAAGCCTCATACACTGCAGCTGGCTTTTTGAGGCCCGATGTAGCAGCGTGGTCGAGAACTGCGCCAGCGCTAGCGGCAACGTTGCCATTCGCTTCTGTCTCACGTGACTTATGCGTCGCGGCGTCGTGAACCAATAACCTCATAGAAAGAAACAAAACTGGCTGTAAAACAAAGGTGATTATGTTAAATTAGTGAAGACTCCGATATGCTTGCCGGTTTAGAGATGTCAAACACATGTCAGAAATCAAACGTGTTAAATACATGTTAAACAAAACATGTTAAACAGAAATGGTTGCGCTGTAACTAAGCCCGCACAGCAGCCAGCGTTGCTAGCTCGCGCGCTTAGCGTGTAAACATGCGCGTGGTCTACGGTTGTTCCCGAAAACGAGGGCACTGATTTACCCAGTCGACATCTCGCGCGCCTTCGCCAAAAACGTTGCAGGAGCAAGGAAGGTGCACGTATGCAAAAACAAAAAAAAGCGTGTATTCACATCAGAAGGTTTTCGTCGTCGTTGATTCGTGTTAGCTTTCTCCTTGTCTTTGTCGCAAACAAAAAGTATCCCGAGTGCAATTAAGCGGACGCTATAGCCGCATTCGCGCCGTCGTCGCCGTCGCCGCCGTTGTCGTGTGTTCCTGCCCGACGGCTGCGTCAATCCAACACGTGTCACCTGCGTATTGTGATGGCGCCCGCGAGGAGATTAAGCCCAACGTAGGCCTTGCTATCGGTGTCGATGCTTGAAAACTTTTTGGGACCTTGGGAACTGGTAACGCTTTCTTTTTCAAAGTACTTATGTAAAATAATTTAAACGTTAAAAATGAATAAGGGTGTAAATGGGTCTATAACAAACACGCTTACACCGTTTGGGTGTGGGTTGTAAGTTAGATATTAATTTACATCTGCGCTCTTTTCTAAGGAAGGAAGGTATTTTACGGTGCAGGTTCGTTAGTTCATTGAGATAGCGTATCGTTCATTATTTTTTATTCATATGTTTTGTGTATTCACGTTCATATTTCTGCTAAATGCCGTTATTTTTTACTTCCTCGGTGATCAGATTCCGCTATGTCTGTAGCTGACAACGGTTTAACGCGAAGAATGAAGACAAATTGACAAACAGCGGGCGAACAAGGGAAGCCTCCGCTCGGAGTCAATGCTGCATATATTTCCCCTATTTATAATTTCATTGAAGAAAGTGTACGATAATTATGCTGCATCACTGTGTGTCTCGTGGTCTCGAGTACCTGTGTGCGTTTATATCTTAACCGCTGACTATCCAGTGGACCACCCGGGACGTTGAACTTTGTCAGGAGGCACCCAACGCTTGCCTAATTTTGCCACATCTCGTGGGCACGTTGTACACATGTATGAATAAAAATGTGATTCAAGAAATTTTAATTGCATATCAGGTGGCATGAGTCATACCAGTTTTTTTTATTACAGTGCACCATTATTTCTTTACTTTTGTGGTAGACAGCGCAATTCTAACCCCTGATATAGATTACTCGATGAGGCAGACATCATTTCTACGAGAAATAGGCTAGCCTTATTGAATATTTAACATTGATCCAATGGCTAACTGTTTAATTAATTACATTCTGGCAGATATTGCAATTAAAGAATTGTAGCCGGCGACCTTGCATTCGCTTGTAGCGAATTCTCGGGATGACATCAGTTTCGAGATAATTATTTTCCAGTTATGCCACGAAATGCAATGGCGTTCCAGCTATTTTTGTGCTGCAATGCGTCAAGCAGCGTTTTTCTTTTTTTTTTTTTACGTGACACTGCCGTACATTTGTACCACGAGTTCGAGTGTGCATATCTCGAAACCGGTGCCATCCTCAGAGCTAGAAGTGGCGGAGAAGTAATGTTCTGATGCCTTCTTCCTTGTGCTTCTTTCGTTTTGCAGCCGTGAGCGTCAGTGGACTATCCTGTGAGTTTCGCACAGTGGTTTTATCACATACTCTTTTCATAGAGGCACAAACCACAACGGTGTGACGAGAAGTAGGACGAAGAAGGGAAGCCTCGCCTCGGAGCCAACCTTTTGACAGGAAGACTTCGTTAGACTAGGCCAGCTTCTTTCCTACGGCAGGGTTTGTCAACACACATAACAACATAAGAAACATAAGTTGTCTGGCGAGAACAATGTGAGGGACGGGAAATGGCATAGGGTATGTTGAAAAGGAAACATTAGTGTTGATAGTTTAATAGAACAAAGAAGCTTGGTCAACGGTACATATAGTTTTACTAGTACACCAAGGCAAGCAATTCTTTCACCTTCTAAAATCTGTGAAGGCAGAAAATCGATATGGAGAGAATGAAAAATTAATAATAATAAGCAGTAAATACATGGTCTCGAATGTTTAGTCAAAACGCACGACGTGTACAAAATGGTATTTCCGTGGATGAAAAACGGATATTGGGAGTAGGGTGTGTCAATGGGCAACGAGAGAAATGAGAACAAGCACACATGTTGTCGAAATTAAGGAAGGAATACTGCCTAAATATATTTACAGAATAGACAAGTGAGCTTCTTTGTAAGAGGTCATCACAAAAAAAGATGCGATGTGAACAGTCGACAAAAAAAAGAAAACCTTCCAAGGACGGAGCGACCACTACCAACTGCCAGGTTTATTGCACTAAAGGCAATATGCTCAAGACCTACCGCGGTGGCGTAGTGGCTATGAAATCGCGCTGCTGAGTACGAGGTCATGGGATCGAATCCCGGCTTCGACGACCGCATTTCGATGGGGGCGAAATGCAAATACCATGTCTCGTGCATTCGAGGCTCGTTAAAAGGAAGCTTTAGCTCGGGCCCAACTCTAACGTGGCCTATTCAAATACATGTAAAACGGAAAAACGCTTTTCGGAGATAACTCCCGGACCGATTTTAATGAAATTTGTTGCATTTGAGAGAGAAGATGAAACTCCAGTGACTGTTGGAAGCGCAATTTCGAGTTAGGGCCTGAATTTTGTTACAATGATTTTCAACAATTCGTAAGTTTAATAAATATAGAAGCATGAAGTTTACTGCTTAGTAGCTGTGGATCAAGAACAGATGTCACGGCTCTGTAAACGGTATCTATTATAACATTCAGAGCAGACAAATTCGATATGTCAATTTGTATCTTACGTGAATTTATTACGTTTTGCACAAGGGTTCTGCAAAAGCTGTATTCCCATATTACAAAATTTTTTGATGTTCATGTGTAACATATCAATTTTGTCCGCTTTGACAGAATTATGGTATAATTTTTTATGGTGGAGTTGCAAAGTTAATAGTTTCTTTTTCTTAAAATTTCCGACTTTTGCCAATGTTTAATAAAAAATTTGACAGCCTAATTCAAAATTGCGAGACCAACAGTCACTAGATTTTCAGTTTTTTCTTTAATGTAACTAACCTTGTCAATTTTGGTGCAGTGGTTGCCGAGAAAAACGAATTCTCCTTTTCCATGTATTTAGATAGGACAAATTAATCACGAGTTCTCCACCACGACGTGCCTGCTAATCAAATTGTGGTTTATGCACGCAAAACCCAGTAATTTATCCAACAGGCAAGCCGCAAAATTGAACAAAAGCATGACTGCAAAAAAAGGAAAAGTACCGATAAAAGGCACATATTGCTAGCTATTTAAAGTCAATCTTTCGGGAAGAGGTTCAATGCTATCAAACATAACGGCAACTTTGTTTACTTTCTTGCTGTGGCACGCCTAATGTCATGCAGTGTTTATGTTTACGGGGAGTACAGGTCTGAAGATTAATCTCAAGGAATTGTACGCTCATTCACTATACCCCTTTCGCAAGCTATGCCGAAATGCAAACGTGAAATTGGGCAGATGCTCCCTGTTAGATGTTGACGCTGCGATGGCACGACGACGTAGGCGATGTATGATGCTTGTAGTTGTCGTGGCACAAAGCATATATATATATATATATATGTACACATAAGGGCTTTCTTCAAAGTTCAGCAAGCAATACCCGACGTAGAATATGCAGGAAAGCGAAGACGACACTTCCAGAAGTAAGGCGTGCTTACTTACCGTTTTCGGCTGGTAGACCAGTCTGCGTCAGAGTACAGTGACAGCATACACTACAATACAGTACAGAGTACAGCGCTGTAGTCTGACGAAGGCTGGCCCAACAGCCGAAAACGTTAACTAAATACGTCTATATATATATATATATATACATTGTTACGGGGTTAAAAACAGTCAGACGTATATTTACAGAACATTTACAATAATCGTAGCGGCTGACACGATGGTAGGCAGCGCACGAAGTCCGGAGCGTCGTCTTCTTCCGACCAAGTTGACAACATCTTCTTCGCCAGCGTGTCACATGACCCCCGGCGGCGGAAGCACCGGCTCGGTGCTGGTTAGGACGCGGGCGAGTGATACAACTTAAGACGCGCGACATGGACCACGTCGGAGCGATGCTGAGCAACGGTTGGCTCAAGAGGGGCGATTTCGTACGTGACGTCAGTTAATTTACGTTTACTTCTTATCGCGAAGATTCCGGCCCCCGACCCCAAGGCCTGTGTGCCGGGGACGGCGAGTAGGGGCCTCCTTATCCGGCGGTACAATAATGTTGCTATCATCATCATCATCAACACACGGTAAGGGCCAGAGTAGCGTGAAAGTAACTTATGCAAGAGCGGCGACCAAAGGAGAAGCAGGGTGCCCGGTGTGTCATGGACGTCACGATGGCGGGCGTCATACAAGCGCCGCTGATTGTCCTGCGACTCCACAAGTCGACGTCGCGCAATATGGCGTGCTTCTTGAGCTTTGAGCAAGGCTTCACGGGCGTACTCGGACGTGGAATTCAGGCTAGCAGGCAGGATGGTGTCGAAAGGTAGCGTGGGATCGCGGCGAAACAAGAGGAAGAATGGAGAGAAGCCAGCGGTATCATGGCGAGACGAATTATAGGCGAAAGTAACGAACGCCAGCGCAGCGTCCCAGTGGCGATGGACAGCGGAGACATACGTGGACAGCATGTCAGTAAGGGTGCGGTTAAGGCGCTCGGTTAGACCGTTCGTTTGTGGATGGTAAGGAGTAGCAAGTTTGTGTTTAGTCGCGCACGAGTGCAGAATGTTGTTGACAACTTTAGAGAGAAAGTAGCGGCCACGGTCGATGAGGAGCTGTCGAGGGGCGCCGTGGTGAAGGATGACGTTCTCTAGGAGGAAGTCGGCGACATCGGTTGCAGTTTGTCGGAAGAGCCCGTATGATTGCATATCGGGTGGCGTAGTCTGTTGCTACAGCAATCCACTTGTTTCCCGCATAAGACGTAGGAAAAGGGTCTACAAGATCAACACCTACACGGAAGAATAGTCCTGATCGCACGTCAAGTGGTCGAAGGCGACCAGCAGAGAGTGTGGTCGGCTTTTTGCGTCGTTGACAAAGGTCACACGCCGCGACATAACGGCAGACGTCACGGTATAGACCAGGCCATTAGCGCCGACGAATGCGGTCATAGGTCCGTGACACGCCAAGTTGACCGCCAGTTGGGACATCATGAAGCTGGGCGAGAATAGTCTGACGCAGATGCTCAGGCACAACGAAGAGTCAGGCAGGGCCATCCGGACGCATGCTAGAACGGTACAATATATCATCTTGCAGTTCAAACATGCCAAGGGAAGAATCGGGCGTCGTTGAAGTGAGCCGTTGAATAAGGTCTTGAAGGAGGCGTCCCGACGTTGTTCGGCTCCAATATCGCGAAAAGCAGCCAGAGAGAGAACGGTGACAGGTATGCCAGCCGCAGAAACGTCAGGAAGGTCGACAGGATGGCGCGACAAGCAGTCCGCATATTGATGTAACCGGCCGGTCTTGTATACAACTGAATAGTTGTGTTCTTGAATGCGCAGAGCCCAGCGGCCAAGGCGCCCTGAACGATCTTTGAGGGGCGAAAGCCAACACAGAGCGTGGTGATCGGTGATGATTGTGAATTGGCGGCTGTACAAATAGGGGCGGAATTTACCCACTGCCCAAACGAGAGCCAGACACTCACGTTCGGTGATCAAATAATTGCGCTCAGCAGAGGAAAGTAGGCGGCTGGCGTAGGCAATAACACGTTCTCGCCCTTGTTGTTTCTGTGCCAAGATAGCGCCAATACCGTGGCCACTGGCATCGGTAAGGACTTCTGTTGGAGCTGACGCATCAAAGTGAGAGAGAATGGGCGGTGACGTAAGCAGCCCGATCAGCTCGGTGAAACCACCAGCTTGCTCAGGGCCCCAAAAGAATGCGGCGTCTTTCTTGAGGAGCTGATTGAAAGGGCGCGCAACGTTCGCAAAATCTCGGACAAACCGACGGAAGTAGGAGCAAAGGCCCAAGAAGCGGTAGCCGTGGCTTCCCATCAAAATTCCGCGCTGTCTTGGCTGGATTGCTAATTAGTCCGGCGAACAGAGCTTGGTTCACAGCTCTGATCAGGAAACGAGGCTTCATCTGGCATGTCAGCCAGCCTGACGAAGCAGGGGGTAATCTCTTCAGTCAATGTAGCTACTTTTTCGCTGTTCAGCCGCTTTCGACTTTCTAGCAGAATTTATGCCATTTCTTTCCATATGTAGACGGCCCTCGTAAAGGTTTGAGGAAAGCTGCTGCGAATTAGGTCTCATGACGTTACGCATGAGTGACAGTTCTCGAATAATGTCCGAGTAGCGGCTTCCAAAAAGAAATAGGCGTGCCGTCGCTTGTTATTGCAGTTCCAGTTGTTGAACTTCGCGGCTCTTTCCTAAGTATCGAGCCAAATTTCTGAATTTTCAGTCGATGACCAGCGGAACGTCAATGATTCCCTTGGTTGCTATTACATGACTAGTGCAGACGATGGTGCGGCGATCATTGCTTGGTCATGAGCTTCCTAGTATCAGGTAGCACTCCGAACTTTAGCGGCAATTGTTGTACCTTTGGCTAGCTCGCCGCTGCTTGGTGATGTGGACGATGTCTTCACGACCTGGGCTTGCTGGGGGGTCCGTTACAGAACGAAGAAGCGCCTCTACCAGATGTCACGTTATAGTGATGGTGAAGAACCAAAGTGGCACTACGAACGTCACCAAACTATAGGGCCAACCTGAGCCCAGAAAAAGAAGTAACACTCGCCACATTGATAGCGGCAAGCCCATTGGAAAATCGATGAAAATGTGATCTAGGGGTGAAGCGCGTCGGCCTGTGGACGTGACTCGTCGAAAGTATCAGTTTACTCGTTAATGGACGCGTGCCTTTCAATAATTACTAAACAATTCCACTTGCTCACAGGATCTTATAACACAGGATTTCGGGACGACAGACAACGGATAGAACCAGCGATAAAATTTGACAAGCCTCGGATTCAAGAAAGCGCATCTTGCACTGAGCAATAATTTTTGCCATTTATTATCCGGGGAACCGCGTTCACCGGTAAAAGACAAATAAGTACTAGGGTCAATACAGTCTGTCTAGGTCCCTGCAATCTGTACCATCACCAGCTCGCCGGTGAACGGCTAAATCAGGATGCGTTGAATCACCTCCATGATGGCGCACCACGATAAAGCTCCAGATGACGCCTGCACTTCCACCGCAATATTGTGAACGAGCACATCTGGTTGGCTCGTACATTTACTAGAGCACTGCCATCAGGCACATCACTTTGTTATTACAAAGCTTATGGCTGTAGAAAAACATATTGCAGGACGGTTCAGAAAATGCTCAATGCCGTGGCGGCGCAACTTGAATCTTGATGCGAAATCTTCCACGTCAGCGACAGCAGAATCGGTGAGCCGTCTCAATCACCTCATCAGGAGTAAGCGCAACGCTCAGTCATGTAGGTCCCCAAGCTCTTATAAGGAGATGTACGACTGACACCGGAGATCCGCATCAGCCCCTATGGTTTGATATGACCGAGAGCGCATCCTACCTCCAGATAATCGGGAGTTCACCTTCGTTGCCTGGGTAGCCAAACCCCCGATGCCAGCGAAAGCTGAGCCGTACAGCTTCG
The DNA here is from genome assembly GCF_050947875.1 of Dermacentor variabilis. Classification (NCBI taxonomy): domain Eukaryota; kingdom Metazoa; phylum Arthropoda; class Arachnida; order Ixodida; family Ixodidae; genus Dermacentor; species Dermacentor variabilis. Next base: position 59,607,499 of record NC_134577.1, on the reverse strand, counting down.
TAGAAAGCGCATGAGTTCGATTCCATACACATAGCAGCTACATGCACCAACGCTGGTGCCTGTGTTTTTCTAAGTGACACTTGGAAACCAACTCGCGCATTGACTCCGACAAGCGGGGTGTTGCAAATGGGTCGCAAGACCCAAGGGTAGCGTTGGCCTGGCGGCCTGGGGCACAGCTGGAAGCATACGAAGGTTCTGGCAAAAGATGAGTCGACTGCTAATAGAACAACTTGTTTATTCTAGCATCGCAAAAGTGCGGCCGGTCAGGTAGACCGAAGTGGAGAAACGGGAGACCACGTTACTCGACTGAAGAAATCGAAGCTTCTCCCTTGGCGTCCGGGGGCAGCTGCTTTTATACTCACGGAGTCGAGGGCAAGAAGGAACGGCTCGGAAGAGGCGCACGTGAGGGCGGCGCACGGGCACGTTGTGACAAGTATCCGCGGGGCCGGCGCTGGTCAGACCTCCTCGCTTCACAGTTGGGGAGCTCCTCTCCCCGGCTGCCGCGCTTTGACAAGCGTGGATACCAACACACACACGCACACACACACACACACACACACACACACACACGCACGCACGCACGCACGCACGCACGCACACACACACACACACACACACGAAGACACGTGACACGTGTTGGGGCCGCGCTGAACTAGACAAAATGTCCGCCGCTGTGAACGAAGCCCCGGTGTCCCTTGCATCCGCGGCGGCTATACCGCACGTCGGAGGCTAAAAGTAACAAGGGGCAATCCGCCCGTTGCGAGGTAGTGAGCTCCGTCCAGCCCTGCATAATCCGTGACGCGAGCTGGCATGGCGCGGTCCGGATCTCGTCGAGCGAATGCGGCACAGCGAAGGCGCCACAACGTCTAACAAATTGTGCCTACACACGTACCCGCACTTGTTCTTTCCAAATGGGTGCTACGTGCTTGCCTCAAGAGTTGGTGACACACACACACACAGGCTCGCAGGCAAAAATCTACACATCTGCTTTAAGGTACTAATCCTGAGAAAGAGGTTTTATACAAAACACAAGGTTAAGTACTGACCGATTCTCAAATATATCGAAAGAAAAGCACACACACGCATTACTTATTTAGCAATATATGCATTATAATAACGGAGACCTAGGCTGCTTCACTAGCAAACAGTGGAGTGGTATCCATCTAATAAACATACCTTGTATGTTCATACAAAAGGTTTAGAATTACAAAACCTTCTAAACTACCACCCAACCAGCGTCCCTGCAGCTGGCAGCGGTAGCCCATTCCCACATGAAAGTTTGAAAACTGTGGAGGCCGCTTCTGATGCAGCACGTGAAGAACGTGTTGCGACTGGAGCCATGAGCCTACCTGGAGGCCCGGACAAGAGCTTGAGTTTCTTTGGGGCTATCAAGTGATATTTTTTCTCTCTCTAAATTACATAAAGTTGTGCGTGATTTCAGGGTGTGAGGGAGAGAGCACAGTTTTCTGAAGCACGGTTCGGGCGCTGAATGGTCGCAAAGGGGGAACAAGGAGCAGGCCTGATAAAGCTTACTTAGACAACAGCAGCGCTTAACAATTGGTGTTTTAATTTCAATCGCGCAACCTTCTGCATTCAGCATTCGAAGCAACGTAGTGCATAGCGCCTCCAGGATGAATCATGAGCGTTCTCATGGTGGAGCATAGTTCTCCTAATGCATTCAGGATTGTGACATTATTTAGTGCAAAGAATATTCGCAATACGTCAGTTAGGGGTAACATTGCAGTACCCGTCTTTGTGATCGCGTTATGTAATTGAGTTCTCTCCAAATAATATTTGCGCTTAAATACTCACTCAGTACGCATTCAGTACGCATGATTTCGGAACAATTCATGCAATATTAAACAAAACTTATATAATAATTACTTTGTGATTGCACTACTGTCTACTGTCTCGGCTAATGAGAATTTAAACTGGACTTAGTCACGGTTTTCATAATTGTTCTTTGCAGCTTCTGACAGGTAAGTCAACATATATAGCTTAGGACTTGTTGAGTCCAAACGTTTCCTTTTTCTATGAATGGAGCTGCAGAGCACCAAAAAGAGCATAGAGTGTTTCGAACGCTGTCGTACTACTCATAGTCTTACATAATGCCCATTGTAATGTAAACATAAACCCTCACCTGTACGTAACTTCTAATCTCACCACACATTGCTCGAACATCAAAATTTCCTTTAAAACCATCCCGTGAAAACATTTCGAATGCACTTGAGAGAATAAGCCGGCGCCAGCAGGTACTAAACATTAGCTACTATGCTGAGAAACAACTGCACTGCGAGAATAATTTCGGTTCTTACAATGCTGGCGTAATTTGTTCCTTTGGGACGGATTGCCTAGTTGAATACCGACAGCTTTATGCCGGTTGTATTAATAGAGCCGGGTGGTATGGCAGTTTTCATACAATAACACCTTATGTATAAGAATAGAATAAGATGTGCCTCCTAGCGCCCGTGCAGAATAATTCATTTGCACTTGAACGAATAAACTTACGATACTCATCTCAGGGTAATTTTGGTCTAATCAAAAATACATTGCTGGGCTGGTTAAATATCTCCTAGTTTAAGCCAATTTATGTCCTCTGCAGGATTAAGTCCTCCCCCAGAGAATACAATTACCCTTGTCTTGTCCCAGCGGACGCAACCTCATGTCTGCAAATCTCCTAATCTCATCATATCACGCCACTTCGTTCTCTGCCGTCTCCCACTAAGCTTCCCTTTCCATAAATTGTAGCAAAGCATCGCTTACCTTGCCCTACTCATGTCTTGCAAAATTATACGTGCCCCTAATGTCAAATCTAATATCAGCTACACCCCTTTCCCCTCTAATCCACACCGTTGCCCTTCCTGCCTCTTAGCATCAAACCTATTACGTTTTGCTGCACAGCAATTCGCGGAGTCTCATAACATCTCGTGTTTGTTTGTTAACCTCCCGCCTTATTCTCTCATGTTACCAATGGTAGAAAGCAAGGATTGCACAGATTTTTTTTCCAGCCCAATGTAAGATCGTGGTCATGACTGAGCAATACCTACCGCATCTGCTGCAACCCATTTTTATCCTTCTAGAACTTTCTTTCTCAAGATCAACTGCCATACTGGAGCAAAGATCATGTCCTCATAACCAGAGCCTGCTGGTTGAAGACAGCGATAAAAAGAAAACGATTTCGCTAGTACCACCCGCGATGACGCGCGCTCTAAGACAGGCAGATGAGCGCGCGCCTCCTCTCCAGCCCGGCCGTGGCTGCGCTAAGCTGGCCGCGCGGTGAACGAGCGCGTAAACCACCCGCACCCTATCTTGGAGGTCGTCTTCCGCGGGTGCAAAGCCTTGGCTAGCCGAGATCGCACTGACAGCATATAGCGCATTCTAGCACACGTAAAGTTAGAGATCGCGTTATCTCAAATTGCTCAGGCGTGTCGAGGCGAGACCGAGCACAAGCGTTCGCTCCCGCTCTGTATTCGCTTACCACGCCTGCACTGTGACAGCGAGTGTTCGTGCTCATCGAGCAAGCTCTGTTCGTTTGCTTGTGCGCACGTGACACTATGCTTGGTAATTGAATCTTTACTGCAATTTCTGCCGCGTGTAAGGAATAAAACTGCGAACCTCACCATGTGTGGTTGTCGAATACTGAGCTATTACAATCTACGCTGGGCCTTTCGAGCGAAAGCGCAACTTCTTTTTTTTTTTGGAGCTTCACAGGACTTTTCGAAATCGCCTAAACCATATAGCAGATATCTATTCATTGAGCTGGATTATGCACAGAGGTGGACATTATGTTGTAAACAAAATTCATACCAGACAAATAAACAAAATTTTCACTTATAAACGCTTTAAGTAACTGACAAATTGAAGCCAGTGATTTCAAGGCAGACTGACTTGGTTTCGAATTTTGAAACTAGCACCAGTCTTGAGATAAGCGCAATCAATTTCACTATCAAAATTCACTGCTTTTCTTTTTACTTTTTAAAAAAACGCCTTTATGCAAAAATTACTGGAACAAGAATGCATTTCATCCCACACATTTGGAACACACATATAGAAACTGATGTCATGCCCATAATTTGTCCTTAACATGTGTGACTTTTGAAGTCACCGGCTACAATTCGTCGTTTGCAGAATTTGCTGCGAAGTAATAATTTTAAATGTGAACGAGAAAAAAACAGGGTTATTTGATATTCATTTCGATTTCCTGTGAAGACATTGTCCTCCTCTAAGTGACCAACATGAAGAAGTGGAAGTGTGCTACACGCCAAGTTTGATTTCTAAAACTTCTTTTATTATTAAAAAAAATGAAAACAAAGCCAGCAACGGCGTAGCCTTCTAGATCTTTTTCCGTTTCACAGACGTAACAACAGCTGGAGCGCCAGTTTGGGCCCCACCTACCCTTTTTTGTGGTGATGCGGTTCACAGAAGTATCTTATTATTTACACTAATTATGGTTCACTTCTGATTTTTTTTATTTTTTAATGGGTATCGCAACAGTTCACTGACACAGTTCCTCTTTTACAGTTGTACTTTGATTCGAAGCCTTACACGGTTTATTCAATCAGTTTAGGAAGAAAATATTGAAGTATTTCCGCTCAATATACATGCGGCTAACTTATATTTAATCCAAAAGTTACGATAATAGCTCAAATTTATTAGCAAAATTTCTTTTTTTGTAACTATGTCAGGCCGCTGACTAATTTACTTGAAATTTACATACACAGAATTTTTTTTTTACTGGCATTCACCCGTGGGGCTATAACACGTAGGATAAAAAAAACTTGATGAGACATGGGCGATGAAAAAGCGGATGTTCTTATGAAAATTTCAGGCGATATTGAGGGAGCAGTTGACGTCTACGAGAATAAAAATTAATAACGAGGGAGAGTAGATAATCAAAGTGCAGGCGGGAGGAGAGTTCACATTCATGACAACAAACGGGGGCAGACGATAACGGTTCTTTCTGCTGAGCTAAAGGAGAACCAAAGAAACGCTGGCAAATCGTTCAATGTATAGAACAGATCAGATGTGTTTGAATAGAGAAACCGTAACGAAGGGAAGCGCTGCGGTGGATAGCAAAGAATTGCGCGGTGTGATAAGTTTGAAGGCACAAGACAGCATCCACTGGCACAAGACGCAGGTATAAGAAAGAGTAGTCACTCTTTCTTATACCTGTGTCATTGAAGGCCACTCACAGTTGTGAGTGGCCTTCATCCCACAGTGTGCACGAGGTATCGCTATGCGATCGCCCTTTCGACCACGGTTATGTTTATCGCCTGAAGCGTCTTAGTGGCATTGTTTTTCGCGAACTGCTGATTGTGAATGCGGAAACTACCATCCAAACTTCCAGCGACAATTCCGAACGAACGTCGATCATCTACGGTGTCATCGGTCTATGCTGCTTCGTCCTTCTTGCCGTCTTCTTCGGCTACCTGTTGCTGGGATCAGGGGATCGTAAGTGAAAAGCCAATTCCTATACACGCAATCGCAGTTGAATGGCAGGCACCCTAGGATGTCCTTCAGAATCGTTGCTGATTGCGAATGCCTCGAAAGATTGCCATTGCAAGGAATATATGTGTGAGCGGCTGCATGAGTGACATTATCAACGAAATATCTATGTTACCTAAATCAAGGCGTAGTACGTATACCGAAGAATGTGAGACTTGTTCTCTCAACAAAATCTTTCTCCCTGCCCGTCACTCTTACCTAGAGCACCATTTATGTGAGACGCCTCCTAGACCACTGGCGTAGCTAATCATCATGCCAACGTTCTGTGAGACGTTTCGTTTCGTAGCTGGCATGGCGCCGTTACTCCTATCCAGCAGCAGCTGAACGAAGTGCCGCGCCGGGCCGAGATGGCGCACCCGCGTATGAAATGAAAACCGTCCGGGCAGTCCAAGCACAGCGCTCAACTTTGTCATTATTGTGAAGCAATTACAGGGACACTCCTGGCGCATTTTCGTCGTCAACGTCGATGTCGCCGCGATGTTTCACCTATGCAGTCCAAGGGCGATAACACCGTCGCCGCGCGTCGTATGCTGTGTGTGCGAGTGAAAGCACGCGGGCGAAGCCGACCACCGCGGCTCAACCTGGCGCGCGCGAAGGAAGAAAGCGGAGAGACAACGCGCTGTATTCCGTCGCGCGGAAGGACGTCGGGGGGTGGGAGGCAGGGAGCGGGGGCGGCGTTGTGCACCGGAAGCAAATGACGATCGCGGTTCAATCTCGCGCGCGATATGGAGGAAAGTAGGGAGGCAGCGCGGGAGGCACGGGGGGGACGGGGGACGGTTTGACTTCAACGAGAAGTTCGTACTATGCAGGGACGCGTGCGCCGAATCTTGAAAGGGATCTGCAGGCGGCTCATACCTTTGAGCGCGCTAGCTCTTGCGTTGGAGTTATATATCGCAAGAAGGTAAGCGCACTCGCTACAGCTGCCACTTTTGCTCACCCCAGCGTTTTGATGGCGAGTGTCTGCGCCCATCGAGTGCGAGCTGTTCATGTTTGCTTGTGCGTGATAGCGCCATGCTTGTTAGATCAGTTAGTAAGCGAATGTTTCCTAGCTTACACGGTCAATAAAGCTACTATCCTTACTTCATATAGCTCCTACTAATTCGCTATCGCAAACGATTATTCGCCTTTAGGTTGAAACTGCGCCTTCTTTCTCTCCATGCTTCGCCCTCCACGCCAAACTGCCAGCTTCAAGTACATTAATTAATCAAATTGCCCGACGGTCGGATTTTAAAAGCAGACCTCCAGCACAGAAGCCCGATATTGATGTCATTACCCAACGGACACTCTTCTCCTACAACGGAGTGCATCATATTGCAGTCCCTGTTTTCTTATGCAGATCTCCGGAAATAATTTAAAATAATTGACACATCGTCATACGTTCAACTTAGGGCCCATCCCTAAGATACCGCAGCAAAAAAAAAAAAAACAAATATATAAACCGTCCAAAGCTCCTCCTACTCTCCTCAGTCTAGCGGTGACGTGACAGAGTGCCGTGAGCAGTGACTCCGCCCCTATTTCACCCGGAACTCCCTCAGGAAGGCAGTCTTTCATGAACTTCAGCTGGAGGTTGAATCGCCTCCCAACTTCTTGTTTAGGCTGTCGCTTGTTTAGGCAACATTATTGAAAATTTCTAAATTTAAGACAACTCAATTATGATGATTACAATTCCAACTCAGAGAGAAAAGAACTCGCATCACACTTGCGCAAATTCTGCCGAAGATTACATTTAGAACTTACAAATTTAATATATTATGCACCGCTCTGAACTGTGCCCATAATTCGTGATTAGGACTTTTGAAGAACCCTCGTTAACATTGTAACAATCTCACGTAAGCTGTATATTCAGTTATTTTCTTTCGGCTACATATAACAGGTACAGTCTACATAAACGCAGTACTTGTTCCTGGTCCAGAATTCCGCGCATCATGAGCAGCCATAATTTATCTGTCTCTCTCTAAATTGCATCAAATTTCATTAAAATCGATCTAGTAGTTGTCTAACAGAACAATTTATTAGCTTTTTTCCGGTGTGAGCGAAAAAAAAGGAAGAATTGGTGGTGGCTACGAGCTGAAGCTCCTTTTTAATGAACGAAGGACATGATGGCCACAAAATAGCGTAAATACGTGTATCGTCTGCAATCATATTTCAATCAGCACACATAGGCCGAAAGATGTGGAAAAAGAAAGCGTATACAGGACAAGCGATTATACCGCCTACGTGTGCCGTGTCTTTCGAGGACAAGCGATTGTCCCGTGTTGACTGGCCGTGTCTTTCGAGTAGAAGAAATTGTCCCGTGCACCTGTCCCGCGTCTTTTGAGGACAAGCAATTTACCCGTGTACTTGATGCGTGACTTACCAGGACAAGCAATTGTTCCTTATACTTTTTCCTGTGTCTTTAATACCGCGTGTGCTCTTTCAACTAACACCATTACACAACTCACCGAACCGTCCACTTTGCTACTACTCTTCCCATCTGCCTTAGACGAAGCGAAAATTGAAACGTCTTCGATTGAAACGTTTTAGTACAGGTCGTAGCGTTACATTTAACGCGGACTCGACAAAGATAGGGTTCAAAGATAGGGTTCCATACCGTTCGTTGACTTCCCATTCTCCCTCTGTGTGCAGCTGAAGAGCCGGAAGGAGGGGACGTTAGCGGTGGCGGCGGTGGAGGAGGTGGTGGTGGAGGTGGTGGTGGTGGTGGTGGTGGTGGTGGAGGTGGTGGTGGAGGTAGTAGTGGAGGTGGTGGAGATGGACGAGGTGAGTGTTCGTCGTCTTGCGCTTCAAATTTATTCTTCCTTTTTAGATGAAGGAAATAAAAACAAGCAAAAGTACTTACACGCATATCCATTGAATGGTAGGGGGTCTAAATACTTGTAACTTGCATTGGTAAAGGAAAAACAGTCACTGACAAAAGAAATTCGCGCAGAAATGAAACTGTCAGTTACAACGATTATTAGATATTTAGCATAGCTAGATTACAAAAGAAAGATCATTTTACCTGTAGATAAACAGCAGGAAGTACCCCTACCGCGAGCGAAATAATATACATGAAAAATATAAATGAGTTACGATACAAAGATGCTGAGAAGGACTTTCACATTCTTTGTGACAGCGCGATTAAGTATAAACTGGCACATGCGTTTCAGGAAGCAGTTGTCTAAAGAAACCGTAATCGCGTCAATGATGGTCAATTCAGATGTTTAACCTGAACATGAAAGAGTAGCTAAAAAGTCGTTAACACAAACAAGGCTAAGTAGTGCTCTCCCCAGTTAAAATAAGTGAGGCAGCTGAGAGCGCCGAGGTTTGATGGATTCCCATATACCGCAGGTAGTTAATCAGCCTGTCCTGAGGCACATAGAACCATGTTCTGAATAGTTTTTACCAATTATTAACCACCATACAACGGTAGCGTGAGCCCAGATGGATTCCCATCTACCGCAGGTAGTTCACCAGCATGTCCTGAGGCACATAGGGCCATGTTCTGAATAGTTCCTTTACCAATTATTAACCGCCATACAACGGTAGCGTGAGCCGAGACAAAAGCCTCTTGAATATGAACACGCATGCTTGTTTATCCGGTGACCGCATTTGTGCCCGTTTCCGCTTCTACAACTTCACGCTAATCTCGCATGGAGTTTATATCAGCAATATTGCATCTTTGGCGCTTCAAATGAATGCCGGCATTCATTCGGCTAACGCCCAGAAAGAAAATATTTACAAGCTGAATACACAAACCCTCTTATTCGTAGGCGGCCATTAGCACACGTTCACTCAAGGTATGTCGAGTATCAGGACTGGCTAGCCCTTTATCTCGTAAACCGCGTGTTGAAGAGAACGCGCGAAATATGAAAGTAAACCGCGTGACCACGCGCCAGCGCATAGCTACGACAGCGCTCTTTAGAGGGCTCGGTGAGAAAGGAAACATCTCGAATCTAGCGCGTCATCCTGAGCAGCGCGTAGCGTTAGATTAGCCGACTATTGCTTACACATACACGTTATACCCATTACCTTATCCTTATCCTTGTAATCCTTTAAATTTGCGGTGAAAGAAAGTAATATTGCGCAGATCCCAAGCACTATAGGAATGGATGTTATGACAAGAATTTTGCGGTTACATGGTTACATAGCATTGTTCTGTGTTTCGTAACGCGGTATCAGGTGGACAAACAAGGCCTCTGTAAACGGGATGGTTGGCGAGCATGCGTGTTTGTGACCAGAGCAGCGCGATGACGACCACACTGAAACCGGCCGTATGCCGGCAACACCACCATCTACGCAGTCCCTACGCGCGACCAGGGCATCATAATTGTCAACTTCTACATAGGTAGTTGACTATGGTAAAAGAGAGAAAAAGGGATTGCGACGTAATCAGCGAGTACGTGCTATAAAATTGTGCGCATCTATGGCTGTCTCACGTTGCGCATGTAAAGCGACGATGGTATTTGTACTCCGGCGAACAACTGTTAACTCATGAAAACTTGAGTGATCGTGAAGTCTGTACCATGCCGCACAATTTCTGCATAGCGTGCCACGAGGAGAGCACAGAGAAAAGGGGGCTAGTCACGTAGACAGCCTAGTCCAACTCGGCACTTAAGAACGCGTACTGGCACACGGAAACAAGGCGACAAATTGGCACGAGCCGCATGCGCCGAGCCTTTCATGAGAGCTGGCTGGCTTGCTTTCGAACGAGATACAGTGTACTTGCGATCGCGGCCTAATTATATACAGGGTGCGCCATAAATGTTGCCACAAGGCTTATGCCTAACATTTTGCTTGCAAATTAAAGAAGATCTCTGCAAACCTTCCGCAGTTCATTAACAAAGTATATTAGGAATGCAACACAGAACAATTTGTCCTATCCCTCCGCTCTTCGCCTTGATCATGTCGTTTAAACGTCCTTGGTACGCTTTCATCATGGTCCTCAAGGAATCCACAAGATAAATGTTTTCTTTTTTTTTTACGCTGGCTCTACGGATTCTTTCAGGACAACCATGTTGGTCTGCTGAAGAGCGCGATCCCCCTTTTTTTAAAGAATAGCCCACGCACCATTCACTCGGTTAAGTTGAGGGTTGCTTGCCGGCCACTTTTCAGCTGAAAAGAATTCGGGCGGGAGGGCACCGACACCAGTGTTGTGGTGTTGACTTACGCTTCGATTCTTGTACTGGGGCGCTATCCTGCTGCGATGTAAAAAAAAAATACTACTACCCAAAAGGGGGAGAGGGGGGAGAGGAGCCTCTAAGATATCTTTTAAATGCGTGTCAAGCTTTTCACCTTTCGCCACAAAGACAAGAAGAATGCGGCCAGTGGTTCATCTCAGCCGAAACCACGACAGACACCACATGCGAGTTTCTTAAGACTTGCCGCATCCGCAAGCTCTGACGTCGCAACAGGCACACGGGTGTTTTGAATGTCGTCACGGGCCTCCAACCTGAAAGTTTTCTCATTGGTGAAGACAGCTACCAAGTGTTCCCCGTGCCCGGCCCGTGCCAACAGCAGCCCATATTTTCCTCATGTACACTTTCTTTGCCATGTCAGTCCATGTCTTCGCTGGAGCTTGAAGTAGAAAACCTTGAGATCCCTTGGCAGCGCTTTTCTCATTGTTGCAACACACGCTGACCTCCAAGGCCCGAGTTTGATGATTCTCCGCTGTTGGTATTCGATACCCTTCATCACAATTCTATTGTAAGCAGCGGAGACAGGACGACCATTGCGGGTTATGTCGTTATGAGCGTCTCGTTTGAGAGCGCAATAAAGAACCTTGCGGTGAATTTTTAGAATCTTTTTTTCTACCTGGAAGGAGTGCCCGGCCTCGATCAGTGACGACATTGCGGGTGGGAGTGAAGGACGGCGTTCCATTCTCCGAAAAATAAATAAACCCATTCTGTGAGGGTGGCTGGCCAGCGAAGCTGCGCTATTACCTGATCCAATAGACATATGCGACGTAGCCTTGATGTTGGTCCTGCCGAGTCTGAGCACAACGCCGTTGTGCATGTTGACGTTGCTGTTGCTGTTGTCGCTCATCATTTTCGCGCTGGTCTTCGGGAGTCCTGTCCATGGCCTCCCCATAGCGCTATCACAACACGAATAAATCATTTACTAGGCGGGTTCCTTTAGAGATAGGAAAACGTGGTGGCGTCACTGCCTGCTTCGTGTGCTACAGTTTTAGCTTCTCAGCAAATGACGCTTATGCGACCGTAGATTTTACCAGGAAGCACTTGCGGAGAACGCTATATGCACGAAGGCGAGCGTTCCCCAGTTCTTTCCTTTTCTTTCCCTTGCACGGCCGGCGCCGCTGCTGTCGCGGTTGCATGGAGGCGAGAGCCATCTGGTGGTGCTGCAAGTAACCAAGCGGCACAAGGGAGCGCGCCTTCTGCTGCGATCGGTTTTCTCTCGACGAATTCGAAGAAATCCCGGGATGTTAGTCATATGCAGCTTCGATGTAAAGCACGATCGAAATATGGCAGATTTGAAAGATGGTTGACGAAACGATGTGGAGATATGCTTAAATATTAGAGGCAAAATTATCGATCAAGATGTCAGCCAGTAATTATGGGGCACCGTGTTTACAGTAGACACGCTACTAAGGAAATAACTAGCCGGTGTAACTTGTTTCATTAGGTGAAAGACATTAGCTTTTATTATGAATACAGGTACTGGCTCAATAATGCTGCAGAATTCGTCAACGTTGCCCGCTATATTCTGATGAATTAGGAATCGTTCTCCGTACTGCTTCTTATCTGGAAGTCCTCTATAGCAGACGACATGGCTACTACGAGTTCTTCAAACCTCACAAGTTTTTCTAACCTCACGAAGACCGATGATACTCCAAAAAATGTCTGATAGTTCCTCAAAGAGGCTTCCTAAACTAGCTTCAGTCGAAAAAGTTCGGGTTTTAGATGCTCCCAGGGCCAGTTTCCATTGGCAGCCTGTCCGAGTCTAGAGATCCTTAGCACCCTTCGCTGCGTTACAGGTCTGACCGCCGCCTCGGTAAGGTGCTCTACAGCGGCTGGGGACTTAGGGCCGTTTTTTGATCGACTGAATAATTTTGGAGCGAGTGGCCGAATAGCGCAACAAGGAGGCCACTTCCTGCTCTGGTGAGGGAGTAAAGACACTACCTTAACCAACTGTGCCGTCGCACAATTGAATCACCGTAATTACCGTCAAAGGAAATGGATTCGACTCTCACAAGGGCCTTAATGAATTCTATATTAATTAACCACGTTTTAATTAATTTCGCCTTATCACCAAAGATCGTGGGTTAGACTTCCGCATAAGCTCCAGGGTTCGGCTCTCACCGAAGGTCGTGGGTTCGAGTGCCTGAACTAACTCTATCTTAATAAACATTGCCTTTATTTTTTTTTTCACTTGATCAGCGGCATCGGAGCGAGCTGTAGAATAAAAGAACGACGAACACGCGAGCAGTAGCACGAACGCGTATCTGCGCAAGGCGACCTCACATGACTTTCTGTGCCACACGCCGCGTTTTTAAGATCATCGAGATATGAGCCTCCTAAGGCTTTCAGCTTAAAGAAAACTTCCGATAAGACCTTTTGATACACGTTTCTCGTCATGCACTGACGCAGGACATGACATGATAATGCTTTTGCGCATAAGCAGCGGGTGGGAGACGTTTATGTATGTTAATAATACCGGCGTAGATGAAAAGTCTACATAGTCAATACCTAATTCAGTCTTCCATGTATGCAGGACACCCTAAAACAAATGATTGCGTCGCCACAGTGATTTCAGGAACTTGTCAGTTTGGTGTTTCATGACCTCTATGAAGTTGTTGAGATTAGCAGTCTACCGAAACGATTTATTCAATTTTTCAGCACTGAGTTACCTGCTCTGTACGTATGTACGTATGTTTCTTAACAAGCTAAGAAAGAAAAAAAGCGATCGTCGCCTAATGATTAGTGCACCGGGTTGTGCTAGACGAACGAGCTTGTATTGCAGCGTCGGTCACCTATTCTTTTTTTGTTTATTACCAAGGTGAGGCAGGAACTGAACTAGCAACCACACCGCAAAGTGCCAAGAATGAGGCAAATAATGGTTTGCACTATGAAATCGCTCTAGCTAACTTGCTTGCTGCTTCACGCTTGTTATCACTATTCCGTGACAATGTTCGTGTATGCGTGAGTAATCGGCGCGCGCCACGTGCTTAAAATCAATCCCAAACGCGATCTGATGTGATAGTTGATGGGCTAAGAGTAGCATGTTGACTTCCGTACTCAGCTCATTAAAGAGCATTGTCGTCGATGCGCGCCGGCGCATTGTAGCGTGGTGCATTTTCATATTTCGCAAGCTTTCTTTAAAGCGCGGAAAGACGAGCCGCTCAATATAGAGCGCGTCGAAAGCAATTGAAACTGATCTGATTTGATTGGCGATCAGAAACCTAAACTATTGTCATGTTTGCCGTAAACTTAATAATAATAAAAAAGAACACAAAACATCTGCAGCTATTTACATCGTCATTAAAAGCTTTCCTTTCTTATTAAACTCGCTGCAAGATAGCGGAGACATACTGTATATACCACATGTCTTTCTTTTTCTAAATTACTAATTTATATCTTGCCGCCTGTCTTAAGCATTGCAACTCGGTCAGTTCAGGTAGATTATTTAAAGCAGCAGTTGTTGCTCGCGAGAAAAATCCCCATACCCCCAGGTTCCCCCCTAAAATTACTGATTACCTTTAACTAACTCGGTCTAAGGTCACACGTAGTAAATGTGAAATTTAACCCTAATGTACCTAAGTTCCTGTAATCCCTCTCTTCTTTGCTGACCGAAAGGTTTCAAATAAAATGTAATTTCTTCAGGAACAACGCCTGCTGATAAAACAACACCTGCGAAAACAAGTCGAGCCCCACCAGTTATTGGCCCACCTACAGTACTCAAGCCTTCGCCAGCTACTGTAGCCCCACCAGTTATTAGCCCACCTGAAGTACGCAGTCCTACTCCAACCCTAACTCCAACGCCTACTCCAAAACCTACGCCGGCTCCCATACCACCAATGACACCACATCCCATTCCGCCACCGACACCACATCCCATTCCGCCACCGACACCAACTCCCATTCTGCAACCGACACTGAAGCCCACTCCAAGGCCGGCAGCGAGGCCCGGTCCAGCGCTGACACCACAGCCCACTCCAAGGGCCACGCCGAAGCCGACGCCGAGGCCCACGCCGAGTCCCACTCCGAGGCCCACACCAATGCCCACACCAATGCCCACACCAATGCCCACACCAATGCCCACACCACTGCCCACTCCGAGGCCGACTCCGAGGCCGACTCCGAGGCCGACTCCGAGGCCTACTCCGAGGCCTACTCCGAGGCCTACTCCGAGGCCTACTCCGAGGCCTACTCCAAGGCCTACTCCACGGTCCACGACAGTTCCTACGACAACTACGAAAGCATGTAAGAGCTGGTATTGTAAACTTTAACAGCTTTTACGCAGTCCGGTACTCCAATAGACGCCAATCTAGAGAGTCTTCATACCTATACATGCTTAAATTCTTTTAACATGGCGTAAGCGTTCGTGAGAAGACTCTAATTTAAATGTATATTGCTACCGCACTACCATATGATGCTATGCTAATGTTAGCCAAGAACACTGCATAACGTTGAAAGCGGCTACACAGCTATGAAATGAAAAAAAAGCTAATTTACTAGGCAATTCAACATTCAGATGACGTAGATACAAAATGTCCTCCTTGGCGAGTTAGGGGCAAGGATGGGGCGGCGTCACTGTGCACGGCACTCTATCACGTTACGCATCGCTTGGAGGAGGTAGGAAGATCGTGTGTATGCTTAAACTTTTTCCACTACGACATCGTCGGGATCTTCCAACATCATTAAATTGCACGTAACCCGCGGGAAAGGAGCACACCTTTTAGATGATCTACCTTCGGGATCGGGGAGCTATTATGAGACAGTACATACCCACAGGAGCGGCCCACATAATTTGCACTGCACGGCCTTCGGGATCGGCCCACTTCTTTAGACTGTACTATTTCCAGATGGGATCCGGAAAGATGCTATAAAAGGCATACCTAATACGGAAAAGGTGAACGAAGATTTGACCAGCCGACAAGACAAATCGGCGCACAGTGACAGCAAACGTGCAGCGGATTTTGGCGACGAGCGTCTCGCGTAACCTGCACGTGAATGTCACCAGGCGCCATGCCGCTCCTTGCATAGCAGTGGTAATTTTTTTTCGGGGGCGTTATGATCGAGCTGACCCTACCCAGCGATACCCTGTTGTGTAGGCTCTACGCGTCGCTTTACAGAGCGGCCGCGTTGAACTTGGCGTCCAAAAGCGTTCATGGCACTGGGCGCAGATAGTGAGCTTAGCACCATGCCAGGAACGCTCGGGTTGGTAGAGTAACGTCACGTGCGGATGTTTCGCGTGGCGTGTTACTGTAACGGGAGACACTGAAAAGAAAATGAGCGCTGTCGTTTGACGTCTTTATGCATGGTTTCTAAGACGAGGGCACAAGAGCGGGAGAGTCGGAAAGCGGCATAAAAAGAAACAGAGAAGACAAGGAAAGAAAAAAGAAGACAAAAGGACAGAGGATAACAGCAGGGTGGGATGTAGTGGGAGCGAAAGGTTATGGAGCCTTCAGATGTGTTTCTGCCCCGTACGTGAGTACTAGTAAGACACAGCTGGGGGTTATACACCTTTCTCTTGAGGGATAGTGGCAACCTGCTGTTCATGATCTGAGAATGCCTGCCAAATGCACCCCAGCCCATTCTTATTCTTCTGATTATTTCAGTCTCATGATCCGTATCCGTGGTCACTACCTGTCCCCATTAGATGTATTCCTTTACCGCTTCCAGTGCCTCGCTACCTATCGTAAACTGATGTTCTCTTCCGAGACTGTTAAACATTACTTTAGTTTTCTGCAGATTAATTTTTAGACCCACCCTTCTGCTTTGCCTCTCCAGTTCAGTGAGCATGCAATGCAATGGGTCCTTTGAGTTACTAAGCAAGGCAACATCATCAGCGAATCGCAAGTAACTAAGGTATTCTCCATTAACTCTTGTCCCCAATTCTTTCCAATTGAGGTCTCCGAACACCTCCTGCAAACACGCTGTGAATAGCATTGGAGAGATCGTATCTCTCTGCCTGACGCCTTTCTTCATTGCGATATTGTTGCTTTCTTTATGGAGAGCTACGGTGGCTGTGGGGCCGCAATAGATATCTTTCAGTATATTTACATACGGCTCGTCTACACCCTGATTGCGCAATGCCCCCATGACTGCTGAGGTTTCGACTAAATCAAACGCTTTCTCGTAATCAATGAAAGCTATATATAAGGGTTGGTTCTATTACGCCCATTCCTCTATCACCGGATTCATAGTGTGAATATGGTCTATTGTTGAGTAGCCTTTACGAAATCCTACCTGGTCCTTTGGTTGCCAGAAGTCTAATGTGTTCCTGATAATATTTGCGATTACCTTAGTAAATACTTTGTAGGCAACGGACAGTAAGCTGATCGGTCTACAATTTTTCAAGTCTTTGGCGTCCCCTTTCTTAAGGATTAGGAATATGTTAGCGTTCTTCCAAGATTCCGGTATGTTGGAAGCCATGAGGCATGGCGTATACAGGGCGGCCAGTTTTTCTAGAACAATCTGTCCACCATCCTTCAACAAATCTGTTGTTACCTGATCCTCCCCAGCTGCATTCCCCCTTTGCATAGCTTCCAAGGCTTTCTTTAATTATTATTATCGTTCTTTCGCAGGCTACTGCAAGTATTAGTAAGTTAGCAAATTACAGAATACTATTGCAAGGCTCTATGCAAACAGCTTGCGTACCAGTAATATGTTACGAGCAATACGTAGATCACTGACGTTGGAGTACTTCGGTGGGCCGAGAATAGTACGCAATACTTGCTTCGATATTTTGTATGCGCGAGGGCGGCGACTTCCATACGTATTTGTTCTGGTCGAACAGTCGTGACTAATGAGGCTGCGTACGAATACAAAAAAAAAAACCATTAATACCAAGAACCCAAGCACTATGGCAATGGGCGCAGATGAAGCTTACTTACTTGAGTCAGCAAGACCAAATGGTGCTTTGAGACGAGTAACGCGTTGCCATAACTTCAATCTTCGTCGTCTCAGTTTTTATGAGTAAATTGTTGGTATGCGACGCTTCTAATGTTCCAAGCCTCTCAAAGCGCTTGATTGCGCGTCGGAAATTATAAGCGAGTTTTACTTATCTTCCTTAGGCATGCATCCGAGTCCCGATAGTTAGAACATCAGCCTTTTGTGCTGGAGGAACCGGGTTCGAAACCCATCATCGCGCATTTACTCTCTTTATGTCACGAGTTTCTGCGAACACTTCAAGTTTTGTTTAAAGATTGCCTGCCGCAGACAGTGGTCTACTCGAACAGGCGGACATTTCATGCACATTACATTACTAGGCAAACAGAATTGAAATGCATAATCGAATAATTAACAAAACACTAATTAGGCTTACAACTAATTAACTTGTGGCACATATTACAATTTACAAATTCAGGTCGTGCACGCCCTAAATTAGCGGAGAAAGGCATTGGCGTTCCAGTTGCTTTTCCGTTTGAATGCATAAAACGACGCTTTGTTAATAAATTAAGTGGCACGATAGTGCATTTTCACCGCAAGTTTAACGGCGCATATCTCCTAAGGTACAGCGGTGGCGTAGAGGTAGAGCATCTGCCTCACGTGCAAGAGGACCGTGGTTGGAATCCCAGTGCCCTGTAATTTTCCACCGGATTAAAAGAACATCCGTGTGTTGATAAAATTGCTGAACAGGCCTGGAGTGCGGCCTGATTCAGGTGACCGGAACCGGTAACGCACTCCCTGACCAGAGCAGGATTGGCCACCCTTGTGCAGTACTTGGCCACAACTTCCTATATGAATACAACAATCAAACCCCGGCCCTCAGTCCCCAGCAGCTGCGAAGCCAATGACCATGGCCGCCGTCAGAGTTGCAACGCAGCCGAGGGTGCTAAGAATCCCTGGTTCCGGACAGGCCGCCGTAGGAATCTGAACCTGGCAACGTTTAACGCTAGAACGTTATCTAGTCAGGAGAGTCTAGCAGTGCTATTAGAGGGCAGTAAATGGAATATAATAGGGCTCAGTGAAGTTAGGAGGATGAAAGAAGGATATACAGGGCTGAAAAGCGGGCACGTCCTGTGCTACCGAGGCTTAGCGGAGAGACGAGAACTAGGAGTCGGATTCCTGATTAATAAGGATAATTAAGGGATAAAAAAAGAGCAGATTGGGTTAGGGAACAAACGCCAGTTTATGATATCTTAGTTGAAAACAAGAAAAAGAAATGGGGGGGGGGGCATGGCCAGGACATGTAATGAGGAGCCCAGATAACCGATGGTCGTTAAGGGTTACGGACTGGGTTCCAAGGGAAGGGAAGCGTAGCAGGGGGCGGCAGAAAGTTAGGTAGAAGGATATAGCTGGTGACATACAGGAATTCTATAGCATTAATGAGAGGGTGCAAGGTGTTGTTGTGAAACTTAATAAGAGGCACAAATTGAAGGTCGTACAGGTCTACGCCCCTACATCCAGTCATGTTGACCAGGAAGTCGAAAGATTCTATAAAGAACTGGAATCGGCAATTAGTAAAGTCAAAACAAAGTACACTATACTGATGGGCGATTTTAATGCCAGGGTATGAGAGAAACAGGCTGGACACAAGTAAGTGGGGGAATATGGAATGGGCTCTAGGAATAGCAGGGGAGAGTTATTATTACAGTTTGCAGAACAGAATCATATGCGGATAATGAATACTTTTTTCCGCAAGCGGGTTGGCCGAAAGTAGACTTGGAGCAGCCTGTATGGCGAGACTAGAAATGAAATGGACCTTATACTCTGCGCTAATCCTGGCATCATACAAGATGTGGACGTGCTCGGAAAGGTGCGCTGCAGTGACCATAGGATGTTGAGAACTCGAATTAGGCTAGACTTCAGGAAGGAACGGAAGAAACTGGTACATAAGAAGCCGGTGAATTTGCAATAAGAGGGAAAATAGAGGAATTCCGGATCAAGCTACAGAACAGGTATTTGGCTTTAACCCAGGAAGAGGACCTTAGTGTTGAAGACATGAACGAAAATCTTATGGGCATCATTAAGAAATGTGCAGTAGAAGTGAATGGTAACTCCGTTAGACAGGATGAGAGTAAGCTATCGCAGCAGACGAAAGATGTGATCAAGAAACGCCAATGTATAACAGCCTCTAACCCTACAGCTAGAATAGAACTGGCAGAACTTTCGAAGTTAACCAGCAAGCGTAAGACAGCTGACATAAGGAAGTATAGTATAGATAGAATTGAACATGCTCTCAGGAACGGAGGAAGCCTAAAAGCAGTGAAGAAGAAACTAGGAATTGGCAAGAATCAGATCTATGCGTTAAGAGACAAAGCCGGCAATATCATTACTAATAGGGTTGAGATAGTTCAAGTGGCTGAGGAGTTCTATAGAGATTTATACAGTACCAGTGGCACCCACGACAATAATGGAAGAGAGAATAGTCTAGAGGAATTCGAAATCCCTGAGGTAACGCCGGAAGAAGTAAGGAAAGCCTTGGGAGCTATGCAAACGGGGAAGGCAGCTGGGGAGGATCAGGTAACAGCAGATTTGTTTAAGGAATCTTGGAAGAACGCTAACATAATCCTAATCCATAAGAAAGGGGACGCCAAAGACTTGAAAAATTATAGACCGATCAGCTTACTGTCAGTTGCCTAGAAACTATTTACCATGGTAATCGCAAATAGAATCAGGAACACCTTAGACTTCTGTCAAGCAAAGGACCAGGCAGGATTCCATAAAGGCTACTCAACAATAGACCATATTCACACTATCAATCAGGTGATAGAGAAATGTGCGGAATATAACAAACCCTCATATATCGCTTTCATTGATTACGAGAAAGCGTTTGATTCTGTCGATACCTCAGCAGTCATGGAGGCATTACGGAATCAGGGTGTAGACGAGCCGTATGTAAAAATACCGAAAGATATCTACAGCGGCTCCACGGCCACCATAGTCCTCCATAAAGAAAGCAACAAAATCCCAATAAAGAAAGGCGTCCAGCAGGGAGATACGATCTCTAGAATGCTATTCACAGCGTGTTTACAGGAGGTTCTTAGAGACCTGGATTGGGAAGAATTGGGGATAAAATTTAATGGAGAATACCTTAGTAACTTGCGATTCGCTGATGATATTGCCTTGCTTAGTAACTCAGGGGATCAATTGCAATGCATGCTCACTGACCTGGAGAGGCAAAGCAGAAGAGTGAGTCTAAATATTAATCTGCAGAAAACTAAAGTAATGTTTAACAGTCTCGGAAGAGAACAGCAATTACAATAGGTAGCGAGGCACTGGAAGTGGTAAGGGAATAAATTTACTTATGGCAGGTAGTGACGGCGGATCCGTATCATGAAACTGAAATAATCAGAAGAATAAGAATGGGCTGGGGTGCGTTTGGCAGGCATTCTCAGATCATGAACAGCAGGTTGCCATTATCCCTCAAGAGAAATTATATAATAGCTGTGTCTTACCAGTACTCACCTACAGGGCAGAAACATGGAGGCTTACGAAAAGGGTTCTGCTTAAATTGAGGACGACGCAACGAGCTATGGAAAGAAGAATGATGGGTGTAACGTTAAGGGATAAGAAAAGGGCAGATTGGGTGAGGGAACAAACGCGAGTTAATGGCATCTTAGTTGTAATCAAGAAAAAGAAATGTCGGCGTGGGCAGGACATGTAATGAGGAGGGAAGATAACCGATAGTCATTAAGGATTACAGACTGGATTCCAAGGGAAGGGAAGCGTAGCAGGGGGCGGCAGAAAGGTAGGTCGGCGGATGAGGTTATGAAGTTTGCAGGGACGACATGGCCACAATTAGTACATGACCGGGATTGTTGGAGAAGTATGGGAGAGGCCTTTGCCCTGCAGTGGGCGTAACTACACTGATGATGATGATGATGATGATGATGATGATGATGATGATTATGATGATGATGATGATGTACCTTTTATCGGCTATGGCTCATTTTTATTTTTCCAGTCCTTGCTCTGCGGCTTCAATTCGATGTCACATTCATAAATCCAAGTTTAGTTGCCCACGACGACCGTTTGCGAGAATTCATGCCTGCCGTCTAATGTTTTAGATTCACACAACATTATTCTCACAGCGCATTTTGCTTAGGTGTCAGCAGTTTCGGCACAAACCTCTCTCACTTCAAAAATTCTAGTCAGAATCCGACGAACGGACAACTTCGTCAAACCAAGTGTTTCGGCTATCCTTTTAACAGTCGCTGGGTGCCCACAGTTGTTTCGCCCTCCCTTCGAAAACAGACTAAATATGTGTTTCTCCGAAGGTGCACGCATAAGTTTCGGTCTTGCCACACATCGCCATTGATCGTACTAGACACAAACCGCGTCACTTGCAGTACAGAGCTTTAAAACTGAAAGATGCTGTTGATTATCACCGTTTCTGCAATTTATTACTTTTACGTATTATGAGCGGGAGGGCGAGTCGAATAATTATATTTTAAGTTTTATAGATCCACGATAACTACAAGAATATTATACGACTAATATAGCAATTGTTTTTTTCCCTGATTAATGTGGAACAAAAAAAGTGTCCTGTGTTGAATATCAGTGCTGTTGTATGGCAGTTTTTTTCTGTTTATATATTCTTTTATCTTTTCCTGTTTTTCCCATGCTCATGTGTATATTTTACAAACCACTTCCTGTTTGGGCCTGTGCAAAGGCCTCCAGTATTGTTAAATAGAAATAAAAATCAAATAATGTAAGGGGTGGGATATAATTAATACTTTATACACAAATAAGAGTGAATCACGTTTAGTATTGCAGAATTACTGGCAACAAAAAGGGTTACTTATACATATGTACCAAGTAGTTCCTAGTTGCTTTACACTTTTCCAAATGCTCCACGAAACGCTGCAAAAATAGACCTTAGGATTTGACGGCAATATTCTTGAATATCAAACGGACACCACGAAACGAGGAAGCAAATTTCGTTCGAAGTAACAATCTGCATTGAGGGGTTCACGCGGTGTCCTAGCATTTAAACTTCTTTTAACTTGATCTACATCGACCGAGAAATTCTGATGAAGCAGGTTAGGCACTTCTCTTTCCCGTCCGAACCCCTTCTTCTTCACGCCCTGTTTGCAGTCTCTGTAGACGAGCTCGTCTGCACGGTGGGGGGAAAGGCCATCTTTCCCGAAATGATCCCCACTGACGGGCTGTGCAACTACATCTACTACACCAGCGTTGCGGTGGTTCACGGCATCATGTACGGCATTGAAGCCGAAGAAAGCTGGGAAATGTTCAAGCAGGTAATGAAGAACCTCACAAAGACTTCCGGTGGCATCGGATTCGATATCCGGTTAGTAATGTTCAGTTATCTCATTATGCCAAACAAAGAAGCGCCACGGATAAGAACTGCTGAATTTTGTGAATTGGAAAACGGGAAACACCCGGCGCCGAGAAATATCCAATTTGAGGCGTGCGGTCCGCATTGGTAGTTTAGTGGCTTTAGCCTGCGTACAGGTTTAGACGAAACCTTTATCACTGCCAACTCATTGATAAGGCTTCTCTTTCTAGCCACTAGAGAAGCTACCGGTAAAGTTCAATCGTCTCCTAAGAGAAAATTTCTGAGGGGAAGAAAAACTTCATGCAAAAGCATCAAAATTAAAATAGCCGTTTTCATAAGAGAGAGCAAGAGGTGAAATGATGACGTCATGGTGGATGGCTTCGAATTCACCACTATGGCTTCTTCTCCGGGCGCCCGACCGGTCCGCAGGACATCGCCTACGTCCAGCGACCACGGCCATGGTCGCTGGACCAAGCCATAAACTATTAGGCCATGGTCCAGCGACCATGGCCGAAGAGTCGGACCGACTCTTAGCCGTGGATTCTATACTCGGCAAATTGAAAAAGACCCGACCACCAAGTTGTATACCTATATTTACTCCAGTATGTTCACCCACTCTTCACAACGCTGAACAAGGAAATGCAGACGGAAGGAGCGAGAATCCGCATGCTGAGTGACCGCATTTCTACTGTCCTTAAAAAATTGTTGAAGCATATCGCAACCCCGATACCTCCGTGACACGCTGCTCGATCGATTGCGTTACACAGACCGAACTAACTTCGTCCCACTCGAAGAAGTCTACTTTGGCGGCATGGTAACGTCAGAGTTATCTAAACCACTTGACGCAGACCCTACAGATGTGCAGAACTTCCGCCTGAAATGTTTGGAATGTTATACTGACGGCGAAGTCAAATAATCAAAAGATTTCCGCTAGTCAATTCATAGATGACGCGGCTGCAGGCAATCGATCGCCGCTTTGTGGTAGTTACGTGTTGCGTCGATTGCTCCTCTTGTTTCTTTGTTCCCCTGATTGTTTACGGAAGAGAACATCAACAAGCTCGATAACTAATTGAGGCATCCTCGAAAACACAGACCCAGGGTTACCTGCAGATGTGAGTGTGGAGCTTTTTCGGAAGTGCGTGCCACAAACCACTCAAGGTGACGTGTCCCTATGTTTCCAGCACTCAGTGACTTCTTGAGAAAACTCTTGTACCCCTCTCATTGCAGCGCTACCGTGCAGAGAGTTTGCTTTCAAATTAACCTTGTCAAGGCAAAGACAAAGAACAAACTGGAAGCAGCAACCTTGCAGGCGACCCTTAATGCCAAGCAAGATTTATTAGAAGCGCACTGTTACGATTTTTCTATGCGCCAACGGCACATGCATCTCCTGGAAAAAGACATGTACAACATGGATAAACGATCTATCGACCATTTAAAGATTCTTTTTGCAGCATATTACCCGACACACGGTAGGGAACGGTCGTATGTCTCCAAACGGGCCGAAGAGCCTTCAATAATTTTAGCATTTATTGCATTTTTCCTTGATGTATGCATGTGTTTTAACATTTGAATAATTTTGCTCCTCCGTTTGACAATGTCGAGGCTGTGCGCGAATAAATTGCCGTTGCCAGCATTGGAACTTACACTGGTTACATCATTTTAGCTTAAGCACATTGACTTGAATAAATCCTTTCAAACGAATACATAAATAAGTATGAAAACGAAAATCTGCAATGTATTTGCACAGCACGAACACAGCTTATCTTACAGAGAGCCGATTAAACAGCCATATTTTCCTTATATATGGAGAAATATAGGCAATTTTTTCTATCCGAATTAGGGGGAAATTTGTTTCGGAGGTAGGCAACTTTGAGTGTGAGCAATTCGGCAAGACAACAGCAGCAGCAACCAGCCAACAGACACAATGAAGAAAGTTCGGAGGGGCTCGAAAAAAGGCTGCGCCTACAGAACCTACTGAGGCGTCTAAATTGGACATAATTATAGTTACATTCCGCCGTGGAAACCACCGCTATGTTTTAGAATTTCTGTAAAACGCTCCACGAAAAGTGTATAACATTTCACTACGTTCATTCGTTCTCAGGTACTCAGCCCCGAGTAGCATGAACGCAACGACCGAACAGAACCTGCAATATCATTCGAGCTACAACAACATCAAGCACTACGGCGTGTTGAACGTGTTGCACACATCAGAAAAAGTGAAGGGTCTATACGACAAGGCGAAAGTGCTTCTTGCAGTAAGTGCATCGTTACTCCTGGTCCGCGTGTGACATCGCATTCTAATGCTTTTGGTCGGTGCGGTTGCTCTGTTACCTAAAATAAGCGTTTTGACAAACGTTGGTCGAGTGAGAATTTTGGTTTTCCAGCCGTACCGATTTATCAAGTCCGCTTCACGGACAGAATAAAAGACACATGCAGTGGATGGCCACATAGTACCTATACGTGTGAATGTTCCCGCAGGAACATCACCCTTCGGAGTATTTGGTACAACTAACACACTGGTCTTACGCACCCTCGTTTGTAACAAGCCCCCGGTTTCAACACACAAATTTAAAGAAAAAACTATATTCCACGATTGCAACACGTTTCTGAACTTTCGTACTTCGAGAAATCGTAAATTTTAGCCCTTTGCTGTTTCACTGACCAGTTTTCCACGGTATGAGCGCCAGTAAGTGCGATTTACGCGGAGAAACAAAAAGTTGACTGTGCGCTATCTCCAGTGGACCAGTATCACTAGCCGTCGCGTTATCCCGACACCACGGTGGCTTGAGGTGGGGAGTGCTTCGCTCGATCTAGGCGGCAGCAGCTCATGTCGGACCACGGTACCAGTGCATGTAACTGGTATCGCTGCCCCTGAAACGTGCGATGACGAGCGGCTACGAGCAAGGCTCGATGCGACGCTCCCTTGACACCGGCGGCACAATTCAGCCGCGAACGAGGGCCCGCTCTATTCGTTTGTGGAACAAAACCGTGAGAAGTAAAGCACAGTGCCGCGCAAGACGGGCTGTTCGGCGACGATGGCTACGATATGGCGCAAGAGTAGCGTGCTTCGCCAGTACGGAAGCAATGTCTGCTACTGGCAGCGTTTTCTTATTACAGTGAACTCTCACTTGAGTGAACTTCAAGGGACCGAAGGAAATAGTTCACTTAACTGAAAGTTCACTAAACTGAATATTCACTAGACCAACATAAGACGCGGCATACAGAGTCGAAAGTTTGAAGTGCAATTCATGGAGCAAAAGACATGGCATCCATAGTGTTAGAAATGTGTGAAAATAAATTTACGTATCAAAGAGTACAAGGTTCATAACAGTTATAATGCTGCCCTTCTCACTTAGAAAAAAAATCTGTAATCTTCTTCTGCACTTGTACATTTAAAGCACAAGAAGTAAGAGAACTGTCCAAGGAGTGAATGTTTTTCTACACTTCTGGCACAGCTTGCTGTTGAGACACAAAATCTCTCAACATTCCAATGTACCCTACAACCTCAGCTAGAGTTATAGGCCTTGAAACTGGCTCGGCGATGTTACTTTGTTCATGGCCTCCAAGATTACGTGCTTGCTCGTTTTGTGCGGGCAATCTCGGAGGCCATGCCTCGTTGCCGTTCCTTTTCCGCGCCGCCGCTTTGCCCCAGGGGCGCTGTAGCGCCAGCGACGTTACATTGCCGATCGTAAAAATAACGTAAAAATAAGCCTTGGTCCTCTGAGCGAGTTCGTTAAACTGAAATATTGACTATTCCGAAATTCGTTTAAGTGAAACATTTTTGCATCGAATCTATAAGAAAACTGCCGGGGATTTTTAAAAAGTTCGTTATTCTGAAATATTCGATAAACCAACGTTCGTACAACTGAGAGTTTACTGTATTAGAAACCGCGTACCTATATAATCATAATACAAATTATTGACACGAGAAATGAGAACACGTATAGAGCTTCGCTCAAGTTTCGCAATAGGGAGCATCGTAATTGTCGGTTGTTGCTGTTGTTGTTGTTGCTGTTGTTGTTGTTAACAGTGTGCGTAACGAAGCCGAGCGAGAGAAGTCAATCATCGAGAATGGAACACGGCATAGGTTACGTAAACAGACAACCAAGAAAATGAACGACACGTAGTGTAGCTGCCGGAATAAAGCAAGAGTGAAAATAAGCAAAAGCAGAAAACAGCAATCCCGATATTCACTTCCCATGCTATATGATCATGCGACTTAAACAGGTGGTAAATGCGTTCTGTGCTCCTTCAAGATACTTTTCGAAATGAAAGTTTAACCACCACCACCACCACACACACAAAAAGAAACAGAAGAGTGTTTATAATTGCGCGATATCAGGTTCGGGCACACTGAAAGCTGTGAATTTATGCATATACCTGAGGCTGCCGTTGAGAACTTGAAGAGACCGACAAATCTGTCCGTATCATCAAGGGTTCGTTTCAAGACATGATCTTTAAAGAGATCTAACCTTACTACTTATGGCATATCCAAATATTCGCAAACCAGAACACAAACAATACAGCAACCCTGAAACCAAAAGGCGAATGTAGAATTTTCGACACTCGTTAGCCATTTAGTAACTGTTGTTTGTAGACATCGTGCAAGGTTGCGTGCTGTCAGGAAATCTGACATTTCAACTAGCTTCCTGAAGAAAGCTAGGTGTAGTTAAAGAAGAAGGAACGAAAGATCACCAATCCGCACGAAAGCGAAGCATTGATGACTATAGAAATGTGTTAGGCAACTATGCAAATAATAGGTTGCTTTTTCGACCGCATATACTGGGGCAAATATTTAAATACATTTATTTAAATATTTTACCGCTTAATATTTAAATTCACAAACATGGTTTCACGCCGACACAGGCGAACTCACTCGATGACCGCGAACGTGTCGACACTGGCGGGATGAGCGCAAACAGAAAGAAGCAAACGCTTCCGCTGCCTCTCGCTTCAGCACGTCTCCGAAACGTGAGATTACGCGACCAGCAGCCCTAGGAGCATGGGTTCACAACGCACACGCAGCAATCAGACATCTCGGCTCGTTCAACGTTTGCACCCGCCACAGATTACGCTTACGGGCAGCATAAGCGCACAACTACGTCTGCACGCATGCACAGCCGCGGCCGGGCTAGAGGAGATGCATGTTCGCCTGCCCTCCTCCCCGCCCCTAAACACGCGCTCGAACATGGCACCTCGTGATCAAATGCCACTGATTTCTTTGTGTCAACCAAAAACGCAAACAAAAGAAATAAACACGCCTAAAAAAGAAACCATCATTACCAATTGTATGTGTACCTTGCCATTTTCGCTCTTTAGATTTACCACTGACCCCCGCAATCATTTCGCCTTTTCTTTCAATGTTATTTTGATTTTTCAGACATTGAAGACTCTACAAGTGTCAACAAAAGTCGCCAACTCGAAAACATTAATTGCTCTCGGCATATTCAATTATCGCGGCGCTAACGCTATGGGTGTCCTCAGGGATATGTTCAACGATGCTGTCACGTAAGTATAGAATGTCTGAACATACCATTTCCCGTCGTGTATTACAGCAAAGTTTTTAATGAAACTAGAAGCACTTCAAAACTTTATATCCATGTTTTTTGACAAGATTCTAAGAAAAAAAATCAAATCACTCACGAAGTTTATACTGTGAGAAAATGTGGGGACACCGAAGGGCAGTGCACAGGATAATTGTGTCAGTTAATTAGAGGGTAAATAAAAATTGCTAAGCCCTCACTTTCGGCGTCTTTAGAGGCATCATATGAAACGCTTACTGAGTTTCCCCGCTTCTTCGGCAGGACCGAAAATGGTAGAAATTTCATACTAGCAGGAAATGAGGACCACTCTCTTCCTAATGGCTATCGAAAGCTTGAAATCCTTATGCTAATAATGCGCTCTAAAATAATCTAAAAGCATTCAGACGCAGACGCTCTATCCCGGTCCCCCCTGCCCTCCGGTCCTCTCCACTCCTCTATTTCCACCTGCGGTGCTTTCGCCCTCAACATTTCCGACATGCCATCAAAGCAGCGCAAAGACCCATGGATCTCTTCGCTTATTTACTTCTTGTCTAGCCAGTCCCAGCACCAATCTCTCGGACGCTTCACCGCCAAGCAGAGCCCTTCATCATTCGTGATGACCTGCTGTACCGCCGCAACTACAATTCGAGCGGCCGCAAGTGGCTGCTTGTTATACCCCGACACCTCCGCTCCGACATCTGCGCCACGTTCCACGATGACCCACAATACGGCCACGCTGGTGTATTAAAGACATACTCTCACCTCCAGCTTCGGTTACTACTGGCGCGGTATGTACCGTTTCGTTCGCCAGTATGTCCGGTCATGCCACATATGCCAACGACGTAAGACGCCACCTCAACATTTCACGGGTCCCTTGCAACCTTTACCATGCCCCGCACGCGCTTTCGACCGCGTCGGCATTGACCTATACGGTCCGCTTCCCAAGACTCCAAGCGGCAACCGCTGGGTTATTGCAGCTATTGCCCACCTCACGCGGTACACTGAAACTTCAGCCCTAGCATCTGCCACAGCAAAAGACGTCGCCAGTTTTATCCTACAAAACCTGATTTTATGCCACGGAGCACCTCGAGAATTACTGAGCGACCGCGGTCGCGCTTTCCTCTCTGACGTCCTTTCAGCATTGGTAAAGGATTGTCGAATAATTCACCGCACTACTACAGCATATCGTCATCAAACTAATGGGATGACAGAACGTTTCAACCGCACCCTTCGTGACATGTTGGCCATATATGCTTCATCTGACCACTCTAATTGGGATCGCATTCTACCTTTCGTCACCAACGCTTACAATACCGCCACGCAAAGCACCACTGGGTTCTCTCCTTTCTTTCTCCTTTACGGGCGCGAACCTTCATCCACTACAGACACGATTCTGCCTTACTGGCCAGATACTTTGGAGTGGACGACTGTTTCTTGAGCGGCTGCTTACGCCGAAGAATGTCGCCAGCTCGCTCGTTCGTTCACATCCCAGGACCAGTGTCGCCAAAAGCTTCGCCACGATTCATCGACCACCGCTACGTGCTTTGCGCCTGGCTCGCTGGTCTGGTTGTGGGTGCCCTCTACTCCTCCAGGCCTTTCTTCCAAGCTGCTTTCCAAGTACCACGGTCCTTATCGGGTACTGAAACAAACATTCGCGGTCAACTACCTCATCGAGCCAATCGAAACGCCTACCGACCAGCGTTGTCGGGACCAGGAAATTGTCCACGTCTCCAGGCTCAAGCAGTGCCATGACCCCCCTGTGTTCTCCTGTCCTTAGGTCGCCAGGATGGCTACTCTTTCGGTGGGGAGTGATTGTACTGTAGGCACTGGGCAGTGGGCATGGTGCTCGTGTGCTGGTGCAAGAGAAGAAGACGACGAGGAGTGCTTGCTTACTGTTACGATCTAGCGACGACCTGTTTAGGCCTAGCGCTACAACCTATAACTAGTGCTGCTAGGCGAACACCCCCGCTGCAATATATATATATATATATATATATATATATATATATATATATATATATATATATATATATATATATATATGTGTGTGTGTGTGTGTGTGTGTGTGTGTGTGTGTGTGTGTGTGTGTGTGTGTGTGTGTGTGTGTGTGTGTGTGTGCAGGAGCTGCTTGCTAGCGAACAAAGCTTGTATGCCTGTGTTTGCTGAACGAGGGGCATCGTGCATCACTCGCTGCAGCAACCACGTTGCGGACACAGTGATCGTCTACTCCTCTGTGGGCTGGATCCAGCGAGCGAGCGAGTGCTACAGCCACCCGCCATCTGTATTTCAAAGAAGCGACCTGAAAGGGGCGGCTCACTCAAATGCTGACCGGGCACCTGATATAGTGAGTAAACCTGCGTGGTTCAAAACATGGAGGGCAGAAATGCTCTTGCATTAACTCTTCGGCACATGAAATATATATATATATATATATATATATATATATATATATATATATATATATATATATATATATATATATATATATATAAATGGCACATACCGACCTGGCAATGTATATATTGTCAGGTCGGTGTCCTGTACTCCTTACTGTAGTACTTGCTTACTGATTTTTATTTTCTTTCTGCATTCTGCGCGCAGAAAAGTATTACAACGCTCATGACGAGAGACAAGCAATTCCCCTCCAACACCAAGGTGGGTCTATCGTTCGAGCTGGGCACCCTCGTCTACATCGTAAACGCCGCAAAAAAAGGTGTCCACACAGATTTGGTCAACATTCCGTGCAAGAGCCTCTACGTCACCAACTTCGACGTCGTGGTAAGCTTTTCCTATTCTTTTTCGGACCACAAGCTCATTTGACGAACACGCTACTTGGCAATCCGAAAGCTATTTGCAATTGCCGCAGGCGGGGCTTAGGTTGCACCGGCGCAACAGGTAGCCAATACATGTAGGCAACACTAGTCGTGTAATTGTGCGATCTAAATTGCTTTTTACGTCTTGAGAGGGGAAAGAAAGATGTGAAGGACCGTCACAATGTCGTCGAATTCGCGTGCTTCCAAGCGCGAAATTCTTAGACCGAGTAGTACTACTGCACGGTAAAACTGTGTACAAGCTTAAATGTGAATAAGGGCGTATATTGGTTTCGAAATCGCACCTTCGCACCAAAAAAGGGTGTTCTTGCTCCGATGCTGGAGCCAGTGAGACCAAACGAGGCGACGTGAATAAATAAAGAAGCGAGTAATAGTACAGTTTTACACAGCCCTTCTATTTTAATGGCGTAAATAATTTTAGAGTATGTGCCCGCGACGTGGCGTGTCATACGAGGTGCTTTGTTGCATGATATTTCAAAACTTTAGCATGTGAAGGCACACGACTTACAGTTCACTGTAATTTGGAATTTACAGTTACAAATTACAGTTGTATTCTTTGGCTCCGGAGTTGAAGTGCGCTACGCATGACGCCGGAAAGATTAGTAGGTCCGCCTAGCACTACATAAATAAATACATACAATTCATAAATGCGGCATGCAACAGCTAAAATGTTTACCGTTCAGAGGAGAGAACTGATCCCTCGATCGGTTCTACGTATGAGGGTATGAAGGATCTACGTATGCAGCAACAAATCCTAACAGCCAACAAGTGCCCCTGTGCCGGGCCGCGTCTATTTCCTGCAGTGATACGCTTTAACCGCTCGCTTCCTACAACTCTGTGTAGGGGCACGAAGAACGAGCGCTCGTTCTTCGTGCGGTCTCGGAAGATCGTTTTTTTTTTGCGCTACTTCTTCTTACAAAGATATGCTATTCCGCTCTTCTTATTTTCTAGCCTTGCCTAGGAAACATACAGTTCAACCGAGCCATAATATTTGAAGGCGTCGAGGTGGCCCAATCACAGGCCGATATAAGGCAGGTCATACTTTTCGAGAGCAACAATACCATCTTCTACAAGGTGAGTTCCCTGCACACCTAAAGCGCGCACCCCGAATATATTTCTGCACGCGTGCGCCCCGTGTGGCGCGCCTCAATTCAAACGCCGCTCGATGTTATTGCACTGCAGAACACGTGTTGTCGAGTGCGAAAGGTGCTAGCAGATCACGTGACGTGTGTGCGACGTTCAAATGCCGACGGACACGTGCAATTTGTGAGGCACAGCGAAGTGTGAGCCGCACACACATAGCGCGTCTCAGATGATGAGGCATTTGCAGGACAAGGCCTGCTGTGGATTGGCCAGGCCCGATATTTCACCGTACTGTTGTCCCCTCCCGAAAGCAGCAGTCGATGAAATTGACTGGGACAATTCGTCGTGCCTCTTGTTTGCTTGATACGCCATGTTCATTTCACGATGTCAAGGAAGCCGGCAATATGGGTCATGAGGCAGTCGGGCAAATATACTTTCTCCGATATTTGACGTGGTTGCAAAGTTTACCAAGAAAATCGCCACTACAGCTTCTTGGGGAACTAAAAGACGATTGACAGCTTTATTAGACAGCTATACCAATGCTGTGTAGATAACTTTACATCCTAATAAAACGTGTTGCATTGTTTCCCTACCTTTAGCGCAGCAGGCACGTGGCTAGGCTAAAAGGCAATAAGATTGCACGCAGCAGAGTGTGCTAACAATCTTTGGATCCGGACAGGCCACCAATGAAAACTGACCCTGTCAACTTTTAACACCTGAACTCTGTCCAGTAAGCATAGCTTAGCAGGACTCTTTGAGGAACATTGCTTTGGATATAATCGGCTTTAGTGATATTAGAAGAACAGGTGAGGCTTATACATTGCTGAATAATGGCCACGTCCTCTGCTATAGAGGTCTCCCAGATAAGAAGCAATACAAGGTAGGATTCTTATTCCATAAGGACATAGCGGGCAACATTGACGAATTCTACAACCTTAGTGATAGTGTAGCAGTAGTCGCAGTCAGACTTAATAAGAAGTATAGATTAAAGGTGCTACAAGCTTACCTACGCCCCAGCATCCACTCTCCATGATGATGAAGTAGATCAGTTTTATGGAGATGATGAATTAGCGAAGAGAGAAGTGCAAACTCAGTATACTGCAGTAATGGGCCACTTCAATGCAAAAGTTGTGAAAAAGCAGGCTGGTGAACAAGCAATTAGCAACAACGGCGTCGATTCTAGGAACCCTGGAACAGAGATGCTGGTAGAGTTCGCAGAAAGGAATAAGCTGCGAACGATGGACACCTTCTTCATTAAGCGAAGCAACACGAAGCCTACTTGGAAAAGCCCTTATGGTGAAACAAGACATGAAATTTATTTCGTACTTTCTGCCCATACCAGCATAGGGCACGATGTAGAAGTGATAGGTAGGGTAAATTTCAGTGATCATAAGTTAGCGAGGGCTAGGATTCAGCTCAATTTGAACAGAGAGAGTAAAATTAGTGAAGAAGAAACAGGTCAACTTAGAGGCAGTAAGAGTAAAAGCAGACAAATTTAGGCTGGCACTTGCAAACAAATGTGCAAACTTAGAACAGAGAGATGATGATGACGTAGAGGTAATGAATGAAACCGTAACGAGGCTGGCTTCAGAGGCAATAATGGAAGTAGGAGGCTAGGCACCAAGGCAACCAGTAGGCAAGCTCTGCCAAGTAACAAAGGACGTAATATACAAACGACAAAGCACGAAAGTGTCCAACTCAAGGGATAACACAGAAATGTCAAAACTGATCAACAACACCAAAATAAGTGATATTAGAAACTATAACGTGATGAAGAGTGAAGAAGCCGTAACAAATAATAATAATAATATCTGGGGTTTTACGTGCCAAAACCACTTTCTGATTATGAGGCACGCCGTAGTGGAGGACTCCGGAAATTTTGACCACCTGGGGTTCTTTAACGTGCACCTAAATCTAAGCACACGGGTGTTTTCGCATTTCGCCCCCATCGAAATGCGGCCGCCGTGGCCGGGATTCGATCCCGCGACCTCGTGCTAAGCAGCCCAACACCATAGCCACTGAGCAACCACGGCCGTAACAAATGGACACAGCCTGAAATTAGTCAGAAGGAAACTTCGCACAGGACAAACCAAGAGGTGTGAACTGAAAGATAAGCAGGGTAATATCATGAGTAATGTCGAAGGTATAGTAAAAGCAGCGGAAGAATTCTATACTGGCCTGTGCAGCACCCAGAGGAGCCACGTTACCTCCATTCGAAGCAGTAATGAACAGGTTGCAGAATCTCCTCCAATAACTAACGATGAGGTCAGAAGGGCCTTGCAAAACGTGAAACGGGGAAAGGCGGCAGAATAACATGTAATAACCGTTGATTTTATCAAAGATGGGGGAAACATAATGATTTAAAAACTGGTGGCTCTCTACACGAAGTGTCTATCGTCATCAAGGGTAATAGAAAACTGGAAGAATGCAAACATAATACTGATCCAGACAAAGGGAGACATATATAATTGAAACATTATAGGCCCATTAGCTTACTCCGACTATTATATAAAATATTCAGCAAGATAATTTGCAATAGAATAAGGGCAACACTCGACTTAGTCAACCGACGGAAGACGCTGGCTTCAGGAAGGGATACTCTGCAATCAATCACATCCATGTCATCAGGTCATCGAGAAATCCGCAGAGTACAATCAGCTTCTCTAAATGGCTTTCATAGATTACGAAAAGGCATCTGATTCCGTAGAGATAGCAGCAGTCAGAGGCATTACGCAACTAATCGTACAGGCCGAACGCATAAATATCCTGGCAAATATTTACAGAGTTTCCACAGCTGCCTTAATTGAACACAACAAAAGTAGGAAGATGCCTATAAAGAAAGGGGTAAGGCAAAGAGACACTCTCTCCAGTGCTATTCACTGCGTGTTTGGAAGAAGTATTCAAGCAAACAAACTGAGAAGGCTTAGGAGCAAGGATCGACGGCGAATATCCTGAAGCCTTCGGTTTAAAGATGACTTTGTTCTGTTCAGTAAAACCAGAGACGTGTTACAACAAATGATTGAGGACCTTAACAGAGTGAGTGTAAAAGCAGGGTTGAAGATTAATATGCAGAAGACAAAGATAATCATGAATAGCCGGGCAAGGGAACAAGAGTTCAAGATCGCCAGTTAGCCTCTAGAGTCTCTGAAGGAGTACGCTTACCTAGGTCTATCAATCACGTGAAACCCGTACCATGAGAAGGAAATTCACAGAAGAATAAAATGGGTTGCATCGCACACGGCAGACATTGTCAGCTCTTGACTGGAACCTAGCCGTTAACATTGAAAAGGAAAGTGTACAATCAGTGCCTTTCAGCGGTGCTGACATACAGGGCAGAAACTTGGAGACTGACAAAGAAACTCGAGAACAAGTTAAAGCCCACGCAAACTGCGATAGAACGAAGAATGCTAGGCATAACGGTAACAGACAGAAAGAAAGCGGTTCGAAACAGAGAGCAAACGGGTATAATCGATATTCTAACTGACATTAAAGAGAAAAAAATGGAGATGTGTAGGTCATGTAATGCGCAGATTAAGTAACCGGTGGAGGATTAGGGTTACAGAATGGGTGACAACGGAAGGAAAGCGCCGTCGAGGACCGCAAAATACTAGGCGAGGTGATAGAATTCAGAAATTCCCGGGCGCTAGTTGGAATCGGTTCGCGCAGGACAGGGTTAATTGGAGATCGCAGAGAGAGGCCTTCGTCCTGCTGTGGACGTAAAATATGATAATGATGATGATTGCGATGTCAATGTACCTTGTTATGCAATATACCTGGTAGCGAAGTTTCATAGAAGTCCCCCCGTTCAGAACATGGCGGTTCATTGGCGGATGGAATGGTCGATGGATGGATGCTATGAGCACCCCTTCCAAACGGGCTAGTAGGTTGCGCCACCAAGCTCTTGTTCTTATTTGGCCTAACCTCCTACCAATCTTTTTCAAACACACACAGACACAAAGAATTCCCAGCATCAAACTTTCTGAACCACTGCTAGGAATATTGTGTTTGTACACCTCCTTTATTTTACGTCTCTCTGCTTTTTGGCCAACCAACATCCAAGCGCTTCTTACTAATCTCTTTTGCGGAAATCTTTACCCCTGCTATCTCGGAACCCAAAGGCTTCAAGGAGGCCACAGGAGCCTAAACCGACAGCCGGGTAGATAATTTCACATTTGAATAAAATATGCTGCATTGTTTCCATAGCTTAACCGCAGCAAGCACATGGCTATGCAGAAGGGCGCTACTGAAATAGTATTTATTAACATGTTGGGTGACTCTACAGCTTCGCCTTCGCGAATGGAACCCGCTCAGGCCGGCTGAGTCTCTCTCGCGCTCGTTGCTGATCCTCGGATTGGCGTCTCAGTCGCTTGGCTTGGGCCTCCTTTGCTCGATACTCCGAATTCCCGGCCCGCTTATTCCGCATTGCCTCCGCCTCTCTCGCCCTATATTCCGAATCCTATAGGAAACTATTCTGGCGAATCCCGGCAGCGTGCCCAGCCTTCATCTCCGGCTTCAGCGCTTCAGTCTGACGTGGCCGACCTCGCCGCCGAGCAGGATTAGGCGTTCCATCAGAACTCGTAGAAGAAGACGAGTCAAAAGAGCACCAAGCACTGGTAGACGTCACCGCACCCATCGCACACGTGTTTTCTCTCGGCGGCCTATAGCGGGCCCAGCCTGCACTTAATCGGCATACCCATTCCCCAGAGACGAACAGTAATTTCAGGATGGCAACGCCGCTCGGCAGACTCCTGGGCCAACGAATGGAAAGTTTCCATGGGTCCACTACTCCGGACAGACGAGTCCTATAGTGTCAAATTATCGCGTCACCACGCGGAGACCAACTCCGCGGCCCCTTGGCTGGTTTATACTGCTCCCTGTTCTACTACTGCTCCCCCGTTACACAGGTGGTCATGCATTCGCGTAAACATCGCCTGTCGCGTTCCCTAGAACGAGACCACGTGACTCGCACACACGACCCTATCGATCAATCAGGATTTTCATTTCACAATGCCACCAACGCCGGCATTTCCGCGACACGAGCTCCTTAAGGCTGTCCGGTTGAAGAATCGAAGATTGGATCGATCTTCCCATCGGGTGACAAACTTAAATAATGTCGGAAGCACTATTGTGGTGCACGTGCCAGCGATGTAATGCAGCTTCCATTGTAGCCTTCAGGTCCCGACGCGGCAGTTTTATATTAATTAGGCATCTAGTGACGCGCCTGCGAGGCACATACACGACCGAGTACAGGAACTGCTGGATCCACGGATCGACCTGTACATCGGTAAAATACCTGCACGAATCCACAATTCGCCATGAGTGCGAAGGTCTCTGTCCCTCTGTCGGCGTCCCCTGTCGTGGTTTTGTATAATTTAGGTGCATCTGCGCCACTATCATTCGACATCGTCTTTTATGAGCGCATCAACTTTATTTCTTATTTTGCTGCCTCTCGTTTCACGCCTAACACGAGACCTTTACTCAGGATAGCAAGTTCTATTTTGGTATTGTAAGTGTTGGAAACGATTTGCACAACCTCTTATGTCAAGTGCGGCTCCGAGACCAACGTCGGAGGCGAAAGTAGTCGTTTCCCCGACTGTATGCCAGATGGCGCCGTATACGGGTTCACCAACTCTCACCTGAATTATCGACGAGCCAGACGACGAAGTTTGATGACACCGTTTGCAAGGCAGACCTGAAGCTGCGCGTGAAATTAAGTATACCTGCTGCACCAGGAGTCTTAATTTATTTTTTCTGCTTGGAACATAAGATCGTTGACAGTGCAATATGGAAAAGCACAGTTTCCATTCCAGCACTAAGAATGCTAGCGCTTAAACTCAACCTGCATTTATGTAGGCGGGAGTGTACTTCAGCTTATTAGCAGAAAGGACAGAAGGTTAAAATCTGCTCCTGATGTTTGTGACGAAATAACGGCTGCATAGACGTCGCGAAGTCTCGTTTCTCTTGCCGCTGCACCGTTCTCAGTCTATTGAATGCAGCAATTGTTTATATTTATTTGCATTACATCGGCACCAGCTACTTTGCAACCTTTATTGGATGACGAATTTTCCGAGCGCTTTTTCCAGGCGTCACGTCACGCACGAAAGGCGGGAGTCTGTACACACGAGAGGAAAACTTGAGCTTTGTTAACCCTGCCTAATCACTTCTGCATTATTATGGGAGCGAATTTCATAATATGGGACACCTGTATTCGACCCGAGTATAACGCGAAGTAACAAAGCACATGCGAGTTGGTGTCACAATGAAAAAAAAAAATGATCGCACGCTTTATTTCTGAGGAACTCAGGGCAGTGTCTTAATTGTGGGTTCGGGCTACATTTAGGGTACCGAATAATTCACCATAATAAATGTTTGTTGCGCACAAGCTGAATGACGAAGGCCAGGGATTTCATGAACACAAGCGCAACTGTTCCCTTGTGTTCGTCAACATCCCTGCCCTTCGTCATTCAGTTTGTGCGCAGCAAGTATTTATTGTGGACTGCTACCTGCTCGCCCAAACAATTGCACTTCTTAAGAAATTGACCGTCGCTCTGCAATCAGCTGGCGTGCTGCGTAGATAGAACTCAAAGCAACCTACACGGAAAGGCCTTGTTCGCGGGTTCCATCCCCTTACCAGGACTAGTTCTTCTTCCGCAGAAATAATTCTTTTTTCTGAAAAATACGAGGTACTTCGCGGCGCTTTGCCGACCTGTGCTCAATTAGTTTCCTTTTCTTTCTTTTTTTTTTTGTGTAGAAACGTTGCAGGAAGCGTCTTCTCCGTATACACTGTGAAAATCTGGCCGAGGCATCTTCCAAATTGACTGAGACGCGCGCAAGCTGTGCTCCACAAGTGAGCTCGATAAGTAAAACAAAAACAAAAAACGCCTTTCTGCTTGCACGTGCAGATCAAAAAGCTGGCCGAGAATTCCACCTTCCTGCGGCCGGACATGTCGCTCCTGCTGCTCAACGCCCACCTCGGGGACTTCAGGAGCCCCGCGAACAACCCGTGTGCCCCGTACAACGAAAGAGACCGAAACGACCCGTTCTACCGAATCAGAGTAATCAGGCAATGGCTCGGGGTGCCCTAAAGCCGAACCGAGGCAGCTTGGGGAAGAGTAGTCGTCGGACTGTGGAGTGGTGCGTGTGGCGCTAGTGACAAGCTTGTGCCTTGGCCTTCACCTCGTGTTGTGCTGTCATAAAGTGTGACACCCGACAGGATGACTGCGTTTCCTCAGTAGTCGTCCCTTTGCGTAGTTCAACAATATTAGCGTACCTCTTACTAGTCCTGTGTTTTGCGTTGTTCTA
This sequence comes from Dermacentor variabilis, assembly GCF_050947875.1. NCBI lineage: Eukaryota > Metazoa > Arthropoda > Arachnida > Ixodida > Ixodidae > Dermacentor > Dermacentor variabilis. Next base: position 59,567,853 of record NC_134577.1, on the reverse strand, counting down.
AGCGAGAGCTGCACACCGGCTGTTTGATTACGAGCAGCCGCAGTTATATAAAGGAAGTTAGCCTAATGAACCGGCGAAGAAAAAGCCGCCGAGCGGCACGAACCCGCCGTGGTTGCTCAGTGGCTATGGTGTTCGGCTGCTGAGCACGAGGTCGCGGAATCGAATGCCGTCCACGGCGGCCGCATTTCGATGGAGGCGAAAACAGCCGTGTACTCAGATTTAGGCGCACGTTAAGGAACCCCAGGTGCTCAAAATTTCCGCAGTCCTCCACTACGGCGTGCCTCATAATCAGAAATTGGTTTTGGCAGGTGAAGCCCCACCATTTCATTTAAATCTAACTACAGGGCATCTCGGCTAACTTTAGCAAGAGTTTTAAAAGTATGCGAATGCCGCCTGGCTGAACAGAAGCGACTCAGTATTGTTTTCTGTCACTCGGAGATACTCTGATTATTCTTGATCTTTTTTTCATTCCGTCTCATTACTTAGTCTTCATTAATTATTCATCTACTCAAACATTAAAATTAAATGAAAGTGTGAGAAAACTCTAGACCAACGTGGAAAACTCCCGATACACCTCAATGAGATTGTTACATGCTGCGTGAGATTGTTTTTCCGAGTGTGAAAGAAGCTTGGGAACAAAGCGCCTCGAGCGCCCTGTCGCGCGGCAATTTTTCGAGTTCAGTAGCTCCTTAAGAATTATGTAGTGGTTACTTCACGGAGTGTCACGATATTTCTATCATTAAACTTAAGCAATACGTCGCAATACACTTTTCCTCCAATTGTAATAATTCAGAAGTTGGTTAGTTAATTAAGACAACGCGGAATGCAAGAATAATCTGAGTACCCCCAAGCGACGGCAAAAATTACCTTGGTTCTGTCAAGCTACGTAGCATTTGCAGATTTCTAAAGTATGGCTCAAGTTGAGTGAAACACCCTGTAATTGCCTAACATCTTTGTACTTATTATACAATGCACATTAACGTACATGGTATATGAGGATACATTGACAATCACAGTGTAAATTGGAAGATGAAAGATGCTGCAGGGTAAACAACGTTTCCAAAGGTCTGCTATCTCTTAAAAGAAAAAGAAGTGGAGCTCATAACAACAACCTGCAATTGGAGACGCGTCACGAATAGAATGGACATATCACTTTCAGAATCCTTTGTGAATTTAAGAATTCCATTACGGTTTTGGTGTTTAAGGTGATGCGTTCCTGTCGCACATACGGTGGCACATACTCATTCTGTACGATTGGTGAGACAAACGGCACAGTGGCTTGATGGACAGGGAGAAACGCGGGAGAACTGCACATGCTGGAAATTCTCATGTGATTATGCTGCTTTCTTTGTGGAAGGCTCATTTAGGCAGAATTTTCTTCACTCGCAGAGGACACACACATCGTAACCGGCCGAAGAAAGTATCGAACCATATGGGTGTGCCTTGACAAGCGAATCCGGTATTTCATTCCAATATGGTGCGCAATGACTAAGTACCCAAATTTAGGGGGCTATGTGAGACGAAGTTCGTCAATTCGTGCATGACTACATGGAGGCCGACACGTTAACGGTGTTTTTTTATTTGTGACCTGGATTTCCCTCTACGATAACGCGTACCTCTCGCGAGGGATTGGCAATGATTTGGGTGGCATTAGGAAGATCCTGTTAATACCAAACGTGGCAAAATTGCCCGGAAGATATTAATAAACTAACGTTTGAAGAATTTAGGAGAATCACAATGAAAGAGCTGTTACTTCCTCTACGAGTGAGCAAATGTTCCTGTGGTATGGTTTCCAAGAAAGGAGGCTCGTAGAGAAAGAATATTCAGAATGGAAAAGTTTAAGCCAAGTTGCCTGAACGTGTATTCTAAACTGTAAATTTTCCTTGAATAAGAAAAACTTCGGCAGAATAAGAAAAAAAAATGACCTGTAGTCTCATCCAGTCGTTGTTGGAGTGGTCGTCGTTGCCGCTTTCAACTTATGGCACGTGCCCACAAGGAGGTATAGGTTATGGTTCACAATCAAACTTGCTTCACGTTAACTTATTGGTCAGTAAATTCTGTATTTAAATAATGCTGATAAAAGCTTTCTTCTCTTTTCATTCTTGAAAGAAATAGAAATGCAAATTTTTGACCAAGCTTCCAGATTATGAAAAAAAAGATCGAATGTTAATCAATGTGTTTGGGCATGACTGCGTCATTGCTACAAGCAGATCCTAATGTTAATGTGACATGCTTCCTCTCGGGCCCGACGAGGGATGCTTGCACCAAAACTTAAAATAATAATCACCGAGAGAAGGCCCGGCGCACCATATACATAATAGGGGCTCCTTTATAACCGCGTATTTCACTGCATTTCTTTTTCTCTGGCGGCTTCATCAGAAATTGGTATGTTAATATTTCAACTATTATTGCTACAATTTTTGTTACATATTGATAGTACTCGTACTTGGCTTCAAGTAAGCGAAAAGCAAGTCATTGCAAATTGTTTCCAGTCGGCGTACGTCGCCGCGTACGCCGACTGGAAGAGGAGCAAAACCGAGACGCTGAACGTGGTGATCCTCAGGGCGTTCAAGACCGTGCTGGGAGTACCCCAGCACACGCCGACCCATAGGCTCCTCGAGTTGGGCGTACACAACACGCTCGAGGAGATCGCCGAGGCGCAGAGCATCGCGCAGCTGGAAAGACTGTCGAGGAAGACGAATCCTAGACTTGGTCGGGATTCGATATCACGAGGCGCGTGGACTGAAGGAATCACTGCTACCGTAAGTCAGGGAGAGAATCAGGGAGTCTGCACCGCCTGTGGCCCACGCTGCACTCACCACCCGGCTGCCCGTGGTGCGAGCACGAACGGGCCGATATGGCCCATGTGCTTTGGGAATGCCAACGCCATGAGGAAGAAGGACAAGGAGGAAGGGGGAAGACAACAGCAGGACCCTCTGAATCGGGGCGCCACGCTGAGAGATGGTTAGCCTCCCTCCTCAGCGAGGCACCCGAAGACCAGGAGTGGGCTGTCCAGCGGGCCAGGGCCGTTGCCGAGGATCTCGAAAGATTTTCCTCGGAAGATGGACCCATGGCAGCCTAGCCCCGGGCACCAACATCAATAACCGCTGGACAAATAAAGTTTATACCTATCCTATCCGCTGTGAACTCTGGTCAGTCCCATCTCGTGCGATCATATTTGAAAATCAGTAATCTTCCCCCCTTCCGCCTTGAACATGTTGTTTCACCTTTAAACACCATTGCTAAAAAGTAAATGCGGAAAATGTATTTCGGATTATACCTTAAGGTAATCAGTCTTTCCTGGCCAATCTCTGATGTCGGGTACGAGTCACATTTTCGCTTCACAAGCACAAGAACGCCAAAGACAACAACCGATCACAAACATATTTCTAAGTTTCAGCACCCAAATTATTAATTGCTGCTGTTCATATCCGCTTCATTTTCCCACTGCACTCATGGCAAATTCCCCACAGTGGGTACGCGCCACGAACGCTCTGGTCGACAACGACAACGACCCCTTCTCATTCCGGTGAATGAATTAACATCAACATCCTTCGCCGGCCTCAACTAAGCGGCAAGTACAACAGCAGATCCCTTCAGCGACTTGCGTATCAGGTGAGACCGAACTGTTCTGCTGCTCTATAGCACCGATAGCGGCCTGCGCCTTTAAGCTGTAAGCAGGGGCGTAGCCAGGGGTTGGAGGGGGGGGGGCTTATGAAGCTTTACATGCCCCCCACTGAAATTTCTTCATACTGTCCATGCACCGCCGACCAAAGCAACCCCGGCGCAGGAAATCAGTCTGAATTTTGTCCAGAACGTCTTTTTCACGCTTGAAAAGCCATTTCACCGCTAAAATTGCGAACTGGGGCTGGATTTCGAGGCAACTACCATGTACCGGGAGTCACATAACGCAAGGAACCCCATCCGAGCACAAAGTTTCAAGGGCGTTTTGTTGGCGAACGGGCTCGCCGCGGAAATGGGCGGAGGCCGCGAAATCTACGAAGCGCATCGATGCCAATGCCGAAACTTTATGGGTATAAGTTTCTCACAAACTTTTGATGTCAGAGGTGCATTGGCATGTCCAAACGTGTGCTTTAGATTTTCAAATGCAGAACTCTAAGTTTAATGATCCCATGAATATTTGACGACAAATCTGCATTAACTTTTCCAAAGTCGTACATCGGGTCATACAACGGGACAAGGCAAATCAACACACTATCAGACAAGTTGAGAAAGCCCGCAGCAAGGCCCGATGAGGCGAAGCGATGTGGTGGTTCATTCGTGCCGTCATGTAACATAAAAAATATCAACATTTTTTTTTTCACCTGCGCCAAAGCATTCAGTGAAGACTGTACGATGCGGTGTGCTGACAGACGCTAGCCGCGTCTACACAAGTGACTCGGAGCCCCTTGACCGAACGAATGCTCCCCCCTTTATTCCACAAACACATATATAGAACGCATGGCGTTCACTCCGGTTTTCACTCCGAGCTGGCTCGTTGAGCTGGCTCATTGTTGTGTCTGAATAGGGCACTAGATGTATGCGATTACGCACAAGCACCGCGTTTGGTGTTTCGACGACGTACGAGCGCGGCTTGGAGGCTGGGCTGAGAACAGACGCCGTATCCTTGATGTCTCGAACCCACACCGTATCACCCGGTTGCAGCGGAGGAAGTACGGTCGCAGCATGACGGCGATCGAAGTCTTTCTTCTGCCACCCTCTCACCTCTTCGTCTTGGCACTTCACACTGTCTGGCGCAGGCTACTTCGGTGCCAGACGGTCTACTGTCTTGGGAAGCCTGGTTCGCAAGCTGCGACCCAACAGTAGCTGCGCTGGGCTGAACCCTGTGACGCCTGCAGTGTCTCTGTATGACAGAAGAGCCAAAAAAGGATCGTCTGCTTTCGCAAACGACTCTTTGATCGTACGCACCATCCTTTCCACTTCCCCATTCGACTGCGGGTAGTTTGGACTTGAGGTGATGTGTTGGAAGCCATAGTACTTCGCAAAAGCTGCAAAGGCTCGTGAAGCAAATTGCGGTCCATTGTCACTTCGTACTACGGCGGGAATGCCAAAACGAGCAAAGATGCTTTTGACTGCATTGATGACCGCCTCAGAGTTCGTGCTTCGCATGTAGATGACTTCAGGGTATCGAGAACGATAATCAACTACTAGTAGATAGTTGTGTCCTTTGTAACTAAACAAGTCCATTCCTACTTCTCGCCACGGTTGTTCTGGAGTCTTCGTTACGACTAAATGCTCTCTTCTTTGCGCTCTTGTGACTGCACACTGTCTGCAGCGAGTGACTCTATCACGTATTTGCTGCGAAAGTCCATACCACCACGCGGAATCCTTCGCCCTTAGTCGGCATCGGTTAATTCCCTGGTGGCCTTCATGGATAAGTTCGAGCGTATCCTTTTGCAGCAAAGCTGGGATGACAAAGCGATTACCTTTTAGCAGGATGCCGTTGCACACACACCTTTTAGCAGGATGCCGTTGCACACACAGAGGTCACCTCGATGACTCCAGTACTTCTTCAGGTGCTCCGGAAGCCTGTCCCGACGAGGCCAGCCTTGAGTGCAGTATTTGACGAGCTGGTTGCATTCCCAGTCCAGTTCTTGGTGCCTGCGAACCTCATCTACGGTAACCAGCTTCGTGTCTGTGACAGCAGCAACTTGAAATTCAACAAACTCCTCTACCACATCCACCGCACTGATCGATGGCTTCTCATCCGGAGCCCTTGAAAGAGTATCCGCAGTGGCTAGCTGTTTGCCAGGAACGTAGACGACGCTAAACTGGTAGCGCATAAGTTTGATGCGAAACCGTTGAATACGTGGGGGCATCGTGTCCAAGTCAGCGTTTCCAAGTAGTGTTACCAGCGGCTGGTGATCGGTTTCTACCGTAAAGTTTAGGCCACGCACATATTGGTCAAAACGGTACACTGCCCACGCTACTGCCAGCGCTTCTTTCTCTGTTTGGCTGTAGCGCTTTTCCGCTTCAGTAAGCGACCTGGATGCGAACGCTACCGCGAGTCGCTCGCCTGATGGTTGTTCCTGCAGAAGAACCGTGCCCAATCCAAATGAGCTCGCGGCGCATGAGACAATGGTATTACGACCGGGATGATACTTAGCGACGCACAGGTGCGAGGTGAGCATCGCTTTTACCTGATTAAAAGCGGTCTCTTGAAGCGGTGCCCATTGCCATGCATTTTTCTCACCTAGCAAGGCGCGAATAGGGGCGGTTGCTTGCGAAAGGTTGGGCAGGAAGCGACCAATATGATTAGCCATGCCGAGGAATCGCCTAACCCTGGCGACGTCCTTAGGTGGCTCCAAGTTGCGTAGTGCCTCGAGTTTGCTGGGACCTGGCGAGATACCGTTGGCGTCGATCACCACACCCAGAAACTCTACTTTGTCTTGACCGAAGCAACATTTTGACTTGTTGAGTTTAACTCCAGCTGTCTTTAAACGTTCAAAAACCTCCACAAGTCGCTTGTCGTGCTCTTCTCGATCTTTCCCAAAAACGAGAATGTCATCTATCATGTTGACGACGTTCGGTTGCCCCTCCAGAATTTGAGCCATTTCTCTCTGAAAATATTCCGGTGCTGAAGTCAGGCCAAAAGGCAGACGACAGTAGCAGTAGCGTCCAAATGGTGTGATGAATGTGGTATACTCTTGGCATTCTCGGGACAATCGTACTTGATGAAATCCTGCTGTCGCGTCGAGCTTTGAGAACACTTTGGCGTCGCCCAATTGCCCGAGTACCCATTCGACCGTTGGAAGCACATGCTTTTCACGGAGAACTTCCTTGTTGAGCTTCGTTAAGTCCACACATATACGGATTCCGCCTGATGCCTTCGGTACTGCGACCAGACCGGCACATCAGGGCGTCGGCTCGGTAATGCGCCTGATGACACCTTGTTTTTCCATCTGGTCCAGCTCCTCCTTTACCTGGTTGAACAGAGGAATGGTAATTCTGCGAGGTACACTGAGAGCAAATGGCCTGGCATTTGGCTTGAGTCGAATAGTGTACTCCTCCCCTACAGTACCAAGCCCTTCGAAGATGTCCTGGCCAGAGGTTGCGTCGCTTGCAGAGCTAGCTTGCTTTTCAGGTCGCTGTGCGGCGTCGATGAACTTCACGACTCCCAATGCGAGGATAGCAGGGTAGCCTAGTAGAGGTGTAGACTGCGAAGGCATGACGTACACTGACTGTACACCAGGTGCGGCTCTTCCACTCCAACGTAGCTGTGAATTGGCCTGTTACTTTCAAAGGGCAATTTCCTGGACCGGTGAGAAGACCCTCCGGTTTTTCGAGTGGCGACGGTACTCCTGAAAAAGTTCTTGGAATGACGGTAACTTCTGCTCCTGAGTCGACTAATAAAGAAATGACAAAGAACGAAAGTGACCAACTCAAGAGATCAGATAGAAGAACATAAGGGATATTCGAAATTATAACGTAAGAGAGCCTGAGGAAGGAGTAAAAAATGGACACAGCCTGAAATAGGCGAGAAGAAACTTGGCATCGGACAAGCCAAGACGTATGCACTGAAAGAAAAGAATGGGGTAACGTCATCAGCAATTTCGAAGATATAGTAAAACCAGCGGAAGAATTCTATACTGACCTGTGCAGTACCCTGAGCAGCTACGATACTTAATTCGAAGCAAAAATGAACTGGTTACAGAGGCTCCTGCTATAACTAGCGGTAAAGTTAGTAGGGCCTTAAGACATGAAATGGGGAAAGCGGCGGGAGAAGATAGAATAACAGTCGATTTAATCAAAGATGGAGGAAACATCATGCTTGAAAAGCTGGCGGCCCTTTATACGAACTGTTTCACGGCTTCAAGGATTCCAGAGAAGTGGAAGAATGTCAACACTATACTAATCCACAGAAAGGGAGACGTTAAAGAATTCAAAAATTCTAGGCCCATTAGCTTACTTCCAGTACTGTATAAAATATAAACCAAGGTAATTTCCAACAGAATAAAGGCAACACTGGACTTCAGTCAACCAAGACGATAGGCTGGCTTTAGGAAGGGGTACTTTAGGATAGATCACATCTGTACTGGAGCGCAATATCATGCCTGGAAGTCAACCAGTGCGCATGTGCAACACGCCCACTACTTATCGCAGTGCTCCTTATATACTCGGCTGCGTTTCAGAATAAAGTGCTTTTATTACCTGCTACTTTTTCAGAAATAAGTCTCTGCTGCAGTTTTTTGTCTCTTATTCTAAGGATTATTCTATTGTGTAGAAGTCTATCTTCAATCTCGCCAAATTCACACACCGCAGCTAGACTTTTCAGTTCTGTGAGCCATTCGTTAAATGACTCGCCCTCGCACTGGTTCCTGGAACCAAACCGAAACTCGTTATAGGTGATATTTGTAACTGGTCTGCAATGTTCTTCGAACTTCTGCATTAAAACTTTCCGATCATTCTTCTGCTCCTCGTTTTTATACTTGAAGGTGCGGTAAACACGCCTTGCATCTTCACCCATAATCATTAAAAATGTAGCGGTCTGAACATCCTGGGGCTGTACACTCAGCCTTGTCGCTGTTGCAAAAAGTTCGAACTCACTTTTCCAGATGTTCCAGTTGTGGAAAATGTCGCCAGTAACGTCGAGCGGCTTGGGCGGTGGTAGCGGAGTCGAGGTCATCGTCGTGGCTCGTCGTTGTCGTTTCGGATGAACCATTGTCTCCTACGTGGGAATTAATACTGCTGTATTGCTGCTGTTAAGCTGTAATTTTATGGAAAAACTTGCCGCACGGGCAGGAACTAGCTGCCGTGCGCACTTCTGACACCATGTAAGCCAGGCGAGTAGCAGACAGCAAAAAGCACTTTATTCCGCCTCATGCCTCACGTTTCAAAGCTTCCCTATCAGCGTGATATACAAACCGGGAAAGGAACTGTTTTTGGCGACGCACTTTCGTGCTTTCCTTGCAAAACAGAGCTGGTGGCCGAAACAGACCAATTTCAAGTAAATGTTGTTGCTTCGTTACCTGTTTCAGATCAACAGCTGCTCAGTATGAGGACGGAAACTGATAAGGACACCCTCATGACCAAACTCTGCCGTTACGCGAGTACAAAGTGGCCCGAAAGCAAGCTGCAGCTCCCGGATGCCTTAAAGCCATACTGGAGCTACCGTGATGAGCTACACGTCGAGGATGGCCTGCCTCTCAGGAGCAACAAACTTGTAATACCTCCATCAAAACGCAAGGAAGTTCTCGGACTACTCCAAGCTGCACATTGTGGCGAAGACAAAATGAAGGCGAGTGCAAGACACGTAATGTACTGGCCGAACATGAACGCCAACATTTCTGATGTAGCGATGACATGCGCTCTTTGTGACAAGTACAAAAAACGAAATGCAAGGCTGCCCATGCTGAGCCACGAACTACCCAGTTTGTCATGGCAGGTTGTCGGGGTCGATCTTTTTCACCACGAAGGCAATGCTTACCTCATAGTGGTAGATTCTTACTCGTTTTTCTTCTAGGTTCGCAAGCTTAATCCGACTACCGCTGTTGCTGTAATCAACGCAAGTGCAGAAATCTTCGCGACATATGGCATTCCCGCTAAACTGTGCAGCGATAACGGCGCTCCTTTCAACAGTGCAACTTTCCAAGCATTCACAAGTCAATTTAATATCAGACACACCACATCCAGCCCGTACCACACGCGCACGAACGGCTTGGCAGAGCGTGCCGTTCAGGAAGCTAAACATCTGCTAAACAAATGCCCGTTTTCCATCCTTGAATTTTACAGTGCGTTGATGAAGTGGCGGAATACTCTGAGGGACGCACAGTTGCAGTCGCCAGCTCAAAGGCTCATGGGGCGTCGCACCAGAATCCAACTCCCGGTTCTCAACTGTGACAAGGAACCCAAGACGATACCCATGGAAGCGGTTAGTCAGTAACTACAAGAAATACGACATAAACAGCGTTCCTACTACAACAGAACGACACGGGCTTTGCCAGACCTTCATAGCGGAAACAGAGTGTCCGTATACGACACACACAGCAGAACGTGGGCCCCGGCCATGGTAATTGGTGCTGCAGGGCCACCGCGATCCTACGTAGTAGCTACAGACAGTGGACAGCAGTTACGCCGTACGAGAGAGCATCTCAGGGCCACAGATGCTGCTCCGTCTGCTAAGTCACATGTAGAAAAACGAAGGCAGGCTGAGCCAAGTACCCCAGCAGACGCAATTCAAGCCCCACTTCGAAGAAGTGAACGGGTACGCCAAGAGCCGCAACGTTATCCACTTCCAGAACGTAAATAGCTAAGCAGTCCTTGTTTGCAAATGAAAATGTTCTTCAATGTTTCTTCTTTTTTTTTCTCTCAAAGAAGGGAACGTGTACTGGAGCGGAATATCATGCCTGGAAGTCAACCAGTGCGCATGTGCAACACGCCCACTACTTATCCCAGTGCTACTCATATACTCGGCTACGTTTCGGAACAAAGTGCTTTTTGTTACCTGCTACTCGTCTGGCTTACAACATCCACGTCATCAATCAGGCAATAGCGAAATCGACAGACAACAATCGGCATCTTTATATGGCTTTCATAGACTACGAAAAGGTATTTGATTCAGTAGCAATACCAGCCGTCAAACAGACATTACGTAATCAAGAACCACAAGAAGCTTACGTAAATATCTTGAAAATTATCTACAGATATTCCACAGGTACCCTAATTCTCCACAAGAAAGGTATGAAGATACCCATAAAGCAAGGGGCCAGACAAGGAGGCACAATCTCTCCAATGCTAATCGCTGCATGCTTGGAAGGAGTATTCAAGCTGTTAAACTGGGAAGGCTTAAGAGTAAAGATCAATGCCGAATTTGATGACATTGTCCTCTTCAGACGCTGGGGACGACTTGCAACAAATCATTGAGGACGTTAACAGAGAGAGTGCAGAATTGTGGTCAAATATTATTATGCAGAAGACAAAGATAATGATCGATAGCCTGGCAAGGCAACAAGTGTTCAAAATCGCCAGTCAGCCTCTAGAGTCTGTGAAGGAGTGCGTTTACCTAGGTCAATTACTCACAGGGAACCATCAGATCGCATGAAGGAAATCTACTGAAGAATAAAAATGAGTTCGAGCGAATAAAGCAGATATTGTCAGATCCTGGCTGGAAGCTTACCATTATGATTGAAATTCAAATTACAAGTCAAATTACAATATGATGCTATTGTGCGTAGGTTGTAAGTTGTACTTAAAAATTTTGCTACGTATTTTAGCTTCGGAAATTCAATTAGTTCAGAACCTTCCTTTCGCCACAAGGACAGCCTGGTCATGGGTGGTCCGAAAATCTTTTTAATGAAACGACGTCCGCCGCTGGTCGCCAACGCGGGACGCCGGACTCTCTGCGACGCGGGGCCCTTAACGCTCTCGCGTTAAACCGAAGCAGCCGATTGTGGAGGTCAGTTGCAACACTTGGAAACCGAGACGTCTTTAATGCGCACGTTCAACGTCCAGTTTATTCGCTCGCGTTACCAGCATCGAAGGTTGTCACGTGATGCCCTAAACGGGTATTATCGCACTGTGGGAGATGTGTGCAGTTCCGCGGCCAATCGCCAATTTTCTGTGAGTCTGTCAGTGGGCTCGTAATTACAAGAGGCGTTCTGACGTGGTATTTAAAAGAACGTGGCTCCGACGCATGCAGCATTCTACCAGGCGACGTCGCTGCCACACGATATCGGGAGCTTGTGCTACGTCGGACACAGCGTATCCGACCACTGCATCGAATTATGGAGTTCTACGTGCCGAAACTGCGATCTGATTATGAGGCACGCCGTAGTGCGGGACTCCGGAGATTTGAACCACCCGGGACTCTTTAACGTGCACCTAAATCTAAGTACACGGGCGTCTTCGCGCGTCAGCCCCACCGAAATACGGCCGCCGTGGCCGGGATTCGATCCCGCGACCTCGTGCTTAGCAGCCCAACACCATAGCCATTAAGCAACCACCGCGAGGGAAGAAGGCTTTGTGCGGGTGAAGTGCGAAGACATGGATATCGCGTACGCCGCCCTTTAACATCAGCGCGTCGGCAGCGAAAACTTCCTACTCCTCCTCGTCTTCGTCTTCATGCGTTGCGGAGCCGTAGCAGCGATCCCCGGCTGTGACAAGAGCCACGACAAGACAACGTCGATCGAGGAAAGCCGGGAAACCGGTGGTTATAAACCTCGAAGTATGACGTCTTCGGTGCACGTCTCGTCGGGTCAGTTGTCGCCACACCCACGTCGACAACTGGTCGCGCGACTGACCACACTGGAGGTGTCGACGCGGTGAACGTTCCTCGTCGCACCACGTGTTCGTCGACGCACCCGTCGCGTCTCATCATTGCGCCAAGTTTGCATGGACACCCAGAACAAGCAGAACGGACTCGGCAAGATGCATAGAACGAATTTAATTGGTGCGTCGCCTCCATTCGCCAAATGACGTCCGCGCACAACCGATTGAAATAGTTCTAGTCGAAGTAACTTGCACTGATGATTACGAAATTTTCAATGTCTGAAATTTCATATCATAAGGAAATTGTCTGGGGAATGGCGGCAGTCGTACATAAAGAAAAAGGCCGCGAGACACGTGCTTTTTAATCAGTAAGTAACAAGTAATCATAAAATAAAAGCTTCGCAGTACGTTCAGTTCTATCAGGACATCGAACGTTGTTGGCAAAACTTCGAACGTGGTCGGCAAAGTACGCTTCTAACGCTTTGGAGCGCTGGTACAAAAAGTGCATTGACTCTACCCAGTCTGACCTACGAGCGTTGAGGTCCTTCGTATGTAGCAATTACAGTAGCGGTTTAGGGAACTTATTCTCCATTGGCCAACGCCTATACGTTTTTCTGATCTTCTCGTAACTCCTTGGCTGGCCCTAGAACTCTGTCTCGAATCACTGAGCATTTTTACCCGTGCGTTCCTGCCATGCGTGCATCTTGTATTTGCTGCTACTACTTAGACACCTTTTCTTCCAGGGCTACTGCTATTCTGCAATTATTGATCATTTAATTAAATGAATGTCTAAATCACCACAATCGTTTCCAGCGATAGGTCTACTACGCGCGTTAAAGCACTTATAATTCCAAAATACTGGCCAATAAAAGCAGATTTCGAAATTTCGGCTTCCGATTAGTTTTCATTGCACTCCATGGAGTAACCCGTCAAGAAACAAAAAGTGCCTCCACAGGCTTGTCACATTTCTCGCTGGCCTGTGTGAACGCCTTCCACTTAGTGGTTTCGTTGGAGTGCGTGCGAGAATTCGCCGCCGTCTCTCCTTCCCCTCTCCGTCTTCGATCTTGTCATTCTGTTTTTACCTCCCTCCAGCGCAGGACAGCACTAGACGCTCTTCTGGTTAACATCCCTGCCTTCCCCGTTTATTTCCTCCACCTCCTCAAGCCACCCACTTAACAGAATGGAATCGCCAGTCTTCGTTCATTCAAGCCTTCCGTCTACTTCGGCTAGAGCAGTGCAATCAAAAATGGCTGTTGAAAGGACAGTCACAGGATACGAGTCGCCCGAGCGTGCGAGCGTTTGATATTCATAATTCTAAAGCGTACTGACGTGTGCCGCTAAGAGGTGGCGCCACCGAATAAGTTATGCGCGTTCAAAATTAGACGTCCCGAACGCGCATGCGCAAGGACTTTCCTCGCTGTCTTCTTTGCAAAAGGCAGCCGATTTCACTGAGAGTAGTATAATAGAGCGCAGAAAATTGTTTGCTGTATATGGCTGCAATGGGACAGAGGTATAATTTATTTGGTAAAAAAGGACAACCCAATAGCATCATGAAAAGTTGCCATAACAACCCTAGCTCCTCGAATTTCACGCTCACTCCGCCGTTAAGACACAGTCGCCGATGTGACCATGGCTCGGGTCACGACTGTGGGAAAAAATCCACTACTTGGAAGAACCAAAACTAACGATCGCTGCTCTCTGCCGTAGGCGGCAAAACGCGATAACGCTGACAATGATTCTTGGCCTATCTCCCACAGTGGGTATGCGCCACAGTGTTCGATGCCGTCTTTTAACGGCTGCGACCGCGCGTGAATTTCACGCGACCGTTGCGTGCCCCCGACCGTTGGGTCTCATTCCTTCGGTGACGTGCGCAGCCGAGCGAACGTGTACGCTCTTCGGGAAGCGCCGACCTTTGACCGTGAGCGTCACCGCCTCTTAACGTCGCCTTTTTCTCCTTTGACGACCAGAATTTTCCAGCGCTAAGAAAGTAGGCCTCCGCTCTGCCCCGAGTGCTGCCCACGCCGGTCGTGGGAAACGAGACGTCGCGCTGCCATAGCATCGCGTGCTGTCGAAACCCGTAAGCTCTGCTGGTGAATTCGGCAAATGCGAACGGTGTTGCGCAAGGGGGAATATCACTCATGGAAAAACGTAGCCCGTTTACCTTAGGCAGTCCCGTTTGGCCGTTAGAGCGGTTGCAGAACTTCCAGACGACGTGCCGAGCTTGCTCCCCTTATCTGCCGGCAAGCAGTTTCTTGCAAATGCACTCGGCAAACGATTTACTCCGCTTACCTCCGCTTACCCTCGTTTTAGCTCCCCGTGCCTAATGTCTTGATTGATGACGGCCAACGCCATAATATAGAGAGAATTCTCGTGAATGACGACGCATGTGGGCTTGTCTGCGTTTGTGTGCGGGTGTGCGTGCGCTGCTGGGCATATAATTTAACAACTTCCATGCAGAAGGCTATAGGAGCGTTGTTGCTCGTGCGTTTTGGTCTCGATCGTATACGCTTTGCTTTAACTCTTCGCAGTGCACCACTTCCGAAGACATTCTTTCTGTGTTCCTGGACCGTTCTCCGACATCAAGCGAATAATCCACTCCAGCCATGAGTAAGTCCCGGTAGCCACAACCAGTTCCGGAATTAATTCGCCCGTAACGAGCTCGAACGTCCGATTCCCTTTTTTTTTCTACAGCTGAGATGTCTCACATGTCAACTGCAGGCGGTAAGTTCACTCGTCGAGTGCATGCCTCTTTTCAGAGTCACTCTGGTTTCGTCCTTGTTTTCGGCCCCGTGTGTTGGCGTGCCTACTGGCGCAGCGCAGCTATGAATCGACTTAACGGAACCAGTTTTCATTTACGTGCACGCTTTGACATTGAAAGCTGGCATGCGTTTTTGAATAGTCATGCTGGGTCTCAGTTTCATGATTTTGTTTTGTAATGTCTGAATGTAACACGAACTGGCAGCAAACGTTCAATGATAATGCTATAGTATTTTGCAGTTCCTGGGTTAGGCGTCAATTTGCGGCGTTTTTCAAACTGGCCTCGACGTTGTAGGTTTCGCTGTTACATTTACTTGGATCAGTGCTGTTTCCATCACATACTGACTATACTACCGACACTGACCAGTGGCGGCGATGCCACGCCAGAGAGGGTGAAGCGAAAACCGAGAAATTACATAAGAATAACAACAAATGAATTTCCCCTAATGCTGATATCTTTCATTTTTTTATTTTTGCTGGCGTAATTTTGCTTTATTCGCATTTCCAGACGGTGTCTCCGGGATTGAGTCGTCGGGTAAGAACTACTGTTAAAGGCGACGCCTTTCTTTTTTCTGCTTCTTTAAGTCGATCACCAATGCGACACCGCGACTGATAAACATGCGTGATATGCGCGCATTAGGGATTCTTCGAATCGCGGATATATGAAGGAACGCGTAGAAACTGGAGGCACAGCGGGGTAGTGGTCTACGTTCCAAGACATGTGTAAGCTGCGTCCGTTTTTTTTTCCGCCTGTACCACAGATATTGTGTCCTATAGGTGCACCTAGTCCGGTGTTCTCCCTAAACTAATTCACCTCGATGAAGTACCCTACGCGACAGGTTCTTTCTCGCAGACGAGTGTGATACGGTGAAACCTCTCTCCCTCTCTTCGTGGTCAAAGTAAGCCTCATACACTGCAGCTGGCTTTTTGAGGCCCGATGTAGCAGCGTGGCCGAGAACTGCGCCAGCGGTAGCGGCAACGTCGCCATTCGCTGCTGTCTCACGTGACTTATGCTTCGCGGCGTCGTCAACCAATAACCACATAGAAAGAAACAAAACTGGCTGTAAGACAAAGGCGATTATGTTAAATTAGTGAAGACTCCGATATGCTTGCCGGTTTAGAGATGTAAAAAACGTGTCAGAAATCAAACGTGTTAAAAACACGTTAAACAAAACATGTTAAACAGAAATGGTTGCGCTGTAACTAAGCCCACACAGCAGCCAGCGTTGCTAGCTCGCGCGCTTAGCGTGTAAACATTTGCGTGGTCTACGGTTGTTCCCGAAAACGAGGGCACTGATTTATCTAGTCGACATGTCGCGCGCCTTCGCCAAAAACGTTGCAGGAGCAAGGAAGGTGCACGTATGCAAAAAGAAAAAAAAAGGCGTATGTTCACATCAGAAGGCTTCCGTCGTCGTTGGTTCGTGTTCGCTTTCTCCTTGTCTTTGTCGCAAACAAGAAGTATCCCGAGTGCAATTAAGCGGACGCTATAGCCGCATTCGCGCCGTCATCGCCGTCGCCGCCGTTGTCGTGCGTTCCTGCACGACGGCTGCGTCAATCCAACTCGTGTCACCTGCGTATTGTGATCGCGCCCGCGTAGAGATTAAGCCCAACGTAGGCCTTGCTATCGCTGTCGATGCTTGAAAACTTTTTGGGAACTTGGAAACTGGTAACGCTTTCTTTTTCAAAGTACTTATGTAAAATAATTTAAACGTTAAAAATGAATAAGGCTGTAAATAGGCATATAACAAACACGCTTACACCGTTTGGGTGTGGGTTGTAAGTTAGGTATTGATTTACACCTGAGCTCATTTCTAACGATGGAAGATATTTTACGGTGCAGGTTCGTTAGTTCATTGAGATAGCGTATCGTTCATTATTTTCCATTCATATGTTTTGTGTATTCACGTTCATATTTCTGCTAAATGCCGTTATTTTTTACTTCCTCGGAGGTCAGATTCCGCTATGTCTGTTGCTGACAACGGGTTAACGCGAAGAAGGAAGACAAATTGATAAACGATGGGCGAACAAGGGAAGCCTCCGTTCGGAGTCAATGCTGCATATATTTCACCTATTTATAATTTCATTGAAAAAAGTGTACGATAATTATGCTGCATCACTGTGTGTCTCGTGGTCTCGAATACCTGTGTGCGTTTATCTCTTAACCGCTGACTATCCAGTGGACCACCCGGGACGTTGAACTTTGTCAGGAGGCACCCAACGCTTGCCTAATTTTGCCACATCTCGTGGGCACGTTCTACACATGTATGAATAAAAATGTGATTTAAAAAATTTCAATTGCATATCAGGTGGCATGAGTCATACCAGCTATTTTAGTACAGTACACCATTCTTTTTTTACTTTTGCGGTAGACAGCGCAATTCTGACCCTTGATATAAATTACTCGATGAGGCACACATCATTTCTACGAAAAATAGGCTAGCCTTATTGAATATTTAACATAGTTACACTGGCTAACTGTTTAATTATTTACATTCTGGCAGATATTGCAATTAAACAATTGCAGCCACCGAGCTTGCATTCACTTGTAGCGAATTCTCGGGACGACACCAGTTTCGAGATAATTATTTTCCAGTTATGCCACGAAATGCAATGGCGTTCCAGCTATTTTTGTGCTGCAATGCGTCAAGCAGCGTTTATTTTTTTTTTTGTTGTTGTTGTTTACGTGACACAGCAGTGCATTTGTACCACGAGTTCGAGTGTGCATATCTCGAAACCGGTGCCATCCTCAGAGGTAGAAGTGGCGAAGAAGCAATGTTCTGATGCCTTCTTTCTTGTGCTTCTTTCCTTTTGCAGCCATGAGCGCCAGTGGAATATCCTGTGAGTATCGCACAGTGGTTTTATCACATACTCTTTTCATAGAGGCACAAACCACAACGGTGTGACGAGAAGTAGGACGAACAAGGGAAGCCTCGGCTCGGGGCCAACGTTTTGACAGGAAGACTTCGTTAGACTAGGCCAGCTTCTTTCCTACGGTAGGGTTTGTTAACACACATAACAACATAACAAACATAAGTTGTCAGGCGAGAACAATGTGAGGGACGGGAAATCGCATAGGGTATGTTGAAAAGGAAACATTAGTGTTGACAGTTTAATAGAACA
Organism: Dermacentor variabilis; assembly: GCF_050947875.1. Lineage (NCBI taxonomy): Eukaryota > Metazoa > Arthropoda > Arachnida > Ixodida > Ixodidae > Dermacentor > Dermacentor variabilis. Next base: position 59,549,748 of record NC_134577.1, on the reverse strand, counting down.
AGGAAGCTTGGTCAACGGTACATATTGTTTTACTAGTACACCTAGGCAGGCAATTCTTTCACCTTCTAAAATCTGTGAAGGCAGAAAATCGATATGGAGAGAATGAAAAATTAATAATAATAAGCAGTAAATACATGGTCTCGAACGTTTACTCAAAACGCACGACGTGTACAAAATGGTATTTCCGTGGATGAAAAACGGATATTGGGAGTAGGGTGTGTCAATGGGCAACGAGAGAAATGAGAACAAGCACACATGTTGTCGAAATTAAGGAAGGAATACTGCCTAAATATATTTACAGAATAGACAAGTGAGCTTCTTTGTAAGCGGTCATCATACACAAAAAAAAAACATGCAATGTGAATAGTCAACAAAAAAAAGAAAACCTTCCAAGGACGGAGCGACCACAACCAACGGCCAGGTTTATTGCACTAAAGGCAATATGCTCAAGACCTACCGCGGTGGCGTAGTCGCTATAAAATCGCGCTGCTGAGTACGAGGTCATGGGATCGAATCCCGGCTTCGACGACCGCATTTCGATGGGGGCGAAATGCAAATACCATGCCTCCTGCATTCGAGGCTCGTTAAAAGGAAGCTTTAGCTCGGGCCCAACTCCAACGCGGCCTATTCAAATACATGTAAAACGCAAAGACGCTTTTCTGAGATAACTCCCGGACCGATTTTAATGAAATTTGTTGCATTTGAGAGAGAAGATTAAACTCTAGTGACTGTTGGAAGCGCAATTTCGAGTTAGGGCCTGAATTTTGCTACAATGATTTTCCACAATTCGTAAGTTTAAAAAATGTAGAAGCACGAAGTTTACTGCTTAGTAGCTCTGGATCAAGAACAGATTTCGCGGTTCTGTAAACGTTATCTATTACAACATTCAGAGCGGACAAATTCGATATGTCAATTTGTATCTTACGTGAATTTATTACATTTTGTACGAGGGTTCTGGAAAAGGCGTATTCCCATATTACAAAATTTTTTGATGTTCATGTGTAACATATCAATTTTGTCCGCTTTGACAGAATTACGGTATTACTTTTTATGGTGGAGTTACAGAGTTGCAAAGTTAATAGTTTCTTTTTCTTAAAATTTCCGACTTTTGCCAATTTTTAAAAAAATTGACAGGCTAATTCAAAATTTCGAGACCAACAGTCACTAGATTTTAGGTTTTTTTTTTTTAATCTAACAAACCTTGTCAATTTTGGTGCAGTGGTTGCCGAGAAAAACGAATTCTCCTTTTCCATGTATTTAGATAGGACAAATTAATCACGAGTTCTCCACCACGACGTGCCTGCTAATCAAATTGTGGTTTATGCACGCAAAACCCAGGAATTTATTTCAGTTCGATATATCCAACACGCAAGCCGCAAAATTGAACAAAAGCATGACTGCAAGAAAAAAGAAAGGAAAGGTACCGATAAAAGGCACATATTGCTAGCTATTTAAAGTCAATCTTTCGGGAAGGGGTTCAATGCTATCAAAAATAACGGCAACTTGGTTTACTTTCATGCTGTGGCCCGCCTAATGTCATGCAGTTTTTATGTCTACGGGGATTACAGGTCTGAAGATTAATCTCATGCAATTGTACGCTCATTCACTATACCCCTTTCGCAAGCTATGCCTAAATACAAATGTGAAATTGGGCAGATGCTCCCTGTTAGATGTTGACGCTGCGATGTTACGACGACGTAAACGATGTGTGATGATTGTAGAAAGAAAGAAAAACATTGAGAAGTGTATACAGATAGAAGTATATGTATATGTATATATGAATATACACTTCTCATCACGGTTTTTTTTTCTCTCTGCAAGAATCTTACGTACATCGTCTACGTTCTTGTGACATCGCAGCTTCAAAGTCGTCAGTGTTCATAATATGGTCAGGCATACACATCACATAAGCGATGCAGTACCACATATTATTCAACGCCTGTTGTCGTGGCACAAGGCATATATATATACATATGGGGTTTCTTCAAAGTTCAGCAAGCAATACCCGACGTAGAATATGCAGAAAAGCGAAGACGAAACTTCTAGAAGTAAGGCGTGTTTACTTACCATTTTCGGCTGGTGGACCAGTCTTCGAGTACAGTGACAGCATACAGTACAATACAGTACAGAGTACAGCGCTGTAGTCTGATGAAGGCTGGTGCGAAATCTTCGACGTCAGCGGCAGCAGAATCGGTGAGCCGTCTCTATAACCTCGTCAGGAGTAAGCGCAACGCTCAGTCATGTAGATCCCAAGCTCTTATAAGTAGATGCACGACTGACACCGGAGACCAGCATCAGCTCCTACGGTTTCATATGACCGAGAGCGCATCGGAGCTCTAGATTCTCGGGAGTTCATCTTCGTTGCCTGGATAGCCAAACCCCCGATTCCAGCGAAAGCCGAGCCGTACAGCTTCGTAGAATACGCATGAGTTCGATTCCATACACATAGCAGCTACATGCACTAGCGATGGTGCCTGTGTATTCCTAAGTGACACTTGGAAAGCAACACACGCATTGAGTCCGTCAAGCAGCGGCAATCCGCCCGTTCCGAAGTAGTGAGCTCCGTCCAGCCCTGCATAATCCGTGACGCGAGCTGGCATGGCGCTGTCCGGAAATCTTCGAGCGAATGCGGCACAGCGAAGGCCCCACAACGTCTAACAAATTGGGCCTACACACGTACCCACACTTGTTCTTTCCAAATAGCTGCTACGTGCTTGCCTCAAGAGTTGGTGACATACACACACATGCTCGCAGGCAAAAGTCTACACATCTGCTTTAAGGTACTAATCCTGAGAAAGAGGTTTTATGCAAAGCAGAAGGTTAAGTACTGACTGATTCTCAAATATATCAAAAGAAAACACACACACGCATTACTCATTTAGCAATATATGCATTATATTAACGGAGACCTAGGCTGCTTCACTAGCAAACAGTGGAGTGGTATCCATCCAATGAACATACCTTGTATGTTCATACAAAAGCTTTAGAATTACAAAACCTTCTAAACTACCACCCAACCAGCGTCCCTGCAGCTGGCAGCAGTAGCCCATTCCCACATGAAAGTTTCAAAACTGTGGAGGCCGCTTCTGATGCAGCACGTGAAGAACGTGTTGCGACCGGAGGCAAGAGCCTACCAGGAGGCCCGGACAAGAGCTTGAGTTTCGTTGGGGCTATCAAGTGATATTTTTTCTCTCTCTAAATTACATAAAGTTGCGCGTGATTTCAGGGTGTGAGGGAGAGAGCTCAGTTTTCTGAAGCACGGTTCGGGCGCTGAATGGTCGCAAAGGGGGAACAAGGAGCAGGCCAGATAAAGCTTACTTAGACAATAGCAGCGCTTAACAATTGGTGTTTTAAATTCAATCGCGCATCCTTCTGCATTCAACATTCGAAGCAACGAAGCGAATAGCGCCTTCAGGATGAATCATGAGCGTTCTCACGGTGCAGCCTTGTTCTCCTAATGCATTCAGGATTGTCACATTATTTAGTGTAAGGAATATTCGCAATACGTCAGTTAGGGGTAACATTGCAGTACCCGTCCTTGTGATCGCGTTATGTAATTGAGTTCTCTCCAAATAATATTTGCGCTTAAATACTCACTCAGTACGCATTCAGTACGCATGATTTCAGAACAATTCATGCAATATTAAACAAAACTTATATAATAATTACTTCGTGATTGCACTACTGTCTACTATCTCTGCTAATCAGAATTTAAGATGTACTTCATTAGTCACGGTTTTCATAATTGTTCTTTGCAGCTTCTGGCACGTAAGTCAACATATATAGCTTAGGACTTGTTGAGTCCAAACGTTTCCTTTTTCTATGAATGGAGCTGCAGAGCACCAAAACAAGCATGCAGTGTTTCGAACGCTGTCGTACAACTCATAGTCTGACATAATGCCCATTGTAAGGTAAACATAAACCCTCATTTGTACGTAAGTCCTAATCTCACCACACATTGCTCGAACATCAAAATTTCCTTTAAAACCATCCCGTGAAAACATTTTGAATGCACTTGAGAGAATAAGCCGGCGCCAGCAGGTACTAAACATTAGCTACTATGCTGAGAAACAACTGCACTGCGAGAATAATTTCGGTTCTTACCATGCTGGCGTAATTTGTTCCTTTGGGACGGATTGTCTACTTGAATACGGACAGTTTTATGCCGGTTGTATTAATAGAGCAGGGTGGTATGGCAGTTATCATACAAGAACACCTTATGTATAAGAATAGAATAAGATGTGCCTCCTACTGCCCATGCCTGAATAATTTATTTGCACTTGAACGAACAAAATTACGATACCCATCTCAGGGTAATTTTGGTCTAATCAAAAATACATTGCTGGGCTTGGTAAATATCTCCTAGTTTAAGCCAATTTATGTCCTCTGCAGGATTAAGTCCTCCCCCAGAGAATACAATTACCCTTGTCTTGTCCCAGCGGACGCAACCTCATGTCTGCAAATCTCCTAATTTCATCATATCACGCCACTTCGTTCTCTGCCGTCTCCCACTAAGCTTCCCTTTCCATAAATTGTAGCAAAGCATCGCTTACCTTGCCCTACTCATGTCTTGCAAAATTATACGTGCCCCTAATGTCAAATCTAATATCAGCTACCCCTCTTTCCCCCCTAATCCACACCATTGCCTTCCCGCCACTTAGCATCAAACCTATTACGTTTTGCTCCACAGCAATTCGCGGAGTCTCATAACTTCTCGTGTTTCTTTGTTAAGCTCCCGCATTATTCTCTCATGTTGCCAATGGTAGAAAGCAAGGATTACACAGATTTCTTTTCAAACACAATGCAAGATTGTGGTCATGACGGAGCAATACCTACCGCATGTGCTGCAAACCATTTTTATCCTTCTAGAAGTTGCTTTCTCAAGATCAGCTGTCATGCTCGAGCAATGATGATGTCCTCATAACCAGAGCCTGCTGGTTCATGACAGCGAGAAAAAGAAAACGATTTGGCTAGTAGCACCCGCGATGACGCGCGCTCTAAGACAGGCAGGTGAGCGCGCGCCTCCTCTCTAGCCCGGCCGTGGCTGCGCTAAGCTGGCCTCGCGGTGAACGAGCGCGTAAACCACCCGCGCCCTATCTTGGAGGTCCTCTTCGGCGGGTGCAAAGCCTTGGCTAGCCGAGATCGCAGTGACAGCACATGCGCATTCTAGCACACGTAAAGTTAGAGATCGCGTTATCTCAAATTGCTCAGGCGTGTCCAGGCGAGACAGAGCACAAGCGTTCGGTCCCGCTCTGTATTTGCTTATCACGCCTGCACTGTGACAGCGAGTGTTCGTGCTCATCGAGCAAGCTCTGTTCATGTTTGCCTGTGCGCACGTGACAGCATGCTTGGTAATTGAATCTTTACTGCAATTTCTGCCGCGTGTAACGAATAAAACTGCGAACCTCACCATATTGTGGATGTTGAATACTGAGCTATTACAATCTACGCTGGGCCTTTCGAGCGAAAGCGCAACTTTTTTTTTTTTGGAGCTTCACAGGACTTTTCGAAATCGCCTATACCATATAGCAGATATCTATTCATTGAGCTGGATTATGCAGAGGTGGACATTATACTGAAAACAAAATTCATACCTGACAAATAAGCAAGAATTTCACTTATCATCTCTTTAAGTAACTGACAAATTGAAGCCAGTGATTTCAAGACAGACTGGCTTGGTTTCGAATTTTGAAACTAGCACCATTCTTGAGATAAGCGCAGTCAATTTCACTATCAAAATTGACTGCTTTTCTTTTTACCTTAAAAAAAACGCCTTTACGCAAAAATTACTGGAACAAGAATGCATTTCATCCCACACTTTTGGAACACACATATAGAAACTGATGTGATGCCCATAATTTTTCCTTAGCATATATGACTTTTGAAGCCACCGGCTACAATTCGTTTGCAGTATTTGCTGCGAAGTAATAATTTTAAATGTGAACGAGCAAAACAGGGTTAGTAGATATTCATTTCGGTTTCCTGGGAAGACATTGTGCTCCTCTATGTGACCAACATAAAGAAGTGGAATTGTGCTACATGCCAAGTTTGATTTCTAAAACTTATTTTATAATTAAAAAAATGAAAACAAAGCCAGCAACCGCGGAGCCTTCTAGATCTTTTTCCGTTTCACAGATGTAACCACAGCTGGAGCGCCAGTTTGGGCCCCACCTACCCTTTCTTGTGGTGATCCGGTTCACAGAAGTACCTTATTAATTACTATAATTATGGTTCACTTCTGATTTTTTAATTTTAATGGGTATCGCAACAGTTCACTGACACAGTTCCTCTTTGACAGTTGTACTTTGATTCGAAGCCTTACACGGTTTATTCAATCAGTTTAGGAAGAAAATATTGAAGTATTTCCGCTCAATATACCTGCGGCTAAGTTATATGTAATCCAAAAGTTACGATAATAACTCAAATTTGTTAGCAAAATTTCTATTTTTGTAACTATGTCAGGCAGCTGACTAATACACTTGAAATGTACATACACAGAATTTTTTTTACTGGCATTGACCCGTGGGGCTATAACACGTAGGATAAAAAAACTTGGTGAGACATGGGCGATGATAAAGCGGATGTTCTTATGAAAATTTCAGACGATATTGAGGGAGCAGTTGACGTCTAGGAGAATAAAAATTAATAACGAGGGAGAGTGGATAATCAAAGGGCAGGCGGGAGGATAGTTCACATTCAGGACAACAAACGGCGGTAGACCATAACGGTTCTTTCTGCTGAGCTAAAGGAGAACCAAAGAAACGCTGCGCAAATTTTTCAATGCATAGAACAGACCAGATGTGTTTGAATAGAGAAAAGGAGAACCAAAGAAACGCTGCGCAAATCGTTCAATGTATAGAACAGATCAGATGTGTTTGAAGAGAGAAACCGTAACGAAGGGAAGCGCTGCGGTTGATAGCAGAGAATTGCGCGGTGTGATAAGTTTGAAGGCACAAGACAGCGTCCACTGGCACAAGACGCAGGTATAAGAAAGAGTAGTCACTCTTTCTTACACCTGCGTCATTGAAGGCGACTAACAGTTGTGAGTGGCCTTCATCCCACAGTGTGCACGAGGTATCGCTATGCGATCGCCCTTTCGACCACGGTTATGTTTATCGCCTGAAGCGTCTTAGTGGCACTGTTTTTCGCGCACTGCTGATTGTGAATGCGGAAACTACCATCCAAACTTCCAGCGACAATTCCCAACGATCGCCGTTCCTCTTCGGTGCCATCGGTCTATGCTGCTTCGTCCTTCTTGCCGTCTTCATTGGCTACCTGATGCAGGGATCAAAGGATCGTAAGTGAAAAGCAAATTCGTATACAAGCAATCGCAGTTGAATGTCAGGCACCCATGGATGTCCTTCAGAATCGCTGCTGATTGCGAATGCCTCGAAAGATTGCCATTGCAAGGAATACATGTGTGAGCGGCTGCTTGAGAGACATTATCAACGAAATATCTATGTTACCTAAATCAAGGCGTAGTACGTATACCGAAGAATGTGAGACTTGTTCTCTCAACAAAATCTTTCTCCCTGCCCGTCACTCTTACCTAGAGCACCATTTATGTGAGACGCCTCCCACACCACTGGCTTAGCTAATCATCATGCCAACGTTCTGTGAGACGTTTCGTTTCGTAGCTGGCTTGGCGCCGTTACTCCTGTCCAGCAGCAGCTGAACGAAGTGCCGCGCCGGGCCGAGATGGCGCACCCGCGTATGAAATGAAAACCGTCCGCGCAGTCCAAGCGCAGCGCTCAACTTTGTCATTATTGCGAAGCAATTACAGGGACACTCCTGGCGCATTTTCACCGTCAACGTCGATGTCGCCGCGATGTTTCACCTATGCAGTCCAAGGGCGATAACACCGTCGCCGCGCGTCGTATGCTGTGTGTGCCAGTGAAAGCACGCGGGAGAAGCCGACTACCGCGGCTCAACCTGGCGCGCGCGAAGGAAGAAAGCGGAGACACAACGCGCTGTCTTCCGTCGCGCGGAAGGACGTCGGGGGGTTCCCGGGAGGCAGGGAGCGGGTGCGGCGTTGTCCTTTTTTTTTTTTTTAGTACAGGTCGTAGCGTTACACTTGACGCGGACTCGACAAAGATAGGGTTCAACTATAGGGTTCCATACCGTTCGTTGACTTCCGGTTCTCCCTATGTGTGCAGCTGAAGAGCCGGAAGAAGCGGACGTTACTGCTGGCGGCGGTGGTGGCGGCGGTGGTGGAGATGGAGGAAGTTATAGTGGCGGAAAGAAGCCTTTGACACCACGTACACCTCGGACGGCCGGTGAGTGTTCGTCATCTTCCGCTTCAAGTTTATTCTTCCTTTTTAGATGAAGGAAACAAAAACAAAGAAAAGTACTTAGACGCATATCCAATGAATGGTAGGAGGTCTAAACACTTGTAACTTGCAGCAGAAAAGGGGAAAACAGTCACTGAAAAAACAACTTCGCGCAGAAATGAAACTGTCAGGTACAGTGATTATTAGATATTTAGCATAGCTAAATATCTAATATTTAGCAAAGCATTAGCAATCTTTAGCAAATTTAGCAATATTTTTCAAAGCAGTTGTCTAAAGAAACCGTAAAAAGAAGGCAGCATAACTGCTCGCGTCAACGATGGTCAATGCAGATGTTTAACCTGAACATGAAAGAGTATTTAAAAAGTCATTAAACAAACAAGGCTAAGTAGCGTTGTCCCTAGTTAAAACAACTGAGGCAGCTGAGAGCACCGAGGTTTAATGGATTCCCATCTACCGCAGGTAGTGCACCAGCCGGTCCTGAGGCAGGTAGAAGAATGTTCTGAATAGTTCGTTTACCAGTTATCAAACACCATACAACGGTATAGGGAGTCGAGACAAAAGCATCTTGAATATGTACACGGCTGCTTGTTTACACGGTGACCTCATTTGTGTCCGTTTCCGCTTCAACTTCACGCTCATCTGGTATGGAGTTTATATCACCAATACTTCATTTTTGGCGTTTCAAATGAATGCCGGCATTCATTCGGCTAACTGCCAGAAAGAAAATATTGACAAGCTGAATACACAAACCAAATCATTCGTAGGCGGCCATTAGCACACGTTCACTCAACGTATGTCCAGTATCAGGACTGGCTCGCATTTTATCTCGTAAACCGCGTGTTAAAGAGAATGCGCGAAATATAAAAGTAAACCACGTGACTACGCGCCATCGCACAGCTACGACAGCGCTCTTTAGAGTGCTCGGTGAGAAAGGAAACATCTCGCCTCTAGCGCGTCACCCTGCGCAGCGCATCGCGTTTGATTAGCTCAGGCTTGCTCACACATAGACGTTATATCGATTAGCTCATCCTTATGCTTGTAATTCTATCAATTTGTACCGAAAGAAAAAAAAATATTTTGCAGATCCCAAGCACTGTGGGAATCAATGTTATGACAAGAATTTTGCGGTTACATGGTTACACAGCATTGTTAGCTTCATGTTCCGTAATGCGGTATCAGGTGGAAACAAAGCCTCTTCAAACAGAGTATGGATGGTTGGCGAGCATGCATGTCCGTGACGACAGCAGCGAGATGACGACCACGTTGAAAACGATCGTACGCCAGCAACACCATTATTTACTCAGGCCCTACGCGAGCTCAGGGCATAATTGTCCACTTCTACATAGGCAGTGGACTATGGTAAACGAGAGAAAAGCAGAATACGACGTCATCAGCGAGTACGTGCTATGAAATCTTTCGTATCTATGGCTTTATCACGTTGCATATGTAAAACGACGATGGATTTGTATTCCGGCGAACTACTGTTAACTAATGATCAACTTGGGTGATAATGATGCCTGTACCACGCCGCACAATTTCTGCATAGCGTGCCACGAGGAGATCACAGAGAAAAGTGGGCTAGTCACGTAGACAGCCTAGTCCAACTCGGCACCACATAACGTGTACTGGCACACGGAAAGAAGGCGACAAAGGGGCACGAGCTGAAAGCGCCCAGCCTTTCATTAGAGCTGGCTGGCTTGCTTTCAAACGAGAGCATTCTACGGGCTATCGCAGCCTACAAACATAGAGGGTGCGCCATAAATACTGCCACAAGGCTTATGGCTAAATTTTGCTAGCAAATTAAAGAACATTATTAGGAAACTGTCTGTAGCTCATTAACCAAGTAAATTAGGTATGCAACAACGAAGAATTTATCCAATTCTTCCGCTCCTCGACTTGATGAGGGCCTCTAAACGCCCTGGGTATGCTTCCATCACGACCCGCAAGAATCCACAAGATATTTTTTTTTTCTATGCTGGCTCTACTGATTCTTTCAGGGCAACCATGCTGGTGTACTGAAGGGCACGGTCCCCTTTTTTTAAGTATAGCCCACGCACACTTCACTCGGCTTAGTTGAGGGTTGCTTGCCGGCCACTTTCAGCTGAAAAGAAGTCTGGAGGGAGGGCATCGACACCAGTACTGTGGTGTGACTTACGCTTAGATTCTTGTACTGGGGAGGTGTCCTGGTGCGATGTAAAAAAAGTGCTACTGCTCAAAGGGGGGACAAGGATGAGGGCCAGCGAAGCAGTCTCTAAAATCTTTAAAGTGTCTGTGAGCGCCAATCATTGCACCTTTCGCCACAAGGACAAGAGGAATGCTACCAGCTGTTCAGCTCAACTCAAACCACGACAGTCACCGCATGCGAGCTCCTTAAAACTGTTCATCTGACTGCATCTGCGAGCTCTGACGTCGGAACAAGCACATGCGGAGCGCGCCTTCTGCTGTGATTGGTTGAGTTTTCTCTCGACAAATTCGATGAAATGCCGGGATGCTAGTCATATGCAGCTTCGATATAAAACACTATCGAAATATGATAGATTTAAAAAATGGTTGACGAAACGATGTGCAGATGTTTAAAATTAAATGCAAAATTAGCGATCAAGATGTGTGCCAGTAATTATGGGGCACCCTGTATACCGTAGAAACACTACAAAGGAAAGAACTAGCCGGTGCAGCTTGTTTCATTCGATGAAGAACATAAGGTTTTATTACGTCTACTGATAGTCGCTCATGATTGCTGTAGAATTCGTCAATGTTGCCCGCTATATCCTGATGGATTAGGAATCGTACGCCGTACTACTTCTCACCTGGAAGTCCTCTATAGAAGAGGACGTGGCTATTACCAGTTCTTCAAACCTCACGAGTTCTTCGAACCTCACGAAGGCCGATGAAATCCCCAACAATGCCCGATAGCTCCTCAAAGAGACCTCGTAAGTTAGCTTCACTCTAGAAAGTTCGGGTGTACGACGCTGCCAAGGTCAGTTTCCATTGGCGGCCTGTCCGAGTCGAGAGATCCTTAGCACCTTTGGTTGTGTTACAGGTTTCACCGCCGCCTTGGTGAGGTGCTCTACAGCCGCTGGGCACTGAGGGCCATTGGTTGATCGAATGAGTAATTTGGGAGGGAGTGGCCGAATACTGCACCAGTGAGGCCAATTCCTGTACTAGTGAGGGAGTAAAGACACTACCTTAATGAACTCTCCCTTGGTCAACTTCGCTCTAGTTAATGTCAAAGGAAGTGGATTCGACTCTCACCAAAGGTCAAGGATGCGACTCTCAGCAAAGGCCGCGGGTTCCAGTGCCATAATGAAGTCTATATTAATGTCTTAATTATATTGGCCTTACCACCAAAGGTCGCGGGTTCGACTTCCACATAAGCTCCAGGGTTCGACTACCACCGAAGGTCGTGGGTTTGAGTGCCTGAACTAACTCTCTCCTAATAAACTGTGCCTTTATTTTCCACGTGATGAGCGGCATCGGAGCCAGCTGTGGAAGAAGACTACGACGAACGCACAAGCAGTAGCACGAGAGCGTATCTGCGCAAGGCGACCTCACATGACTTTCTGTACCACACGCCGCGTTTTCAAGACCATCGGGATATCAGCCTCTTAAGGCTTTCAACTTAAAAAAAATAACTTCCGATAAGACCTTTCGATGCAAGTTTCTCGTCATGCACTGACGCATGACATAACATGATAATGCTTTTGTGTATAAACACCGCGTGGAAAACGTCTATGGATGGTATTAATACCGGCGTAGACAAAACGTCTACAAAGTCAATGCCTAATTCAAAGTCTTGCGTGTATGCAGGATACACTAAAACAAATGACTGCTTCGCCCCAGTGGTTTCAGCAGCTTGTCAGTTTGGTGCCTCATGACCTCTATGAAGGTGTTAAGATTAGTAGTCTAGCGAAACGATTTATTAGAATTTTCAGTACTGAGTTACGTGCTTTGTACGTATGTACGTAGTTTTCCGAACAAGGTAAGAAAGAAAAAAGCGATCGTCGCCCAATGGTTAGGGCACCGGGTTCTGCTAGAGGTTGGATTCCAACATTTGTCACATATTCTTTTTTTACTACCAAGGCGAGGGAAGAACCTAACTAGCAACCACATACCTGCCACAAAGTGCCAAGAATTAGGCAAGGAATGGTACGCAGTATAATATCGCTCTAGCTAACTTGTTTGCTCCTTCACGCTTGTTATCACTTTGCCGTGGAAATGTTCGTGCGTGCGCGTTATTTTCCGACTACGGGTAATCGGCGCCCGCCACGTAATTAAAAACAATCCCAAACGCGGTGCGATGTGATAGGTGATGCTCTAGAGGCAGCATGTTTATTCTCGTACTCAGCTCATTAAAAAGCATTGTCGTCGCTTCGCGCCGGCGTTTTGTAACGTAATACATACTATTATTTTGTAGGCTTTTCTTAAAGCGTGGAAAGAAGAGCCGCTCAATATAGAGCGCGTCGAAAGCAATTGAAATCGGTCTTTTCGAAGGCGATCAAACACCTAAACTATTGTCATGTTTGCCGTAAATGTAATAATAATAACGAAGAACACAAACTCTGCAGTTATTTCCATCGTCATCAAAAGCGTTCCTTTTTTATTAAACTCGGTACAAGATAGCGGAGACATACTGTATATATCACATGTCTTTTTTTTTATAAATTACTAATTTATATCTTGCCGCCTGTGTTAAGTACTGCAACTCGGTCAGTTCAGGTAGATTATTTAAAGCAGCAGTTGTTGCTCGCGAGAAATATCCCCATTCCCCCAGGTTCCTCCCTAAAATTACTGAACACCTTTAACTAACTCTGTCTATGGTCACACGTAGCAAATGTGAAATTTAACCCTAATGTACCTAAGTCCGTGTAATGCCTCTCTTCTTTGCTGACCGAAAGGTTTCAAATAAAAGGTAATTTCTTCAGGAACAACGCCTACTAATGAAACAACATCTGCGGAAACAAGTGGAGCCCCACCAGTTACTGGCCCACCTGGAAAACTCAGCCCTACTCCAACCCCAACTCCAACGCCAGCTCCACGACCCGGGCCAGTTCCTACGACAAATACGAAAGCATGTAAGAGCTGGTATCGTAAACTTTAACCGCTTTTTACGCAGTCCGGTGCGCCATTCGGCACCAATCTAGGGAGTATTCATACCTACACGTGCTTAAATGCTTTTAACATGGCATAAGCGTTCGTGAGAATACTCCCGTTTAAATATATATTGCTACGGCACTACTATTCGATGCTATGCTCATGTTAGCCAAAAGCACGGCTTAACGCTGAAAGCGGCTACACAGCTACGAAATGAAAAAAGTAAGTTTACCAGGCAAAAAACACTGCCTAGGCACTCTGCCTTCGTGCTGTCTGTCGCATCAACGCGACCGATGCGCCGAGAACACAGCGCTCACGGAGCTCTCAGCACAGGCCGCACTCGACCCGTTTCGCAGGTCGCTTTCAAGATACGGGCCCGTGCGTCTCTCTTCAACGCTATGTAAGCGCTGAGAACACGGTGCGCCAAGCTATCAGCATTCGGCACTCTCTCTTGGCATCGCACATCGCTTTCAAGATACTGCCCGCGCCAGCGAGCCAGAAGGAGCCGCGGCCGGAGCACGGTTGATGGCGGTTCATAACGGTTCGACGAGGATGGATAAGGCGCTAAAGTGGGATAATGACTTATAATGATCGCAAAGTCATCAGTCCGCCTGGCGACGCCACCTGCTGTACTTTGCTGGCGCCATACGTTCACGTTGCGCGAACCTTGCGCAGCACTTCGTGTCACCGCAGCGCTGTCGCATTTACCGTCATGGCGCCAAAACGACCACGGCCGCTTACTGAAGAATAACCGAAACGCAAAATCGCAGGGTATCGGTGTCAATACAGATTACGCCAGAAACAACTCGAAAAACACTGCGCACAGCGGGGTAACTACAGCCACACGCAACAAGAGTGAACACTGCTTCCACTCGCCTCTTCTATAAGTCGCCTCGTGCACGTCTTCATCAGTTCGGTGTTGAAACCGCGCTTCTCCGTTTCACGGTTGTTTCGTGGTAGTTCTCGCAATTATACTAAGCAGAACATGTTACGAGCACGAAACATCGCGTCTTTAATGTATTGGAAATGCTTACGCATCGTTTAGCTAACTCTCAGAAGAAATTCTGAGCGGATTTTTTTTTCTGTGTTCTTCCACAATATTTTGTTTCTGTTTTCAACCTTGGCTCCTTTTTTTTTTCAGTTCTTGCTCTGCGGATTCAACTCGACGTCACAATCGTAAATCCAAGTTTAGTTGCCGACGGCGACCGTTTGCAAGGATTCATCCCTGCCGTCTGATGTTTTCAAATTAGCACAATATTATTTTCGTCGCGCATTGCGCTCAGCTGTCAGCTGTTTCGGCACAAACCTGTCTCCCTTCCAGTCGAAATCCGGCGAACGGACGACTTCGCCAAACGAAGCGTTTCTGCTCTCCTTCTAACAGTCGCTGAGTGGCCACAGTCGGTTCGTCCTTTTCAGTCTAAAAATGTGTTGCTCCAAAGGCACACACATAAGCTTCGACCTTGCCACACAGCGGCGTGGATCGTACTAGACACAAACCGGGTCACTTGCAGTACAGAGCTTTAAGACTGAAAGGTGCTCTCGGTTATCGCCGTTTCTGCAATAAAATTTATTACTTTTACGTACTCTGGGCAGGAGGGGGGGAGGTCGTATAATGTAAGGGGTGGGATATAATTAATACTTTATACACAAATAACAGTGAATCATATTTAGTATTGCAAAAATACTGGCAACAAAAAGGGTTACTTACTCATAATATGTACGAAGTAGTTCCTACTTGCCTTACATTTTTCAATATGCTCCACAAAACGCTATAGAGCTTAGGATGTGACGGAACTTGAGCGTAGGAAATAGAGCTTAGGATTTGACGGCAATATTCTTGAACATCGAAGGGACACCGCGAAGCGAGGAAGCAAATTTCGTTCGAAGTAACAATCTGCATTGAGGGGTTCAAGCGTTGTCCCAGCATTGAAACTTCTTTTTAACTTGATGTACATCGACCGAGAAATTCTGATGAAGCAGGCCAGGCACTTCTCTTTCCCGTCCGAACCCCTTCTTCTTCACGCCCTGTTTGCAGTCTCTGTAGACGAGCTCGTCTGCACGGTGGGGGGAAAGGCCATCTTTCCCGAAATGATCCCCACTGACGGGCTGTGCGACTACATCTACTACACCAGCGTTGCGGTGGTTCACGGCATCATGTACGGCATTGAAACCGAAGAAAGCTGGGAAATGTTCAAGCTGGTAATGAAGAACCTCACAAAGACTTCCGGTGGCATCGGATTCGATATCCGGTTAGTAATTTTTAGTCATCTCATTATGCCAAACAAAGAAGCGCCACGGATAAGAACTGCTGAATTTTGTGAATTGGAAAACGGAAAACACCTGGCGCCGAGAAATATCCATTTTGAGGCGTGCGGTACACATCGGTAGTTTAGTGGCTTTAGCCTGCGTACAGGTTTAGACGAAGCCTTTATCACTGCCAACTCATTGATAGGGCTTCTCTTTCTAGCCACTACAGAAGCTACCAGAAAAGTTCAATCGCCTCCTAAGAGAAAATTTCTGAAGGGAACAAAACTTCACGCAAAAGCATTAAAATGTAAAATAGGCGTTTTCCTAAGACAGCAAGAGGTGAAATGACGACGCCATGGTGGATGGCTTCGGATTCACCACATGGGCTTCTTCACCGGGCGACCGACCGGTCCGCAGCACATCGCCTTGGTCCAGCGACCATAGCCATGTTCGCTGGGCCAAGCCATGGACTCTTAGGTCATGGTCCTGCGACCATGGCCTAAGAGTCGGACCGCACGACCGAGTCTTGCGGACCCACTCTTAGCCGTGGATTCTATACTCGGAAAATTGAAAGACCTGACGAACAAGTTGTATACCTGTATTTACTCCAGTATGTTCACCCACTCTTCACAACGCTGAACAAGGAAATGCAGAAGGAAGGAGCGAGAATCCGCATGCTGAGTGACCGCATTTCTATTGTCTTTAAAAAATTGTTGAAGCATATCGCAACCCCGATACCTCCGTGACACGCTGCTCGATCGATTGCGTTATAAAGACCGAACTAACTTCATCCCACTCGAAGAAGTCTACTTTGGCGGCATGGTAACGTCAGAGTTATCTAAACCACTTGACGCAGACCCTACAGATGTGCAGAACTTCCGCCTGAAATGTTTGGAATTTTATATTGACGGCGAAGTCAAATAATCAAAAGATTTCCGCTAGTCGATTCATAGATGACGCGGCTGCAGGCAATCGATCGCCGCATTGTGGTAGATACGTGTTGCGTCGATTGCTCCTCTTGTTTCTTCGTTCTCTTGATTGTTTACGGAAGAGAACATCAACAAGCTCGACAACTAATAGAGGCATCTTCGAAAACACAGACCCAGGTTTACCTGCAGATGTGAGTGTGGGACATATTCGGATGTGCGCGCGACAAACCACTCAAGGTGACGTGTCCCTATGTTTCCAACACTCAGTGACTTCTTGAGAAAACTCTTCTGGCCCCCTCATTGCAGCACTACCGTGTAGAGAGTTTCCTTTCAAATTAACCTTGTCAAGACAAAGAACAAACTGGAAGCAGCAACCTTGCAGGCGACCCTTGATGCCAAGCAAGATTTGTTAGCAGCGCACGGTTTCGATTTTTCAATGCGCCAACGGCACATGAATCTCATGCGAAAAGAGTGTACAACTTGGGATGAACGATCTATCGACCATTGAAACATTTTTTTTTGCAATATCTTACGCGACACACGGGTGGGAACGGTCGTACGCCTCCAGCCGGGCCGTAGAGCCTTCATTAATTTTAGCATTTATTGCAGTTTTCCTTGATGTGTGCATGTGTTTTAACATTTGAATGATTTTTCTCCTACGTTTGACAATGTCGAAGCTGTGCACAAATAAATTGCCGTTGCCACCACTGCAACTTGCACTGGTCACATCATTTTAGCTTAAGCCCAGTGACTTGAATAAATCCTTTCAAACGAATACATAAATAAGTATTAAAACTAAAATCTACAATGCATTTGCACAGCACGAACGCAGCTTATCTTACAGAGAACACACTAAACAGCCGCATTTTCCCTATATCTAGAGAAATATATGGAATTTTTTTCTATCCGAATTAGGGGGAAACTTGCTTTGGAGGTTGGCGACATTGAGTGTGAGGGATTCGGCAAGACAGCAGCAGCAGCACCCAGGCAACAGACACGGTGAAGAAAGTTCGGAAGGGCTCGTAAAAAAGGCTGCGCTTACCGAACCTACTCAGGCGTCTAAAGTGGACATCATTATTGTTACATTCCGCCGTGGGAACCGCCGCTATGTTTTAAGATCTCTGCAAAACGTTCCACGAAAAGTTTATAACATTTCACTATGTTCATTCATTCTCAGGTACTCAGCCCCGAGTAGCATGAACGGAACGACCGAACAGAACCTGCAACGTCATAGGAGCTACAACAACATCAAGCACTACGGCGTGTTGAACGTGTTGCACACATCAGCAAAAGTGAAGGGTCTATACGACAAGGCGAAAGTGCTTCTTGCAGTAAGTGCATCGTTACCCCTGGTCCACGTGTGACATCGCATTCTAATGCTTTTTGTCGGTGCGGTTGCTCTGTTCCCTAAAATAAGCGTTTTGACAGGCGTTGGTCGGATGAGAATATTGGTTTACCAGCCATACCGATTTATCAAGTCCGCTTCTAGGAGAGAATGAAAGACAGGTGGGCCGCATGATCAATAGGGTCTCCCAAAAGATATACGGAATGAAAGAAGAAGACACTCTCAAGCTAGTCAACAGCCTAATTGTCACGTACTCCTTGCCGTACCACGTGAAGACCAAGGCAGAAAGAGAGCAAGCAGACACCATCCTCAGGAAGGCGTACAAGACGGCTCTGCATCTAACCAGAAACACGTCGAACGAGAAGTTGCTCCAGCTGGGCATCAGCAACACCTTCAGTGAGCTCGACGAGGCTCTGCTGGGTACGCAAACCGCGAGACTCAGAGGCACCGCTACGGGACGAGCGCTCCTCCGGAGGTTGGGTCGGGATACGAGCGGACTGACAGACAGATACGCGGACGTACCGGACCACCTCAGGAAAACCATTAATGTGGGACCACTGCCAAAAAATATGGATCCCAACCTACACGAAAACAGGCTAAAAGCTAGGGCCGAATACGTTGAGAGAACGCTAGCCCAGCTAGACAATACAGTATACACGGACGCCGCCGTATATCCACACGGAAGAGAACGCGTGGCCGGGACGGTAGTGGTTTAACAAGGAAGGAAACCCGATCACGTATGCCACGGCAAAGGTCGCTGGCACAGCGGAGGCCGAGGAGATTGCCGTAGCGCTGGCGGCAGCGGAAGGTTATAGACCGTTTTTTCGTAGGCGCCGCCATTTTGTGAACGCAGTGGCGCCGCCTATGAGCAGCGCCATACTGGCTTGGGTGAAAGCGATGTTTTGCATGGCAGGTATACGCTCGGCGGTAGGTTCTGGCGTTTGTTTTCGCGGTCGTGCGGCCTGTTTTGTATAACGCGCGTTTTCTACGTGGTAAACGGTTCTGTGAGACGTACTGAAGTGGTTTAAGGCGTCATGGCCGGAACTTCTGCTGGCGTTGAAGTGGACGGAACACGCAGCGCGACGTGTGCGCGCATAGTTGAGCCTACAATCGGCCTCGGAGCTCAGTTGTGTATTTCTAATGTTCCAATTACTAATGTGATCTTATTGCAGTATTATCCTCTATTTCTAAGCTGCGGTTTAGGAGCCATGAAACGTAAGCGACGATCGTAACAGCGTGGGTACCGTTCTGCTACGATAGGAGTTGTGCTGTTATACTTTGGCAAGCGTTCAAACTGTTCGCTGCCGGTTACATTGCGCGACCATACTTGGTTCGATGGATGAGGTTTCCACCCCTGAATAAAATAGTTTTGGCAAGTAATAGCAGCATACCGTACAGTCTGAATTAAGATTGTCCAGCAAAGGGATTGTTTACGAACTGCGCGAGCGTCCTAAGCAGTCCTATGTGCTGGATTACATATATCTTTGTTCTATATACCGCATGGTCCAATCATACGGCATCAGCGGTTATATATTTATAAGCGTTGAGCGGCGTGACTATGCGAGGTCCTACTGCGGCGTTAGCCCGTTTTATCTTGCTTTTTCGAGAAAGAGGATGACAACCAAATTTTTTTTTTCGGTTGCGTTCGTTCCGTTCTCTACGACGCACTCACACGTATTACGGAAATTTTGTCCTCAAAAATAGGCATCGCATTCTTTTTATGCGATCCCTCTCATATATTATGGCTGTATGCAGGCCAAAAAGACAATGCCGAAGCGCACAGCTTACATATGTGTCGTGCTGGTTCACCGAATGCAGTAATCGCTGTGTTGAGCAGCGCCATGCATCGGCCTCAGGCAGGAAGGCTAGCGTATACATATGGTAATTTGAAGCCTACTAGTCATGAAATGCGCGAGAACGATGCCCGTGCATCAGAAATATTTGATAGCGCCTGCAGCTTAGATGTTTCTTAGTTGCGTTAGGTTGGGGGGGGGGGGGGGGGCGTTCACGAACGTGCGCTCTTATGCAGATAGTGAGCAGGTTTACCATTTCATGCTGCTAATACAGAGACACCGGTTTTCTTTGTTGAATTAAAACCGATATGAGCAAGATAGTTCACAACACATACACACCGCGACTGATAATGTGCGTACACCGCGGCTGATAAAGCGCGTCACATTTTTGCGCCCCCAAGAGATATTTCCGCCTACTGTAGTTAATATGAACGGACATGGCGTAAATTTCACAAAGTACGATCTAAAACATCTCGAAATCGTTCCGCAGCACGCGACAGCAATACTTTCAAGCAGCGCCGCGCCGGATCGCCCAAGCCAGAGAGGAGGAAAGGCGCTCCGCGCTCCCTATCCTCCTCGCCCGATGAAACGGTCTATAGAACAGGCTGATCTCTCAACATACTGACGGACTTAAAAGAGCTGTGCGGGAACTACACGAGGGGCAGAATCAGCAAAACTGCCCTCAGAATACTCAGCGGAGCCACCTCCACCGAAAAGGAAAAGCCCAGGCACAACCTAATCTGGATCCCGGGTCACGTAGGCATAGTGGGGTACAGCCTAGCTCGAGGCAAAGCGTTCCGGGCAGGGCGGTCGAATGCCCCGGAGACCCACCTACAGGCTTGCGAGAGGGGATAAGCAGAGACCCTGAACTTACATAGACGAACTAGAATTAAATAAGCGCCACCACACAAAGCCCTCACAAAGGAGGAAGCGACCAGCTCTCGCAGACTACAAACTCCTCCCCCAACTTACACGTGCTCAATAACATGTTTCCGACACAATACAGGGCCACCTGCCCTTGGTGCGGTGCCACACCTACACTCTACCACATCACCTGGGAGTGCGAACGCAACAAAGCATTCCACAAACACGAACACCCGAGTGCGGAGCAAGGGGTGAGTCGGCTCATCAGCAGCGAGCTCACGGCCCAAAGAGCCCTAGTGCAGCACGCGAGCGATGCAGTACGACTCAGTGGAGCCTTGGAATAGGGGCTCACCCTTGCCGAAGAGAAGTCTCAAGTCGCCAGCGCCAAGAAGATGAAGACGACGGAGACCTCGTAACCGCAAAACTCTTGAAAGACTCAATAAAAGTTTTCACTCACTTACTCCCGCAGGAACATCACCCTTTGGAGTACTAGGTACAACTAACACTCTGGTCTTACGTATGTAACGAGCACCCGGTTTCAACACACAAATTTAAAGAAAAAACTATATTCCACGATTGTAACACGTTTCTGAAATTTCTTACTTCGAGAAATCCTAAATTTTAGCCCTTTGCTGTTTCACTGTTCAGTTTTCCACGGTATGAGCGCGAGTAAGTGCGATTGCGTGTCAGGTGAACAAACAAAAAAAGTTTACTGTGCGCTATCTCCAGTGGACGAGTATCACTAGCCGTCGCGTTATCACGTCACCACGGTGTCTTGAGATGTGGAGTTCTAGGCTGGCCCGATGCGTCAGCTGCTCATGTCAGTCCACGGTACCAGTGCACGTGACTGGTATCGCTGCCCCTGAAACGTGCGATGGCGAGCGGCTACGAGCAAGGCTGGATGCGACGCTCCCTTGGGTGTTGTCGTCGCTGACACCGGCGGCACGATTCCGCCGCGACCGAGGGCCCGCTCTCTTTGTTTGTGGAACGAAACCGTGAGAAGGAAAGCACAGTGCTGCGCAAGACGGGCTGTTCGGCGACGATGGCTACGATATGGCGCCAGAGTAGCGTGCTACGTCAGTATGGAACAATGCGTGCTACTCGCAGCGTTTCCTTATTACTATAAACCGGGTACCTATATAATTATAATACGAGGTATTGACACGAGAAATGAGAACACGTATAGAGCTTCGCTCAAGTTTCGCAATAGGGAGTATCGTAATTGTCGGTGTTTGTTGTTGTTGTTGTTGTTGTTGTTGTTGTTGTTGTTAACAGTGTGCGTAACGAAGCCGAGCGAGAGAAGTCAATGATCGGGAATGAAGCACGGCATAGGTTACGTAAACAGACAACCAAGAAAATGAACGACACGTAGTGTAGCTGCCGGAATAAAGCAACAGCGAAAATAAGCAAAAGCAGAAAACAGCAATCCCGATATTCACATCCCATGCTATATGATCATGCGACTTAAACAGGTGGTAAATGCGTTCAGCGTTCCTTCATGATACCTTTCTAAATGAAAGTTTAACCACCACCACCACCACACACACGCAAAAAAAAAGCAGAAGAGTGTTTATAATTGCGCGATATCAGGTTCGGGCACACTGAAAGCTGTGAATTTATGCTTATACCTGAGGCTGCCGTTGAGAACTTGAAGAGACAGACAAATCTGTCCGTATCATCAAGGGTTCGTTTTAAGACCAGATCGTTAAAGAGCTCTAACCTTACTACTTATGACATATCCAAATATTCGCAAACCAGAACACAAACAGTACAGCAACCCTGAAACCAAAAGGCGAATGTAGAATTTTCGACTCTCGTTAGCCATTTAGTAGCTGTTGTTTGTAGATATCGTGCAAGGTTGCGTGCTGTCAGAAAATCTGACATTTCAACTAGCTTCCTGAAGAAAGCTAGGTGTAGTTAAAAAAGAAGGAACGAAAGATCACCAATCCGCACGAAAGCGAAGCATTGATGACTATAGAAATGTGTTAGGCAACTATGCAAAGAATAGGTTGCTTTTTCGACCACATATACTGGAGCAAACGCTTCGCTTAATATTTAAATTAACAAACATGGTTTCACGCCGGCACAGGCGAACTCACTCGATGACCGCGAACGTGTCGACACTGGCGGGATGAGCGCAAACAGAAAGAAGCAAACGCTTCCGCTGCCTCTCGCTTCAGCACGTCTCCGAAACGTGAGATTACGCGACCAGCAGCCCTAGGAGCATGGGTTTACAACGCACATGCAGCAATCAGCCATCTCGGCTCGTTCAACGTTTGCACCCGCCACAGATTACGCTTACGGGCAGCATAAGCGCACAACTACGTCTGCACGCATGCACAGCCGCGGCCGGGCTAGAGGAGATGCATGTTCACCTGCCCTCGTCTCCGGCCCTAAACACACGCTCGAACATGGCACCTCGTGATCAAATGCCACTGATTTCTTTGTGTCAACCAAAAACGCAAACAGAAGAGATAAACACGCCCAAAAAACAAACGATCATTACCAATTGTATGTTTACCTTGCCATTTTCGCTCTTTAGATTTGCCACTGACCCCCGCAATCATTTCGCCTTTTCTTTCAATGCTATTTTGATTTTTCAGAAATTGAAGGCTATACAAGTGTCATCAAACGTCGCCAACTCGAAAACATTAATTGCTCTCGGCATATTCAATTATCGCGGCAATAACGCGTTGGGCGTCCTCAGCGATATGTTCAACGATGCTGTCACGTAAGTGTAGAATGTCTGAACATATCATTTCCCATCGTGTATTACAGCAAAGCTTTCAATGAAACTAGAAGCACTTCAAAGCTTTATATCCATGTTTTTTGACAATATTCTAAGAAAAAAATCAAATCACTCACGAAGTTTATACTGTGAGAATATGTGGGGAAGCTGAAGGGCAGTGCACAGGAAAATTGTGTCAGTTAATTAGAGGGTAAATAAAAATTGCTAAGCCCTCATGTTGGGCGTCTTTAGAGGCGTTATATGAAACGCTTACTGAGTTTCCCCGCTCTGTCGGGAGGACCAAAAATGGTAGAAACTTCATATCAGCAGGAAATGAAGACCGCTCTCTTCCTAATGGCTATCGAAAGCTTGAAATGCTTATGCTAATGATGCGCTCTAAAATAATCAGTCCAGCTCTCTCAATTTCTTATGTCGTATAAAAAAAAACTTACCTTTTCGCGGTCTTCTCAGTGAATTACGCGAGGAACCTCATTTTATTTCTTTATGGCAGCAAATATGTTGTGATCAACTAACAATAAATTATGCAGTGAAAGTGTAAGCTAATGACAAATTTTTGCAGAAGATGCAAGTTTTACAGAGCGTCACACTGCGGTTATCCACAACGTTTCTCGCAGCCATAAAATGACTGTGAAAGACACAACTTCTGATTCAGAGAAAATAAATGGAACGTTATGAGCTATGTGTGGCGAAACCATCACAATCATGGCCTAAATAAGAGCGTTGCGAATAATTTGTAAAACACCGCCTTTCCCCAATGTCATGCCTCAAACCTGGTTCGCAGTTGCTCTTTGCGCCATGCTAGCTGAACTAAACAAGGACCCTTGTTTTTACTTAGCGAAATTAGCGCCATGGGGCGTTCCGTTCGCAGTTGCGGACTTCATGGTACTTAACCAAAACAGTGGCACAGATGACAAAATTTATACCTAAAATGTCTCTCGTACCTCGTGAGCCACTTCACATTGGATTACCGCTGCAAATTTCAATATTATGTGCTAGCTGTTTTAGTAAAACGAGTGGGAAAACAGACGACTGAATATTTGCTCTTAGCGTCCTTATGCCGTCATGTAGTATCGCGCTGAGTACGAGCTGCAGCTACCTGCAAGCGCGCGACAAAGCGGTCGGACGTTCTCGCTCATACTGAGCACGATATTACCTAGTTGTCTTCGTTCGTTATTCTTTCACAATATCTTACGTTAGGGATCATTTTCATGTGGTTGGATGAATGCTTTGGGGATGCAGTGAAGAAAAGATACTTGATGCTGCCATGTTTTACTTGCCCGTTGAGATAGATATCTCGAATATAGTCTGCATTTTGTAAATCTGACAGAGCGTACTGAAGATACAAAAAATGTTATTGAGTTCTGAAACTAAGTTTTTGTGTTTTTTGGAGATAAAGAAATCTGAAGTTTCACCTGCCAAAACCCCGATTTGGTTATGAGGTGCGCCGTAGTGGGGGACTCCGGAATAATTTCGACCACCTGGGCTTCTTTAACGTGCACATACACGGGTGTTTTCGTATTTCGCCCCGTATCGAAACGGGGCCGCAGTGACCGAGATTCAATCCCACGATCTCGTGCTTGGCAGCTCAACGTAAATTTGAAGATGGATTGAATCTCGTGCAATTAAATTTTCGACGAGCCAAATTAGCGCCTAGAGGTGTAAGCTGAACGCTATAGGTAATGTGTAGGCAAACTTCAATGTGTATGGGTGAGTTGTGCTTTCTGCATTAAATCATTAAATGTAGAAAATGCAGTAAATACCTCTTCTAATCTTATCTCCCTGCCCTGCCATATAACTACAAACACCACGGAGTCAAACTTAAATAACATGAAAAGAACAATATGGAAGGTACGTGCATGAGCTCGAATGCATGAGCATAAAATGTGACTTTTCTAAAATATTCACTAGGGAGATTTAGAACAGTGTTTCTCGCCTTACGTACGTTAAACGCAAACACATTTGAGGGAGATTATGGTGCGCGCCCTTTCAAGACATTTAGTTTGCCGTACGGGAAACGCAAACGCACGGAAGATGTTCTAAAACAGCGCGCCATATGCTGCCTACTTCCAAACGTATCCAAGCCAAGACACTCCATTAGCAACCACACGGTTGCTGCTATGCGCACGCGTCGCGTCTATGCGCAACGCGTCTACGGGCGCAGTAAGCGCAAGTCGATCTCAGAAATTGGATATCGTTATGCACTCATAACTAACGTTTCAGGTTAGTTTAGAGAAAGCGAAAGCTCTTTTCAATAGTTGTTGACGATCAACGGGAGTCAAAGTGCAGCCATCACGAGAGAATTCCCTCTGATGTGCCGCCTTGTTCGACAAAGCTACTTCACAGCATCCGTAAGCTCCGTAATAGCATCCGTAACCGTAGCATCCGTAATAAAGTACGCTATCATAGCGCACGCAAACCGCAGAAACCCAACAGCGTTCGGAGAATGCGCAGTCAGGATGACGCTACCACTTTAAGTACGTAATCCGTTTACGTTTGGTTGCAAACGCTATTCCGTGATTCTCTGTTGTTGCCCCATCTCGTTATACTTCCCGCTGTTCCGAGGGAACTCCTCGTGTATATATTGAGAAAATAAGGGGAAGGCTACGAGTTGTGCATAGGCGAAGTAGCGGTTTTCGCCATAAATTACGTGTATAAGTGCTCCGAATCTTCATAGGACAGTTTCTAGCGATCGCAAGCGGCGCAATATTTAGCCTGCTGCTGTGGCATAACTACAAATGCCACCAACTTTATATTCGGTGACCACGAGAGGAATGCCTTAGAAATTGTGTGTGCAAACTTAGATGTATGTGAAACAAATGCAGCCTTTGTAAACCATTGCTTTCAAAAGGTCTTAAAGCGACCTGGGGCCATCTCTAGTTGTTTCCCAGTGTATCTAGGGAACTCTTCATTTCAGAAAGCTTATACTTGGCGGAAACAAACGCGACCTTATGGGCTATGTTTATGGAAAGTTCAAAATGTTTCTGTTTAACAGTGCCTGCCTAATAAATTACGAATCGAAGCACCTCAAAGCGTGAATGACTAAATTTTACGAGTGGCAGGAGATGTATCCAAATGCTCAGGCAGAAGTACAAATGCCATCAACATCAAACTTACCCAACAGGTTCGGAGGAGCATTGAGTAGGGGGGGTCACAGAAAAATCACAAGTATTTAACGCAAAGAAGGGAACTACATAGTAAGAAAAACAAATAGGTTTGTACAATGGAAAAAATACATACAAATTCAAGGAAATACAATGGAAAACAAAGTCCAAAAACAATACAAAGGCGAATAGAATACAAAGTTGTACAACAATGTCAAGCGAAGATGTGATGTTCCAAATGTTCACGAAATTTGGCAGGATCTTTTCTTGAGACAATATTATTTGGAAGTCTATTCTATAGTGGGATGGCGCGCAGTAATGCAGAATTAATGAATGACTGTGTGCGGCCAAAAATGCGCCTGAAACTGAGATGATTATGCAGTCGAGTAGATGTGCGAGAAGGACTTTCCAGCGACAAGCGGCTGCACCATGAATTATAGTAGTATATATGAAAGAGGCATAGAAGAGCAACAGAGCAACATAGGGGAATCGCATCGCAAATGTGTGTGCGAACTTCAGTTTACGTGGATCAAATACAGCTTTTCAGAAACGTTCCTTTCTGAAGATCTCCAAAGCGCTGTGGGATCATCGCAAGGTCGGTTTCACGACGCACGCGATCGAGCTCCTTGCTGGACACAAATTATATTTGGCGAAAACAAGGGGCAATGTTATGAATCGTGTGTAGTCAGAACTTGAGTTTAATAAGACCTGCGCAATCACTTACGCATTAAAGTATTGCAATTTTTGCTCGCGGCGGGAAGCATGCCACTTCGCGCTGACAAATGCCAGCAGGACCACATTTGGCGAATTAAAAATGTCGGACCACTATGATAAATCTGTGGGCGAAATTTCAATGCTCTTTGACGAAATTCAGCTTTGGTAGAGCATTTCAAAAGCGAGTGTCACACGTCCGTTATCAGCTATGTTTCGCTTTCCCGAGGATTCCCTGGGCCACAGCAAGTTCATACGTAACAGCAATAGGCAGAATTTTAAGCCTTTTGTATCGCGCAGTTTTAACGCCTCTTCCGTAATTAGCCGCGTTACAAACCATTATAATACTCTTTCGTCGGT
Source organism: Dermacentor variabilis (assembly GCF_050947875.1). NCBI lineage: Eukaryota > Metazoa > Arthropoda > Arachnida > Ixodida > Ixodidae > Dermacentor > Dermacentor variabilis. The sequence continues at coordinate 59,522,267 of NC_134577.1, read as the reverse complement.
ACCTCCATGCGTTGTACAAGGTTTACCTGGTGACTTCAGTGAACTAATTGAGGCGGCTTGTTCATGTTTGGTGAATGTAAGAGCTAGATCATAGGTGACGTTTAGGCAGAGGTGATCGCAGGTGGGTTTCTCACGTCATGTCCAATAAATTATGCTTGCGAGCTTTTCGGAGATTTAAGGGCGTCTTAAAAACGGTTTAATTTTACCCTATTTCTCTGCCAGGACTCTAAATCCTACCGATATCAAATTTATCCAAAATGGCGCGAAAGCTAGGTCACACCTGTGAGCAAAGGTACTTGCACGTTAATCAAGTATAGCCTTTCGGAACAGTTTCTTGGCCAAGTACGCGATGGCGTTGCATATGGCCCGTCTACGCTCATTTACCAGCGTGTCACAAAATTTGTATTAGTCGAGAATAATGTGCAGGGTATGGGTTACGTGTAGGCAATATTTAAAAGCGTTCTCGTTAATTAGGAGCTGCGCATTAAGTTGCATAATCATGCACTTTAACGCGTGAATGACTGAATTTCAAGAGCGCCAAAAAAATTTATGAGAACTATAGTCATATACAGATAACTTTTTTAAAATTCCGCAATATAGTAATTACTCAACAGAAGTTCTCACAAAAGCTCGAAGGAAATTGCTGCGCTCGAGATTGTGCAGTGATTCTGCGAGGTCGAACAAGTCGCCTGCCATATTTTGGAGCATTCGAAAAAAAAAGACAAAATTAGTGTTTAGTTGTATCTTTTTAGTTGTTTGAGAATGTCAGTTTTGTATAATACAATTTAGAACAAGGGAACGACTATACAGAGGGTTACAATGAAGCCGATCTCATACTTGCAGTATAAGGTGACCTCTACATGTGCCTGACCAATCTCACAGCCCTGTTGGCTGCTCTGACATTTTGACACTGACCCGTGCAATAACGGAAGAGGCTGTATACATTGCATAGGATACGCCTTAAATTCTGTCACAAGGTTTACGCCAAGTAGTTAGCCTTAGAATAAAAGAAATATCAGGAAATGCTGTGTGGGAAATTCACCCGACATATAAGCAATGCAACGCAAAACATTTGATTGAAACTATCCGCTCTGAGCCTTTATCCTAGCCTTTAAGCGTACTGGGTGCGCTTCCATCACGGCCCGCAAGGCATCCCCAGAAGAATTTTGTTCCATGATCGTGTCAGCGATGCTTTCAGGGCCGGCATGCTAATCTGATGCCTCGCTTTCAAGAATGGCGAACACACAGAAGTCCATTGGATTTAATTAAGTGCAGTCCTCCGACCACTCTTCAGCTGGAATGAAGTCGGTCGCGAGAGCGCGACATGGTGCAGAATCGTTCATGGATTGTTTTGCTGGGGCGCTGTCCTACTGCGAACCCCAAGACTATTCCCAAAAGTGAGAAAGGGATCGGGGCAGCAAAAGAAGCTCCAGAACATCTTTAAGGTATACGTGCGAGTGTCGATGTTTGCGCATTTTGTCACAAAACGAGGAGGAATGTAGGGCAAGGGTGGTAACCCAAGCTCCAACCGTGACCGAGATCGCACGGGAGTTTCGAAAAGCTCTACGATAGGCTCCATCAGCATGCCCTGACGAATTTTGTGATGGGCCACTAACGTGAAAATACTATCATCGGCGAAGACAGTTGCCCACTGCTTCCCTTTCGCTACCCGTGCCATGTGCAGAAGGCAATTTCCTTATCATTTGGTCTGCGCTTCCGTGAGGTCACGTCTGCTCTGGAACTGGTAGTGGAACAGCTTGAGATCCTGTGCCTGACGAAGCAGTTGCTGCCCTAATGAAGCACTGTTGCGTTTGTCGAGATTCCAGCTTAGTACGGGACGTCTCCTGAACTTTGTTCGTTCGATATATATATATATATATATATATATATATATATATATATATATATATGTGTGTGTGTGTGTGTGCGTGTGTGCGTGTGTGTGTGTGTGTGTGTGTGTGTGTGTGTGTGTGTGTGTGTGTGTGTGTGTGTGTGCACGAGCTACTTTTCTAGCGAACAAAGCTTGTATGCCTGTGTTTGCTGAACGAGGGGCATCGTGCATCACTCGCTGCAGCAACCACGTTGCGGACACGGTCATCGTCTACTCCTCTGTGGGCTGGATCGAGCGAGCGAGCGAGTGCTACAGCCACCCGCCATCTGTATTCAAAAGAAGCGACCTGAAAGGGGCGGCTCACTCAAATGCCGACCGGGCGCCTGATATCGTGAGTAAACCTTGCGTGGTTCAAAACATGGAGGGCAGAAACGCTCTTGCATTAACACTTGGGCACATGGCGCTGCACTACGGATATGCCTTGAGACGCACACTTCACTAAAATAACAATAAAATAAAGAAACTAAGGTTTAGAACTCCTACATTTCCATGAAAACAACGCGAGAGGGTCGTGTCAAAAAACATGAGGATACCTAAACACTCCTTACGAGTTGTGAATACGAAAGCATTAATGTCCAATTCAACACCGCTGAGCTGTCCTTGGGGTGATGAACTTATCGCAGGCAAGCGACCGCATTGAAACGCTTGGGACGTTTTAATTTGGCCTTACCGAGGCGCAGTTAGAATACAGGCGTGAACTAGCGCTGGGGGGGGGGGGCGAAAAACGCACTGATAACACAAGCTTGCAAGTAATTGGGCGTCGCGGCAATGTCCTCTCCCCTCACACAACACCTGGTGTGCTACTGCGGCAGCAAGTGTCCGCTTTCCCACGTTCCGCTCCATCGACGCGCGTTCGTGCCATGGCGTCTCAGCTAATGGAAACTCCATCGAGTCGTGCTCGTCACGTGACGTGGCAGCCAACGGGATTTTAGCTGCCGTTTCGCTGCTACAGACGCCGGACGTCGGATTTTTCGCTTAATGAGGCATTTGATGCGAACCAGCCGTTTCCAACAGCTCGATTTCACGCCCCTTATCAGATCAACGACGTTTCACAGCACGGTCCTTGTACTTGCCATGTTCTGATACCACTTCCGATGCCGGCGCGAAGGAGCGCTTGTGTCTTACTGGATCCGCGCAAATGGCATCGCTTGCTGATCCGACGCGTCTGAGTTTACATGCGCGTAGCAAATGGGTCGGGTTCGGTGAACCTATACCGTGCAATTGGGCTGACTCAGCCTGACTCGACGCTATGGTGACGCAACCCGATGGGGTTTACATGAGATTGACCACCCGATTCCAACCTGACCAGTAGACTCGATGTGCTTCTGACGGGTTCACATTGTTACGGGAAGCACGAGTCACTAAGACGAACAACGGCATGTGTATACTGCATTGCTGCGATGGCGAGACAGATATTATGAGAGTATGAAGAGTCCGTAGGACAGAACGAAACGCGAGAACTGTTCAAAAGAGAAAAAGAGGAACTCCATGATGGCTGCAATGTTATTGTTCAGTGCAAGGCACGCCTAGTGTACATGAAGATGGTTTTAGACTAAGGCCTCAGTACCTTAAGACCACGTGACCTTTGCACGGTGATAAGGAATCGGTCGGGATAGTGTACACAAAGTAGGTCACAACCGGCGACATTATTAGAAAGCGTGCCATCGAAAGCCCGGTTGAAGTGTTTTGCAAGACTTTTGGTCTGCGGGTGATGTGCCGGAGTGGTACGGCGGACAGTGAGCCGTTCGTTGACAAGCGCGGTAAGAACTTCCGGAAGCAAGACAGTTTCACCGTCTGGTTCACACTGGCGAATCCAGCTTCTAGGCGAAGGGATTCTCCTGCAGCCAAAATTCGCGTCGTTCGCAGTGCTTGCACACCGAGTCGCCCGAACGCGATATAGGCGACATCTGCCGATTGAAGCGCTAATTGCTAGTAGGTAAGGCGGGGCGTGGCACTTTTGACGGAGATCGACGTTTCTGCGCAGGTGCGCGTAAGAACTGGCACGAGAGAGAAAATCTGGGGGCATTTGCTCCTTGAATGTATGACTCGGCCTAGGCACTACGGAGGAGGTTTCTTAGCGCGCGCTGTATTCGTTTGTCCCCTAGACATGCCGACATTGCGGAATGCGGTCGAGCTGGTTTATACGCTCCGCCGCTGGCTGCCCGTGCGGTGAGGCAGTGGGCGCGGATGTGAACGCTGTGTCTGAAGAGACAATGTTCTGACTGGTGTCGTATAAGTCGCGGGTCGCTTTTTTCGTCGCGGCGATAGACCGGGTTTTTTACAAGCACTGCTCCAGGAGGGCAGAGGTAACCGGCAAACGGAGGCCTCAGGGGAGCACCTGAGGTTATATCAAAACAGGTGGCGCAGGATCTCCGCGGCACCCAAGCGGTAGCGGGGGGCATCAAAGCTGGAAGCAGGGCGGCCCGTGGGTTGGGGCCGCAGAGGCCGAAGCGTGCCAGGGGGTGTTCGCACAAAAAATTGGCTGTCCGCGATACCGGACAGCCGATCTTATACTCCCCTGGCACTCGCAGGCCTCTGCGAGCCCCAACCCACGGACCAGTCCGGCTTCTGGCTTTGATGTCCCCGTTTCCGCTTTGGTGTCCAGGAGGCGCCGCCAATAATGCGAAATAATGACACGTTCTTTTCGTTAGTCGAATAAATGATCGAATAAATATAATTGCCTCGAGCCGCCAACTTGCGGTGGTAAGTTCAGCACTATCGCGCCCCGCGACTTCTGCCGGCACGCCTAGGGACAAGCGCATACAGCGCGCGCCAAGAAACTCCTCCGTAGTACCTAGGCAGAGTCGTACTTTCAAGGAGCAAAACTCCCCACATTGCTTCTCTCGCACGAGCTCTTACTCGCGCATGCGCGCAAACCTCCGTCGTCTCCGCAAGTGCCGCGCCCCGCTGTACCTACAAGCAGTTGAAAATACGCGGCCGGTTGATGAGACGTTAATTTGAGGGATCGCCAGCCATTTCTGCGCAGGCGCAAGTAGGAGCAGGCGCGAGAGAGGAAATTTCGGGGCTTTTGCTCCTTGAATGGATGACTCTGCCTAGGCCACGGTGTAAGAAGTATATGTTCGTACACCTTGGCCTAGGCACTACGGAGGAGGTTTCTTGACGAGCACATAATAATTGGATATCTCCGCTCATTCTGCGCATGCGCGAGGAGCATTCTGACAGTTGCAGGGGGGTGCGTTTGGACGTGAGGAGTTTTCTCGGATGACTTCAATGGCAAAGCATTACGTCGTGCCGATGCATTGTTCATTAGTGTCGTTGAGCATACCACACATTTCGCGCGAATCGGAGGAAAGGAAACAGTTTTTGTATTCAACTGCCGTGCCGATGCATTAGTTAATGCAGCTGAGCATACAACACACTTGGAAATTCGTGGGAATTGAACATATTGTACTCTGCCTCGCCAAGCAAATTGCGCCGTGTATCCTTGTGAGAGCTGTACAGCCACACTGGCAAAACACTACGCCCTGCGGATGAATACTGAACAAATGTGTGCTAAAGAAAAATGGTCGTCATGCAATTTCATAGCAGTAGACCCTCGTGAAAGCTGTACAGTAACACTGATATTGGTTAAGTGGTGCATATTCGTAGCGATTCTGAGGTGCTTGTGCGCAAGGGTAATTAATGAAGGAGCGCGTATTACTAATCCCGGCTGTTACGATTTCTAGCTCATATACGGCGCGCTCTATGTGGGCAATACAAGGGCTCAGATCGCTGCTACCGCGTGCGAAATAGCTCTGAGGGCCTGCCAGTACACTTGTTCGGCGTCTCCGTGCTTTTACTGCGACAGGAGACGTGACGGCAGGTGCGGACGTATATCACATTATATCATCTGACAGTGGCCGCTAACCACTTTTGGTACACTACGCCGCAATACACTACGTTTGCTTCATTGCGCGACAGTTGTGCCTTCCGGCGAAGCAGACTTTAGGCAAACGGCATTATGCAACGCTCGAGCCGTCTTGTCTGTCACTGCGGATAGAACACGCATGCACGTTCAAGCTACTTGAGCTGCATCATTTTGTCGATGTTTACCCCTCTATACTAAATGAAGAGGATGACGTACGTCTGTGTGGGTGACTTAAAAGATTGATAAAAAGCCTGGCAACCTATATGCACTCAGTCAAAAAAGACTATTTATGCAGGTGGCCACACTCCTGTAAAAAAAAAAATGCAATTCAGTGATGACCCTCTGGAGGTGGATCTGCACCTATGTAAGCACAGCCAGCTCAGCAGTCTCAAAGTAGGAGCTGAAGAGAACTTTTTAATGCTCATTATACAACATTGATAGCGATTAATTTGTGGTCAGCCAGTGACAAACGCATTGCACTAAACAGCGAGGCTTCGTCTTAATCCGCAATGCTTATGTAGCGAACAGGAGAGCAAAAGGTGAACACAATGTTTTCATACAAGGCAAGTCATCCATGTAGTGGAATTGAGTTTATCGTTGGTGTAATGTTGACGCACTTACTTTCTGAAGTCCAACTTTTACAGCAACTTAGTTGACGTTATTGCCGGTGCTTCTACTGGAAACATCCAAACTATGATTTATCAAATCAGGTTGCCTTCTTGTACTTTTAGAAATTTTCCTCTGGTCTTAAGTCTTTTCAGAATCTGGAAGAGCTGGCTGATTGCACAAACCACGCAGCCAATATCAGTGTTACTGAACAGCTTCTACAAGGATCCACTGCTATGAAATTCCATGACAACCATTTTTCCTTAGCATACATTTGTTCCATATTCATCCGCAGGGCGTAGTGTTTTTCCAGTGTGGCTGTACAGCTCTCACAAAGATCTACGGCTCAGATTGCATGGCGACGCAACTTTTAGTACTTTCACATACAGAGCACAAAATCTTCCACTCCAACGAATGCCCAAGTGTGTTGTATGCTCAGTTACATTAAGAACTAATGCATCGGCACGGCACTTGAATTCATAAACTGTTTCCGTTCCCTTGATTTCCCTGAAGTGTGTGGTATGCTCGACACTAGTGAACAATGCATCGGCACGACGTAATTATTTGCCATTAAAGACATCCGAGAAAAGGCCTCACGTTCAAGCGTATCCCCCTGCGACTACAAAAATTTAATATGCTACCTCGCAACAAAATAGCAACAAACTCAGCTTGGACGCGGCTTCTTCGCCTTGCCGGCCACGCCACAGAACGCCTGCCATGCATTCTGTCGATTATGCTGCGAGCTCGGTTATGGACGAGTAGAGCTAACAACTTTCTTCCCCGTAGTACTTAGGCGAAGAGAAATCCCAAGGACCGAAAGTCCCCGCATTTTTCTCTCGCAACCACTGCTCCTCGCGCATGCGCAGAAAGAGCGGAGAAATCCAATTATGATGTGCTGAAGTTTTCTTGTAGCCGTTTGTCCCTAGGCGTGCAGGCATTGCGGAGTGGGGTCCAGTTTGAGAGAGCTCGGACGCTGGCTGCCGGCGCGGTACAATACGTGAAGGCAGTGGGCATTGACGCCCGATTTTGCGACCACTGGACCTATACCACGGCCCCTACTGTCCCCCCGGAAAAATCAGCGGTTTTTTTTTTAAGGTAGAGCGCCGTAAGAAGCAAGAAAGGTTTAATCCTTCATTACTGACTCACCACCAGGACCGATGCCGTGAGAAAGTCTTTCCGACGTACTTTCAGAGGCAAAGTTCTGACTGGTGTTGCAGAAGTCGCGGGGCGCGGTAGTGGTGAACTTAGCGTTGGTTGGTGGCTGGACGTAACAATATTTATTCAACTGTGTTTTTTACTTATTGCAACAACGTGTCATTATTTCGCATTATTGGCGGCGCCTCGAGGACAAAAAAGCGGCAACGGGGACAGCAAAGCTAGAACCGCGCGTGCCACGGATGTATAATATCGGCTGTGTACTGTCGCAAACCACCAATTTCTTTTATGCGAACACCCCCTGGCGCGCTTCGGCCTCCGCGGCCGCACCCCAAGGGCCGCCCTGCTTCCAGCTTTGATCACCCCCCCCCCCCCCCCGCCATCTCTTGGGTGCCTTGGAGATCCTGCGCCGCCTTGCTTTCCTGAGGCCTCCGTTTGCCGGTTACATGTGCCCTCGTGGAGCACGGTCGTAAGAAATCCACTCTATCGTCACGACGAAAAAGGCGACCCGCGACTTATACAACAGCAGTCAGAACCTTGCCGCTTCAGACACGGCGATCACCAAATGCGGCGTCCATGCCCACTGTCTCGCCGCGCGGGCAGCCAGCGTCGGAGCGTAAACAAACTCGACCGCACTCAGCAATACCGGCATGAATGGGAACAAACGAATACAACGCGCGCAAAGCCGCCTGCTCCGTAGTGCCTAGGCAATGCCATATATTCAAGGAACAAAAGCCCTCAGATTATCTCTCTCGCGCCTGCTCTTACTCGCGCCTGCGCACAAACAGCTGGCGATCCCTCAAATGAACGCCTCGTGGCCGGCTGTGCATCACGCTTGTTCCCGCGGCTCGAAACTGCGCAGTTATCGCAGCTCGTGTAGCGTTCGCGTGTTTTCACTTTGCGTCTCATCATCACTATTCGCAACGACGATAATAAATCCTGAGCAAGAAGAGGTACTACTGCTAGAGCCTGCTGGCGAGCACCTTCCTGAAGATGCATGACGCGCCGAAGAAGCGTTTTATTTATTTATTTGTTTATTATTTACGTTACTCCTAGGGGCCCTCACACGATGGTATTACATGGGGGGGGGGGGGGGCACAACCATGAAATGTAGACAAGAAATAAAACTACATCAAATAAACATGCGGACAAGGAACATAAAAAATATATATGAATGAGGGGTATATGCACTTAGTCATAAAAACACAAGAACATTTTACATACCATGTTAATATGTGCAGATAACCATAAGTAATATCTAATCTGCTACCACTAACCGCTTTCTTGCAACAAGGTTTGGAAAGGTGGTAAGTTAACTTCAGTAGCTATGCGTGATGGTAGGTTATTCCATTCTATTATTGTGCGAGGAATAAATGATTTTGCGTACAGCGATGAGCGGCACATTATGCGTTTTACATTGTTAGCTTGGCCACGGCGCCGGAAAACTGCAGGGGGTGGTGAAAAGAAGTCATCGTGAAGCGTGGAATGGTGATAAAGTTTATGAAATAAGGTTAGGCGACCAAACTGGCGTCGACGCGATAGTGATTCCAACTCGGAACGTTGTTTTAACGATGTGACGCTGGTGAATCGTGAATAAACGAAAAAGATGAAGCGAACAGCACGGAAAGCGGCGTGTTCACGACCGACCTTATTCCAGGCCCTTTTTACCACGTTGTCCTTGTACTTTACGTGGCGCTCGTCGAAAAGAACGAGGTGTTTATGCACCAGTTAGATTAGCATTTCCGATGTCACAGCTCACTTTAGGGACTGCGACAGAACTAGCGCATCGGACTTGGGGGCCATCTTTGAAATTCTTTACTCGCGCCTGATTGGTACGCGGTGAGGGAATCTGGCGCCAACTAAATACCGGTCCGGGACCGATCGGCGCGGAAAGGGATATGCCTGCGGATATCGCCGTCGCCGAAATTGGTTCCACGCCGCTGCAGACGGCTAATGTCGCAGTGTGAACACGGCTTCGCTCAGTTTTCGAGGCGCAGCGCGTCAAAAAAAAGATTATTAGTTATAAAATAAAGGAAGCAACAAAGATCACTGACTGCGACGGCTGACAAGGCGGTGGATTTCGCATAGCGTGAGCGGTGGTTGACGGCCGCAGTAAACGAGCTCTTGCCGGAAGCAGCCCCGCAACCAAATTAAATCCCCGTGGTGTTCGCTGCAGACAGAAAATTTCGTAGGCATGGCTCAAAGAGGCGTCCATATTTGAGTTAGGCATTGTAAATGTTTCAGAGAAAAAAAAAAGTACCCGTTTACAATTAAAAAAAGACCGTTTTACGAATTTTGCTATGACGGCGGCTGTCCTCACGTTAACTTTCTTGGGCGTTAACGCATGTGTATCGCTGGGTGCGCTAGCCAGCGGCACTCATGGCCATGGTGACATCTCGTGGCCATCGTGACGTCACATGGCCATCGTGACGTCACATGGCCATCGTGACGCATGCAGAACATCGCTCGGCGATGTTTGCTGATCCTGCGCTTCACGTATCGTGTCGCATCATGGGCCAATACGTCAGACATGTGACGTCAGCAGACAGTTAAATCTAGGAAAGCGTAGAGTAAATTAACTACTGATCGCAGGCCTAGATTTAGAACACGCGTAATAGTGAACAAGAGTGGATGCGAAGACGGCGCTGCTGTAGCTCACTTACGCACGCGAAATCCGGAGATCGTGGTTCCGGCTCCCACCGCCGACGAGTTACCTTCTCACCCACTTTCATTTCCCTTTCCTTATGTTCTACATTTCAGTTACAACCACGGTTATTTTCCCCGATGCTTTCGTTGGCTTCATTGTCTCTTCGCATTATATGGACATACATGACAAAATCGAGCCTCTCGATTTCCGATCTCTGGCTCATATATATATAGACCTGGCAATGTATATATTGCCAGGTCGGTGTGCGCCATTCAAAGAACCGCCTCCTGTACTACTTGCTTACTGCTTTTTATTTTCTTTCTGCATTCTGCGCGCAGAAAAGTATTACAGCGCTCATGACGAGAGACAAGCAATTCCCCTCCAACACCAAGGTGGGTCTATCGTTCGAGCTGGGCACCCTCGTCTACACCGTAAACGGCGCAAAAAAAGGTGTCCAAACAGATTTGGTCAACATTCCGTGCAAGAGCCTCTACGTCACCAACTTCGACGTCGTGGTAAGCTTTTCCTATTCTTTTTCGGACCACAAGCTCATTTGACGATTGCGCTACTTGGCAATCCGAAAGCTATTTGCATACAGCTATATGCCTCAGGTGGGGCATTGGTAGCACCGGCGCAATAGGCAGGCAATACATGTAGGCAACACTAGTCGTGTAATTGTGCGATCTAAATTGGTTTTTACGTCTCGAGAGGGGAAAGAAAGATGTGGAGGACCCCCACATTGTCGCCGGAATCGCGTGCTTACAAGCGCGAAATTCTTAAACCGAGTAGTACTACTGCACGGTAAAACTGTGTACAAGCTTAAATGTGAATAAGGGCGTATATTGGTTTCGAAATCGCACCTTCGCACCAAAAAAGGGTGTTCTTGCTCCGATGCTGGAGCCCGTGAGACCAAATCAGGCGACGTGAATAAATAAAGAAGCGAGTAATAGAACAGTTTCACACAGCCCTTCATTTTTAATGGCGTAAATAATTTTAGAGTATGTGTCCGTGATGACACGTGTCATACGAGGTGCTTTGTTGCATGATATTTCAAAACTTTAGCATGTGAAGGTAGACGACTGACAGTTTACTGTAATTTGGAATTTACAGTTGTATTCTTTGGCTCCAGAGTTGAAGTGCGCTACGCATGACGCCGGAAAGATTAGTAGGTCCGCCTAGAACTACATAAATAACTACATAAATTCACAAATGCGGCATGCAACAGCTAAAAGGTTTACCGTTCAGAGGAGAGAACTGATCCCCCGATCGGTTCTACGTATGAGGGTATGAAGGATCTACATATGCAGCAACAAATCCAAACAGCCAACAAGTGCCCCTGTGCCGGGCCGCGTCTATTTCCTGCAGTGATACGCTTTAACCGCTCGCTTCCTACAACTCTGTGTAGGGGCACGAAGAACGAGCGCTCGTTCTTCGTGCGGTCTCAGAAGATCGTTCTTTTTTTTTTTTTTTGCGCTACCTCTTGTTACAAAGATATGCTATTCCGCTCGTCTTATTTTCTAGCCTTGCCTAGGAAACATACAGCTCAACCGAGCCATGATATTTGAAGGCGTCGAGGTGGCCCAATCACAGGCCGATATAAGGCAGGTCATACTTTTCGAGAGCAACAATACCATCTTCTACAAGGTGAGTTCCCTGCACACCTAAACCGCGCACCCCGAATATATTTCTGCACGCGTGCGCCCCGTGTGGCGCGCCTCAATTCAAACGCCGCGCGATGTTATTGCACTGCGGAACACGTGTTGTCGAGTGCGAGAGGTGCAGGCAGATCACGTGACGTGTGTGCGACGTTCAAATGCCGACGGACACGTGCAATTTGTGAGGCACAGCGAAGTGTGAGCCGCAGACACATAGCGCGTCTCAGACGATGAGGCATTTGCAGGACAAGGCCTGCTGTGGATTGGCCAGGCCCGATATTTCACCGTACTGTTGTCCCCTCCCCCAAACAGCAGTCGATGAAATTGACTGGGACAATTCGTCGTGCCTCTTGTTTGCTTGATGCGCCATGTTCATTTCACGATGTCAAGGAAGCCAGCAATATGGGTCAGGAGGCAGTCGGGCAAATATACTTTCTCCGATATTTGACGTGGTTGCAAAGTTTACCAAGAAAATCGCCACTACAGCTTCTTGGGGAACTAAAAGACGATTCGCAGCTTTATTAGACAGCTATACCAATGCTGGGTAGATAACTTCACATCCTAATAAAATGTGTTGCATTGTTTCCCTACCTTTAGCGCAGCAGGCACGTGGCTAGGCTGAAAGGCAATAAGATTGCACGCAACAGAGTGTGCTAAGAATCTTTGGATCCGGACAGGCCACCAATGAAAACTGACCCTGTCAACTTTTAACACCTGAAATCTGCCGAGTAAGCATAGCTTAGCAGGACTCTTTGAGGAACTATCAGACATTGTTTTGGATATCATCGGCTTTAGTGATCTGAGAAGAACAGGTGAGGCTTATACATGGCTGAATAATGGCCACGTCCTCTACCATAGAGGTCTCCCACATAAGAAGCAATACAAGGTAGGATTCTTATTCCATAAGGACATAGCGGGCAACATTGACGAATTCTACAGCATTAGTGAGAGTGCAGCAGTAGTCGCAGTCAGACTTAATAAGAGGTATAGATTAAAGGTGCTACAAGCTTACCTACGCTCCAGCATCCACTCTCGATGATGAAGTAGATCAGTTTGATGGAGATGATGAATTAGCGATGAGAGAAGTGAAAACTCAGTATACTGCAGTAATGGCCTATTTCAATGCAAAAGTGGTGAAAAAGCAGGCTGGTGAACAAGCAATTAGCAACAACGGCGTCGATTCTAGGAACTCTAGAACAGAGATGCTGCTAGAGTTCGCAGAAAGGAATAAGCTGCGAACGATGGACACCTTCTTCATTAAGCGAAGCAACACAAAGCCTACTTGGAAAAGACCCTAATGGTGAAACAAGACATAAAATTTATTTCGTACTTTCTGCCCATCCCAGTATAGGGCACGGTATAGAAGTGATAGGAAGGGTAAATTTCAGTGATCATAAGTTAGCGATGGCTAGGATTCACCTCAATTTGAACAGAGAAAGAGTAAAATTAGTGAAGAGGAAACAGGTCAACTTAGAGGCAGTAAGGGTAAAAGCAGACAAATTTAGGCTGGCACTTGCAAACAAATATGCAGACACATAGAACAGAGAGATTATGATGACATAGAGGTAATGAATGAAACCGTAACGAGGCTGGCTTCAGAGGCAATAATGGAAGTGGGAGGCTAGGCACCAAGGCAACAAGTAGGCAAGCTCTGCCAAGTAACAAAGGACGTAATATAGGAACGAAAAAGCACGAAAGTGTCCAACTCAAGGGATAAGACAGAACTGTCAAAACTGATCAACAACGCCAAAATAAGTGATATTCGAAACTATAACGTGATGAAGACTGAAGAAGCCGTAACAAATGGACACAGTCTGAAATTAGAAGGAAACTTCGCACAGTACAAACCAAGAGGCGTGAACTGAAAGATAAGCATGGTAATATGAGTAATATCAAAGGTATAGTAAAAGCAGCGGAAGAATTCTATACTGACCTTTGCAGTACCCAGAGGAGCCATGTTACCTCCCTTCGAAGCAGTAATGAACAGGTTGCAGACTCTCCTACAATAACTAACGATGAGGTCAGAAGGGCCTTGAAAAACATGAAACGGGGAAAAGCGGCAGGAGAAGATGTATTAACAGTTGATTTAATCAAAGATGGGGGAAACATAATGATTGAAAAACTGGTGGCTCTCTACACGAAGTGTCTATCGTCATCAAGGATAATAGAAAACTGGAAGAATGCAAACATAATACTGATCCAGACAAAGGGAGACATATATAATTGAAACATTAGAGGCCCATTAGCTTACTCCGACTGTTATATAAAATATTCGGCAAAATAATTTGCAATAGAATAAGGGCAACACTCGACTTAGTCAACCAATGGAAAACGCTGGCTTCAGGAAGGGATACTCTGCAATCGATCACATCCATGTCATCAGGTCATCGAGAAATCCGCAGAGTACAATCAGCTTCTCTATATGGCTTTCATAGATTACGAAAAGGCATTTGATTCAGTAGAGATAGCAGCAGTCAGAGGCATTACGCAACTAATGGTACAGGCCGAATGCATAAATATCCTGGAAAATATTTAGAGAGTTTCCACAGCTGCCTTAATTCAACACAACACAAATAGGAAGATGCCAATAAAGAAAGGGGTAAGGCAAAGATACACTCTCTCCAGTGCTATTCACTGCGTGTTTGGAAGAAGTATTCAAGCAAACAAACTGAGAAGGCTTAGGAGCAAGGATCGACGGCGAATAACCTGAAGCCTTCGGTTTCAAGACATTGTTCTGTTCAGTAACACCAGAGACGAGTTACAACAAATGATTGAGGACCTGAGCAGAGTGAGTGTAAAAGTGTGGGTTGAAGATTAATATGCAGAAGAGAAAGATAATGATGAATAGCCGGGCAAGAATAGAGGCAAGATCGCCAGTCAGCCTCTAGAGTATCTGAAGGAGTACGTTTACCTAGGTCTATCAATCACGTGAAACCCGTACCATGAGAAGGAAATTCACAGAAGAATAAAATGGGTTGCATCGCACACGGCAGACATTGTCAACTCCTGACTGGAAGCTAGCCATTAACATTGAAAAGGAAAGTGTACAATCAGTGCCTTTCAGCGGTGCTGACATACAGGGCAGAAACTTGGAGACTGAGAAAGAAACTCGAGAACAAGGTAAAGCCCACATAAAACTGCGATAGAACGAAGAATGCTAGGTATAACGGTAACAGACAGAAAGCGAGCGGTTCGAAACAGAGAGAAAACGGGTATAATCAATATTCTAACTGACATTAAGAGAAAAATATGGAGATGTGCAGGTCATGTAATGCGCAGATTAGGTAACCGGTGGAGGATTAGGGTTACAGAATGGGTGCCAACGGAAGGAAAGCGCCGTCGAGGACGGCAAAATACTAGGCGAGGTGATGAAATTCAGAAATTCCCGGGCGCTAGGTGGAATCGGTTCGCGCAGGACAGGGTTAATTGGAGATCGCAGGGAGAGGCCTTCGTCCTGCAGTGGACGTAAAATATGATAATGATGATGACGGCGATGTCAATGTACCTTTGTATGCAATATACCTTGTAGCGAAGTTTCATAGAAGTCCCCCCGTTCAGAACATGGCGGTTCATTGGCGGATGGAATGGTCGATGGATGGATGCTATGAGCACCCCTTCCAAACGGGGTAGCAGGTTGCGCCACCAAGCTCTTGTTCTTTTTTGGCCTAATCTCCTACCAATCTTTTTCAAACACACACAGACACAAAGAATTCCCAGCATCAAGCTTTCTGAACCACTGCTAGGAATTTTGTGTTTGTACACCTCCTTTATTTTACGTCTCTCTGCTTTTTGGCTACCCAACATCCAAGCGCTTCTTAGTAATCTCTTTTGCGGAAATGTTTACCCCTGCTATCTCGGAACCCAAAGGCTTCAAGGAGGCCACAGGAGCCTAAACCGATAGCTGGGTAGATAATTTCACATTTGAATAAAATGTGTTGCATTGTTTCCCTAGCTTAACCGCAGCAAGCACATGGCTATGCTGAAGGGCACTACTGAAATAGTATTTATTAACATCTTGGGTGACTCTTCAGCTTCGCCTTCGCAAATGGAAACCACTCAGGCCGGCTGAGTCTCTCTCGCGCTCGTTGCTGTTCCTCGGATTGCCGTCTCAGTCGCTTGGCTTGGGCCTCCTTTGCTCGATACTCAGAATTCCCGGCCCGCTTATTCCGCACTGCCTCCGCCTCTCTCGCCCTATATTCCGAATCCTATAGGAAACTATTCTGGCGAATCGCGGCAGCGTGCCCAGCCTTCATCTCCGCCTTCCCCGCTTCAGTCTGACGTGGCCGACCTCGGCGCCGAGCAGGAGTAGGCGTTCCATCAGAACTCGTAGAAGAAGACGAGTCAAAAGAGCACCAAGCACTGGTAGACGTCACCGCACCCATCGCACACGTGTTTTCTCTCGGCGGCCTATAGCGGGCCCAGCCTGCACTTAATCGGCATACCCATTCCCCACAGACGAACAGTAATTTCAGGATGGCAACGCCGCTCGGCAGACTCCTGGGCCGACGAATGGAAAGTTTCCATGGGTCCACTACTCCGGACAGACGAGTCCTATAATGTCAAATTATCGCGTCACCACGCGGAGAACAACTCGGCGGCCCCTTGGCTGGTTTATACTGCTCCCTGTTCTACTACTGCTCCCCCCTTACACAGGTGGTCATGCATTCGCGTAAACATCACCTGTCGCGTTCCCTAGAACGAGGCCACGTGACTCGCACACACGACCCTATCGATCAATCAGGATTTTCATGTCACAACGCCACCAACGCCGGCATTTACGCGACACGAGCTCCTTAAGGCTGTCCGGTTGAAGAATCGAAGATTCGATCGATCTTCCCATCGGGTGACAAACTTAAATTATGTCGGAAGCACTATTGTGATGCAAGTGCCAGCGATGTAATGCAGCTTCCATTGTAGCCTTCACGTCCCGACGCGGCAGTCTTATATTAATTAGGCATCTAGTGACGCGCCTGCGAGGCACATACACGACCGAGTACAGGAACAGCTGGATCCACGGATCGACCTGTACATCGGTAAAATTCCTGCACGAATCCACAATTCGCCATCAGTGCGAAGGTCTCTGTCCCTCTGTCGGCGTCCCCTGACGTGGTTTTGTATAATTTAGGTGTATCTGCGCCACTATCATTCGACATCGTCTTTTATGAGCGCATCAACTTTATTTCTTATTTTCCTGCCTCTCGTTTCACGCTTAACACGAGACCTTTACTCAGGATAGCAAGTTCTATTTTGGTATTGTAAGTGTTGGAAACGATTTGCGCAACCTCTTGTGTCACGTGCGCCTCCGAGACCAACGTCGGAGGCGAAAGTAGTCGCTTCCCCGACTGTCTGCCAGATGGCGCCGCATGCGGGTTCACCCACTCTCACCTGAATTATCGACGAGCAAGACGACGAAATTTGATGACACCGTTTGCAAGGCAGACCCGAAGATGTGCGTGAAATTACATATACCTGCTGCACCATAAGATCGTTGACAGTGCAATATGGAAAAGCACAGTTTCCATTCCAGCACTAAGAATGCTAGCGTTTAAACTCAACCTGCATTTACGTAGGCGGGAGTATACTTCA
Organism: Dermacentor variabilis; assembly: GCF_050947875.1. Lineage (NCBI taxonomy): Eukaryota > Metazoa > Arthropoda > Arachnida > Ixodida > Ixodidae > Dermacentor > Dermacentor variabilis. Next base: position 59,504,859 of record NC_134577.1, on the reverse strand, counting down.
GCTTATTAGCAGAAAGGCCAGAAGGTTAAAATCTGTTCCTGATGTTTGTGACGAAATAACGGCTGCATAGACGTCGCGAAGTCTTGTTTCTCTTGCCCCTGCACCGTTCTCAGTCTATTGAATGCAGCAATTCTTTATATTTATTTGCATTACATCGGGCCCAGCTACTTTATTGGAGGACGAATTTTCCGAGCGCTTTTTCCAGGCGTCACGTCACGCACGAAAGGCCGGAGTCTCTACACACGAGAGGAAAACTTGAGCTTTTTTAACCCTGCCTAATCACTTCTGCATTATTATTCGATTTATTCGACCCGAGTATAACGCGTTGTAACAAAGCACATGCGAGTTGGTGTCAAAATGAAAAAAAAAATGATCGCACGCTTTATTTCTGAGGAACTCAGGGCCGTGTCTCATTTGTGGGTTCGGGCTACATTTAGGGTACCGAATAATTCACCATAATAAATGTTTGTTGCGCACAAGCTGAATGACGAAGGCCAGGGATTTCATGAACACAAGCGCAACTGTTCGCTTGTGTTCGTCAAAATCCCTGCCCTTCGTCATTCAGTTTGTGCGCAGCAAGTATTTATTGTGGACTGCTACCTGCTCGCCCAAACAATTGCACTTCTTAAGAAATTGACCGTCGCTCTGCAATCAGCTGGCGTGCTGCGTAGATATAACTCAAAGCAACCTACACGGAAAGGCCTTGTTCGCGGGTTCCATCCCCTTACCAGGACTAGTTCTTCTTCCGCAGAAATAATTCTTTTTTCTGAAAAATACGAGGTACTTCGCGGCGCTTTGCCGACCTGTGCTCAATTAGTTTCCTTTTCTTTCTTTTTTTTGTGTAGAAACGTTGCAGGAAGCGTCTTCTCCGTACACTGTGAAAATCTGGCCGAGGCATCTTCCAAATTGACTGAGACGCGCGCAAGCCGTGCTCCAGAAGTGAGCTCGATCCGTAAAACAAAAACAAAAAACGCCTTTCTGCTTGCACGCGCAGATCAAAAAGCTGGCCGAGAATTCCACCTTTCTGCGGCCGGACATGTCGCTCCTGCTGCTCAACGCCCACCTCGGGGACTTCAGGAGCCCCGGGAAGAGCCCATGTGCCCAGTACAACGAAAGAGACCGAGACGACCCGTTCTACCGAATCAGAGTAATCAGGCAATGGCTCGGGGTGCCCTAAAGCCAACCGAGGCAGCTTGGGGAAGAGTAGTCGTCGGACTGTGGAGTGGTGTGTGTGGCGCTAGTGACAAGCTTGTGCCTTGGCCTTCACCTCGTGTTGCGCTGTCATAAAGTGTGACACCCGACAGGATGACTGCGTTTCCTCAGTAGTCGTCCCTTTGCGTAGTTCCACAATATTAGCGTACCTCTTACTCGTGTGTTTTGCGTTGTTCTAAGCGAGAGCTGCAGACCGACTGTTCGATTACGAGCAGCCGCGGTTATCTAAAGGAAGTTAGCCTAATGAGCCGGCGAAGAAAAAACCGCCGAGCGGCACGAACTTTCTCATACTCGATTCATTACGAGTGAACTACAGGACATCCGCCGTGGTTGCTCAGCGGCCATGGTGTTGGGGTGCTGAGCACGAGGTCGCGGGATCGAATGCCGTCCACGGCGGCCGCATTTCGATGGAGGCGAAAACAGCCGTGCACACAGATTTAGGCGCACGTTAAGGGACCCCAGGTGCTCAAAATTTCCGGAGTCCTCCACTACGGCTTGCCTCATAATCAGAAATTGGTTTTGGCAGGTGAAGCCCCACAGGGCATCTCGGCTAACTTCAGCCAGAGTTTTAAAAGTATGCGAATGCCACCTGGCTTCACAGAAGGGAGTCAGTATTGTTTTCCGTCGCTCGGAGATACTCAGATTATTCTTGTTCTTTTTTCATGCCGTCTCATTACTTAATTAGTCTTCATTAATTATTCATCTACTCAAACATTAAATTAAATGAAAGTGTGAGAAAACGCTAGAGCAACGTGGAAAACTCCCGATACAGCTCAATGAGATTGTTACATGCTGCGTGAGATTGTTTTTCCGAGTGTGAAAGAAGCTTGGGAACAAAGCGCCTCGAGCGCCCTGTCGCGCGGCAATTTTTCGAGTTCAGTAGCTCCTTAAGAATTATGTACTGGTTACTACACGGAGTGTCACAATATTTCTATCATTAAACTTAAGCAATACGTCGCAATACACTTTTCCTCCAATTGTAATAATTCAGAAGTTGGTTAATTAAGACAACGCAGAATGCAAGAAATAATCTGAGTACCCCCAAGCGACGGCAAAAATTACCTTGGTTCTGTCAAGCTACGTAGCATTTGCAGATTTCTAAAGTATAGCTCAACTTGAGTGAAACACCCTGTAATTGCCTAACATCTTTGTACTTATTATACAATGCACATTAATGTACATGGTATATGAGGATACATTGACAATCACAGTGTAAATTGGAAGATGAAAGATGCTGCAGGGCAAACAACGTTTCCAAAGGTCTGCTATCTCTTAAAAGAAAAAGAAGTGGAGCTCATAACAACAACCTGCAATTGGAGACGCGTCACGAATAGCATGGACATATCACTTTCAGAATCCTTTGTGAATTTAAGAATTCCATTACGGTTTTGGCAGTTAAGGTGATGCGTTCCTGTCGCACATACGGTGGCACATACTCATTCCGTACGATTGGTGAGACAAACGGCACAGTGGCTTGATGGACAGGGAGAAACGCGGGAGAACTGCACGTGCTGGAAATCTCATGTGATTATGCTGCTTTCTTTGTGGAAGGCTCATTTAGGCAGAATTTTCTTCACTCGCAGAGGACACACTTATCGTAACCGGCCAAAGAAACTATCGAACCATATGGGTGTGCCTTGACAAGCGAATCCGGCATTTCATTCCAATATGGTGCGCATTGACTCGGTACCCAAATTAAGGGGGCTATGTGAGACGAAGTTCGTCAATTCGTGCATGACTACATGGAGGCTGACACGTTACTGTTTTTTTTTCTTCTGGCCCGGAATTCCCTCTACGATAGCGCATACCTATGGCGGGGTATGCGCCCGCCATAGATTTGGGTGGCATTAGGAAGATCCTGTTAATACCAAACGTGGCAAAATTGCTCGGAAGAAGTTAATAAGAATACCGTTTGAGGAATTTGGGAGAATCGCCCTTAAGCAACTGTTAATTCCTCTACGAGTGAGCAAATATTCCTGTGGCATAGTTTCCAAGAGAGGAGGCTCGTAGAGAAAGAATATTCAGAATTGAAAAGTTTAAGCCAAGTGTCCTGAACGTGTATTCTAAACTGTAAATTTTTCTTGAATAAGAAAGCGGCTGCAGAATAAGAAAAAAATTACCTGTATTCTCATCAAGTCTTTGTTGGTGTGGTCGTCGTTGCCGCTTTCAACTTATGGCATGTGCCCACAAGGGGGTATAGGTCATGGTTCGCAATCAAAACTTGCTTCACGCTAACTTATTGGTCAGTAAATTCTGTATTTAAATAATGCTTATAAAAGCTTTCTTCTCTTTTCATTCTTTAAAGAAATAGAGATGCAAATTTTTGACCAAGGTTCCAGATTATGAAAAAAAAGATCGAATGTTAATGAATGTGTTTGCCCATGACTACGTCATTCCTACAAGCAGATCCTAATGTTAATGTGACACGCTTCCTCTCGGGCCCGACGAGGGATGCTTGCACCAAAACTTAAAATAATAATCACCGAGAGAGGAAGGCGCGGCGCACCATTTACATAATAGGGCCTCCTTTATAACTGCGTATTTCACTGCATTTCTGTTTCTCTGGCGGCTTCATCAGAAATTGGTACGTTAATATTTCAACTATTATTGCTACAATTTTTTTAAGTAAAGATAGTACTAGTACTTGGCTTCAAGTAAGCGAAGAGCAAGTCATTGCAAATTGTTTCCAGTCGGCGTACGTCGCTGCGTACGCCGACTGGAAGAGGAGCGAAACCGAGAAGCTGAACGTGGCGATCCGTAGGGCGTTCAAGACCGCCCTGGGAGTAGCCCAGTTCACGCCGACCCACAGGCACCTCGAGTTGGGCGTACACAACACGCTCGAGGAGATCGCCGACGCTCAGATGGAGAGGTTGTCGAGCACCGTAACGGGATCACGAATCCTAGACTTGCTCGGGATTCGATATCACGAGGCGCGTGGACTGAAGGAATCACTGCTACCGGAAGTCAGGGACGCCACACAGACGGAAAACATGCCGAAGAATATGCACCCGGTGCATGACGTGCAAAGACGTATACACAGGGCGGTAGCAATCCTTGAGAAGCATGGAAGACGAGAAGGCGTCCTCTTCGTCGATGCAGCCAGGTACCCGCGGCCAGTCGGTGACTCTGATGGCGACGAGTGACGTCGACCACCACCGCCGCTACAAGGGAATGTGCGAGACGAACCGCAGTTACCAGCACCAGCATCACTACCACTACTACGACAAAAACGGCAGCAGCAACAGCGGCAACATCGACACGGCCGGCCGGCGGTGGCGGCGCCCGTCTTCTCCATGGCATTCGTAGATACAAAGGGAACGATCCGAGTGACGGCATCAGCGAGGCTGCCGTTGGCCGAAGCAGCGGAAGAGATGACCGTAGCCCTCGCGGTACTCCACGAAGGTGCGGAGGATAATCTGATCATCAGCGACTCCAAATCAGCGATTCGGAACTACACCAAAGGTTGGGTGTCCGCGGATGTGGCGCGCATTCTCTACGCCCGGGCCGGGGACTTCGGATCTGGCACGATTACAAGCAAGTCCCTCAAGTGGTTCCCCGCGCACGTCGGGGAGTTTGGCGGTAACAACAACAGCCGCGACAATAATGACAACAACAAAGCTAACGGCCGAAGGCGCACCGACACTCCACCCAACCACAACGAGCGCGCCCACCTCGTCGCGAGGCAGCTTACCCGCCGCGGCGCGGTCACCCAGAGGGCAGCCGCTGCCGTTGTTGTGCGGGACCCCAGCGGAGGAGTGACGGCGACGGCGGCGGCCTACGCGTCCGGCGCCGCCGCTGTCGTTGCCAAGACAACACAGATCGCGGCGGACGGAGGTGGGGATCACGCGGACGCCGACTGCGATGTCAAGGAGTTTCCGGCAACGTACAGAGAGGTCATAGTACCTTGCTGGTGAAGCAGCGCACAAACACGGACACAGTGGAGACAAGTAGGAATAGACGACACTCGCTAGTGTCGTCTATTCCTACTTGTCTCCACTGTGTCCGTGTTTGTGCGCTGCTTCACCAGCAAGGTACTATGATCACTCACCAACTAGCCCAACTTTCCACGTTACTGTACAGAGAGGTGCTTGGCCACTGTAGGAAAGAACGAAGAAAATATCCACAACCCCACGGGCGCCTAGACAGGTCCCAAGCGGTCGACCTGAGACGGTTGCAGACGGGCACTTTCACCAACCCCTACCACCTGCACCGCCTGTGGCCCGCGCTTCACCCGTCGCCGGGTGCCCGTGGTGCGAGCACGAACGGGCCGATATGGCCCGTGTGCTTTGGTAATGCCCACGCCATGAGGAAGAAGGACAAGGAGGAAGGGGGAAGACAACAGCAGGACCCTCTGAATCGGGGCGCCACGCTGAGAGATGGTTAGCCTCCCTCCTCAGCGAGGCACCCGAAGACCAGGAGTGGGCCGTCCAGCAGGCCAGGACCGTTACCGAGGATCTCGAAAGATTTTCCTCGAGCGATGGACCCCTGGCAGCCTAGCCCCGGGCACCAACATCGATAACCGCTGGACAAATAAAGTTTATTCCTATCCTATCCGCTGTGAACTCTGGTCAGTCCCCTCTCGTGCGATCATATTTGAAAATCAGTAATCCTCCCCACTTCCGCCGTGAACATGTTGTTTCACCTTTAAACAGCATTGCTAAAAAGTAAATGCGGAAAGTGCATTTCGGATTATACCTTAATATAATCAGTCCTTTCCTGGCCAATTTCTGATGTCGGGTACGGGCCACATTTCGCTTCACAAGCACAAGAACGCCAAAGACAGCCACCAATCACAAACATATCAATTTCTAAGTTTCAGCACCCAAATTATTTATTGCTGTTGTTCATATCCGCTTAATTTAACCACCACATTCGTGGCAAATTTCCCACTGTGGGTACGCGCCACGACCGCTCAGGTCGACAGCGACAACGACCGCTTCTTCTCATTCCGGTGAATGAATGAAAATGCCAATCCCCCATCGTGGGTAGGAGCCACACGCATCACAGGCTACAACAACAACAACAAAATCAACGTCAACATCCGTCGCCGGCCTCGACTCAGCGGCAAGTACAACAGCAAGTCCCTTCAGCGACTTGCGTATAAGGCGAGACCGAGATATCCTGCTGCTCTATAGCACCGATAGCGGCCTGCGCCTTTAAGCTGTAAGGACTACAGGAAAACGAGAAGCGGCTGCCTAAAAGGATGCACTGACGTGCTGTTCATAGCCTCCTTCATACTTCATCCGAATCCGGCATCGGCGACCTTTCGCTTCCGCTGCGGTGGGCGATGGAAATTTCCGACTGAGGTGTCTTGAATGTGCTATAGTACGATGCGTCTTCCTTCAAAAGCAACGGATGTTCGCTCTTGACAGCCCGCATCAGTTCAAGCGCTGCAGAGATTTGTTCTTATGGTTCGTGTTTGGTACGACAGCGTCTTGTACCATGATTCGTCAACTCATTCGCGGATACTTACTTTTCAGATCAAACAAAGGGGATATCAAATACACCGTAACGGCGGCGCCACTGGACTTCCTTTCACAACCTGGTGTGTTTTTAAGCACCACTTGGCACCACTTTTAGCATCATTTAGCACCATTTTTAGCATCATGATGCTTTCTTTCAGCATTCGTTACAGCGACGATTGTTTTTTGCATAACTTGTTGCAGTGACGTTGCACCATTATCGGACCACATCAGCCATATGGAGGCAAGCGTGCGGTTCACAATAAAATGTCGAGAAAACAAAAAAGGTGGCTGCCTCGTTTCTGGGAATTCTTGTTGCATGTACCGTGAAAGACCTCACCAAATGCATTTTTCGTAAGGCTGCTGAACATCCCGCGAAGTGCCTTGACTTCCAATCGGCGTACTCCGCCTGACACACGCGCTCAATATAGACTCAGCTTTTTTTCGACCCGGACATCCGAATACGCTCTATTCCCACGAGACTACACCCAGTGCTGTACATTACAACGACTTCAGCACCAATGGTTAACCTCGCCACACCGCTAACTCAAGGGCACCCCGTGCCACAGCGCCTATCCGTAATGTGGTTCCTAAGATCAAGCGCGTTCGTATCACACATGCGCGTAATGTTAGCCAGGCTCTAGAACGTATTTTTTTTGTAGCTACTGTGATTTATAGATGGTGCAACATTCGGGTTCACACTGGTATAACAGCTACCAAATAGCGCCACCTACTGTGGCTGTGTGTGCGTGTGTGTGTGTTGTGTGCGTTCGAGATGCCGCACATCTTGAATGCGCGACGCACAAGGTCCTATGGTATGCAGACGCATCCGTCCACAATCCACTCGCATAGCGCGACTGGCGAAACCCGCTTCAGCTGCCAGCTCGGCGTCACTGCAGGCTCACCTGAGCGCGTCCAATCTGCGTAACACTGCTTGACCGCGTCCTTGAACGGTTTGTTCACGCAAACACCTAAAGGATGCAGCTGAGACGTCATCGCACCCGGGATAACAACAATATTATTGCCTGATTCACGCAACAACCTCTTCACTGAGTCAGCCAAAAGGCAATGAAATACGTAAAGCACGAGGACGAACGGGAACGACAGCAGCGCGCCGGTCCGCCTACACCGAACGGACTTTACCCAGTCGAGCACAAGATTCTCGTTCATCCAGCCTTTCTCATGGCATCTCATGACCACATTATTTTGGCGGCAGCTCACCTTTAGGCACTGTCTTGAGCTTGAAGACAACATAGGGCGGGAGCTTGAGTCCGTCTGCCGTGTCCGACAACATGACGGTGACTCGCGTTTTCTCGTTGCCAGTGGACCGGACATAAACATGTTTAGAGCCCTTTTCGAGCACGATGTCAGGCGATGGCATGTCCAGATAAACCGGCGGTTGGTCAGCAGTGCCGATTTGCCCTACCTGGAAGTTCTTGGACTGGGGCAGCGAGATAACGTAGCCCTGGAAAGCCACACGCAGGTCTTCGAACGATTGGGGCACCTTTTGCGAAATCAAAGTCCGGCGGCGTAAGGAAACTCCAGCACGGCACATGTAGCGAAAAATCCACTGCTTGCTCGATCTGAAGGCGGAGCTCGGTAGCCCTTTTTCTCTTGTAAGCTCCTTAGCTTTTGCCTGCATAAGCTCCACGCTCACACCTTAACTCAAAATATTCCACATTAATTACCCATATTTGCTCGTAATTTACGTTCTATTTACTACTTTTTGGTATCACTACTGACGTCATTCAAGATGGTGATGACGTGACATTTTATTCATTTATTTATTATACATATTTTCAAGGCCTAGTAGGCACAACAGAAAGACGTGGTGAAAATATACAATATTTGCAGTGCAAGGAACGAATAGAAAATCAACCTGTAAGACACTTTGCACGGCGATCTTGAATTAATGGTGTCACAAATTGAGATTGTGGAGGCGGAAAGGCGGTTCCATTCAGAGGCTGCTCTTGGCAATACGGAAGGCTGGCACGTCAATTTTGTGTTGATGGTCGACGCGAGACGAGAATTTGGTGTGGTGAAAAGATTTTCAAGAGAAGGCTTAAAGTAGCATAATCTGTGTAAAAGACAGAGACGAAAGTACTTGCGACGCAAGCGAAGGTCAGGTAGACCTAGTGTTCTTTTCATAGACGTGACGCTAGAATGACGTGAATAATTTGAGAGAATAAAACGGGCGGCGCGGTTCTGAGTGCTTTCTGAAAGCTTATAAGCGAAATGGCAAGATTGGCATGAGCAGGGTCCCATATGCATTGTTGTTGCGGAGAACGCCAGCGTTTCTACCTGAAAGGACATAAAATGCTTTCGCATTTAAAATGCAATACATGAACACGTTGCTCAATGCACGGACGTGTACACGTTACACAGATTTATGCATCAATGCTTTCAACACCCTTCAGTCTTCGATTTAACACCCTTCTTTGAGCAAAGTCACACCTTATGTGTGGTGCACACCCTTATGTTAGGGTGTTTTGGCCGAAAACGGTACTGAAAGGATGTAGACATGAGTGTAAATGCAGAAAACACCTTTTTTAATACCCGTAAGGGTATTAAAATATCTGGTGGGCAAGTAACAAACGACCTAATAAAAAACGACAAATTATGAAAGTGTCCAACCTAAGATATCAGATAGAATAGAATAAGGTAAGGGATGTTCGAAATTACAACGTGAGAAAGACACAGGAAGCAGTGAAAGATGGACACAGCCTGAAATCAGTGAGAAGAAAAGTTGGCGCCGGACAAGCCAAGATGTATGCACTCAAAGATAAGCAGGGTAAAGGCACAAAGCAGGGTACATCAACGCTTACATAGATGGTTCGTGTCATAAATATTCCTTGACTTCAGCATTCGTCATTCCACATTTAGCGCTAGAGCAACCATTTAAATTATTTCAAGAGACATCTTCCGCCGTGGCAGAACTGTTTGCAAGCCTGTGTGCTTTGCGTTTCATAACATCAGAAAAACATTCGCAAAAATTGGTTATCCTTAGCGATTCGCAAGCCGCTCTCACATTGCTACAGAGCAATAAGAAAAATTATTTGAACACTTTGCCATTGTAAGAGACACTCAAGGAACTTACAAAAGCAAGCGCAATGAACCACGTAATTCCATTTCAGTGGATACCTGGGCACTGCAATATTCCTGGTAATACAGCAACGGATGCAGCTGCGAATCAGGCGCACAATAACGAAGAGACAACCAATCATCCCCTATTGCGTAGTGAAGTCCGTCTGCTCCTGATACAGATTTCTTGTCGCCTCAGCAAAACTACCTGGTTTTATCAGCAAACTAAAAACTCGGAGTTATACTTCAAAGACCCATGTATAAACTTATCAATGCCGGAAAATCAAAGAGACAACAGAAAACTTCAAACATTGGTACACCGCCTGCGTCTTGGTACTGCATTTAAGAAACACTTCTTGTACAGGATAAAGCGTGTCTCTAGTCCGTAGTGTTCTTGTGGCCATCCAGCTGAAGATGTGCATCATCTTCTCCTCGAGTGCACGAAATACGATCCACAAAGAAGGGTAATGCAAGCAAATTGGTTGATATTAGACAGAAGACCATTCACTCTAAAAAAGATACTTGGCCCATGGTCAACTGCAGGCCTTCAAAAGAGCGCTTCTTGCTGTGAAAAAGTTTTTAGGAGACACCAACATTTCCAGAAAATATTAAGTATCAGATGATCCGCATACGCTATATGAGTAACACAAACGTTGTTCGTGCTTCATAATTGGTTTTTGTGGTGATCGCCACTTTTATGCAATATGTATAATTCTGTTCTGTACTGGCAGTGTATTAAATGTGGTGTATGTTTTGGATGTTCAGAATATCTGACTTTATATGTGCGTACGTGGACTGAACTAATGCACAGAACTTTGCGACTATGTACTGTTGAACTCTATATTTTTTATTCATCAAGTGTTCTAGTGAGTGCCATATATTGTGTCGCTATTCTCCCTTTTTACGCAAATTTCTTTCCTTTGCCAAATGACAGGGAGTAGCCGGTGCCACTATAAAGGCGCCAAACTCTCCCAATATTCATTTCTATAAAAAAAAGCAGGGTAACACCATCAGCAATTTCAAAGATAGAGTTAAATCAGCAGAATACTACCCTGACTACCCAGTACCCTGAGCAGCCACGATACTTAATTCAAAGTAAAAATGAACTGTTTATAGAGGCTCCTGTAAATAGCGATGATGTTAGTACGGCCTTAAAACATGAAATGGGAAAAAGCGGCAGTAGAAGATGGAGTAACCGTCGACTTAATCAAAGATAGAGGAAACATAATGCTTGAAAAGCTGGCGGCCCTTTATACGAACAGTTTCACGACTTCAAGGAACCCAGAGAACTGGAAGAATGTCAACACTATACTTATCCACAAAAAAGGGAGACGTTAAAGAATTCAAAAATTATAGGCGCATTAGCTTAATTCCAGTACTGTGTAAAATATTCACCAAGGTAATTTCCAACAGAATAAAGGTAACACTGGACTTCGGTCAACCAAGACAATAGGCTGTCTTCAGGCAGGGATACTCTACAATGGATCACATCCGTCATCAATCAGGCAACAGAGAAATTAGCAGACTACAGCCAGTGTCTCTATATGGGTTTCATAGACTACGAAAAGGGATTTGATTCAGTAGACAAGCCAGCAGTGAAACAGACATTACGTAATCGAGGAGTACAAGAGGCTTACGTAAATACATTGAAAATATCTACAGAGACTCCGCAGCAACCTTAATTCGCATAAGTGGGATGCTACCTATAAAGAAAGCGTTCAGACAAGGAGACACAATCCATCCGATGCTATTCACTGCATGCTTGGAAGGAATATTGAAGCTGTGAAACTGGGAAAACTTAGGAGCAAGGATCAATGGCAAATGTGATGACATTTTCCTGTTCAGGAACACTCGGAACGAGTTGCAACAAATCATTGAGGACGTTGACAGAGAGAATGTAAAACTGAGGTTGGAGATTATTATGCAGAAGAAAAAGATAATTATTAATAGCCTGGAAAGGGATCGAGAGTTCAAGATCGTCAGTCAGCATCTAGAGTTTGTGAAGGAGTACGGTTACCTAGGTCAATTACTCACAGAGGACCCTGATCATATGAAGGAAACTTACAGAAGAATAAAAATGGGTTGGTGCATAAAAATGGTGGTTCTCCATTGAACAACGCCTATAGCTTTTACTGTACCTTCCGTACCTCCTTTGCTTCTCGTAGAATTCTCTCTCGTGTCATTGTACATTGTCACCCGTACTGTTGTACCATGCGTGCATATTGTATTTGCTGGTGCTACTTAAACATTTTTTTCCTCCTGTGCTAGGGCCATTCTGTAATTATTGATTATTTATTAAAATATATGTCTAAATCACCACAATCGTTTCCAGCGAATGGTCCATTACGCACTTATAATCCAAAATACTGCCCAATTCAAGCAGATTTCGAAATTTAGGCTTCCGGTTAGTTTTCATTGCACTCCATAAGGCTACCCGTCAAGAAACAAAAAGTTACTCCACAGGCTTGTCACATTTGTCTCTGACATGTTTGAACGCCTTTCACTTAGTGGTTTCGTATGCGCGCGTGCTGCAAGAATACGCCGCCGTCTCTCCTTCCTCTCTCTTTATCTCTCCATTCTATCCTTCTATACTGTTTTTCCCGTCCTCCAGCGTAGGGCAGAGTTAACCAGATGCTCTTCTGGTTAACATCCCTGCCTGCCTTCCCCGTTGCATTCCTGATCTCCTAAACCCACCCACTTAACAGAATTGAATCGCGAGTTTTCGTTCATTCAAGCCTTCCGTCTACCTCGGCTGGAGCAGTGCGATCAAAAATATCTGATGAATGGACAGTCACGGGGTATAAGTCGTACGAGCGTGCAAGCGTTTGATATTCCGGATTCTAAAGCGTACTAACGTGTGCCGCTACGAGGTGGCGCCTCCAAATAATTTATGCGCGTTCGAAATTCAACGTCCTGAACGCGCATGTGCAAGGACTTTCCTCGGTGTCTTCTTTGCAAAAAGAAGTTGGTTAGCCTTGCCTTCAGCACCCAATTTCACTGAGCGTCGTACAGTAGAGCGCAGAAAATTGTTTGCTATGCATAGCTGCAATGGGACAGAAATATAATTTATTTGGTAAAAAAGGATAGCCCAATAGCACCAAGAAAAGTTGTCAAAACAACCCTAGCTCTTTGAATTTCACGCTCACTCCGCCGTTAAGACACAGTCGCCGATGTGACCATGGCTCGGGTCACCACTGCCGGAAAAATTCCGCTGCTTGGATGGATGGATGGAAAAACTTTATTTTCGTCAGAACGCATGTGCGGACGATTCCGTGCTAGATGGCCATCAGCTCATGGCTGACGGCGACCTGGGTGGCCCACTCCACGGCCCTGGTCTGGACGACCGGGTCTGAGCTGGCCAACATGGCCTCCCACTGCTCGAGAGAAGAATCACGCATAATATCCGCCGGTGGCGGCGCTATGCTACAGCTCCATAATATGTGGTCATAGGTGGCCAGTTCCTGGCACCATTTGCATTCCGGCTGAACGTCCGGGTAGATTTTGTTTAACACGTATGGGTTATAGAAAGATCTCGTCTGCAATCTTCGCCAGACGCTTTCCTGCGCCTTCACCAATTGCTTGTCCGGTGGAGGGTAAATTCTCCGCTCAAGTTTGTAATGGTTAGTAATGTCGTGAAAGGACACCAGCCCATCTCTGGTGGACCTCCCTGGAACGTCCAGCTCACCTGCTCGGCTGACGAAACCTCGATCATTCATGCGAGCCGCCTCGTTCCCAGGGTTCCCAGAGTGTGCCGGCACCCAGACAATTTCCACCTCCGTAGTCCCTCGCCCCGTGGCCCGATTTAGTAATCCTGCCGCTGTGACAGAGATTCTGCCCCTCGCCAAATTTCGGATGGTTCTTTTAGAGTCGCTGAAAATCAGGTCAGCTTCAGTATTACCTATAGCTAGCGCTATCGCCGCCTCCTCTGCAGTTTCTGAGGAGCGGGTTTTTACTGATCCAGAGGTGACTAAGTGTCCCCGCCCGTCCACCACCGCAACTGCAAATGCGTCCTTGTTCTTATACTCGGCGACATCTACGTAGACTGCCCCGTTGTACTTCCCGTATTTAGCATGTAAAGCTCTGGATCTTGCCTTCCTACGCTTCTCGTGATGTATCGGATGCATATTTTTAGGCAAAGGTTTTATGTACAAGCCGTTGTGCATTTCTCGCTTCACCTGAATTGTCATGTCCCCGGCTGGGGATCAACTCCAATGCCGATCCTCTCCAATATATCCCTCCCTACTCTCGTTTTGGAAAGTCTACTGAGTTGCATCGCCAACTGTGCCTCCCGCAGTTCTTCCAAGGTGTTGTGCACCCCTAATCCCAGCAGCCTTTCGGTAGAAGTATTGTTAGGCAACCCAAGGGCCGCCTTATACGCCTGTCTAATCATAGCCTCCACCTTGCCTTTCTCCGTCGCGTCCATCTTCATATAAGGCGTCGCATACACTATTCTACTGAGCACAAACGCCTGTACCAGCTTACACAAGTCCTTTTCCTTGACGCCTTGCTTACGATTGGCGATTCTCCTGATAAGTCTCACGGTAGCATTGACCGTATTTTGAGCCTTTCCAAGGCTTCCCTATTCTTCCTGTTAGTCTGCAGATACAGACCCAGGATCCTGATCGTTTGGACCTCAGTGACCGGTGCACCCCCCACTTTCACCTTCAGCGGTGGTGGTGGCACATAGTGCCTCGCATGTATACCTCTTGGTTTATCCCTAAGCACAAAAAGCTCGGACTTGGGCTGAGAGCACGAGAGTCCTGCCTCCCCCGCTAGCTCCTCCACAATATCCACTGCCTGTTGTAAAGTTTCCTCCAATTGTGCGTCGCTTCCCCTTGTTACCCATAGAGTAATATCATCCGCATAAAATGTATGTTTAAGTCCCGATATCCTTGCCAGCCTGGGCGGTATCTTGATCAAGGCGAGATCAAACAAGAACGGCGATAAAACTGACCCTTGTGGTGTCCCCCTGCCCCCCAACGGGAAAGGATCCGATTTAAATTCTCCGACTACAATCTCCGCAGTCCTATCCTCCAGAAATGATCTGATGTATCGGAAGGTTCTACCCCCCGGTCCTATGTCCGATAGGTTCCTTAATATTGCCTCATGGGTGACATTGTCAAAGGCCTTTGTGAGGTCGAGCCCCAAGATAGCCTTGGTGCCCGTGCCGTACTAAGGATCAACCACGTCCTTTTTGAGCTGTATCATGACGTCCTGCGTTGATAAATTAGCCCTGAAGCCAATCATCGTTTTAGGTATCAACTCCTTGTCCTCCACATAACCCTGAAGCCTGTTGAGGACCACATGCTCCATCAATTTGGCCAAGCAGGACGTCAGTGAGATGGGTCGAAGATTCTCAATATAGATCTTCTTCCCTGGTTTAGGAATAAATGTAATCCTAGCATGCTTCCACTCTGCCGGGATCTTCCCGGCCGCCCAATATTTGTTCATCAAGTCCGTGAGCGCCCCCACTGACTTGAAATCCAGGTTTCTCAGCATTTTATTAGTAACCCCGTCCAGACCCGCTGCCGACGTAGTACGAAGCTGCCCCATTGCAAACTCCACCTCCGCCACCGTAAAGTCCGCATCTAATTCCAGGTTTTCCTCTCCCGAGTAATCCGGCAAGAAACCGTCCGCCTCGCCGTTTATGTAACGACTTCGGAGTTCCTGAATGAACTCCCCAGTCGTGCCTTGATACTGATGAACTAACCTAGCCATTTGACCCTTCTGCGCCGATTTGGCTGCCGCCTGATCTAAAAGGTGCCTCAACAACTGCCATGTTTTTTTGCATCCGAATTGCCCATTCATCCTGTCAAAAATCTGCCGCCCATTGTTTGCACTGCAAGTCCAACGTGTAGGTTTCGATTTCTCGTTCTAGCTTGGCCACCTTCCTGCGGAGGACCCCATTATGCTTTTGTTTCTTCCACCTCCGAAGGAGACTCGCATGCGCTTCCCACATGTGTAGCAGTCTAGAGTCCGCCGTAAAACCTTCCTCCACCGTCGGAACCTCTTCTGTGGTACCCTTCACGTCCTGCTTGAGCGCCTCAACCCAGGCTCCCAAGTCCTCGATTTCCCCGCTCACTGTGTCTTTCCTGACTTTCCGAAATCTGTCCCAATCCGTCACTCTAGTTCCTTTTACCCTGTCTTTGTGCTTAGCAGCACTAAATACCGTGGAAAGGATATAGTGATCACTGCCCAGTGGCTGTCCCGTGTTTACCCGCTTTGCATCCCTAATACCTTTAACAAATGTGAGGTCCGGAGAGGTGTCTGTGCTAACCCTGTTGCCTATCCTCGTATGATCTAGCGGGTTGTTCAAGATTGTCCATTGTAGGTCCTGAGCTACCCGCCAAAACCTATTTCCCTTTGGAGTGGCTCGGATGTAGCCCCACTCCGGATGAGGCGCGTTGAAATCTCCAACCACGATGAGTTGAGCCTTAGCCGCTAGCCGTTGCGTCTTTATCAAGAGGTCTGGCAAGCCCACCCCTTTATCTTTCGGAGAAGAATATACATTAAGTACAAAGAGACTCTTATCGTCCTTTCTTTTGGGCAGAACCTCTAGCAGGACGTAGTCCTCTCTGCTGCTATCTATGGTATGCTGAATCGCCGTGGCGTTGCGATGGACTAGCGCGGCCGTGAAGACGCTCGATACACCCCCCCGATCAACCTCTGGCGGTGTAAATGCCTTAAATCCCGGTAATTTCACCCAGCCACTAGCCACTTGCAAAGCTATAATGTCAGGGTTACTGTCCAGATTTTGTATGTGCAATTGCAGGTTCCCCCGCTTGCGACGAAAGCCCCTGCAGTTCCACTGCCAAACCTCAATTTGCTGGCGAGGGGCCATGATTAGGCACTAGGTTCACTAACATCGGCGCTTGGCCGACTACGGTAGGCAATCTAGCCTTTAGCGTAGCATTGAGCTGTTGAAACATGCCCATAACCTGTGTTTGGAAAGCCCGCATGTCATTGGTGAAGGCGTCAAGACGCTCCTCAATCTTGTCTAGTCTATGGAGGTGGAGAATCTTGTCAGCTATGGAGGTGGAGAATCGGGGGAAGCTTAAGAGGCCGCCATCGGCGGATGAGGGAGCTAATGCAAAAAGAGTGGCAGAAACTTCAACGGCGGACACGCCGCATTCAGTCGTTAAAGTCACTAGTCTTAGGGGTGAAATGTCTGCCCTTGCGGAGAGAATAGGAAAACTGGAGGAAAGACAGGATAGGTTGGAAGCTCGGGTCGACAGGATCGAAGCCAGACTAGACAAGATTGAGGAGCGTCTTGACGCCTTCAACGCTGCTTGGAAGAATCAAAACTAACGATCACTGCTCTCTACCGTAGGGGGCAAAACGCGTTAACGCTGACAATGATTCTTGGCCGATCTCCCACAGTGGGTATGGGTCACCGTTTCCGAAGACGTCTTTTAGCGGCTCCCACCGTGCATGAATTTCACGCGACCGTTGCGTGCCCGCGACCGTTGGGTCTCCAACCTTCGGTTACCTGCGCAGCATATCGGACATATACGCTCTTCGGGAAGCGCCGACCTCTCACCGTGAGCGTTACTGCCTCTTAACGTCGCCTTTTTCTCCTTTGACGTCCAGAATTTTCCAGCGCTAAGAAAGTAGGCCTCCGCTCTGCCTCGAGTACTGCCCACGCCGGTCGTGGGAAACGAGACGTCGCACTGCGGTAGCATCGCGTGCTGTCGAAACCCGTAAGCTGTGCTGGTGAATTCGCCAAATGCAAACGGTGTTGCGCAAGGGGAAATATCACTCACGGAAAAACGTAGCCCGTTTACCTTAGGCAGTCCCGTTTGACCGCTAGAGCGGTTGCTGAACTTCCAGACGTCGTGCCGACCTTACTCCCCTTATCTGCCGGCAAACAGTTTCTTGCAAGTGCGTTCGGCAAACGCAATTTACTCCGCATACTGCCGCTTAATCCATGTTTTAACTTCCGAGCCCTAATATCTTGAGTGGCGACGATCATCGCGACAGCATACAAAGAATTCTCGTGAATGACGATGCATGTGAGTTTGTGTGCGTGTGCGTGCGAGTGCGTGTGTGTGCGCCGCTGGACACATAATTTTTAACAACTTTTGTGCAGAAGGCTAGCGGTGTTCTTCCTCATGCGCTTTGACCTCGATCGTATACGCGTTGCTTTAACTCTTCGCAGTGCACCCCTTCTGAAGACCCTCAGTCTGTGGTCCTGGACCGTTCTCCGACTTCAACCGAATAATCAGCTCCAGCCATGAGTAAGTACCGGTAGCCACTACCAGTTCCGGAATCAATTTGCCCGTAACGAGCTCGAACGTGCTTAACGCGCGATTCTCTTTTTTTCTGCAGGTTCGGAATTTTATCCGATGCCAACATACTCAGAAGGTGAGTTCGCTCGTCGAGCGTAGGGTTCTTTTCAGTCACTTTGGTTTCCTCCTCCATATCGGCTCCATCTGTCGGCGTGCCTATTTGCGCAGCTCAGCTCCGAATCGACTTAACGGAACCAGTTTTCTTTTACGTCCACGCTTTCACACTGAAGGCTAGCATGAGTCTTTGAGTAGTCATTCTGGGTCTCAGTTTCGTCATTTTTTTATTTCTGAACGTCACATGAACTGGCAGCAAATGTTCAATGATAATGTGATAGTGCTTGCAGTTTCTGTGTTAGACGTCAATGTGCGGCGTTTTTCAAGCTGCCCTCGATGTTCTAGGTTTCGCTGTTACTTTTACTTGGATCAGTGCTGTTTCCATAACCTACTAACTGCTACCGAATATGAATAGTGGCGGTGATGCCAGACCAGAGATGGCAAAGCGAAAATTGAGGAACAACTTAGCATTACAACCAATGAATTTCCCTTTATGCTGATATCTTTTTTTTTTTCGCATTTCCAGGCGGCTTCTCCGGAGTTGAGTCGTCGGGTAAGAACTGCTGTTAAAAGTGACGTCTTTTTCTTATTCTGATTCTTCAAGCCAATCACGAATATCACACCGTGGTTGATAAACATGGGTGTTATGCACATGCAGGCGACAATTGGGATTCTTCGAATCGCGGATGTGATGGAACGCGTAGAAACTATCGGCACACCAGGGTAACTGGCTACGTTGCAACACATGTGCGAGCTGCATCCTTTTCTTCCGCCTGTTCCACCGATATTGTGTCGTACCGATGCGCCTGTCCAGTACTTAAAATCTAATTCTCCTCGATGAATTACCCTTCGCGACAGCTTTCGTGCATAAACGGGCGCAGACGAGTGTGTTACTGTAAAATCCCTCTCCATTGCTTTGTGGCCAAAGAAGCCTCCTACGCTGATATTCCTTCTAATGCGAGACCGTTAAGGAGCTCGTGTCGCAGAAAGGCCGGTGTTTACGACGTTCGCCGTGAGCGAAAGATCCCGGAAGGCAATTCATAAATAAAAAAAACAGCTTGCAAGATGGGCTGGGTGGGAATCGAACCAGGGCCTCCGAAGCGTGAAACGGAGACGCTACTACACAGCCATGAGTTAGAGGGTTCGAAGCGCGACAAAAGCGCCTCTAGTGAATGCGGTGTTGCCTTAGAAACTTGCCGTAGAATGTTATGCTGCGGTTTATATCGGTAAATATGAGCATGTAAATTACAGAAGTCGCATTTAAACGAGTAGCGAAGTTCGTTTCCGCTACATTTCTTGTGCGCTTGGCGCACACGCAGAGTCATCTTGCGGCAAACACAGAAGGCCGCCTCCTCGAAATGTACGGCGCTGCCCCGACAGTTGGCGCGCCACTCGCCCGCTTCTCCCCTTCGTCTCGTCAAGGGCATGGCGAGCGAATGAGTAGGCGGTGCGAATGGGCTGCGATAAAACTATCGCGTTCCACTCTTGAAGGCGAAGCTCAAGCGTCCTCCAATTTTTTTTGAAGCCCGATGTAGCAGCGTAGCCGAGAAGTTGCGCGAGCTATAGGGCTGCTCTCCCACGTGACATATACCTGTGCGTCATGGCCTTTTATCAGCCGTATACTCTTATAAACATTTCCTTACTAGCTAAATTAACAATGAAAGAATATGTAAGCTTCACTCAACGAGTACGTAAAAAGAGACAGACACACAGAGACAACACTGTCCTTGCGCGTCAGCTTCTTTCTTCGTCCTTGTTCAGTCGCGCTTACACATTCTATCATGGATTCAAACCAACTTGCCCGTCAACGTGTTTTAACTAAATTAACCAGCACAGTGTCACGCGCGCACAGGTAAGCATGAACACCCCTCACTCGATGACACCGGAAACTGTCTGTGAGAACGCTGTAATCAGGAAAAGTGGCAGCAGCCACGAGCCCATTGACCTCCGTGCATCTGTCGCTTCAACGCGAACGAAACGTCGAAATGACAGCGCATACCGAGCTACGGGCTATAGGCACACTCTGCAAACATCGCAGATCGCTTCGAATATTAGGCCCGCGCGGGCGAGTAATTTGCCCAGTCGCAGATCGCTTTCAAAACACACGAGCCTCGGCAACGCGTCCTTACCGCGTCCCCCAAAGCCGTCTATTCCGGCGTCCGCGATTCGCGTGGCCAACGCACTAGCAGACGCCGCGGTTGTCTCCACTCGGTGCGGAACGGCGGGCGATGAGGACATCGAGGCACCGTATAGCAACCGCCGGAGAAAAACGAACCTCATCCCTCGCCTTAACCCCCTGCCTCGCGCGCCACAGGAGAGGGCGCGAATCTGGGCGGCGTTTGTCGCTCGCGCACGCGAGATTGAACCGCGTTCGCCGACTCACCCTCACACGCGTTCACTCATACGAAACATCACGGCGATCGCGCCGCCGACAGCAGAAATGCGCCTGGAGTGTCCATATAGCTGCTATCGCGATAAAATATGTCAGCACTCTGTTAAACAGAAATTGTTGCGCTGTAATTAAGCACACATCGCAGCCAGCGTTGCTCGCTCGCGCGCTTAGCGTTTTAAAGGCGCGTGGCCTGTGGTTGTTCCTGAAAGCGAGGGCGCCAATTTACCGATCCGATATGACGCGCGTGGCCGGCGAAATCTGTTGGGTGAGCGTGGAAGGCGCTTGTATGCAAAAAAGGTGTGTGTTCACACCAGAAATTTTTCGTCGTTGTTGGTTCGTGTAAACGAAAATATGCCGAGAGCAATTAAGCGTGCGTTAGAGGCCCTGTTGCCCCGTTATCGCCGTCGCCGCCGTTGTCGTGCGTTTCCGTCCGACGGCTGCGTATCGCCAACGTCTGTCACCTGCGTATTGTGAGCGCGCCCTCGAGGAGATTAAGCCCAACAGATAGCCAGACTTTGTTATCGGTGTCGAAGCTTGAGCACTTTTTGGAAACTTGGGAACCGGGAACGCTTTTTTGCAATCTACATATGTAAAACTATTTACAACGTTATGAAATTAATAAAGGTGTAAATCCGTCCACAAATAAGCTTACACTGTTTGGGTGTAATGGTGTAAGCTGCGTTTATCTTTAGGAATGTACGTTATTTTACGTTCTGTTGTTTCATTCAAATAGCGCATCGTTCACTATTGTATATTCGCAATATTCTTATGCGTCATGTGTTCCCGTCAATTTTCCTGCTCAATCTTTTTTTTTTACTTCGTCAGGCATCAGATTCCGCTATGTTTGTTTTTGACAACGGGGTAACGGGAAGACGGAAAACAAATTGATAAACAGCGGGCGAACAAGGCAGGCCTCCGCTTATAGTCAACACTTTATGTTTTTCACATATTTATTTATTATTTCACTGAAACAGCGTCCCGCTTATCATTCCCCGTCCGTGCGTGTCGCGTAAACTTGTGTGCGTTTATCCCTGAAACGCTGACTATACAGTGGTCTATACGGGATGTTGGACTTCTTCAGGAGGCACACAGCGCTTGCCTGATTTTGTCAGGTCTCGTGAGCACGTTGTACACATGTACAAATAAAAAATGTTATTAAAAATTTCAGTTGCATATCAAGTGGCACGAGTCGTTACGAGTTTTTATACAGTGCACCATTCTTTTTGACATTTTGTGGTAGACAGCGCCCTTCCAACCCTTGATATAAATCACCCGATGACGCAGACATCACTTCTTTGATAAATAGATTAGCCTTACTGAATATTTAACATACTTATACTGGCTAACTGTTTAATTAATGACCTTGCGGCGGATATTGCAATTTAAGAATTGTAGCAGGCGAGCTTGCAAGACGTATTCGCTTCGAGCGAATTCTCGGGACGACACCAGTTTCGAGATAATTATTTTCCAGTTATGCCACGAAATACAATGGCGTTCCAGCAATATTTTGCTGCAATGCGTCAAGCAGCGTTTTTTTTTTTTTTAAAGTGAGACAACAGTGCATTTTTACCACGAGTTCGACTGTCCATATATCGAAACTGGTGCCATCCTACTAGGTAGAAGTGCCCAAGAAGTAATGTTCTGATGCCTTCTTCCTCGTGCTTCTTTTGCTTTGCAGCCATGAGCGCCAGTGGGATAACCGGTGAGTTTCACGCAGTGTTTCTAACAAATACACCTTCCATACGGGCACGCAACACAACGGGATGACGAGAAGTGGGACGGAAAAGGAAGCCTCGGCTCGGAGCCAATGTTTCGACAGGAAGGCTTTCTTAGGCTAGGCCAGCTTCTTTCCCATGGCAGGGTTTGTAAACGTTCTGTGTAGCGAGAGCTAGGAGGAACACAAATTTTTAGGCGAGAACAATGTCAGGAACGAGAAATGGCGTCGCCTATATTGATAAGTATGGATTAAATTCCATAGCTACACAGAATAAGGAGGCGAGGTCAGCGGTATATACATATTTTTACTAGTACTCGCACACGATTCTTTAACCTCCTAGAAACTGTAGAGGCAGAAAAAGGAGATGAAGAGCATTAAAAGAAGTAATAACCACCAAATACATGGTCTTGAATGTTTAATCATAAACAACGATGCGAACAAAAATGGGATTTCTATGAATGAAAAACGGATATTAGAAGGGTGTGTCGATGGGTAATGAAAGAAATGAGAACAAGCACACATCCTGTCGAAGTTAAAAAAGAAAAACTGCCAAAATATTTTTACGGGATGCACAAGTGAGCTTGTTTGTGAGTGGCAATCACAAAAGAAAGCAACGTGAACCGTCTGCAAAAAAAAAAAAAAGAATCTTCCACAGGTGGAGCGATCACTACCAACTGCCATTATTATTACACTAAAGGCAATACCTTCAAGACTAACCGCGGTGGCGTAGTGGCTATGAAATGGCGCTGCTGAGCACGAGGTCGCAGCATCGAATCCCGGCCGCGGCGACCGCATATCGATGGGGGCGAAATTTAAACAGCGTGTCTCGTGCATTGGAGGCACGGTAAAGATTTCCTGACGGTCATGAATTATCAGCAGTCCTCCTCTACGACGTCCCTCCTAATGAAATCGTGGTGTACGCACGCAAAACCCAGGAATTCAATTAAGTTTAATATATCCAAGAGGAAAGCAGCGAAACTTTGCAAAAGCATGAAGGCAAAAAAGAAAAAGGAACGGTACCGATAAAAGGCACATATTGATAGCGATTTAAAGGCAGCCTTTCGTGAAGGGGCTAACGCCACACAACATAATGGCAGCTTTATTTATTTTCGTGCTGTGGAACGCCTAATGTCATGCAGTGTTTGTGTTCTATGGAGAGCACAGGTCTGAAGACTAATCTCACGCAATTGCACGCTCAGTCACCATGCGCCGTTCGCAAGCTGTGCCGAACTTTAAACGTGAAATTGTGCACGTGGTCACTATTAGACGTTGACGCCGCGGTGTCACGACGCCGTAGGCGATGTACGTACGATGCATGTAGAGCGAAATAGATACACTGCTATATGATAGAAATATATATATATATATATATATATATATATATTAACTTCTATCCGTATACACTTCTCGTCAGTGTTTTTTCTTCTCTCTACAAGCATCGTACGTACATCGTCAACGTCATATATATATATATATATAACGAAGGAAAAAGAGTACGACGTACGTCGTACTCTTTTTTTCTTCATTGTACAGCTGGGGCCAGCGTGATATATATATATATATATATATATATATATATATATATATATATATATACAGAGAGAGAGAGATTATTTATGCCTTGTTTTCATTGCCTGTTCGTGGTCACAACCGCTGCATTTCATGTCGATGTGTCGCACTAAAGGCGATCGAAGGCCTGACACCTGGGGTCGCGACGGGGCCATTATATCGGCTGCAGCGACTGCGTTGAATAACTGCTAGCACTAACGCAGCGGCAAGAGTTTAACCACAGCCGGTTCTTGGTGCCGGCGACGAAAGTGGTCGGTAGACGAAACCTCATCTATGGGTCAAGTGGGTCGTCCATTGAAACCTGACTCATCCTGACTTCTAGAGTAATTGCTGGCGCTCGTGTTGATTTCAGAAAGTGCACCGCTATTCGCGCACGCATCCCGATTGGACACAATTCCTTCGCTACGTAATCGACGTCAACATTCTAGAAAGTTTGCATGCACGAAGGCGTCTCTTGTGCGGAGCCATACTTTTGTAACATTGTTTGACCGGAGAGTAAATAAAGGTCACCTGAACAAGAGAAACAATGTGCCCGTGTCAATATAACTGCGTGTAACTTCATGGGGGAGAACAGATTCTGAGGATAGTACAGACATTGATTGTTTGCCAAGTGGAAAAATGGCGTACCCACTGGAAGCGTGACCAGTTATCGCCTAACGTGCCGTTTCATTTATTTATTCTGTCAATGAGTGGGCTAGAAAGATGTAGGATGACCTTCGTAGCAGTATGATGGCTTAGTGCCTTCATCACTGAGGCACTTACCAAGAGTACTCAGAGGCACTTTTCAGAACTACTATTAGCAGCGCTTGATAGTCGGTATACTGTCTGCAACTGCGCGATGCAGGGCCTCCCCACTTCGAAGCCACATATAGTGGGCGATCTCTGTACGATTATGGAATAGCTATTCGTCGTCGAACCAAGTGCAATGCTAAGCCCTGCTTCTTTAACAATTTCTTTCTCTAAAGAATTGCTTGAGTTTATTATCTCTCTACTTACGAGGCTTTTGAGTGGTTTCATTTGCTCACTTTTTTCGTCATTGCACTTCCCAGCTGACAAAGAGTAAGTCGATATGCAGCCACTGTTTTCATTACTGCGCGTACAATTTCTTCTTCGTGTTTTCCTTTTTTCCAAAGAGAGCACGAAAAGAACATAGTTCAATGCCTCCATAAAGGGAATATATAGTAGTGTACTAGTACTTAAGGGGAAATCTTTGCACAATTTGTTGGCTCCACAAATTTGCTAGAAATTCATTTTCTGAAATCGTGTAGAAATTTTTTTTAAAAGAATTGCTTAAAACAAGGTGTCCGAGCTAATTTTAGCCAGAGTTTTAAAATATGCGAAGGCCACGTAGCTAGGCAGAACCAAGGTAATGTTGTTTGCCGTCGCTTGTAGACACTCAAATTATTTTTTCATTCCGCCTAATTAGGTCATTTGTCTTTATTTATCATTCAGCTTCTCAAATGTTAAAATTAGATGAAAACGGTGAACGAGAAAATTGTAGAGCGACATGAAAAACGGCCGATGCGGCTTTCTGTTATTCAATACGGGCTACATAAAAGTGTTTTTCCGAGCGTGCTAATAGCCCGCAAATGCGCGCTAAATTGCCACGCGACTGGCCGCTCCAAGCACTGCAGCATTGCGAATAGCTTAATTTTCAATTACAATAAATACAGAAAAAAAACAGTTGGACGTTTCCCAGAATGCTCAGACATCCTTTATTTGGGTGCGCTACTGCGAGTGCTATCGATCAGGCTTGTCGATGGTTCTTTTTTTTTTCAAAAATTTCGAGGCACACCATGGTGTTTACCGAAAGTATACAGCGGCCACAACAGATTACTGGGAGAGGCCTTTCGTCAGCTCTTTTCGTAAAAGTGTGGTAACGCGATCAACTAATCAGCCTACTGATGTGTGCATCAGCTAAGAACCCTTTACTCGCATTGTACTGCATGGACTCCTGGCCTGAATGTCCACTTTATTATTCGAATTTCCAGAGATGGCGCCAGCCCATGGACGATGATGTTCGCCGTCATCACCGTTTGCCTGTTTATCGGTGTTATGGGATTTGTCAGCTACCTGTTGCTGGGAACAATGAGCGGTCAGCAAAAAAATGAATTTCCTCACGTCATCCAATGTTTATTGGTTCGCAGCTTATGTGTATTTCCCTGAGGCATGAATTGGAGCTCGAACTTTGAGATGACTTTACAACAATTTCTTCTTCAGGGTGAGCAGACAAATAGATTGACGAATGAACAACGGATATATATCACGTAGGACAAAAAAAATTATCACAATAGCATTGAACTGACTTAGAGGTCAACAAAACGTCGCGTTTTGCAAAGGTCCTTTGTGGTGCTCGCTGACATGATAGCAAGATATTAGAGCGCAGCTCCTAGGTCCCTGTTCCTGCAGCAATGAGCTGATTCCTCGGTGTAACAGAGCGAACGAGCATGTCGAAGGACGAGAGAGCGAACACGGAGCGCAGCGGGTGAAGAGAGACAGCGATAGCAAACAGAGCGCGAGGAGGAAAGCGAAGGTGGATGGTGCAGTGGAGCAATGAGGCGGAAAGCGGAGGTGATGGCGAAAGCGTGTGAAGAAAAGCGTAGTGCCGCGCACGACGGGCTCTGCGGCGACGAAGGCCACGAGATGGGCGACAGAGCAGCGCACGTCGTAGAACCCCTTCAACTTCGTCAAGTAGCGACACTCTCTTCCTCGCCTCCACTCGCCATCGTTTCTCCTCTTTTTCACACTCCCTCATCGACCGTGGCGCCACCTACACTGCTCTAGCGTAGCAACGGCCCCAACATGCGCTCCTCGCCACACCGTGGACGCTTCTCGGATAAAAGCGGCGCTGAAGCAAGGCGCGAGGGCCCACGTGATGCTAGTAGGCCAACAGCGACGCGGCGCCGGCCTCGGCCAGAGCACGCGAGGAGGAGGCAGCGTTCTTCAAAGCGTGGCGCTACTTTACGAGCTTTAAGGGGCTTTAGCGCGTCGTCTGTTCACCGATGACGTCACTGATACCATACATGGTAACAAAGCGCTCCACGAGCGGCTGTCTGGCTGCGGCGGCTGCTGTGAATCACGCCCACGCGTCACACACGCACAGCCTCTCGCGGTCTCCCGACAACACAGGTAGTCGCGCCACACTTCGCTCCCTCGACAACGCACCGCACTGAGAAATTTTCCGCGCCGGCCCACACCATCGCGAAATGAAAAAAAAATACGTATAGGGCCGCGCTCAAATTTCGCGTTACTGCATATTGTAATGGTCGGTGATTTTTTTTTTCTTTTTAGTGAAGGCAACCTTGGTGCGGTGGTCGATTCGGATACGATCGGAAAGCGATAATGACCGCGTGCTCGAAGCATGAAGTTTAAAATATTTTCCGCACATTTTAGCCAGCGTGTCCTGCAAGAAGCCAATTGGAAACTCGAAAAGTATAACTTCCCATGAAATATTTACGTATGCTGTCTTGCAGCTGCCACTGCTCTTTTTCCAAAGAAACGCTGTGCGCCATGCTTGTCATGTATGTATGCACTATCTGCCGGAAAAGTTGTAAACTTGCGGAGCCACAAAACAACTTTTGCAACACACCTTCCATTTAGTTTAAGCCGTGTGCTATCCCTACCTAAACGATAATTGGGATGTCTTCTATAGCTCATGAACTAAGGTCGCCTAGAACAAGCAACCTTAGAAGCCCCGCGATATGAAGCAGGCGAGGTTTCTGAGGCAAAATACTGTTAATCGCAAACAATTTACAAAAGAGAACAACCATTAAATATTTTGCAGAAGTAGGTTTTAGATGCCAGTGATTCCACATTATAAACGATAGGTACTTCTTTTTTTTTCGTGTCTCAAAATCTTACTTAGTTGCTTGCAAACTTTATGTATTGTAGCCTGTGAAAACCACGTCGACAATCGTAGGCTACCTTTCGTAGTCAAAAGTAGATTACCCAAAAAGAAGGTCGCCGTGTTAATTGGGATGTCACAAACTCCAAAGGCGGGCGTTTCAGCTCCCCTTCACCGCGCCTCATGGAGACAAAAAAAAAAACGTCAATTTCGCTCCAAAGGCGAACCATTGATGGCGAAAGCAATATATTAGACACTTACACCAAATAAGGCTCGTAGTTGTATTACCCGTTTAAATTGAAGGAAATATTAGCTTATTAATTAAATTAACTATAGCATACACTTCAAAAAAAACTTGCACAACATGGAGCCTCTATGTTGTCCCCAAACGATACTTCCCTTCTTTAAGCCTGTACCCAGGATACTTCGAGCACACAATATTCATGCGGCTTATTCGGATGATATTGAATAAAATGCTGGAAAATGACGCAATTTAAACAAATAAATAAATCGCATAGAGGGCAAAAGAAGTAGCGCAATCGTAAAAGGGCTTTAGCAGTCGGACCGTATAAAACCATCTTTTAGTTCGCTGTGTATTTGCTAGAATAAAGTGTTCTCAAGACGTAAAACAATTGCAGCTCTTTTTACAAGAAAACAGACCAAAAGACAAATAAAACGATTTTGCTTTGTTTTCTTTGGGGGGGGAGTAACTTATCCTGAGATTGATTATCCTTTTGCCTTGTCTTGGGCCCAAGGGCCCAAGACAAGGCAAAACTGCCTTAATGCCAGCCGGCCGGAGACAGGCTGGGCCCGTGGAGTGCTCTAATGTGTGGAGCAACACGAACCGCCATGAGCCGGTCGGACTGCTGAGGCAGAGGCGCGCTCTCTCCGCGAACCACCAATACATAACCTAGCCGCAGACCCGCGCACCGTGCTGACAAAAATAAGACAATACACGACACCTTGAACGAATTAGGACGAAAGATGCGTTCCGTATCCGCCCTAGCTTCACGTGTTGTTTTGTGTGCGCAGTTGAAGAAGCGGAAGAAGCGGACATTGGTGGTGGCGGTGGTGGTGGCGGTGGTGGCGGTGGTGGTGGCGGTGGTGGTGGCGGTGGTGGAAGCAGCGTTCCACCTCCAGTGCCACCGACTACGCCAAGGGCGGCTGGTGAGTTTTTCCCGTCTTGCAAGAACCGCTAGAACTAGAAGAAACGGAGGTTGACCACTTCCTTAAAAGAAAACTAGGTATATTGATACGACTTTTCTTTCACTTCTGCTGTCATTTCAACGCTTGAATCATAGTTTCGCGAATTCGCGATGCCGCGTTTTCGCTTTGTAGCGAAGGAAATGCGCGGCGCTGAAGAGTAAGCAGGTTCCAATTTAATCATTGCAGAACATCCGAGACGCAACCTGTTTCCAACCAACGACACTGCGGGTGTCAACAGTGCGGTTTCGAGGTTACTGTGCTTCGCAACCGCACTGCATCCTCTACTCTCCTATTCTAATCCGCTGCGGTTATAGCAGAGGGCAAATGCATTGGTCGCGACAAGAATTTCTGTAGAACACATCTGGACGAATGCCGGCGTTACTGCGATTAGCACTGAAGCCATGCAGCGACACACAGTGTCGCCAATGCTGAAACGCGTAACGTGCTGCAACCGGCTCCTTGCTCGCACTTCCTTCTGCAAACGATGTGACCTCTGGCGTGCCACCACAAAATTCGCGCGTGACACCTGTCTCAATATAAATGCACATAACATTGTATGAAAATATATCACGTGGGTTCCATCCTGTTCACCGCAGGCGCCATCGTTAAGGTACTGTTTTTCGTCATTGAACAGCAACGCATACCCAAGGGCACAAACATAGGCACCCAAGTTAAGGGCAAAGAGGTTTATCGAAGTGGGACAGCCATACTCAGGGGCACACACCCCGAAACCGAACATGTCTTTAAACAGGTTAATTGAACAGCCGCACATATCCGGTGACGCAAACCTGGTCACCCAAGTTGATGTTAAAAAGGCTCACGGAATAGCGGCGCATAACCAGCGTGACATGGCCAGTGATACATGTTTGTCGGAGAGTTAGTTTCGAACTCGCTTTCGTCAGCCAGGCTGCCCGATGCTCTATGCATTTTCAAGGACCACGCAGCGACCCAAGTTGGTGTAAAAAAAGGTTAGCCGAGGACAAACATACATACCGCAGACTTGGTAGGTTCGCGAATAATGCTAATCGCATTATTGGCAGCTAGCATTGAAGAGAATAAGCTAATTAAACCAGTGAAATCTGATGGAAGATCAATGTATTCTCCGAAACTTTGTGAACATACGGCTTGTCCTTGTAGCGACCACGTCTCAACTGCTACAGAATCGTCTCGTGCGCGACATCATCCTGAGCAATTATGCGGGCGAAGTTCAGCAAGGTTGCGTACCAACGTTAAAAAATTGAACAAATATATAAGCCCTTCTTATACGTCGATCTAAACTGTCTCTGAGTTTTTAGTGGGCGAAAAACTAAAACGAAAAACCAACATGCCCAAACTGACGTTCTTTCAAATGAAAATATTGTGCCAGTTAACGTCGAAGGGGTTCCTCATCATGAGAAGGATGCTTGGAGAGTTATAAGAAAAATGAGTTGTGAGCATACTCTCGGTATTACAAATCAAGACTAACAGCTTGCCGCGATATAGCTGAAAACTAGAACTATTGCATTCTACCATTACTAATACACGGGTCAGAGACTTCGCGGTTAACAAAGGAATTTGAGAATAGTTAGGGACTGCGCAACCGGTCATACGACGAAAAATGCTGGCACAGCCTTAAAAGACAGTGAAGCAACGGTCTTTACCAGAGAGCAACGGGGGTGCACTGCAAACCAGGATGTGGGTCTGTCCGTAATATGCGACCCCTGACCTTGACTTGGCCAGCCGACGACTGACAATGTGCTAAAGACCGCTAAATAAGACCAGCGGCAAATTTAACGCCCTTTTTTTTTTGGGGGGGGGGGGAGTAATCTGGCTTATACGGTAGTCGAATTTCTCTTTGAAATTAACAAGACGAAGTGGAGTTCGGCGGGCGTAGTGCGCAACGTCGAAAAGGCATGCGCGGGACATGGGTAATTGGAGATCGCAGGGAGAGGCCTAAGTCTTGCAGGGAAAATAGAGAGGATGAGGCTGGTTGGTCGCATAAAATAACTATCCGGTGTAGACACTCTCCTGCCCTGGTACGTACGAGAGAGGTAAGCTGGAAACGGCGATACAGCGTTTGCCAGGGAATATTGCAGGGGCGCTATGATGTAAAGCTGTTCCAAACTCTTCTATTCCAATTCCGCTATCATCCCTCGGCGATTGGTCGAAAACTTTAATGGACCAACCCCCTTTCACCTGTCTGTCCCGCGACGACACGAAAACCGCGATATGTCCCCTTCTGATATGACGTGTACACACTGATTATGCCTGATTTGACCGAACAAAAGAAAAATAGTTATTTCTGATTCGACGCCTTTTAGCCATTAGCCCTCGGCTATTGTTCAAAAATTTCGGGCTCCACCCACTTCACTGCCTGTCACGCAACGTCACAAAACCGCAAAAACTAACGCGTCAAAGTGACGTGTACGCGTTAAAGCTGTATTAATATGCGGAACAAAAGTGAACTTTCTTGTGAATAGCCGCAGGCTAAACCGCTTCGAAAGGAATAAAAAATGGCTGCTGTCGATCGCTCAGGCACTGGCTACTCACACCTGCAGGAGAGCATGGGTTTATTTGCGTATATTAAAACCTATTGCGCAGCCGTGTAACGTTTTCGAGAGCTTTTGGCCCGTTTATGACCTCGTTCTGCCAGCTCTTTTTCGCTGAGGATCCGTTTTAGCGTCATTCTCAACCTTCCATGGTATGTAGCCATGATTTTCGACCAGCCACCACAAGGTAAGTAAGGGAAAGTGGACCAATCACAGACGCCGGCACTACCTTACATCTCCGGTTATCGATTCTCAGTGCAGTGGCTCACTCCAATCGAATCCCTCTCCACTTGAGCGTGCTCCTTGCCTCTCGTCAGCCAATTAGATAAGACAATCCGCTCAGTGTAGGCAATGGCATTCGTTTTTCAAGCAACCAAAAGCGACCTAAGAACGAGGAGAGCGTTTGATTGGTCTGCTCAGACAACCCTACAGGTCACCGCCCGATGCTTGCGTCGGCGGTTACGCAAATTTGACATCAGGAGATTGGAATAAAAACATATTAGAATAGTTTTGCGTTATAGGGCCCCAGGTGTCCACCCCGAGCGTTTAGATAAAAGGCTCGTAGCAAATACCCCTCTTTTTGACCAACTAAACTATATTATACGCAATTCAACTGCCTCCCTAGTTATTGATTAATGAGCTTGTATACTGTGTCGATTTACACTATGACACATCCGCCCACTGCTGTCTCACCAGTCGGCCCTGCGCCAGACAGCATACCAACAGATGTCCCTCCACCGGACATCCCTCCACCGGACATCCCTCCTCCAGACGTCCCTCCGCCACCTGCAGTTCCTCCAGCTGTGCCGCCGCCCGCACCAATGCCTCCACCTACGAAGCCGTGTAAGTCAGAGTTAGCACTTTAAACGGTTTGCAGGCTGCGAGATGCTCCAATATACGCCTATCGCTATGACACTATTAAGCGACACTGCGCTCATGCTATTCAATAGTACTGTCTCACTTACCAGCATAGGATTACTATCTGGTAAGTGTTGATATGTATATCTATACAAATATGGCATGCTCGGAAAATAACTGCGCATTGATAAAATAAACAAAAATATTGTTACGCCCTATTCCCGCGCACTGAAGCCCGCATCCTGCCTAGCATGGAAGAATGCGCCACAAAGAGGATGAAGACGACGATCAGAGTAGCGCTCGTGTTGTTCTGCCATCTAGCCGGCAGCCATCGCTCTCTGTATATATATATATATATATATATATATATTGTCACAGACAAAGCCACAAAAGACTTCGGTCGACGCTAGAGATCTTTTATATCTATCGCTGTCCTGGCACCTTCGTCGTTCTCTTCTTCTCGGAGCCACCCAACGTGCCTAGCATGTGGCACCGACTTGCACCGAGTGGCTGTCAGCTGTGTCGAGGTCGTGGCATTACCCCCCTCCCTAGAAGCATCGTCTCGATGCGGAACATTGACGCACTGGAGATAGCGACGGTGATACGGTTAAGACAGACGTAGATGGTGAGAGAGGTGCGGAGCTTTGCGTTCAGCGGGAGTGGTATAACTTCAATCTAGAGACGTGAACGACATCGGACAGGCCTGGGCGTCGGGGACGGCGAGTGGTGCCTTCTCCTTCAGGAATCACTTCGTATGTGACGTCGCCGAGTCGTTGAACGATCCTATAAGGTCCAAAGTAGCGGCGCAAAAGTTTCTCCGACCGACCACGCTGGCGGATCGGTGTCCACACCCATACTTTGTCACCGGGTTGATAAGTGACGTCGCGGTGACGAAGATTGTACCGGTTGGCGTCGTTGTGTTGTTGGTGGCGGATACGCATTCGTGCGAGCTGGCGTGCCTCTTCGGCACATCGAGCGAATTCCGCAGCATCAGTGGCAACATTAGAACAGTAGGTGGGTAGAAGCATTGCGTCCAACGTTGTAACAGCTTCCCGGCCGTGTACTAAGCGAAAAGGGGTGAAGCCGGTAGTTTCTTGAACGGCAGTATTATATGCAAACGTAACGTATGGGAGAACGTCGTCCCAGTTTTTGTGGTCGACGTCAACATACATGGAAATCATATCAGCGATCGTTTTGTTTAGCCTTTCTGTGAGCCCATTCGTCTGGGGATGGTAAGCAGTGGCTTTGCGGTGAACTGTACCACTGAGAAGCACGATATCTTCTGTGAGCTGCGCTGTAAATGCTGTGCCCCGGTCGGTTATAACCACTGTTGGAGCACCGTGGCGGAGTATGATACCATGTACAAAGAAGGTAGCAATATCATTAGCAGTGCCTCGTGGGAGTGCTCGGGTTTCAATGTAACGTGTAAGGTAGTCTGTGGCAACAGCAATCCAACGGTTACCAGCCTTCGACGTGGGGAATGGCCCAAGCAAATCTATGCCAACCT
The DNA here is from genome assembly GCF_050947875.1 of Dermacentor variabilis. NCBI lineage: Eukaryota > Metazoa > Arthropoda > Arachnida > Ixodida > Ixodidae > Dermacentor > Dermacentor variabilis. The sequence continues at coordinate 59,471,141 of NC_134577.1, read as the reverse complement.
GCTGAAAAGGGATCCGCGGAGGATCCACGGGATGGAGAAAGCCAGCCGGACGCGCGGGTGGTGTCTTGCGTCTCTGGCAGTCGCGGCATGTCCTCACGTATTGCTTTACGTCACGGCGAAGGTTAGGCCAGAAGTACTTTTGGCGTATGCGTGAAAACGTCCGTGCGAATCCCAAGTGGCCCGAAGATGGCTCGTCGTGAGTGGCCCGCAGGATATCGTCACGCAGTGAAGACGGCACTACAAGAAGGCAGGCGGTTGCAGTCGAGTGAAAACCCAGTTTGTAGAGAACGCCACCTCGGAGAAAAAACGAGGATAATTTGCGGATGAACATACGAGGCGGCTCTGGTAGACGGTTCTCAAGGTAGTCGATGAGAGGCCGGAGTTCTGAATCATCGCGCTGTTGCTTGCTGATGTCTGATACTGTGATAATGGACAGAAATGCGTCCTCTTCATCAAAGTCGTATGGCGACGGTTGAAGTGGAGCACGTGACAGGCAGTCGGCGTCGGTGTGTTTACGCCCGGACTTGAACGCTATCGTCATATCGTATTCTTGCAAGCGAAGACTCCAGCGTGCAAGACGGCCAGATGGATCCTTGAGATTGGCGAGCCAGCACAATGAATGGTGATCTGTCACAACTCGAAATGATCGGCCGTACAAATATGGTCGGAACTTAGCAATTGCCCACACAACGGCCAAGCATTCCTTCTCCGTAGTGGAATAGTTCCTTTCAGCTGGAGACAAAGTGCGGCTTGCGTACGCAATGACGCGCTCGGCTCCATCTTGCCACTGTACGAGGACGGCACCAAGGCCAACGTTGCTGGCATCCGTGTGCAACTCGGTGTCACTGTCTTCGTCAAAGTGTCCTAGAACAGGAGGTGTGTGCAGACGTTTCTGGAGTTCACAGAAGGCCTCTTGTTGGTCCTGCTCCCAGACAAACGGAACATTATCCTTAGTCAACCGTTGCAACGGTTCGGCTATTCGTGAAAAGTTGGCCACGAAGCGTCGATAATATGCGCAAAGCCCTAGAAAACGGCAGAGTTCGTGTTTGTTCGAAGGTGTTGGAAACGAAGCAACAGCAATGGTTTTGTCGGGATCTGGTCGAATGCCCTCGTAGCTGACGACATGGCCTAAAAATTTGAGTTCGTCATACCCGAAATGGCATTTTTCAGGCTTTAAAGACAGGCCAGCAGTACGAATTGCGTCTAGAACTGCGTGTAAGCGCTGGAGGTGCTGCTCAAAAGTTTCTGAAAAGACAACGATATCATCTAAATAGACAAGGCATGACTGCCACTTGAGACCTGATAGAACCGTGTCCATCATGCGCTGAAAAGTAGCAGGCGCAGAGCACAATCCGAAAGGAAGGACCTTGAATTCGTAAAGTCCGTCAGGCGTAATAAATGCGGTTTTCTCACGGTCACGCTCATCAACCTCTATTTGCCAGTAGCCGCTGCGAAGGTCCATCGATGAGAAGTATCGAGCATTTCGAAGGCGGTCCAAAGAGTCGTCGATGCGGGGAAGGGGATAAACGTCCTTCTTTGTAACGTTGTTAAGCTTGCGATAGTCAACGCAAAAACGCAGTGTGCCGTCTTTCTTTTTCACCAGAACCACAGGTGACGCCCATGGACTGGTGGAGGGCTGTATGATATCGTCGGTAAGCATTTGTTGGACTTGATTTCGGATGGCGTCTTGCTCTTTACGAGAAACACGGTAAGCACGTTGGCGCACGGGTCTTTCATTGGGATTTGTAATAATTCTGTGTTTCGCAATAGGCGTTTGGTTGACCTTCGATGTTGAAGCGAAACAGTCCGCAAAAGACTGTAAAAGGCTTCGAATGCTAGCCTGTTGTTGACCCGATAATTTAGAATTCACATCAATATTGCTGTTGGCTGGTACGTCACAGTTAGAATCTCCATCAGTTTGCCCTACTGTTAAACAAGCGGGAAAATCACTGACTGGCTCCAAATAGGCGATGGCAGTTCGTGGGGCGAAGTGCTGGTATTCACGACTGAAATTGGTCACTAAAATCTTAGCAGTCCGTGACGACAGCTGCAAGATGCCGCGGGCTACGGCAACTTGTCGAGCCAACAAGACTGACAGATTGCCTTCAGCGATTCCGAGATGGGGAGGATCATCGTCTGTTTCTACGGTGATCAACGCAGTACTCCGAGGTGGTAAAGTAGCACAGTCACCCGAAACGCGTAACACCGTGGACTGTGGGTGTTAGTCGTCCGAAATAGTTGCGTGTTCGCTGGAAAATGTGACAAGCAACTCGCGAAGGTTTATGATTGCGCCGTACTCCCGAAGAAAGTCCATGCCGAGTATGACCTGCCTAGAGCACTCTTCCAGTATAATAAATGAACCGACAAATGTGACCTCACGAATTTGTACCCTCGCAGTGCATTTGCCGATCGGCGTGAGGACATGACCGCCGGCTGTACGGAGCTTAGGTCCTGGCCACGGTGTCGTCACCTTGCGAAGTGCCGTAACCAGTTGTCCGCTCATAACAGAATAATCGGCGCCAGTATCGACAAGAGCGGTTACCGGGTGGTTATCGACAGAAACGAGTATGTCGGCTGAAACAGGCTCACGGTTTTCGAAGGAAGGTGTCGAAGGTACGCAGTCGTCGTTGTCTTCGTCGTTATCGTCGTCGTCGGGGTGTCGCAGCGGAGGATCTTTCGAAGTGCGTTGGAAAGCGGCCCCACCTCCGGAGGTCGCTGTTCTCAGTTTCCCCGACTTGGGCTCGTGGGCCGGTTGCCCACGGAAGCGGAGAACGTAGTGTAGCGGCTAGGTGACGCCGATCGTCGAGGAGGTGGTGATCGTGACTGGCGCCTCTGCGGAGACGGAGATCGGGTCGTTGGCAGGGACTGTTCAACCGGTGGGAACTGCGCGTACGGCGACGAAGGTTGACTGGCCAGATATTGCTGGATTTCTCTCGGACGCTCTCCCTCACGTGGGCGACGAGCGCCGGGGTGATAGCCCTGGAGTCCAATTCTTCGGTAGTAGCAGGCACGGTACAAGTGGCCCGCTTCGCCACAGTGGAAGCAGAGTGGCTGATAGTCAGGTGTGCGCCACACGTCTGACTTTCGCGTATTGATTCGGGGGCTCGTGGACCCGTACATATTTGTACGTGAACCTTGGCCCTGGAAGTGGCACAGCGGTTCTTCAGAAGAAGGCGGGTTACGGTGGTTCCCGGGTTGCGCAGGTAGCCTCACTGCTTGCGCATAAGTCAGTACGGGGGCGGCTTCAGGTCTGGTTTGCACGAATGGCTGTGCTGCCTGGCGAACTTCTTCGCGGACGATATCTGTGAGGGATGTTACGGTCGGTTGAAATCGCACTCCCTGTAGCCGGTCGAGCTCCTCACGCACGACACTACGCACAAGCTCTCGAAGCGCATCGGCGTCATAGGGTAACGAGAGAGAAGATGCTGATCCCAGGTTGATTTGGCGATCGTAGACGGAGGAGCGTTGTTGAAGGGCTCGCTCCATTGTTGTCGCCTCACTGACGAACTCAGCTACTGTAGCTGGAGGCCTTCGCATCAGTCCAGCAAACAGCTGTTCTTTTACCGCACGCATCAGTAGGCGTACTTTCTTCGCTTCTGTCATGCCAGGGTCAGCACGCTTGAAAAGCCGCGACATGTCTTCTACGAACATGGCTACGCTTTCGTTCGGCCTTTGAACCCTATTCTGAAGGGCTTGCTCTGCTCGCTCTTTTCTTGCGGGGCTGCTGTACGTATCGCGTATCTGCCGTTGAAATTCTTGCCAGGTGGTGATGGATGGCTCGTGGTTAGCGAACCATGTTCGGGCAGAGTCCTCTAGGGCGAAGTACACGTTCCTTAACTTTTTCTGCTCGTCCCAATAATTGACGTCAGCCACACGATCGAAGTCGTCGAGCCAGTCTTCCACGTCCTCAAAAGGCTCACCATGGAACGGCCGCGGCCAGCGTGGGGTGTGGAGAACCAGCGACGCAGGAGGCTGTCCCGTACCGTACGTCTCCTGTGTCTGGCTTGCGGTTGTGGTGGACGTCCTCGGCAGATCTTGCAGGCCGTATTCCGGAGGCAGTCTTTGAAGCCGTCGGCTTTTGCGTAGGTTGTCCGCTCCCTGTTCCTGGGGGTCAGAGTACATAGACGCGTACCCCGCACCTCCACCAGTTTGTCACAGACAAAGCCACAAAAGACTTCGGTCGACGCTAGAGATCTTTTATATCTATCGCTGTCCTGGCACCTTCGTCGTTCTCTTCTTCTCGGAGCCACCCAACGTGCCTAGCATGTGGCACCGACTTGCACCGAGTGGCTGTCAGCTGTGTCGAGGTCGTGGCAATATATATATATATATATATAATGTTGTAAATACAATTTCCTATCCCTTTTTGCTACTCTCATCCCCGTGGCATTTTGGTGGGAGGTGCGGGGTACCCACAGGGTACACCGGAGCTCGGCAACAGCCGACACTTGGCTTTCTCCACGATGGTGGAATACGGGTCGACGCTCACCGAGGCGACTGGAACGACAACGGTCGTCCTGGCTCAGCTAAAAGACCCAGGCACATTTAGCGGGAATGACAATGTCGAGATCGAGGACTGGCTACACCTGTACGAGCATGCAAGTAAGAACAATCACTGGGATGAGACTATCATGCTGGCAAACATATTGTTTTGCCTAAAAGGAACAGCGAAGGTGTGGTTTGACATTAGCGAAGACGGAATTGGGAGCTGGGATGCACGCAAGGAAAAGATGCGCTCCCTGTTCGGCAAGTCCGCAGGTAGAAAGGCAGCAGCAAAGACGGAGCTGGCATCTCGTGCGCAGACAGCGACAGGTCATACCTGACTTATACACATGACGTGCTTGCCCTGTGCCACAAAGCCGACGACGGCATGACGGAGGCCGATAAAGTGGGCCACGCGTTAAAGGGCCTAGCACATGATGCCTTCCATATGCTAATCTGCGAAGAAAGCGGCGCCGTTGATCCCATCATCCAAGAGTGCAAGCGCTTTGAGGCCGCCAAAAGTCGACGCATTGCCCATCATTTCGCTCGGCTACCGGACACGGCAGCAACATGGTCGGTCGAAGACGCGCCTGAGCAGTGGGCGCCTCTCACCTTAGAACACGAGAAGGAGATCGTCCGAAATGAAATTGACGCTGTGTCTCCTGCTTCTACGTGCGGCCGTAACTGTGATCATATCTCCCAGATGGCACTAGCCCAAGCTCTCATTCATCAGGAGCTCTCTAATTCTGGCCTCGACTCTGCGTGCACCGCAGCTGCTTATCAGCCGATCTACCGCCGTCCTTCACTTTTGCGCGCCCAAGGTCAAAGGCCACCCTTCCCAACTCGCAATCCAGCCGAACGTAGGACTGCTGATGACCGTCCCATTTACTTCAACTGCCATGGTATTGAAAACCTGGCACGCCTTTGTAACAGACGGTGTATTGGTATCAGGCGCCGTATGGATACAACCGTCGTCCCGACATGTATCATGGCCGATTTCAGCCCTACCGCGAGCCTCCTCAAACTACCGGCGACGGCGCTCCCTTCATGCCGTATCGTCCTTCACCATCCCCACGTGGTCAACACTCCCGCTCGCCGTTGTCTCGTGGCCAGTCATCTCGCTTGCACTAATTACTCCACTCTACTTCGCCGATTAACCGAGTCCCTCCGCAAAAATAGACGTTTGCAGCTCCCAGAAGTGATGCTGCATCGACATAGACGACTAGCCTGCCAAATCCTCTGACCACACTGCAGACCGGAAGAAACCTGATAGACGTTAAACTGGATGACGCACATGTTCTTGCTCTAGTGGATACTTGGTCTCAGATAACAGTGATGAATTCGGAGCTTCGTCGCCGCCTTACAATAGGAAGGCCCTAACACCACCCACAGTACCGTTCATCCGTGTCGCCGATGGCAGAATGTTTCCCGTGATAGGGATGTGCTCCGCTTGAATAAGTGTTGCTGACCGATCGACAAGCGTACTCTTTGCCGCGCCCGAAAAATGCTCCCATGGACTCATCCTCGATATGGGTTTTCTGTCTGCCCATTCTGCCCTTATTCACTGTGCTATCGCCTTGCTTCCGCTAGACCTACCGGGCTACCATGGCGCTCCTACTGCACGCCAACCGCGCTTGTGCTCAGTGGATTACGTTCGTCTACCTCCTCAAGCCGTTATATATGTGAACTTGAGGTCTTTTTCTGCCATTCCCTATGGCGATTACATCTTCACCCCGATCGTTTTCATCGTACTCGCCAAAAACGTCACTCTTCTTCACACCCCTATTAGAGTTACGGATAATCGAACGTCTCTACCCATACTGAACTTTAGCTGGGGCACGCAACTTATCCCAAGCGGCATGACTCTAGCCCACATCTCTTCAATCGATGAGTGTGCCGTTTCTGCATTCGTTACCGACGCTCTTTACCCTCTGACCCTTCCCCTTCCTCCTATAATCTCATCGACGGTGATATTGACAAGACGATAGCGCCTGACCACCGTCCTCCTGACACAGCCGATATCCGGCGCATATTGAAGCCCTACCACAACAACTTTGACTTTAATGACCATCCTTTGGGACAGACATCTGTGGTAACTCACGAGGTCAATACTGGGGACGTCAGACCATTCAGACGACGTCCTTATCGCGTGTTCTACGCCGAGCGAGAAGTGATACAGCGTGAAGTCAACAAGATGCTCACCAAGGATGTCATTGAACTTTCATGCAGTCCATGGGCATCACCGGTCGTCCTATTCAAAAACAAACCTGGCAGCTGGCGCTTCAGCGTAGAGTACCACCACTTAAACAAGGTAACGCGCAACGACGTGTACCCTCTGCCGCGGATAGATCACGCTCTCAATTGTCTGCACCGCTCTGACTGCTTCTCTCCCATTGAACTGAGGTCCGGACACTGGCAGATATACCATCGATAATCCCGATCGTGAAAAGACCGCATTTGTTACACCCGATAGACATTACCAATTTAAGGTAATGCCCTTTGGAATGTGTAGTGACACAGCCACATTGGAAAGGATGATGGACAATCTCTTTCGTGGATACAAATGGTGCACATGCCTCTGTTACGGTGACAATGTCATCGTCTTCTCGCCAACATTTGAAAGCCCCCTTAGCCGCTTATCGGCAATTCTTGAAGTTTTCCGGCAAGCAGGCCTTCCGCTCAACTCTGCTAAATGCCGTTTTGGCCACCTCGAAATCACTGTGCTTGGCCACCTTGTGAGTGGTAAAGGCATGAAACCTGACCCAGAAACAATTCGCGTTGTCAAAGACTTCCCTATGCCCCGTTCCACTAAAGACGTACGGGGTTTGCTCGGCTTGTGTTCCTATTTCGACATTTTGTCAAGAACTTCGCCGACGTTGCCCCTCCACTCACGCAACTCTTCAAGAAAGAAACGTCATTTTCTTAGAACCTGAACACGCCACTGCGTTTCACACGCTCACGACTTACGTCACCACCCATCTCGGCCCATTTTGACCTGTCAGCCACCACTGAACTTCGCAACGACGCCAGTGGACATGGTATCGGCGCTGTTCTCGCCAGGTAGCAACAAGGACGAGACCACGTCATCGCCTGTGCCAGTCGCCTAATTTCCTCTTCCGAGTGCAAATTTTCAATCACTGAGCGAGAGGCCCTCGCACTAGTTTGGGCCGTCGGCAAGTTTCGACCATACTTGTTCGGCCGCACTTTTTCGGTCATCACAGACTACCATGCGCTTCGCTGGTTGTCTTCCCACAATGATCCGACTAGACTACTTGGTCGCTGGGTACTTAAACTGCAAGAATACAGCTTCGACGTCGCTTACAAGTCTGGGAATAAGCACCAGGATGCCGACTGCCTATGTTGTCATCCCGTGGACTCCCCCGACTTGCCAGTGTACGACTCGGACGCCTGTTTCTTCGCCATATCCGATTTAACCGACATACGCAGCGAACAACTCCGCGATGCCAATTTGCGGTCAATTATCCACCGCCTACGTTCTCATCACTCTGCACCGCCCCTACAATTACTTGTGCTTCGCAACAGAATCTAATACACACGCAACACCAGCTGCGATGGACCAGAGCTTCTACTGGTTGTTCACGAAACACTCCGTTCCACTGTTCTCGAACAGCTTCATGATGCCGCAACCGCTGTACATCTCGGACCAGCTCGCACATACGATCGCGTTCGGCGTCGCCTCTTCTGGCCAGACCTGCACCGCTCTGTGCGCCGATAGGTTGCTACTTGTGAGTCCTGCCAGCGCCACAAGCATCCATCCTTATCGCCAACCGGCCAGCTTCAGCCCATAGACATTTGCGGTGTCCCGTTCTACCGCGTCGGCCTTGATCTCATCGGGCCATTCCCAACATCTCTGAGTGGGAACAAGTGGATTGCCGTAGCTACGGACTACGCGACGCAATAAGCTATCACGTGGGCACTGCCGACAAACTGTGCTACAGATGTGGCGTATTTCTTCTTTACGACGTTATTCTTCCCCACAGCGCTCCTCGACAGCTGCTCGCCGACGGTGGTCGCTCGTTTCTGTGCCAAGTCGTCGACGACATTCTTCGTTCGTGTTCCATGCGTCACAACCTAACGACTGCCTACCATCCGCAAACCAATGGGCTTACCGAGCACCTCAACCGCACGCTGACCAGAATGTTATCCATGTATGTTTCCTCAGAACACCTTGATCGGGAACGCACCTTGCCTTATACGACATTTGTCGTTTCTCCGACATAGAACTCACGATCAGCTCACGAGCGAAATCACGGAAATTGTCCATCACTTAAGAGAAAAAGGCCATGATATCTCTTTTCAGTGGATACCAGTTCATTGCGGTATCATTGGAAATGATGACTCCGATAAGTCAGCTCGAACGTCAAACCAAGAAGACCGCTGCGGCCCCATTCCTCTCTCAAGGACCAACGCCACGAGACAACTTGGCATTCTAGCACGCACGATCTCCCTAGCAGAGTGGAATACCGTACATACAAGGCGCACAAGACTGCACAGTCTAAACCCGTCGCTTCAACTCAGACCTACAGCCGGTCTGCACCGACGTGAAGCGTCTCTTCTGTGTCGGTTATGGCTTGGAGTTGCCTTCACGAATGCCTACTCAGCACTAATTGGAATGCCTCATAATCCTGCATGTGATGTTTGCGGATGCTAGGAGAACATTGACCGCTTATTGTGCAATTGTCCTCAATTACAAGCACAAAGACAATCTTTGACAATCTTTATCCAACACATCGAGGAAATTAGATGATCGTCCTCTGAGTGAACAGACAGTACTAGAGCACCGTCCCGACCGATCATCGGCTCAGAAGACACTGAAGGCACTTTTGTGTTTCCTCAAACTTCTGGTTTAAGCGAGCGGCTTTAACTCAACTGTTGTCCGTACACGTATCTACATCTTCTCTCTCCCTTCTCTCTCTTCCCCATCTCCCATTCCCCAGCCTAGGGTAGCCAATCAGACTATTGAGTGGTTAACATCCCTGCCTTCCTCTATCCCTCTCTCTCCCTCCTTCCCTCCCTACTAGTCACGCCATGGCACCGCAGGCCCTTCCCCCTTTTATCTCTTGTTTGGCCGTCATCCCATATTGCCCTTCGAGACGCTTTTGCCATCACCTGTGCACTCTGTTACGCACTACGCCCACGATGTAGCTTCTCGGGCTCAAACGGGTCGTCAGATTGCAAGCGATCGTCTTTATGCCTCCCACCTGTCCCAGAAGGTCCGCTACGATCACCATCACAGAGTCGTCAATTCCTCTCCGGGCCCGTTGGTGCCCCTCTGGCCTTGCCGCCACATTGGCTTGTCCTCAAAGGTTCTTTCCCTCTACACCGGGCTTACAATGTCCCACGCCAAATCACTGACGTCGCGTACGAGATCGCTCCATTCGACAGTCGATCATCTGCCGCGTCCGCCACAAATATCGTTCACGTCTCCCGACTTAACCCTTATGTTGCTGGACACGATCCTACTGCTCCTTAAGCGCCGAGACGGCGCCCTATCCGGTGGTGGGTCTATGTTACGCACTATTCCTGCGCACTGAAGCACGCATCCTGCCAAGCATGGAAGAATGTGCCAGAAAGACGGTGAATACGACGATCAGAGTAGCACTCGTGCTGTCATTCCGCCATCTAGCCTGCCGCCGTCTGTCCCTGTATATATTTTTTGTATATACAATTTCCTATCTCTTTTGGCTACCCTCATCCCCGTGGCAATATGAATATTGCTACTAACGCCACAGGTTCCCGTGTGGCATGAGAGCGCAATACCTGTAGTTCATCTGATAAGGTGTCCGGATTGCACTTGAAGGACGGGTGTGCGATAACAATCCTTACACTGCAAAAGCTACCGACAGCCATTGCCCAAATGTTGCACAGATAAATCCGGTAACTGTCAACCGAGTGTTTAACAACAGGCACCGTGGAGCATAGACATGTTCCAGCCGTTCGCGGAAATATTCAGCATATCATGTAGTGAACAATGCAATGCCGTAGGTAAAACATTTAAGAATACATATTCCCCTGCATAGCAACTTCACTGAAACTCAGTATATTTTGCCAAGTATGGGCAGAAGAATTGCCCGTCAATAAGCAATTACCTTTAACTCCGCGCACTCGAAGGTGGTGAAAGGAGCAGTAGCTAGGCCTCTCTTCGAATGGACCCTCGGCGAATCATGTTAGCTTCAGTAACCAAGTAGGCAGCCTATTTGCAGCGGGCTTGCCTTTTTCGACCGTGAATGCTGTAGCCAAGACGATACTGCAAATCGTAAAGCATCAAGGAAAACGGCGGAAGCCCAACGTCCGACGTTGAGCCCTTAGGTAGCGCCGTACGTGCACAAAGTGTCAGCAAACTTGAAATGGTTCTAAACCGTCGCAGTGCACATCTTGTTTCTGGCCCCAATAACTTTCGCGGATGTGCCCTCGTATTTGATGGGACAGCAGAGCCACGCAAGGCACAAGAAGTCCCAGTGGTGTGCGTCTTGAGGTAGAGTATATATATCGGCCACAATAAGGATTGATTGAGCGATACCTTGTGGAAGCATGCACAAAAAATCAGGAAAGAAACCGGTCGAGGGGCGCACACAGGGTAGACAACGTTACTACGTGTGAATGTCGCACTCGCTTGTCGGGAACAGCCATTTCAGGCAAGAAGGGTAACATTCCTTCAAGGCTTGCGCTGGAGGCCCGTTTAGTAGGAAAGCAACGGAGGCGGTTTCTTAGCCGAACCGCCAATTGCATTGAACACCTCAAAATGTGAATTTTTCAACGCCCTCAATTGTCGTGCATGCGTCGCCATGTGATATGGCTGTATAGTCTGTGCGCATGCGTAGCAAGATATACGTTTACGCAAACCGTGTCCGCTACTCAACAGTCCGAAGTAACGCTTGTGTTCGTGCCTTCTTCATATGAGTGCGTCCTTATGTTGGGCCAATCGAGGGGCCCGATTTTTATCAATCACAATCATATGGAGCCAGCAGTTATGAAGGAAAGGAATAAATGGTGAAATTTATTTACAGCTTTTATGAACTGCTGAAATGATTGGACAAATGCAAATGAACGAAAAACAACTTGCCGCCGGTGAGACCCGAACCCAGAACCTACGCATTATGCGTGGGTTGCCCTACCAATTGAGCTGCGGCGGCGGCGGACGTAGAACACTCTTTAGACCAATCACATCACGCAGAACGTGAACCTTCTAAGCAGGCAGAAGACCAATAAACCCTCCTATGCCAGTTGGAGACATCAAATCTGCCGGAGTTGACACTTTCGCTAGTCAATGACCGAGAAAAGGAGGAAACGGGGGGTCCCGATTTTTCGTAATCGATACCACGCACTCTAAAGGGAAAGAAAAGAAAGAAGAAACGGTCTAATAAAGTTAGTCTTTTAGGACAGTAGCTGACATGCAACCACCATTAATCCTTTTGGGGTTTAACTGCTATAAGGGTTGAATTTTTACTCCATTTGTCGTTAGTACTTAAAAAGCTAGCAGTTGCTCTCTTCCAGTGTTCCTCAAGGTAAGAGCGGTTAGTCTTCCCGATGCTAGTCGAGGAAACAATTCATTACATTAGCCATTTATTAATTATTAAACAAAACAATTGCGTTAAAGAAATCATCCTCCAGAGTTGGACTAGCGAGCCAGAACACCCTAACCACTGCCCCATGGCAAATCGATTGAAACCGCACAATAGAGGTAGCGAGCTTGTTAAGCAGCTTAATGCAGGAGCGGTACTAGAACAGAGACTCGGCACTTTGTGCATGCTACGCGGTGAGAGTCCAGCGTTGCGCGTACTTGTAACAGTAGGCGAGTAGAAGAAAGAAAGCTGCCCGATAATCCTTGGCATGAACAAACCTGGAACGCATTGCGCGTTGTATATGTGGGGCGCAAAGGGGGCACTCAAGGTGACAGACAAACTTCTCTGCCGTTTAGAATGTGCCCCGTTACCGCTACACATCGCTTCACTCGAGCTTCGGGAGGAAGGAACTTGCACCAATGACCGGGAGCCATGGAAGTGTCTTGCGCGTTTAATGGCTATCGTTTATTCATAGCGTGCACGTGAGGAGCATGGCGCGTCACGTTCCACCATTTAGCTTCCATGGGATTTTCTAGCGATGAGGCGGAGTACTGCCCTGCGTGTAGCTAGTTCAAACTGGCGTTGAGATCAGGCTAAGAGGGCCGACCGTTTCTGTCGTTTCACTCGACGACACGAAGGGAAAAAAAAGCATCCGCATCGGGACTACTTGTTGCCCTTCGTCCTGCCGCTGCTCTCTTTGCGACCAAGGAACTTAACGCTTACCTTCCCACACTCCTGCACTTAGAACTTCGTTGGACGAAAGCGCCCTACTTTAGCACCAACTGTGTAGTTACTCTCGCTTACCCGCGCACGTTTCCTAGAGTCTATTAAGCCAAGAGATAATGAAGCCAGCGGAACTAAAGGAGAATCTAGTTTTCCATTGATCTGTGGAAGTGATACGTGAAAAGGAAATGAAAGTGGACGAAACAACAAGTTACCGTTGATAGGAGCCAACTCCAGAACATCTGCTTGTGACTGTGGGTTTCGTAACACGAACTTGCCCGACAGAGCGTCCTTCATTAACTCGCTGCCAACTATGTCGATACCATGTTACTAACGTGCGTCTAGCTAGTAATCATAGGGCGCGTAAGTATTAAGTGCGATAAAAAAACGCGAGGTTTGTTATTTTCTGCTAAGCCGCCGCTCAGTTTACAGGGTCCTCAAATGGAACTACTACTACGAGGCAGCGTAGGTAGTTCTCTCTCTCTCTCTCTCTCTCTCTCTCTCTCTCTCTCTCTCTCTCTCATTTCTCTTTTTTTTTTTAATCGGCAACACGTCGTTCTTCTATTCGAGTCCACTGCCGCGGAACTTTGGCGGCACCGTCGGATGACATGGGTCTTAGTTGTAGCATCGTAGCTGTATCTTCGGCACTGGTGAGCTTGAAAGCGCACCCTTTTCCACTTAAGTCTCCTAACCGAACTGCGGAAGATAATTACAATGCACGCTTTAGTGAATAACATTTCTGCAGTGTGGGGTGTGAGCTGGTCGAAAAGCCATCTATACGGCTTTCTAAACTTATCCTTGCAACCCTGACTTTGGTAGGGTTATATTGAATCAGCATGTATTCCCACGAGATCGGGAGGAAGTCAGCTTGGTTGATACGGCACATTTAGGCAAAGGAAATAGCGGAACCAAAACATGGACCGAGGAAGGACACTACACATAACGCATAATTCAACAATACATTTATTGTTAACAGGACGCATGTGCGCCTACAAAGACGACACTCAAATGGCGTGCTACATGCCGTGCGCCCATTCAGTTTCTGTTACTGTAATCATTTCCTTGGGTTAGCGCATGTGCAGTGTTCAACCTCAGCTTTTGTTTTATTTACACGCTGTTTAATTGCATCGTGTTGTCCCCTTATTTTTTCCGCAAGCTTGCACGCTCTATAGCTTAGTTACTACCTCGACAGGAAGTTTTGTCGGCCGACCGCCAATGAAGCACCGAGAGGATCCAAAGTCATACGCGTAAGCCACAGAAGTCCTTCGTAGGCTCAGCGGCGAAGCCGGCCCTGGTTGCTGCGTTAAAAGTAATTTACCTGAAGCAATTAGACATTTTGAGATTATAGTGGCGCGTTTGCGCCATGACGCCTATTACTGAACAAAATACTCTTGCACGGAAATTTTCGAACACGTGCTTCCAGGGTTGAAGACATCCGGCACCCTTTTGACAGGGAATGGCTGCTCCTCGATGATGCGGCTTTGAGCGGCTACCAGACTAACCACGTGTGAGCCGGGTCCTTAAACCGTCCCGAAGCGCTGACCTGGAAGAACCTCCAGGTCAAGGTTCAGCGGTTCCATCGTCGCCGACTTTCGAAAGCAGGAGGGCGATGCTTCGGCTTAACCGCCGTATCGCGAACGGTCTTCAAAGCCGTTCGACAGCCTGCTACAGCAGATCGAAATCGCCGATGAACTAGTCCTGGATGGTTTCCCTAGGTCGGCCTGTGCGGTGCATGCACTGCAGTGGTTCGGGACACGTGCGCCTGGCCTGCACGCTGCCGGCGTCACGGACACGTCGCCACAGAGTGCGCACGTACCTACGCTGCAGTGACGGGGCCAGAGGAGAGCGCGAGTGTACAATCACTGCAGCCACGCCCGGCCAAAAAATCGCGATTTGACCCACGGCCTCAGAGATCGGGCGACACGCGCTGCAAAGACAGCGTTCGCCGCCCGCAGGCCACGTTTCACGCTGTCAACAATAACATGCCGTGTCTGTGCTATAGCAGCTTACAGTTCGCGCGATCACAACGCCGCTGAACTTTCAATGCGCAGCCAGATAAAATGGTACAACATCTTAACTGAAGAAAAGTGCTCCGCGCATTTTCCGCTCACTGAACGGACACTGATATCTAAAAAAGGATAAATGTTTTTTTTTCTCGAATTCAACACGGTAAAATTAGCCTTGCCGACAGGGCTGCTAGCGTTAACAATCTTTCAACGGGAGCGACCTCTCCAATTGGGGAATTCAGACGAAACACGTTCGAGAATTTCTTTATGCGGCCCTCCAACCTTTCTCGTAACTCGCCCTTTGCAGTCTCGGTCGACGAGCTGATCTGCACTGTCGGGGCCTTCGCGATCTTCCCCAGCATGCTCCCGACGGACGGCCTCTGCACCTACATCTACTACAGGGACGTCGCAGTGGTTAGCGGCACTCTGCACGGCCTCCTGGTCCATGAAAGCTGGGCGATGTTCCAGAGAGAGATGCAGAGCCGCAGTCGCACTTCTGGGGGCATCGGCTTCGATATCCGGTTCGTAATTCATTAAAGCAAACCAACATTCTTGACGCGATACATTCTGGCCGAACATAACAGTGCAACTGTTAGAGGCCAGCTCCAGCAGAATTTATGCCCCGTAAGAAACCTATAGTTTGACGTAATGCAGGCATACAGAAACCTCTCGAGAACAAGCCGAAATTGAGATACGAGCGGATGCGTCACGAAATGCTCGCGGAAGTAGTTTTTTGATACCCTAAATATGGCGGAGAAACGCCCCCACAGGCGCATGCCAGCTGCGCGCTGAAAGATATGGGAGGGGACACGCTGGGGACTTCCGTCCGCCACACGTCCGACAACCAACATGTGCACGCGCACTCAGCTTCGGAGCTATTTAAAGGCTGCTAATGGCAAAGTTAGGTAGTTATCAGCCTTACAGCTTTGCAACGATTGCTTCAGTATGCCACGCAATTGTACTTATTCTATTATTAGCAACACAGCCAAAGTGAAATTTCGCAGTAGTTTGCCTTTAGTGACTGCAAATTTTCTTACGGCCACGTTGAGGCAAACGCCTGCCACAAAACAAGCTTAAGCTAGGCCACCTGGAATGCTCTAAGGTTACTGGTCTGTTTAAGGGTCTGTCAATTTCACAAAGTCAATAAAATATTTGGCTGCGCTGACTGACCGATGAGGTTCAACTCCCAGCATTCTCGAATGCTGCAAGTAAAGTAAAGTAAAATTAATAGAATGTTAAGCAGCACTGAACAAAAAACGAGTAGCGCATTGACTGAGGTAGGCCATAGTGGGTGGCTTTCCAGTTGCAATGAGGAGTTCTGTAGCATGCGGCAAAACAAAGGGTAAGTTACAAGGGTAAGTTAGCGTCCGAACTCCCTAAATGAGTTTTGTATCTCGTCCTTACCGACGGAACTTTGCAGACTAAGTATAGGTGAGATTTGAAATTCTTTTACTGCGTTTTCAAAACCGCTGGTTGTGCCTGCAGTGGGCAGTACGCCTCGGGATCAGGCAGTGATTGTTGCACCGGTTACCACGAAACAAACGAAACGCGCGAAGCTTTTCATGCGCGCTTGGCTGGCAGAAATAGTCACTGATCCACACGCGGTTACACAATGCAGTCAACACAACATTTTATTTTTTATGCGAAGCATATTAACGTAGGTTTCGGGCCTTCGCGCGACGCCCGGCGGTGGCCACCATTGACCCTGAAGTGGGGTCACGTGACATGACGTCACGTGATGACGTCACACAGGCTGCAGATGGGGCCTCATACCGCGCCGTCGGTCGCCTCCCAGCGGTAGCCACCATTGACCTTCAAGTGACCTTCAAGTAGGTCACGTGACATGACGTCACGTGATGAAGTCACACCGGCTGCAGATGGGGCCTCATATCGCGCCGTCGGTCGCCTCCCGGCGGTGGCCACCATTGACCCTGAAGTGAGATCACATGATGTGACGTCACGTGATGACGACACACCGGCTGCAGATGGGGCCTCATATCGCGCCGTCGGACGTCGCCCACGCTTCGGTTCGCGCCGTCGCGCGCGACGCGGCGGCGGCGCCACCATCGCTGCATCACGTGATATGTGACGTCACGCCAGGGATGAAGCGGCGCGCGCCCGCTGTCGCGTCAGTCTCTGTGCCCGAAACCGCGCCAGCGTCTTTGCGCCGGGCGTGTGTGCGGTCAAGATGCCTCCAAACGCTAAGGATACGCTAAGGTTAAGCTCAGTGGATGCGAAGCATCCACTGGGCTTAACCTTGATAAGCCTCTATTATTTTTTTAAAGCGAGGGGTCTCTTTTCGAAATTTCGCAGACTTTCCCAACCACGACTGCGGAGGGCTGCTGCTGCCTAGGCCACTAGTTCATACATTTAGCAAAAAAATTGAATTACGTGCCTGATGGTGGTATTGAATCTCGGTCATGTACCCACCATAGCAGCACGGTGCTCTGACCAATAGGAACTAATCGCACTTATACTTCTATCGTGCTAACGCCAACTGTATCTTCGAGATGGTCGTTGCAAGTGTTCTTCAATCTGTTCTTCACGCCGTATCTGAGTGGTGTAACAGATGACAAATGACGCTCAACGCAACTAAATGTAACATCGTGACTACTTCTTGCCTCTCCATTCCTTCCAGTACTTTTGACTATCTTCCTAATGGAACTAAATTAGATCGCAGTACAAATAACCAGTGATGTTTCGTGCTGCCATAACATGAACTACATTACTAACAAACCTAATCGTTCACTGGAATACCTTCTTAGAAGCGTTAACCAAGCTCTGAAAACGTTGATCCACTATTATATCAGACAATAATTCGACCGAAACAAGAACACGTAGCATCGATATGGGATCCTCATCAAAACACTCTAGTTAATTCATTAGAATCTATCCAGAACAGAGCGCCGAGATTTATGTTATCGGATTAAAACCGAACATTAAGTGTCACCTCAATGAAATATTCCCTTGGCCTTCCTGACCTGATAATACGACGAAAAGTTTTTCCGCTTTTTCATAAGATCTATTTCAAAATGCAATTCTTCGGGCTGAATTCGTCTCAGCACCATCCTACTTGTCATCGCGCACGGACCATCCTAACAAAGTAGCCCTTTCTGCCGCACTAACTGTTTCTTACGTTCCTTCTTACCAAAGACCGGCAAAGACTGGAATCACCTTTCCGCCTCCGTTGCTGCTACAGAGGACAGCAACTCTTTGAAGACTGCCACCATACTTCTCTTTCTAATTAGATGTAATTAACCTTTTTTTCACCACTTCTGTAGTATGTGTACATGCAGTTAGATGTTTTAATTTTTTTGTTGATTTTGATTTGTTTATTTTACTATCTCACTATTTCATCCACTATGGCGTGTACGTAATGACGTAGATTAGAATATAGATCAAGATTTATATAAGGATGTCATCTTTTTTCTGTTTTGTTTATTATACAATTTCATTGCAATGTAACCCACCCCCTCTGCAGTGCCTTGTGCCGTTGAGGGTATTCAAATATATAAATTTTGACCTTCCACGGAGGGCGCGCAACGAATTTGGAATAAAAGTAGATTGAAATAGTATTACGTTATCCCGGCCCAGCTTGTAAAACAAATGGGCCCACCATGATTAAGAAGCGAGCACAATCGCAAAGTTAGACCGTAAGACGTACGCCCACTAGCTGTAACAGCAATTAGGCACGTAAGCTTTCTGATTCGCCAATGAACGCAACTTGTGCATATGACTACTTCGTTTATGTACCCTAGCGCCCATACGCTCCCTGCAGCACGAACAAGGCGTTTCATGTACCCTGTTGTAGCCCCTTCCCAGATACAACCTCAACTTTTTTTTTGTCTCGGTGGCGTGGTCTCTAGAATTTCGCTCGTGTCTATATATTAGTGGGCATTGTGAAATATTGTCTGTCACTTGTGACGAAAGTGTGTCGCGCAAGAAATCAGGTTGAAGTCCACATTTTGGTGAATTTCTTGCACGTGGGATATCAGTGAACGAACACCTCTGTATAGATCGTAGTGACAAGGTTACAATCTTCGATCTCGTTCGCTCCTTCCAAGGTACTCAACCACCGCCGACGTCAACGCAACGATAGAGGAGAAGCTAAATGAACTTGTACCCAAGAACATCAAGCACTATGGTGTTCTGAACGTGTTGCAGAGCGCAGAGAAGATCAGGGTGCTGTACGACAAAGCAAAGAAACTTCTTAAAGTAAGTGCATCACTTCTCTTGGTCCGCGTGTGAAATATCGCACTAATGCCGCTTGTCGGTGTCGTTAGTTCTGGAAGAGTTTAAGGCAGACATTATTTGCACGATACGAATTGTTTACACGGCCTTCCTATATACAAAGGCCACAACTCGAACAAAATCAAAGGCACATGAAACAGACATCGCATACCATTTACGCCTGTACATTATGGCGGTGCAAGAATACTGACTTAATGAGCCACGTACCGTAGTATACGTCGCAGTACCATGTACGGTCACTGCTCGATTCTTACGCACCCTTGATAGATGTATGGACATCGTTCCCACAAACAGCAATAAAAACAACTGCAATGCCTTATTTGGAGCGCCCACACCCACAATTATCAATTATAAGTACAACGCTGTTCATGGTTCACTCTCAAGAGCGGTTTGTTCTGGACAAAATTTATTGCGTGCGTCTGCAGTGGAACAGGCATCACTGCCGCCACTGTCAAAGGCCCCGCTATTACTAGAGCCCCGAACATATAATCTTCGTTGCCTCTTATGGAATGTGAGATACCGAATTTCTTAAACGCCTTGAAGACCAAGGCAGCCTCACGAACTGAAGGAGCGAGCTCAAAGCTGCCACAGCTCCCTCAGCTGCAGCGACGTCTGCATTGGATTAGGCTATAGAAATTTGAATCACTTTGACGATAACATGTTGCTGTTCTTATGTAGGTTTCGTATTCGAACACAGCACACATGGGATTAAATTTGTGTACTTTTCTTGAAGTGCGCGCTATAGAATCGAGTGAACATGGTATGTGCCCCACGTATGTGCACTTTACGTGCCGCTAACGTTAATATACGTGCCCACCGGGGGTCGAACACGCATACCCACGTGACCGGCGTCTGTTCCAGTGCGGTAATCCACGTCATCGTTACGTGTCCAGTTGGTGGCCGTGTAGGAGACGACGCAGTGGCTCAAGACTGAACTGTTCGAGTTTGGTCGAAAAGAAGAAAGACAAATCGAGGGCGCCAAAGATCAACAAGACCAGGGACAGTTGTGCGATACAGCAAAACGCGATTATGAAAAAATCAGACATTTGTACTATATACACTGCGTAGTTATAAAACAAACAGCGTTCAAAAATTGCTATAGAAATTATACGCGAAGTGAGGCATGCTCTTTTGGTTGTAGGCTGCAAACACAGTAAAGGGTGAGGAAGGAGAGCGAGGAACTAAGGCATAGGGACAGATAGGGAGAGAAGGAGAGAGAAAGCGTGAAGCAGGAGTGGCGATAGCTCATAGGGCAGAATTTATTTCACACCTTTTCAGCTGCGTAGTACTCTCGCAGTGCAACACTGCAACATTGGTTATTGGTAGTTTCCTCTGCCATTGTACCGTTGACATCGACAGCAATCGATTACGCAACAACACGAAGTACCGTTCGTAATTTTATCGCCCGTATAAATTGAATCGAACATTCGCTTAATAATTAAATTGACAAGCGCGGTTTGACGCACTTGCTGGCAAACAAACATATCCAACTTGATGACCACGCTCACACCCACAACGCTGGCCTGGCGTAGAGCGCCAACAGCTTTGAGCGAACGCTTCGCGCTGCCTCTCGCTTCGGCCTGTCTCCCAAACAAGATATAGCGCGGCCTCCAAGACAACGTGCGCAAAAACACAGCGTGCTTCAAGCCACCAGCCATCTCGGCTCGCCCTCAACTTTTCCACCCGCCGCAGACTACCTCCGAGATAACGCACGCGAGCCGCGTAATGTGCTGAGTCGCGCAGACAGCCGTGCGCGGCCACTGCCGGTCTGGAGGAGAGGTGCGCCGTACTCACCTGGTGCGCGCATGATGACGAGACGTCCATTATTGGACGACTGCCTGTATGGTTGGGCAATGAAATAACACCAAGCGAGACTCGAGACTCGCCGCCATCTTCCCCAGATAAATTACGCGGCCCCCCGCGTCAAACCATGGCGCGATGCAGTCGACGATCAACGCTGACATCTGCGAGGTCAAGTGCCTATGGAGGCAACTGGGACGCGCTGCGCTGGGCTATAGCTTTTCTTGAACATATTGTTTATAGATTCTTTGCATAGATACCGTTTTGGCAGCACTTCTAAAGCGATGCAGAGGTTTTCTTATCCGAGATGCACTAAAAGCGGTCATGGCTGTCATTCACTTGCGCTGCGACATCCAGTAAATCAATACGCTAAGTGCCAGGAGAGAAGGCAACTACCATCCGTTCCTGGCAAGCCAATGCTATCGGCGTAAGTGAGGAAAGGACGTTTTGTTGATGTAGCGGTACGTGTGGCAAGAGCGGACAATTCTGCTGCATTGTGCATCACAGAAGAGAAGAGAAAAAAAAAAGACAGTACGGCATCGGCTCGGTACTCCTGGCCCGGTATAGGGGACCGTGACTTCTCCCCAAGTTATCGCAATGTGGTTCGTGCCGAAATGACGCAATGCCCGACATCGAAAGTAGCGGTCCTCCGCATTAGACACACACTGCTTAGAGAAGAAGCAGGAAGTACCCCTACTCGCACCCCCCCGCCCCAATATAGACTGCGGACACTGCAACTACAGACGGGTGCAGAAGATACGATTATCTAGCACAGCTCTGCAAGCGGAGTCGGCCACCCGAAACAACACAGGCTCGTCTATAGAGCCAGCACCTTTTGTTTAAACTGAGAGCGCGCAACGGGAGCGAGCGAGCGGCGTGAGGAATCTGGATCGAAGTCGGGCCTTGAACATTTCGTCGTCACATTACCGCCCAACATTCGAAAGTTTACAAATGGCGAGGCGTACGAAGAGCCAAGAGAAATGAACGACGCGCAGTCCAACCGTCACGGAAACGCTACAGATCCAACGAGCTGGAATCAATATATAGCAACCCGTTGTGTCACTGCATAAATAATGGAAACACCAGAGCACACTCGCACAAGCGTAGGCGCACACGAATTATCCGACCCTCTTGTTAAGCGGAGTTGCTGACTACGAGCGAGTCCGGCAGACGCGCTCAACTCGACAGGGTTTCAGAGGCGGCATGCACATACGTATCTAGCGTAATTCGTATCCAGTCTAACCGCAAGGAGCGTTTGCTTCCTCATTACCTCGCAGTCGTGTATGCGCAAGGAATAGTTTCCCTTTTTTTTTTTTTTTTTACAGCGAAGCTGCATATGGTTATACTCCGTTTCATATACATAGCACGTCAACGCTGTGGAAGCTACGCAGGAAGTTCGATCAAGATATCCCTCCGCGTGTTCATTCCACGCTTCGCTGCGCGCCAAAAGCATTCGCTCGCGCGAGCATGCGCACGAGGCTCCTCGCGACGGGTTGCAAATAAAAAACCCGGAATGAACAACAAAAATAAAAATCATCCAAAACAATGCATCAGCAGTCGTATACCACAGTGTGCTTGATTCTACGGGTTAAAAGTTGTTTCATTCAATACTGAGCCTATATAAAGAAGAGTAGCGCACAATCGCGGTCAAAAAACATCGAATTATATCCAAGCGCGAACGAAGGCACTGGAAGAAGTATCTCTAGCCTTCACAGCGTTGACAGTTATGTATGAAACGGCATATAGGTACCGGAAAGAACTTGCGTTCCTCTATCGGAGTAACCCAGCGGAGTGCGTGGCGCGCGTAGTGTGCTGTGATTGGTTGGCATGTTCGGCAAGCGAACAGTCAGGCGGCAGTCACGGTGACAACAGACCGGCGAGGTAGAAGAAGGAAAACTTTGCCTTTAAAGGACGGGAACGGAAACAAAAGAGAGAGAAAACACCCATCGCACATTATCACTTCGAGATGCAATGCGTGGGCGCTGCTCGAAGGGGTGGTAAATGCGTATTCGATGCAACAAGTTTATGGACTTGTCAGTCGAAGGTCAAGCAAACTAATGACGACAGAATAATCGCATATATACGGAATGCGCTTTTACAGGTAAGCAAAGAAAGCAATAAAAATAATTTCGGTCTACAGGTGTCGAAAACCTAGGTTAACAATCTGCGAGACTGGCATCTGTCATGACGCGAAGCTGCCAAAAGAGCGGGGACGCAGAGCGTGGCAGGATCCTCCTAAATAGTTTTTTTTTTTCCCTACTAAGAATCATGACTTTCATAGCGGCCAGCCTTCTCCACGTCAACGCGTCTTGCGTTCAAATCCGGTTCTTTATTAGGATCATTTAATTGTACGTGACGTTCCTCGCACTCTATTGTGTGCTTGGCCTGCTTGCAGAGCATTGTCACGCTGGCTTTATGAAATAGAAGAATTGTGAGCAAACACAAATCCATATTCATCATAGTGTATTCATGTCTCAGAAATAAAATTTTGTGTAGGTGAACTATAAACTAAAGAAGCAAGAAAGCAGGAACAAATGCCATGCAGATAAAAACAATCAAGGAACGATCATCATTACTCGTCTTTTTATTGTTTGCCAGTTATCGCTATCTAGTATTTTCAAGGGTGCATGCGCTCATCTCGTCTTATTATGCTTTCTAACGCATTTCTTTTCAGAAACTAAAAGACTTTCAAGGCAGCGACGTCAGCAGAAAAACGTTAATAGCTCTCGGTATATCCAATTATCAAGTGCCAAGCGCGTATGAGCTCCTGGAGGACATTTTTACCGACGCTGTCAAGTAAGTATATAACAATTAGGGACGCCATATTTTTTTTTCATTTCTCGCTTTTAGAGCACCCTCAAAGGTGTTCAAATGTCCATCGTGTTCTATTTTTCAATGTCGGCTTCTCTAGTGAAATTTCTAAGAAATAGAATTCTACAGAACCAAACCGTGAAGCCTATCGTCTTGTATTTGCAGCATAAATGGCTTTCGCGTGAACGCGCCTAGTCTCACACTTTAACATTGTGACACAGTAAGACCCCTATATTGTACCGCAAATACTCTGCGAGACAGCAAGCACCGAATCTCTAGTGTTGCATGTTACGCAGTTACGAATACAATAAAAGAAATCGCAGTTTCGCCTGAAAGTGTAGACAGCAATACGAAGTAAGGATAGTAGTTTTATCGGCTGTACAAACTTGTAAGCAACAGCATGCTAAATAAATTAAGAAGCATTGTGTCACGAGTGCACAGGTGAACATTAACACATTTCGCTCGATGACCGCGCACACTTGCTATTACAGAGCTGGAGTGAGAAAGCGCGGCAGGGGCGGCGAAAGAATTCACCTTCGTGCTGCCTCGTCAACGCGTACTAAGTGCCGATAGCACAGCGCACACGAAGCTATCAGCAATCGGCATACTCTGTGTGCATCGCAGATCAATTTATGGCAGGGTTCACGCAAGGTGTCACTGCACCCTACGCGATCGCGAGCATTAAGCAAGCCGAACCTGCCTTCCACTTGTGAATTTCGGCTTCGTCAAGCAAGTACTTCCAAAGCGTCTTTCCGTAGCCCATCTTTGTCCAATACAAGACTTTCAGCTAGGAGGTTTTTCAATGGATGCTACACGGCCTCCGATTAGCACGCGGATCATTATCATTATCATGATTCGCAGCATGATCGCTAATACAGAGTTATAGCTCAGGCAGCCTGCCGGGCGGAGGGCCCAGCGGGCCAGCATAGACTCCACTGCGCATGCGCGGTACCACATGCACAGTGGTGTCTACGCTGTCGCGCTGAGCCCGCTGGCCCACTGGCTCTCTGAGCTATAACCCTCTAATGAACTTCCGCCTGAACACACTGTCATCCTCAGATGTATTCTCTAGTCGTATCGAGACATTTTCGACTTCAGTAATTGTAACCCCCTGTTGTTTTAATGAAAAAGAAGGGTGGACCACGGCGCCTTTGTGTGCATTATCGGTATCTCAACAACACTGCTAAGAAAGACGCTTACCCCTTACCGCGGATTGATGACGCCCTTGACTGTCTGTATGGTGCCGCTTACTTCTCTTCGATAAACTTTTGATCTGGATATTGACATATTGCTGTGGACTCAAGGGACCGGGAGAAAACTGCTTTTGTAGCTCCTGATGGGCTTTACTTTCGGTGCGCGTAATGCCCCAGCCACATTCAAGAGAATGATGGGCTCTCTGCTTCATGCGTTGAAGTAGCATGCATGCTTATCTCATTTCCCCAACGTAATTGCGTTTTCACTCACATTTGATACATACCTCGAACACCTGTCAACAGTTCTTGACGTCTTCCGCCTTGCGGGACTTCAGTTGAATTCATCAAAGTGCCGTTTTAGCCATTGTCGCATTACAATGCTTGGCCTATTGTGGGCGCTGAAGGCCCCAGAGAAAAAATTCGAGCCCTGAAAGACTTCCCTGTGCCCAGGTCTGCCAAAGATGTTCGCAACTTTGTGGGACTCTCCTCCGAATTTCACCGGTTTGTGAAGAACTTTGCAGAGATTACGATTTCTTCGTAAACAAAACGCCCCTTTTACCTAGGGTCCTACACAAGCAGCGACTTTCTCCGAGCTAAGCACAATCCTCACAACGTCTTCCATTGTGGCCCACTTCGACTCATCAGCTCAAACCGAAATCCGCACTGACGCAAGTGGCTACAAAATAGGCGCCGTCTCGGCCGAACGTCAACGCGGAGTGAGTTAAGTCATCGTTTATTCCAGCAGGCTGCAGTGCGTATCGGGGCGAACTTACTCATTTACAGAACTTGACTGCTTCGCTCTCGTGTGGGCAGTGGAAAAATTTCGCCCTTATCTATTTGGCCGATCATTCACAGTAGTTTCCGATCACCATGCCGTTTGTTGACTTGCCTCTTTGAAAGACCCTACAGGCAGGCTCGCTCTATGGGCACTGCGCCTGCAAGAGTACACCTGCATAGTAGTATGCAAGAGAGAGAGCCTGCACAACGATGCGTATTGTTTGTCCCACTACCCTGTGGCCGACTGTGACTCTTTGCACACTGAATCCCTCAATGGCGTCTTTTCCGTGAGCCAGTTGATTAACATCGCCGAAGATTAGAGTAGGTATGGCTAATTAAGAGAAATAATCGAGCGCCTGGAATCCTCTGCTAGCGAGTCCTCTGTGTGAATGTTCACCCTGAAGGATGGTACTTTGCATCAGCGTAACGTGTACCTTGACGGTGCTGACCACCTCCTAGTTATGCCATCACACCTGCGCTACACAGTTCTTCGTGAGCTGCACGACACCCTAACCGCTGGCCACCTTGGTTTCACACTCACACATGACCGCGTGAGCAATCTTTTCTATTCACCTGACCTACCTCACTCCGTACAACGTTATGTCAGCGCCTGCGAGCTCTGTTAACGCCGAAAAAAACCGAGTACACTTCCTACTAGGTATCTTCAACCCATCGACGTGCCATCTGCGCCCCTCTTCCGTGAAGGTGTGGGCCATCTCGGACTCTTTGCTACATCTGCTTCAGGAGACGAATGGATTGTGCTATGCAATGACACGAGCATAGTCGACCAGCTCTGCTACAGACGTGGCGGACATTCTCTTCCGTAACATAATTTTAGTACACGGTACCCCACTTCAACGACTGACTGATTGAGGCCGGACCTTCCTGTCGAAAGTCATCGAGGACATCCTGCGCGCCTAGCCCACGCAGCACATATATCCCACAGAAGAACGGGCTCACCAAGCGCTTGAATCGGACGTAAGCAGACTTTCTTTCACAGTATGTGTCAGCTGACCACTATGATTTGGACCTTGCACTGCCATACCTGACATTCGCATAGACTTCCTCTCGCCACGACACTGCTGGATACTCTCCTTTTTATCGTTCGGACGTGAAGCAACTTTACCGTTAGACACAATTCTTTCTTCTCCACTTCAACTATAGTAGAGATGCACGCGACGCCATTGTGCGGGCTGATTACGCGCTGCAGATGGCCCGTATTAGATTTATGGCGTCCCCAAGAGCAACATAAGCGCCTTTATAACCAGCGACACCATGACCAACATTTTGCTCAAGGTTCCCTCGTGCTACTTTGGTCCCCCTCCCTGCGTGTGGGCCTGTCTGAAAAGCTCCATCCTCGCTGTACCGGCCCATACCGCATCCTTCCACAAGTGACTGACGTGATGTAGGATATTGTGCCCGCTAGTCCCGCATTCAATTACTTCAGGTGCAAGGTCAAAATTAATCCGAAGCCCCACACTACAGCGACACTCACGATTAGGCTGCAGTCTCGGAATAAAAAACTAAAAAAAAATGAATCTAAATTTCTTAAATGAAAGACGATAAGCTGCTCATTTGCGGGGCGATGTTTTAGATGCGTTCTAGCGTGGTGCTGCAAAACAGCTTGCATGAGCTCGAATAAACTACACGAATCAATCACCTTTCGGCGCCTATGTCGGAGCGCATAGCGGACTGCCAAAAATTCAGCTCGACTCTGAAACTACGCCTTGCGTAAACCTTTTCATGAGAATAATGCTTATGCGAATCATTCCGCAATTTGTTCTTCGTAATATCTGTGGCTGTCGTTATTGCTTCAATTTTATTTCATTTTGAACGGTTGTTCACCGTGAAAGTGCATCACAAAGTGCGACATACTTCTGGATCTTAGACGCAAGCTCTGTTTTTTTTTTATACCTCTTACCTGGGCACCATAGATGTATTGCATGCCCTTTAGGAGTGTGCATCAATCGTTAAACACGTTCTCACAGAAAGTGAACGGGGAGTCGGAGAAGGAATGTTTCGTAAATGAAAGCAGCGCTTCGCGAAACGCACTTGTCTCCGTCAGAGAACAACTGCACGTTGCCAGCGTCGTGGCCTTGCCGAAGGCAACGACCTCTGTCAAAACTCAGGCTCAAGCCAAAGACATACCGTCATCTGACGAACTTTGTTGGTTGCCCGTATATGGACACGAATTGTCATAAAAAAACAGTTTTTTTTTCTCCCGCTCATCACTGAACAAGGCGTATTGTGCGTCAATTTGCTACAGCAACCACGTGGCGGACACGGTCATCGCCTACAGCTCTGTGGGGTGGACCGAGAGTAATGGAGGGTGCTACAGCCACCCACCTTCCGTTTTCGACAGCAGCGCGTACAAGGCATCGGCTGTCAAGGAAGCCGGCCGGGCACCTGACATCGTGAGTAACGCGCTTCCGTTACGAAAAACTTTACTATCTATGAAAAAAAGCAAGGTAGGGGCGTCCAAGTATTAAAAATTCCGAATGCGAATCCAATAGTTTCTACATTCGTGTGCGATTCTAGGAGTAAATATTCGACGTTGTCGAATATTCGTTTCTATCGAATAGTACAATGGAAAAGAATTACTGGCGTCTGTAGGGAGGAATACAGATGACAAGCGGAAGCTCTCGCACGTGATTGTGATGCAGGAAAGCCGCAGCTGCGGCGCGTAAGCAACATTGGCTCAACTAACGTATGGAGGAGACTGTTTCTGTGTAGTGTAGTTTCCGGTCGTTAAATAATCCTGCCTCGCCCTGTGCGTCACGCGAATTTGTTGTCTCGATCTAGTCAAAGCAACATATTGTTTGGTCGATCTCACGATATTTGGATTGTTTAAAGCGAAGGACCAAATCTGCCAAAAGATACCTGTAGGCTAATCCGCCAGTCAACGAAAAACATTTGAATTATGAGACAATATACGCACCAGAACCACGACATGATTATGAGGAACGCCGTAGTAGTGGATCCTGAAATAATTTTGACCACCTGGTGTTTTTGAACGCGCACCTAATGGTCGACACGAGTATTTTCTCTCTTTTTATGCATTTCGCACCACATAAATGCGGCCGCCTCGCACAGGATTCGATCCCGCGCCCTCGAGCTCAGCAACGCAATTCCACACATACGTGATTACCACCGCGTTATCGTTTCACGACCGTGACGCTCTGTGACGTGCATGTCGCGAACTTTGTTTCACTGTTATCAGTTTCATGCTGCACGAGATAGGATGACTACATATTAGTGGCATCTAATCTACAAATTTCAATGTGTTAGAACGGAGCAATATTTGGCATTCGATTCGATATTCGAAGGCCGTTTATTTCGGCATATGCACATTAAAGGGGAATTTCCTCCATCGGTGTCGCCGTGAGGTTTTGTATGAAGTCGCCGTATGCTGTACGTGCGAGGAAAAGCTCGCGAAGGCGAGCGCAGAACGCAGTGGCAAGGGCAGCAGCAAGGGGGACATGGGTGGGGGGGGGGGTGGCGTGAGATGTGCACGTGCTTGGGGGGGAGGGGGCCCGGTTAGTGGGCATTTCCTCTTCTAGTACGGCTGTGGCGCATGAGCGCGCGGCCTCCCGCGCCCTTACTTGGAGGTCGTCTGTGTGATGGGTTCGAAGGCTGCGCCACCAGTGATAGCTGATAGCTTCGTGTGCGTTTTCTTCAACATGCCTAGCATTGAAGTCACAGGCAGCACGAAGGCGAATTCCCTCACAGCTACTTCCGCGTTTCATAACGCCAGCGCTTTGACGACGGTTGCCCGCGGTCATCGATTGAGATGGGTTCGTGTTTGCCCATGCGCTTGTGACAGCAGGCTTTTAATTTAGTTAGTAAGCGAATATTTATAGCATTGTATCCACCTGATAAATCTACTAGCCTTACTTCGTTTAGCTATCTAATTTGCTATCGCAATCGGTGCTTCACCTATCGAGTGAAAGTGTCTTTCTCAAATATTTGCGATTGATTCGATGGAAACATTCTATTATTGGACGCTCCTATACGTCTGTAAGCTACAGCTTATAGGCAACAGTCTGTTACATATTTCAGTACGTTGATGCCATTCTTTTAATGTCAAATCATAAAGTGTACTCGGCAGCTATCGCGAATTTATGAAGAGATTGTCGACAGAAACGACACGTTGCTGTAGCAGTCGAATTACAGTCAATAGCAAGAAAGCTGCAGCATGGGCCATCTGAAGATGACAGTCAACGGTAATGCGTTAGCATTTATTCAACGTAGCGACACAACGCATTGTCACCATCGACACGGCGAATGCATGAGGCGTTAACTGTAGCGGGACTCCTTTTTCGCGCTTGCCTAACAACACTCAGCGTTATGCAGGGCCGCCACCGCGAAGCGCCGAGTATTAATGGATTGAGTTGTTGCCTTTGAGGAAACCCTGTGATGGTTATT
Source organism: Dermacentor variabilis (assembly GCF_050947875.1). Taxonomy (NCBI): domain Eukaryota; kingdom Metazoa; phylum Arthropoda; class Arachnida; order Ixodida; family Ixodidae; genus Dermacentor; species Dermacentor variabilis. The sequence goes on along the minus strand of NC_134577.1, from coordinate 59,441,090 downwards.
CCGCAAATATACCGAAATATACTTAACGGACTGTAGGTTCATTGAAAAATGAATCGCCAAGATCTTTGTGTCGAGAACTTTTATTACTTTCCTTTTCTTTAATCTGAATGACAGAATTCGGGGGCCGATAAACTAATATTAGCGCCGCTAGACAGGCAGACTCGGGATCTCATACAATTGCATGAGTGTAAGATTTGGTAAGTCTTTTTTAGGAGACTGTAGTCGACTGCTCTTCGCTGTGGACTCCCGTCAGTAAAGCGGGCAAGACGAGAATTTTTTGGTTGGATCAATCAGTGCCAGTATTTACAGGTCGACTACATTACAGTTAAACAAATCATGAGCACTGAAGCCGCTTATAATTCGAGCATATTTGTTTTACACTAACTGGTAAATCTGCCTCATGCAACGCCTATTGTTGATATATCATCATGAGTATTGATATTTGTCTGTCTGTAAATATTGCCCTAGTTGTTCTCACGGTCTATGCATCTCAGAACAACAGATTGTTGTAAGAAGTAATGGAAGTAACAGAGACATGCTCAGTGGAGAGCAAAACAGTTTTATCGACAAACTTCTGGCACATAGCCACCGCCGCAACAAAATACACAGTAGAGAATAGAGGTAAAATCTATATGCTGTTGCGAGAAAACGGCAGACAAAGAAAGTACGCGCAATCGGGTATCGCTTCATACGAACACGTGCATTTGCCGACTTGGAGCGCTCGCTTACTGCCATCAGGATAAAATAAGGCCATGTGCAAATTATCAACAGCACTAAAGTTCCGTTTGCGCTTTCGGTCGAAAGCGTTGCATCACTGGCGTGCAATATTTCCCCCAGAAAGCGAAAACGGTGCTTCTCTGCATTCAGACAGCAAGTGGACCGCTACCGGGAAGTGGACGCCAGAACGCGCTCAATGCCGGCGTGGTCACGTGCTAAATAATGGCAGCGTCCATGCAGTGGCGCTGTAAACTGGTCCATGCAGCCACGCATATAATTTGTCTTGCACAACATAGAGCTTACATGCGGGCGCGCCATGGGCACTATAGGTGCGCCATGCCAGCGCCACAACGTAACGAGAACTCAGGCCCGTATTCTAAAACAACACTCAATTGGAAGCTCTAGCTTGCCTCCACCGAGTTAAGAACAACACCGCCCTTCGACTGAAGAAGGCACTACGCCTCTCAAGAATCCGCCTCTTTCATTTTCCTGTGCTGCCCTCTGTCCCATGCCACTGAAAACGTTTTGGAAGGGTCCCGGGGCTTTCGGCGGTTGCTTTGTGTGCCTGAGCCCACGTTGAAGACGCGTCGGTTGTGCGTTTCGTGGATCGCCAATCATTATTAATGGCTTCTTCGGGAAAGCATGTCGTTCCTGAAGCCATGTCGCACTCAGTCACTACTGGGTGAGCAGGCCTGAGTGCGCTGTTCTGCAAACAGTGCTGCCGATAAAGGCACGCTGAGTTCCCTTTGGCGGCACGGCTGACTTGGAATTTGTCCGATTTCTGCACTTGGGCATCACTTTTTGTAGCCTTTTTACACATTATTTAGACGTTACGCATATTCAAAAAGTCTTCTAGCGCAGCCTTCTGCGTGAGATTTATTAAAGCGGTGCACTTGTTTACATCGACATCTACAGGCGCAGGTCGTTGTCATCGTCAAGTATTGAGGAAAAGGTCCATCGCTGATTTGAAATAGTCTCAAAATGTAGCAAAACATGCATATCTGCGCATATGTGCCATGTTGTTGCACCCTGAGACGAGTCAATATGAGCGGCCGAACCACTTAAACAACGGCAAATGTGATCCAGATACATATATTACGGGCTGTTAACTCATTGTCGCTTTTCTTTAACTCCATCGTACTTACAGTTTTAGCGTGATATAGAGCATTATTAGAGAAAACTGTGCGCGCATAAGTGCTCATTTGTAGGCCATGTTGTTCTCTCACGGAAACGCGCGGATGCCATCGCTCACACGGCGTTGGTATAAATGAACTACGCTGTTGTTTATGCTGCTGTATACCGAATACACCGTCTCTTGTTTGCCGCTTGACGCAGAGGCAAACAGTGTATCTCTGAAATTGAGAAATGTGTCCGAAAAGAAACATGTACAGGCCCACCCATATACGCAGCGAATGCGGCCGACAGCCTAGAGGTACGGTGACGTACACACGTTGGCACAGTGCTGTCTCGCCGCTTATCGCTTATCATAATAATATTTGGGGTTTTACGTGCCAAAACCACTTTCTGATTATGAGGCACGCCGTAGTGGAGGACTCCGGAAATTTTGACCACCTGGGGTTCTTTAACGTGCACCTAAATCTAAGCACACGGGTGTTTTCGCATTTCGCCCCCATCGAAATGCGGCCGCCGTGGCCGGGATTCGATCCCGCGACCTCGTGCTCAGCAGCCCAACACCATAGCCACTGAGCAACCACGGCGGGTTATCGCTTATCATGTACGCACCGTGCGAAGTGAAGTGTAGCTGATTTCCAATAGCTAAGGCCAGAATTTAACTATAAAAGTAGTTTAGTTCAACATAACTGCTTACATTTCGGTGCAGGTCCGCCGGTAGCGAGTGCACGAACTGGACGGCGCCAGGTTAATCTTTCGCTCAACAGGAACGACATTGGCTCAAACTTCGTGGGCACGGCTTGAGAGGGTTTAAGCTTGTGCATTTCAACTCGGTAGGCGTGCTTGACTCATTTTGAGCATGACTAATTACATATACAATCGAAGAAGTTGTCGATATTGTGTTGTCGGTTCGGCGGCCGATCGCGCGGGATCCATTCGAACGATGGTCGGCACACTGATTTTGCCGATGCCTTCGACAAGAAAGCCTGTCGCAGTACAACTCGCGCTCGTCGGTTGCGTCGTTGTCGACCTGGTATGATAAAAAGGTTTCAGTGACGCACAACAGTCGGTCAATCATTGGAGTGAGCGTCTTGTCGGTGTCGTATCGACCCGGTATTGCCGCGCCTTACAAGTACCTGCAGTCAGGAACGCGCTGCCACCACGAGCAAGTGAGGACCGACGCTGCAAAAAGACTTCGCCAGCAACGTGATGTACTTAAGTGTCGGCCAAGTTTAACGCAGTGGTGCTTCCTTAAATTAGCGAGCCATTCATGAAAGGCGGCAACTACCTGGCTTACGGTGAAGCCCGGACAACTCGGACGATGCCCTGGCCGCTTTCTCTTGTGGAGTTGCGGTCTTACGCTACGCACGTTTTCGGCACCGCACCGACGTCGAGCTACCAGCAGAGTTTCAATCCGGTACACGGCACGAGTGCTTGAGGCAGCGCGCGTCCGAGCGCTTCTTTTTTTTTTCGGGGGACTTCCCGGCGCGCGGCCACACGGGCGACCTTTCCAAAACGTTTCGCGACTAATTCGCTAGGGCAGCGCGCATGCGCCGTAGCGCCATGAAAGAGGCGGATTGCCACGAGGTGGTCAGCGAACCGCAGTGACATCTGTCGAGACGCAACGCTGCCGTCCACTTTCTCGGGTCGAGGCGAAACGCGGGGTGCAGGGACGTTCCAGAATTCGGGGGTTAATCTCGCTCCTCCTTCAAGCTAGTAAAGTGCCGAGTGTTAGGTATCGCAGTTTAGCGTCCAGAATGAAATCCCAGAGGTAAGGGGGACAGTAGATTGAAGGCGGAGTGCTTGCGAAAAGCCAATAGTATCGTTTCTGGCAGCTGAACATGGTAGTCTTGTAAGTCTTCTCGGGGCAATGACGGCACTATGAATACACGAGACAGTCGGTCTGCTGAAAATATTCCTTGACGGGGACATGTTCTGAGGGTCGGGGGGAAGATTACAGGAAGGGCACCGCAGAAGGCACTTCCTCCGTGCCTTAGACGAGTTGGGTTCGTTGACATGACTTTGGTGAAAACGGCCGAACACGAGCTCCGCTCGCAAGGCAGTTTTTCGCCTTTTCTAGCGACGCTGTGGACGAGCCTAATTTTGTCTAAGTGCTCTCTGTTGGTTTTGGTAGGTGGCAGCACAGAATTCATGGAGCAATGCAAGCTGAAGCCAACATATCCTTTTTTTTTCGAAGCAAGACATGTTGATAAAAAAATTTGCCATTTTTTTCGGGATAATAGCATGACACTAGAGAGATTCACGATGTAGTTGGCGCGTTGTTGCTTGCTCTGTTTGCAGTGGTCATTATGTTTAAGGGTCACTTCATTATTACTGAAGCTGTCGTAGCGGAAGAACTTCTCTGCAAAATTCAGCAGACTGATTTATTATGATTACATATCAACAACAGGCGTTGCATGATGCAGATTTACCACTCAGTGTAAAAGAAATATGCTCGAATAATAAGCGGCTCCAGTGCTCATGATGTGTTTAAGTATAATGTAGTCGACCTGTAAACACTGGCACTGACTGATTCATACAAGTAATTCTCGTCTTGCCCGCTTTACTGACGCGAGTCGACAGCGAAGAATAGTCGACTACAGCCTCGTAAAAAAAAACCCAAATCTTACACTCATGCAATTGTATTAGATGCCGAGTCTGATGTTTTATTTTTTTGCCAAGCTTAGCACAGATAATGCTCGGACAGTCGACCATAAAGGTATACGGACGAAGCTTGGAGTGGACGTCTCTTAGGCTTTAAGGTATTAACTAGATTTTATTATTTTTTTTTCGTTGTCGAATAGTTGGCCTCCACGTTCGTTGTAGAGCGACTTGCGTAGGGGATCACCATTTCTCAAAGCCGTTTTTTTTTCTTTGTAACAGCGAGGCACCGAAGCCATAACTCCTTTGCATCGGTGTAAACTTCGGTATCGGCTTGCCCTTCAAACTGGGCACCATTGTTGGCGGGGCTGTACGCTCACAACGTTTCTTCTAAGGAGTTCTCCCCTCGTGATTTTTACGTGTTCTCGCAAGACGTGCGGCGTGCTCCAAAGATGCATAGTGCTCTGAACACAGTGCAAGCCCAGCGACATGAAGCTCACCTTGCAGTTTTGAACAATCTAGTTCCGTTAGGATTCGTCGCTCTTCAGCCGTCACAGCAACGCAGCAGTCATGCGTTCAGAAACGGTTCAGTATAACATTTCACCAACATGTACCTGTACCCACTCACTGCACACGTGAACATTCTATGAGGTCAAGTACTAGGTAGGGACAGCTAGTTTACCGTCGTTGGTTGGCAGCCACCTTGCTATAGCTCGTATTGCAATGCAGACCTATCTGTCGAAACGACAGTTTTACTAAATCATTGTCCAAGTATGCAAAGGCATGAGTTAATGTATATACTTTATTCTGCGCCATCAGATGCCTTGCATAGCCATCGCCTTCTTCATACCTTGTTTAGTAAAACTTATGTGTACATTCCGCGCACAGAGGAGTATCGCACAGTTGATGAGGAGAGACAAGCGGTACACATCGGATACCAGGATGGGTCTTTCCTTCGAGCTCGGCACACTTGTCTACACTTTGAAGACGCCTTATGCGGGAAGCGTCGTCACTGACCAAATGGTCAACGCCGAATGTGTCGCCCTCTTCGTCACCAACCTGGACGCTGTGGTAAGTCTCTCGCATGCTGTTTTTCACATTCGTGAGTTCAGTTTCCCAACCTGCGAATTGCTAATTTGTACCGCTTCTCAACAGCTTCGGCGGAAGTGTGATATCGCTTAATCTGTAGACATTGCACCTAACATCCCGTCCATTCCCACCAAAATGGAACTCGGTGCAAAGTAGACCTATTGCGGAAAATTAGGAAGCATAACTGAAAACAGCCATATGAAATCTTCAAACAGTTGAGAAATTGTTTGAGATAGCTGAATTTGATCCATGTGGAATTAACTTCGCACACTGATCTACGACAGCCGTCCCCACATTTCTGGCAAATTTTATCTTGGTGGCTTTTGTTGTTCTGCCAAGGCAACGGGCTAGGTTCTGCGTTGCTCATAAAACAAACTCATAACTTTCCGTAGCGTTTGCTTGCGTTTTATTTGCAAAAGGCTGCAAGAAACACACCAACTTCAACACATCGACCATAACATTACTTTCACCAAACCTAAGCAGAATGGCTCACTTAGTTTACAGAGCTTAGTAATATGCCTAGTACTACCAAGAACAAAACAAGAGCCGAATAATTATTCGTAACGTTCTTAATTAGGTCAAAAACGTTAACATCCTGCGACACAATAGATTTCACGTGCTCCAATAAACTTGGTGTGACCAAGTGTTGACTGGTGATAGCGACCACTTAAGAAATATTTTGTAATAGCTGCATTTCATATACGTGCTTTTGAATTCGTATCCTAACTTGCCAAAATGGTGCATCTATTTTTCGCAAATTTCATCTTGCAGGCACTTTTATACTGATGCCAGCGCCTGCATAATAACTTTTTCGCTGCTCGTAAAAACTGAACATAACGCTCTGGAGCGCTTGAAGACATAATCTGTTGCACAGGCCTTAACTATAAATACTTCGTTTAGCGCAAAACAACGGACACAAGAAAAGGCGACAGGACAAGGCGCTACTCTCAACTGACATCATTTTATTGCGTCACTCCTTTATAGACAGCAGAAACTAGAGGAACATGCGCCGTGAGCACCGTGTGCAGGAACCACCAACATCCGATTACAAGAGCGCACTCATGCGACAGCATCTAAAAAATCATATTCAGCACTGTACAAGTTTAAAGAAGGCACACTAATGCACTGTGACCCTAATGACTGTATGAAGAATGCTTCGTTATCGAGTTATCGGAAGCATTCTTCATACAGTCATTAGGGTCACAGTGCATTAGTGTGCCTTCTTTAGACTTGTACAGTGCTGAATATGATTTTTTAGATGCTGTCGCATGAGTGCGCTCTTGTGATCGGATGTTGGTGGTTCCTGCACACGATGCTCACTGCGCATGTTCCTCTAGTTTCTGCTGTCTATAAAGGAGTGACGCAATAAAATGATGTCAGTTGAGAGTAGCGCCTTGTCCTGTCGCCTTTTCTTGTGTCCGTTGTTTTGCGCTAAACGAAGTATTTATGGATCCGCACCAACTAGCCCGCCAACACATTGTGCTGAGACCTTAACTAACCGAAACACTTTGAAGTTTGCCTGCACAAAACTGACAACAAGCCCCTGAGTTTAATCAAATATAAACTTGGTTTAGCTCGTAAAGGTCCCTCGATACAGTGGGAAACATAGTGCTAAATATCCATATAAATATTCCGAGCACTTGACGCGGGATTGTTTTAGAAACGCTGCCTTTCATGCTCGCGCATTTCACTTCGCAAAAACGGTCGTTAAATTCGATCCGGGTGGCATTTTGCAGTTACGCGCCGAACCTCCTGCATACGTAATGCACGGCATATACCACAATGCGCCGAAACACTTGCGTCATCGCCTAAGCATTCCCTGTAACGTGTCCTTTAATTTCGCCAGATACGAACAAAATGCCTTGTTTTGGTCACCGACCGCATCGAAAGCCCAGGACCACCGAAAACAACGAGAACCCAACAACAGAAACCTCGTATTACAAAGGAAAATACACAAAACGAAAAACGATGGTTTGGTAATTGTTCGCATCGCTTCTAAGTAAGCCTGTAACGTGAAAGTTTCTCCACGCACTGCATTGACTCGGCGTCATGTGTAATTGTTTGAGGAGTCTGAGGAACATTACAGATAACGGTACCATGGAACCCTGCAACGTTTGAATAAGTAATATTTTAAAAGTGCTTCAAATTAGCATACAGTGAGTAAACATTGACTGTTTGTCACTCTAGCACACTTGTTACTGCATCGAAATATAATCGCGCCCAGAATAGTTCACCGAGGAGACCAGGAAAATACAAACTGCGCGCATCGCATACGGCATGCACATGGGGCGAAGAGAATTCAGTAATTATTTGCAAGGCACCATAACAACGAACACTTCAAGCTTCAGGCATTCGTCACCCATCGTGTGGCCCTTATTTCCTCGAAATATTAAATCGTTGCCGTCTGTGGTCTTCGCAAGGAAGCGGGCAAACTTCGTAAGCGTTTCACACAACGCTTCTAAGCGGTTATCGCAGCAACCGCTGCTGTTGCTGATGAACTATGACGACAGAAACGTGTCTGCATTACAACCCCCCCCCCCCACCCCCATCGAAATGCGGCCACTGGAGCCGCGACCCCAATCCCTACCTCGAGCTTTGAAAAGCGCACGGCCATAGCCACACCTACTGCTTCAGCTCGTTATTTGCAGCTCAGAATGCGGCTTCATTGACGCCTGGATGAAACTCAAGTGCCGTACGACGCGGCCGTTGCTAAAGTCGCCCCTGAATTTCAACGACGCCACCTAGCGTTGACAACAAGATGCTTGAATCGACAGGATATATGGTGGAGCGAGCGGCCATGCGTTATGATTTTCTGTACGCTCGAGGCGACCAGAAGAGACTTAACCTTGCCGGTTTTGCTTGGATTAAGCCGTAGCTGCACATTCGAAGCGATGAAGCACGGGCCATATGTGATCGATGCCCAGATGTTCTTTTTCAGCCTTGCAAGACCGATTTGAAGTTCAGGCGAATTGAACTGTTCACGGGCGTCAACGTGGCACAAGTGACAGGCGATAAGACGAAGGCCATGTTCTTCGAGAGCGAAGACACCCTCAAGGCAAAGGTAAGTTCACGCACATCTAATGCATACACCAAGAATATTTTTTGAGTATGCGTGTGCGCGCGTGTTTGGGGTCTGAGGAGCGGCAGACGACGGGCGTCACGTGACGTGAGTCTAAACGCAGTTGGACGCGCAAGTCACATGGCGGAGTACGTGCGGTCGGGAGTGACAAATGCCAATGAGACCACGTTGGGGCCATGAAATGTACATAGAACCACTAGGGACGACTTTTGTTGTTGTTGTTCTTTGTTGTCAAGAAGTCACCGGTGCATCGGCAAACATCAAAGGCGTGTCAAAAATATATTTAGTGAACTTTTTCCTTTCAGGCTTGGTTAACAGAATGACATTGTAAACCCTGCTAGTGGCGCAACATGTATCAAGCCATACGCCGAGCATCCGTAATAAATCCAACAAGTCCGTTCTCGTCTCTCTTCAGTGCGGCCGCACTGCGGCAGGCCCCACTGCCAGTGTCCGTCATATTGCACTAGGTGTTTCGTGCTACACCTTTAGGCACGGTACTACGTTCTGCTCGAATGTGGCTTCCGCATTTACTGAATTAGGATATATGCGTCGCTTATGATAGCGTACTCCTTTTGACTTACAGTGAAAAACGCGCCGGTATTTATATACAGAGGCCATAGTTTAGATGCCAGGACGTACCCGTTGTCTGAGGGAACACTGAAGAAACCTTGCGGCCGTAGTCTTGTAAGGATGACGCACCATTTGGCGCAAAAGCACGATTGTTATGCAAGAAGAAAAGAAATGTCACTCGAGCTAAGGAGAACAAAAAGAAAATGAAGTTGCCTGTTCTGCTTGCTCAGAGACGTACCGACCTGTGATTTACCCATTATTGTTCGGTGCCGAATTGCCCTCGTTACCGTCTTCGTACATTACGACGATTCCATGGAACTGCGAAAGGGTCGACTCAAGCGCAAGTCACGGGCCCGGTGAAGCCTGCTCGCGAAACGGGTCAACAAAGCGAACGCTGCCCTTCAATTTTTGAAAACTACTATAGTGAGCTCGCAGCTCTGGCTTGAATATACCACGACTTACCAAGCTGAGTTCCATGCTAATGCAGTCGATATCGAACCTTTTATTTCCGTAAAATCCTTCGTGAGAGAGCTTGAAACCACGCTACTCTATGAAGCCGAAGCCGCTAATACCATGGCAAGTCTGAACATTACCAAACAGTCTTTTATGATTTTCCTTCCATCGTTAGCGACCTTACGCAATAACGCCGTGGAAGCTTCCCTTGTAGCGCCGCATAGAAGTGTTCGATCTGCTGGAACCAAACTACCACATTTAGGCATCAAGCCATTACGTGGAGTCATTAGTAAATGGTTACCGCCGTGCGAGAAGTCTGAAACCGTCATTGAAACGGGTCTATCATTCAGCTTGACGGTTAAGTTTCATTATCCTGGACACACGGTTAAGTTTCATTATCATGGACACAACCTTGCAGCCATTGCCAGCCTGCAGGTGACTGAGGCCTATTACAATGATGCTATGGACCACATGCGACAAGTTTTGCATAGAACAGGAAGTATTTCTCGCGTTTGCTTGCTGTCTTTTATTCGTCATTCGATGCTCCTGCAATGAGAGCGACGTCATGTAGGACGTCCTATGACGTCCTTTAAAGTCGTGTAAGGGGATTGAAAGAGGACATGCATCTATGCTGATATTCTTAGTACTGAGATGTTTTCCGGCAGGTCTGGTGGTTTCGTATAAGCGAAGTCATTCTGACAACAATGCCTCGACCGCTACAAATACGACTGATGCAAAAGTTCAACGATTGATCGCGTTTGCTCAACTGGAGGCAGCGAGCCAGGACAAAAAAGAAACTCGTGCCTTGGATGATTGCGTTTTCAAGCGCAGTAAATCTCTCCGTGTCTCGCGTCGAGATAAACATAGCCGAGATGAAGGTTGGGAGACACGTTTGCCAAACGTGTCTGACTTTTCAATATGTAGCGAAGCACAATTCGAAGCAACTGTGTTGATATTACAAAAGTGTGCGGTTCATTTCTGGAAACTGCGCATACAAGTTATCGACTGACGAGAAGAGCAGATTCGACGCCATCTGTGATGTTGCTTCCGTTGTACCATAAAGAGTTACCGTGTAAGTGAATCCCATAGACGGATCCTAATGCTCCAATTGTCAATGGAGGTATGCAACTTCTCTTTCTTTGCCGCCATCGAACAACGACACAAAGGCTTCACGCATCGAACAGACGTGCTGCGCGCCAGCAATGTCCAATGACAACGCCGCCATTGACGATGCGGCATCGGTCTGCTCAACAGTCCGTTCGAAGGGAGCGGTATCGTTCCCTACGAGCTGTAATTAATGGAAGAAGCCAACTGAGTTTTCTGAGAGAAGACCTTTCCAAGCAGTTGTTCGTCGAAGGGGATGTTATGTTGTCCACGAACACGTTCAGGTGCATTCAATATTCAAGAAATACCAAATATTGGACCGTTCGTTTGAAGCTGTAGAGCCTGTTCCATAGGTAACACCCTATTGTCGACGTTGCCAAGATTTCCGATATATATCGGCCAAGAAACTGAAATGCGTCTGGCTGAAATCTTTCTTTGCTCGAAGCTTGAGGAAGCCGAAATAAATCATGCACATTCGAGCAAGTTCGCTTTAAATTGAGACGGAAGCATTGGACACCTTAATTGTTAAAGTGCGCGCAAGATGCACAAGAAGTCTTCTTTTTGTATTATTGTCTGTCTTGCGCAGCATGGTAATCATTCAAGCATGAACCAACTAGTCTGACACAAGGTATGACTTCAACATATTGGACTACGGATTGGAGCGCACCAAAGGTGACGCGTTTTCACAACTGAAGTCAAATCTCAGGTAAACTCCATTCTTGAAGCCACGAACAGAATGTTGAGCTGAAGTTTTCAAGGGGTTACAGACAAAACAGCAGAACACGTGCTCTCAAGCCTACATGATCTGTGTGCTACGTCAGTACAGCGAACAGTTGTGCCCCCAACAATCAAACCTGTGATGAAGACATCTGAACGCGTTTTGGGGTTTTACAAAACGTGGGAATTAATGGTGGCCGCGATCCACCACAGAAATGAATTATACTGGACGGGCTCAAATATTGCATCACGAGTGTTGAACGCTACGGGAGCTCAAAACACAAACCCCTTTTCCAGCATTTCTACCATTCATAGGGTGGCGACGGCCTCCGAGATTTGCGCGTGCTGGCGCGTCCAAATATCAAAAATCGCAAAGCGGCGCACCCGGTTCCTTCGAACACCGCCAGCTGGCGCTCGCCTCCGCCGCATCGTAAAGCCCCTTAAACTTCGTAAAGTAGCGCCACGCTATGAAAAATGCCGCCTCCTCCATGCGCGCTCTGGCCGACGCCGCGTCGCTATAGGCCTAATAGCATCACGTGGGCCCTCGCGCCGTTCATCAGCGCCATTTTTACTCGAGAAGCGTCTACGGGTGGCGAGTAGCGCATGTTGGCGCCATTGCTACGCTCTAGCAGTGTAGGCGGCGCCACGGTCGAGGAGGTAGCGTGAAGGAGAGGAGCAACGAGGGGTGAAGGCGGAGGAGGATAGTGTCGCCACTTTACGAAGTTGAACGGGTTTTACCGTATCGTAAAGCCTCTACCTACGGAAAAGTACCGCCATCTCCCATCCTGAACCGTTCTTTTTTTTACTTTCTGCTTGAGAAAGCAAGTGGACGGTGGCGCCCCCTCGTAAGTCCCCGCTGAAGCTCAGTCGGACTGGACAATTGCTGTCCGTGCTGTCACTAGACAGCAATCGACTAATAGGAGATGCAGAAAAGAGAGAAACGGCATTGTTGAAAGGATGGCGGTACTTTTCCAAAGGTAGAAGGGCATACCGCATCGCGGCCCACGATATACGCTGAGTTTTAACGAGAAAGCTTGCCTTGGTGCATAGCGTTCGCTGCCAGCGTTTCCCGGTAACCATTACCGTTACATATGCTGCAGTTGCCGGGAAGCGATAGAAGCAGTGATGAATCTTGGACTGCTAAAGCGTTGCACCCGTAAAGGCGAAACTTGAGCGCCCTCATATTTTTTATTCGTCAATGGGGCACCTTTCTTTCGGAGAGAACCTTATGAGGAGCATTCTCTAGCTTTGTGCTACACTCTCTCAGATCACGTTCTCCTCTTTCTTGAATGTCTTGCACAAAGCGCCTTGTTGGTTGCCGGTGCAGTATGGTAACGTAGCCGACGCTTCGTCCTACCCGCGGGCGCACATTCAAATGTAAGAACGATTGAGAGGTGGCTAGATTGTGTTCTGCAGGTGAGTTGCCTAACGCGCTTTTCCGGTTCCGCACGCAGTGCCTCAAACTGGCCGACAATTCCACCTTCCTGCGGGGGGGCATGTCCATGCTGCTGCTGAACGCCGACCTCGGGGACCCCACCCAGAGCTGCCCCGGCCTGGACGGTCGTGAAAGGGGCGAGATATTCTGGCGAATCGAAGTGGTCAAGACAGCGCTCAAAATACCGTGACCCCGAGCCGCGAGCATGAAGCTTGCGAGAAGTTCCGGAGTGTGCGGCGCCAGGGGCGGTTGCTTCAGCGTAGATTGTCTCATTTTGTGCGTTAAAGTTATACCGCCTGGGCAACTGCATCTTTTGTTGTTCGCTGTCATCACATAGCCTAGCCCAACTATATTAAATTTTTCCTCGTCCATTTATTCCGCGCTGTCTTGAACCAGTCTCTCTGACCGAATGGCTGACAGCAAGCAGCGGCGCTTTTTAAGAAATTTAAGCCTACCGAAACATTTTAACCAGGGCGAGGAGACCAACGAATGGCGCGGGCGTTGTAATAACCTATTGATGAGCAGCGTACTTATAGCCGCGTGTACGTCCACCTCGTGAGGAAGCGAGCCCAAGCGTCGCTAGCGCAAGCATGGCGCCCTTCGCTGCTATTGGTGGCCAGCCGCTGTGCACGGGTGATGCGCGGTGAACATTGCCAAATGAAATCACTCGTTACACAATAGGCCCCGTAGTGCTCTACCACGTTCCCAAAAGTGTGGCTCACACAAGCAGCAAAGGCAGGAGACAAATCTCCTCGGAACCTGGCTGAACCTTGTCACATGTTTTCTGTATAAGACATTTGATTAGGCGTATAGAATAATATTTTTAGCCGTTGTCCTGGGCCGTCACGCAAGCTCAATTGATGGCCTATAAAGGGAACACATGAAACGGCTGTTCCATGGGCGCACGTGCCGGCTATCAAAAAAAAAAAATTTTGCTTCCGCGAAGCTTCATTTATCGTCGGAAGGAGGCACCTCAGGCCGCAGCCAATGTCACGGAGTCGGAAATGGCATTCGCCTCCTCGCCGGCGCGCTGTAGTGGTTATGCGCGGCCACCCGAAATTTGCTCAATAAAGCAAAATGATTCCTCGAGCCACAGCGAGAATACGTCTTTGTGCTCATGAAGTCCAGAGGGATCGCAAATGGGTCGGTGTGTCTTGCGCGTCTCCAGTGCATTCTTGCAGTGCATTGAGAATGCGTACATTTTTTTTGCGTATCGCCAGAGGTCTATAGCTCACGAGTCCGTCTGAGAGCCCCAGGACGTCCAAGCAAAGAAAAGCAAGTACAAGGGAGCGATAAAGGTGACTTTTCTTTAAAGACACGTAAGAACTGGGCAGCGGACTGTACCTGCGGCTGATGAGAGTAGTTCAGGTGGCTGGGCTGATAAAAGCACGTTTATTTTCATAAAAGCCAGCAGAAGCAGCCGATTCGACCTCGCGGCCCAATTTGCGAAGTTCATCACGAACTTTCTTCAACGTGTCTTCGGCAACGGTAATGCAATGATACATCGCGACTCAGCAAGTAGTATTAGTATTGCTGCGGGGCGCGCGCGTCCGAGCAGCCCGGTTGCGCGCAGCGCGGCGTGGTTTCACGAGGAAAGTAAACAAGAGAGGAAAACTGTCCCGACATGATGGCGGAGCAACGCCAACTTCCGGCTTCACTTAGCTTCAGAAGGAGTGACGTCAGGGCCCCTCCTCAGTTTTTTCCTTCCTCCATGGCCGCCATTGTGCACGAAATTATGGCCCCAACAGCCCAAGAAAGAAAGAAATCAGCAAAAAGAGGACAGCCTCCCACGTCACTACCTCTACACTTTTCTCCTGGCACGCAGAGGGGTACGAAAGCTCCGAGAATGGCATGGGAAGACCACGTATAAGGAGGACTCCTGAAGGGTAGCGCGCATACCACAACCGGCAACTTGTATTTCTCTGTGGTTCACTCCTTGTAGGTGCACGAAATTTCGGCGCAAGCCAAGTCGCAGGGCGTCCAAACGCCTTAAGCTTGTAGCGCCCTCCCCGTGTCGTTTCCAATTACCTGCTCAGCGTCACTTACATGGCTAAGCAGACGCTGTCCTTTCGCCGCATTGCGGCCGTAAAAATATTCGTCAAGCGTACCGATATTCTTAAAGGCAAATAGAAGCCTGTACATCGTCCTTCGAATAAAACGCCCACACAAACACACGTAGGCACACCGCGCGCGGTACAAAACGTGCCCATACACGCGCAGTGCACGAGGCAATCAAGGCGGTGTGAACGAATTCCGGCGTCTATTCGGGTCAGCTGTCTTTCTCCTTCGCTCCTGAGGCATAAGCCTACAAGTGGTATGGTATGAAGAACTTCATTTAGGTCCTGAGAGGCATAAGCCTACAAGTGGTGACGTAGGACTAATACGATTACTCATCCGCCCGAACCCTCCACGGAACAGGAGACACGTCCGAAAGTACTCGTTCTATTTGTCGTTTACAGCTCCACTGTGCAACCACCTCTACAGCATGGATTGGTGTGCATTTGTTATGTGTAAATAAAGAACTCTCTGCAGAACTAAACCCTTGTGTGCGATGAATGTTCTTTTCAGTGCAGGTTACCATAGGCCAGCTGTGCCACCGGCACATGCTCAAAGTCGCATCATCATCATCATCATATTGTATGTCCACTGCCAGGACGAAGGCCTCTCACTGTGATCTCTAATTACCCCTGTCCCGCACAAACGGATTCCAACTAGCGCCCACGAATTTCCTAATTCCATCGCCTCAGCTAGCCTTATGACGTCCTCGACTGCGCTTCCCTTCTATTGCTACCAATCAAATTTTAGAAATTGTGTCCTCGCAAGAAAAAAAAACGAAGCAGCTTGGTTCCACTCTTCGCTCACTCTTTCTGTATATAGGAGAACGCGGTGGAGCGTATTGAAACGCGGTTTTTCCACTGGGCGAGGAGGCATCCGACGCGTATGTACGCGTAAACTCGCGGCCGGACAGGCCAGGCTGCGGCCGTGATGAAGCTTCGCCCTTTCCCTCTAACGGCCTTGCTTTCCTGCATGGCTTACCCGCCGCATCTACGCCTTGGCCGCCGCGTCACGTTCTCGTTCGTGACAAATGCAGCATGCATGCGGTTCCTGCTCTTTTCTGTAGCTTTGTCAGTCATCAGTTCGTCTACCTCGATGCGTCCAATGCAGAGACGCACGAAATATCTTAAAGATGATGTACTACCGGAAATGATGGCTCGATAATGGCGCCCTTGAATACAACTTACCTTTGCTTTCTGTGTGCCATCGCAGCATATATTACGTATAGTCATGCCGAGCAAGCGTTTTCCACGCAGTCTTCGTGGACAAGTGACTGCGCTGTTGAAACGTAGCTTGCTAAGCGTCATCAACTGCAGTTTACATGCTTTGTGCGCGTTGCCTGGTCCGCGTCGTGCTTGGCTGCTGCGCAGCAGTGCATGTTTCCTGTCTGAAAGCTGCGACAGGAAAGATGTGTACGGCCTTTCACACCAGCTTTCTAGTGAGCTACGCCACGAGTGCACTGGGTATGTGCTGCTCTTCAATGAACCTCTTGCCAACTTCATGCTCGTCAGTTGAGTACGTGCCGCTGAGTTTGCGGCACGATTCTGAAAAGATTCTGCTTAATCGAAAAAATGCTGGCCCGTTCGTTTTCAACAAAGTGTTCAAGTGATCGCACGGTAGATTTTAGAACAGAATGGTGGCGCTAAGTCTGGTACTTTTGACCCAGTGAGGACGCGTGTGGGTCCTGTCGACTATTCCTGAACGAAACACTCCCCACACAAGCCGCTAGAATCCGAGGTCCTTCACTCGAGGGTATACATGGGATCGTCTGGTGCTCCGGGCATGCCGGCCTGCGGGGCAACGAGAAGACGTACTCTGCTGCTCTAGATCTCATTAGCCGGGCGGCAGACAACACCGCCTCCCAGCCCCTAGCAGGCCGCGTCGTGACACATGAGCCAGCCACCACGAGCAGAACCGGAGGACCAAGGTCTAACGAGAAGGCGATACGCTCCCCCTCACGAAAGTCTCAGCAGGCAATTGGCCAGGCACTGGCGCCGTCTGCAAACAACCACGTACCCTATCTATCCCGCTTACCCGCCATCTTCCCAGAGAGGTACGCGACCAGGACTTGTCCCCGGTCTGACGAACAGGCCATGCTCTCACTGCCAGAAGCTACCCGTCATACGTACGTCGCAAAGCTCTTCCTTCGCCTGATCCTTTCCTCACAGACAACCGAAAAAAAGGATCCGATCGAAGTGTTGACCGAACGTCCGGGAAATTCGATCCGTGGCAGAAGCGCAGCGTGCTCACACGTGACTCGTCTCTCGTAAAACGCCGCGCAACGATGAATCAAATGCAACTGCTACGCACATCCGTTTCATACTGCAGACCAGCGCTTCCGTTTAGAGTTGCGATGCAAATGGTCGCATGTCATCGTGTCAGCGAAGATACGTTCAACGACGCCCACCAGAGAGCCGCACTTACCAGCGATGAAGCCAGCTCCACAGGTCTTCTGTCGGCGTTTGACTGCTGCCATTTGTCGTGGCGCCAGCATCCGTGTTTGTCGCCGCTAATCGTCCGTGAGCCGTCATGCTCACTGCTAAAGGAACTATGATAGGTACAGTGCGTCCATATAAAATTCAAATGGAATAGTTCTTGTTTGCAGCCATCCTACGAGAAAGATTAGGATAAAACCTCGGTGCGCGGGTGCAAGAATAACGAATGGCGTTCGCATCTCTTGTTTACGCATCTCATCGCGGCGCCGCACAGTCGACTAGGCTATTGGCCGCGCACTCGCGTCTTGGTATGTACCAAACTTGGCATAGTATGGCAAGAGTGTATGACGAGCATAAATGATTCGTCATAACATAAATGTCTTGACATGCGTGTCATGTAGGTCATGAAACAGCTCGCTACGTCTTGGTGCTCGCATGGTCCTTTCGTCAACTTTGTAGGCTCCCCGCGCACTGCTTCGCATAACATCGATTCCCACAGGGGTGGGATCTTCCGGCGCGTTTTTTTTTATTTATTTTTTTGAAGTCCTGCTAAACGTTTAAGAATTTGCCAAGTGTTTGTATGTTCACGCACGTTCAAGATCAATTCACATAGTCGCGAAGGCGAGGGTGAAATGCTTTTCCAGACCAATGAGCAGTGACCTTAATTATGACCGTGCGGTTTAAGGGTGGCTACACCTCACGTGGCAAAACACTAGTTGATGAAAATTAGGCATCCAATACGTCGCGAATGGCATTATTCGAAAAACTACAGACACTATCATTAGAATAGGAAAATGTGAAGTCAGAGGCTGTTTGCTTCCATCCCCGAAACTGCAGGATTTCTAAAGTTTTCTCGTGGTGGGGGGGGGGGGGGAGGATGCGTGCAGTGATATGCCGCGAATGTATTACCGTATTTGACGCTGTGATGTCATAAAAGTTATAATGCATAGCCATAAAAAATAATGACAATGTATATATAGTGTCACCCATATAAGATTACATCAGTAACTATTACTGCCTTTTCACTAAGATTGTTTAGCTATGGCTTCAGTACCAGAGAAATACTACAGCTGGCACCAGTGTGGCGTTGGTGAATTATTTGAACGTAATGTTGATTTTACCTTAATAGCGAAATAACAGATGTGTGTTGGTGCTAAGGACACATCAAAATGCGGACACATATGAGGACACATGTAATGTATTAATGACACATCACCTACTTTAAAATCTGGGTTAACCCATTGCTCTGAATCGATGCAAACCTCTCAAGGCTCACCAGTGCGATGGGTGCCGTTATAATACAGTGTAGTTATAGAACGAGGTAAACAAGTTCAGAGGGCTGTATTTGCAGCAGATTGTCACGCGATGTTGTGGCGAATATTGTCACTCACATTTCATTTTTGCTGCTATGTGCTCTGTATATGCGATGTGCTGCGAGCTGGCTCAGTAGATGACTTGGCACAACAGGCCTCGTGCAGCGAACGTTGATTTTTTTTCTTTTTTTCCACGGAGAATTTGCCCTCGCGAGATGTAAATGGCACTGCCTCGCCTTGAAGCCGCCATTGAAGAACTTACGGGCTTCTACGGCAGCTCCGCTACCATGCGTACCTTAGCACGTTCTTAACAAGTAGGTACAGTCGTCATCCTTATGAACGGGAAATCGTGAGTGCGCGGCAAATAGCCTAGTCGGCAAGAGGTGCGAACGCCATTCGTTATTTTTCTTGCACCCGCGCACCGAGGTTTTATCCTAATCTTTCTCGTAGGATGGCTGCAAACAAGAACTATTCCATTTGAATTTTATATGGACGCACTGTATCTATCGCAGTTCCTGAAACAGTGAGCATGACGGCTCAGGGACGATTAGCGACGACAAACACGGATGCTGGCGCCACGACAAATGGCAGCAGTCAAACGCCGACAGCAAACCTGCGTAGCTGACTTCATCGCTGGTAAGTGCGGCTCTCTGGTAGGCGTCGTTGAACGTATCTTCGCTGACACGATGGCATGCGACCGTTTGCATCGCAACTGTAAATGGAAAAGGTGGTATGCAGTATGAAACGGATGTGCGAAGCAGTTGCATTTGATTCCTGGTTTCGCGGCGTTTTACGAGAGACGAGTCACGTGTGAGCACGCTGCGCTTCTGCCACGGATCGAATTTCACGGACCTTCGGCCAACACTTCGATCGGATCCTTTTTTTCGGTTGTCTGTGAGGAAAGGATCAGGCGAAGGAAGAGCTTTGCGGACGTACGGATGACGGGTAGCTTCTGGCAGTCAGAGCATGGTCTGTTCGTTAGACCGAGGACAAGTCCTGGTCGCGTACCTCTCTGGGAAGACGGCGGGTAAGCGGGATAGATGAGGGTACGTGTTGGTTTGCAGGCGGCGCCAGTGCCTGGCCTATTGCCTTCTGAGACATTTGTGAGGAGCATATCGCCTTCTCGTTAGACCTTGGTCCTCCGGTTTTGCTCGTGGTGGCTGGCTCATGTGTCGCGACGCGGTCTGCTAGGGGCTGGGAGGCGGTGATGTCTGCCACCCGGTTAATGAGATCTAGAGCAGCACAGTACGTCTTCTCGTTGCCCCGCAGGCCGGCATGCCCGGAGCACCAGACGATCCCTTGGATACCCTCGAGTGAATTACCTCGGACTCTAGCGGCTTGTGTTGGGAGTGGTTCGTTCAGGAATTGTTGACAGTACCCACACGCGTCCTCACCGAGTCAAAAGTACCAGACTTAGTGCCATCATTCTCATCTAACATCTACCGTGCGATCACTTGAAGAATTTGTTCAAAACGAACGGGCCAGCATTTTTTCCATTAAGCAGAAACTCTTTAGCATCTTGCCGCAAACTCAGCGACACGTACTCAACTGACGAGCATCAAGTTGGCAAAAGTTTCATTGAAGAGCAGCACATACCCAGTGCACTCGTGGCATAGCTCACTAAAAAGCTGGCGTGAAAGGTTGTCATGGAAACACGGCCCATGCACAGTGCAGTTGCGGCTCAGCCAGCTAAAGCGTCGGCTTGCTGTCTTTGAGGAACCCTTGTGACGGGGGTTCGATTACGCTCAGCACGGGAGAAACTTGAGGCAGGTCCCCAGTGGCACATACCTGTTTAACCAAGTCGGTGTCAAAGACGCTCACTGAAAAGAGCCACACACCTATGGGCACATACTCAGCGACCGAAGTTTGGATCGGAGAGGTACGTTGAAGAGCTGCACGTTTGTGCACATTGTGACATACTCACTGACCCAAGTTATTCATATGCTTAGTTACGAACCCTGTTCTCCCAAGACATCTGAACTTCCGCAACCTGCTGCGCTAACTGTGACGGAGACCGCACGCCTACTCGCGATCGTGCCCGTCATGGAAGGAAGAAACCGAAATAATTGAACTGAAGGTCAAACTAAACATTTCCTTTCCAGAAACGTGGACGTGCTTTTCTCCTCACTATCAGTCAAATTCGTCCCTCAGAGATGTGACGCACCGGGTGGCAGCGCCACATCTTTTCGCGGCCACTCAAGTTACACGAAGTGCGACGGCAGTAAAGTCACCAGAATCCTGGCAGTAGCAGCCAGTGCTGCTCCGCCCTTTGTTACGAAGGGCCAGCAGACCGCCTGGCTTGCCGGTCCCAGGGCCACTGCTCGTGCAGACAGTCTCGAAAAACCAACCCAGAGTGCTCGCCGAGCGGCCATATCATCCAGCGCCACTGAAGAGGCGATGGATGTGACAAACAATACTCCGGTGTCTCAGACGCCGAAGGAACGGCGTAGGAACGGCGTAGAAAAAAGAAAAATCCCATTTCACAGGCCCTGGAAATGTCTGGTGAGCTAACTTCATTTCTCTTGACACACACCACAATACATTCCAACATGGCCCCACAAATAATGCATTGGAATATGAGAGGTCTAATGCACAATATCGATGACATGAAAACTCCTAGACAAGCTTAAAGGCCAACTGTAACGAAACTTCACCTGGGATAAGTTTACCATAAATGCCTAGCGTATGCTCTCAGAGTCAATACGGCAAAGCGTCAGGGCTGGTAATTGCCTAATTTTGTTATTAGCAGCTATTAAACCGCGCCTATGCAGACGACGCGTGCACCTGACGGTAAAGTGGTAGCGATGCAGTTATGGCTGGCAAATGTGGAAGAACCGTACGCAACTGTTAATCTCTCAGTTGCGCCACGTTGCACCTACGCAGCCACGCGCATTGCTCGCTCATCACTTGCGGGTTCACGGGCGTCTCTGTCGTCGTCCGTTATTCCTCCTGCGATCGTCATTCGAGCTGTTGCAAAAATGCCGATGCGTTGAGTGGCAATAGGCTGCTCGAATACGTATGCAAACACGAGCGATGGCTGTGCAGTGCAGAACGCCGTCCCCATCTTTCCTGACTCAGCTTTGAGACAGGAAACGTGCACTGCGGCGCAGCAGGCAAGTGCGACGAGGACAAGCCAACGCGCACAAAGCATGTAAACCGCAGTTGATGACGCTCCGCAAGCTACGTTTCAACAGCGCAGTCACTTGCCCGCCAAGACTGCGTGGGCAACGCTTGCTCGGCATGGCTATACGTAATATATGCTGCGATTGCACACGCAAACCAAAGGTAAGTGGTATTCAAGGGCGCTATTATGGAGCGGTGATTTCCAGTAATACATCATCTTCGAGATATTTCGTGCGTCTCTGCATCGGACGCGTCGAGGTAGACGAACGAAAGCGTGACAGAGCACCGGAAACGTGCAGGAACCGCATGCTGCATTTGTCACGGAGGAGACGGCGACGCGGCGGCCATGGCGTAGATGCGGCGGTAAGTCATGCAGGAAAGCGAGGGAAACGGGCAAAGCTTTATTACCACCGCAGTCTGGCCTGTCCAGCCTTGAGTTTACGCATGCATAAGCGTCGGATGCCTCCTCGCCCGGGTGAAAAACCGAGTTTCAATACACTCCGCCGCGTTCTCCGATATGCAGAAAGAGAGCGTGTAAAGGAACTGAGCTGCTTCGTTTGTTTCTTTTTTCTTGCGAGGATACAAATTCAACAATGTCATTGGTACCAAGAGAAGGGAAGCGCAGTCGAGGACGTCAAAAGACAAGGTGGGGCGATGAAATGAGGAAATTCGTGGGCGCTACTTGGAATCCGTTGGTGCGGGACAGGGGTAATTAGAGATCACAGTCAGAGGCCTTCGTCCTGGCAGTGGACAAAGAATAGGATTATGATAATGATGAAGATGATGATAATGATAATGCGACTCCGAGCACACGCCGGTGGCACAAATGGCCTATCGTAACCTGCACTGAAAAGAACATTCATCGCACCCAAAGGTTTAGTTCTGGAGAGAGTTCTTTATTTACACATAACAAATGGGCACCAATCCATGCTGTAAAGCTGGTTGCACAACGAAGCTCTAAACGACAAGTAGAACGAGTACCTGCGGACGTGTGTCCTGTTCCATGAAGGGTTCGGGCGGATCAGTCATCGTATTCGTCCTACATCACCACTTGTAGGCTTATGCTTCAGGAGCGAAGGAGAAAGACAGCTGACCCGAATAGACGCCGGAACAGACAAGAACGGCACCGCGAGCGCCGCTGCTGCGCCGGCGTGGAAGCGCCGCATGCGGGGCAAAATTCAACTAGCGGGTGGTACGCCTCTCGCATCGTTCACACCGCCTTGATTGCCTCTTGCACTGCGCGTGCTTCGGCACGTTTCGTACCGCGCGAGGTGTGTGTGCTTACGTGTGTGTGCGTGGACGTTTTGTTCGAAGGACTTCTATTTGCCTTTAAGAAGATCGGTACGCTTGACGTTTATTTTTATGGCCGCAATGCGGCGAAAGGGCAGCGTCTGCTGAGCCATGTAAGTGACACTGAGCGGGTAATTGGAAACGACATCGGATGTGTCGCCGGAAAAATCGTCGACATATACGATGCGTGTTAGGTAAAATCTTTTTTATTTTCCCACAATATGTTTGCTACAAATCCGTGTTGTCTCTGATGGCGACAACGGACTTCCTCCGACACTGCGGAAATAAACAAAATATATCGCCGCATAGCACAAGTAAGACATGCGCACATAACTTTAACTATTACGTCCCCTAAAGTATAGAATAGAGGCAGCAATGTCAATTGCTTGGTCATTTCTTAAATGTGCTCAAGACACGGATGTTGAAAGTATTAGTAATAATTTCTGCTTCTGCAATGCCGGCGCGACCACGACACTGGCGTGTATCGTCCAGTAGCTCGATCGATCGGTGCAGCGGTGGTGCAGGAATGAACTCCGGTCACGGTCAATGCATCGTGCACATATTCAATTTCTCGGGACGCGCGAACTTCGGCCACTGCTTGCGCATGCGACAGGAGTGGTTTCCATTCCTGGGCAGCCCACGCACAAACGAAACACGAGAAAGAAGACAGGGCAAGCGCTGGTCAAACAACTGAAAGTTTTTATATGAACAAAAGGATTATACACAGAGTGACCATGAAATTCATGTGGGTTAGTGACGTGGTAAGTTCTCTTTTTGTCGATTTCTTTCTCTCTTGTGCTGTGGCGGCCATGTTTTCGTGCCACAATAGAGGCCATGGAAGAAGGAAAAAAAACTGATGAGGGGCCCTGACGTCGCTCTTTCTGAAGCTAAGTGAATCCGGAAGTTGGCGTTGCTCCGCCATCATGTCGGGGCAGTTTTCCTCTCTTGTTTACTTTTCTCGTGAAACCACGCCGCGCTACGCGCAACCGGGCTGCTCGGACGCGCGCGCCCCGCAGCGATAGTAATACTACTTGCTGAGTCGCGATGTCTCATTGCATTACCGTTGCCGAAGTCACGTTTAAAGAAGTTCGTGATGAACTTCGGAAATTGGGCCGCGAGGTCGAATCGGCTGCTTCTGCTGGCTTTTATGAAAATAAACGTGCTTTTATCAGCCCAGCCACCTGAACTACTCTCATCAGCCGCAGGTACCGGCCGCTGCCCAGTTCTTACGTGTCTTTAAAGAAAAGTCACCTTCATCGCTCCCTTGTACTTGCTTTTCTTTGCTCGGACCTCCTGGGGCTCTCAGACGGACTCGCGAGCTGTAGACGTCTGGCGATACGCAAAAAAAAATGTACGCATTCTCAAAGCACTGCAAGAATGCACTGGAGAGCGCAAGACACACCAACCCATTTGCGATCCCTCTGGACTTCATGAGCACAAAGACGTATTCTCGCTGTGGCTCGAGGAATCATTTTGCTTTATTGAACAAATTTCGGGTGGCCGCGCATAACCACCACAGCGCGGTGGCGAGGAGGCGAATGCCGTTTCCGACCCCGTGACATTGGCTGCGGCCTGAGGTGCCTCCTTCCGACGATAAAGGAAGCTTCGCGGAAGCAAATTTTTTTTTTTTTTTATAGCCGGCACGTGCGCCCATGGAACAGCCGTTTCATGTGTTCCCTTTATAGGCCATCAATTGAGCTTGCGTGACGGCCCAGGACAACCGCTAAAATATTCTATACGCCTAATCAAATGTTATCTACAGAAAACACGTGACCGGTTCAGCCAGGTTGCGAGGAGATTTGTCTTCTGCCTTTGCTGCTTGTGTGAGCCACACTTTTGGGAACGTGGTAGAGCACTACAGTGTCTATTGTGTAACGAATGATTTCATTTGGCAATGTTCACCGCGCATCACCCGTGCACAGCGGCTGGCCACCAATAGCAGCGAAGGGCGCCATGCTTGCGTTAGCGACGCTTGGGCTCGCTTCCTCACGAGGTGGACGTACACGCGGCTATAAGTACGCTGCTCATGAATAGGTTATTACCACGCCCGCGCCATTCGTTGGTCTCCTCGCCCTGGTTAAAATGTTTCGGTAGGCTTAAATTTCTTAAAAAGCGCCGCTGCTTGCTGTTAGCCATTCGGTCAGAGAGACTGGTTTAAGACAGCGCGGAATAAATGGACGAGGGAAAATTTAATATAGTTGGGCTAGGCTATGTGATGACAGCGAACAAAAAAAGATGCAGTTGCCCAGGCGGCATCATTTTACCGCACAAAATGAGACAAGGCACACTGAAGCACACCGCCCCTGGCGCCGCACACTCCGGAACTTCTCGCAATCTTCATGCTCGCGGCTCGGGGTCACGGTATTTTGAGCGCTGTCTTGACCACTTCGATTCGCCAGAATATCTCGCCCCTTTCACGACCGTCCAGACCGGGGCAGCTCTGGGTGGGGTCCCCGAGGTGGGCGTTCAGCAGCAGCATGGACATGCCCCCCCGCAGGAAGGTGGAATTGTCGGCCAGTTTGAGGCACTGCGTGCGGAACCGGAAAGGCGCGTTAGGCAACTCACCCGCAGATCACAATCTAGCCACCTCTCAATCGTTCTTACATTTGAATGTGCGCCCGCGGGTAGGACGAAGCGTCGGCTACGTTACCATACTGCACCGGCAACCAACAAGGCGCTTTGTGCAAGACATTCAAGAAAGAGGAGAACGTGATGTGATGGAGTGTAGCACAAAGCTACAGAATGCTCCTCATAAGGTTCTCTCCGAAAGAAAGGTGCCCCATTGACGCAAAAAAAAATATGAGGACGCCCAAGTTTCGCCTTTATGGGTGGAATGTTTTAGCATTCAAATGGGTGGAACGTTTTAGCATTCAAAGATTCCTCACTCCTAACGCTTCCCGGCAACTGCAGCATATGTAACGGTAATGGTTACCGGGAAACGCTGGCAGCGAACGCTATGCACCAAGGCAAGCTTTCTCGTAGGAACGCATCGTCTTTCGTGGGCCGCGATGCGATAAAGCCCATCCACCTTTGGAAAAATACCGCCATCCTTTGAACAATGCCGCTTCTCTCTTTTTTGCATCTCCTATTGGTCGATTGGTGCCTAGTGATAGCACGGAAAGCAATTGTCCAGTCGGACTGAGCTTCAGAGGGGACTTTCGAGGGGGCGCCACCGTCCACTTGCTTTCGCAAAGAAAAAGTAGAAAAAAACTGTTCAAGAAAGGAGATGGTGGTACTTTTCCTGAGGTAGAAGCTTTACGTTGCGGTAAAACCCCTTCAACTTCGTAAAGTAGCGATACTATCCTCCTCCGCCTTCACTCCTCGTTTTTCCTCTCCTTCACGCTCTCTCCTCGACCGTGGCGCCGCCTACACTGCTAGAGCGTAGCAATGGCGCCAACATGCGCTACTCGCCACCCGTAGACGTTCTCGAGCAAAAATGACGCTGATGCACGGGGCGAGGGCCCACGTGATGCTATTAGGCCTATAGCGATGCGGCGGCGGCCAGAGCGCGCGAGGAGAAGGCGGCATTCTTCAAAGCGTGGCGCTACTTTACGAAGTTTAAGGGGCTTTACGATGCGGCGGAGCCGAGTGCCATCTGGAGGTGTTCCAAGGAACCAGGTGCACCGCTTTGCGATTTTCTATATTTGGACGCGCCAGCGCGCGCAAATCTCCGGGGCCGTCACCACCCTACGAATGGTAGAAATGCTGGAAAAGAGTTTTGTGTTTTGAGTTCCCATAGCGTTCCTCAACACTTGTGATACAATATTTGATCTCGTCAGGTATAATTCATTTCTGTGGTGGATCGCGGTCACCACTAATTCCCACGTTTTGTAAAACCCCAAAACCGGTTCAGATGTCTTCATCATAGGTTCGATTGTTGGGGATGAAACTGTTCGCTGTACTGACGTAGCACACCGATCATGCAGGCTTGAGAGCACGTGTTCTGCCGCTTTGTCTATAGGCCCTTGAAAACTTCAGCTCAACATTCTGTTCGTGGCTTCAAGAATGGAGTTTACCTGAGATTTGACTTCAGTTGTGAAAATCCGTCACCTTTGGTCTGCTCCAATCTGTAGTCGAATATGTTGAAGTCATACCTTGTTGCATACTAGTTGGTTCATGCTTGAATTATTACCATGCTGCGCAAGATAGACAATAATACAAAAAGAAGACTTCTTGTGAATCTTGCGCGCAAGTTGACAATTAAGGTGTCCAATGCTTCCGTCTCAATTTAAAGCGAACTTGCTCGAATGTGCATGATTTATTTCGGCTTCCTCAAGCTTCGAGCAAAGAAAGATTTCAGCCAGACGCATTTCAGTTTCTTGGCCGATATATATCGGAAATCTTGGCAACGTCGACAATAGGGTGTTACCTATGGAACAGGCTCTACAGCTTCAAACGAACGGTCCAATATTTGGTGTTTCTTGAATATTGAATGCACCTGAACGTGTTCGTGGACAACATAACATCCCCTTCGATGAACAACTGCTTGGAAAGGTCTTCTCTCAGAAAACTCAGTTGGCTTCTTCTATCAATTAGAGCTCGCAGGAAACGACACTGCTCTTGTCGAACGGGCTGTCGAGCAGACTGGTTGCGCATCGCCATTGACGGCGTTGTCATCGGACATTGCTTCAGCGCAGCACGTCTGTTCGATGCGTGAAGCCTTAGTATCGTTGTTCGATGGTGGCAAAGAAAGAAAGGTTGCATACCTCCATTGACAATTCGAGCGTTAGGATCTGTCTATGGGATTCAGTTACTTGGTAACTCTTAAAGGTACAACGGAAGCAACATGGGAGATGGCGTCGAATCTGCTCTTCTCGTCAGTCGATAACTTGTACTCGCAGTTTCCAAAAATGAGCTTCACACTTTTGTAAAATCAACACAGTTGCTTCGAATGGTGCTTCGCTGCATATTGAAAAGAGATTGGCGTAATATTTCTGCGGAAACCCGCAAGGTGGAGAGAAGTACTTAATAAAGGACAAATCAGACATGCACCCTTTCGTAGCAATTGCTACAAAGGAAAACCATACGGGTTCCTGGAAAGAAAAGCCTCGCAGTTGAAGAAAAGTTCGTCCTTGTCCGGCACTCAAACCCGGGACCACCGCCTTTTTGGGGTAGCCGCTCTACCATCTGAGCTTACCAGGCGGCTAGCAGATAGTAGGGCGAAGTCGAATTTGCCAACAACTCGAAGCAAAGGCAAGAGTTTGACGTAATAGCATTGCGGAAACCCGCAAGGTGGAAAGAAGTAATTAATAAAGGAAAAATGAGACATCCACCCGTTCGTAGCAATTGCTAGAAAGGAAACCCATTCGGATTCCCGGAAAGAAAAGCCTCGCAGTTGAAGAAAAATTCGTTCTGGTCCGGGATTCGAACACGGGACCACCGCCTTTCCGCGGCAGCCGATCTACCATCTGAGCTAACCAGGCGGCTGGCAGATGGTAAGGCAGATGGT
Source organism: Dermacentor variabilis (assembly GCF_050947875.1). Classification (NCBI taxonomy): domain Eukaryota; kingdom Metazoa; phylum Arthropoda; class Arachnida; order Ixodida; family Ixodidae; genus Dermacentor; species Dermacentor variabilis. The sequence continues at coordinate 59,412,529 of NC_134577.1, read as the reverse complement.
AGTCGAATTTGTCAACAACTCGAAGCAAAGGCAAGAGAGTAATATTGCCTTTCCCTTTGCTTCAACTGCTAGCCGCCTGGTTAGCTCAGATGGCAGTGCGGCAGCCCCGGAGAGGCGGCGGACCCGGGTTCGAGTCCCGGACGAGGACGAATTTTTCTACAACTGCGAGGCTTTTCTTTCCAGGAACCCGTATGGGTTTCCTTTGTAGCAATTGCTACGAACGGGTGGATGTCTGATTTTCTATTTAATGATTTTGAAGACCAGGTTTGGCGAACGTTTCTTCTAACCTTCATCTCGACTATGCTTATCTCTGTCACGGAGAGATTCATTGCGCTTGAAAACGCAATCATACAAGGCACGAATTATTTTCCTGGCTCGCTGCCTCCAATTGAACAAACGCGATCAATCGTTGAACTTTTGTATCAGTCGTCTTCTGTAGCGCTCGAGACATTGTTGTCAAAATGACTCCGCTGATACGAAACCACCAGACCTGACGGAAGACGTCCCAGTACTACGCATATCAGCATAGATGCATATCCTCTTACATGACTTTAAAGGACGTCATAAGACGTCATACGTGACGCAGGAACATCGAACGCATACTCAAAAAATATTCTTCGTGTATGCATTAGATGTGCGTGAACTTACCTTTGCCTTGAGGGTGTCTTCGCTCTCGAAGAAGATGGCCTTCGTCTTATCGCCTGTCACTTGTGCCACGTTGACGCCCGTGAATAGTTCAATTCGCCTGAACTGCAAATCGGTCTTGCAAGGCTGAAAAAGAACATCTGGGCATCGATCACATATGGCCCGTGCTTCATCGCTTCGAATGTGCAGCTACGACATAACCAAGCAAAACCGGCACGGTTAAGTCTCTTCTGGTCGCCTCGAGCGTACAGAAAATCATAACGCATGGCCGTTCGCTCCACCATATATCCTGTCGATTCAAGTATCTTGTTGTCAACGCATAGGTGGCGTCGGTGAAATTCGTGGTCTGCTTTAGCAACAGCCGCGTCCTACGGCACTTGAGTTTCATCCAGGCGTCAATGAAGCCGCATTCTGAGCTGCAAATAACGAGCTAAGAAGTAGGTGTAGCTATGTCCTGCGCTTCTAAGCTCGAGGTAGGGATTGGGGTCGCGACTCCAGTGGCCGCGTTTGGATGGGGGGTACAATGCAGACACGTTTCTGTCGTCATAGTTCCTCAGCAACAGCAGCTGTAGCTGCGATAACCGCTTAGAGGCATTGTGTGAAACGCTTACGAATTTCGCCCGTTTCTTTGCAAAGACAAAGGCGGTAACGATTTCATATTTAAAGGAAATAAGGGCCACACGATGGATGACAAATGCCTAAAGCTTGAAGTGTTGGTTGCTATGTGCCTTGCAAATAATTAGTGAAAACTCTTCGCCCCATTTGCATGCCGTATGCGATGCGCGTAGTTTGTATTTTCCTGGTCTCCTCGGTGAACTATGCTGGGCGCGATTATATTTCGATGCAGTAAGAAGTGTGCTAGAGTGACAAAGAGCAAATGTTTACTGACTGTATGCTATATTGAAGCACTTTTAAAATATTACTTATTCAAACGTTGCAGGGTTCCATGGTACCGTTATCTGTAATGTTTCTCAGACTCCTCAAACAATTACACATGACGCCGAGTCAATGCAGTGCGTGGAGAAACTTTCCCGTTGCAGGCTTACTTAGAAGCGATGCAAACAATTACCAAACCATCGTTTTTCGTTTTGTGTATTTTCCTTTGTAATACGAGGTTTCTGTTGCTAGTGTTCTCGGTGTTTTCGGTGGTCCTGGGCTTTCGATGTGGTCGGTGACCAAAACAAGGCATTTTGTTCGTATCTGGCGAAATTAAAGGGCACGTTACGGGGAATGCTTAGGCGATGACGCAAGTGTTTCGATGCATTGCGGTATTTGCCTTGCATTACGAATGCAGGAGGTTCGGCGCGTAACTGCAAAATGCCACCCGGATCGAATTTAACGCACGTTTTTGCGAAGTGAAATGCGCGAGCATGAAAGGCAGCGTTTCTAAAACATTCCCGCGTCAAGTGCTCGGTATCTTTATATGGATATTTAGCACTATGTTTCCCACTGTATCGAGGGACCTTTACGAGCTAAACCAAGTTTATATTTGGTTAAACTCAGGGGCTTGTTGTCAGTTTTGTGCAGGCAAACTTCAAAGTGTTTCGGTTAGCTAAGGCCTGTGCAATAAATTATGTCTTCAAGCGCTCCAGAGCGTTATGTTCAGTTTTTACGAGCAGCGAAAAAGTTAGTACGCAGGCGCTGGAATCAGTATAAAAGTGCCTGCAAGATGAAATTTGTGAAAAATAGATGCACCGTTGTGGCAAGTTAGGATACGAATTCAAAATCGCGTATATGAAATGCAGCTCTTGCAATATATTTCTTAAGTGGTCGCTATCACCAGTCAACTCTTGGTCACACCAAGCTTATATTTAGTAAAAATTGGAGCAGGTGTCACAGAATTTTAACGTTTTTGACCTAATTAAGAACGTTACGAATAATTATTCAGCTCTTGTTTTGTTCTTGGTACTACTAGGCATAATACTAAGTTCTCTAAAATAAGTGAGACATTCCGCTTAAGTTTGATGAAAGTAAAGTTATGGTCGATGTGGTTGAAGTTGGTGTGTTTGTTGGAGCCTTTTCAAATAAAACGCAAGCAAACGCTACCAAAAGTTCTGAGTGTGTTTTATGAACAACGCAGAACCTAGCCCGTTGCCTTGGCAGAACTACAAAAGCGACCAAGATAAACTTTGGCATAAATGTGGGGAAGGCTGTTGTAGATCAATGTGGGAAGTTAAATGCGCATGGATCAAATTCAGCTATCTTAAACAATTTCTTAAGTAACTGTTTGAAGGTTTCGTATGGCTGTTTTCAGTTATGCTTCCTAATTTTCTGCAATAACTCTACCTTCACTGAGTTTCAGTTTGGCGCGAATGGAAGGGATGTTAGGTGCAATGTGTGACGAAACTGTAACTTTCCTCGCCTCAATAGAAGCGTTGCAAATAATTCCTAAAGCGTCGTTTATTCTCTTTCTTTGTGCAATATATACGAGGCTTGTAGTAGGTTTGCACCGTACCCTGTGTGAACTAAATAAGGCACCTTGTTTACACTTGTTTACAATTAGGGGCAGACTATGGGTAATATGCAGTCAACCTTCAAACTGTGTGTATTGAATACAAATTTAGCAGTAAATTAGGTATGCAAGCTACCTGGGGCGTTATGGGCGTGTGTTACGGACAACGTAGGATTTATCAAGTTGCCGTGCTGGAAAGGTGAACACAACGGAGAACAAATTTAGTGAAAATACGCTTAGGAGACTCTCTGGCTAATGAACCGGCATGTAAAATTGGTAGGAATGGATTATGTCCTTCTTTAAAATTTCTTAACAATCGTTGAGAGCGTTATATACGTGCAAGTTGTCAAAGGGGCCAGTTATGTACGGGTCAATTATATACGGGCAACGTTTTAAAGTATGTGATTAATTACAGGGAGCTAAAATTCGTGTTGCAGATGTTCAAAAGTAACAGCTTCGCTGGAAATTGGATTGCCATCCTGCAAGGCCACGGAAGCTTGCAACGCCCCCCCCCCCCCAGATTTGTTTTGCGCGTGACACTAACACCAACATCGATTAAACTGGCATACGATATGCGTAGCCTATAGGAAGCTACGCATTTGCTTCACCTGCAACCCTCCACAGATTAAGCGACATCAAACTTCCGCCGAAGCTGTTGAGAAGCGCTACAAATTAGCAGTTCGCAGGTTGGGCAACTGAACTCACGAATGTGAAAAAAGGAATGCGACAGACTTACCACAGCGTCCAGGTTGGTGACGAAGAAGGCGACACATTCGGCGTTGACCATTTCGTCAGTGACGACGTTTCCCGCATAAGGCGTCTTCAAAGTGTAGACAAGTGTGCCGAGCTCGAAGGAAAGACCCATCTTGGTATCCGATGTGTACCGCTTGTCTCTCCTCATCATCTGTGCGATACTCCTCTGTGCGCGGAATGTACACGTAAGTTTTACTAAACAAGGTATGAAGAAGGCGATGGCTATGCAAGGCATCTGCTGGCGCAGAATAAAGCATATACATTAGCCCATGCCTTTGCATACTTGGACAATGATTTAGTAAAACTGTCGTTTGGACAGATAGGTCTGCATTGCAATACGAGCTACAGCAAGGTGGCTGCCAAGCAACGACGGGAAACTAGCTGTCCCTACCTAGTACTGGAACTCATAGAATGTTCACGTGTGCAGTGAGTGGGTACAAGTACATGTTGGTGAAATGTTAAACAGAACCGTTTCTGAACGCATGACTGCTGCGTTGCTGTGACGGCTGAAGAGCGACGAATCCTAACGGAACTAAATTATTCAAAACTGCAAGGTGAGCTTCATGTCGCTGGGCTAGCACTGTGTTCAGAGCACTACGCATCTTCGGAGCACGCCGCACGTCTTGCGAGAAACCGTAACAATCACGTGGGGAGAACTCCTTAGAAGAAACGTTGTGGGCTTCCAGCCCCGCCAACAATGGTGCCCAGTTTGAAGGGCAAGCCGATACCGAAGTTTACACCGATGCAAAGGAGTTATGGCTTCGGTGCCTCGCTGGTACAACGAAAAAAAAATACGGCTTTGAGAAATGGTGATCCCCTGCGCAAGTCACTCTACAACGAACGTGGAGGCCAACTATTCGACAAAGAAAAAAATTAAATCTAGTTAATAGCTTAAAGTCTAAGAGACGTCCACTCCAAGCTTCGTCCGCATACCTGTACGGTCGACTGTCCGAGCATTATCTGTGCTAAGCATGGCAAAAAAAAAAAAGAAAGAGAGACCCAGACTAGGCATCTCATAGAATTGCATGAGTGTAAGATTTCGTTTCTTTTTTTTATTTTTTACGAGGCTGCAGTCGACTGCTCTTCGCTGTGGACTTCCGTCAGTAAAGCGGGCAAGACGAGAATTACTTGTTCCAATCAGTCAGTGCCAGTGTTTACAGGTCGACTACATTATACTTAAACACATCATGAGCACTGGAGCCATTTATTATTCGAGCATATTTCTTTTACACTGAGTGGTAAATCTGCCTCATGCAACGCCTATTGTTGATATGTAATCATAATAAATCAGTCTGCTGAATTTTGCAGAGCACTTCTTCCGCTACGACAGCTTCAGTAATAATGAAGTGACCCTCAAAAATGACGACCACTGCAAACAGAGCAAGCAACAACGCACCAACTACATCGTGAATCTCTCTATTGTCATGCTATTATCCCGAAAAAGATGGCAATTTTTTTTATCAACATGTCTTACTTGGAAAAAAGAAATGATAAATTGGCTTCAGCTTGCATTGCTCCGTGAATTGTGTGCTGCCACCTACCAAAAGCGACAAGGAACACTTAGAGAGAAAATTAGGCTCGTCCACAGCGTCGCTAGAAAAGGCGAAGAACTGCCTTGCGAGCTGAGCTCGTGTTCGGCCGTTTTCACCAAAGTCATGTGAACGAACCAAACTCGTCTAAGGCACGGAGGAAGTGCCTTCTGAGGTGCCCTTCCTCTAATCTTCCCCGCGACCCTCAGAAAATGTCCCCGTCAAGGAATATTTTCAGCAGACCGACCGTCTCGTGTATTCATAGCGCCGTCATTGCCCAGAGAAGACTTACAAGACTACCATGTTCAGCTGCCAGAAACGATACTATTGGCTTTTCGCAAGCACTCCGCATTCAATCTGCTGTCCCCCTTACCTCTGGGATTTGATTCTGGACGGTAAACTGCGATACCTAACACTCGGCACTTTACTAGCTTGAAGGAGGAGCGAGATTAACCCCCGAATTCTGGAACGTCCCGGCACCCCGCGTTTCGCCTCGACTCGCGAAAGTGGACGGCGGCGTTCCCTCTCGACAGATGTCACTGCGGTTCGCTGACACCTCGTGCGAATTCTGGCGAGGTGTAGTGCCTTCTTCAATCAATGGGCGGCGTTGTTCTTAACTCGGTGGAGTGGAGGTAGAGCTTCCAATTGAGTGTCGCTTTAGAATACGGGCCTAAGTTCTCGTTACGTGGTGACGCTGGCATCGAGCACATGTAGTGCCCATGGCGCGCCCGCATGTAAGCTCTATGTTGTGCAGGGCAAATTCTATCCGTGGCTGCATGGACCAGTTTACAGCGCCACTGCATGGACGCTGCCATTATTTAGCACGTGACCACGCCGCCATTGAGCGCGTTTTGGCGTCCACTTCCCGGTAGCGGTCCACTTGCAGTCTGAATGCAGAGAAGCACCATTATCGCTTTCTGGGGAAAATATTGCACGCCAGTGATGCAACGCTCTCGGCCGAAAGCGCAAACGGAACTTTAGTGCTGCTAATAATTTGCACATGGCCTTATTTTATCCGGATGGCAGTAAGCGAGCGCTCCAAGTCGGCAAATGCACGTGTTCGTATGAAGCGATACCCGATTGCGCGTACTTTCTTTGTCTGCCGTTTTCTCGTAACAGCATATAGATTTTACCTCTATTCTCTACTGTGTATTTTGTTGCGGCGGTGGCTATGCGCCAGAAGTTTGTCGATAAAGCTCTTTTGCTTTGCACTAAGCATGTCTCTGTTACTTCCATTACCCCTTACAACAATCTGTTGTTCTGATAGTTCCCAGCGATGCATAGGCTGTGAGAACCATCAGGGCCATATTTAGATGGAGGTCTGCATGTTTAGCGGCGCTAATATTAGCTTATCGGCCACCGAATTTAGTCAGTTAGATTAAAAAGAAGGAAAGCGATAAATGTTCTCCGCACAAAGTCTTTGACGATTAATGTTTCAACGAACCTACAGTCCGTTAAGGATATTTCGGTATATTTGTGGAATAACCGTCACAGGGTTTCCAACAAGACAGCAACTCAATCCATTAATACTCGGCGCTTCGCGGTGGCGGCTTTGGATAACGCTGAGTGTTGTTAGGCAAGCGCGAAAAAGGAGTCCCGCTACAAGTGACGCCTCATGCATTCGTCGTGTCGATGGTGACAATGCGTTGTGTCGCTACGTTGAATAAATGCTAACGCATTACCGTTGAGTGTCATCTTCAGATGGGCCATGCTGCAGCTTTCTTGCTATTGACTGTAATTCGACTGCTACAGCAACGTGTCGTTTCTGTCGACAATGTCTTCATAAATTCGCGATAGCTGCCGAGTACACTTTATGATTTGACCTTAAACGAATGGCATCAACGTACTGAAATATGTAACAGACTGTTGCCTATAAGCTGTAGCTTACAGACGTATAGAGGCGTCCAATCATAGAATGTTTCCATCGAATCAATCGCAAATATTTGAAAAAGACACATCCACTCGAAAGGTGAAGCACCGATTGCGATAGCAAATTAGAGAGCTAAACGAAGTAAGGCTAGTAGTTTTATCAGGTGGATACAATGCGATATAAACATTCGCTTACTAACTAAATTAAAAGCCTGCTGTCACGAGCGCGTGGGCAAACACGAACCCATCTCAATCGATGACCGCGTGCAACCGTCGTCAAAGCGCTGGCGTGATGAAACGCGAAGTAGCTGTGAGCGAATTCGCCTTCGTGCTGCCTGTGACTTCAATGCTAGGCATGTTGAAGAAAACGCACACGAAGCCATCAGCTATCTCTGGCGGCGCAGCCTTCGAACCCGTCACACAGACGACCTCCAAGAGAGGGCGCGGGCGGCCGCGCTCATCCGCCATAGCCGGAGTAGAAGAGGAAATGCCCACTAATAGGACCCCCTCGCCCTCTAAGCACGCGCACATCTCACGCCACCCCCTCCTCCCCCCCGTTGGCCCCTTTGCTGCACGCGCAAGAAGACGCGCCGCTTCAAGCCACTGTGTTCTGCGCTCGCCTTCGCGAGCTTTTCCTCGCACCTACAGCATACGGCGACTTCATACAAAACCTCGCAGCGACACCGCTGGAGGAAATTCCCCTTTAATGTGCATATATAATTGCTGCCGAAATAAACGGCCTTCGCATATCGAATTGAATGCCAAATATTGCTCAGTTTTACCACATTCAAATTTGTAGATTAGATGTATCTAATATGTAGTCATCCTATCTCGTGCACCATTAAACTGATAACAGCGAAACAAAGTTCGCCACATGCACGTCACAGAGCGTCACGTTCTTTGAACGATAACCCGGTGGTAGTCACGTGTGTGTGGAATTGCGCTGCTGAGCTCGAGGGCGCGGTATCGAATCCTGTGCGCGGCGGCCGCATTTATGTGATGCGAAATGCAAAAAAAAAGGTCGTGTCGGCCTTTAGGTGCACCTTGAAGAACACCAGGTGGTCAAAATTATTTCAGGGTCCACTACTACGGCGTTCCTCATAATCATGTCGTGGTTCCGGTGCGTATGTTGTCTCATAATTCGAATGTTTTTCGTTCACTGGCGGATTAGCCTACAGGTATTTTTTCGCAGATTCGGTCCATCGCTTTAAACAATCCAAATATCGTGAGATCGACCAAGCAATATGTTGCTTTGACTAGATCGAGACAACTAATTCGCGTGTCGCCCAGGGCGAGGCAGGATTATTTAACGACCGGAAACTACACTACACAGAAACATTGTCCTCCATACGTTAGCTCAGCCAATGTTGCTTACGCGCCGCAGCTGCGGCTTTCCTGCATCACAATCATGTGCGAGAGCTTCCGCTTGGCATCTGTATTCCTCCCTACAGACGGCAGTAATTCTTTACCATTGTACTATTCCATAGAGGCGAATATTCAACAACCTCGAATATTTACTGCTGGAATCGCACACGAATTAAGAGACTATTGGAGTCGTATTCGGTATTTTTTAAACTTGCACGCCCCTACTTTGCTTTTTTTTTATAGATGTTCAAGATTTTCGTAACGGAAGCACGTTACTCACAATGTCAGGTGCCCGGTCGGCTTCCTTGACAGCCGATGCCTTGAACGCGCTGTTGTCGAAAACGGAAGGTGGGTGGCTGTAGCAGGTACCATCTCTATCGGTCCATCCCACAGAGCTGTAGGCGATGACCGTGTCCGCCACGTGGTTGCTGTAGCAAATTGATATACAATGCGCCTTGTTCAGTGATGAACGGGAGAAAAAAGAACTTTCTTTATGAATGAGACAGTTCGTGTCCATATACAGGCAACCAACAAAGTTCGTCAGACGACGGCATGTCGTTGGCTGGAGCTCGTGTTTTGACAAAGGTCGTTGCCTCCGGCAAGGCCACCACGCTGGCAACGTGCAGTTGTTCTCTGACGGAGACAAGTGCATTTCGCGAAGCACTGCTTTCATCCACGAAAGATTCCTTCTCTGACCACCCGTTCACTTTCTGTGAGAACGTGTTTAACGACTCATGCACACTCCTAAAGGGCATGCAATACATCTATGGTGCCCAGGTAAGAGGTATAAAAGAACACAGCGCTTACATCTAAGATCCAGAAATATGTTGCACTTCGTGATGCACTTTCACGGGGAACAACCGTTCAAAATGAAATAAAAATGAAGCAAAAACAAGAGGTAGAGAAATTACGAAGGACAAATTGCGGAATGATTCGCATAAGCAATATTCTCATGAAAAGGTTCGCGCAAGGCATAGTTTCACAGTCAAGCTCAATTTTTGGCACTCCGCTATGCGGTCCGACATAGACGCCACAGGGTGAGCGATTCTCGTAATTCAATCGGGCTCATCCAAGCGGTTTTCCACCACCACGCTAGAGCGCATCTAAAACATCGCCCCGCAAGTGAGCCGCTTATCGTGTTTTTCATTTAAGAAATTTATATTCATTTTTTAGTTTTTTTCCTTCGGAAACTGCTGCATGATCGTGAATGTCGCTGTAGTGTGGGGCTTCGGATTAAGTTTGACCTTCCACCTGAAGTAATTGAATGCGGGACTAGCGGGCACAATATCGTACGTCACGTCAGTCACTTGTGGAAGGACGCGGTATGGTCCGGTACAGCGAGGATGGAGCTTTTCAGACAGGCCCACACGCCGGGAAGGGGACCAGAGTAGCACGAAGGCACCTTGAGCAAAATGTTCGTCATGGTGTCGCTGGTTATAAAGGCGCTTATGATGCTCTTGGAGAGGACATAAATCTAATACGGGCCATCTGCAGCGCGTAATCAGCCCGCACAATGGCGTCGCGTGCATCTCTACTAGTTGAAGTGGAGAAGAAAGAATTGTGTCTAACGGTAAAGTTGCTTCACGTCCGAACGATAAAAAGGAGAGTATCCAGCAGTGTCGTGGCGAGAGGAAGTCTATGCGAATGTCAGGTATGGCAGTGCAAGGTCCAAATCATAGTGGTCAGCTGACACATACTGCGAAAGGAAGTCTGCTTACGTCCGATTCAAGCGCTTGGTGAGCCCGTTCTTCTGTGGGATATATGACGTGGTTATCTTGTGCTGCGTGGGCTAGGCGCGCAGGATGTCCTCGATGACTTTCGACAGGAAGGTCCGGCCTCAATCAGTCAGTCATTGAAGTGGGGTACCATGTACTAAAATTATGTTACGGAAGAGAATGTCCGCCACGTCTGTAGCAGAGCTGGTCGACTATGCTTGTGTCATTGCATAGCACAATCCATTCGTCTCCTGAAGCAGATGTAGCAAAGGGTTCGATATGGCGCAAACCTTCGCGCAAGAGGGGCGCAGATGGAACGTCGATGGGTTGAAGATACCTAGCAGGAAGTGTAGACGGTTTCATTCGGCGTTAACAGAGCTCGCAGGCGCTGACATAACGTTGTACGGAGTGAGCTAGGTCAAGTGAATAGAAAAGATGGCTCACGCGGTCATGTGTGAGTGTGAAACTAAGGTGGCCAGCGGTTGGGGCGCCGTACAGCTCACGAATAACTGTGTAGCACAGGTGTGATGGCATAACTAGGAGGTGGTCAGCACCGTCAGGGTACACGTTACGCCGATGCAAAGTACCATCCTTCAGGGTGAACATTCACAAAGAGGACTCGCTAGCAGAGGATTCCAGGCGCTCGATTATTCCTCTTAATAAGGCATACCTTAATCAACTGGCTCAGGGAAAAGACGCAATTGAGGGATTCAGTGTGCAAAGAGTCACAGTCGGCCACAGGGTAGTGGGTCAAGCAATACGCATCATTGTGCAGGCTCTCTGTCTTGCGTACGACTATGCAGGTGTACTCTTGCAAGCGCAGTGCCCATAGAGCGAGCCTGCCTGTAGGGTCTTTCAAAGAGGCAAGCCAACAGACGGCATGGTGGTAGGAAACTACAGTGAATGGTCGGCCTAATATATAAGGGCGAAATTTTTCCACCGCTCACACGAGAGCAAGGCACTCATGTTCTGTAAATGAGTAATTTGTCCCCGATACGAACAGTAGCCTGCTTGCATAAACGATTACTTCATTCTCTCCCCGCTGACGTTGGGCCGAGACGGCGCCCATTTTGTAGCTACTTGCGTCAGTGCGGATTTCGGTTGAGTAAATAACATAAGCGTGTATGCTACTTCAACCCATGAAGCAGAGAGCCCATGTGGCCGGGGCATTGCGCAGACCGAAAGTAAAGCCCATCAGGAGCTACAAAAGCCGTTTTCTCCCGGTCACTGGAGTCCACAGCAATCTACCAATATTCAGATCAAAGGTCTATAGAAGAGAAGTAAGCGTCACCATACAGACAGTCAAGGGCATCATCAACCTGCGGTTAGGGGTAAGCGTCTTTCTTAGTAGTGTTGTTGAGATACCGATAATCTACACACAGGTGCCGTGATCCACCCTCCTTTTTCATTAAAACACCAGGGGGTGCCCAGCGACTGGAGGATGGCTGGATAATATTCTTCGCAAGCATCTTCTTTCCTGTTTTCTCCTTGCTGAATGACGCTTCGCTCAGACGCAGACACTCGATAGGAACGATCGGTGAAGAGAGCTGGCATCGCTGTGTATGCGATGCGGGACAACGAATGCCTGGTCCAAAGACCAATTACTGAAGTCGAAAATGTCTCTATACGGTTCTAGAATACATCTGAGGACGACAGTGTGTTCAGGCGGAAGGTCATTAGAGAGTTATAGCTCAGAGAGCCAGTGGGCCAGCGGGCTCAGCGGGACAGCGTAGACACCACTGTGCATGTGGTACCACACATGCCCAGTGGTGTCTATGCTGGCCCGCTGGGCCCTCCGCCCGGCTGGCTGGCTGAGCTATAACTCTGTATTTGCGATCATGCTGTGAATTTCGCGGCTTCCACAAGTTGTCGGCATCCGCGTGCTCGTCGGGGCCATGTAGCATCCATTGCAAAACCTCCTAGCTCAAAGTCTTGCAGTGGACAAAGGTAGGCTACGGAAAGCCCCTTTAGAAGTACTTGCTTCACGAAGCCGAAATTCTCAAGTGAAAGACAGGTTCGGCTTTCTTAATGCTCGGGACCGCGTAGGGTGCGGCGACACCTTGCGTGAACCCTGTCATAAAGCGACATGCGATGCACACAGAGTGCGCCGAGTGCTGATAGCTTCGTGTTCGCTGTGCTATCGCCACTTAGTACGCGTTGACGAGTCAGCACGAAGGTGAATTCTCTCGCCGCCCCTGCCGCGCGGTCTCACTCCAGCTCTATGATAGCAAGTATTCGCGGTCAGCGAGTGAAATACACTATACTAATGGGCGACTTTAATGCCAAGGTAGGCAAGAAGCAGGCTGGAGACAAGGCAGTGGGTGAATATGGCATAGGCACTAGGAATAGCAGGGGAGAGTTATTAGTAGAGTTTGCGGAACAGAATAATATGAGGATAATGAATACCTTCTTCCGCAAGCGGGATAGCCGAAAGTGGACGTGGAGGAGCCCGAACGGCGAGACTAGAAATGAAATAGACTTCATACTCTGTGCTAACCCTGGCATCATACAAGATGTGGACGTGCTCGGCAAGGTGCGCTGCAGTGACCACAGGATGGTAAGAACTCGAATTAGCCTACACCTGAGGAGGGAACGGCAGAAACTGGTACATAAGAAGCCGATCAATGAGTTAGCGGTAAGAGGGAAAATAGAGGAATTCCAGATCAAGCTACAGAACAGGTATTCAGCTTTAACTCAGGAAGAGGACCTTAGTGTTCAAGCAATAAACGACAATCTTGTGGGCATCATTAAGGAGTGTGCAATGGAAGTCGGTGGTAACTCCGTTAGGCAGGATACCAGCAAACTATCGCAGGAGACGAAAGATCTGATCAAGAAACGCCAATGTATGAAAGCATCTAACCCTACAGCTAGAATAGAACTTGCAGAACTTTCGAAGTTAATCAACAAGCGTAAGACAGCTGACATAAGGAAGTATAATATGGATAGAATTGAACATGCTCTCAGGAACGGAGGAAGCCTAAAAACAGTGAAGAAGAAACTAGGAATTGGCAAGAATCAGATGTATGCGTTAAGAGACAAAGCCGGCAATATCATTACTAATATGGATGAGATAGTTCAAGTGGCTGAGGAGTTCTATAGAGATTTATACAGTACCAGTGGCATCCACGACGATAATGGAAGAGAAAATAGTCTAGAGGAATTCGAAATCCCGAAGGTAACGCCGGAAGAAGTAAAGAAAGCCTTAGGAGATATGCAAAGGGGGAAGGCAGCTGGGGAGGATCAGGTAACAGCAGATTTGTTGAAGGATGGTGGACAGATTGTTCTAGAGAAACTGGCCACCCTGTATACGCAATGCCTCATGACCTCGAGCGTACCGGAATCTTGGAAGAACGCTAACATAATCCTAATCCATAAGAAAGGGGACGCCAAAGACTTGAAAAATTATAGTCCGATCAGCTTACTGTCCGTTGCCTACAAAGTATTTACTAAGGTAATTGCAAATAGAATCAGGAACACCTTAGACTTCTGTCAGCCAAAGGACCAGGCAGGATTCCGTAAAGGCTACTCAACAATAGACCATATTCACACTATCAATCAAGTGATAGAGAAATGTGCAGAATATAACCAACCCTTATATGTAGCTTTCATTGATTACGAGAAAGCGTTTGATTCAGTCGAAACCTCAGCAGTCATGGAGGCATTACAGAATCAGGGTGTAGATGAGCCATATGTAAAAATACTGGAAGATATCTATAGCGGCTCCATAGCCACCGTAGTCCTCCATAAAGCAAGCAACAAAATCCCAATAAAGAAAGGCGTCAGGCAGAGAGATACGATATCTCCAATGCTATTCACAGCGTGTTTACAGGAGGTATTCAGAGACCTGGATTGAGAAGAATTGGGGATAAAAGTTAATGGAGAATACCTTAGTAACTTGCGATTCGCTGATGATATTGCCTTGCTTAGTAACTCAGGGGACCAATTGCAATGCATGCTCACTGACCTGGAGAGGCAAAGCAGAAGAGTGGGTCTAAAAATTAATCTGCAGAAAACTAAAGTAATGCTTAACAGTCTCGGGACAGAACAGCAATTTACAATAGGCAGCGAGGCACTGGAAGTCGTAAGGGAATACATCCACTTAGGGCAGGTAGTGACGGCGGATCCGGATCATGAGACGGAAATAATCAGAAGAATAAGAATGGGCTGGGGTGCGTTTGGCAGGCATTCCCAAATCATGAACAGCAGGTTGCCATTATCCCTCAAGAGAAAAGTATATAATAGCTGTGTCTTACCAGTACTCACCTACGGGGCAGAAACCTGGAGGCTTACTAAAAGGGTTCTACTCAAATTGAGGACGACACAACGAGCTATGGAAAGAAGAATGATAGGTGTAACGTTAAGGGATGAGAAAAGAGCAGATTGGGTGAGGGAACAAACGCGAGTTAATGACATCTTAGTTGAAATCAAGAAAAATAAATGGGCATGGGCAGGACATGTAATGAGGAGGGAAGATAACCGATGGTCATTAAGGGTTACGGACTGGATTCCAAGGGAAGGGAAGCGTAGCAGGGGGCGGCAGAAAGTTAGGTGGGCGGATGAGATTAAGAAGTTTGCAGGGACGACATGGCCACAATTAGTACATGACCGGGGTTGTTGGAGAAGTATGGGAGAGGCCTTTGCCCTGCAGTGGGCGTAACCAGGCTGATGATGATGGTGATGATCATGAGTGAAATCTGCTAATGTGTGCCTGTGCGTTCGTGACACCATGCTTCTTATTTAGTTAGTAAGCAGTTGTTTACAATTTTATACACCCGATAAACATAACATCCTTAATTTGTGTAACTGTCTATACTCTCAGGCGAAACTGCGACTTTCTTTATTGTGTTCGTAACGACGAGAAACGCAACACTAGAGTTCGGTGCTTGCTGTCTCGCAGAGTACTTGCGGTACAATATACGCGTCTTACTGTGTCACAATGTTAAAGTGTGAGACCAGGCGAGTTCACGCGAAAGCCATTTATGCTGCAAATACAAGCCGACGGGTTGCATGGTTTGGGTCTGCAGTATTCCATTTGTTAGAAATTTTGCTAGAGAAGCCGACATTGAAAAATAGAACAAATGGACATTTGAACACTTTTTGGGCGTGCTCTAAAGATGAGAGATGAAAGAAATGGCGTCAATAATCGTTATATGCTTACTTGACAGCATCGGTGAAAATGCTCTGCAGGACTCCATAGGCGTTTTGGTCGCGATAATTGGACATTCCGAGAGCTATTAACGTTTTCCTGCTGGCGTCGCTGCCTTGAAGGTTTTTCAGTTTCTGGAAAGAAATGCGTTAGGACGCATAATAAGACGAGATCAGCGCATGTACCCTTGAATATACTAGACAGAGATAACTGACAAAAAATAAAAAGACGAGTAATGATGATTGTTCTTTGATTGCTTTTATCAGCATGGTATTTGTTCCTGCTTTCTTGCTTCTTTAGTTTATAGTTTACCATCACGAAATTTTATTTCCGTGCCATGAATGTACTATGAAGAATATGGACTTGTGTTTGTTCCCAATTCTTCTATTTCATAAAGCCAGCGTGACACTTCTCTGCAAGCAGGCCAAGCACACAACAGAATGCAAAAAAACGTCACGTACAATTAAATGATCCTAATAAAGAAGCGGATTTGGACACAGGACGCGTTGACGTGGAGAAGGCTGGCCGCTATGAAAGTCATGATTCTTAGTAGGGAAAAAAAACTAGTTAGGAGGATCTCTCCACGCTCTGCGTCCCCGCTCTTTTGGCAGCTTCGCGTCGTGAGAGATGCAAGTCTCGCAGATTGTTAACCTAGGTTTTCGACTCCAGTAGACCCAAATTACTTTTCTTGCTTTGTTTGCTTACCTGTAAAAGCGCATTCCATATGCATGCGATTATTCCGTCGTCATAAGTGGGCTTGACCTTCGTCTAACAAGTCCACGAACTTGTTATTGCGTAGAATACGCATTTACCACCACTTCGATCGGCGCACACGCATTGCATCTTGAAGTGATAATGCGCGATGGGTGTTTTCACCCTCGTTTGTTTCCGTTCCCGCCCTTTAAGGGCAAAGTTTTTCGCTTTGTACTTCGCCGTTGTTTCGTGACCGTGACTGCCGCCTGGCTGTTCGCTTGCCGAATATGCCAACCAATCACAGCACAGTACGCGCGCGACGCACGCCGCTGGGTTCCTTGCAACACCACCAGATGGCGCTCGCCTCCGCGCATGCGCGGAGAAATGCAGCCATAATGAAGCAGAGAGCGCTATGGGGACGGGACGAGGGTCCCGTTGCAGTCTTTGACTTTGGGACCCTCGTCTGTATAAAGTACCTTAGCAATTCGTTGTATTTAAAGAATACTAAACTGAAACTGAAACAATAGATACGACATGCTCCGGGGTATGTGGAAAGATGTTATGGTTCCAGGGCTTACTTTTGGAAATGCTGTTGTTTGCTTTAAATCAGGGGTACAATTAGGACTTGATGGGAACCAAAGGTCAGTGGGGCGCCTCGCATTGGGCCCTCACGGAAAGACTACAAATGAAGCTGTGCAGGTTGATATGGGCAGGACTAGTTTTGAAGTGAGGGAAACTTGCAGTAAAAATGATTATGAAGAATGACTGAGGAATATTTAAGAAAGTAAACGGGCTGGGAGAGTTTTTGAGATACCTGTACAGGAAACACATTAATTCAAAGGGGAGGAAAGGAACTATGAAGCTTACCAGCAAGTATGCGGTCTGTAAGGTGGCCAACTCAGCAACAAAGAACGTCAAGCGGAAAGTCAGAAAGGCTGAAATAATCTCATGGGCGGCGGCAATGGAAAAGAAACTTGCCATGAGTAACTACTTAAGAGGAAAAAACGAAATCCGGAAGGAAACAATTTATGATAACTCAAACGGAAGCCCATTACTTTCCGAAGCGAGATCGGGATGC
The DNA here is from genome assembly GCF_050947875.1 of Dermacentor variabilis. Lineage (NCBI taxonomy): Eukaryota > Metazoa > Arthropoda > Arachnida > Ixodida > Ixodidae > Dermacentor > Dermacentor variabilis. Next base: position 59,395,284 of record NC_134577.1, on the reverse strand, counting down.
CTTAGAACACGCACATATAAAGCGACGTATAAGAAGGAAGAAGCATGTCCTTGCTGCGGTAAAGCTAGGGAAACGATGGAGCATGTTTTATTAGAATGTGAAGATATCTGCCCAGCGGTCGATTTAGGCACCACTGACCTCCTTGAAGCCCTTGGGTTAAGCGAGAGCAGGGGAAAAGTAAACATGGCCGAAATAGGCATTAGCAAGAGGCGATTGGAGGATTGGTGCACGAAAAGTGGGGAAACGACAAAAACGGTGACGTACAAAAGCCAAGTTCGCAAGAGGGGATCAGAAAATTTGGTTGTAGGAGTCCATATGGGTTTTTCTTCTTTTTTTTTGACCTAGGTAGGACATTAAGCATTATAATAGCAAGAGCTTGGTGGCGCAACCCACCGCCCCCTTCCAAAGGGGACGCTCATAACATCCATCCCATCCCATCCCGCCCATCCGTCCGTCCGTCCGTCAACCCACCCATCCATCCATCCATCCATCCATCCATCCATCCATCCATCCATCCATCCATCCATCCATCCATCCATCTATCCATCCATCCATCCATCCGACTGTGGCACCGGTAGTGTGGAGGAAATAAAATATTTCAGTGCCATTCCACTTTGTGACGGTGGACGATCAGCGAGGTTGTGTATGTGCACCCTTCGATGGCGAACTGTCTATTGGCGTGCGTCAAATGCCGTATGGACATATATGGAAGGCGAGGTGCGACTAGTGGCTCCTCCACGATGATGTGCCTGAGAAGATGATGAGGCACCGGGGGGTGTACGTACCCGTGTATTTTTGCACAACGCGGCACGACATCTTATACTAACGAATCCTGGCACGTAAAACGAACAAGCACGTCACCGCACTCCGAGGGCACACTCGGCTTCGCCGTAGCCAAGGCGATCGTGCGTCTGTCGACTTCCCGCAGTGCGGTAATGGTTGTGAGGTCACGCGAGAACTACAAGCGGTTATACGCAACACAGGCCACCCTGGCCTGTATTGTGTATGTGGGCCCCTTAATGGCGAAGTGTTCATTGCCGTGCGTCAAACGCCGTATGCACATATATGGAAGGCGAGGTGCCACTAGTCGCTCCTCCACAATGAAGATGATAAAGCGCCGAAGCAACGGCCAACCTGGCCGTTGCTCCGGTGAAACTTTCCAAGCTTGCGTGATCTAGGCCACATGGACGGTTCGCATTTCTTTCTGCCTCCCGCTCTTGGCGGGCAGCACGCCTGCGGGACCGCCTTCAAAGGAGAGCGGAAGGAAAGAGATGCGTAAGCGCTTGGAACGCCGACAAAGAGAGGGTGGGGCAAACGTATACGTGGCCGACGCGGGTCAAAGCGTAGTATCAGTTCTTATCAGCATAATATCGGAAACAGGTTCTATTTGGACTCGTGATATTACAGTTAGTTTTTTGGAATTTGGCGGAGTGCTTAGAGCCTGTTTCACCTCTGCCGCGGCTCGGCCCGGTATTTCACTATCTTCAGGATCGGCCTCGGTATCGTCCCAGGTATTGGGAGAAATTCTCGATCTACACGACTCGATAGATGAACGCATTTTTTTTTCCGGAACCTATACGCCGTTCGATACGCAGCAGTAAACGCTGTGGAGGCTAGAGAGACTTCTTGCCGTGGCTTCGTTCGCACTTGGAAACGATTCGATCTATTTTGACCGCGATTGCGCTCTGCTGTTCTTTATGTAGGCTCAGTATGGAATGAAACAAGTTTTGATCCTTCGAAAGAAACGGTATGCGGTTGCTCATGTGTTGTTTTGGATCAATTGTATTTTTGTTGTTCTTTTCGGGTTTTTTATTTGCAGCCCGTCGCGTGGAGTCTCACGTGCGTGCACACGCGAGCGAACGCTGCTGACGCACAGCGAAACATGGACTGAGCGCGTGGAGGGGTATCTTGATCGAACTTCCTGCGTCGCTTCCACAGCGTTCACGTGCAATATATGGAACTGAGTATAGCCCCCCCCCCCCCATATACAGCTTCGCTGTGAAAAAAAAAAAGAACCAGAAATCTCTCCTTCGCGCATCCACGACGGCGAGGTAATGAGGAAGCAAACGCTTCTTGCGGATAGAATGGATCCGAATCGCGCTACATGCGCATGCTGCCTCTGAAACCCTGTCGAGTTGAACGCCTCTGTAGGACTCGCTAGTAGTCCGCAACTCCATTTAACAAAAGGTTCGCATAATTCGTGTGCGCGTACGCTTGTGCGTGCGTGCGTGCGTGCGGGCGTGTACTCGTGTTTCGATTCTTTATGCACTGACAGACGCTTCAGTATAATAGCTTCCAGCTCGCTGGATCTGTGGCGCTTTTTTTTTCCCGCGAGAGTTGGACGGTGCGCCTTTCATTTCCCATGGCTCTTCGTACGCCTCGCCATTTGTATTCTTTCTAATGTTGAGCGACGATGTGATAGCGTAATGTTCAAGGCCCAACTTCGATCCAGATTCCTCACGTCGCTCGCTTGCCTCCGTTGCGCGCACTCAGTTTCGACAAACGCTGCTGCCTCTAGACGAGCCTGTATTGTTTCTCCTGACCGACTCTGCTTGCAGAGCTGTGCTAGATAATTGTACCTTCTGCACCCGTCTATAGTTGCAGTGTCCGCAGTCTATATTGGTGCGGGTAGAGGTACTTCCTGCTTCTTCTCTAAGCAGTGTATGTCTAGTGCGGAGGACCGCGGCTAATGATGTCGGGCATTGCGTCATTTCGGCACGAACCACATTTCGATAACATGGGAGAAGTCACGGTCCCTTAAACCTAATCAGGAGTACAGAACCGGTGCCGTACCGTATCTTTTTTTTCTTTCCTCTTCTGTGATGTACAACACAGCAGAACTGTCCGCTCTTGCCACACGTAGCACTAAATCATCAAAACGTCCTTTCCTCACTTACGCCGATAACGCTGGCTTGCCAGGAACCGATGGTAGTTGCCTTCTCTCCTGGCACTTAGCGTATTGATTTACTGGATGTCGCAGCGCAAGTGAATGACAGCCACGGCCGCTTTCTATTAGTGCATCTCGGAATAAGAAAAGCTCTGCATCGCCTTAGAAGTGCTGACAAAACGGAATCTATGCAAAGAATCTATAAAGAATATATTCAAGAAAAGCTATAGCCTAGCGCAGCGCGTCCCAGTTGCCTCCATAGGCACTTGACCTCGCAGATTCAAGCGTTGATTGTCGACTGCATCGTGCCATGGTGTGACGCGGGGGGCCGCGTAATTTATCTCGGGAGGATGGTGGCGAGTCTCGAGCCTCGCTTGGTGTTATTTCATTGCCCAACTATGCAGGCAGTCGTCCAATACTGGAGGTCTCGTCATCATGCGCGCACCAGGTGAGGACCTCGCACCTCTCCTCCAGACCGGCAGTGGCCGCGCACGGGTGTCTGCGCGACTCAGCACATTACGCGGCTCGCCTGCGTTATCTAGGAGGTAGTTTGCGGCGGGTGCATAAGTTGAGGGCGAGCCGAGATGGCTGGTTGCTTCACGCGTGCTGTGTTTTTTCGCACGTTGTCTGGGAGGCCGCGCAATATCTTGTTTCGGAGAGAAGCCGAAGCGAGAAGCAGTGCGAAGCATTCGCTCACCGCTGCCGGCGCTCAGCTTCAAGCCATCGTTGTGGCAGTGAGTGATCGTGGTCGTCAAGTTAAACGTGTTCGCGTTTGCCAGCGAGTGCGTGAAACCACGCTTGTCAGTTTAATTAATAAGCGAATGTTTGATTCAATATATACGGGCGACAAAATTACGAACGGTACTTAGTGTTGTTGCCTAATCCATTGCTCTCGATGTCAATGATACAATGGCACAGTAAACTACCCATAGCCAAAGTTGCACTGCGAGAAGACTATGCAGTTCGAAAGGTGTGAGATCAATTCTGTCCTTTGAGCTATCGCCAATTCTGCTTCAGCCTTTTCTCTCTCTCTCCCTCTTTCTCTCGCCATCTTACCCAATGCCTTAGTCCCTCGCTCTTCTTTCCCACCTTTTACTGTGTTCCCAGCCTGCAACCAGACAGCATGCCTCACTTAGGCTATAATTTCTACAGAAATTTTTTAACGCTGTTTGCACTATATCTACGCAGTGTCCGATTTTTTATAATCGCATTTCGCTGTATCGCACAACTCTCCCTGGTCTTGTTGATCTTTGGCGCCCTCGATTTCTGTTTCTTCTTTTCGACCAAACTCGAACACTTCAGTGTTGAGCCGCCGCGTCGTCTCCTAGACGGCCACCAACTGGACACGTAACGATGACGTGGATTACCGCACTGGGACAGATGGCGGTCACGTGGATATGCGTGTTCGACCCCCGGTGGCTACGTATATTAACGTCAGTGGAACGTAAAGTGCACATACTCGGTGCACATACCACGTTTACTCGATTCTATAGCGCGCACTTTTTTTTTTCAAGAAAAGTACACAAATTTAATCACGTGTGCTGTGTTCGAATACGAAACCTACATAACAACAGCAACATGTTATCGTCAAAGTGATTCAAATTTCTAGAATCCAATCCAGTGCAGACGTCGCTGCAGCTAAGGGAGCTGTGGCAGCTTCGAGCTCACTCCTTCAGTTCGTGAGGCTGCCTTGGTCTTCAAGGCGTTTAAGAAATTCGGTATCTCACATTCCATAAGAGGCAACGAAGATTATATGTTCGGGGCTCTAGCGATAGCGGGGCCTTTGACAGTGGCGGCAGTGATGCCTGTTCCACTGCAGACGCGCGCAATAAATTTTGTCCAGAACAAACCGCTCTTGAGAATGAACCATGAACAGCGTTGTATTTATAATTGATAATTGTGGGTGTGGGCGTTCCAAATAAGGCATTGTAATTGTTTTTATTACTGTTTGTGAGAGTGATGTCCATACATCTATCAAGGTTGCGTAAGAATCGAGCAGTGACCGTAGATGGTACTGCGACGTAGTACGGTACGTGGCTCATTAAGGCAGCATTCATGCACGGCCATAAGGTACAGGTGTACATGGTATGCGATGTCCGTTTCATGTGCCTTTGATTTTGTTCGAGTAGTGGCCTTTGTGTTTAGGAAGGCCGTGTAAACAATTCGTATCGTGCAAATAATGCCTGCCTTAAACTCTTCCAGAGTAAACGACACCGACAAGTGGCATTAGTACGATATTTCACACGCGGACCAGGCGGAGTGATGCACTTACTTTAAGAAGTTCCTTTGCTTTGTCGTACAGGGCCCTGATCTTCGCTGCACTCTGCAACACGTTCAGAACACCATAGTGCTTGATGTTTTTCCGTGCAAGTTCCTTTAGCTTCTCCTCTATCGTTGCGTTGACGTCGGCGGCGGCTGAGTACCTTGGAAGGAGCGAACGAGATCGAAGGTCGTACCCTTGTCACTGCGATCTATGGTGTTCGTTCACTGATATCCCACGTGCAAGAAATTCAACAAAATGTGGCACTTCAACCTGATTTCTTGCGCGACACACTTTCGTCACAAGTGACAGACAATATTTCACAGTGCCTACTAATGTACAGACACGAGCGAAATTCTAGAGACCACTACTCCGAGACAAAAGAGAAAAAAGAAAAAAAAGGGGACATAGGTTGCATTTGGGAAGCGGCTAAAACAGAGTACATGAAATGCCTTGTTCGTGTTGCAGGGAGTGTATTGGCGTTAGGCTACATTAACGACGTAGTCGTATGAACAAGTTACGTTCATTCACAAATTAGAAAGTTTACGAGCCCAATTGGTGTTACAGCGTGTGGTTGTACGTCTTACGGTCAAACTTTGCGATCCTGCGCGCTTCCCAAGCATGGTTCGCCCATTTATTTTACAAGCTGGGCCGGGATAACGTAATACTATATATATGTAATTTTATTTCAAATTCGCTGTGGGCCCTCTGAGGTAGGTCAAAATTTATTTATTTATTTGAATACTCTCAAGGCCACAAGGCACTGCAGAGAGGGTGGGTTACATTGCAGTGAAGTAGTATAACAAATAAAAGAGAGAAAAAAAGATGACATCCTAATATAAATGTTAATATACATCATAATATACGTATTACATACACGCCATAGTGGAACAAATAGTGAGATAGTAAAATAATGAAAACAAAATCAACTAAGAAAAATAAGAACATCTAATTACATCTGCACATACTACTGAAATGGTGAAAAACGTTAATTGCATCTAATTAGAAAAGAGAAGTATGATGGCAGTCTTGAAAGAGTTGCTATACTCTGTAGCAGCAACTCAGGCGGGAAGGTGATTCCAGTCTTTGATGGTCTTTGGCAAGAAGGAATGTAAGAAAAAGTTAGTGCGACAGAAAGAAGGGGCTACTTTGTTAGTGGTCCGTGCGCGATGAAAAGTAGGATGGTGCTGAGACGAATTCAGCCTGAAGAATTGCATTGTGAAATAGATCTTATGAAAAAGAGGAAATACTTTCCGTCGTATTATCAGGTCAAGGCATAGGTCAAGGCCAAAGAATATTTCATTGAGGTGACGCTTGAAGATCGGTTATAATCTGATAACATAAATATTGCCGCTCAGTTTTGAATAGATTCTAATGAGTCAACTAGAGTGTTTTGATGAGGATCCCATATCAGCGCTGCATATTCTTGTTCAAGTCAAATTACTGTCTTATATAATACTAGATCAAGGTTTGAATGGGCTTGGTTAAAGTTTCTACGAAGGTATTTCAGTGAACGATTAGCTTTGTTGTAATGTAGTTTATGTGATGGCACCACCAAACATTACTGGTTATTTGTACTGCGATCTAATTTAGTTCCATTAGTAAGATAGTCCGAAGTACTGGAAGTAATGCAGAGGCGAGAAATGGTAATCATTTTACATTTAGTTGCGTTGAGAGTCATTTTTCGTTTGTTACACCACTCATGTATGGCGCCAAGGTCAGATTGAACAACATATAAAAATTGTTTTTGTTGCTTATCGGGCTAAAGCTGACGCAGTCATCGGCGAACAACTTTGTCGATGAGTTAAGGCCGTTAGGAAGGTAGTTAACATAAATTGGAAACAGCAAAAGACTCCGCCAAAATGGGCGGGGCGCACGCCTGAATCTTTCACGGAAGGCCAATGGCAAATTTTTCATAAATACCGATTCCAATCCTTTTTGGCCATTGCAGCCCTATTTGGGCAATGCCGTAAATAAGTTCTCCCCCCCCCCCCCTCTTGAGCCAGCCGCACTAGTTGATGGTTCGGTCTGGTGCGCTTGCTTCAATCTACTGTTATCGCACGCCATATGGATACGGGCACACTCGAGCCGTGGTCAAAAGCTTTGAATATAACTGTCTTGCTTCCCGAGTCTCGTCACGCCATTCTTCGTGCTGAACGCGAAGCGGCCGTAGACGAGCAAGACTTGTAGGCCTTCTCCTGGTAAGCATGCACATGTCTGAGTTTGATAAATGATACCAGCTATGGCGTAGCGAACTCTCTCAGAACGAGACCATTTACAGACGCACTGCCGAGCTACTCCTCTCAGAGAGTCAGCCAGGAGGCTCACTTGAGCTCCGATTGCATCATGCGTAGCGTGAAACCGGCGCGATCTTTGGAAGCCACACATCTAAGACGGAGTAACGGCTTCGAGTTGAATTGAAGGCAGGGTGCAACCGTATTGGCGGCTACCGCCGTTTGTAGAAAATGTGACTACGGTCATGCAATGTACCCGTTATTCAGAGTGAAAGGAATTTGAGCGTTCAACGATATCGAGGTTTTCATCACAGCGGTCTTAACCATTGTCGACGGGCAGCTATACTCGAAAACCCGACCCGGGCCCGTGAAGAACGCCCTGGCCGTGTACACCTTATAAGGTACTTGGCCTTAGTGGCCTAGGATGGTGACGGCTAAGAGCTTCGCCGTAGGTAGATGGAGATGCGGGAGACGTGAGCGTGAGCTCTATTGCTCGGGGGTGATGCGATCGGTGAACCGGAGACATCAGCCTTCTCCACACGAGTGCGAGACGTGCGCGCAACGAACCTCGGATCGTCGAGAACATGCGACATCCCTTAAGCAAGAAGTTTTGTGTTGTGTTGAACGGAGCAGTTCTTGTGAAGTCCTCAATTCATGTGGATTGAAGGGGTCAGTTGTTGAGCAGTTGTTGAAATTATTGTGCATAATCTGCACACACGCACGCGCACACCTGGCATATCCAGGTTAACAAACACATTTGTGCGGATGTGTAGTGAAGCTTTCGTGAAGTGGTTAAGACAATGCTGTAGGTTCGGCCGTTTCACTTCTGGATCCTTGGTGTGAGAAAAACTGGAGCGCGCACATGTACTCTCGCTCACGCGTGTGACACACCACGTGACACGCGCGACGACCATCTCGAAGATACAGTTGGCGTTGGCACGATAGAAGTATAGGTGCGATTGGTTCCTATTGACCAGAGCACCGTGCTGCGTGTGACAGACCACGTGACACGCGCGACGACGATCTCGAAGATACAGTTTCCGTTAGCACGATAGAAGTATAGGCGCGATTGGTTCCTATTGGCCAGAGCACCGTGCTGCGTGTGACAGACCACGTGACACGCGCGACGACGATCTCGAAGATACAGTTTCCGTTAGCACGATAGAAGTATAGGTGCGATTGGTTCCTATTGGCCAGAGCACCGTGCTGCGTGTGACACACCACGTGACACGCGCGACGACGATCTCGAAGATACAGTTGGCGTTAGCACGATAGAAGTATAAGTGCGATCGGTTCCTATTGGTCAGAGCACCGCGCTGCTATGCTTGGTACGTGACCGAAATTCAATACCACCATCAGGCACGTAATTAAATTTTTGTTCTAAGTGTACGAACTAGTGGGCTAGGCAGCAGCAGCCCTCCGCAGTCGTGGTCGGGAAAGTCCGGGAAATTTCGAAAATAAACCCCTCGCTTTAAAAAAAAATGTTGTGTTTGCTGCGTTGTGTAACCGCGTGTGAACCAGTGACTATTTCTGCCAACCAAGCACGCATGAAAAGCTTCGCGTGTTTCGTTTGTTTCGTCGTAACCGATGCAACCATCACTGCCTGCCTTTGACGCGTACTGCCCACTGCAGGCACAATAAGCGATTTTGAAAACGCAGCGCAAGAATTTTGGTAACTTTTACCTGTATTTAGTCTGCAAAGTTCCATTGGTAAGCAGGAGATACAAAATTCACTTAGGGAGCTGGAACACTAACTTACCCTTGTACTTTGTTTTGCCGTATGCTTCAGAACTCCTCGTTGCAACTACAGAGCCACTCACTATGCCTCCCTAAGCCAATGCGCTACTCGTTTTTTATTTTTCAGTACTGCTTGACATTCTGTTAATTTAATGGTGACTTCTTTATTGCTCTCCTTTGAACTTTACCTGCAGCATTCGAGAATGCTGGAAGATAAAGCTCATCGGTCAGTCAGCGCAGCCAAATATTTTATTGACTTTGTGAAATTGACAGACTCTAGTCAATAACCTTAGAGCATTCCAGGTGGCCTAGCTTAAGTTCGTTTTGTGGAAGGCGTTTGCCTCAACGTGGCCGTAAAAAAATTTGCAGTCACTAAAGGCAAACTACTGCGAAATTTCTCTTTGGCTGCATTGCTAATAATAGAATAAGTACACTTGCGTGGCATACTGAAGCAATCATTGCAAAGCTGATAACTACCTAACTTTCCCATTAGCAGCCTTTAAATAGCTCCTTAGCTGAGTGCGCGTGCTCATGTTGGTTAGCGGACGTGTGGCGGACGGAAGTCCCCAGCCTGTCGCCTCCCGTATCTTTCAGCGCGCAGCCAGCACGCCCCTGTGGCGACGTTTCCCCGCCATATTCAGGGTATCAAAACACTACTTCCGCGAGCATTTCGTGACGCATCCGCTCGTATCTCAATTTCGGCATGTTCTTGAGAGGTTTCTGTATGCCTGCATTACGTCAAACTATAGGTTTCTTACGGGGCATAAATTCTGCTGGAGCTGGCCTCTAACAGTTGCACTGTTATGTTTGGCCAGAACGTATCGCGTCAAGAATGATGGTTTGCTTTAATGAATTACGAACCGGATATCGAAGCCGATGCCCCCAGAAGTGCGACTGCGGCTCTGCATCTCTCTCTGGAACATCGCCCAGCTTTCATGGACCAGGATACCGTGCAGAGTGCCGGGAACCACTGCGACGTCCCTGTAGTAGATGTAGGTGCAGAGGCCGTCCGTCGGGAGCATGCTGGGGAAGATCGCGAAGGCCCCGACCGTGCAGACCAGCTCGTCGACCGAGACTGCAAAGGGGGAGTTACGAGAAAGGTTGGATGGCCGCATAAAGACATTCTCGAACGTGTTTCGTCTGAATTCCCCAATCGGAGAGGCCGCTCCCGTTGAAAGATTGTTAACGCTAGCAGCCCTTTGCCTAAATGGGCCGTATCAAACAAGCTGACTTCCTCCCAATCTCGTGGGAATACATGCTGATTCAATTTAGCCCTACCAAAGTCACGGGTGCAAGGCTAAGTTTAGAAAGCCGCATAGATGGTTTTTCGACTAGCTCACACTCCACACTGCAGATATGTTATTCACTAAAGCGTGCTTTGTAATTATCTTTCGCAGTTCGGTTAGGAGCTTTAAGTGGAAAAGGGTGCGCTTTCAACCTCACGATTGCCGAAAGTACAGCTACGACGCTACAACTGAGACCCATGTGATCAGACGGTGCCGCCAAAGTTCCGCGGCAGTGATTTCGAATAGGAAAACGACGTGTTGCCGATTAAAAACAAAAGAAAGAGAGAGAGAGAGGAAAAAATAAGAACGACACCTACGCTGCCTTGTAGTAGTACGATTTCAGGACCCCGTAAACTGAACGGAGGTTTAGCAGAAAATAACAAACCTCGCGTTTTTTTTATCGCGCTTAACATTTACGCACCTTATGATTACTAGCTAGACGCAGGTTAGTGACAAGGTATCGACATAGTTGAAAGCGAGTTAATGAAGGACGCTCTGTCGGGCAAGTTCGTGTTACGAAACCCGCAGTCAGCCAATAAAGCAGATGTTCTGGAGTTGGCTCCTATCAATGGTAACTTGTTGTTTCGTCCACTTTCATTTCCTTTTCACGTATCACTTCCACACATCAATGAAAAACGAGATTCTCCTTTGGTTCCGCTGGCTTCATTATCTCTTGGCTTAACAGACTCTAGGAAACGTGCGCGGGTAAGCGAGAGTAACCACACAGTTAGTGCTAAAGAAGGACGCTTTCGCCCAACGGGATTCTAAGTGCAGGAGTGTGCGAGTCGCGTTCAAATGTGGGAAGGTAAGCGTTAAGTTCCTTGGTCGCAAAGATAGAAGCGCCAGGACGATCGGGAACAATTCGTCCCAATGCGGATGCTTTTTTTTCCCCTTCGTGTCGTCGAGTGAAACGACAGAAACGGTCGGCCCTCTTACCTGATCTTAACGCCAGTTTGAACTAGCTACACGCAGGGCAGTACTCCGCCTCATCGCTAGAAAATCCCATGGAAGCTAAATGGTGGAACGTGAAGCGCCATGCGCCTCACGTGCACGCTATGAATAAACGATACCCATTAAATGCGCAAGACACTTCCATGGCTCCCGGTCATTGGTGCAAGTTCCTTCCTCACGAAGCTCGAGTGAAGCGATGTGCAGCGGTAACGGGGCACATTCTAAACGGCAGAGAAGTTTGTCACTTTGCGTGCCCCCTTCGGGCCACACATATACAACGCGCAATGTGTTCTAGGTTTGTCCATGCCAAGAATTATCGGGCAGCTTTCTTTCTTCTACTCGCCCACTGTTACAAGTACGCAAAACGCTGGACTCTCACCGCGTAGCATGCCCAAAGTGCCGAGTCTCTGTTCTATTACCGCTCCTGCATTAAGCTGCTTAACATACTCGCTACCTCTATGGTGTCGTTTCAACCGATTTGCCATGGGGCAGTGGTTAGGGTGTTCTGGCTCGCTAGTCCAACTCTGGAGGATGATTTTTTAACCCAATTGTTTTGTTTAATGAATTAATAAATGGTTAATATCATTAATTGCTTCCTGGAGTAGCATCGGGAAGACTAACCGCTCTTACCTTGAAGAACGCTGGAAGAGAGCAACTGCTAGCTTTTTAAGTACTAACGACAAATGGAGTAAAAATTCATCCCCTATAGCAGTTAAACCGCAAAAGGATTAATGGTTGTGGCATGTCAGCTACTGTCCAAAAAGACTAACTTTAATAGACCAGTTCTTCCTTCCTTTTTTTCCCCTTAGAGTGCGCGGTTGCGATTACGAAAAATCGAGACCCTCGGTTTCCTCCTTTTCTCGATCATTGACTAGGGAGGGTGTCAACTCCGGCAGGTTTGACGTCTCCAGCTTGTATAGGAGGGTTTATTGGTCTGCTGCCTGCTTAGAAGGTTCACGTTCTGCGTGATGTGATTGGTCTAAAGAGTGTTCTACGTCCGCCGCCGCCACAGCTCAATTGGAAGGGCAACGCACGCATAATGCGTAGGTTCTGGGTTCGGGTCTCACCGGCGGCAAGTTGTTTTTCGTCCATTGGCATTTGTCCTATCATTTCAGCAGTTCATAAAGGCTGTAAATAAATTTCACCATTTATTCCTTTCCTTCATAACTGTGGCTCCATATGATTGTGATTGATAAAAATCGGGCCCCTCGGTTGGCCCAACATATAGGACGCACTCATATGAAGAAGGGATGAACACAAGCGCTACTTCGGACTGTTGCGTAGCGGGGACGGTTTGCGTAAACGTACATCTTGGTACGCATGCGCACAGAGTATACAGCCATGTCACATGGCGACGCATGGACGAGAATTGCGGGCGTTGAAAAATTCACATCTTGAGGTGTTCAGTGCAATTGGCGGTTCGGTTAAGAAACCGCCTCTGTTGCTTTTTTGCTAAACGGGCCCCCAGCGCAAGCCTTGAAGGGATGTTGCCGCTCTTGCCTAAAATGGGTGTTCCCGACAAGCGAGTGCGACATTCACACACAATAATGTTGTCTACCCTGTGTGCGCCCCTTGTCCTCTTTCTTGCTTGATTTTTTGTGCATGCTTCCGCAAGTTATCGCTCAGTCAATCCTTGGTGTGGCCGATATGTACACTCTACCTCAAGACGCACACCACTGGGACTTCTCGTGCCTGGCGCGGCTCTGCTGTCCCAGCAAATACGAGGGTACATCTGCGAAAGTTATTGTGGCCAGAAACAAGATGTGCACTGCGACGCTTTAGAACCATTTTAAGTTTGCTGACACTTTGTGCACGTATGGCGCTACCTAAGGGCTCAACGTCGGATGTTGAGCTTCCGCCGTTTTCCTTCATGCTTTACGATCTGCAGTAGCGTCTTGGCTACAGCATTCACGATCGAAAAAGGCAAGCCCGTTGCAAATAGGCTGCCTACTTCGTTACTGAAGCTAACATGATTCACCGAGGGTCCATTCGAAGAGAGGCCTAGCTACTGCTCGTTTCACCACCTTCGAGTGCGCGGAGTTAAAGGTAATTGCTTATTGATGGGCAATTCTTGTGCCCATACTTGGCAAAATATACTGAGTTTCAGTGAAGCTGCTATGGAGGGGAATATGTATTCCTAAAGTCTTACCTACGACACAGCATTGTTCACTACATGATATGCTGAAAATTTTCGCTGACGGCTGGAACACATGTCTATACTCCACGCTGCCGGTTGTTAAACACTCGGTTGAAAGTTACCGCAGTAAACGGAGTTACCGGAGTGCAACGAGTTGGGCAATGGCTGTCGGTAGCTGCTGCAGTGTAAGGATTGTTATCGCACACCCGCCCTTCGAGTGCAATCCAGATACCTTATCAGATGAACTACGGGAACCTGTGGCGTTAGTAACAGTTATCATATTGCCACGGGGATGAGGGTAGCTAAAATAGAAAAGATATATACAGAGAGAGACGGCGGCAGGCTAGATGGCAGAATGACAACACGAGCGCTACTCTGATCGTCGTCTTCACCGTCTATCTGGCACATTCTTCCATGCTCGGCAGGATGCGTGCTTCAGTGCGCGGGAATAGTGCGTAACGTAGGACCACCGCCGGATAGAGCGCTGTCTCGCCGCTTAAGGAGCAGTGGGATGGTGTCCGGCAACATAAGGCTCAAGTCGGGAGACGTGTACGATATCTGTGGGGGGCCGCGGCAGATGATCGACTGTCGAATGGAGCGATCTCGTACGCGACGTCAGTGATTTGGCGTAGGACATTGTAAGCCAGGTGTAGAGGGAAAGAAGTTTTGAGGACAAGCCAACGTGGCGGCAAGGCCAGAGGGGGACCAAAGAGCCCGGAGAGTAATTGACGACTCTGTGATGGTGATCGTAGCGGACCTTCTGGGACAGGTGGGAGGCATAAAGGCGATACCTTGCAATCTGACGACCCGTTTCAGCCCGTGAAGCTACATCGTGGGCGTAGTCTGTAACAGAGTGCACAGGTGATGGTAAAAAAGTCTGGAAGGGCAATGCGGGATGGCGGCCAAACAAGAGATAAAAGGGGGAAGAGCCAGCGATGCCATGGCGTGACTAGTAGAGAGAGAGAGAGGAATACAGGAAGGCGGGGATGTTAACAAGTCAATAGTCTGGTTGGCTACCCTAGGCTGGGGATGGGAGAAAGGGAAGAGAGAGAAAGGAGAGAGAAGGTGTAGATACGTGTACGGACAACAGTTGAGTTAAAGCCGCTCGCTTAAACCAGAAGTTCTGAGAAAACTCAAGAGTGCCTTCACTGTCTTCTGAGCTGATGATCGGTGGGGACGGTGCTTTAGTACTGCATGTTCACTCAGAGGACGATCATCTAGTTTACTCGATGTGTTGGACAAAGATTGTCTTTGTGCTTGAAATTGAGGACAGCTGCACAATAAGTGGGCAATGTTCTCCTCGCATCCGCAAACATCACATGCAGGATTATAAGGCATTCCAATTAGTGCTGAGTAGGCATTCGTGAAGGCAACTCCATGCCATAGCCGACACAGAAGAGACGCTTCACGTCAGTGCAGACCGGCTGTAGGTCCGAGCAGAAGTGATGGGTCTAGTCTGTGTAGTCTTGTGCGCCTTGTATGTACGGTATTCCACTCTGCTAAGGAGATCGTGCGTGCTAGAATGCCAAGTAGTCTCGCGTCGTCGGTCCTTGAGAGAGAAATGGAGACGCAGCGGTCTTCTTGTTTTGACGTCCGAGCTGCCTTATCAGCGTCATCATTTCCAATGATACCGCACTGACCTGGTATACACTGAAAAGAGATATCATGGCCTTTTTCTCTTACGCGATGGACAAGTTCCGTGATGTTGCACGTGAGCTGATCGTGAGTTCCATGTCGGAGAAACGACAAATGTCGCACAAGGCAAGGTGCTGTCCCGATCAAGGTGCTCTGAGGAAACGTACATGGATAGCATTGTGGTCAGCGTGCGGTTGAGGCGCTCGGTAAGCCCATTGGTTTGCAGATGGTAGGCAGTGGCTAGCTTGTGACGCATGGAACACGAAAGACCACGGTCGGCCAGCAGCTGTCGAGGAGCGCCGTGGTGAAGAATAACGTCGTAAAGGGGAAATTACGCAACGTCAGTGGCACAGCTTGTCGGCAGTGCCCGCCTGAAAGCTCATCGTGTCGCGTAGTCCGTAGCTACGGCAATCCACTTGTTCCCAGTACATATGTTGGGAATCACCTGATGAGGTCAAGGCCGACGCGGAAGAACGGGACACCGGGAATGTCTATGGGCTGAAGCAGACCGGCTGGCGACAAGAATGGATGCTTGTGGCGCTGACAGGACTCACAAGTAGCAACCTATCGGCGCACAGAGCGGTGCAGGTCTGGCCAGAAGACGCGACGTCGAACGCGATCGTATGTGCGAGCTGGTCCGATATGTCCAGCGGTTGCGGCATCATGAAGCTGTTCGAGAACAGTGGAACGGAGTGTTTCGTGAACAACCAGTAGAAGCTCTGGTCCATCGCAGCTGGTGTTGCGTGTGTATAAGATTCCGTTGCGAAGCACAAGTAATTGTAGGGGCGGTGCAGAGTGATGAGAACGTTGGCGGTGGATAATTGACCGCAAATTGGCATCGCGGAGCCGTTCGCTGCGCATGTCGGTTAAATCGGATATGGCGAAGACACAGGCGTCCGAGTCGTACACTGGCAAGTCGGGAGAGTCCACGGGAAGACAACATAGGCAGTCGGGATTCTGGTGCTTTTTTCCCAGACTTGTAAGCGACCTCAAAGCTGTATTCTTGCAGTTTAAGTACCCAGCGACAAAGTAGTCAAGTCGGATCATTGAGGGAAGGCAACCAGCAAAGCGCATCGTGGTCTGTGATGACCGAAAAGGTGCGGCCCAACAAGTGTGGTCGAAACTTGCCGACGGCCCAAACTAGTGCGAGGCACTCTAGCTCAGTGATTGAAAATTTCCACTCTGAAGAGGAAATAAGGCGACTGGCACAGGCGATGACGTGGTCTCGTCCTTCTTGCTGCTGGGTGAGAACAGCGCCGATCCCATGTACCATGTACACTGGCGTCGATGCGAAGTTCAGTGGTGGCAGACAGGTCATAATGGGCCAAGATGGGTGGTGACGTAAGTAAAATCGTGAGCGTGTGAAAGGCAGTGGCCCGTTCAGGTTCTAAGAAAATGACGTTTCTTTCTTCAAGAGCTGCGTGAGTGGAGGGGCAACGTCGGCGAAGTTTTTGACAAAATGTCGAAATAGGAGCACAAGCCGACCAAGCCCCGTACGTATTTAGTGCAATGTGGCATAGGGAAGTCTTTGACAACGCGAATTGTTTCTGGGTCAGGCTGCATGCCTTTAGCACTCACAAGGTGGCCAAGCACAGTGATTTCGGGGTGGCCAAAACGGTATTTAGAAGAGTTGAGCGGAAGGCCTGCTTACAGGAAAGCTTCAAGAATTGCCGATAAGCGGCTAAGGTGGCTTTCAAATGTTGGTTAAAAGAGGATAACAGTTCAATGGAAGAGTAGTAGTCAGAACCATGCAGACAATCGAGAGGCTGATCTATCCGCGGCAGAGGGTAGACGTCGTCTAGCGTTACCTTGTTTAAGTGGTGGTAGTCTACACTAAAGCGCCACGTGCCAGCTTACTTCTTGACTAGGACAACCAGTGATGCCCATGGATTGCATGAAGGTTCAATGACATCCTTGGTGAGTATCTTGTTGACTTCACGTTGTATCACTTCTCGCTCGGCATAGGACACGCGATAAGGACGTCGTCTGAATGGTCTGACGTCCCCAGTATTAACCTTATGAGTGACCACAGATGCCTGTCCCAAAGGACGCTCATTAAAGTCAAAGATGTTGCGGTAGGACTTTAATATACGCGGGATATCGGCTGTCTCAGCAGGAAGCAGGTAAGACGCTATCGTCTTGTCAATATCATCTTCGACGAGATTATGAGAGGAAGGGGAAGGATCAGAGGGCGAAGAAGCGTCGGTGACGAACGCAGAAACGACACACTCATCAACAGAAGAGATGTGGGCTAGAGTCATGCCACCTGGGATAAGTTGCGTGCCCCAGCTAAGGTTCAATATGGGTAAAGACGTTCGATTATCCGTAACTCTAATAGGGGTGTGAAGAAGAGTGACGTTTTTGGCGAATAAGATGGAAACGATTGGGGTGAAGATGTAATCGCCATCGGGAATGGTAGAAAAAGACCACAAGTTCACATATATAACGCTTGAGGAGGTGGACGAACGTAATCCACTGACCACAAACGCGGTTGGCGTGCAGTAGGAGCGCCATGGTAGCCCGGTAGGTCTAGCCGAAGCAAGGCGAGACCACAGTGACTAAGAGCAGAATGGGCAGACAGAAAACCCATATCGAGGATGAGTCCATGGGAGCATTTTTCGGGCACGGCAAATAGTACGCTTGTCGATCGGTCAGCAACACTTATTC
The DNA here is from genome assembly GCF_050947875.1 of Dermacentor variabilis. Taxonomy (NCBI): domain Eukaryota; kingdom Metazoa; phylum Arthropoda; class Arachnida; order Ixodida; family Ixodidae; genus Dermacentor; species Dermacentor variabilis. The sequence goes on along the minus strand of NC_134577.1, from coordinate 59,377,490 downwards.
AAGCGGAGCGCATCCCTATCACGGGAAACATTCTGCCATCGGCGACACGGATGAACGGTACTGTGGGTGGTGTTAGGGCCTTCCTATTGTAAGGCGGCGACGAAGCTCCGAATTCATCACTGTTATCTGAGCCCCAGTATCCACTAGAGTAAGAATATGCGCGTCATTAAGTTTAACGTCTATCAGGTTCCTTCTGGTCTGCAGTGTGGTCAGAGGATTTGGCAGGCGTGTCGTCGATGTCGATGCAACATCACCTCTGGAAGCTGCATCGTCTAGTTTTCCGGAGGGAGTAGGTTAATCGGCGAAGTAGGGTGGAGGAATTGGGGCGAGCGATATGACTGGCCACGAGACAACGCCGAACGGAAGTGTTGACCACGTGGGGACGGTGAAGGACGATACGGCATGAAGGGCATGCCGTCTCCGGTAGTCTGAGGAGGCTCGCGGTAGGGCTGAAATCGGCCATGATCCATGTCGGGGCGACGGTTGTATGCATATGTCGCCTGATAGCAATACCACCGTCTGGTACAATGGCGTGCCAGGTTTTCAATACGATGGCAGTTAAAGTAAATGGGACGATCATCAGCAGTCCTACGCTCGGCTGGATTGCGAGTAGGGAACGGTGGCCTTTGACCTTTTGGCGTGCAAAAGTGAAGATCGGCGGTAGATCGGCTAGTAAGGAGCTCCGGTGCACACAGAGTCCAGGCCAGCATTAGAGAGCTCCTGATGAACGAGAGCTTGGACTAGTGCCATCTGGGAGCTATGATCACAGGTATGGCCACACCTAGAAGCAGGAGACACAGCGTCAATTTCAAGTCGGACGATCTCCTTCTCGTGTCCTAAGGTGAGAGCCGCCGACGGCTCAGGCGCGTCTTCGCATGACCATGTTGCTGCCGTGTTCGGAAGTCGAGCGAAATGATGGGCAATGCGTCGACTTTTGGCGGCCTCAAAGCGTTTGCACTCTTGGATGAGGTGATCAACGGTGCCGCTTTCTTCGCAGATTAGCAGATTGAAGGCATCATCTGCTAGGCCCTTTAACACGTAGCCCATTTCCTCGGGCTCCGTCATGCCGTCCTCGGCTTCGCGGCACAGGGCAAGCACGTCCTGTATATAAGTCAGGTATGACCTGTCGCTGTCTGCGCACGAGATGCCAGCTCCGCCTTTGTTGCTGCCTTTCTACCTGCGGACTTGCCGAACAGGGAGCGCATCTTTTCCTTTCATGCATCCCAGCTCCCAATTTCGTCTTCGTTAATCTCAAACCACACCTTCGCTGTTCCTTTGAGGCAAAACAATATGTTTGCCAGCATGATAGTCTCATCCCAGTGATTGTTCTTACTTGGGCGCTCGTACAGGCGTAGGCAGTCCTCGATGTCGACATTGTCATTCCCGCAGAATGTGCCTGGGTCTTTTAGCTGAGCCAGGACGACCGTTGTCGTTCCAGTCGCCTCGGTGAGCGTCGATCCCTAGTCCACCATCGTGGAGAAAGCCAAGTGTCGGCCGCTGCCGATCTCCGGTGTACCCTGTGGGTACCCCGCACCTCCCACCAAAATGCCACGGGGATGATAGTAGCAAAAAGGGATAGGAAATTGTATTTACAACATATATATATATATATATATATATATATTCACAGAGAGCGATGGCTGCCGGCTAGATGGCAGAACAACAACACGAGCGCTACTGTAATCGTCGTCTTCACCCTCTTTCTGGCGCATTCTTCCATGCTAGGCAGGATGCGTGCTTCAGTGCGCGGGAATACGGCGTAACAATATTTTTCATTATTTTATCAATGCGCAGTTATTTTCCGAGCGTGCTATATTTGTATAGATATACATATCAACACTTAACAGATATTGATCTTATGCTGGTAAGTGAGACAGTGCTATTGAATAGCATGAGCACAGTGTCGCACAACGCTTAATAGTGTTGTAGCGATAGGCGTATATTGGAGGATCTCGCGGCCTGCAAACCGTTTAAAGTGCTAACTCTGACTTACATGGCTTCGTAGATGGAGGCATTGGTGCGGGCGGCGGCACAGCTGGAGGAGGTGCAGGTCGCTGCGGCCTAGCTGGAGGAGGGGCGTCTCGCGGAGGGATGCCTGGAGGAGGGGCGGCTCGCGGAGGGACAGCTGGAGGAACTGCAGGTGGCGGAGGGACGTCTGGAGGAGGGATGTCCGGTGGAGGGACATCTGGTGGTCTGCGGTCTTGCGCAGGGCCGACCGGTGAGATAGCAGTAGGCGGATGTGTCATATTGTAAATCGACACAGTATACAAGCGCATTAAGCAATAACTAGGGAGGAAATTGAATTGCGTATAATATAGTTTAGTGTGTCAAAAAGAGGGGTATTTGCTGCGAGCCTTTTTTCTAAACGCTCGGGGTGGACACCTGGGGCCCTATGACGTAAAACTTTTCCAATATGTTTTTATTCCAATCTTCTGACGTCAAATTTGCGTAACCGCCGGCGCAAGCATCGGGCGATGACCTGTAGGGTTGTCTGAACAGACCAATCAAACGCTCTCCTCGTTCATAGGTCGCTTTTGGTTGCTTGAAAAAGAAATGCCATTGCCTACACTGAGCGCATTGTCTTATCTAATTGGCTGACGAGAGGCAAGGAGCCCGCTCAAGTGGAGAGGGATTCGATTGGAGCGAGCCACTGCACTGAGAATCGATAACCGGAGATGTAAGGTAGTGCCGGCGTCTGTGATTGGTCCACTTTCCCTTACTTACCTTGTGGTGGCTGGTCGAAAATCATGGCTACATACCACGGAAGGTTGAGAATGACGCTAAAACAGATCCTCAGCGAAAAAGAGCTGGCAGAACGAGGTCATAAACGGGCCAAAAGCTCTCGAAAACGTTACACGGCAACGCAAAAGGTTTTATTATACGTAAATAAACCCATGCTATCCGGCAGGTGCAATTAGATCGTGCCTGAGGGATCGACGGCAGCCATTTTTTATTCCTTTCAAAGCGGGGCAGCCTGCAGCTATTCAGAAGGAAATTCACTTTTGTTCGGCATATTAATGCATCTTTAACGCGTGCACGTCACTTTGACGCGTTAGTTTTTGCGGTTTTGTGACATTGCGTGACAGGCAGTGAAGTGGGTGCAGCCCGAAAACTTGACCAACAGCCGAGGGCTAATGGCTAAAAGGCATCGAAACAGAAATAACTATCTTTCTTTTGTTCGGTCAAATCATGCATAATCAGATTGTACACATCCTATCAGAAGGGGAGATATCGCGGTTTTCGTGTCGTCGCGGGACAGACAGGTGAAAGGGGCTTGGTCCAATAAAGTTTTCGACCAATCGCCGAGGGCTGATTGCAGAATTGCAATAGAAACGTTTGGAATAGCGCCCCTGCAATATTCCTTGGCAAACTCTGTTTCAGTGTTTCCAGCTGACCTCTCTCGTACGTACCAGGGCAGGAGAGTGTCTACACCGGGTAGTTATTTTATGCGACCAACCAGCCTCGTCCTCCCTATTTTCCCTGCAAGACTTGGGCCTCTCCCTGCCATCTCCAATTACCCATGTCCCGCGCATGCCTTTTCGACGTTGCGCACTAAGCCCGCCGAACTCCACTTCGTCTTGCTAATTTCAAAGAGAAATTCGACTACCGTATAAGCCAGATTGCTCCCCCCTCCGTAAAAAAAAAAGCGTTATATTTGCCGCTCGTTTTATTTAGCGGTCTTTAGCAGATTGTGAGTAGCCGTCTGGCCAAGTCAAGGTCAGGGGTCGCATATTCCGGACAGACCCACACTCTGGTTCGCACTGCACCCCCGTTGCTCTCTGGTAAAGACCGTTGCTTCACTGTCTTTTAAGGCTGTGCCAGCATTTTTCGTCGTATGACCCGTTGCGCAGTCCCTAACTATTCTCAATTTCCTTTGTTAACCGCGAAGTCTCCGACCCCTATATTAGTAATGTTAGAATGCAATAGTTGTAGTTTTCAGGTATATCGCGGCAAGCTATTTGTCTTGATTTGTAATACCTAGAGTGTGCTCACAACTCATTTTTCCCATAACTCTCCAAGCATCCTTTTCATGATGAGGAACCCCTTCAACGTTAACTGGCACAACATTTTCATTTGAAAGGACGTCAGTTTGGGCATGTTGGTTTTTCGTTTTGGTTTTTAGCCCACTAAAAACACCGAGACAGTTTAGATCGACGTATACGAAGGGCTTATATTTTTCCTACATTTTTTAACGTTCGTACGCAACCTTGCTGAACTTCGCCCGCATAATTGCTCAGGATGATGTCGCGCACGAGACGATTCTGTAGCAGTTGAGACGTGGTCGCTACAAGGACAAGCCGTATGTTCACAAGGTTTCGCAGAATACATTGATCTTCCATCAGATTTCACTGGTTTAATTAGCTTATTCTCTTCAATGCTAGCTGCCAATAATGCGATTAGCATTATTCGCGAACCTACCAAGTCTGCGGTATGTATGTTTGTCCTCGGCTAACCTTTTTTTACACCAACTTGGGTCCCTGCGTGGTCCTTGAAAATGCATAGAGCATCGGGCAGCCTGGCTGACTAAAGCGAGTTCGAAACTAACTGTCCGACAAACATGTATCACTGGCCATGTCACACTGGTTATGCGCCGCTATTCCGTGAGCCTTTTTAACATCAACTTGTGTGACCAGGTTTGCGTCACCGGATATGTGCGGCTGTTCAATTAACCTGTTTAAAGACATGTTCGGTTTCGGGGTGTGTGCCCCTGAGTATGGCTGTCCCACTTCGATAAACCTCTTTGCCCTTAACTTGGGTGCCTATGTTTGTGCCCTTGGGTATGCGTTGCTGTTCAATGACGAAAAACAGTACCTTAACGATGGCGCCTGCGGTGAACAGGATGGAACCCACGTGATATATTTTCATACAATGTTATGTTCATTTATATTCAGACAGGTGTCACGCGCGAATTTCGTGGCGGCACACCAGAGGTCACATCGTTTGCAGAAGGAAGTGCGAGCGAGGAGCTGGTTGCAGCATGTTACGCGTTTCAGCATTGGCGACACTGTGTGTCGCTGCATGGCTTCAGTGCTAATCGCAGTAACGCCGACATTCGTCCAGATGTGTTCTACAGAAATTCTGGTCGCGACCAATGCATTTGCCCTCTGCTATAACCGCAGCGGATTAGAATAGGAAAGTAGATCTAGGATGCAGTGCGGATGCGAAGCACAGTAACTTCGAATACGCACTCCTGACACCCGCAGCGTCGTTGGTTGTAAACAGGTTGCGTCTTAGAGGTTCTGCAATGATTAAATTGGAACCTGCTCACTCTTCAGCGCCGCGCATTTTCTTCGCTACAAAGCGAAAACGCGGCATCGAGAATTCGTGAAACTATGATTCAAGCGTTGAAATGACAGCAGAAGTGAAAGAAAAGTCGTATCACTATACCTACTTTTCTTTTCAGGAAGTGGTCAACCTCCATTTCTTCAGACACCCATAGTTCTAGCGGTTCTTACAAGACGGGAAAAACTCACCAGCCGCCCTTGGCGTAGTTGGCGGCACTGCAGGTGGAACGCTGCCTCCACCACCGCCACCACCACCGCCACCACCACCGCCACCACCACCGCCACCACCAATGTCTCCTCCAAAGATGTCCGCTTCTTCTACCTCTTGAACTGCGCACACAAAACAAAACGTGAAGCTAGGGCGGATACGGAACGCATCTTTCGTCCTAATTCGTTCAAGATGTCGTGTATTGTTTTATTTTTGTCAGCACGGCGCGCGGGTCCGCGGCTAGTTTATGTATTGGTGGTTCGCGGAGAGAGCGCGTGTCTTCCTCAGCAGCCCGACCGGCTGATGGCGGTTCGTGTTGCTCCACACATTAGTGCACTCCACGGGCCCAGCCTGTCTCCGGCCGGCTGGCATTAAGGCAGTTTTGCCTTGTCTTGGGCCCTTGGGCCCAAGACAAGGCAAAAGGATAATCAATCTCAGGATAAGTTACTCCCCCCCCAAAAAAAAAAACAAAGCAAAATCGTTTTATTTGTCTTTTGGTCTGTTTTCTTGTAAAAAGAGCTGCAATTGTTTTACGTCTTGAGAACACTTTATTCTAGCAAATACACAGCGAACTAAAAGATGGTTTTATACGGTCCGACTGTTACAGCCCTTTTGCGATTGCACTACTTTTTTTGCCCTCGATGTGATTTCTTTATTTCTGTAAATTGCGTCATTTTCCAGAATTTTATTTAATAACGTCCGAATAAGCCGCATGGATATTGTGTGCTCGAAGTATCCTGCGTACAGGCTTAAAGAAGGGAAGTATCGTTTGGGGACAACATAGAGGCTACATGTTGTGCAAGTTTTTTTAGAAGTGTATGCTATAGTTAACTTAATTAATAAGCTAATATTTCCTTCAATTTAAACGGGTAATACAACTACGAGCCTTATTTGGTGTATGTGTCTAGTACATCGCTTTCGCCATCAATGGTTCGCCTATCGAGCGAAATTGGCTTTTTTTTTTTGTCTCCATGAGGCGCGCGGTGAAGGGGAGCTGAAACGCCCGCCTTTGGAGATTGTAACATCCCAATTAACACGGTGGCCTTCTTTATGAGTAATTTGCTTTTGACTACGAAAGATAGGCTCCGATTGTCGACGTGGTTTTCACAGTCTACAATACATAAAGCTTGCAAGCAACTAGGAAAGATCTTGAGACACGAAAAAAAAAGTACCTATCGTTTATACTGTGGAATCACTGGCGTCTAGAACCTACTTCTGCAAAATATTTAATGGTTGTTCTCGTTGGTAAATTGTTTGGGATTAACAGTATTTTGCATCAGAAACCTTGCCTGCTTCATATCGCGGGGCTTCTAAGGTTGCTTGTTCTAGGCGAGCTTAGCTCATGTGCTATAGAAGACATCCTAATTATCGTTTAGGAATGAATAGCACACGGCTCAAACTAAATGGAAGATGTGTTGCTAAAAATAGTTTTGTGGCCCCGCAAGTTTACAACTTTTCCGGCAGATAGTGCATACATACATGACAAGCATGACGAACAGCGTTTCTTTGGAAAAAGCGCAGTGGCAGCTGCAAGACAGCATACGTAAATATTTCATGGGAAGTTATACTTTTCGATTTTCCAGTTGGCCTTTTGCAGGACACGCTGGCAAAAATGTGCGGAAAATATTTTAAACTTCATGCTTCGAGCACGCGGTCATTATCGCGTTCCGATCGTATCTGAATCGACCACCGCACCAAGGTTGCCTTCAATAAAAAGAAAAAAACATCACCGACCATTACGATATGCAGTAACGCGAAATTTGAGCGCGGCCCTATACGTATTTTTTTTTTTCATTTCGCGATGGTATGGGCCGGCGCGGAAAATCTCTCAGTGCGGCACGCTGCCGAGGGAGCGAAGTGTGGCGCGACTACCTGTGTTGTCGGGAGATCGCGAGAGGCTGTGCGTGTGTGACGCGTGGGCGTGATTCACAGCAGCCGCCGCAGCCAGACAGCCGCTCATGGAGCGCTTTGTTACCATGTATGGTATCAGTGACGCCATCGGTGAACAGACGACGCGCTAAAGCCCCTTAAAGCTCGTAAAGTAGCGCCACGCTTTGAAGAACGCTGTCTCCTCCTCGCGTGCTCTGGCCGAGGCCGGCGCCGCGTCGCTGTTGGCCTAATACCATCACGTGGGCCCTCGCGCCTTGCTTCAGCGCCACTTTTATCCGAGAAGCGTCTACGGTGTGGCGAGGAGCGCATGTTGGGGCCGTTGCTACGCTCGAGCAGTGTAGGTGGCGCCACGGTCGAGGAGGGAGTGTGAAAAAGAGGAGAAACGATGGCGAGTGGAGGCGAGGAAGAGAGTGTCGCTACTTGACGAAGTTTAAGGGGTTCTACGACGTGCGCTGCTCTGTCGCCCATCTCGTAGACTTCGTCGCCGCAGAGCTCGTCGTGCGCGGCACTACGGTTTTCTTCACACGCTTTCGCCGTCACCTCCGCTTTCCGCCTCATTGCTCCACTGCACCATCCACCTTCGCTTTCCTCCTCGCGCCCTGTTTGCTATCGCGGTCTTTCTTCACCCGCTGCGCTCCGCTTTCGCTCTCTCGTCCTTCGACATGCTCGTTCGCTCTGTTACACCGAGGAATCAGCTCATGTCAGCGAGCACCACAAAGGACCTTTGTAAAACGCGACGTTTTGTTGAGCTCTAAGTCAGTGCAATGCTATTGTGATCATTTTTTGTCCTAGGTGATGTATATCTGTTGTTCGTTCGTCAAACTAATTGTCTGCTCACCCTGCAGACGAAATGATTGTAAAGTCACCTCAAAGTGCGAGCTCCAATTCATGCCTCAGGGAAATACACATAAGCTGCGAAACAATAAACATTGAATAACGTGAGGAAATCCATTTTTTTGCTGACCGCTCACTGTTCCCAGCAACAGGTAGGCGACAAATCCAATAAGACCGATAAACAGGCAAACGCTGATGACGACGAACGTGATCCTCTGTGGGCTGGCTTCATCTCTGGAAATTCGAATAATAAAGTGGACATTCAGGACAGGCGTCCATGCAGTACAATGCGAATAAAGGGTTCTTAGCTGATGCACACATCAGTAGGCTGATTAGTTGATCGTGTAACTATACTTTTACGAAAAGAGCTGACCAAAGGCCTCTCCCAGTAATCTGTTGTTGCCGCTGTATACTTTCGGTACACATCATGCTGTGCCTCGAAATTTTTTTAAAAACCATCGAGAAGGCTGGTCGATAGCACTCGCAGTAGCGCACCCAAATACAGGATGTCTGTGCATTCTAGGAAGCGTCCAACTGTTTTTTTTTGTATTTATTGTAATTGAAAATTAAGCTATTCGCAATGCTGCAGAGCTTGGAGCGGCCAGTCGCACGGCAATTTTGCGTGCATTTGCGTGGTATTTGCACGCTCGGAAAAACATTTTTATGTAGCCCGCATTGAATAACAGAAAGCCGCATCGGCCGTTTTTCATGTCGCTCTACAATTTTCTCGTTGACCCTTTTCATCTAATTACAACATTTGAAAAGCTGAATAATAAATTAAGACTAATTACCTAATTAGGCGCAATGAAAAAGAAACAATTTGAGTGTCTACAAGAGACGACAAGCAACAGTGCCTTGGTTCTGCCTAGCTACTTGGCATTCGCATAATTTTAAACTCTGGCTAAAGTTAGCAGGGACATCTTATTTTAAGCAATTCTTCAAAATAAATTTCTAAGCGATTTCAGAAAATGAATTTCTAGCAAATTTGTGGAGCGAACAAATTGTGCAAAGATTTCTCCCTAAGCACTAGTACACTACTATATATTCTCTTTATGGAGGCATTGAACTATGTTCTTTTCGTGCTCTCTTTGGAAAAAGGAAAACACGAAGAAGAAATTGTACGCGCAGTAATGAAAACAGTGGCTGCATATCGACTTACTCTTTGTCAGCTGGGAAGTGCAATGATGAAAAAAGTGAGCCAATGAAACCACTCAAAAGCCTCGTAAGTAGAGAGATAATAAACTCAAGCAATTCTTCAGAGAAAGAAATTGTTAAAGAAGCAGGGCTTAGCATTGCACTTGGTTCGACGACGAATAGCTATGCCATAATCGTACAGAGATCGCCCAGTACATGTGGCTTCGAAGTGGGGAGGCCCTGCATCGCGCAGTTGCAGACAGTATACCGGCTATCAAGCGCTGCTAATAGTACTTCTGAAAAGTACCGCTAAGTACTCTTGGTAAGTGCCTCAGTGACGAAGGCCCTAAGTCATCGTATTGCTACGAAGGTCATCCTATATCTTTCTAGCCCACTCATTGACAAAATAATTAAATGAAACGGCACGTTAGGCGATAACTGGTCACGCTTTTTTGGGTACGCCATTTTTTCCACTTGGCAAACAATCAATGTCTGTACTTTCCTCCGAATCTGTTCTCCCCCTTCAAGTCACACGCAGTTATATTGCACGGGCACATTATTTTTCTTTTTCAGGTGACCCTTACTTACTCTCCGGTCAAACAATGTTACAAAAGTATGGCTCCGCACAAAAGACGCCTTCGTGCATGCAAACTTTCTCGAATGTTGACGTCGATTACGTAGCGAAAGAATTGTGTCCAATCGGGTTGCGTGCGCGAATAGCGGAGTACTTTCTGAAACCAACACGAGCGCCAGCAATTACTCTAGAACGCAGGATGAGTCAGGTTTCAATGGACGACCCACTTGACCCATAGATCAGGTTTCGTCTACCGACCACTTTCGTCGCCGGCACCAAGAACCGGCTGTGGTTAAACTCTTGCCGCTGCGTTAGTGCTAGCAGTTACTCAGCGCAGTCGCTGCAGCCGATATAATGGCCCCGTCGCGACCCCAGGTGTCAGGCCTTCGAGCGCCTTTAGTGCGACACATCGACGTGAAATGCAGCGGTTGTGACCACGAGCAGGCAATGAAAACAAGGCATAAATAATCTCTCTCTCTCTGTTATATATATATATATATATATATATATATATATATATATATATATATATATATATATATATATATATATATATATATATATATATATATATATATATATGGCTTGGAGAAATCACGCTGGCCCCAGCAGTACAATGAAGAAAAAAAAAGAGTACGACGTACGTTGAATAACCACAGTATATTGCCCTGAAGTTTTGGCTGGTGGACCAGCCGAAACGTCAGTGCTTATACTGTGCCTATTCAACGTACGTCGTACTCTTTTTTCTTCATTATATATACACATATATATATACGACGTTGACGATGTACGTACGATGCTTGTAGAGAGAAGAAAAAACACTGACGAGAAGTCTATACGGATAGAAGTTAATATAATATATATATATATATATATATATATATATATATATATATATATATATATATATATATATATATATATATATATATATATATATAGAAGTATATATGTTTCGCTCTACACGCATCGTACGTACATTGCCTACGGCGTCGTGACATCGCGGCGTCAACGTCTAATAGTGAGCACGCGCCCAATTTCCCGTTTAAATTTCGGCACAGCTTGCGAACGGCGCATGGTGACTGCGCCTGCAATTGCGTGAGATTAGTCTTCAGACCTGTACTCTCCATAGAACACAAACACTGCATGACATTAGGCGTTCCACAGCACGAAAATAAATAAAGCTGCCATTATGTTGTGTGGCGTTAGCCCCTTCACGAAAGGCTGACTTTAAATCGCTATCAATATGTCCCTTTTATCGGTACCGTTCCTTTTTCTTTTTTGCCATCATGCTTTTGCAAAGTTTTGCGGCTTTCCTCTTGGATATATTAAACTGAATTGGATTCCTGGGTTTTGCGTGCATACACCAAGATTTGATTAGGTGTGACGTCGTAGTGGAGGACTGCTGATAATTCATGACCGTCAGGGAATCTTTACCGTGCCTCCAATGCACGAGACACGCTGTTTAAATTTCGCCCCCATCGATATGCGGTCGCGCGGCCGGGATTCGATGCCGCAACCTCGTGCTCAGCAGCGCCATTTCATAGCCACTACGCCACCGCGGTTAGTATTGAAGGTATTGCCTTTAGTGTAATAATAATGGCAGCTGGTAGTGATCGCTCCACCTATGGAAGATTCTTTTTTTTTTTTTGTAGACGGTTCACGTTGCTTTTTTTTCGTGATGACCACTCACAAACAAGTTCACCTGTACATCCCGTAAAAATATTTTGGCAGTTTTCCTTCCTTAATTCCGACAGGATGTGTGCTTGTTCTCATTTCTTTCATTACCCATTGACACACCCTTCTAATATCCGTTTTTCATTCATAGAAATCCCCATTTTTGTTCGCGTCGTGCTTTATGACTAAACATTCAAGACCATGTATTTACTGGTTATTACTTCTTTTCATTCTCTTCAACTCCTTTTTCTGCCGCTACAGTTTCTAGGAGGTTAAAGAATCGTCTGCGAGTACTAGTAAAAATATGTATATACGGCTGACCTCGCCTCCTTGTTCTGTGTAGCTATCGAATCTAATCCATACTTATCAATATAGACGACGCCATTTCTCGTTCCTCACATTGTTCTCGCCTAAAAATTTGTGTTCCTCCTCGCTCTCGGTACAGAGAACGTTTACAAACCCTGGCATGGGAAAGAAACTGGCCTAGCCTAACAAATCTTTCCTGTCGAAACATTGGCTCGGAGCCGAGGCTTCCTTTACCGTCCCACTTCTCGTCATCCCGTTGTGTTGTGTGCCCGTATGGAAAGTGTATTTGATAGAAACACTGTGTGAAACTCACAGGTTATTCCACTGGCGCTCATGGCTGCAAAGCAAAAGAAGCACGAGGAAGAAGGCATCAGAACATTACTTCTTGGGCACTTCTACCTAATATGCGACTTCTGAGGATGGTACCAGTTTCGATATATGGACAGTCGAACTCGTGGTAAAAATGCACTGTTGTCTCACTTAAAAAAAAAAAAGAGAGAAAACGCAGCTTGACGCATTGCAGCAAAATATTGCTGGAACGCCATTGCATTTCGTGGCATAACTGGAAAATAGTTATCTCGAAACTGGTGTCATCCCGAGAATTCGCTACAAGCGAATACGTCTTGCAAGCTCACCTGCTACAATTCTTAAATTGCAATATCTGCCGCAAGGTCATTAATTAAACAGTTAGCCAGTATAACTATGTTAAATATTCAGTAAGGCTAATCTATTTATCATAGAAGTGATGTCTGCCTCATCGGGTGATTTATATCAAGGGTTCGAAGGGCGCTGTCTACCACAAAATTAAAGAAATGGTGCACTGCATAAAAAAAATAGAAGACTGGTACGACTCGTGCCACCTGATATGCAACTGAAATTTTTAATCACATTTTTTTTATTCATACATGGGTACAACGTGCTCACGAGACCTGACAAAATCAGGCAGGCGCCGAGTGCCTCCTGACGAAGTTCAACGTCCCGGATAGACCACTGAATAGTCAACGTTTCAGGGATAAACGCACACAAGTTTACGCGACACGTACGGATGGTGCATGATAAGCGGGACGCTGTCTCAGTGAAATAATAAATAAACATGTGCAAAAGATACAGTGTTGACTGTAAGCGGAGGCCTGCCTTGTTCGCCCGCTACTTATCAATTTGTTTTCCGTCTTCCCGTTACCTCGTTGTCAGAAACAAACATAGCGGAATCTGAACTCTGACGAAGTAAAAAAAAAAGATTGAGCAGAAAAATTAACGGGAATACATAAAACATAAGAATATTACGCATATAATATAGTGAACGATGGGCTATTTGAATGAAACAATAGGACTACACCGTAAAATAACGTACATCCCTAAAGATAAACGCAGCTTACACCCTCACACCCAAAAGGTGTAAGTTTATCTATAGACGGATTTACACCTTTATTCATTTTATAACGTTGTAAATAGTTTTACGTATGTAGATTGCAAAAAAGCGTTCCCGGTTCCCAAGTTTCCAAAAAGTTCTCAAGCTTCGACACCGATAGCAAGGTCTGGCTATCTGTTGGGCTTAATCTCGTCGAGGGCGCGCTCACAATACGCAGGTGACAGTCGTTGGCGGGACGCAGCCGTGGGACGGGAACGCACGACGACGGCGGCGACAGCGGCGACGGCGATAACGGCGCAACAGGGCCTCTAACGCACGCTTAATTGCTCTCGGCATATTTTCGCTTGCGGCAAAGAGAAGGAGAACGCTTACACGAACCAACAACGACGAAAAATGTCTGGTGTGAACACACACCATTTTTGCATACAAGCGCCTGCCTCGCTCACCCAACAGATTTCACTGGCCACGCGCGTCATATCGGATCGTTAAATTGGGGCCCTTGCTTTGAGCAACAACCACAGACCACACGCATTTAACACTCTAAGCGCGCGAGCGAGCAACGCTGGCTGCGGTGTGCGCTTAATTACAGCGCAACAATTTCTGTTTAACAGAGTGCTGACATATTTTATCGCGATAGCAACTATATGGACACTCCAGGCGCATTTCTGCTGTCGGCGGCGCCATCAGCGTGAGGTTCCGTATGAGTGAACGCGTGTGAGGGTGAGTCGGCGAACGCGGTTCAGTATCGCGTGCGCGAGCGACAAACGCCGCCCAGATTCGCGCCCTCTCCTGTGGCGCGCGAGGCAGGGGGTTGAGGCGAGGGATGAGGGGCGTTTTTCCCCGGCGGTTGCTATACGGTGCCTCGATGTCGTCATTTTGTTGTTGAAAAACTTTTATTGCTCTCAGACGAGAAGCACATGGAGGCACGCACATGGGCCGGTCCTTAAGGGCCCGGCCCTTAAAATACTGGTTGGAATCCGTAGTACGGGACCCCAGTGGCGTTGGCCGCTGCCCGGGCGCGCTCGACCAAGGCCCTTTGGGCCTGCAGGTCATAGCAGCCGAGCAGGGTCGCCTCCCAGTCCTCCCGAGTGGGGTTTGGGTGAGGGGCAATAGCTGGGTTAGATGGGCAGGCCCACACCATGTGGTAGATGTCCGAAGACGTCTCCGCACAGTGCGGACAACTGCCCGTGAAAGAACGATCAAAATGTTTGAGTGCTGCCGGGCACAGCAGAGTGTTCGTATAGAGACGGAGTAGAAGCCGCTCCTCCGTCTTAGATAGACCTTTACTCGGGCGAGGGTAAAGGCTATGGCCAGATTGATAATGTCCTCATCGCCCGCCGTTCCGCACCGCGTGGAGACAACCGCGGCGTCTACTACTGCGTTGGCCACGCGAATCGCGGACGCCGGAATAGACGGCCTTGGACGCCGTAAGGACGCGTTGCCGACGCTCGTGCGTTTTGAAAGCGATCTGCGACTGGGCAAAGCGCTCGCCCGCGCGGGCCTAATCTTCAAAGCGATCTGCGATGTTTGCAGAGTGTGCCTATAGCCCGTAGCTCGGTATGCGCTGTCATTTCGACGTTTCGTTCGCGTTGAAGCGACAGATGCGCGGAGGTCAATGGGCTCGCGGCTGCTGCCACTATTCCTGAATCCAGCATTCTCACAGAGAGTTTCCGCTGTCATCGAGTGAGGGGTGTTAATGTTTACCTGTGCGCGCGTGACACTGTGCTGGTTAATTTAGTTAAAACACGTTGACGGGCAAGTTGGTTTGAATCCATGATAGAATGTGTAAGCGCGACTGAACAAGGACGAAGAAAGAAGCAGACGCGCAAGGACAGCGTTGTCTCTGTGTGTCTGTTCGTTGAGTGAAGCTTACATATTCTTTCATTGTTAATTTAGCTAGTAAGCAAATGTTTATAAGAGTATACGGCTGATAAAAGTACTGTCCTTACTTCGTAATGTTATTTACTAATTTGCTATCGCAATCGGTCCTTCGCCTTTCGGATGGAACTGCGAATTGTTTTGAGACCTCGAAGCCATCGAAAAAGAAAGATACCGGCAAGCCTATTGGTGCCTTAACTAATTTAACATAATGGCCTTCTCTACAAACAGTCTTGTTTTGTTTCTTCGTGAAAGGTTACTGTGTCGTGAGGCCATAACGCATAGGTATATGTCACGTGGGAGTGCAGCGCTACAGCTCGCGCAACTTCTCGGCTACGCTGCTACATCGGGCGTCAAAAAAATTGACGGACGCTTAAGCATCGCTTTCAAGAGTGGAACACGATAGCGTTATCGCAGCCCGTTCGCACCGCCTACTCATTCGCTCGCCATGCCCTTGACGAGACGAAGGGGAGAAGCGGGCGAGTGGCGCGCCAACTGTCGGGGCAGCGCCGTACATTTCGAGGAGGCGGCCTTCTGTGTTTTCCGCAAGATGGCTCTTCGTGTGCGCCAAGCGCACAAGAAATGAAGCCGAAACGAACTTCGCTACTCGTTTAAGTGCGACTTCTGTAATTTACATGCTCATAATTACCGATATAAACCGCAGTATAACATTCTACGGCAAGTTTCTAAGGCAACACCGCATTCACTAGAGTTGCTTTTGTCGCGCTTCCAACCCTCGAACTCATGGCTGTGTATTAGCGTCTCCGTTTCACGCTTCGGAGGCCCTGGTTCGATTCCCACCCAGCCCATCTTGCAAGCTGTTTTTATTTATGAATTGCCTTCCGGGATCTTTCGCTCACGGCCAACGCCGTAAACACCGGTCTTTCTGCGACACGAGCTCCTTAACGGTCTCGCATTAAAGGGAATATCAGCGTAGGAGGCTTCTTGGGCCACGAAGCAATGGAGGGATTTTACAGTAACACACTCGTCTGCGCCCGTTTATGCACGAAAGCTGTCGCGAAGGGTACTTCAGCGAGGAAAATTAGCTTTTAAGTACTGAACAGGCGCATCGGTACGACCCAATATCGGTGGGACAGGCGGAAGAAAAGGATGCAGCTTGCACATGTGTTCCAACGTAGCCAGTTACTCTGGTGTCCCGATAGTTTCTACGCGTTCTATCACATCCGCGATTCGAAGAATCCCAATTGTCGCCTGCATGTGCATAACACCCATGTTTATCAACCACGGTGTGATATTCGTGATTGGCTTGAAGAACCAGAAAAAGAAAAAGACGTCACTTTAAACAGCAGTTCTTACCCGACGACTCAATTCCGGAGTAGCCGCCTGGAAATGCGAAAAAAAAAGATAGCAGCATAAAGGGAAATTCATTGGTTGTAATGCTAAGTTATTCCTCAATTTTCGCTTTGCCATCTCTGGTCTGGCATCACCGCCACTATTCATATTCGGTAGTAGTTAGTAGGTGACAGAAACAGCACTGATCCAAGTAAAAGTAACAGCGAAAACTAGAACATGGAGGGAAGTTTGAAAAACGCCGCGCTTTGACGTCTAATACAGAAACTGAAAGTACTATTACATCATCATTGAACGTTTGTTTCCAGTTCATGTTACATTCAGACATTTAAAAAATGATGAAACTGAGACCCAGCATGACTACTCACAGACGCATGCTAGCCTTCAATGTGAAAGCGTGCACGTAACCGAAAACTGGTTCCGTTAAGTCGATTCGGAGCTGCGCTACGCGAATAAGCACGCCGACACACGGAGCCAAAATGGAGGACGAAAAGAAAGTGACTCTGAAAAGAGCCATACGCTCGACGAACGAACTCACCGCCTCCGTATGTTGACATCTGAGAAAATCCTGAAGCTGCAGAAAAAAAAAGAGAATCGCACGTTAAGCACGTTCGAGCTCGTTACGGGCGAATTGATTCCGGAACTGGTAGTGGCTACCGGGACTTACTCATGGCTGGACCTGATTATTCGGTTGAAGTCGGAGAACGGTCCAGGACCACAGACAGAGGATCTTCAGAAGGGGTGCACTGCGAAGAGTCAAAGCAAAGCGTATACGATCGAGATCAAAACGCATGAGGAACAACACCGCTAGCCTTCTGCACAGAAGTTGTTAAATTATGTGTCCAGCGGCGCATATGACATGCATCGTCATTCACGAGAATTCTTTATATGCTATGGCGATGATCGTCGCCAATCAAGATATTAGGGCTTGGAAGTTAAAACATGGAGTAAGTGGAAGTATGCGGAGTAAATTGCGTTAGCCGAACGCACTTGCAAGAAACTGGTAGCCGGCATATAAGGGGAGCAAGGTCGGCGCGACGTCTGGAAGTTCTGCAATCGCTCTAGTGGTCAAACGGGGCTGCCTAAGGTAAACGGGCTACGTTTTTCCATAAGTGATATTTCCCCCATGCGCAACACCGTTCGCATTTGCCAATGTCACTCGCATAGCTTACGGGTTTCGACAGCACGCGATGCTATCGCAGCGCGACGTCTCGTTTCCCACGACCGGCGTGGGCAGCACTCGGGGCAGAGCGGAGGCCTACTTTCTTAGCGCTGGAAAATTCCGGACGTCAAAGGAGAAAAAGGCGACGTTAAGAGGCGGTGACGCTCACGGTGAGAGGCCGCCGCTTCCCGAAGAGCGTATACGTCCGCTCGGCTGCGCACGTCACCGAAGGAGTGAGACACAACGGTCGGGGGCACGCAACGGTCGCGTGAAATTCACGCGCGGTGGCAGCCGTTAAAAGACCTCATCGGAAACTGTGGCGCATACCCACTGTGGGAGATCGGCCAAGAATCATTGTCAGCGTTATCACGTTTTGCCCCCTACGGTAGAGAGCAGTGATCGTTAGTTTTGATTCTTCCAAGTAGTGGATTTTTTCTCCCAGTCGTGACCCGAGCCATGGTCACATCGGCGATTGTGTCTTAACGGCTGGTGAGCGCGATATTCAAAGAGCTAGGGTCGTTTTGACAACTTTTCTTGATGCTATTGGGTTATCCTTTTTTACCAATTAAATTATACATTTGTCCCATTGCAGCTATACATAGCAATTTTCTGCGCTCTACTGTACGACTTTCAGTGAAATCGGGTGCTGAAGGTAAGGCTAACCAACCTCTTTCTGCGAAGAAGACAGCGAGGAAAGTTCTTGCACATGCGCGTTCGGGACGTTGAATTTCGGACGCGCATAACTTATGTGGTGGCGCCAACTCGTAGCGGCCCACGTTAGTACGCTTTAGAATTCGGAATATCAAACGCTTGCACGCTCGTACGACTCGTATCCTGTGACTCTCCTTTCAACAGCCATTTTTGATTACACTGCTCTAGCCGAGGTAGACGGAAGGCTTGAATGAACGAAGATTCGCGATTCAGTTCTGTTAAGTGGGTGGGTCTAGGAGGATCAGGAAAGAAACGGGGAAGGCAGGTACGTTAACCAGAAGAGCATGTGGTTGGCTGCCCTACGCCGGAGAACGGGAAAAACAGAATAGAAAGATAGAATGGGGAGATAGAGAGAGAGGAAGGAGAGACGGCGGCGAATTCTCGCACGCGCGCATACGAAACCATAAGTGAAAGGCGTTCAAACATGTCAGAGACCAATGTGACAAGCCTGTGGAGGCACTTTTCGTTTCTTCACGGGTAGCTAGCTTCATGGAGTGCAATGAAAACTAACCGGAAGCCTAAATTTCGAAATCTGCTTGAATTGGGCAGTATTTTGGATTATAAGTGGTTCAACACGCGTAGTGGACCATTCGCTGGAAACGATTGTGGTGATTTAGACATATATTTTAATAAATAATTAATAATTGCAGAATAGCCCTAGCGCAGGAGGAAAAGAATGTTTAAGTAGCACCAACAAATACAATACGCACACATAGTGGAACAGTGCGGGTGACAATGTACAATGTACTCGAGATAGAATTCTAAGAGAAACAAAGAGGTACGGAAGGTACAGTAAAAGCTATAGGCGTTGTTCAATGGAGAACCACCATTTTTATGCGCCACCCCATTTTTATTCTTCTGTAAATTTCCTTCTTATGATTAGGGTCCTCAGTGAGTAATTCACCTAGGTAACCCTACTCCTTCACAGTCTCTAGATGCTGACTGACGGTCTTGAACGCTCGTTCCTTTTCCAGGCTATTAATAATTATCTTTGTCTTCTGCATAATAATCTCCAACCCCAGTTTTACACTTTCTCTGTCAACGTCCTCAATGATTTGTTGCAACTCGTCCCCAGTGTTCCTGAACATGAAAATGTCATCAAATTTGGCATTGATCCTTGCTCCTAAGTCTTCCCAGTTTAACAGCTTGAATACTCCTTCCAAGCATGCAGTGAATAGCATCGGATAGATTGTGTCTCCTTGTCTGAACCCTTTCTTTATAGGTATCTTCCTACTTGTGGAGAATTAAGGTAGCTGTGGAGTCTCTGTAGATATTTTCCAAGGTATTTACGTAAGCCTCTTGTACTCCTTGATTACGTAATGTCTGTTTGACTGTTTGCATCTCTACTGAACCAAATGCCTTTTCGTAGTCTATGAAAACCAAATAGTGAGACTGGTTGTAGTCTGCTAATTTCTCTATTACCTGATTGATGACGGATGTGATCCATTGTAGAGTATCCCTTCCTGAAGCCAGTCTATTGTCTTGGTTGACTGAAGTCCAGCGTTGCCTTTATTCTGTTGGAAATTACCTTGGTGAATATTTTACACAGTAGTGGAAGTAAGCTAATGGTCCTATAATTTTTGAATTCTTTAACGTCTCCCTTTTTGTGGATAAGTATAGTGCTGACATTCTTCTAGTTCTCTGGGTTCCTTGAAGGCCTGAAACAGTTCGTATAAAGGGCCGCCAGCTTTTCAAGCATTATGTTTCCTCCATCTTTGATTAAATCGACGGTTACTTCATCTTCTCCTGCCGCTTTTCCCCATTTCATGCTTTAAGGTCCTACTAACTTCATCGCTAGTTACAGAAGGAGCCTCTATGAACAGTTCATTTTTACTTTGAATTAAGTATCGTGGCTGCTCAGGGTACTGCACAGGTCCGTATAGAATCATTCTGCTGATTCTACTACATTTTTTGAAATTTCTGAAGGCACTACCCTGCTTTTTTTTTATTCAAATGCATATTAGGAGACTTTGGCGCCTTTATAGTAGCACCGGCTACTCCTTGTCACTTGGCAAAGGAAACAAATTTGCGTAAAAAGGGAGAATAGCGACACAATATATGGCACTCACTAGAACACTGGATGAATAAAAGATATACAGGCCAACAGGAGATGAGTCGCAAAGTTCTGTGCATTAGTTCCGTCCACGTACGCACATATAAAGTCAGATATTCTGACCAGCCAAAACACACAACACATTTAATACACTGCAAGTACAGAACTATACATATAGCCTAAAGGTTGCGATCACTACATAAACCAATTATGAACCACGAACAACGTTTGTGTTACGCATTTAGCGCATGCGGATCATCTGATACTTAATATTTTCCCAAAATGTTGGTGTCTTCTAAAAACTTTTTCACAGTAAGAAGCGCTCTTTCTTGAAGGCCCGCAGTTGGCCATGGGCCAAGTATCTTTTTTAGAGTGAATGGTATTCTGTCTAATATCAACAAATTTGCTTGCAATACCCTTCTTTGTGGATCGTATTTCATGCAATGGAGGATAAGATGATGCACATCTTCATCTGGATGGCCACAATAACACTACGGAGTAGAGGCACACTTTATCCTGTACAAGAAGTGTTTCGTAAATAGAGTACCAAGACGCAGGCGGTGTACCAATGTTTCAAATTTTGTGTTGTCTCTTAGATTTTCCGGCATTGATAAGTTTATACATGGGTCTATGAAGTATAACTCCGAGTTTTTAGTTTGCTGATAAAACCAGGTAGTTTTGCTGAGGCGACAAGAAATCTGTACCAGGAGCAGACGGACTTCACTACGCAATAGGGGATGATTGGTTGTCTCTCCGTTATTGTGCGCCTGATTCGCAACTGCATCCGCTGCAGTATTACCAGGAATATTGCAGTGCCCAAGTATCCACTGAAATGCAATTACGTGGTTCATTGCGCTTGCTTCTGTAAGTTCTTTTAGTGTCTCATACAATGGCAAAGTGTTCAAAGAATTTTTCTTATTGCTCAGTAGTAATGTCAGAGCGGCTTGCGAATCGCTAGGGATAACCCATTTTTGCGAATGTTTTTCTGATGTTATGAAACGCAAAGCACACAGGCTTGCAAACAGTTCTGCCACGGCGGAAGATGTCTCTTGGGATAATTTAAATGGTTGCTCTAGCGCTAAATGTGGAATGACGAATGCTGAAGTCGAGGAACATTTATGACACGAACCATCTATATAAACGTGGATGTACCCTGCTTTGTGCCTTTACCCTGCTTATCTTTGAGTGCATACAACTTGGCTTGTCCGGCGCCAAGTTTTCTTCTCACTGATTTCAGCCTGTGTCCATCTTTCACTGCTTCCTCAGTCTTTCTCACGTTGTAATTTCGTGTATCCCTTATCTTATTCTATTCTACCTGATATCTTAGGTTGGACACTTTCATTCTTTGTCGTTTTTTATTAGGTCCTGTGTTAGTTGCACACCAGACATTTTAATACCCTTACGGGTATTAAAAAAGGTGTTTGCTGCATTTACACCCATGTCTACACCCTTTCAGTACCGTTTTCGGCCAAAACACCCTATCATAAGGGTGTACACTAAACAAAAGGTGTGACTTTGCTCAAAGAAGGGTGTTAAATAGAAGACTGAAGGGTGTTGAACGCATTGATGCATAAATCTGTGTAACGTGTACACGTCCGTGCATTGAGCAACGTGTTCATGTATTGCATTTTAAATGCGAAAGCATTTTATGTCCTTTCAGGTAGAAACGCTGGCGTTCTCCGCAACAACAATCCATATGGGACCCTGCTCATGCCAATCTTGCCATTTCCTTTGAAAGCATTCAGGAAGCACTCAGAACCGCACCGCCCGTTTTATTCTCTCAAGTTATTCACGTCATTCTAGCGTCACGTCCATGAAAAGAACACTAGGTCTACCTGACCTTCGGTTGCGTCGCAAGTACTTTCGTCTCTGTCTTTTACACAGATTATGCTACTTTAAGCCTTCTCTTGAAAATCTTTTCACCACACCAAATTCTCGTCTCGCGTCGACCATCAACACAACATTGACGTGCCAGCCTTCCGTTATGCCAAGAATAGCCTCTGAATGGAACCGCCTTTCCGCCTCCACAATCTCAATTTGTGGCACCACTAATTCAAGATCGCTGTTCAAAGAGTCTTACAGTTTGATTTTCTATTCTTGCCCTGCACTGCAAATATTGTATATTTTCACCACGTCTTTCTGTTGTGCCTACTAGGCCTTGAAAATATGTATAATAAATAAATTAATAAAATGTGACGTCATCTCTGTCTTGTATGACGCCAGTAGTGATACCAAAAAGTAGTAAATAGAACGTAAATTACGAGCAATTATGGGTAAATGATGTGGAATAATGTGAGTTAGGGTGGAATAAATTGAATTAAGGTTCGTACAAATATAGCAAGGTGGATTACGGCAGATTATGGTAGAATTGTGAACGACTCGTGACAATGTATGAACTAACGTATCACGGTAACGTGACAATTGCAAGTATACATCCGTTAAATCATTAAGTTTCAGCATTCCTAAGTAAATGTCGTTTTTTTTCAGGGATTCTGATGTTACTGGCATGACGGCCACTCCAAAAACGTATCATCCAGACAAAGTACTCCCTTTCACTTACAATTTAATTGTCATCATATTTTGTGCTCACAATAATATTATCATGCAATTAAACACTTCTAGAAAAACTGCAGTAGCAGAATGAAAACAGGCGGGCAACTTGCACAATGCAGCACGAATATTTCGGTGCCCATAGTAGCCCAACAAAAAGTGGCGAAATTAAAGAAGCTGTTTAGATATATTGCTGAAAGAACAGGACGTGCTGCTAGACGAGCCGCTGATGTAAATGGTACAGTACTAGTACAAACGTGAATAACATCCACCATTCGCCATAAAAACGCGTAAACCCACAAAGGAGAAATGAAATAAGGCGTATTTTACAAGTACGGGGGGTGGGGGCTGTGGCATACACCTCTCTTTTACTTGGCAAACAAGGAACTACGTCAAATGGATTTGCAAAGGAAAGAAGCGCAGGAAGAATACTGCCAAGAAGAAGTAAAGAAGCCAAAGTGTAAAATAAGGACTACTTCGGTAGAATACAACTTTAAAAAATAGAGCAGTTGGCAACCAAGGCACACAAACCGCGCGGGGTTGTGTTACTTCGCCAGCCAATCACAGAAGCAAACAAAATCGTCGTCATGCGGCCTTTTCAAAATGGCGTCGTACTTGATACCTCCGGAGCGTCTGCTGTGCTTGAAGAGTCTTTTCATCGGCAGAAGCACTGAGGTGTGCAACAGACAGACAAAATGTATGGAGTCTGAGCATTTCACTCTTCAAAAGTCTGCGGGGCTGTTCATTTCACTGCTGAACCCGTTTTACTCATGAAACTTCACTGCCAACTGAAGTGCAACTTGACAAAAAATAGTTACAACAAAGCAAACACGTTATTTCAGTCCAATAAAGAATTAGGCTTTGCCAATTCCACTATAATAGGCGAGGCAAAAGGTATTATATTACGCGCCAATAATTTTATTTTTGCGATTACCGCCTTATTTGAGCAACAGCAAAAGTTTGAAGTACGAATTATTTGCAGCCTCGTGGAGAAACAGTGGCTGGCGGTTTTGAGGGCGTGGGCGGGGCTTCAGTGCAGGCTTAATTTGCATACGACTATAGTAACGTTTTTTGTTTGAATTAGATCTGGAAGAATTATAGAAAAATGTATATTTGGGGAACAATGACAGTTATGTTGGATCCCTCGTTTATGCCCTACGAAGTGAAGTGCCACAACCAACTCGTATTGTTATTTGGGAAGTTACGTAACGATGCGTGGCTGCCACTCCCGTACAACCACGTAGGTCGCAGGACGCTGCGATTCCAGAGGTACTACGCCCACCGCAGAAGGTTAGAAAAGCACCCACATAAGCACAGCAGAAAAGTGGCTACGTTAAGCGGCTCGAGTGATAACTGTAGAAGTTTCATTCAGAGCACAAGGAATTGTTCTCCAATTCCTTCTTCTGTTCTTCTTCCTTCTTAAATAAAAATATATTGATTCATAAGTATTTTCATACACAACGGTTAAATTTGTTTATTCTCGCTTTTCCCTCCTGTCTGGCTGTTGACTTGGCTTTCTCCATTAGTAGATCGCCTCATTTCTCAACTCCTTGCGACTCTTGTTTCCAGTTGCAATTTTGCATGAAAAGAGCTCTACAATTAGGGAAAATCCACACGAGTTAACGGGTGACAGTCGTATTGTTTATAAGTTTAAGGGTTATTGCAGGGTTTGATGATGGACACTGTCTTACATTTTTTTTTCCATCTTATCTAAGTCATATCGCGCGTATATGGTTCCGAGAATGTGTCAGCGCTGCGACGGGCCGTTACTCGAGGAAATAATGAAGTAAAAGGACACAAATTGGCGTTTTCTCTGGCCGCAAGTCGTTCCACGTGCATACAGACCAGCTGACCACGAACCGAATTCATTTCCCGGTCCCTGGATAAGTCAAACAAAGAAGGGTGAACTAACGAAGCAACAGCGATGCGCGTGACCGTATATATATATATATATATATATATATATATATATATATATATATATATATATATATATATATATATATAATGTGCATTCGGTTATTAGCGATTCTTTCCCTTCACATAAAAGCGGACAGAGTTTGAAAGGACGCATATTCTACGTGCCAACTTTGAGCTTGTGGTTTTCGCTGTTTCGCTCTCGTCGCTTTCGCGTTGCAGGAAGGAAATATATTAACAGCGAATCTGATGGAGCAACGAGTTAAAGTGGTTAAAAGGCCGGCGCGCTAACGCGGACACAGGTGGTAATCGAAAAGGACGACACAAACACCGACCATCGAAAGAAGCGACGCTGGGCGGCGGAAAAGGAGGAAGACGCAAAAGACTTATCTTGCACATGCTCAAGGAAAGGCAGCGCCGAGCCATTAATTACAGACTACGTGCGAGAAACGCGCGAACAGTGTTTAGAGGAATTCCTCTCTGCGCAAGACAA